>NC_039509.1:10158757-11429114 GCF_003672135.1 Ooceraea biroi
TCTTTCGATCTCGGTGGGTGGTCAGTCGGATGTAAGTCTGTTTATGTATGTATGTACGTACGAACGGATGTATGTACGTAGGTATGTATGTATGTACGGTGCCTGATGCAGCAGTCTCGAGAATAGCAGCAGGACGCGGGGATGCCCTCTCGAGATTGAACCCGTCCAATTTCGTGGAAACGCACACGATCTCGCGCGCGGCCGAGCTCTCTCTCTCTCTCTCTCTCTCTCTCTCTCTCTCTCTCTCACGGGCGGCGAGGACGATCGATCCTTTGATCGGAATAGCCGGAAGACAAACCGGGATAGAGCTCTCTTCCGCGTACGACAAAGCTCTTCCCGGTGTAATCTTCGGCTGCGGAAGGGAGGTGTGCTGAAGGAGGTGAAGGAAGAGAGGTGTACAACGCGTCGTCGTCTCGGGTAAATGGCGCAAGAGGAAAGGAAACATTACGATCCGACGTCGTTTATCGGAATCTGCGTGGTTCACGAACGCGCGAGGCGACGAACGATGAATGGATACGGCGTGGCGATAGTAAGAAAAGATGAATGGCCAGGACTCGGATAAAATATGATCGGGATTACGGACGAAACGCACGCTCCACACGGAACGTTATAATCCATGGCTGGAAAGATTAAATCGTTCTGCGGATGACAACTGCAAGTGCGGAGGGCTTTTACGCATCGAGCATCATGCTTTGGGATTCATCGTATAATCACGCAAGCTTTGCGATCATCGATTGCGAGCTGCGAAACGACGCTAAACAGATAAAACGCGCGGCGATCCGGAATCGCGGAACGATAAACAGAGAGAAGCGCGAGGGAATTTAATCGTCTGCGGAAATAACGAGGAGGAAATAACGACATTGATTCTCCTCGCGGTGAACTCCGGAATCCCTGGATGTTTCTACGTGCGTCATTACGTGAACGTAATCGCAACAAACTTCGTAACTCACCGTGTAACGACCGAGGAAATGTTTCGCCGATTGCCGTGAACGACGGCACATCGCCGCGTGTAGTATCCTCTAATCCTCTTCGATAAATCGTTGATCTGCTCCCCGTGACCGATAATTAACAACGTTTCACGATAATATAGCGATGCCGCCGTCGCCGCCGCCACCGTCGGCGTCGCATCGCGTCCCCGCGATATACGCTTGCGCGTGCATCGCCGCGGGGATCGCGCGTTGCAACGTTGCCCGCGTGCGAGTGCACGCGTGCGTAAGATATGGCTCGGAATCTCGGTTTCCCCCGTTCTCCCTCTCTTCTTTCTCCTCCTCCTGAGTTTGTCTCGCTCTTCCTTTATTCTCCGCGCCTCTCTTTTCTTTCCCTCTTGATCGTTCTTCCTATTCAGCTTATATTGCCCGTGTGTCTCCTCCGTCCCTCCTCTTCTCTAACATACCGCTTCGCTGCGAGTCAGCGACTAAAATCCTCTCGACTTCGTCGGGATATCTCAACGACCTGTGCACTTTAGTCGAATGATTTCGTCCGAGGAAAACAAACACGCGCCGACAGATACTCGTTCGCGCGAGGGTTTTCGCTGTCGTTAAAAGCACTCGAGCCGGAATCTCGCCAATAAGCCGTCTTCGTTCAGGAGAAACGCATGCTGCACGTAAAAAGTGTCTCGTATGTAGAGAACGTCTGTGTTTCTTCTTGCATTATATTCACGCGTATATCCGGTTGCAACAAAGGATTATTTTCTCATTGATGAAAATAGAAATTGACAGAAAGCACTCCGCTTTCTGAGAATCGTATTCTTGAAATATACAGTTTGGTACAAATACGAGATACTGTAATTTCTTATTTACATTTCTATTGTAAATTATGCAACGAGCTTTTCGACGATCTTTCACTTTCGCCACATATTATAAATATATATTATATCTATCTCGAGTGAATCATGACATTTATATTTTTACACAGCACTGTTAACGTATGACTCGCGTGTTTCGAGATAACACACAAATAAGAAAGCGGAATCGGCGAAATAATCTGCGTGATTACGTGTCAGCTTGCAGGCGGTGGTGCTCAAAAATTAAGAGTGTGGCAAGCGCATGCAGCAGCGAGCATGTGCACATGCGCGGCTATTTATATACGGCCGCAATCGTTAATGAGTTGAGCGAATATCATATCTTGTGAAGAAAGATCCTGAACGGATGTGCCAGTCAGGCAATCTTATGAAAATGAGGATTGTAACATATCGAAACGTACAATCGATATGTATGTACAAGATATAGATGCGTATAATAATATTATATGCAAGCAAATTGGGACAACAAATTAAATATCAGTATTAGGCTAAATATAGATCGAGATATAGATCGTTAGAAATTGCGACTTGACCAATCAAAACATTACCTGCTAAATACATTCTGTGATTGTTCAATACATCAGAGTAAATGTCAATTTATATAGGCAGTCAAAAATTTCGCAACGAGAGATTTACGTGTTCTTTCAGCAGTTTAAGCATGAAGGCTTCAAGGCATACAATGTATAATATTACAAAAGAAGCGACACACGTATATGTCACACAAAGGGAAGAATCGGAAGAATGAGAGAGAAAGAGTAGCAAATAACGGGACAAAAGCCACGACGGGATTCGTGCGAAACAATCCAAGAAAAAGAAAGGAAGACGGAACGTCCGGTGAAAGAAAAAGGAGAGACAGAGGAAAGAGGTATGCGTCAAGTGCATTCATTATGTGCGGCTATTCAAGAGTACGATGCCGGCGAGACGCACGTGGCGTCCCTGCATTTCTAATTGTGTCTAATGCATCGATTAGGACTATGATATGTGTGTAAATGAAATGTGTGCCACGTGAGTGAGTAAGTGAAAGAGAGAAAGAGAGAGAGAGAGAGAGAAATATGATAAAATTCAGTTTAAAAACTCTCTTGCAAAATTCTCGGCGCTTTTACGCAATGCAATTACGTAATCTTAAACTCTTAACACTGTAATGCGCTATAAAAAAAGAAAGTTTATTTAAAATGCTAGAAAAATTATATATATATATATATATATATATATATATATATATATAGAGAGAGAGAGAGAGAGAGAGAGAGAAAGGTGATAAAACTGTAAAAATAAATTATATTTTTTCGCTAAAAATATAATGTATCGGACGGATGTCTATCACAGTAGAGAACCCCTTCGTAAAAGTAACGGGGATAAATTCAATCGTTAAAGGGGTTAATTAAAATCAATGCAATTTTATCGCGTAGCCGTGTCATTCCTGGCGAGATTCGAGCACCGGCTGGCGACAAAAGATACCGCGAGCTAAAACGGGAAATGGGAGAACAACGAGAGAAGAGAGAGAGAAAAAAAAGGAGTTAATGCAAATGGAGATACGCCAAAGTTACGACGCTAATTAAAGCACGCTCTCAGCTGCCGTTACATATTACCTTGCGAGCGAATACCAATAACGCGAAAAGATTGCGAACCAAAAAACGGGATGCGATTATGCGGATCGAACGGTACACGAGTCCTCGCGTACGGGCAATCGAATTCACCTTCGTTGTTTTCCTCTTTTTTTTACTTATTCGAATTTCAATCGAAAAATTGCAGCGGGACGGATATAACGGACATGCGAATGGAACGCTCGTCTCTCATTCGAGATTTGCCAACAACTCCTTTATTTCCGTTACAAACTCGAGTATTGTCTTCACAAATCTGATGAGCTACATGATCACGCACGTGTAGCTCTTCAAGTAATCGTACGTGAAACAGAGAAAGAGAGAAAGAGAGAAAAAGAAAGAAACAGAAAAGGAGAAAAAGAGAAAGAGAGAAAGAGCGGCGGGATCGATCGCGGCCAAAGTTCGCGCGGAACTCTCTTTGTGAGCGACTTGCCGCCGCGAAAGCGACGTTCCGCGGTGAGAATCCGTGTTATAAAATTCGTAGGAAGGCCACGACCCAACGATCGTTCGCTCTCGCCGCATCTTATACTGGGGAGAGAACATTCGTACGTTAGCATACGACTAGAAATACAATAATAAAACCTCTCAGCCAAAGACGTCGCCATGCGTGACCGAGAATAGTCGCATTCATATTCACGACGAGTGTATAGTAAGGCAATAATATCGTGCCGACCGTATCACATGGTAGAGCATGGTAATCTTTCTATCGTAATTAACGTACTGCTTTTTAAATATTCCGGACATTACAATTCCGACGGAGTAACGCTCCAACGTTTTACGAATTATTAAGATAGCCAACAACCAGTCGTGCCGCAGCGAAATTCACCATTTCAACGTTTCGGAACGCTTAAACGCGAAACGCATTACACTGGAGCAATTACCGCTATCGTTTAAATACCAAATATCACGGATTCCGAATAGTTGTCGTAAAGCGAAATCCATCGTTTCGAAAGAGTCTACAAATGTTACAAGCTCCACAATAATACCAGCGGGAAACGACTTTTATCTGTCATCTTTGGCGTATCTTTGGCGGTCTCCCATATTTCTTTTCTTTTTCTTCTTCAAAAAAAGATCCATCGTGATTCAAGACGACTAACACGAAAATGTGGCGAAAATACGTTGCTCTCGCTCGCCGTAGGATCCTTTTCCAAGGGACAAGGGCGATGGGGGAGGAATTGTCCGGGGTCGTCGGATCCTTTATTACGACGGTAATCCCTATCCGCCCTTGACGGCGACGTCCAAACCAATGTGAGCAGCACCCTCGTACTCGTACAACACGTGGGATTACGCACGCCGGAAATATCTAAATACCTTGTCTGCGTTCTCCTAACCACCTGCTTTTCGGCTCCCAATAACGCGAGTTCGATAAGAGAATACACGCCCCGGAGCGGATTCCAAAACGAAAAAATTGTCGAGTGCGATAAGCCACGAGATATAAATAACACGCTTTCTCGTACTCGAAACGAGGTTAAAAAGGTATCTCGCGTACCGGATCGAGTTAACATTTGCGACTTCACCTTCCACAGTATTTCACAGAAAATTAAATTTCACTCGCTTGCTGCAAAAGTGACATAATGTAATAACGTAATCGCATAAAGTGTTTTTCTTTTTTTTTTAAAGGACAATGACAAAACGACAATGACAAAGTGTAACGTCTGGTACTTGATGTAATGTATAATGCATCAAATCAGAAATCACACTTTGGCTTTCGTCCCCCTCCTCCCACTCCTCATCCTGTCCCGCGACGCTCGCGATAAAACGCTTCGCGGACGGATTCTTCAGCGTCATCCAACGTCGATACGAATACATCAGGGGTGGCTTCCAAAGCCGAGAGCATTGTTCAACGTCAAGCATCCGGAGACTGCTTCGGGGAGCGAGAAGCACGCGCGTTATATCTGTGTGTACACGTGCATATATGCGCGACACGTGCGCACGTCGATAAATCTCGCGCTTCGACATCTTCATCTCCAGCCACTCGGAAATATCCGCATCTCGTTCCACCATTATCTCGGCATCACGCAAAACTACCGAGCCGATCCGCGCGTTGATACTATAATTCCTTACACGCAAATCGGAAGCGCCTCGCGAGAAAGCGTGCTGTTCGCGTTTCGTGCGTAGTGAGCTGCTCATTCTTGATGGCTTCTGTCTCTCTTCGTGTCGTCATAATCATCGCTCGTGTTATCGTTGACGTGCACGACGATAAACCGAATTGCGATAATCGAGAGTTAATGGTGGCGTAATGGATTTTATTGCGCTACCGCGCGCGCGAGCATAACATTGTCGCGATGCTTTTGCGATGTTGCGTCAGTAATGATACGTTTCGGTAATCATTTATCGCTCAGTTTCGCACGTACGAGCGAGAAATCCGAAAATATCGCAGAAAATATCGTCGATGTTCTGCATCGTCGCACACGCGTAAACGCCCGGTGATATCCGATATTGCAGATTCCAGACGACACCAAATGAAACTATCATCGAATTAATATAGCGTGCCGCGCGCGGTAGAATATTTTTCGCGCTCCGCGCGAAAACACTTTGAGGAATGCTGTCGTGACAAAGCCGCGGTATTTTAGGAGCGAATCGAGCGTGCGCCGGGTTCTCCGCTGCCTGCAAGTTGGATCGAATTTCATACGCGGTGTAACCGCGCGGTAATCCGAACTTCCATTGCTTCGAGCAACTGTGAAATTGAACCGCGACGTGGCCGCCTGACAACTTGTAAATTATTACGAGAATAACGAACAAGAAAATTAAAGCTGCAAGAGAACTCGAAGAATATTAGAGCGGAGGATCTCGAAGTGCGCAAGGACACGGTTTCTAACCGTATCTTCAGGGAATGAAATATGAAGCAGCATTAAATTCCTGACCAAGTTACCTTTACAGTAATTGCCGCGAATTAAAAACCGAACAAACAGGGAAATTAACATTTAATTAAGCATAATGAAGCGTAACGAGATCTTCGGTACATGCAAACGGATCCCGCATGTAAATCGGATTAAGCTACTTTTCAATAAGTAGTTTTCCATGCGGATCTAATTCCGGTGGTTGTAAATGCGGTTATGCCGTATTCCGATAACGTGGACATGCACGTCGATTACCTGAAATTACGGAGATTAAACCGCACGGTTGGTGAGCCGGGAGCACAGGGAGATTTGTGCACCACGCACGGAGCGAATTCTTCCGAACCGGATCCGTTCACTTGGAGGAGGTGAATCCTCTCCCTCCCTGCCTACGCGTAGAAGCAAGTCGGACTTTTCCTGCCCGACTTTCTCACGTAATAACCGGAAACGAGAAACGAAGAGGACGAAGGGAATCCCGTCATAAATCCGGCTTTCAACGGCAACACCACCCTTTCACGGAACTAATTATCTGATGATCTCCCTCGATGTAATTGTAAATAGTATTTTAATGACAGCAGCTAAATGAATTTCAGTTGAAACGCCGTTCCGATTAACGTTCCCGAAAAAGATCGAGACGTCTTTCCCCGAAGGTAGGTAATTACGACACCTGTTATTAAAAAGTAGCCCGACGAATGCCAGAACGAGTTTTGCGCGATGCAATCTGACGTTAAGGCAGAAACATTTTTCGATACCGTTCGCCGAGCTAATGTCTGCCGAGAGCGGTTTATATTGGCTTCAGGTGGATTAGCCCGCTTTCATTTACGCCGGACCGATCGACTAACCTTCGAGAACCCGGCGACTATTCAAGGTTGCCGTGAAAAGAAGAAGGCAGGAGAGAAGAGAAAGGAGAGAAAGAGATAGAGAGAGAAACGATAGCGTTCCAAGCACCTCGCATCGACATTTTGGGGATCTCGTGCAACATTATTAAGCAACGAAATCCCGGCTAATCCTGTTAGCGAATTCGCAATTTCGCAACTACGATCAGACGCAGATTACAAAAGGCCACGCACGTGAAACCGTCAATGAAAAACAAAACAAAATCCCTGCGGAATTGATACCGACGGATAACAGCTATCAAATGGCTCGAGAGAATCACGCTAGAATCGAATTTCTAGCGCATTTTCCGATGATGAAATCAGTGTCATTCGTGTATCGCGCTTTAGCGTCGTGTTGCGATCGCAGATTGATCCTAACACGTTACTTCGGAATCACGTTAATCACATAAATCACATCGACGGCAGAATAATGCGCGCATGCGCGCGCTGACGTATTACATTCCGCGCGTTCCATCAGCAACACTCCCACCCCTTAAAGCATCGCGTTTTTCAGCGGCTAATCACGCGATACGAAGTCGCGGCGGATCCGCGGGGATCGCAAGGCTGGTTGCCTAACGGTTTCCCGCCTACGATCATTGATCATCGCGCGCGCGCGCGTAAACGCACGGCCGACGACTTTCCCCTCTCGCCGAAAATCCCCTCGCGCGCGATCTATCTGGGTCATGGCTTATCTGCGCAGCTTATCTCATTAACGCGCCTAACGGATCGGAACACACGCGGGGAACCCGGAGAAATTTCGGCCGCGTGTTCGCCGACCGCGTCCAGGAATCGCGGTCAGCGCGGGGCCGGCTCGTGTCCGCACGGATGATGTTATTATTCCGAAGAGAATCGAACATCTCGGAGGAAGCGTTTTACATCTATCAGTTTTCGATTTTTAATGCGCGCCGAGGCTTTCGGATGAGAGACCGCGTTAACGGAGCTTCTCTCTCTTTCTCTCTCTCACTCTTTCGTTCTCGTTCCTGTAGCGGCGCGTCGAGTTGGCGAACGCGGCCGAAAACTGGATGTCGGCCAACGAACGCGCTCGCGCCGATGGATCGTGCAAGAATGTGCGTGCAGCAGCGAAGAGAAATCGCGCACGTGTGCCGGGGCGAGTGTGGCCGCTTTCACGCGGAGCGACACGGAACTCGGAGTATCGAGCTCTACGACCACGGATTCGGTGATAACGCGCTTCCGAGAAATAATAATAATAGTAATAATGTGATCGAGAGAGGTGAGGCAGCAAACCCCGCGCGCGCGGCAACGTATAATAAGACGTGATAAATCGATACTTCTGTGTACACGAATTTATCGTTGCGCCGGTTTGGAATGAAGATTTGTTTGAAATAAAAAAAAGTCACGTGCGATGATAAAGTTTCCATACTTTTCAGCTTTAAGTTTTTGTCAACTTGGTTGATGCAGTTTTAGTAAATTGTAAAAAATACGTTTTTTCTTAGAGAATGTAGATGATCCACGGGTTGATCATTGTAATGGGCTGAGAAGAAGTTTCGTTGAACAACTCGGCGAAGTTCCGAAGATGTCGACGCGGCAGCCGGCAACTAGTAACACGCGCGCGCGCGCGATCTCTGAAAGGGAGGAATAATTGTACCGTCGAAAAGTGCACTGTCTCGCTTCGTTTAGCGAGCTGCTTTGCATAAATTACTTGATAGTAATCGAATTACTCCGGGTTACGTCACGTACAGTCGCTGAATGTACTCAAACGGTGGCAAAACACGTCGCCGGGATAAGTTTCTGGCATTGTTTCGTCGCGTTTCGTTATTTCATTTTCACAGCACGCAAAAGCCGTTTTCCGCTAATTGAATATTCATCTTGTTATTGCATATGCCGCGCATAACTTATTTACCGTATTACATGCGCTTATGCGGTATATTCCTCTCAGTCGCGATTATTATTAAAATGATAACAGCGATTTAATGTGAGCGCGGTTATTCATATATTCCTTGCGTCCCATGTTAATTGTTTTATACATGTACACATGTTAATGATACCAACTATAATTCCCACTTGTCACAAATAATACAGTTTAATATACGAGAGAACGAACGTAATGGAATATAAAAATTGCTACGAAGAAAACAAAAAGTAATTCTTTCAACATTTAAGATAACATATAGATCTCCTTTCTCCTCAATACATAATTGAAGGCAAAACGTAAAAGTTTCACGAAGCTTTTAATTTCTCTGTTAAACGGATTAAAGATGAAGGATGACGATGTCGCGATAGATCAGAGCTTGTCCTTGTTACGAACAACCAGGTGTAACTCGTGTATCACATGAAAATCGCATTTCGAGATGGTACGCGCGCGCGCGTATACGGGGCGAAATGTAGTGACGAACTCGCGATGGGCGCGTCCGGAGGAACGGGACGTAAAATCACGAGACGCGACTCGATTCAGCGGATGTCGAGTTTGTTTGCAAACGTGCAGCGGGATCGTCTCGTGGATGTACTCGAGATCGGCCGACACTGCCGATGGCTGCCAAGAGAGAACCCGTGCACCGGCACTCGAAGCCAATTCAATTTGCCGACGACTCGGCTCTGCTTAGCGGTAATTATTTCCGGGGTCTCGGTAAACGTGTTTCGCGCTTACCCCCTCGCGCGTTACCCCGCGCGTTCGCCTGGCGCACCGAAAGGACAGCGAGTACGCGCTCGCTCGCGATCGATCGCGACGCACACGAACGTAGGCACGCACATACGTACGTACGTACGTATGTATGTATGTATGTATGTGGCGCAGGCACGTACACGCGACTCGGGCGCACACGTACGCGCGACACAATGACGCTCGCGATCGCCCGTTCGAGGACGAGATCGATCGGTGCCGCTGGTTGGTGGTGTGCCAGAAATAATATCTTTCGCGGCCGAAGAGAGAACGCGAACTATACCGTGACCGAGCGACATCGAAGTCACACCGGTGCTACCAATCGCTTTCTCCTCGGACGCGTCTCAAATATTCCCATCTACGACACACACGCGCACGTGCGAGCGCGAGTCTATACCGATCGCTCCGTTTTTCCGATCGCGTTCACGAATGCTGCCGTCGCCGACGCGCAATTGCACTCGGACGATTTGCCGCTTTTCTGGATGGACTGGCGAATATTTCGCAAGCGATCTGTTGTTGGAAATAGTCCACGTAATAAAACCGTGGTGGAACAACATAAACTCGCGACTATAGCACGTCGTACAGGTCAATAACGTGCAATTACACGATTTCCTCGTCAATCAGGTGAGCCTGATAACTTGTTCTTTATTGTTTTTTGCGCGATTCTAGAGAATTTGCATCACATGTATATGTATAATGATTATCCGTACAGTTGAAAAATTTGGCTGAAATTTAGCAGATATTACATGTTCCAAACGGTCCACACAAATTTTTGTGTTCATTTAACACAATATGTTAAATGGTGACACTGATGTTAATATTATCACAAAATAAATGTAAACTTTGTAAAATCAACATATTTTTAATGTTCAAATTAACTAAAGAAATGTTATTTTTACATTTTGCAGCTGTAATAATTCAAACTCTTGATTAAAAAAACATAAAATCAACATTTTTATCTGTAAAGTTTTACAGATAAATTTTGTTATTAATAATACAGAACATATCTATTATGTAAAATTGAAAATAGGTAACATATTGTGTTATTTTTACTTTCAGTCACTTTTTTCAGTTGTTTCAATAATTTAACACTTGAGTTCAATTAACACAATAGCAATATGTTATATTAATACATGAATGTGTCAAATATTTAACACAAGGATTTTAACTGGCATATTTTTTTAACAGAAAAACACAAATTTTCCAACTGTGTAAGTTCTGCAACAGTATTGCGTATTGCATCTCAAGAATCGTTACGTTACAAAACAGTTTACAAAGTTTGATGTCAAGCTCGAAAAAACATTATGATTTTACAGCTGATCTCTCTGTCGTTGGTATTAACGGTGGCGATTGGACGAGTTGCAAGATAATACTTCACGCGATAATGAGGCAACAATTATGCTGGAAATTGATCGCGAATCAAAGCTCAATCATTCGAAACAAGTGCTCCTTATTGCAACGTACGCTCCAAACCTACACATGCATTAAGGAAATCGATCTGCCAGTGATTTCCGATTGGTGCGCTCGCGCGTGCAACGACCAGACTTTTATGCACACGCGAATCCGCTCAAGTCCGCGAAAAAAAGCGAAAGACAGTTCCGCGTATCGGTCATTAACTTCTCGCCGTCGATCGTTCGCAAATAAAGCTTAATTTGACAAGCGCAAATATTGTTCATGACGCGCGCACTCCGCCGTCGATTTTATTTTCGTAACGTCGCGCGCCGCTGTCACCAACAGCTGTGCAGCGCAAAATCCCTGTCCGTCGAGGATTTGCGTATTTTTTTTGTCGAAAAATAATTCATACACATACATTCGATGTTGCTTTGATTACAAAAACAAAAAAGAAAGAAAAGATCGTTACTGTAGTCAGTAGTAAGGTTCCCGCGGATATTTGTGGATTTTGCCATTCTTATCGCACGATCTGTCTTGATACACGTGAAAACGAAAGCCAAAGTAGCCGCGATGATAGCGCGCGAAATCGACGTGACGAAAGTTTCCCATTGCTTACCGTAAAACAAACGCGTACTTTACGGTACGAAAACTCGCAATCTTGCACCCGAGACGAAACGAGATCGGCACCGCGCACAATCCCGCAAACCCGATTGCCAAGCGATTCGCGTTAACGGGATGTAATTCCGCGTAAAACGCCGCTAAAGAGCCCGAGCGAGACGTACTCGGCCGCCGAGTGTTTACACGCTCGTCGCCGGGCTTTTATTGCGTTCGAAGCGTTGCGCCGCGCGCGAGCACGCAAAGGTTAAAAAAGAGATGCCCCTCCGCTTTCCGGTCATTTCGGAATCGTCGTAAACAAACAACGCGTCAGCACTCGCCCTACCATCGACCGTGCCGATGATACTACGTGTGTATTGTTTACTCCCGCTCGGATCGGTGAGTCAGCCGGATATCGATTCCTTCGTGCGACAGATCGATGCGCGGCCGCGATCGAGAAGCGAAAGAGCGCAGCTCGCGCACTGCACTCCGGAGCGCGTACGACTTTTGGCCGATCTCGTCATTTCTCGATAATCGCGACGCTGGATACTCGACGCTTTGTTCCTCGCGAGTAAACGCGGGGATCAATGATCTCGGCGTTCGTGTTGTTTCCAGCATGTTGCCACCTCTCTCGCTGTCGCGAAGATTCGCGGCGATTCACACGCGCGTGCGGACGCGATCCCGCGCCGTAAACAATAAAGCCGATCGCGGAGTATCGCGACGAGCGCGAGTAACAAGATGGCAGTCGATCGAGAGCGATAAGAGCGCGCGACGGCGCGCGCGTTTCGGTTCGGATCTCGCATCGATCTCGCGACAGTGAACGCCAGCGTAACGAAATGTAGGTGATGCACAGACAATACTACTCACCGGTATCTGGATCGTGGGCCGTGACCTGCGACGGGAACGTGGACTGCGACACGAGGGGGCGAGGTGCAGTTATATCCAATATGATAATCCACACAGAGCGAGTGAAACTCTCGTACACACTTGATATGAAACTCACTACTCGTCGCAAAACTCGTCGCGCAGCGACGGGCGGGACGGACGAAATACGTGTAAACGACGTTTACGTATCGTGCCTTCCCGCGATCACTGATTCCCGACGGCGACGAGAGGGCACACTCCGCGCTATTATCGGAGCCGAGATACCGGACTGAAGTGAGCAGCGGACGAGAGAGATAGACAGAGAGAGAGAGAGAGACAGAGAGCGGGACGACGGCACACAGCACTTTCCCGCGACGCGCACCACTAATAATACATCACTACGTCAACGGTAATGCCCGACACGGCCATCATTGGGCAGTGCCGCGTCGCTTGTCCATGCGTGGATGCGTGACCGCGCGTATCCAAGAAGCGCACACTGCCGACCAAGTACGAGGTACAAGGAGGTACGGGTTGGTGACGACGTGCCGTCGGACGTCGACGGGCCGCGTACGAAGAGAAGGAACGGCAATCAGGCAGGCAATCCCTGGCGGCGATCACACGACAACAATGAAACCCTTCACGCTGGAAAGCACAGAAACGGAACTTGGCGGTCGGATAGGCGTGGATCTCCTCTGTTTCGCGCAACTACTGCCGATTACGCGGAGTCACGGAAGAGATCGATCGGAGCACGAGGAGGATCCGTAGCGCGCGCGAGCTCGAGCGAGACTGGCGGCGACGCACGGAACCAGCCGATCGCCGCCGCGCCAATCCGACGGGACACGAGGACGCACGAGGGAGGCCAGTAATGCCGATGATCGAAGACCTCCCCTCCACCTCCTCGCTCTCCGACACTCCGCCGACCGAGTGCGGAGCGATGCGAGGCCCGACGACGGATAGATTACACGCAGCGCACGCGCGCGCGAGCATGCGAGCGGCGGCGAGCAGCGAGTGTGCTCGCTTTGCCGACGGACGAATGCGCTTTCATTACGTAAAACAAGTGCGCGTCGCTCGTACCCTGCGCGCGCTCTCTCGATTCGTTCGTTCGCCGCCAAAACGGCGCTCCGTTTCGCACTTTGTCGTCGAGCCAATGGAATTCGTTTGAATTTTCGCTATTGACCGCTCGCGCTCCGATAATTCTCACGGGAACGCGCGTAGTGCGCGTTTCGTGTCGAATAAAATCAACCCGGGCTATTGTTCGTCACCGAGTCACTCAAATGTCACGCGTGTACCATTGTCACGTCGTGCAAACGTGAGAAATTGTGAATTGAATCGGAATCGTTCTTTCATTTCCAAGTCAACACAGTCGACCTTGCCTCGTCGTGATTGGAGGATTTGAACGGGATTGAAGGACGTTGCCTCATTCAGGTGGGCACGGGTTCTTTCTCTCGAGCGAGTGCCGCGAATTATTCCATTTTGGTGCGTATGAATCGCGATCGTAACGTAACACCGATGGGCGAAATTTTAAACCGCGGCTGATTCACCGAGGTAATATTCTTGTCGCGTGAAATCTTCGCAGCCGACGAGAAAATAAGGAAAACAACGCGAATATCGGAAACGAGTTGCGCACGTACACGCGGATTCTCCAATTGCGCGCTCGAATCGAGCCGAGTCATGGCGCAAGTTTGCTAATCTTTCCGCTCGTAAAGACGCGCCGAGTCAGCCTCGTGTCGTCGGGCCGCGCGACGCTTATCGCGCCGAGCACCTGACGCTCGCTTTCGCGCGTCAAGCACGCACGCACGTACGTTCCGTTAGAACGCGGATAACTCCGACGCGCGTATCCGTAACTGATATCCGCCGATATATCTCGATAACGCGTTTATCGTCGACGGGGTAAAGGTGACGGACACGTTGCGATGCGGACGCGGTCGCGCGACGGAGCCGTCACGTTGCATCTCCCTCTTGCGCTTTTGTATCCTCGCGCACCTCACGTCACACGCTCGCGCGCGTCAACACACCGACGAAAAAAAAAGAAGGGACATCAACACATGCACACGTACACACACACGTACACACACACACACACACACACACACACACACACACACTCTCTCTCTCTCTCTCTCTCTCTCACATTTACATACACACATACGCATGCACACACGCGTTCACGCGAGATTCCCTCTGTCGTTGCGCTCGCACCTTTCGATCGGCGTAGCACACTTTACACGCGCAAAACGGAGCGCCGATGACGAGGGTTGAGGACGCGCCTTGTTCGGTGAAAAGCTCGGCTCTGCCACCCGCTGGGCGGAACTCGGTATCGTCAAAGAGAAGGGAGGGCGGGCGGGCAGGTGGTGAACGGACCACGGGGTGAGGCGCGGGAGCGAACGGAACGAGAGGAACGGACAGAGAGAGGAGAGAGAGAGAGATAGAGACGGAGAGGAAGAAGGGTAGAGAGAAAGGAAGAGACAGAGAGAGAGAGAGAGTGAAAACGCGGAGCACAGCACGACGAAACCGTGTTACGAACCGATTACGGTGGAGATCCGACACGAACTGAGCGCCGCCGAGCTGCTGATTGCAGCTGAGGCTCTCGCCGATAGCGCATTCTCCCTCTCCTAGCCTAACCGTCTCCCTTCTCCCACTGCCCCCCCGTGGCTCGTGTAACCCCCTGCATAACGTAGCGCTCGACCTCCCGCGCTCTTGCACTCCATCCCCGCTCGCGTCGCGAATCTTCCTCCTCCTCTTCGTCCTCCCTCTCCGCCACTTCATTCCGCGTGCCTCGACCGTCCGCAGTCGCGAGAAAGTTTCCGGCGAGTTATCGATATTTGCTCGTTACCGTCGAATCTGCACGCGGCCACGCGCCGTAACGAGAGAACGGTGAACGCCGCGCGCGGCAAGATCGCGTCATACGAAAAACAAAAAAAAAAGCGAGCAGTGAGACTGATCCTCGATCTCTGATTCTCGAGTCTTTTTCTCTGTAATGTTTGTCTCTCATTTCCTCCCTCTCTCTCTCTCTCTCTCGCTCTCTTCTTCGTTGCGCGCGATTCTACGAAGCAGACGTCGCTCACGAGTACACGCTATATACTTAGTGTTTATAAGCGAGGAGCACGCGTAGCCTATAATAAGTCTGACGCACGTGTGGTATTTTAGAAAAAGGAAGATCCAAGAATACCAGGTATATACCGGCGCCTCGGTATATCTACGACGATCTAAGCGATTAGGAATGCGCGAGCGCGTCGATTATCTCGCTTGAAATTTTCGGCTGACTGAAATATTCCCCGTTGCTTCGTCGGCTATTCAAATTTGTCTGGTTGCCGGAGATCGGACCGATCAGATAAACCGGCCTTATCTGATCAGTTGATCGAGGCCGATCACCATCGACGCTACCGTATTCCAACTTTAACGTATCGCAGATAACGCCATTATCGAAAATGTCCGAGCAGATTGAATGAACGTGCGAGGGCGCCGTCGACCGCGAAACTCACCGCATCGGGGGTGCTCGGGGATGGTAATTACGCCGGATGCAACCTCCGCAATTTTTCCCAACGACGTGACGACGTGATGTTGACCGAGTCAACATGCGCCACACGGAGAAACTTTACTTGTAGCGCGTTTTATAATTTTCAAGCGCGAGTTTTCATCGCGCGAAAGCGAGCAGTTTCCTGATTTTCGCCATTTTCCAAGATGACACGCGGACAGCATGCAGGGAGACACCGATATACAAGAAACTTGTGAGAAAACAGCGGAATAAAATATCGGTGTCGCGTCAGTGATGTCAGCACGCGACGTCGTATCTCTCGCGTTCGCGTAAAAGCCGACGATAACGTCTGTTCGGATATATTCTCGCACAGACGCGAATAAGTAAACTCATTTCTGTGCCCCGAAGTTGATTTTCCACAAAGATGACAAATGGCCGCCGACTATCCTGGGAAGCGTTATCCGTTATGATCGCGATGTCCTTTGCGCGGTAAAGAGACCTCCGTATAAGAAGTATAACGAACAAAATGTCGCGTTGAATGAAATGAAAAAAAAGAAACAAGAGACGCGAGGAAAAGGATCCGCGGATGTAAGGTTAAAAGGATTTCACATAATTACTCCGATTTTCTGGAATAATCATTTGCGCGTATACGATAGTGTCAATGGCGATGATAGCCCGATCTTCGCGTTCGCGCCGTATCATATATCCCGCAAATTATCGTGTCATATTAAAACGTTAACATCGCGGAAGTATACTCAATTCGGCTACAAGTTGATAACGACTAAAGATAAACGTCGTAAATCGAATTAATGATCATTTACATTCCGGTACGGTTGGCGGTCGTTAAGCACGACACGTCCGTAAAGTGCTCGTGCACGATCGCTATAACGTATGACGTCGTGCTAACGCGAACAGGCATTACAGGTGGAGAGAGGAGCGGATGAAGACAGATAGACCAAGATAACGACAGAGAGAGAGAGAGAGAGAGAGAGAGAGATGGAGCGATAGGTGAGGAGGGAGTACGAAATGTGGGTCATGACCTAAATCACGGTCCCCGGCCTCTATTCGGCTGCTCTTTCGCAATTCGCGAAAGTGTTCAGCGAGTTTCGAAGAGTGCCACCGGTTGAAAGCAACCAACGGTACAATAAATGAATAGCTTTTTATGCCACACGCGTGAAGCCAATGTTTCTATAAGATTTTGGCACGCAAACATTTTCAACGGGCTCTATTTGACTCTATTGCTGATGATAAAGAAGCAAGAGTTTCAACTGGCATGGAAGGAACAAATTAAGAAAAAGCTGTCACTATTGCTTTTCTCTCTCTCTCTCTTTCGCATGCACAAATATCGTCGAAATGTTGCACAAGCTTAAATGTCGTTATCTTTCGCCTAATAGTAACTTTTCAGTGTTTCTGTAATCGGTGACGAGAAATGCTCTTTTCGCGGCACATACTCCGATCAAATCGGAAATATGAATTGACGTGATCCGTTATATCCTCGAGCTAAGCGTTATCGATCGTTAACACACTGCGCGACCCGAGAGCTGCGCTAGAAAAGTGAGCCGGCAAAAAGCATGGAAATAAAGAAAAACGCAGCGACAACGCAGACGCTAAATCAGACTGCGAGCACGTGCGCAGGTTCTCCGGCTGGAAAACGCTGCGGGAAGTTCTCGGCCTTGACGGGTGAGCACCTGATTCCGCGCAAGGAGGCGAGGAGCGAAAGAGCGAACGAGAGAAAGAGAGAGGGAAAGATCGTCCTTTCATCCCTGCGTGCCTCCGTCGTTTCGCATCAGGATCCCTCGTCTCGCTCGTTCTGCTACGACCGGCAAATGTTTTTCTCTCCCATCCAGCCTTCCCCGCCGTCGACTCTCCCCTCTCTCCCTCTTTTTCTCTCTGTCCTCTCTCTCCTAGTGCTCGTACGGCGCTTTGCTATCTCTCTCCGTTTCTCTTAACGACGCGACGACACGTTCACGTACGCGGGGAAGCGAGATCGCGAGGCGTGTTGTTGCCAGGCTACGCCGCGCGCGATTCAGCGCTGACTTTCCCGCAGAAGTTGTACGTGCGAGATCCTTCGCGCGGCGTTTTTCTTCCTTCGCGCCGCGTTTTCTCAAAGGAACGTGCGGGCTGTATCACGCGAAACCGCATAGTGGATCTTTCCCGTGCCTCTTACTTTTATATTTTCTCATTTTCGATCTTTTTTCCTTTTCTTCGCGACAGTATACCGTGCTTTATTTCATGTGCTGTGGAATTGGGTGATGTAACTGACATTCCGTGCGAAAGGATCACGTCACCATTTCCAGGAGGCAGTTTTCCAATTCCAAGTGCACCGATCGTTCGTTGCTTTATCAATTTGATTGATTAATCCCTCGCTCAACTATTGATATCGCGAGTTAATTTCGCGGGCGAGTTCACGTCTCTCGAGACGAGACGGCGAGCATCATCCCCCGCGGATCGTTCGATCCGCTCAAGCACCACGTAACCACACCAATCGACGCGTCTGGATTATAGCCACGTGACGTCACCGCCTCATCAGATTGCTCGCGAATGATATTAGGCGTAACGCCGAGCCTGACGTACGCACTCTGACGCTCGAAACAGGGACAAAAGATAGCAAGCCGGCGCGGCGGCATTGCGTTAGATAACGCAGCCTTGCGACGTCATCACGCGCGCCCGCGCGTGAGTGCGCGAGTGCGCGTGGGAACGGTGGCTAGATGCCAAATCGAGTGCGTATCGCCGACGGCCACGGTTGCGCCAGTTGGTCATGCTAAATATATTATGCGAGAGGAGGGGCAACACGCATCGAGAGAACGCGAGTATGATAACTTCTAGCAACGGCGTGCCACGCGCTTTGTTTCTCCCGTTATACCCCGCTCTCTCAATATTGTATTATAGTATCGACTCGGAATCGGCTGGACGTTTAGCAATAATGCCCGCATCTAGCACGGCTGCCGTGTTCGGAAACGCGCGAATCGCGCGCGAGACAATGAATTCCTGCCAGGATTCACAATAGCGCGGCTCGCTCGTTGTTTCGGCATCTACAATCATGCATGTATCTGCAATTAATTAACTGCTGAATCGGAGCGAGACGAGCGATCGTAAATTGCAACTGTTTTTTTCGGGTAAATATTTGATTACAAAGTAGAAAATAAGGTCTCTCCCTCTTTCTCTTTCTTTTGTTCGAGTTTCAATTAAACGGTCGAGCGAGAAATCGTTAAGCCGATTGCAGATCGGCGACAGAGGCGCAACAAGTAGCCCATACGTCAAACTCAGAAAGAATGCCACCGCGATGAATTTTCTACTAATAAACGGGGAAAATGGAAATTTGCGCATGCTAATCGGCTGCTGGGATTACCGCTGGTCGAATATTTCATACGTCCGTCGTCACGAAACGCGCGTGCTTGATTTTCTCGTCGTGCGACGAGAAATAACTCTTTCATAAATGGTTAACGAAATAACGTTAATAACGCTGTCGCACATAAATCACAGTGGGATTACTGTATAAATAAATAATCGTGCGTTTCGTGAGTAAATATCTATACTTGTAACGGCAGTTCTTTAAACGATGAGCGATCCTCATCGTCATATCGAAGAAATGACCCGGTAATCGGTAGCTCACGCTAATTACACAGGCGCTCGCCGTGCTGCTTAAGCTACTCTCATAACGAGATTCACGACACCGCACGTGACCACCGCAAATGAACCCTACTTGTGCGGCACCCGATGAGGGTAGGTCAGTAACACGTTGGCAACGCATTCGTGCCCCATCAACCGGGCATCATGATCGAGGCTTCGTGCGCACCTGGCCCGTATACAAGGTGTTCTCAAATTCGCACTCGGTGGAGTTGCTCGATTAAATTCGTGCCGGTTGTTCGAAAATTACAGATCGTTCTTCGTTTGATTTTCCTTTTGATCTTCATTTGTCGAGTAATCCTTAAATCGAAATTCTAAACTTGAGCAACGCTTGCTCAATGATACTTAACAAAAAACGAAATCTGTGCAGAATATCAAGAGATTGAAGACAATGCAAAAATACGCGATTAATTAATTGTACTTGATTAATCTCATTCAGTTTAGTAAGCACGATGTACGCGAGCCCATTTTCCTATAATACTCTGCACGTCGACGTAGCTTGCAGAGATTCCGTTTATTCTTAATCGCTCGTAACTGAAAAATCGTTGATGGTCCCTGAGGATATTTGAGTTAACGGGATCGCCTGGGGATTAATTAAAATTTGATGGCGGAACTGGATGACCACCTTGTACATCCGATTGACCGCATCGCTCTCATGTTCACGTAGGCAGGATCGTTTGTCCGGCGGGCAGACGCACGGATATCTCGAATTTCCCTGCGCGCGACTCGACTCTGGCGGTTTAGTTCGAGCGGATTTGCCTACCTGCTGCCTCCCGGTTTCCCGAAATTCGTCGGTCTACCGAGAAACGTTACAAAATTCCATCGAGATTCTACAACCGTCCCAGTCTGCCGGCTAGCGTGGCACAGCGTGGGACGGATCGTAACGCGTACTTTGTTGTCGACTGCATCCTTTGTGCGGGCAATATTGTGCGCGTGTCCCAGGTCAACGGACGGCCGAAGATATATGTACATGTCTCAAGTCGAAAAGGACAAAAAAAATCCCAAAGTCGACAGAATAGGCCAGCGAATACGAGTAAAGCTCCTAGTGTTTACGACCGGATCTTTAGGGAAATGCGGAGAACAATGCACAAGTTCGTATCTTATCGCGCAAGATTTATGAAGGACTCGCTGCTCTTCAGGAGGTCTGAGACATCTCTTTTACTGCATAATTGTTGAATGATGTAGGTTGTAGATAATGAGTACTGCTCATTTAAATGTTCTTTCAATATTTCGCTTTCGATATATTCAGGCTAAGCAATGAAATAAGAATGACAACATTGTACATACATAATTGCGATTCGCAACACAGCCTGTAAAAATTTCAATGATCGTTCTAGGACATTGTGTAAAATATATTCGGCTTGACTAATTGACTGAAAGCTACTATGCTCGTGGAAATGTACAATTTTTGCGATTTGTGGAATGTACGTCACGATTATGCGCATGATCGAGGACATTGGCGCATCTGCCAGACCGGCACGAAATGATAATTAATATCTCCCGAAATGGGACGCGCGCTGGGTTGCATTTACGGTCCTGCGACAACAGTTTAATCTACAATCGTGCAACTCGCATACATTTTACAAATTATTTCATTAATGTTTCGATGTAGATCTTAACTGGGTGCAATTAATCACGCCGTTAGCGTGTCGATATCACAATTCCTTCCAATTCAATGAGGCACTCGCGCAAATCGCAATAAACGGACTGAGATGTTAATTTCGTCATTAATTGCGATCAACAGATTTAAATCTGGTCATGATTTTGCGCAGCAGATTCTTTCTCAAAGACGGAATCCTTTCACGATCGATATTTCCGAAGGAACAGAGGAGGTCTCTTAATAATTGCGCGGTGAGAGACTAACTCGCGACATGCGTAGTTAATGGGACAACGTTACCCACGCCTTACCGAAATAACACTCGCGTTACAGGCGCGAATATCGATCGTCGTACGAGCAGCTGAGTCGGGCTCGACATGCTAAAGTACAAAGAGACGAATGCGAATGAGTGGCTCGTCTACTTTACCGGACGTTTGACCGCGATACTGACACCCCCGCGAACTCTCACTCCCCTTCTCTCTCTCTCTCTCTGTTTCTCTGCGAGACTCCTCGGTCGTCTCCTCGTCAGCGCGACGAACGTTTTGCATACGTAATGCGAAACTCGTTTGCGTATCGTATGAAACGTTAACCCTTAACAAGATACGGAAAAAAATTTGAAAGAGTTTTAAATGAAGAAAATGTCAAAACATTCTTATCTATACGCGTAAATGCTTTCATCAAACATTGCACATTGAGTTCCTGTCCGCTTGCATCTTCAACTCGCGCCTGTCTCGATTGTGTAATTAATTATCTTTCTCTGTCACGATATTTTTGTGATTAATGGAGTGATATTGTCAAACGTGGAGCACGTATACTCTATTTCGATAGTCATAGTCACGGTCAGAGTTCAAGGTCGCACCGAGTTTTCGCGACCTCTCGCTGCTGCTCGCTACTGTTGCGATCGGAATGTAAAAGTTTAAACTTTTAACTAATTCGCTTTGATCGAGACTTACCCGACCGATTTCCAAGGGAAATCTTCTTTCGTTATTTATGTGTACGCAAGGCTCATTATTTACATATAGCTTTGCATACATGCTGTATGCGACTACTGCGATAACCAGAATGCTGACAACTTGTGCATAGTCTTTATGCTTACATATATAAGAAATACCGTCAAAATTGAAATTGTCAATAATAAAATAAAGTATAATCTTGTATGTAGTAATTTTTCTCTCGAAGCCTTTTTTCGTATCTAAATAATGCGGATGTAATGTTCGATATAAAGTTGGTTTACTTCTAGATTCGGGTAACGTTATTTGTCATTACTTCTGCTCGGTAGTCCAAGTTGGCGGAGAGCCAACTCGAACTACCGAGACTTTGTTGCTTCCACGTTTTACTTGTGTTGTACTTTAAAGTCTTCTAAATGGACGTGCGTCATGGGACACGTAATAAATGCCATATTTCTCTCTTCTTCTTTATTCTATATACACTGCGATTCCTGCAGTCGCGGTTTCTAGATGCCGGCCACTTTCTCATTTCCTAGCACTGCCGTGTCCCTCGTCTCGCCTTTCTCTGTCATTATTCTCGTGGTGTGAAAATCACGCTATACGCGACGGATAATTTACGACGCGCAATAAGCTACGACTCGCGATTTTTCGCCCGTCACGACACGTGTAGCCCAAGACGTTGGCTATCGGGCTCTCCGTAACGATGAAACCGGGACGGTCTCCGACTTAACGAAATCCTCCCGCATGTCCCGTAATCCCGCTGGAATTTTGTATGAACATTTTTATGAGAATACCTGCGAATATCTTTCCTTTACTCTCTTTAGGAGCAGCACCTTGAATTTTAAATCGTTAGTTTCTCCTTTCAACCCTAAAATTGTAGACAGATTATCAACGTCTACGATTCATTCCCTGCGCAATACAAATAATCCTGATTATATGAAACGCAATGAGAAATGAAAAATCGTCTCTGCTGCAAAATATAACTAAATTTGAGGGTGGGAGGGGAGAATATGGCAAGGTTTCAACACGACTAAAGTTCAGCGGTATCCAAAGAAAGATTGAAACAGATGGAGACGGAAAGACGGGTGGTGCGAGCGAGCGGGAAGGAAAAGGCGCGAAGGAAACGGGCGTGCGCTTAGCACTGACTAACCCCATTTGGTGGCAAAGCGAGAGAAATCCATTCCCAAGGCGCGCGGAACATTACCCAAACCATCTCGCCGTCGCGAAGCCCTGAAACCCAGCCACGGTTGCCATAGTGACCGCGTCCATCCACCCCTACTCGTTTGCTCGTCTCGTGGACCATCCCCCGTAACACCCCGTTTCCCATCCCCTCTCCTGTTTCACCTGCCCCCGCTGTGGCTACCCCCCTTATCCACCAGCGCCATCCTCACCATCCCCCTCCCCCCTATGTGCCCTTTTGCCTCCACCCTCCCCGCACCAGCATCCACCACTGACGCTCCCTTCGCTCCTCGACGTCCCGTGTCCTACTCCTCGCCCTTCGCGCCCTACCTGCCCTCTCCCTCCCTCTCTCTGCGACATGGCATCAGCCGATATCAAACTGCGATATCAATTACCGCGACGGCAAACTACCGCACGAAGCCCGGCGATGAATTTACGGGTCGGAGCACGTGTTTTACGCAGTTTATCGGACGACGGGTATTGCGAGACGCGCGCGCTCGCGGGGGTAAATGAACGCGCGCATCCGCGTCGGCTTATCCGCGATGGTATCACACTGTAATTTGGCACGCGACACGCGAGAAGCTACGCGACCGGTTTAACCCATTTCCAACGTAATAACAATCCTCCCTTTTTCCCAGTCTCCGTTTTCCACATTAGGAGACTTCTCCTGTTCGCAAGTAAATTCCTTATCCGCGCGACCTGGAGAGACACGGAAAGTGGAAAATGAAACGAAGGACGAAACGCGTTTGCGACATTGCGGTATATTTAAAAAACTGTCATTACGTCGAGAACTGAAAGGCGTACATGCTTTATCGCAGTTTCAATCGTAAAGCGTAGTTGAGAGATAACTGTCATCTTTCAAGTTCCATGTCGCCTTGCTTTTTTCCTAAAATCCTTTTTCAAGAATTTACGGGAAACCACGTGCGGTAAGGTGGACGAAACTTATATCCGCACGGCATTCCAATCTCACCCACGCATTTCTCTTTGCGCGTGAGTGCGTCCAGTATTGTGCAGCATTTTACGGTCGCGCGACGGCGCCGTTAATCTGGGTCAATGTAACGACGGAGACGTTAACTCCATTCGCAGAGGCGGGTCAAAGCGGAGTAAATGGAGGCGCCGCCAAAAAGTAACCAAAACCGTAATTACAACTTGATTCTTCTAACGATAAGAGCACTTTGTGAAACATGTGTCTAAAACACACGCTATGTGAAAACGTAAAACCACGAAATTAAATTAATCCGTTTCTCCATAAATGGAGGGAAGAAAGAGGATTAATTATAAATTATTAATTTATAAATTTAAATTATAGATTTTCAGGAGAAAAGGAAAGGTACATTGCAGAAAAGTAAATTTTACTTTAGCGGGAAGAAAACAGTTTCGAGGTACTCGGCTATCAATTTGGAGCACTAATCGTCAACTCCCCCGTTGTAAAACATAAACTGTGCAACACACATATCCGCGCCCAACCGCGCGATGGAACAAAGTTCCGCGAGGAGGTTCTTGCGAGATTCTACGTTTTTCCGAGGTCTCTCAAGGTCTCGCCCGAAACTGATTCATCATTGCATTAGCCACATCGACGTAGTTACGAAACTCGCTTCCGACGGCGAATCGCGAGGCGCGACCTACAGCGCGCGATCGCGTTTGGAAAGTTTGATTGGAAGGACGGCGTGAACGATGAGCGCCCTGAAAAAAGTTTA
This sequence comes from Ooceraea biroi, assembly GCF_003672135.1. Lineage (NCBI taxonomy): Eukaryota > Metazoa > Arthropoda > Insecta > Hymenoptera > Formicidae > Ooceraea > Ooceraea biroi. The sequence goes on from NC_039509.1 coordinate 10,183,861, forward strand.
ATATAAAATCCCGGGAAAGGCCGCCGATCCTCCTCACCCCTCCTGCCGTTCTCGCTCGAGCTCGGGATCGAAAGCGGGAATGCGGATTCCTACATCGGCGTGCCATTAAAACGTCTGGCTGAATCTCGAATATGCACGCACATGGTACAGTCAGTGATACGAAATTGAGTGCCGTGCGCGCGGCGTCATATACCTCATTATACTGGTAACCGGTTACGCTGAAACTTGGCGAAGTTGGCATCTGCCTTCGGCAAGCCCGGGGAAACTGCCGGAAAAGGGAGACGCGAGGACACGGAGGTAGCAGGTAGGTGGAGGCGTGGCCGCTGGGAAACACGAGAACCGACGCGATAGGAAACGACAGAGAGAACGAGGGAGAATATAGAAATATACGCACACAATGCAGGGGAAAGTGTGCGCGGCGAACTTCCAGCACGTAATTACAAACTCGGCCGAACAGCGCCGAGAGATTTAATTAGCGAATCGAGTAGCGAATTTTTAATTGCGTTATCGGTCGCGCGATTACCCGATCGTGCTGCGGACGCGCGCGGGATGTAGCGCTGTAACTTTGGTGCGAGCGAATTTAAATCGCGAAAGCGGAACGCGCCTTACTGTCACGTGGTCGCCGGAATAAGGGAATACACGAGACACGCGGAGAGCGCGAGACACAGGTAGCGCCGTCAAAATCAATTTGATCTCCTCCGATCTCGTCGAGATCGGAGATTTTAGTTAGTGGGCAATCCGATCGGCGATCGAGTCCCGAGGTTTCGAGGTCACGTCGGATCCGTCGGAAAATTTTCACAACCGGATTCCTCAAGTATCAAGGATAAGGACGCCGTGATTCCGGTTCGCTTTTCCGTGTCGTCTACTTCCAGCCTGATCGCGGCAAGATCCTAACGGTAACCGGCTGGATCGTGCAGCCACCGCCGGCAGCGGGATGGGATGGAATGGGACGGGACGACGGCATTACACAGGAGGCGGCGGTTCACTGACCGACCGACCGATCGACTGCACTGTACCCAGACACGAAGCTGGAGGAGAGCGAATGCACGAGGATGAGAAGAAAAGGGTGGCACGCGGGCGGGAATAGATGCGAAGTTTCTTTCTTATAGAAAGATATTGGGGAAGAAGGAACTCTTGCGTGAGTTTCAGGTCGTCGTAAGAACGAAAAAGCTGCTGACGCGAATTTTTAATAACGAGGGAGTGATGAAAAATTAAGAAAAAAGATTGAATTCATATAGCGGAAATTATATATTTTCATTTGAGCGCTCGAAAGTTGTTCTTATTGTACATACTCCTGAGATTTGGAAACACCTTCACGCTTCCCCTTCGATATACATCGTCACCCTATGCTTGCGTGTCCCCTCACGTGCGCTCCTCACCCTTGAATAAATTGCTCGATTTCCTACCCTGTTTCTCTCCGATACCTGCTTTCGAGTATTATGTCTCGTTCTCGAGGGATAAACGCAGCGAAGCAGCCAACCAAGGAATTTTTCTTTACTTTCCTTTCACGATGCTCTCTTGAGATGGCATATTTAATGTAATAAAGATTTCATCGGAAATCATATTTTGGCTCGAATACATTAATATATAATTTATCTTAATTATACTGTTCATCATGATTGAAGGGAGATAACGAATTTCGAAAAAGTCAAGTTGTCATAGCTTTCACGATTTTAAATGCGATAATATTCCGATAATATAATAAAACTTTAAATTCATTCAATTTTAGTTTTATTTCTTTTTTCGTCATTATTTATCGTTTACGATCTTGCTTAAGAAAATTTGCTTTTTATCAAGTTAACCGATCTGCTTTTTCTATCCTGTCTTACAGTCGAGGAAGATTTCCGGAAAATCGCGAAAGTAGCTCACGCTACACCGGATCCGTAAGGATGAATCAATCAATCATATTTGAGCATTAATATACAATAAATACTTGCGAATATTAATATAATTATATAATTATTCGATATCTCATACGAAAGCATGAAAGGTTGCAGAAGATCCGATCGTATATCGTACATCCACACCGCGCTGAAGTTTTTATGAATTCGAGATAACAATAGTCCGACAATAATCCCGAGTAATAGCGTGCGCGAATCGCCAGATGCGAGCATCGGCATTGCCGGCTTCTCCCGTGAGAAATTTCTCGGCGAAGAGGAAAAAGCCGAGCGACAGTACGCCATTCAGAGGCGTCTGCTTGCACCTACCAAGATTGCACGGAGACACACTACACGGAAATGCGCTACAAATCGAAATTTTAATTTTCGTGACGAATTTTTTGCGACTCGCGGTGAATCTCTCGTTCGTGGAAATATTCTGGGAAATCGTTGTTCACCGCGTTTTTCCAGCGGAGTTTCCATTTAAAATTTCACCCGGCATTCCACTCGACGATTCTCAACGATTCTCTGATTCATTTGGCCTTGGAGTTCTATCAAGTAAAATTTCTTTTCGATCGTACGCAAGTAATTGTCGGTAATTGTCGGTGCCACGACACTTTCGCTAAGGGAAAGTCGCCTCGAAATTGGACGACGAATTCGTCATTGAAATTAAGGTCGTGGATTGTGTATACGGGGCATCTCTTGCGCACGAAACGGTCGTCTCGAAGACACTTCTCCGATAAGTGGGTCACTGGGACGAGCGAGGTGCGACGCGCGGGGGAGAAGGGGGGGGGGAAGAAAGACAGAAGGAAAGACCTTCGAGCGCGCGGAAGGATCCGCTGACGTTCGTAAGACGTCCGAGCGCCTGTAGTAACCCATTATCCATCACCATGTATGTGTCTGTATTATTCAGAGTTTGTCTACTTTCTCGCTTCTTATGTAACGCGCATGCGCCGTAAGAGACCTTCGTTTCAACATTATATTCGTTACATATATTTTCGTTGATGAATCAAATTGATTTTAAAATGAATAAATGCTTTGACTCACACGCGGCAATGTTGCAGCTAAGAAAACACTTGTTCCAAATGTCGCAATTTTGTAACACAGTACGCGTTATTTCGTCAATTCATTTCGTCTTGATCTCCTTGATCTTGTCGCCAATGCAAGTAGAATCGCGGGACACCTTGAAAAAATCAACATGGTCGATCGTTGTGTTGGTTACATTGCGATAACGGATGAATGTTTCGGCTCGGAGTCAGACATTCATTCGCATGAAATAGCAATCGAATGCAGATCGTCGTAATTGCGATAATCACGATTATTTGATAAGGGCGATTTCATACCTGGCAATAATCGTACAGGAAATCGCTGCTCCTCGGCGACGAGATAATGGGCTCGAGGAGGATCTCGATTGATCCCGGACGAACGGAGGCAGATCGTCGACACTGAATCACGATATTGGCGTCACGATATCTGGCAGCAATTGTGCACGATGAGTTACGATGAATACTCGTCACTTGATGAGAGACATTCGCGAAGATAAATTCAGTACGTGCGATTGAAAATCGCGAAAATTACGGAGCGATTTGAACACGACTCCATATCCACCGCAACGCGTTTCGTGACTGACCGTTATTCGAAACCTATCGAAATACGAGATTGTGATTCTCGAAGTATGTGTGCTCGATGTATCGAAACAGCGAAGCAACCAAAAAGAGATGACAATATAAGAAGTAGATCGAGGGAGGAAAACACAATAGTATTAATAATTAGTAATGAATATGATAATTAGTGAAGTAAAACATAAAATAATAAAAATAAAATGAAAATAACAGAATTATTCAATTAATACAATATATTCTGCGATATAACGTTCTCTCAAGCCTCGTAAAACATTTAAGGGGATCCTGGAGTGACCAGTGAACTCCGTCGCGGCGTCTGAATTACCGGCAGAATCGGTGATTTTCCTGCTTTGCATTTTTTTTCTGCATTTTGTTTTCTGCAAAACATTTATATTAAGAACATTAATGTACGAGGTGACGTCACAATAAGCCGATAATAAAACTGTAAATTTTTTTTGTCGTTTTTAACATAAAGTCGAGTTTCGCTCGGTATATTTCTTTGTATACTTTAATCGTAGAGAAGGATTTTTCATTCTATACAATCATTAAAGAGTAATTAGTACAGTAAGATCGACCAATTCCGCCGGTAATACAGACGACTCCAGGATCCCCTTAACGCTGGTATAATTATTTTTTATCATTCATTAAATCATACTAAAATATTTTGATATGTCAGATAAGTAATCAATATCAAATCATCAATCAAATTTCAATATAATCCAGCTTTGTCATCCTTGTGTTGCCATCTATCATCAATCAACTCGTTTTACTACAGTCGGCAATAACGGAAAATCCTGGAGAGAGAAAGTTAGATTATCGATCACTGAGTTTCCTCTCGTGCAGTCTTATCGACCGAGGTGAGAGCATCTCATTCGCGGCTCGCCCGTCTCGTACCGGATGTTCTCGGCAGCGTCGAAAATATTTACAATACGCTGAAGCGGCAAAGTATTTCATCGTCCACGCGGTTGAGAGAGAACTTTGCGTACGTGATCGAATTCAGAGCGGTGTGGGATCGCGGTGGACAGGGCAGAAGAAGAAAAGGCGAGCGAGAGTAAGAGAGAGAAGAAGAATCGCGCGTGACAGTCACAATCACGTATCCTGCTGCGATCGTGCTCGATGTCGCGCACCGCGTGGTGAGCACCCGCGCTTCCCGGTGACAGCTGGTGACGGCAGCACATCAACGGCTATTCCAGCATAAATGGCACTGCTATTCACCATGTGGGACTCGACGATGTTTCTAAGCACCCTAACCCCAAAGTTCTACGTCGCCCTGACCGGCACGTCGTCCCTCATCTCCGGGCTGATCCTCATCTTCGAGTGGTGGTACTTCAGGAAGTATGGCACCTCGTTCATCGAACAGGTATCGCTGAATCATATCTCGCCATGGATCGGCAGCAGTGACAGCACCAATGACAACAACAGCTCGAGCCTCAACAGCTCCAGTGGCTCCTCGAATCAGCAGAACGTGCCAGAGTGCAAGGTCTGGCGCAACCCGATCAATCTGTTCAGGGGCGCGGAGTACCAGAGGTTCTACTGGGCCACAGACAAGGAGCCCCTCACGTACTACGACATGAATCTGTCTGCACAGGATCATCAGACGTTCTTCACCTGCGAGGGTGACACAGGTAAAATCTGCGGAACAAGTCTAAGTCCGCCTTGATTCACCTTAACACGTAAACACGCCGGGGCTGAATCTTGGCCCTCTTGTTTTCTCGAATTGTAAATTGAAATGTTGAGTAAACCTTTTCTTCCGCAGGGAAACCAGAATACGAAATCATGCAAACGGCTTGGAGGGAGCGCAATCCAGTAGTAAGAATACAGGCCGCGCACAGCGCACTCGAGCGCAATGCCGAGTGCGCACCTGCATATATCCTTCTCGCCGAGGAAGAAGCCACCACTATCGTAGAGGTGGAAAAGATCCTGAAGCAGGCTCTGAAAGTGGCCGAGAACAATTACAGGAAGTCGCAGAATACTCAGCACCAGGGCGCGATAGCCGAGGCGATACACAGGCGGGATACGAATGTGCTGATCTACATAAAAAGAAGGCTGGCGATGTGCGCGCGGAAGCTCGGCAAGCTCAAGGAGGCGGTGAAGATGTTCCGCGATCTCACGAAGGAGGTGCCACCGATCATGAATGTGCTGAACATTCACGAGAACCTGATCGAGGCACTGTTGGAGATGCAGGCATACGCAGACGTGCAGGCCGTCCTGGCCAAGTACGACGACATCAGTCTACCCAAGTCGGCGACAATCTGCTACACAGCGGCGTTACTGAAGGCGCGACTGGTCGCGGATAAGTTTTCGCCCGACGTCGCCAGCAAGCGCGGTCTCACCACTGCCGAGATGTCGGCGGTCGAGGCGATCCATCGCGCCGTGGAGTTCAATCCCCACGTGCCCAAGTATCTCCTGGAGATGAAACCGCTCATCCTCCCGCCGGAGCACGTACTGAAGCGCGGCGACTCCGAGGCGATCGCGTACGCTTTCTTCCATTTGGCGCACTGGAAGCAGATAGAAGGCGCCCTGAATCTCCTCCACTGCACATGGGAAGGCACATTCAGGATGTTGCCGTATCCGCTCGAGCGCGGCCACCTATTCTACCCGTACCCGACGTGCACCGAGTGCGCCGACCGTGAGCTCCTGCCGTCGTTTCACGAGGTCAGTGTCTACCCAAAGAAGGAGCTACCTTTCTTCATTCTCTTCACGGCCGCCCTTTGCTCCATCACCGCGCTACTAGCCCTGCTGACCCATCAGTATCCGGACACCATGGGCGTAGTCGCCCGCTCAACGTTCGCCTGGCTCTCTCATCCGTTTTATTATATCCTAGACAAGCTAGAAGCCATCTTACCCTCTAACTTATTGCAACAGCTCTCTAGAATATAAGGCTGTGTTTCTATATATGATCTCTGTTGAATTAACGACTCATTGTGATATTGCTTTATCTTCCCAGTGTTACGATACGCATATAGATACCCTTGTCAAGTATGTGTATGTACGAGCTGCGACTTTGCAACTTTCTCATGACTGATGCTGCGACAATTATTTACTTAGTGACGAGTTGAACTGCAAGTTCAATCTACGACGTTGATAAATGTATTTAAAAGTAATAAAGAGAATTAAATATCTCGACATATCGCGTAGTTTCTTCATTGACTTCATAGCAACGCTACCATCATGCAAGTATCGATGTACAGCGACGTGCCGTAAAACAATTAATTCACGCGAAACGTGAAACAGTTGTGGGTGCTTGAATGAACTCTTCTTGTTTTATCGCATTCGTATTTATTCAATAGTTGATATCAATAGCTTGTAATGAGGTGAAAGATCAAGGCAAATCAGAGATCTTGACGTTTTACGTCGCCGACAGAACAGGAAGTGAGTCCGGGTCGACCGGGGATAGGAGGGCCGTCGGGCCCCTTCGCGCGTACCTCTGCAATCATTCTTACACAGTAACAACGAGAACGTTAAAATCCCTCACATTAATCACACGTATAATATACAATTTGTTTTACGAGAACCGGCCGAAACCGAAAAATAAGGAAGAGACAACCGATAAGTCCGCGTGTATCGCGACCGATTAAATTTCGCGCTCTCTCAATTGCCCTGCAATCGCATCCGATTCCTGGTCTGCCTGTCTATCATGAGACGGTTGGTATGGTAGGAGAAGAAAAGATATATAGAGAGAAATAGAGATATAAGACACTTGGAAGTCAGAGGGCCCAGGTCTCTCCGGTACTCCGGGCTGGCTCCAGCGCAACTTTGATTTTGCTTCGAACATTCATCCTCGATTAGATCCTTAATCAATGTAGCATAATAATGTGATAAAATCTGTCTCATTTTATGTACAATATATATCTTCATAGTTTATATATATATAATTTACTTAAACGGGCATACGTAAAACGTTACGCGAGAGAGGAATTACACGATTAAATAATATTTATCTTCCGTACACAGCTACGATATTCTCTCGCATTTTCACGGCTAAAGGGGGCGAAGGGAGGGACCGGGAGACGGGACGGGGCAGGAGGGATGAATGTTTACGTAATATAAGAACATGTAAAAACTTTCAAATGTGATCCTTAAGAATCGCTATGGTATAATGCTTAGTCCTTAATTCATACCGTGTACAATTAGATGTATTTTTTATCGAAGAGTATACTAAAATCTACGAAGTAGGAAATATTTTTGAGTATTCGCCTCCCGAGTTAATATCCGAGCCTATATTTTGTACGTAGCTCTCTCGCCATCAGAATTGCGTCAGGGATCCCCCGGGAAATGGAGATCCGCATCGATTTCGTCCCACCGTTCATCGAAGTAGGATAATTCTCATGCTTTTTTTTTCCTTTTCTTTTTTTATTGCCGCGAATTACTTATGAAAGTCCACGCAACGTTTCTCCGTCGTTTTCGTTCTCTTCTTACTTTGTTATATGTACAAATTACAGATTGTCCGCTTCATGATCGATCAGCTCCACGCTGCGATTGCATTAGCCACTTCACACTGTGTCTAGGTTTGATCGTCTCCGTCGTTCTCTCTACACAAATAAGGCACCTTTAACAAATTACGCTGTTTATGTTAAGCTACACTCGACTTAGCAGTTGAATGCGCTCAAGTCAACGCTCAACCGCACTCGCCGCACACTCCGCAGCGACAGCTAATTCGTAATTTGTCATCGAGGCATACGTAAACAACAGCAGTCTTAATGTATCGAATAAAAAACGTTATATATAGTGGATATATGTAATCAACTGGGTACGAAAAATTCCCATAGATTATTCCTTCCTTCATTTCCTAATTCCTCAAACGACGATAAATATTTTTAACTTTCAACGAAGCGCTCATCACTCTCCACCAACCGATCCATACTCTCTCTCTCTCTCTTACTCTCAGTCAAAATATTCATACTCCATCACATTAATCGAAGCTGTTTAATTGATCACGCACCGAGATCGCTCTGAATTTTGCTAAAAATATTTCGTATCGTTCTTGCCCGCCACGAAAGCAAGGAATAACGTTAAACTCAAAGAATAATAATCTATCCGAATTCTATACGTCTAGCCTAATCGAGGTTATCTATATGTTCAAGAGGAAAGCGGCTCTTCCCGTTTGTGCTTGTGGAATGCGAGAAAACAGCGATGCTCAATCGAAATCGGCTCACGTGCCCAGAAAGAATTTCCTGCCTTGTTTTTTTTTCTCCTCGCACTAACAGCGCTCCGCGCAACGGCTCGCAATCACAGAAATTAGTCTTGATTTGGAAACGTCGAAAAACTCTAAGTAGAAGCCGTTCTTAAAGTACAGCACAATCGAAGCGGATAAATTCGCTGAAAAACAAACAAACGAACTGAAATAAACGGTAATGCATAAAATTAATTCAGCTAGTCTTCTTTTCGGTGTTACCGCATAATAACAATCGCAACTTATCGTACGGAATTCAGATTCCCTGACTGGTGGCAGGCCAACTCGAACGTACGCTCACTGACCGGCACGTGTGCCACCGATTGGTCAACCCCGTCATTAAGTGTATGCAGTAGAAATCGTGGAAGAAGTACCACACAACACACGTTATCGTTATTGATGTCCTTTCTTCCAGCGTTACGAGAGAATCCAGAACGCGATCGGCAGAAAGGTACGTTAGCCTTGATATTAAAGAGTGCCGTTTGCGAAATATTGATATCGATCGTAGAGCTTAGTGGACCATGAGTGAATGCTCCCCTCGACCAGATCCTCGACGTGCCGACGCAACTGATCCTCCGTCAGCGTGAGGTGGAATCTATTCTTGAGACCTTGAACGGTCGCCGCCCCACCACTGCGGAAGCACGGAAGCTGAGAGCCTGCGGAAAAATCGATAGGAACGTGTTGACACGCCGCGACTCGAAAAATGCACGCGAGCGTGTCGCGCGTTACAGAATGACACGAGTGATTGCTTACCTGACAGCATAATCTCGACGAGGTTGACTATCTTCTCCATGTGCTTCCGCGCCGCGATTAAACCTTGAAGAATGAGGCTCTTGAATTCCTCGAACAGCTTGGACTGATTGCCGCCCATCACCTCGACGAATTCCGGCGTCAGCTTGAACGGACTGGTCTCGAAGCCGAGATTTCGCGGCGACGTCGACAGAATGAATCCAAAGTCTATGTGGATCAGGTGGCCGTCACTGTGCAGCAGAATGTTGCCGTTGTGGCGGTCCTTCACCTGAATGAGATAGCTGACCAGGCAGTACGCGGCGCAGCTCTGGATGAAATTCCTCTGCGCCACGCGGAACGTCTCTGAGGTAGAGGGGCCGAACTCCCGTTCGAAGTATTGGAAAAGCGTTAATTGGCACTGCTTCTTCACTTGGTGGAGCGAGACGGTGTTCAGGATCGGCTCGATCAGACCACTGTCGTTGGATAGACACAGTATTCTGCGACAGACGAGATCAATCCTTATCATGTCATCACTATTTTCAATATTTTATTCTTTTACTTTATTTTTCTTTCTTTTTCCCCGCTGATATAAATCTCTTCTTTATAATAAAAAAAAAACTCTTGCAGTCAATAAAGAATGTTTGCATCTCGATGGTAACTCGCTGCACTTACTTGTACGGCCGTACCCAGAGGGGCACCTGTTCGTCTTGCCAAATCTTTTGCAACATCGAGAGCAGCTGCGAGGCGAGGAGCTCCTGTCTGAGATCATCGCCGCATTTCACGATTACCGCGAGCAACCTCCAAGATGCCAAGTGCCCGTACGGGCTGGAAGCTCTTATGCGTTGCTGCTTCTGCTCCCACGGCTCCTTCAGGACCGCCGCCGATGGGTCCTCGGGATCATGGCTGAAGGTCGCGCTCGGCGTAGCTGCCATTTCGCTTAGTCTTCTTTTGATGTCGCCCGGCACGAAGATCGGCTCCCTGCTGTCGGATGATTCCTGACTCAGCTGCGAAATGGTATCCCGATCCTTCGGCTTGCGAAGCTGCAAATACTAAAGGGGAGCGAGGGGGGGAGAAATTAGAAGGGGAGTCAAAGGGATGATACGCGGTCGCTTGGAATAGAATACGCACCTGTTGCGTGATCTCGTCGTCCTCCTGGCTCCAGCAGTCGTTCGGATCGTCATCGGGGAAATTAAATGCCACGTCCGTATTCCTGACCGAGTAAGGCGAGACGTTTTTCACGGGAGTTTGCCGTACCGCCGAGTTCTGCTGACTATCGGAAACGGATATGTCGGATTGCTCGCCGCCTGTCAAGTTCTCCTCGGACTTGGTGTGCCTCAACGAGCTGCCCATTATTTTCGTCGGCACGGGTGACGTATACAAATCTTCCACTTCCAACACCTCCACGTATATTATGTACGGTGCCTGCGACCAACGTACCAATCAATGAGACATTCGAGTAACAAAAAGATCTTGCGCAAGATTGAAGATGCAGCGAGAGCGAAAGGGAAGATCGTACCTTGTCCTTGCTGTTAAGAACGGCAGCGTACTGCGGCGGAACCCGTACGATGTGATGCGGTATTGTACTGTGCAGAGGAAGCCACACCCTCGCGGGGAGATTCAGATTGAGCGTGTTGAGCTCCGCCACTAATTGAACGGTCTTACTTTCCTTCGTTGGGATAGTTCCGAGCAATTTGCCGATTGATATTAACGCTTGAATAAGTTCGAGTTCTGGCGCGAGTCGCGGTGCCTGCGAACGTACAGATTGCACATCGTTATGTACTGTGATACTCGACACACGCGAGCTTTACGTCTAACGTAACTTGTTTATGTACAAAGTGTTGACTCACATTGCAGAAACAATCGGTTTTTTGACCTCGCAAATCATTCACCACACCTTGGCAGGAATAAAAACAGGTACAGCCGTTGTCAAACGCTCGACCGGAGCTCAGGTCCCCAAGACTTACTTTATTTATTGTACCTTTTGAGAGAGGAGAATACACGATATAAGATTTTTGTAATAATTTTTAATAATTATATTGTAATAATTTTTAATTTTGTAATAATTTGTAATAAGATTGTGATTATTACAAAAATTATGTGACATGTTTTTTTTCATGTATAGTGTTAAATATTTACCGGAATGACTACGGCGTATGGTTTGGAACAATCCAGTAGCATCAGACTGAGATCTTTGGTGGGTTTTCTTATTCGGCGACGTAAGGTTTTGCGTCGAGGGCAATGGTGATGGCGCAGGAATCTGCAATCCAGCGACGCGCTGCTTTCGACCCTCATTTCCCTTTGGCCTGAGAAAAACGTTACACATTTAGGAACAGTGATCTCGATCATCGAGTCATCAATCCTTGATCCACACTCCTCTGAGTACTCGTCGAAATATTTTTCTTACGGTTCTTACCTGAGTTCATCTGACAGGATAAGATTTTTCAGTTTGGTCCCATGAGACTTCTTCTTTGACGGCAAATGAGCATCGGAGCTGTACGCGTCTAGCAGCCAGGCACACTTTAGCGAGAAATCTGCCGACTGTCTACATCTGCAAGGCAGTTAGTTTCTTTAGTCTCAATTCATCGAATATTAATTTGCATTCGTGAGGCATGCACTTGGCGACTTCGCGCGAGTCCTATATATATTTACCTATGGACAAGATATGGATAAAGAACTTCGGTTACGTCGTGAAGTTGTATGTACATGACAACTAACTGCGGTAAGTAAAAGTCCACGTCGTTATCCGGAAAACTGAACATCTTGTTACCTACAATATATCACATATCACATTTATCAGACGCTAAAGAACTATCATTTCGCGATATTTCAGTTGCCCTCGTACACAGTAAGTGACGTATGATGCAATAAAAAGTACGTCTCTTCGGATGTTTTTACCTAGATAACTCTGAACGCCAGGTTCTTTGGAATTGAACAGATAGGAGATAGCCATAGACATGTCGAATATCTGACTCTCGAAGAGCCGCAACAGGCAACCCTCCGACGGTTTCGGTTGCTTCGTTTCCTGTTGCTGCCGACGGACAACATCCGGCTGCTTCTTCACCGTCTCGGCCTCTTGCTGTTGCGTGGTGGCCGTACCGCAGCAAAGGGTCATGGCCGCGCCAGCCAGCTCGCTCTGGCTCGTATCCGTTACGGACGGTGATGGCGACGTCGCCTGCATCGCGCCTTGATAGATCTCGCGTTCTTCGCGTTCCCGCGCGTTAGATCGCGGTTCCGAGCAACGTTCACCAGCGTTCATCGCATCGTCGCGCCGAGGACGACGATCATCGGGCTCGTCATCGTTTTTCGGCGACGCGGGGGACGCCGGACCGTCACTGAGACGCGTGGACAGTTCCACGGGCGACACCGGCACCGACATCGACATCGACACCGACACCACACTGGCACTGTTCTCCATACCATCCACCACGTCAACCGAGAATACGTCACCCGGCTGCGACACGGATGAGTCGAGGCTCTCGCGACTGTGCAGGTGATCCACGCTGGATTCCCGAGTAGCGGGTGCGTTCGTCGCGTCGCTTGAGCCACTGTCGGACCCACACAAGATACCGGAGTCGTCGGAACCGAGACTGGCCAGATCCTCGCGCTCCCGAGCAGTGCGCGTTCCTTTCCCGCAAGGTCCTGATGACGATGATGATGACGATGACGACGACGATGATGATGACGAAGACGACGACGACGATGATGACGATGACGACGCCGCCGCCGTCTTAGAGATCGACGAAGGTGCGGGATTTTCGCATTCCGGACTCGGCGTCACGTCCACCTCCGGAATACGTTGCAGGGCGGAATCGAGGCTCCGGTTCCTGTGGTGGTGCGTCAGCGTTGTCGCGGTCGCCTGAGGCACCGGCGGTAATAGGATACCCATTGATCTGCAAGTAATCAACAGACTTGATAATCAAGGTACAAGTGATCAAGGTACAGGTGGTTTGAAAGTGCACAAGCTATAGTTTAGATTCATTACAAGTCTTATTAAAGAACACAAAGATCAATTTTACGATTCCTAGTACTATAAGTATGCTCTTATTAAACGAGAAGGAAATCGCGCGCGAGCAACTGCTCCAGTTTCCGGCTGCGAAAACGCCGTCTAATAATGAAAATAGATACGACAGACTCGCGCGCATTAGTGATTATGCGGTGCAGTGGTTATTAATAAATAATTAATGTTGATGACGCCTTGTTGCCGACCACTGTCAACGATTAGTATCTCGATTTAAATATCTCGACACGTACTCCTGAATTCACGTACGACGCAGCTTGCACATTGTCGTTTTTCGTCGTTTCGCGTCAAAGTTGACCGCGAAGATCGCGCAACTGGCGCGTACGTAATACGCGAGGAATATTTACGATCGTTTATTCAACAAGTGGATACACGGACACGTCACGATTCGCAAATAGCTCGCGCGTGTCGCAAAGTGGCTAGCTAAATACTCAGCGAGAGGCCCGCAAGTGACGCATGCGATAACGCTGCAGGGAAATCATCGATCGATCAATCGAGATGTTGTATACCTGAAGTCCAAACTGTGATTTCGTTGATGCGTGGTCAGTCTGCTGCGTGGACTGATCGACGGGTTCGGCCGGCCGTGCACGAGAGGAACATTACAGTTGGCCAGTTTGTGCCTCTTGATGTGTGTCACGCTTTCCTGGCGCGTAGGTCCACCAGTCGGCGTCACTGCCACTACTTCGCTCATATTAGAGTCGAGTACGAGCACCGGCTCGGCTAACAGTCATCTGCTGGCCATGCTGAAGCTTCACCTACGACACATGGAGCTCTGAATCAGCGAGGTCTCTCACAGAGCATCGAACACATATATACAGTAGCGCTCAGATAGGATGATTTTGATAATATATTTTTACTGATAAAAAGAAAAATAAAATTCTATATCCTTAATATTTCAATATTTTATTCAGAACTCAATTTCTTCGAATTATACATGAGCCTAATGTATAATTCACGTGCTATCGTACACTCCCAGTTACGGCTTTAAATTGACGCAAATTTCTAGATAATCACATGACGATAAACCGTCTCACGGCATGAAAACGCTCATATCGCGAATAGGAAGGTCGTGATCGATGTTCGCAACGCGACTGCAACGATCGTCACGTGCAGAGGTGAACGTGAGAAACGTCAATAGCTCGTGCGATACGAGCGACGACGTACTGAGTCGCTTAGTCGTAAGCAAGTCGAGATGTATTTCCGGTATCTGCATTAGTTTTGGATGCCCTGAAGTGATAACAACGGATGGTACCACTTCCCACGTTATAATCTCGGCTACCCGAGAACGACACGAAGCCTACATAACTTGGATGATGACGACAGTCGTTGACACGAGACGAAACACGTACGGATAACGCGCGTCGTCGGCGCGTTATCACGGCCGGTTTCGTTAAATGTTATGCGATAAAAGGATCGGTATCTCGGATCAACGCGTCCCTCTCGTGTCGTATCGTTTTTAATTAATATACGCAACATAGGCTCTCACGTTGCCGAGGAATTGATTATGATTGATTATGTAATACAGTTGCGTCGCGAGAGTGCGGAAAACGCCGACTGTTCCTCGACTGTTCATGCCGCGAAACCGAGGCCGGAAATCGTGCGTCTGTCTGGAAGGTCAGTCGCGCCGCTTCGGAGTTCAGATAATATGCGATTGGAATTTCCTTTCGAGTAAGAATTTCAACCGGTACAATCCTGCGCCGCGGTTTTTCCAATCAAACGCTGCTCCAATCCACGCTCTTCGCTCTTCCGGCTGATGATCGAGCTGCTTATCTTCTCAAATCGTCTCAAATCGAAGTCTACAATTTTATCACACATTATCTCTCTGCTTTCTCTTTTTAATATAAGATTTGACAAGTGCACTTCTTGCAAATGTTTCCTGTTTTGCAAAAGTTGTATTTGCATAGAGAAGTGATTGAAGAATTAAACGACATCATCGAAAGTCGTTACGGGCATTGTACACATGCGTATCTGTCCGCAACAGAATTGAAAAAAAAGAACGAAAACTGATACAAGGTCGTCGGATTCACCGGGGGTATCCATGTTGCGATAGTAACAGGTAGGAAAAGTCACGATACCGCGATACAGATGTTTAGAAAGTGCGGCTTTTTATCAATTCGAACACTTTCTAGGATCTTCCTGGCGCGGTTACAGCGCGCTCGGTTCTGCGCAAAATTATCGTGCCACGGTATATAAACGCGAGTACAAAAAGCGATCAGTTACATGAAAGTTACGTGGAAAACGAGCGTTTCCATTCAGGTAAATAAAGTGTTCCCATTCTGTTCAGTCTTTTTTTCGCATGTGGAACGTGAACTCCGGCAAATCGATACAAATCGCACGTTACTTCAAAGGCTGCCCCGATCCGCGATTACCCGAGACTAATTCGCAATCGTTGGCACTCTGATTCTTCAATAAAACCATTTTTTATCCATCCAGTCCCGAGCTTTTGAAACAAAAGCCGCAGGTGCGACTCGTAACCCATATGGAATAAAACTTGGAGATCACTAACGTGAGCCAAGGTAGTCGAAGCGTTGAAACAATAACAACAATGACGACAATCCACGTAACTGCGCAAGCATGTCGTCAATAAAGCTAATTGCCTATTAATCGATGCTTCTCCGCTTCTCAAAGATTCACGTTCCATAAAAAGTTTGGGTTATCGCGAATGACGAACGATTTCCTCTCGGTTCTTATCTCGCGCGTTCAGACGCCACACGCGAAATCTCTTCCACGTGGCGGTGGGACGATATAGCGGTCAGCGAAATTAATTCTGACAAAAAATGACGAGAGGGGCAAGGGTGTTACGGCGCGGTACCGAGGTTTCTATCTCGATGGATACGGATCGGTTGCGCGTTACAAAATCCGTCGACTCGAAACTCGCGACACGTGGAACCATATATGCTTTCACCGATCTGCTTCGGTGCCGACGCATACTTGACGTTTACGGACGTGTATCCGCGGTTCCAAAATCGCGGTGCGAAATTCCAGCTCGTGCTCTCTGCGAGGATGAGTACCGCGAGCGTTGTACATATTTAAAACAAAACACAGTGGAGTGGAAGAATAATAGAATAACACACCTGCACAGAAGCGACGTTGATATGTACATACATGAATGCGTATGCGTATCTTTTTCACGTGTGTATTTTGCGTGTACCGTGCTTGAGCCGGCCCGTATAGCCGTTCACTCGCGATCCGAGCCCGGCTGTCGATGCGTTTTAATCGAATATCGAAACGGATTACCGAATGAACTCCCATCGCGCGTAATTTTGTAATACATGGGACTTCTGCGTGTAACGGACAGTCCCATGGAGGAAATATATAGATAATTAATTAAAGCCTTTGTTGTTTTTCATTGTTACACGCTGTACAAACACGCTTTGTGATCGCTACATTCTGTACTAGTTAATAAGTACTATATTATTATACATTCGCAATTGCGCAGTGAATTTCGATTCGTTTATTCGCAATTTCAAAAAGACACCTGGATAAAACGCGGTTGAAGGATCCATCTCCTCGATTGTGGGGCGATTTTATTGTCGCTCGATCCATCCTTTGTGAACTGCTACCGTGATATCAGCGTTACGTCGATGATATTTAAAGAGAGCATCAACGGTTCTCTCTTGAATGAGCATTCCAGTACCAGCGCAGAGGCGAACCTGCTGAATGCGGGCCGCTATGTGGGCGAATTCCGTCGATGATCTAATAATCGACGTCGGTGATCGAACGGCCTCGGCTTTGACGACTTTTAGGAGCGTGATTACACGCGCGCTAGAAAGTCGAAGCTTTCTGCTCGTGCGCGAGCTGCGGCGAACAAAGCGAAACTTCGTGCTGACGATTTTCCAGGTTCAGAAAACCTTTAGCGTTAGCTTTCCAAGAAGGACACGAAGGGCGTGGAAGGACGCCTTGCATGCCTGTCGCGTGATGA
Source organism: Ooceraea biroi (assembly GCF_003672135.1). NCBI lineage: Eukaryota > Metazoa > Arthropoda > Insecta > Hymenoptera > Formicidae > Ooceraea > Ooceraea biroi. The sequence goes on from NC_039509.1 coordinate 10,201,202, forward strand.
ATCATTGACGGTTCTCATAAGGTTCACGTAGAATCAACTGTAAATGCATAATGATGTAAATGTGATGGACGGTTTAAAATAAATTGACGATTTCACGCAGTTGAGAGACGACAGTCGTGAAAGAGAACTCGATAAATCTCAATTAGGCCATTTAAAAACTGCGGGACTTTGAGTCCTCTACGTCAGTAAATCTGTAATTGTTTTTGAATTGATAGAGACAATCTTACGCAGCAAAATGTGTGCACGGTGTTACGAGTGTAGGCATACACTTTGTGTATTTCAAAGCATTTTCCTTCTTTCGAAGTCAAACATGTCGCAGATTGTTGATTCGGCTCGACTACCGCCCGGTTATTCATACAGATTTAACTCCGTGGTTCAACGTATAAGGCAAAACTCTTTCAAGTGCGATATGCTTTGCAAACCCATCTGGCCTCTTGACATTTCCAACGGCCCTGGCGAAACTTTGAACGTGTCGTCGTTGTCGTCGTCATTGTAGGAGTTTTCAAATGCATAGAACTTTTCCGTCCACGGCGATTCTTTAAATTGTAAATTGTAGCGATTAAATCGAGTTCTCGTTATGGTAAACATCAAGCTGGTGTCGGTCGCCGACAGAGAACTACATATTATCTCCGTCATTAGGTATTCGCATTCCACTGGCATTACTGTAAAATCATTCATCCTGCACATGACACACTACCGTATTCAAAACACGCTATTATAAAAAGCGTTTTGGAGCCGACTACTATTTTCATCGAGCGTAATCACGTGGATGTGATGATTGTCGAGGGAGACCGCAGATAAGCCAGAGTTAAACAAGTCGCAGATTCCATTGTAATCGCATATCGAAATCGACGTACTCGCGAGTTGGATTGTTCACGCTACCGAGAAAAATGTACAGTACATTTTCTCGCTGACCAACGCTATACTCTACAGTGACGACTTGAACGCCGCAGATATCTCTTTTACGTCTCTTTCCAGCAATGCAATCTGAACTCCGCTTAATTATACTAACGGATTCGAGCTTGGACGCTACATAAACTGATAAACCGATTCAATCAACGTAATTGGGATGAATACGGCATCGCTACGTTCATCCCTAATAAATCCCATAATAATTATGTCAACGAGAAGATAAGCCAATGTGCCATCGTCACCGATACACACATACACGAACCAGAAACCGCTCTCGCGCGTCCACGAAATCCGAGCCCGCTCGTTTACGATCCCTCCCCCGAGTAATCGTAAACCCCACGCGTTAACGACGGGCTATACGAGCGTATCGCTCGTGCTCTTCCCTCGCTACGCAGAATCCGCGGCGGCGATCTTCCGCGCGATTCCGATCTATGCAACGCACCGCCTCTCCGTCTCGCCGCGCCGCGCGAGCGTCTCCTGGCACCGCTGCCGCCGCTGCTCCGCACCGCTCGTCGAGCGTGTACGAGCATTCATTCGCTCATTCGCCCGTTTGCTCGCTCGCACGGCAAAATGGGTGTGCCGTGCGCGCGAGAGCGAGCTTCCTGCCTTCACCGTCGCTCTGTCGCCGTCGGTGGCCGGTATGCGTTGTTGCCCAATGTTGACACGGTATCGGAAAATCCACACCCCCGTGCCACGCCGCCGGTCGCGGCCGCGCCATTCCTCCGCGGAGGGAATCAATCGCCGCGTCGCGTCGCGTCACGTCACATCGCGTTGCGGCGCGACGCGACGCGAGCCTAAATGTCAACGGCAACGTCGACACTCACCTCGTCGCGTTCGAATACCCGCTACGAGCTACGACGACACATGCCCCCCGGTGCGAGCGCGTGCCTGGGCCTGCGTGCCGTTCCGATCTTGAACTGCCGAAGCGCCTTGGATTTTACGGCTGCGAAGAAACGCAAACGGGGATATCGCCACCGCCGCCGCCGCCGCTGCCGCTGCCGCTGCTGGCTGGGCTGGAAAGCGGCCGGGACGGAGAGCGAGAGAGAAACAGCCAGAAGAACAGTGTCGTCGCGCTTCTCTCCGTCGCACTCGCTCCTTCCTCTTCTCTCTCCGTCGTGCACAACGTGTATGACGAGTACGCGAGCACCCGGATCAACACGAGCCCGTACGAGTACGCGAGTGACACACGGCGGTACGGCGATTCATACGCGCCGAACTTACTCTTGCCGAACGCTCGTTTCTCGCTACTTCGCGCCGGCTACGCCCAACAACGCGCGTCGATTGCGGCTCCGTCGCGAACGTGATGCGCGCGATGCATCGCAGCGTCGATCACGGCGAACGAACGAACGAACGAACGAACGAACGAGCGAGCGAACGAACGAGCGAACGAACGAGCGAGCGAACGAACAGATGGACGGACGAACGATGCACTGCACGCGACGGCACGACGGCGTTGCGTGCGGCTGGTTGGCACTTCACGCAAACCGTTCTCCACGTACCCCGACGATGCGAAACTAATGCGACTGCGACGACGGCCGTTCGCCAAAACCAACGTTGTTGTTCGCCGCGCGACGCACTGAGCACTGACTCGGCAGCGCACTGCTGCCAACGCGGGGAACGCGAATGGCCAAACTGCACGGCGCAGCCGCACCAGGAACGTGCCGAGTCGAGCGCGGACAGCTTCAGCCCGTTTCGCGGAGCAATTCGATGCTTCATCGATTCGATCGTTTGGATCTTGAGTCATGACTTTGAATCGCGGATCAGAGGGACGCGATTATACGTAAAGATAAAAGGAACAAGTTTTTCTTTTTGTTTAGCTCGAATTGCTCGGAATTCTCGAAGTAATTCTGAGATTAAAAGCAGCAGCGAAAGATGCAATCTTGAAATCATCTTTAATCTTGAAACTCGGATGACTCGGTGATTTTCTCGAAATTTCGAAGAAACGGATTATTAAGCTGGCGAATTAAATTGGGAATCCTTTTATTTTATTTCGATCCGAAAATAAATAATCTTATTGAAATTGAGGAAGACACAAAACGATTATATCGAGAGCTCAATTTACTCTTGCGCAATAACGTGATTTTAATGGCTCGTGAGGAGACGTGCAGATTCGACGGTGGCGGCTATTTTATATATCATAGCGCTATAGCAATATATTCACTGGCGTATTGACAGCGCCTCATCTCATTGTCGCTTTACTCTGGCATTGTTCAGCATAGAGGCGCGATGACGGTGCTGCGAGCTGCTATCAACCGAACGCGATGACAGCATCGTGATAAGAAAATCATCGCGAACAGTCATACATCTCTCAGAAGACTTAATTAGCATTCTGACAAACAGATGACATCACGAAAGCGTGTAATAATAATAATAATATTAATAACACAGAGAAAACCCGAATAATTCATTAGGAAAATAATAATTATGTAGCGCAAGTTTCCTTGCACTTCAACTGGCTTATCTAATAAACGTTGATTTATCATTACAATTATTATATTTATTTATATCGCATCTCGAGATAAACATACGATACAAAACATCGATACGAAATCGGAATCGCAAAATTCCGCGAATTTCTTAATTAAAATTTATCCGCGTGTAGCAAAATTGTTCTTGATCCTAACGACGTCTTCGGATCTAATTTTAAGAAAAATTGAAAAAATGCTCAATTCAATTTTTTGCATTGCGTTTTTCGCGTCTCTCGAAGAATAGTAACTGTGAATAACATTTGTAAACTGCATAATTAATTCAATCAGATTTTTTTACAAATATTAAGGGCGACGATTGACGCAGTCGCGCCTGAATAACAAACGGCATCATTATCATGTTTCGCTTTTAAGTTGGCAGTGGCACCAGACGGACGGCTATTCGAATGGGAAAGGTCGTGTGCAGTTGCGAGTGCAGCTGCACCCGGTGGCGCACATGAACCCAACACACAGTGGAGAGGCCGGAGGCTAGATAGTTAGAGGCGTTAGGTGCCCCGCGTTGCTCCAAATGCAGCCATGCGTTATAGTGCACGAATCCGCACGCTACTTTCCCCTCGTACGGCACGGCCTTTTGCTTTCTTCGCATCGCCTTCAGCGTGGGGCGACAGAGTTGCTCGATTCGGGTGCCGCACGGTCAGATGGAGCGCAAAACCCTTGCACCTTGTGCAGGGCACGTTGCGGTGCATTCTGGTGCATTCGAGTGCATTTGCGAGAATCAAGGGAGCTCATTCATTCAAGAACGTATATACATATACGTTGCGGAAGTATCACGAAGCCCCGCCATTGATACGTAATACATATAAATAAATAACTAAATGAATAAATATACAAAGAACGAAATTCGAGAGGAAGAAATTCAAGAAAAGGCGTTTGTAAACGGAAACGGAAGTCCGCAGAGGATAGTTGAGATAACTTGAAAGCGCGATGGTGTATGCGCGTGTATACGAGTAGGTTGTAGAAGAAATAGATTAGGGTAGGTTAAGATAGAATAAATATTAGATTGGGATAGTTTGTAAGTAATACAGTGTGTAAAGATTAAAACGTGTGTGTAAAAACGAATTCTTGGACAAAATTGAGGAGACAATTCCTCCTCTGAGCGCGAGTAACTCCTCGGGCACAGTGGCGAGCAAACAATTAGCGTTTCGTCACGGGCGATTACGGTTCGAGAACGAGGGGAATCTTCTTCGGGCGAGCTGCAGGATTGCCGGAGAGTAAACAGATAAAACGGAGTCGCATTCCTCGCATTAATCTTAAATGATCTGCATTCCGCGTGCAGGCAGTGGACTTTAAATCGGCCGCAGCCGCGGCTGTGACGCGCCGCGCCGTGCGTCGCCGGATTATGACGTACGCTCACGGAACAGTCATGCTGCATGCCACCGCGCCGGTGGCGGCTACGCACGAACGCGATACCGCATAAACACAGTATCGCCGCGTGATATTACGATTACACGCGCACGCCGTACGAGGAATTAAATGACTTTCCGATCGCAAGGGCTCAGGTTGCGCGACTCGCGCTACCCCGGGCCGATGACTCACCCGGCCGTTCCAGTTTCTCCTCCCCTCCCCCGCTTCTCCCATGATTCGCTCTATTCTATTCAATAATCTCGTGAAAGGGATAATTCCGCGCGTTAATTGCATTGTCCTGTATACTCTCAATTGCTCTACCGACTGCATTATTATCTACTTAACCGCTTTTTCTCGCGGGTACCTCTTATACGCGCGTCGTCGCGACATTGTTATTGATACTCGGTATTCTCTATCGAGGACGCCAGAAAAAATGGAAAAAAAATCTCGAGGTTCGTCGTAACCGTGCGATGGTACCCGACGGGCTTATAGGAATCGTTCACTTTCTCGTTTTCCTCGGCTACGCCGCGTCCCGAGGTAACGCGTGCGCGTTTTGTTATACCACCACTAGCACATCGCTGTCACTTGTCGGAGTACTACGACGTGCGGGCACCGAGTTTCAACCGAGTTCTAATATCGGCACGAGCGTGACGTCACCAGCGGATTTTCGGAATAATAATACGGAACGGCACGCGTATTTACGGGAGACTCGTAAAACTATTTTCGCCGGGCAGCGCGACGGTAGTGCGAGAATCCCCGGACGGATCGGCCGCGAGCTTTTTGCTTTTCCGGCCACTTTCCGGAATGCTCATGCACGCTTTCTACCTGCGCGTCAAAGCGACGAGCGGGCACGCACGTGCTGTTTTCATCACAAACGTGACGACAGTGTCACTTGTCGGCGCTGCCTATAAATCGAACGCACATCGAGCTTTTTCTCTTCACCGATAACGATCCCTTCCGGAATTATTCCTTATTCTATCTACTCTATTTACCTTCTGTCTCCATATCTAATCTATAACTGTTTCTCTGCGTTTGGATTTGAGAAGATCTCCGAAAGTCTGACGGCGCAAAATATCTGCGTACCGTTGACCGAATTCCTCAATTCGAGGGTTCAGGGATTCGAACTTGTTCCGATCGTGATACGTCACACGCTTCTGCTCAAAGCGGAAGGCACAAAAAACGTAACATGAGTTAAAACGGAGTTGGTTGATGTTCTTTCTCCATCTTACTTTCTCTCTCTCTCTCTCTCTCTCTCTCTCTCACTCACCCACTCTCTCTCTTATCATACACACCAAGGATTATATTGAATGTATTGAAATCTGAGCTCGTAGCGACGCAAAGCCGACGCGTGAATCGCGCAGGACGTTCCCTTCCCAGAGACGTAACGGCGAATCCCGGAACCTTGAGCAAAATAACGTGACAAGCATCTTCAGGAGAGAAAAAGAAATAGGGAAAAAAAAAGAAGGAAAATTAAAGAGAAGAGAAAAACAAAAGGGAAAAATTGTTACAAGTAAAAAGAGAGAGAGAGACAGTATATGATAATATTACAAAACTATAATAATATTTAAATATTTCAAGTGTGCGATTGCGTAGAGAGTAAAAAATCGAGGAGCACAGGTTAAAAAATTAAAAAACAACTCAAGTCGAATAAATTTTCTTTTGTACGTTCTGCAAACCGGATGTATTTCGGATGTTCGTTACGCCATTGTCCCATCCCCTCCTCCGATCGGTCCCGTCGACGACGTCGCCGGCTGGAAACGGTGCGTAAGAATGGAGCACAGCCGTGTGTGAGTGCATGCACTCGCTCGCGCATGAATTAATGTCGCACATACCGATGTCACAAGAGAGTGGATAACGGCCGACACGTGATTCTAGCGGCGCGTATAATGCGTACACGTAGTAGTAACGTGCCGCACTAGCCGCTCTGAATCTGTTCTTCGCGTCTCGCTTGTAGCCGAACGAACGCAAGATTGGAGCAGACACGCGCGGCCTACAGAGAGAGAGCGAGAGAGAGAGAAAGGGAGAGGGAGATTCACGTTATCAGCTCGTTTATCGCTACGAATTGAAAATTATCGCATTGTCGACTGCATCAATGGAATTTTACCTTAGACTTGATACCCTTGATGTAATTAATGTCAAATGCAAGAATCCCAACGATAATGCGAGGACAAAATACTAAAAAGACGAGAACAAAATTGGAGCTTGATGAATTATCAGATTGACTCGAGATTGAGTCCTATACTCTGACTTTTTTCATATTCTGGCGTACATAAAAGATAAAGTTTTCTATTATATATTTATATATATATATATATATATTTTTTTTATATTGATATTTTCTGATTAAAGTTAAACTCGATTTTTCTTGAGACACGTGAGCACATTCGTTACATAAATCCCGTGCGTTCTCACGAAGCCTCTCTGTAATCTGCCGCTAATGTCCGTGATTTGCGAATGCGATGCATCATAGACGAATGATCGAAGCACAGAATACGGATTCGCGAGTAGAGTAATTTTGCGACTTCCGTCTGAATTCGAACGGCGCAACGAGGAGGCGAGAGAGGAGGGGGTGAAAGAGGGACCTTGTACCAATTCCTACGTGTTTCGGTTAAATCGCGCGATTGTGGTATGCACGTAGCGAAAGAACTGAAAAGATACACACGTGCGCGCGCGCACGTGTGTGTATCGCCACACACGCGCATCTAAAAATATACGCGGCACTCTTCGCGTAAATGGCTTTACTTTTTTTCCATGCACCGCTGAGAGTCCTCCTCGGCCTCCGTCCCTGTGCGCACCCGCGCTGCGAATGCTCTATCATAATAATCTCTATTTTGGGTCGGAGGGTCGGGCTGCAAGCCCGCGTTGTTGTAGCGGCGCAGATGTTCTCCTCATTTCAAGCTAAAAGCGTTTGAGTGGAGGAAGGTCGAGCTCGAATACCTCGCGCGGGGGAGACGAATAGACAAATAGGCGAGCTAGATGCGTCCAAAAGACGCGGGCGGATTGGAAGAATGCAGAAAGAGGAAGAGAGCGGAAAAAGAGAAAGCGCAAACAACACGATAAAATACATTGATGCCAGGAAGAACTCAGGGAAGAAGGAAGACGATCATAGAAGCAACTCGAAGCGCTCGTTTACGATAATGCTAGACCGACAGTTTAACAGCTGTGACGTCACGCTGAAAATTTTCCAAAGATTCGCTCGAGCGGGGAGCAGCCGGAGAGACGTTTACTCTTGCGGAAGACGCTCGCGCGTTCCATCATGCGATCGTCTCACGATCTCAGCGGCGGCGGTTAATTCGACAAAATTTACGATCGCATACCGCGGGCGAAGAACTCGGCGCGACGCAGAAATTTCTTAAGGCTTCGCGCGAAAGCGAGCCCAGCGAGTCTTCGTAATACCTTACCGACAGGAGGCCCCACAATTGTGCAACGCAGCCACGCTATAATGACGATGATGCAAGGCCAAACATCCTAAATCGTATAACGTTCACTCATAAGGTCACTGCTTTCGAGAGGCACCGCCGACCACATCCGTGATCCTATGTATCGTTTGTTTTGAGCGTCTTATCGCATGGAAAATAATAACATTGCCGTTTGACAGATAACAATCAATTTAGATCACGCTGCACACGCAACAGTCCCCTTGACGTATTTTTACTCATCGGGAAACGGATCGATTATACAGTTTTTTACGGCACTTTAATTAAGCTGCGGAGGAAAAGGGGATGCAAAACGTGTATTTTATAAATTACAATAATTCTTGCCTTTATTAAAGTAACAATATATCCCCAACATTTCTCAAGTATCTTAATGCTTTCGTTTCTTACTGTTTTGCTGCCCTTTACCTTTCCTATCACTTCTTCGGCGCCTTCTCTCAAGCAGCTTGCGCGCTTTCAGGATCTGCTCGGGCCTCTTTAGCTCGCTCCTTACTTTAACTTTGTCCATAAGTTTCTGATTATGCCGCGCCCAATGTGTGTTCGCTGCGGTGCGCACTGAAATGCAAATAAAGTGTGCGGATAAAGTACCGTTTATCGCGACTGCATTAAATATGATTCGAGTAATCGCGTCGACTCACGTTTCGGCATCTGTGAAGACTCCTCCTCCTCGCTGTCGTCTTCGTTCATCTCGTTGATCTTACTCTTCTCTTTCCACGTGTTGTAACGATTCGTCTTGTACGTAGCAGGTATCCAGACACCTGATTCAGTACGTATCTTCTTCGCTTTCGCGTTCTGTTACACGAGAAAATTCAAATTCACGATACAAGCTTCTCGCTAACTTACTTTCGGGTAAATAACAATTATATTATATTAAATAATAAAATTATATTACGTGAAAGGAATGTGAGAATGTATTTACCTCGACAGTAACCATTTTCTTCTTCTTCCGATCCCACTTTTTCAGTTGCATCTGAAGGTGTCGACTCTCGTCGTTGTCCGCCGTCAGATCCATCTGCGCCTTGCCAGCTTCCGTGACGAACGAGTTGACCGCTAAACTAGAAAAAGACAGAACAAAAATAATAATTACAATTCCAGGTAATAATCGATTCTCAGCGACGACGATTTGATTCCTTCTGCGATAAATGAATTAAAATTAGCTTAATTATAATGATTCTTACCCATCTTCCGTGTGTTTGTCCGGTGCGGCGTAAGGTATGTAGAATTCATCGTCACGGTTCGTTCGGCGTTTCTTTTTCTTCTTCGAAATTTTATACAAGTCGTCGCTGCTCCTTTTCTTCGGAACCACCACTGTGCTGAACGCGGCTTCAATTTCTTCCGCGTTGCTGGACGGCAGATTAACCTTTTCAGGCAGTTCTAGGAAAGTTAAAAAAGCTCGATATTAATATTTGCACAATACAATACATTTGCATTGTACCATTGTCTACCTGCGTTGATCTCATCAGTTTTACGTTCCTCCACCTTCTTGTGGAAATTAAGGATGTTCTCTTTGTGAAACACTCGCTTCGCCTTCATCACCCGATAGTCGACTGAATTCGTTTTCGTGCCAATCTCGAATATTGTCTGTTCCGCGTAAGACACAAACGTTAAAGAATTCAAACTATAATATTTCGATATATTCGTACGTGAAGCGTCACACTCACTCCCTGCGGCCTGTAATTCTTCATCCTTGATATCATATCCGCTACTGTAGGAGAAACGTCAGAGTACTGAGGCAGAATTCCAGCTTCATTTATGCGAAGTTGTTTGATCCTTTTAACGCTTTCCGTCGAAGCACCCGGCCGCGATCTGATATACTGTTGATAAGCGTTGTTGCACACTTTTTGCATATTTGTCTGAAGGAAAATACAAGTACTCAATATAACGCAGTAAAAGGGGGGAAGATTGACCAAAAAACTATTTATTATATCATTTATATAATTAAGTTAAATTAATAAGTATTCACGTGCGAATGTGCGAAAACACTTACAAGATCCGTGGAATTGTTGTGCCAATTTATCAACTCGGCCAGTTCTTCCTCTACCATGGTCTGCGGCAATTTTCCCACGGCAGACTCCACATCTCCAGTGGCAGATCCCGCAGGTGGCACTATCGTTAAAGGCCGGCCGAGGAAGAGGTGTAAATCTAGAAGATAAGGATATTCGTCCGCGCTCACAATGTTGTACGCCGTTCCGGTACGTCCCGCTCGGGCGCATCGGCCTGAGAAGATAACAATTACATTTGACATAGTTGAAACCCAATGACTGCATACAATAATTAATTAACAATAATTAAACAATACACATACCTACTCTGTGTACGAAGAGCTTAGATTTCGCGGGAAAGTTAAAGTTGATCACGCAATCCAGGTGTGGAATATCTATCCCTCTCGCCGCTACGTCAGTCACTATGAGCACTCTGACTTTGCCGGTTTGAAATTTAGCCGCGTTTATCTTACGCGCGGAAGGATCGAGGTTCGAGTAGATGAAGGTATTGGAGATGCTTGCTTTATCCAGTATCTGTAGAAATTATTTTGCATATCGTTGCAACTTCAATTTACAGAAGATATTTAAAAGATAATTATGCAGATATGGTTACCTGATGAAGATACTCCACGTGATGCATAGTCTCAGCAAATATAATTATTTGCGAGTCGGGTTTAATAATTTTCTTTAACAAACACAGAAGCACGGCCAGTTTCTCTTCGGGACGGCACGTGATAAATGACAGAGTTAATCCCTCAGGCAATTTGCTGTCAACGTCCAAACGAACCAGCACCGGATCGCTCAGGCCGGCCTTTGCGAAATCTACCAAGATCTTAGGCAAAGTAGCCGAGAATAACAGCGTTTGACGCGACTCTGGTAATCTGTTAACAATTTCTTGTATTTGTTCGCCGAAGCCCATCTCAAACAATCTGCAAAGGCAATCTCATCTTTAATAATAACAATGTTTGTAAAGTTGGAATATCATTAATAAGTTGGATTATTACCGATCAGCTTCGTCAAAAACAACGTATTCGACATTCTTCAATTCCAGGTCCATTTCCACGCATATGTGCAAAAATCTACCAGGGGTAGCCACAATAACATCAGGATTTCCATGAATCACACTAAACTGATTTTCCATGCTATCGCCTCCCAGTATCACTGCTGCTTTTAATCCCGCAAATCTTCCCAGTTCCTTTATGAATTTCAAAGTCTGCAGTGCCAGTTCGCGCGTGGGCGATAATATCAAGGCACGCGCGCCGGTCTTCGCTTGCCTCGCCTTGAGTTTCTCAAACAGAGGAATTAAGAAGCAAGCAGTTTTCCCACTGCCCGTTCGGGCCATTGCCACTACATCTCTTCCTTCGAGAGCCAACGGTATGGTCTGTTAAGGAATAACCTTGTGTTAACGTCGCGTAATAAGTCATCGCATATACCATTGCCACAAAAATATTAGGATCTTATAATTATTTATATTTTTTGTGAATAACGTACTTTCCTTTGTATAGGTGTGGGTATCTTGTAGCCCCGTTTGAGAATTCCTTTTAATACTGGAAAACTGAGAGCCATGGATTGAAATCCTCCAGATTTCTTGGAAACTGACCTTTTGATATTAGCAATTTCATTCTCCTCGTCATGATCACTGACCGCGTTTGGATCCGCGAATCCAACAAGATGATTATCCGTCATCCTATTGAATATTCCTACTGAATTATCAATTATATAAATGCAATTAAAAATTGGGTAGATCTCACAACGTGAATAAGGACATAACCTCTAAATATCACGCTACATATGATCGCGTGTGGTGCAGTAACGCCCTCGAAGTAGCGACTCAAGAGAAGCACGAATGGTAAAACAGAGATACTATTGGGTTGTTCGGAAAGTAATTTCGTTTTTCACAAAGAGATGTCGTTAGTCGCGTTCCTCGATACTTAACCTTACTCTAAGCGGCAAATTCGTTTTATATTTTGACAACTGACATTTCAGACGTCATTTAGTATCTTATTGTGTTGCGATCTGTCAAGTAATTTTTGTTTGGCATCACATCAAACATGAAAAATCAAAGTGAGCATTTTCGTAATATTTTGTTTTTTTACTACCGAAAGGGTAAAAATGCAGTGCAAGCGAGAAAATAATTGTGTGCCGTGTACGGAGAAGATGTATTGAGTGAACGTCAGTGTCAGAATTGGTTTTCGAAATTTCGTACTGGAAATTTCGATTTGAAAGATGCACCACGTTCAGGTCGGTCAATTAAAGCTGATGACGGAAAATAAAGGCTCTGGTGGATGCAAACCGTCGCATAACAACACGCGAAATTGCTGAAAAGTTAAATTTATCGAATTCGACCGTTTACGATCATCTGAAACGCCTTGGATTCGTTTCAAAGCTCGATATTTGGGTTGCACACAATTTAAAGGAAATTGACTTGATTCGACGTATTACCATCTGCGATTCATTGTTGAAACGTGAAGAAAATGAACCATTTTTGAAGCGAATCATAACTGGAGATGAAAAATTGATTGTTTACAACAATGTTAAGCGAAAACGATCATGGTCCAGGCAAGATGAACCTGCTCAATCGACATCCAAGGCAGATATTTATCAAAAGAAGACCATGCTTTCTGTATGGTGGGATTGGAAGGGAATCGTATTTTTCGAGCTACTACCAAGCAACCAGACGATTGATTCGAAAGTGTATTGTCGTCAGCTGGATGAATTGGATGCTGCCATCAAGCAGAAGCGACCAGAATTGGCGAATAAGAAAGGTGTCGTATTCCATCACGACAATGCCAGACCACACACAAGTTTGGTCACTCGCCAGAAGCTTTTACAGCTTGGATGGGATGTGCTACCACACCCACCATACTCTCCTGATCTGGCACCATCCGATTACCATTTGTTCCGGTCTCTACAAAATTCTTTGAACAATGTAAACTTCGATTCAAATGAAGGCGTCAAAAATCACTTGCTTCAATTTTTTGTCAATAAGGAGAAGGACTTCTATGAGCGTGGAATCTTAAAGTTGCCAGAAATATGGCGAAAGGTAGTGGAACAAAATGGCCAATACATCACTGAATAAAATTTATTCTAAATATGATAAAACCGCCTTTCATTTTTCCTTGAAAAAACGAAATAACTTTCCGAACAACCCAATATATCACCAACGAGATATCTCGTCGGTAATTTTATAAAATGGAAAGATTCTGATCCCTGCAGCACGCCGCAGCATCGACTAACATGGACTAACAGTTTCTCTTCGGGAGTGTGGTAAGGATGAATTTCACGCACTGCGAGTGGACTCATGACTAACCTCCATGTTAGTCGATGTTGCGGCGTCGGGTGTGTTGTAGAGGTTAGAGTCTGGCAATACTCAACAGTTTTCGTGAACGCAACATGTCAGGTAAGTATAGAATCAGTATTAAAGTATTAATCATATTTGTTAGGATATTATTTTCTCTTTCTTTCCTTCAGCAAATAATTTAGCATACGTTAATCGAAAATTCTATAACATACATTTTATTGTATACAATATATATGTACAGGATGTTTGGTGACTACGCGACCGTCGGTTAATGACGTACAGTTTAGACTTAGCTGACATGAGTCGAAAAGTCCTGTACCATTTTGCGATTTTCACAATAATAACCGAATTATTAACACTTTGAGAATGCGGCTCGTGCAGCAAGGCCGTCGGTAGGAGGATACAATGAGACGCGATGGAGGCAGTGATGCCAGAAAGCGTGCAGCTTTGTAGCATGCGATGGGAATGGTCTCGCGAATCGTCGCACGCTTTCTGGCATCATTGCCTCCATCGCACGTCACTGTATTATAAAACCATTAACCGGCGGTCGCGTGGTCACCAAACACCCTGTATATGTAGTTGTGTTAAATGAAATGTATATATTTTTATAGAAAGTACAGAAGAGATGGAGCAAATGTTACTCGATGAGACTCTTTCTGCAGAACTGCGTCTTGCACTGAAGACGCTGAAGCAGCAGCAGGAATTACTGCAACAACAAGAGAAGTTGCAGCAACAGGTGCAACTGCTCTTGCAGATGCTGTAGCAGAAGCAGCAGCTGCAACAGGAGCATCAGCTGTAACAGGAGCATCAGCTGCAACAGGAGTATCAGCCGCAACAGGAGAATCAGCTGAAACAGGAGCAGCAGCAGAAAAGTATTACATACTTTTCTCATTTTTCTTTTTTACATCACTTATTTATGTTATTATTATTTAAGATGTATTTATTTATTATAGGACCAAAAAGAAGAGGAGCCGGCCGGTCGCGCGCCCGCTGGTATTACCAGCGGGGCGGCAGCAGAGGAGGAGTACGCGGCTACGGTGGAGCAACCGACCGCGACGGAGCAACCGATCGTGGCGGAGCAACCGGCCGTGGTGGAATACGTGGCCGCGCTGCATTACGTGGCCGCAGTCTACATATTACAATAAACAAAGCTATTTATTTTTTAAAGGAAGATAGTGAGGACGCATAGCGGAAGTTTTTGGAAGTTGCTCGCGGTTAGTTTCCATGCTCTCAGAACGATAACCTGTCGTTGAAGTTACATTTCGTGCATTGTTTATAGAATGTCGGTAATATAGACAAACTGTAATGCAATTAATTTTAATTGAAAGATTATTTAAACATATATATGTACGAAGTTATCAATAAATATTTTATATGAAAAAACCAATATTTTTATATTAAATATAGTTTAGTTGATTTTCATGGATACATTATACTGTTACACAAGACTGGACAAATCTGAAGTACATGGATGGAGACGAATCTTGGTGTAGCCATATTGTCAATGGTATAACATTGGGTCCAATTGCACATGACGAGTAACCAAAAATCTAAAGTCATTCAAGTGTTCGAAGCACGATTGTTGTCGAGTCGACGCATGTGATAGTAGATCAACTTGACGTATAGAGTTGTCTTGAATTACAATGGAAGAATTAGGCATTATTTTGCCCGATAAGGTACATTTCTCTTTGAATACTCATACTGGTATTAATCATACTTAACCTGCATCTTTTGCGAGCTTTTGACACGGCTGTAATTGACAGCTTCAACTGCTCAGAAGTATCGACTTACGTCAACTTGTAATTATTTTTCCAGGATGCGAGTGAAATCGATTGTAAGCCAAGCGTTGGCCATTACACAGGAGCTGGAGACGAGTTGGATGTTGAGGACCTTTACACTAAATATAAGGTAATTGCAATATTTCTTTCTATAGCGCTTCATTAATTTCAAATATTATTTTCGGTCAGTTAAATAATTTTGCAACGTGCCACAGCACCTTATCAAGCTTTAAAGACAGATTAATCAATAACGGATCAATAACTTTCTGCATAGAAACTACAAAGACTACTGGAATTTCTGGAAGTGCAGGAAGAATATATCAAAGATGAGCAACGTAACCTGAAGAAGGAATATTTACATGCACAAGAGGAAGTTAAACGTATCCAGAGTGTACCGTTAGTTATAGGACAGTTCCTTGAGGCCGTCGATCAGAACACTGGCATAGTGGGCTCCACAACAGGATCAAATTATTACGTACGGATTTTGTCTACCATAGACAGGGAGCTTCTCAAGCCCTCCGCTAGCGTAGCGCTTCACAAGCATAGCAACGCTTTGGTGGATGTCCTGCCGCCGGAGGCGGACTCCAGCATCTCTATGTTACAAGCAGGTAACGATCTTCCAGATATAATACCATTACTGCTACATTTGTATCAAAATGCAATAGAATGAATTACAAATAACGAATTACATTTGCGATGTAGACGAGAAGCCGGATATTCAGTACAGCGATATCGGTGGAATGGATATGCAGAAGCAGGAGATCAGGGAAGCAGTGGAGCTGCCTCTTACTCATTTCGAGTTGTACAAACAGATCGGCATCGATCCACCGCGTGGTGTACTCATGTACGGGCCACCCGGTTGCGGGAAAACCATGCTGGCAAAGGCCGTTGCCAGGCACACCACTGGTACTCTTGCCATAAAAGTCGTGAAGAAGCACTTCGCTTTAAGCCGACCGCGAAGAAAACGTCGATTTTTTAATTGCAACTATTTTTTTCTGTTGTCCAGCTGCCTTCATTCGCGTAGTAGGCTCCGAATTCGTGCAAAAGTATCTGGGCGAGGGTCCAAGAATGGTGCGTGACGTGTTCCGTTTGGCGAAGGAGAACTCGCCGGCCATAATATTCGTCGATGAGATAGACGCCATCGCTACGAAGAGATTCGACGCCCAGACTGGAGCGGATCGTGAGGTGCAACGTATTCTCTTGGAATTACTCAATCAGATGGACGGTTTCGATCAGACGACCAACGTCAAAGTAATCATGGCGACGAACAGGTGAGTCGGTCATAGTTCCATTCAAGATTTGCAAGATTTGACAATAGATACCTCAGAATAACAATTTGTTCTTTCATCCACGCGTTTTCTCGCAGGGCGGATACGCTAGATCCCGCGTTACTTCGTCCCGGCAGATTGGATCGCAAGATCGAATTCCCGCTGCCGGATCGCCGGCAGAAGCGCTTGATCTTCTCGACGATCACCGCGAAGATGAATCTGAGCGAAGAGGTGGATCTCGAGGACTACGTGGCACGGCCAGATAGAATCTCCGGCGCCGACATTAATGCTATCTGCCAAGAGGCGGGGATGCACGCGGTCCGTGAGAATCGTTACATAGTTTTAGCGAAAGATTTTGAGAAGGGCTATAAGAACAATATTAAGAAAGATGAGTCCGAACACGAATTCTATAAATAAATCTGATAATGTCTTTTGTCTGTCGTCATTATACTTTATACGATATATGTGTATGACTAACGTGCATATAATATACGAATATTATTACAAAATTAAACTTATAGATACGATTATTTGAGTTCTCTGTTGACTGTCCGTCGTCTTCATTGCCCGGCTTACTTTAATGATTTATCATGCGCGAGAATGAACTATTTACAAAAGATTTCCCTTTAACTCTCTTTTTCATTACGCTTTCATCATGTGCCCTTTCTCTATAGGAAAGTTATGTATACTTCAATAAAAATTAAACTGATGTTTTACTTATGCCTATTTTGAATTTTCTACAATTACAGTACAGTTTACAGTGAGGTAATATCTTGGAGATAAAAAAAAAGATTTATAGTTCGAATAAGGAAAAGATATTTTATCGTAAAGATTTTCTTCTATGATATTCGTTTGTTTTCTTTTAGTTTTCGTTTTTCTCGTATGTGTACATACAAGGGCAGCGTTATTTATTGGGCATGTCATATACATACATTTACATTATGTCGCATTCTTTAAGTAATTACGATTTCTACAAAACTCAACATAATGATGTCTATCTTGCGAATCCGAGTTGTACAACGTACGTACTCTACAAGTGTAAGCTAAAAATTTTGAAATATTTTTACATTGGTATTAATTTATTACTCAAAGACACATGTATATTTCATGACTCGAGAATTTTGAATTTACTGGATCATACTTATCAGGGGAAAAAGAGAAGAAACAGAATCTGCGTTCAAACTTGCCGAAAAACGATATACTTCTGAACATGGAAAAAAGTTTCAGAAAGAATCGATTATATTGATGATTAAAAAAGATATTTTTGAATCTGCGTTAAAGAAAATGGAATTAGCGGTAACCAATATCATTTTCTTCTATTAATGCATATTTGTTCTTATAAATTATTATTGCAATAAATTCATGATTTTAGCTGGCTTTGCCTTCCATCATATTGGATCCTGATTTATCCACAATCCTTACAATTGATGAAATGAATGCAATTAATGATGTTATTTTATACGATGTTGAATTTTCCAAAAATTTACCGCAGTCAGGTAATTAGTATTTAATTACAAAAATTTTCTTGGGTAATATCTGTTTCTTCTTCATACATAAATATGTGCTTTCCTCGTGTTTTAATGTCTCAATTAACAATTTCAAATTAATATATATTTATATAATTTATATTTTTATATTATATAATTATATAATTCACTACTGCAATACTGCAAATGCTTCACTTTAGCATCTACAAACAAAGAATCAACGATGCATGCAAATTGTAAGAAAAAATGCTATGATACGTCCAAATTCGATCGTGCAATCTGCAAAGCATTGAAGGTGATTTCTCTCTACTAATGTAATTAAAAATTACTCAATTTATTACTAAACATTAATAGATATTACACTGCTATTCATAATAAATTATGTATCACTCATATTATATATTTATATTTTATTATACATCGTATATTATATTATACATTTTTTACAGATTCTTCAGAAATATACCAGCATTCTTTGTACCAAGCCTCGTTATAAACAAATTTCGGCGCCATCAGCTTTGTTTCTGCAGCGCATTCGTTATTTTTTAGAACAATATGTCTTGTGCAGGATGTATCTTCCGCCAGAGGAAGCGATAAGTAAAGAGTCGTATTACAGAAAACTCTGGCGTTCTCGGAAGAGATGTATCGAAGAAGTTGCTAGTAAAATATAATTTCTCGCGTACAAGAAATATACAAATATTCTTTGCATATACTTTGATCATATGGTTGAATGAGTTAATGAAGAACGACAATGTTAATATACGTACTGAAATTTATAAACATAATAATTAAGCTCGCTCGCTCTTTTTAGCGTTTACTGCAGACCTGGAAAGACAAGTTGATCACAAGAAAACTCTCGGAGATGTAGTCAAGCGATACAAAAAAAATATAGCTGTTATTGATAAAATCGGCAGAAAATGCAGCGAAAACATTACAAATACAACGTATCTAAAAACTTTTTCGTATCTTATATATTGCAGACAATTGTCTGAATTTTTACTGAATATTATGCACGTTACATACATTTTTATTTTTGTAGTATCAAATACGAGAAGAGACAACTTGGTCTATATAAAGTGTGGGAACACGAGCAACGTGAGATTCAATCGGCATTGGAGAATGTCATAGATGATCTCGAGTCCTTAAAGAACGCAAATAGAAATTTGGAACAAGCCATCCACGCGCGAAGGTACGGACGCATAGAATACGAATTAAGATAATTTTTTTGAAACTTGTAATTGATCGGTGATTGCACGTAGATCGACTGCTGAATCGAAATTATTGGCAATAATTGCTAAATACGACGCAGAAATTGGAAGTAGACATCAAATGTTGCAAGAGCTGAATGAAATTTATGAATACGACAAACTGGAGAAGCACGCGTTAGAAGTAATTTTGTCTTTATAAATTAATCACATATATTTTTTAAAATACATTCAATATATACAAATGTAACTTACGATGGAGCGTCATTGTGATATGATCTGAATTACAGAAAGAACTGCAGCAACAAAAAGAGATACTTGCCGTTTGTATCAGAAAAAAGGAGGAAGCTGAAATCAGACTTTCTCTGATTTAACTACATTTAGACAAAAAAATGAAGTAATTCAAAATCAAAGAGATATAAGAAAACCTCGTAAGCACGATTAGATGATATATTGTTCACTTTGGTTCGATCTAATTTATTTACATTTGTTGTACAATGTCAGCTTTACAGTAATTCTGTTTCTTCCACTTTAAGTACATGTTCAATTATAATAATTCCTTGTACGTGTATTCAATTATGCGTGAACATAGTATATGAATATCATTGAATATCATTAAATAGAAGCGTGCTATACAATGAACGTAATTACATCTACATAATATATATGCAGAACATTTGTTACGCGATTATTTTATTGGAGACATTGCCGACGAAACGGGCAACTAAATATAGTGTATAGATATTTAACATTCTGAACTTTCAGATACATATAACATTTCTTACATGTTGATTGAACGTTGCACGGACTTTTGCGATCCGCGCGAAATGGAAGAGTCAGATACCTGCGTTTTATAATCGACTTTTCGTCTATCCAAAATTTTTCACATATCACAAAAGTATTAATCTGTGTAACAAACATTCGACAGAATACGAACGAAGAATGATTTCTCTGTCAGATTCTCGCATCGCGATTGATAATAAATAGCACTAGCGAAATAATATGGGATACTCTAATATGAGACTGTGAAGATTAATTACCCATATTCTTCTCTTCCAACTCTCATTTTTAAGGAATAAATAAATATGAATTGCTATATAAATATGCGTACACATTTACTGACTAAGAAATGTTCAATTAAATAGTTCTACAACTGAAGACTTCATGACAACTTGACGTATATAATTAATAGGCATAAAAAAATAAAAGTTTTTCTTTTTCTCAAGATAAGTACCTATAATTAACATAATTAAGAAAATCTTTGAATTTAAGTAGGCCCCAAAGAAATGTTTCGTAAATATTTGTATACACACGCTACGAAAAATTAAGACTGCCTCGTACATTCAACTCGTTTATCACACATTTATGACATGATATATAAATGATACATATGATATTACCCTTCACATCGTAAGTATTACAACTCCTGGAAATATTTTCAAGTGTCGACGATACTCGTCATTATCATCATTATCATTTACACGGTTGGAAAATACGGATAAATATTTATAATTATAAAGAAATCGCTTATCGTAAATGTGCAGTACCATTTAATCGATACAGCGTAAATAGTCAGATTAATTGATAGATACATACATAGCGATATACTGGTGATATACATGGGATCATCATCATACTTTTTACAAAATGTCACGTTTGCAAATACGTCTCACTTTGTAAACAATGTTGCAGCATACAGAGCGTCCCAGTTCTCTCATCTCCATTTGTAATAGATGATATAACATGTGTTGAGTATGACCGACAAATTATATAATTCTGAGACATCGAGAGTGTGTGAAACTGTTTCCAGTAATAATCTTCGTAGTCCAATTTGAATAAGTTTTATCCAAACGATTCTTATCTAGTGATATCAAGTTATTAAATTACAATAATGAGTGAATTATGTGCGGATCATTCTGCGTCTAATATCCAGAGATCCCAATTCCGAAGTGATTAACGTGGATTAATGTGGAAAGATGAAATGTTCTTCAAGAATGCGAGATCTTATTGACCAAGGCAATGTCCGTTTGTCTTTTACATTACGATTTTACTCACTTTATTCATTCGAAAAGAGTTGCTTTCAAGGAAAGTAACTTTACATATTAAAGTTGTTATATATTTAAACGCCAAATCGAGAACTCTCAATAATCTAATTTTCATGTATATATACGATGAGAATGTAGTCCTTCGACGATTATGAAATAAAATAAAAACAAAGAGTAGAGTTAAATGAAGAAAACAATATGTAAATAAAATTATGAGTTTGAATTTTTTGAATTAGTATCATTTATCATTCTTACATGATGTTTAATTGTCACAGCTGCGCAATACGAGATTTAACACACGAAACTTGTACTTTGTAAAAGATAATTGTTACATCGCAACGAGTTGTTATATATTTTAGTATAGATTATTCACGCGCGAATTCCATTCTCTAACATTATTAACAACTAATATACAAGATGTATCGCAAAATGGGAGGAGTCAATCGTATTGATCGTATTTCAAATGAATTTCTATTGATTCTATCTTGCTCAAAATTGCAGTGCCTTTCACATGCAAGTCTTTCCAATATATTAATTATTAATCATCAAGATTAAAGGCAAATTAAAGTGTTTTCTCAAATCAAGGTAAAGATTTATTTATCCACATTCCAAGTAAATAAATAAATGCCACAGGAAATTAGGCCTTCATCGAACGATTTGAAATTCATCGAAAAATACGTTCGTACCATTGATGCTCCCAGAGCTCTTTACATTCTGCATAATCATTATATTCATCGAATATTACATTAACTTAGAATTTGATTCACGAGACGAATAATCAGATTAAAATACCAATAGCCATAGAAATATTTTAGAGGGAAGTAAAAGAGGATTATCGTTTAGTTAACAGAGTAATTCCACGTTCTGATAGAACTCGTATATCTCTTGTCAAGGCTCCATCTTATTTCGCTTTTCACTCACATGTAACATGTCAACCTTTTGAAAACACCATGGAACAAAAATGAAAAAAAAGAAGGTAAAATACTTTAGATGCAAGGATATATTCGAACTATAAATACAAGTTCGAAAAATTCGAAGTATTTAAGGCATATCTCTTCATCCGAGTAAGAAAGAGAACTGCAAAATCGCACAGGGTTTCCTAGCGGAAGATCATCTCAAATTACACAGGATAATATGTATCCATACATCGAGTCGACTTGAATGAATATAATGTCATTATATAATCTAAATATTCATGAAGATTTCGCGTGACTTCTTTTTCCCAGAAAAGAAGTCACAATGTTTAAACTGATCGTAATTCACTTTAAAACAAAAAAATGAACTTATGATCTACGTCAATGAATTTTTATAGACTCGGCATTATTATATAAATATGAATAATTCAGAGTTCATGATGGCTTTTCTACATGTACAGTCTACCATCTGGTTGGTCCTGTGTCACTTGTGGCTGCATTGGCTCCTATGAACGGATTTGTGGCAGCTGCTATATTGAAATAATATATTAGTAATAACGAATAACTAAGGTGTTATTATTATTATTTATTTTCCTATCATCATGTGTGTTTATAAAACAAAATTATAAAATAATCTGAGATTTGATGAAATATTGAAAGACATTTGAAAGTATCAGTATGTAATCTGAAATATTTTGTGCAGATAGTATTATCATAACTATGTAGTAACTTAAATGTATTTGAAGTAAAGGTGTGTGAAATTTTATTGCGTGAAATAAGGTAGAACAAAAAGTTATAATTTTACGATAGAAAGACTAGGTAAGGTAAATTTTTATCTTAAAAGAGAAATGTGTGAGTGTCGCAAGTGCAATGTCGAATCTTTTGGAATGATGTTTGATCTCTTTCTACAAGGTAGATAAGAAAAAGAAAAAACTAACATGAGATTACGATTGGATGATGATTTGCATCGTGGTCCACATTTAACCTAAGAACAAACAAAAAGCATAAATTTTCATGACAAAATTGTTAAAATAAAGGGAGTTATATTTATGCTACTTTATAAAGAAAATTCAGTACATATAATGATTAGACTAAAGACGATTTTCATCTTGTTTTAACATTAAACGCGAAAAAAGAATGCACATGTTATAAATAAGATTAGGCATGCACGAATTGCATTGATAATAGAAAATAGTGTACAGGAAGCGTTGGAAATAAGAGAGAAACAGAACTAGCAGACTGTACAATTACGTTACGTATATTTTTTCTGTCCATGATAAAAATAATATGATTCATATAAACATTTATCTGACATGAATAATAAATTTTAATAAAATTTCTTAACACCGACGTCATAAAATATAATTATAGTAAAAAAATTATATATTGAAGTACAGAATTTGAATTTTAGTGTTTTAAATATTAAAGTATAGAAGTGCAAAGAATAATAGCAAGAAATGATATAATGCTTTTATAAATATTAAACAAATGTATATATTTGTCCACATAAATGATAAATTATGATTCGTGAGAGTTTTGATTATCTTCTTATTAAGCGATCATTAAGCGTATCTCATATTATCGATACGTATATGTATATGATATGCACACATATTTACGTGTATATACAATCGATATCTACAATGAAATTAAATAAGTATATGAAGCTTATATTCGTGTATGTTAATTTGCTACCTAAATAAAAAAACAATCCGCAAACAATTCATAAAAATAAATTTAAAAAACATTTTTCTCACAATATTAAATATTATATATATATATTTTCTACAAGAATCCACAAAAAAACATCATTTTAGTATCTTCATGATATAAAACAGAAACCGTTCCGATCTATAAAACCATGTATTATATCTTTCCAATATATCATTTCGATAATCTTTTTCTATGGTAAATTCGCGTGAACAATTTTGCTCTGAATAAAGATGAAGGAACTGTCTAAAAAAAAGAGTTAAAGCTTTATTATTTTTAAAAAGAGATAGTAAAAGAGATAGCCATTGGCTGTTTTTTATATCTAGTTTTCCACATAATAGACATATATCCAATTTAGATTGTAAGTAGCTGTTTTTAAGACATGCGAAATACCTAGCTTATAAAGAAAATTATGTTCGCGTAATGTCTTTCTCCATGTACCAGAAAATCAGTATGCTATGAGAAAGAAAGATAAAAAGTCATGAATAACGAAAATAATGAATAAAAGGAAATGACCGATCTTGGACGAGACTAGTGAGCTAGATGGCAATATACAAAAAACAACAACTTATAATATAGATTCTGTACGTTCAAGAACTCGTAATACCAGTGGTATAAATTACGCGTTCGCTGCCGCTGTTTAGATTCGTGTTTTCGTTAACTGTTGACGTTGGAACCGCTGATCCTGGCGCGGGCATGGCAAATATGGGTTGCTGTGTACTCGATGCATTTTGCGACGCACCACTTTGAGGCTGAGCTGTCACAGCATCGTCGTCACTCTCTTCTTCCTGCGAATGCATATTTTCAACATCGAGAAATATAATATTTCCTGTTAAGTCACTCATCTGCAGAGAGAGAAAGTTTAAGTATTTTACGGTTAAATTTGTTGCACGAATAATAGGAATTCTATCGTTCGCTTTTTAATATTGCGAAAAATAATTACGATTATCCTTATGCAACTGAAATGATACTTAATATAATAATAAGAATAATAAAAGAAGCAAACGCTTCTACTCCACCCGCAGCACTCAGATGTGGATTTATTGTACCTTAGAACATTGTAATACATTTTTGGACATTATTTTCGTCTTAATAATAATAATAATAATATGATTTATGTTTCTGCAGCATGTTCGTTCCATTGTTATATTCATACCAAGTCAACTTTTACATAATCATTTTTGCAATTTATGAGCAATATCTATCTAAGATGCTCTCACTGATACATTAGAAGGGATCATAATAGAGGAAATGGATTTTATGGTAATTAAATGTATTTTATTATGATAAAACCATTGAAAATAAAGCTGTGAATTTATTCAAACCACCACTTTCATCATACTAGCAAAATCCAATTGTGGAAAAACCAGACAGCACATGATAAAGAACAAATACAATGAAATCTTTCTTTTCAAGCTTCCAAATCTCGATATATTGACTTTATAACTTATAAAAGCCATATTGTGATGAATTATCAAAGTAAATTATCATTGTATATGCTATTTAAAACTTAATAAGTCAACTTAAAAACCCGCTGTTTTTGATAATTTTACAAGTATATCATGCATTCGTGCAGACGTGTATAGGCTTTGCAATATGTCTCTCGCATTGCTCATAGAAGGAAAATAGCAGCATGGATATTGTGTCGAAACATAATTATGAAAACTACGCTGTTTCATGGAATCTATGCGAAATCATTCCAATACATGACTTAACAGAAACAAAAATAAAGGGAACATCGATATCTATAATTGATTACAGCACAAAAAAGGGGAAAGGGTAAACGTAAATTTCGGGCATTGTATGTAAAAAACTTACCTTGTTAAAACCTCGCGGTTGATTTGTCACAACATTTGCCTCTGGATTCGGGTTCCGCTATAATACAATAATAACATAAACAAAACCGCTAAACTATATACGCCTTTCTATAAAACAAGACAAAGAGCTTAGCATGCATGTGACAGTCAAGATTCATGCATTTTCTGTTATACGTAAATAATAAATACAGCAGTTTATGAGAATGTGTTAAGCCGATAAGTGATTATATTAAAAAATAGGATAAAGCAGATAAATAGTACTGATATTGTTAAAATCAGTATTTGCGTGTGTTTGCGTTCATATACTCATAAATATCGTGAGGTATATTTTTGTGTCAAATGTTGAAATTTTTGTTCCACAATTTGTCTCTGCTAACAGTCTTGTCTCGATTTTATAATAACACATTGAAGATAATTCAATCAATGTATAAAATTATATAACTGTACATAATGTTATATTAAATTAGCTGAAAACATCGAGAATGCTGTGAAGTACAAAGCATTTATAGTGCCTGATAAGAAGATAAGAACAGATAATACTTGCAAGTTTTAGATGAATACAAACTTTTATGTACAAGTTGATTATATTTAACGGTCTCCTTAAATCGCTTGTCTTTGCAATTAGACATTTATTAAAATATTCTTTTTCCGCTGACATACTTTCCAGCTGTGCCAAGAATTTATAAATAGATGCAAAAAAGTCAGGTTTATACTTTAATAGAGTATTTTTACAACTTAGTTTTGCGTGCAAATTTAGTTAAATTAATATACAATATTTAATCGTATTGCCAACAATATATTATATAATCTAGAATATCTCCCTGTTAAAAGATATATTATGGATATGTATACTCTATCAATTAAAGATGGACTATAGATAAAATTGAAATAACTTTATTTCAGTGTCATGTCGACAGTTTCTGTCTTAAAGTAATTGCCCTTAATAAATGAGCAGAAATAATTGTTTGCATCATCATGCGGCATAGGCCATGCATGGTATGAGCAATGGGTTAGTCGGTTACATAAAACTTACGTTTTGAATATTTATTAATTGTATTGCGCGCAACATGCATCACACAAGGACAAGTTGTATTCTAGATTTAACGGATTATAGATTAAACATTGTGTCTAGTTGGATCTTTGCTTTTTTTTATGTAATAAAATATAGCGAAATAAAACGGGGATATAAAACGAAGATGTGTAAAAGGAAGTAGTATTAGGATGCATGTAAAAAAAATATATGAATAAATAATAAGATGCAACTTGTACAGTTTGCAAGGAATTACGTAATTAAAACTTTTAATGACAGCGAGAATACTATTGATAAAAAGATTTCTTAGAATCTAAATGCATTTCTGTTGAGAAATACATATTTTCAAGATCTAGCTCCAGGCTAAAATACACTAAATTAATCTATATAAAAAGTCTATGATAATTCGAAGGAAAATAGTTACTAATAAAAGTTCTTCAGTCGGCTTGGTATGATAATTTATGATAATTTATGAGTAAAAATTCCCTTATAGCCAGATTTCTTTTTTACATCAGTATAGTAAAGTTTTCTATACTGTTTTCTGTTTTTTATACGTTCGTCATACATTTTACTTTCTTATATGTGATTTCTCACATTTAGCCTTAAAGTTTACGCAAAAAGTTGTTGACTTGTTTAAAATCAATAATAAGTTATACAATATGTTTTTACCTGTAAATTATGGTATGCACCGCTATCCTCGGGAGGAGTTGGTTTACATTTACCGCAACAGAAATTGCAACAGCAGCAACAACAGCAACAACAGTAACAAGCAGTAATAAGTCCACAAAACAGGAACAATGCCTAGAAAGAAAAAAAACAAGAATTCTTGAATACAATATTTAAATACTTACTATGTTGCAATAATAAAATTCATTTCTATTTCTAAATTGTATCATCGAATTCATGATATATTCCTATAAAGTAAGTATTCCTGATAATCTTATCTGAGATGTTATCTTATATGCGAAAATGGCAAAGCCATTTGATATCATATATAGATAAAACATATGATATAAAATATCAGTTCGAAGTTAAGATATATTTACAAAGAATCTATCACAAATGTGCAAAAACAAATTAATTCTTGTTGGAGTAGGTTGTTAAATACAAAATTCTAAGAAATGTGTATCCTTATATATGGTCAATTTTGAGATTTAAAACTCAGATTATTCTATATTTAAAATTTTCTATTAATAATCAAGAATCAATTCAATTCTGGAGATTTGTAACCATTTTTTGATGGCATATAAATATATATTTAATTTAATCATTAGGCTTAATTGGAAATAGAAGTCAAAATGACAAAAATCACAGCTGTAACTTGGAGATCAGAACTGATCATCATATTAGGCTTAGTCAGAAGTATAATTCAGATTTATTATTCTCTTGGGGTGGGTTATCAGTCAAATCAATATTTTTACCTTGCACCATCCAGAGGTGACAACAAAGTAAGCGTTAACATTTTCTTCGCCAAACTGTTCGCCGACGTACAGACCGAGAGATCCATAGTTATCATATATGTTACGCTTTGTTAGATCTGTCAGTATAGCGTGTGCCCTATTTATTTCTTTAAACTGCAAACATACAACATGATTATAAAGTATTATATCTTCGTAAAAAGGTAAAGTTATATAAACAAACTTCTCAACGCAGAATTAAGAAAAAATCTAAACAAAAGAGTAAAGATTATGCAGCAATTTATTTTATTTAAGCTTCTAGCATTTCTTTGATAAAACTTAAGAGTCACTAAAGCTACAAAAAAGCCATTAAAGCTACAAAATACAAAACTATTATTAAAAGCTAACAATTCAAATATATCAGAATACGCAGACAACATTACAACACCTTTTCAAGTGCCTCTGGATTATTAGGATTTTTATCTGGATGATATTTCAAGGCCAGTTTTCTATACATCTTTCTAATTTCCTCTGTAGTAGCAGTTTTTTGAATTTCCAGAATCTGGTATAGGGAATCCCCTGCTGTACTACAAGGATAAATATAGACATAAAGTATGGAATAGCACACTTTATTAATTATACGCTAAGTTATGTAATATTTTTTATATATTTATTTTTTCCTAATTCGTAAAATGGACTGATGGCTGCTAATAAACGGGACAAAATTGCGAATTGACAGTTTTAAACCGCTATTAAAAATTGCTTTATCTTCATGGATACTGAAACAATTCAGGAGTTTTATTTCAGGTACGAATAGACAGATAAAGACGGTACAACTATCGAAAGAAAACAGATTGTAAAACGAAACACTTAGAAAATTACCCAATCAAGAACTGCAATAACCTATCAAGTGTGCCAGCCAAAGAAGTTGTGAAAGAATTTTGAATATCCCGTCTCAACGCGCGCTTTTCGAAGATTCACAATAAACCTACCAAGTTCAAGTAACATACTTTGTCTCATTATAACCAGAAAATTTGTACTTTTCGTCCAGATGATAACCGGTGTACGACGGTTGCTCTGGTTTTATCGCGACTGTCAATCCGTTTGCGTAAGAAAATAGGCGCGGTAATGAATAATGAGTTAAACAATGTAACGTGACAAACGTCGCACACTGATAAGGTGCACGAGCAGGTGACAGCGCACACTTATAACGTTGGGCGTCTTCAATGTCGCGGCGTATCTTTTACTTACGACATTTTTCTCCTGTCCATGGCGAACGATGAATGTGGATTTTTTCGGTCTCTCAAAGGAATTAGTGGAACAAAGAAGGCTTCGCTTTCGCTAGTTTTCACGGAACGATACTACGCGAACATTCCCCCCGATGTGTCGTACGAAAATGCACGCATCCTTTTGGCAGAAGTGTTTCGGAGCACCACCGACACCGCACGAAAGGCACGATTCAATATTTTAGTTCGGCTAGTCAACGCATATGCGCCAAGTGGCGCTAGAAGCACCGTGGGCATAAAGTCACTAGATATACACTTTACGTGGGCATGGCGATGTAATGTAAAGTCCTGTTTCACAAAGACCACGCGTAGAAATTATTGAGTATGATCATTGCGACTGATAAATTGATATTTTATTTGTTTTTTTCTTTAATTTATCAAATATAATGCAATGCGTGATATAACTTACGAGCAACTTCACGTTGAAGCAGTCAGTAAAAATTCCCAGCACATTTCTCACTAGCGCTACTAACGAAAGATGTTTTCATCCGGTCAGTGACTTGACATGTTACGTTTTATTGGATTATTGACACGAGGAAAACGTTCAAATTACATGTAAAAAAACATGTACATATACATTGTTAAATTAAGCAATAATTTTGTTATACTAAATAGAATTTATTCCTTGATAGATGCTACGATCTGTATCGAGCATTTTGAGATCGCAAAGTGAACGAAGAGTTTTTCCGAACAACAAATCATACATTCTGCTTGCGAGAAGAAAGTTCAGTAAGATGGTGAAATACTTAAATCAGTCGGAGGCTATCAACGTCGATAAAGATCTATTTGAAAAATATCGATTCAGCGTTGACCAATTGATGGAATTGGCTGGGCAAAGTTGTGCCGTCGCGATTGCGAAGGCTTACCCGTTGTTGGAGGACTCGAGCAAGATATTGGTATGCTGCGGACCAGGTAACAACGGCGGTGACGGTCTGGTTTGTGCAAGGCATTTGAAACACTTTGGCTATTCGCCAGAGATTTATTATCCGAGAAGGCCAAATAACGTGCTGTACGAAAGACTGCTGCATCAGTGCATCGAAAATAAGATCCCTGTATTGGAGAACAAATGTATAGAGCAAGCAACAGATGACACAGTTTTGCGCAGTTATACAATCGTGATAGACGCACTCTTTGGATTCAGTTTCAAGCCACCAGTGAGAGAATCATTCACCCGCATCGTCGACATGTTAAAAACTACAACTGTTCCCATCTGCAGCATCGACATACCTTCAGGCTGGGATGTCGAAAATGGTCCACCAGAAGAAGGTGGAATAAAGCCACAAATGTTAATATCCTTAACAGCGCCGAAGATGTGTGCATCCAAATTTGAGGGAAGGTTTCATTATCTGGGTGGACGCTTTGTGCCCAAGAAGCTAGAATTGCAGTATCATCTAAATTTGCCAAAATATGCCGATACGGATCTTATTATCCAATTGAAGTGATAAATGTGAAATGTAATACAATAATTGTAAAATGCAATTAAGAATTGTGTCTAAATAAGTGTATACTTATTTTGTAATTTAAAAAAAACATTTTAAAATAATATATTTTTTGTATCTTTGACTTTGCGTACTAAGACTGTACTATATTGATGCGTTACAATGTATTTCTTAAGCAATACAATCTTATAGGAATTATACATATTTTTTATTATTTAATAGCTTTATTTATGTAAAATAAATTACAATTTTGTGGAGACACAGAATTCACATTTAATATATAGTAACATTTATGGCTCAGGAAAATTTTACTAGACTCCATTTGATAAAACTAGAACTGTAATTCTACTAGATTGCTCGACTGTGATTTATTTCGTTTATGGTTTCGCTCGCAGTGACGTTCTAATCGCTAAAATGGCGAAATAGTGTGTTGATATTTACCTAAAAAAAAGGTTTTCGTCGCTGCGCGCGGGTGTAGGGAAGCTCTTAATCCGTTAACACATACATACATCCGTATAACTATTTCACTGCATTCGTGGAGCGATGCAATCGGTTGCTGCCAGTTCCGCTGATGATGTATCGATGTTGGTTAAACGAGACCAAAACTGTCAAGCGGCTGATGAGAACGCTGGCGAACCGTGTGGCGAAACCGGAGGTCTACGCATCCTCGATGACTTTCGCAAATTGTACGAGAGTCGCATCGAGAAAATCGACCGGGAATCCGCTGGCGAGTCTGACCGAGTTTCCGTAAGCAATGTTTATTATCGTGAAAGATTTCATGCAGCTTTCTTACTATTTTTTGTGCTATTTAAAATTCTCAAAATAATACCTTAAGAATGTTAATTCGCATGCTCGATACGCTCGATCAACAGATTACATTTTACAGATGAAGCTGCAGATAATGAGTGATTGGATTAAGGATTTAGGGGAGCAAAATGCAATGCTGGTACACACGGTGGAAGACTTGGAGCAGACTGCGTGTAGTAGAGTCAAGTTGTTGGAGGAAAAGTTGAAACAATCGTCGCAGATGGTCGTGGACAATCTAGCAATATCGAATCATTCTGAAAAGGTAAGATGGATCATTTATCGAATCGATTGAAATGTTTTCTTGGCAACAGTATGATTGAAATATGAGCCGTGTATGATTGTGTGTCTCTGACAGACTCTGAACACTCTTTCGAATCGCGTCAGTCAGTTGGAAAAGGATGAGGAATATCTGCAACAGAAAATAGAATATCTGCAAAGTGACATTAGAGGGTTATTAGAGGTAATACGACGCGCTCGTAGGCAGAATATTTGGAGTCTGGAAGGTATCACGTTTTTTGAAATTCAGCCGGAGGATATTCCAATTTCAGTGGAGTAAGTCTGCTCGTTTAACTGTCAATATTCATAGTCATATAAACATTTTCTTCTAAAGAAAGTAACAATATAATTTCTTTTATTACAGCTGCGTGTGTGGTCAGGTAAATATGTGTGTAAACACAACTAAGAAGCTCAGGCTTGTCTTAGATATAGAACACAGTAAACTTAAAAAATCGGATTACATGTTGAGCAAAAATATGTGACATAACGTTTCCATCGAGCGTTCGGAATGCAAACTAGAAGCTTTTTCTGAGCTCCCTACACCCTTCAAAATTGATTATGTGCATATTTACATATTGAATAAATTATCAGTTTTATTTATAATGGAGTACTATGTTATTAAGTATTATTCTAGATAGAGGATAATTTCGTGATAAATTAACGTGTCTTTAAATTAGGAACAGGTCGAGACTGAATATATAAAGTCCTTAAATCTTCAAGTGGGGCAACTTCAGGAAAATGAGAAACGATTGACAAGGTAAGAGATATATGAGACCTTATTATCTCGTTAGTTCGAAATTTAATTGACGTTTATCTCATAGTTTATCACATAATGGTGATACTAATTTTTTATTTGATTCTGTGTAATATAAAGTAAGAAATATTACTTATCATTTTTATACAAATTTTTAAGTTTTATATATAATATAGAATTTTAAATGGAAGTATGAAAACGTTTTCCAGATCGCACTTGGAACTGGAAGGGAAGATAGCTGATCTCACAACAGAGCTATTAATCAAGGATGAGACTATAAAAAAGTATGTTTCTAGACTCCAGTGCTTTTGCGAGAAGCTTAAAGAACATGCTAAACAAACAAATCAAGTCATTAGTCATCCGTTGACAGTCACAGATCAAGATTGCAATGTAAGTGTATTTTTCTTAATTGTATCAAGCAACAGTTCACTTTGATGAATTTTTATATCTTAGGTATTAATTGTTTTTTTATAAAATAATTTGGAGGCAATCATGTTGTAAATTATATCGTACAGAAGCAAAGAAAATGAAAAAAACCTCATTTTGTTATATCATAATAATAATCATTCTTTTCACATAATGTATTTTAAAGTACCTCTTTTATAAGTATGACAAAAATGTAGCTGACGTTTCTCAATGTTGAGATCGAGAGATTCTTTTAAAATTTATGTTGCTGTTCAGATTATCTTAATACCTGACATTCTGGAAAGTGTATTAGATGCAAAAGATACGGAAAACCAAAGCTTACGTCGACAGCTTCAGGATATCGAGTCCAAGCTTATGGTGCATACTTATGAAAACAATATTGATACGAACAATCTGCGAATACAACTGGAAGAGAAATGCAAGAGAATACAAGAATTGGAAGATAAAGTGGCCTGCCTCGAAAAAGTTGATTTATGTTTAAATATTATTTTATAATTTACATTATTAATATATATATTTTATTCATACATCAATTTACATTGATCTCCGTTTACGATATTCGTCATTTAATATTTAACTATATATTAAAAAGTTTTATGCAATTATATTTAATTTGTGTAATAGTTATTCTTATTGGTTTCAGGAAACTGTGGACACGCGGGATACACTGACGGCGGAGATTGCTACGTTAGAAAAACAAAATTATCATGCGAACATAGGAAATCTCCTGAAGGATGATCTGATAAAAGAAATGCGCAAAGGATTGAAACAAGCAACCTTAGAGGTATAAAACGAATCTCTACATTAAACTTAAATGTAAACTTATTATTTCCCCGCATTTGTAGAAGACCCTTCCCACCCTTTGCCCTCGCATGTATAATCCTCATGATCGTGTCACGAAAATGGAATCTCTCGACAAGTCCTTCGAATTCCCAGCATCAAATCACCTACGTGTATCCACACGGCGGAAAAATATCTCATTCCCGCATGACTTAGATTATGAGAAGTCGTCGCAAGATGTAACGACGATCAGCAGAAAGTTGCAAAACAGATCGCTTAGCTTGCATAATCAACCTCGACGTCACGTGGATATTCAAGCCGATAGATGTAGATCTTTAAAGAGCAGCATTGATAAGAAAATACTACAGACTGCTAGAAAGTTGTCACCTCCATGTAAAGATAGCAATCTGCAAGATACCAATGCTTATTCGATTGTATCACATTCTCAAGATAAAAATAACACGATACTGAAGTAAACCGCATCGGATTTACTTAAATGTAAATCTGCAACGAGACAGTTCAATCATGCTAGTTTACGCACTGCGATTTAAGAACTTAGTTTTACGAAAATTCGCGTTTTTTTGAGAAACATTCATTTGCATTTGTAATTACATTAAAGATAATATAGGAAATTTGTTTATAATATCATCTGCGAAGAGCAGAAAATCACATGTCAACATGATTGCCTCATCTATGATATTAACATAAATTTTAAACAATTCATTTTATGTTATTATATTTATAATAAATATACACTTGATTAGTTTTACATACGTGTGTGTGTGTGTGTAAAAATCATATTTCAACATGTAGTTATATTTAATTGTTACACGATTTCAGGACATGCCATCTCGAAAGGTCTGCATTGATACGAGTAATTTTCCAGAGGTCAGTTAAATCGAATATAAATGTTGCATATATTAAACAGAATATTAAACTGATGATATATTTTCTCTTTAGAGGTGTTCTCTACCTTCGATAGATACTTCGCCTCCTAAAAAGGTTTGTTTCCACCATGATACTAAATTGTACTTAAAATGTTAAATTTAAGAAAGAAGGTCTTTATGCGCAACATGTATGTTCTAATAATTTATATAATCTTGATAACCTCATTTTTAGGATGAATTTATAACTTTCCTGAACAGTACAAAGGTACATGTACAAAAAGAATGTGACATCTTGTCCGACTTAAAGTTCGAACTAGGAAAATTTGTAGAAAAATTGGCTGTAAAAGATAATGAGGTAAACAGGCAAAATATTTCGAAAAAAATATGTATCAAGAAATATTGCTTTTTATTCGTTAAGTCATTATCGATCATTTTGTATCAATCTATTAGCCTAGAGTTCATATTAGTCCATAATTTTTCCCAAAAGAAGATGTTTTTCAGACGAATGCTTGTATTATATCCAACAATTGTACAAAAGAAAACAAAATGTGTGCAAGTGCTATGTCGGACAAACTAGTCAACTGCATCGAGATTATTACGAAAATGTACTCGGAAAGAGAGAAGGAAATTACGCTTTTCGACTGTATGGTATGTAAGCCCAACGAAATTTATCCCACTTGTTAACTTAAATGTACTTTAACAGTGTCTTCGTTTTTCTTTCTAGATGAAGAAAGAACAAAATCATTGTACATGCGGCGAATCGAAGAACATCAAGGTAACATCGTGTGTTTCCTGTATTTCTCTCTATTTATTTTTCATTGCCTTTTGGATGCGTTGTAGTGTACAATTAATTAAATTAATTGCATTTTTTATCTTGTAGTCATATATAAACAGACGACAATTTAAATTGATGGAGGAATACAGGATATGCACCGTGGAAGTCCAAGCAGCAACGGAGGATATTCGCGAGGAGATAAGCACCGTTCTCTCATCATTTAATTCGCGACATCAAAATGTATGATTGTAGCGAAGTAAATGAAACGGTATAAACGTTTATAACATAATTAACAATCGCCCTCAATGCATTTTCAGTATGAGGAACTAAGCGAGGTGGTCACTGCAGTACAAAGTCACTTAGTGAGAACGCGAGAGGGGCTAGTAGAGGCGATCAATAGACTAGAATTACAAGTAATTAAGTATACATATATCGTGTAATGTGTGTGATACGTGTACATATATATATATATATATATATATATATATATAAAAATAAATATATCAAAACACACGTGAGGAATACTAAATCAATCATTTACGCGTGAGCTTTGTCGTTAACGATAACAAATTCACATTACTAGGAAGAAGAGAGGCTGAGGCACAGTGAGAGAATAATAAATGGCAAACTTAAATTGAAGGACATAAAAAATGAGATTAATCAGGCCCAGTCAGAATTTTCTCATTGCATTAACGGCCTACAGGAGAATACACAGGTTTGAAATATTTGTTGAACGGCAATTTTAAACGTTTTTCATCGTACATGAAATATATTTGAAATAAATTTTAGGAATACAAATCTGGAAACACAGAAGGATGCATTGCTAATGATCTATTAGCAGTGATAATGGAGGAAATTGAACAAATATTGACTAATTTGCAATTATTCCAAACTCAGGTAAAAGAGATTAGAAAAGTTCAATATTTTTTTCAGTAGAAATATATGCATTATATAGATATTATTATTATTATTATTATCTTTCAGGGTAATTGTGTGACATCGATACTAAAAGAATTAAAAGGCCAAATATGTACTGTAGATTGTTCATTGAAAGATTTGCAAAAACGAACTGGTGAAGTGGTGAGCATCTCAGGAATGTTAGATTTATGCAATTAAGATAGAAGAAATTATTTGTCATTAATCATTTGTGCAGCTTGTTAACAACGAAATTGCGAAAACAACATTTTGCCAGAGAGAGAACAGTTTGACCAAACTTGAGGAAGAAGTTGACTGTACACATACAAAGATGCAAGATGTATTAGAAACTTTACTTTCTACGAAGCAAGAAGAGGTTCTCGTGTGTTTATAACTTTTATGCACTAGAGTGATGTAGAATATTGTAAAATTATAATGAATATATTTTCGTTTACAGGAGCAGTCTATATATTGTACCTTTGATAATCAGGTAATCATTAAAAGAAATATATTTATTGCACATAAATGTATATTCCTCATTTCTTAACTCGTAACGTAGAAATCTGATAATATATATCGTACCTTGCAGGAAGTAAATGATATAATAAAAATGAAGGAAGAGTTGCATAAATTAAAAAAAGAATACAATGATTTAAAACTTAATATGATCCAGGTATATAAATCTATAAATTTCTGAATTTATTTTACGGTATATACGTTTGATATTGTCAAATAATAAATTTACACGTATTCGTAGCAAACATGTCAGATGAAACATGACGAAAAACTGAATAAATGGAAAAATCGTGTAATCGATTTGGAAGATCAGATTAGAATGTTGCAACATGAGGTAATTGTAATGGTTACTTAGTGCTTTAGACAGGAAGTTTTATTCTTAATCTTGAGTTGTACAACATTGCTCTGTGACAGGTGAAATGTAAACAGGAAGCAAATAATTTCTTGAAGAACAGCATCCAATCTACGGAGAGAGAACTGATGGCTGCACGAAAAAAGGCAGATTGTTACAGACAGAGTCACAGTCGAGACAGTATGGAATTGAAGAAGAAGATAACAGAGTTGGAAAATATTGTAAGCATTAGAGATTTTTATCCAACATTAACAGTGCAGATCTTAACGTCGCAATACTGGTTTCTAGATCAAAACGCAAAGAGAGGTAGAGAATGATCTCAGAAAAAATTTAAATAACGTAGCAAATATGAAAAAATCGGCGGAAATCTCAAATGCTTTTGTAAGTAATATAGGTTTTGTGGGTTATACAAGTGTGTACTATGTATTGGATCGTAACAAAAATTCTCAGCGTTATTTTAGTGAAATTCCAAGACAAAATTATTAATATTATAAATATTATAAATATGCATAAATATTTATTCAACTACATATGCGCCGTCTTGTTCCACTAACATTTACCATCTTTGTGGTAGCTTCTTGATTCCATCTTTCCAGACTTTATCTTTTTTTTTCGTTAAAAAAAATTAACACTATAGACTTTTGTTACAACCCAATATTTTCTCTTTATATGTTTGCTATAATGTGATTCGTTTGTTTTTATTACAAAGCACATGGAATACAACACAGAAGCACTCTTACGTTGCGACTATCCATCCAAGCATGAGGTAAGTGGAATTGTTTACCAGTAAATTTATAATAATGTCATAGATATATATTATATTTCTTTATGAAATTTATTATATTATTTTATATCTTTCTTACTTTAGAATATATCTCATTTATTCAAAATTGTGCAAGATACAATGCAATCTGCAAAACTGGCAGTTCAGGAATTCGAAAGTGATCTTAAAAAATTGGTTGGTATCTTCTTCATTATTACAATGAATAACAAAATTCTGTATTAATTCTGAAAACAACTATAGCAAAAATCTGTTTAGATACGTGAGGAATCATCTCTCTCCTCCGTTTCTGCAAAATCTGTCATGACGCTGACGGAATCATTGGGAAAATGCAGAGAGAAATTGGACATGTGCTCTCATGAATTGAGCAAGCTTAAAAGTGCTGTATATTCCAAAGAGAAACTTGTAAGTTATATCTATTAATATGTGGCAAAGTTATATCTAAAGAAACGAATAATTGAAAATTTTATGACCAAAATTACTTGTTCAGTTAGAAAACATGGAAGAAGTTATACGTATACAACGCGATTCCTTAACAATGAGCCAAGCAGAAGTAAAAGATTTGCATCAAAAATTGCAAGAAAAGGTAAATTTAAGAATCAATAATATTACAATATTTTAAGCGAAAAGAGAAAATAAGTAAGAATGCTCCACGTAACAAGTTTCTTCAATCAAAATTGTCGTACAACTTTGTACGCTTTTAATCGATATTTATAAATTTTTGTCACGCATCATAATTATTGACGCTCTATTTATGCAATATGCCTTGTGGATATTGTCTACTAACAAGCATGTGAATTAATTAAACGCAAGCATGAAATAATTTTGTCAAGAATGAAGTTTTGAGGTATGTATTTACAAAATATATCGGTACGTAAAATGAACCTTTTTACAGATCGACAAACAAAATCTCGTCATTGCGCAATACGAGAGGGATAAAAACGAATTGACGAAACAGGTACGCGTTTTGTTCGCCATTAGCGAAGTTTAGCAGTGGCAAGATTTACTCTACAATTATATTTTGCAGAACGAGCTCCAAATACAGACTATTGGCCATCTGCAAAACGCCGTTGTTGAAGCTAAGAGAAATTTGGATCAGATGGGTCATAAGGCAATGAGCGACGTGAGTGAGCTGAGGCCTGCGATGTCTTCAGCCTTCGGCCATAGAAATGTGCATGATGTTTAATTGTGAATTGTGAAAAGTTATGAGTAGACTGATTTGCTAGTTAGCTTTCGCGGCAACATGTATCTACTACTGTAAATAGTGCCGATCAATGATTATTAAAAACATGATTCTTTTAAAATGTGAACTGTTATGTCTCTTCGTCTTTTTGATGTTACTACGTTTACTGATACAACATTGCAAGTGCAATGAATGTGACTGTCGTGCATGACGTACGTTGATGCAATCAAAGTGTTTTAAGTTTTTCTAACAATGCTCACGGACGAATGTTCTGCTCAAAGCGAGAAAAGATTGCGACATATGCAAACGTGCTGTTTGAATTAACAAATGGCCTGAATGATCAAGTTATGCCACGCTATGCAATTAACATAATAATAACATGAGCCACATCGTATGCGAGTGCGCCTCGGCTTTCGATCCAAAAGTGAATCTATGACAAGTGCATTGTAAGTATCTTTACAGCTTTGCAAGAAAGATGAAACTATTCGTCAACTAGCAATGTGCATTGACGAGACGCAAGATCAATACAATGAATGTTTCACGGAAGTAAGTAGAAATTGTCACTAAAATTAATCATCATTATTTATTATTTTAAATCAAAAGTTTCTTCACTGCATATAAAAGCTAAAAATATTTTGTACAATTAAATAACGTATGCATTTACCAAGTATTAAACTGAATTCTTGTACGCGAAGGTGACTAATCAAGATTTGCTATTGGATTTGCAACGAGATGCCATTGACACTCTACATAAAAGGATTCATTGTCTGGAGTATGACAAGAAGTTGATCGCTACTACAATACATACAATATATTACTCAGTTTTAAGTACAATACAGGTATGTCTGTCTCGGAGATATAGATATTTGCAATTTTTATATTAATAATGAAATATTGAAGTAATGGAAGATCCTGTATATTTCTAATAAAGAAGTGTGCATGATACATAAGCGTTAATTTTTTAGTCGATAACAGTAGACTAATTTTATGATATATACGCACTGCATATGTGTATATATTTATTAACACTGAGATTAATTGAAAGTAATTGTGTAATAATGGGAATAATTTGAATCTTTCAGGAACAGATTTATGATCACGTGAAAGATCTTCGAGAATTGAAATGGAAAGTACGTTGTTAGAAAAATTTTATTCCAAGTCTGTTTTTATTCTATAAAAGTTAATATGAAATTTCTGTGAAAATTTAAAATATGTTTTATTACAGATGAACAGTTTTATGGAGACGAAGAATCTCTCCGATGGTAAATATATGAGCAAATCGTGTACAATATATTTTGACAAAAACTGTGATACTCAAGATTTGGAGTATTCTTCAGATGACATGAAATGTGAAACGTCATATATGGAAAAATATTCAGGTAATTTATCATGACAAAAGATTTAAACAGTCGTGAAAATTTATAAATAAATATATATAAATTACACATTAATATTTCGTTTATTTCATTCATTTAGACAAAGAAGTAATTTTATCTGAATTAAATGCATCGGAGTACGAGATGCTGGTTATTCTGTGTGATCGAGTATACTCTTTAAAAACTCTATTACAAGAGAAATCAGATAATATGGTGAAATTGCAAGCCGATTACGAATTGCTTAAGGTATGTCCAAAATAAATAAAAAAACAAAATTTTTCGTTTAATTAAATAAAATAAGCGATGTGTATTTGTTGATCTGTTAATTATAATTTTCTAGAATGAGAATGCTATATTAAAAAAACAGAGTGACGTTATTGAAATTCAAACTAAAGATGATATCTTGAAGCTGAAGAAAATGGTAGTGTATAAATAATATAATATCTTATATGTGTAAAAATGTGATAAATTTATGTACCTTTGAAATTTATTTAGCTCAAAGAGACGCGCTTAAAATTGCGTGAGACAGAAAATAATCATCAGCGAATGATTGAAAATTTTGATAAAGTCCAAGAACAATTAATGTCAGCAACAAAACAAGAAGCTGAGTCTAAAGAGTCATTAACGGTTATGGTGATACATCATTATCACAGATATTCACTTTTGTCATATTAAAAATATACATTAATTCCAAGATTATACCTATTTTGTTTAGGAAAAAGATTACTGTTCTAAGATTGGAGAAATAGAAAATGAAGCAGCAAATCTTCGCAATTTGGTGGATAAACTAAATGAAGAATTAGAGGAAACCAAAAGAAAACTTACATTGAAGGATGTTGAGTTGTGTCAAACGCAAGATACATGCAAGAGTTACGCTGATCACTTGAATACTATACGTCAGGATGTATGTGTACATGTTATGTATATTTAGTAGATAAATATAAAATAACAATATTATTCTTCTAGCTGGAAAAAGAAAAGGAGGAAGTAACGAAGGCAGAAAACATAAACCGCGACTTAATTCAGCAGCTGCAAGACTATATAAACGACAATTACCATCTCGGTCAACAAAAATTTTCGCTTGAACAAGATAATTCCACATACGCAACTGAGGTGCGTTAATCTTTTCTGACTTGAATTTAAAAAATAAAAAATAATAATTTAGTTACTTTCTTATAATCATTTACAATACGCATAATCAGTGGACAAAAACTTTTACAATCTAATTATGATTCATGTTCATAATTACTTAATAGTGATCATATACATTAGTTACAGAGTATGCGCAAATCCTTGCACGAGTTGAGAAGAGAATGCCATTTAAAAGAGCAATCTTTAACATGCATGTCAGCCGACCTGACTGAAGCAGCTGTAAGTAGGTCGGAACTTTGTAAGGAATCTCAATACATACTTTCGTGTGTACGTGACTGTCTGGAACAGCAAAAGAAATACAGTGAAACCTTAGCAAAAACTCTGGAAAATAAGCAGCAGCTTTTAATGCAACTTATATTTGAGAAAAAGCAAGTATCATTTTTAATAAACTTCAATATCCTCTTCTTATTTAATTACGATGAAAGTACACTCGTATCCACGTATGATGTATCTACTTGAAGAAACATTATTTTTAGGACTCTATTAATTAAAATGAAAAAGCTGAAACGAATTAATCTATTGGCGCAGAAACCGAAAAGAACGCATAGGCAATTGACTAGTAAAACTATTAGAAAGCATGTAAACGGTTATATTTCGCCATCAGATACAGTGCGCCAAAATGCAGACGCAAGTCCAATTCCAAGTTCCAATTATACAGATTTATATAAGGTATTTATTTTATTATATTATTAGATAAAGAAAAAAAGAGTATAAGATATATTATTGAATATTACTCGTGTGTTTAGAAATGTTTCATGCAACCAATCAAGACTGGCCAGCGACGTGTATCAACGTGTGGTGACTCATGGTGGTTTCCTAAGATGGAGCATGTAATAAATGAGGTGCGAAAGAGTAATCAGTGGTGGAATGAAAATTTCAGTAACGAGACGGAATCCGACATTTCGTTGGAAGAGAGTCGCGATTATGGTTATCAATCTTCTTCCACAAGTAAATGAAGAAGAACAAGAAACGTATCCTGATGAAGACTAAAGAAGTGCAATTAGTGGCACAAGAGCGTGTACTGTTTTTCCTAGAATATAAAATATCTTTTTCAAAATTATGGAGAGAAATTATTATTAATAATTTCTGAATCCGTCGCAATGTTGCCGACATTTTTCATCTCTTTATATTGCTTCATCCACTTACTTGCAACCTGCTGTGACTTTCTTATGTAACGGGCAGCGGCTGCAAGTGATTATTCGCGGCTTTTCGGTGCGGACACAAAAACACTACCTCAAATCGGCTAGCATACGCAGCACTCATCTTATTTACATATAATTATCATGTAGACACTAAACTGAGATCTAGCTTTCAAAATTAACTTAATTACTAATTTTGCCGTACGAAAATGTTACATGCTAGACAATGATAAATACCAACTGTTACAATTATTGCGCAAATATGCTCTTGTGCCACTTGATTGTTGGTTGTAGTAATGCGAAAAAGAAGTTTTATATCGACTATTATTGAACGTAGAAATTTATATATATATATAATACGATTTATTAGTATAAATTAATATTTATGTGTGCCGTGTATAATTTTCTACATATATATATTGTCAAATATATCTTTTTTTAAATAAATAGATATTCCTTCTCAAGATCTAGACCTATGATCCATCAGCATCACCAAATTTTAAAGCAATACAATAATGAGTCATGTAAACGAGATGCAATAACACGATATTTTCCAGATATATTTCACGAAAGAATTCAAGTATTATTTCAGCTTGGTTAGGTGTAAATATTTCCATACATTTTGGTGGGTCCTATAAAAAAGAAAGAATGAAGAATAAAAAAGGAAAAAAAGACTTACTGACTGCAAGAGTCATGCAATTCAATGTATAATATGATACGTGTGAT
The DNA here is from genome assembly GCF_003672135.1 of Ooceraea biroi. NCBI lineage: Eukaryota > Metazoa > Arthropoda > Insecta > Hymenoptera > Formicidae > Ooceraea > Ooceraea biroi. Next base: position 10,244,882 of record NC_039509.1, read on the forward strand.
TAAAGTAACTACAATAATCACCATAACAGTATAGAGAAGAACACGATCAAAAAAGTATTTGTACGTTTCTTCAATTGTATTCCAATAGTTTGCGAGATAAAAATTGTGCGTTGAAAGCATCAATTCTATAACTATGGAGATTTGTTGATCAGTAAATAACTTCTCTCTAGAATACGAAATACGACATTATCCAAATTATCTACAAACTATTACTGTTTTATAAACTAATAAATGCGCAAAAACTTGAGGATATCTTCGCTACAATATAAAGTTCTATTATACATCTAATAAATAAAAGTAAGATATTTCATGTATTTATACCTGAAAAACTTAAAAATTTGCCATAGGAGTTTCACAAGTATCTCTTTGTTTCCATCTTTGAATGATCTATCATGTGAAATTTTTCTTTCTAAAAACAACGCAGGTTTTACAATAATTTTGAAAATGTAGTATAAACACAGTAAATTACATGGATAGTTTGCTTATAAAGATTTCTTTATGTTGTCATGTATGTATAATAAATTATTGGTGATTATAATAGATCAAGTATACACATTCACCGAGAAATAGCAAAACTGATTTCTTGTCTTGCTGTTTTCTCATACGCGTTATGTCTTCAGACGTTATCAATTTTGGAGATAAATAACTGCATCGACTACGATGCAACGGTACAGTATCAAATTTCCAAGGTCCACATATATCATCGTAATTCGTATTGCTTTCCAAATCAGGATCAGAACGTATTTTCCTGGACACAATTGTCTTATCATTAATGGTGCACTCTGATAGAAACTTGAGTTTTACGTCTATTATCGCATTCGTTTTATCGGACTTGTTCATCTCCATACTATATTCTAGTAAGGAATTATAGTGTGATTACAGATGGTACTCTGGTAACGTACTGAATACAAAGGTATATCGAGATTCGATATATCGCACAAATCAATCGAGTGATTCATGCAATATTAACAAAAGAATCCAATATCCTTAAGTTTATTGATATTTTACAAAGGGATAAATACCATGTATGTATACACATTCACATACGCATATGCAGACAGAATTCTGGTTTCGAATAAATAAGCAAATTTAAAGAGCCATTGTAATATTCACAAGTTTATTTTTTTTACTTTGCGATCATTTATAATTCATTATGAGTTGTCAATAAAATTAATATACAATATATTTTAGAGCAGAAAATGCTATATGTGTGTTACAAACTAAGAAAGAAAATACATAGTAATAGCAGCAGGAATAGCCTCTCCTATCTTACAAGATTTTCGCGTGCCAAAAATTCATTAGACATAATATTAATTAGTTGCATATTTTTAAATGTACTGTTATTATCAATATTTATGGTAATATTAACGGTATTATATATTCTTATTATTCCTTATTAATTATATTATTATTAATATTATTATTTATTATCATTACTTATTACACATAAATCATATTTACCTATATGATTTATAATATATATATATAATATATTTATATTTATATATATATTTATATATTTATAACGAACACCACCCATTACACTACTAGAATTACAAATGGGAGTTTGTTTTTTTTTACCACCTCTTAATAGATCTGATACTCAAAATAGATGATATATCGTCGATTACAATGAGATGCAGGTTCTCTTAGTTAATCACTCAAGCAAAATGTTCGGAAATGTCCTGCACAGTTCACTTGCCACTCTGTATAGTGTTTTTTCCCCAATTGTCTCCTTTTCAAATTCATCGTAGCACACTCGCGGTGTACTTATCTTTGTAGATTATAGTACATATCTGTAATCAGAAATAGATAGCACGTCCACTGCAATATTACTCCAAATATAATGTTACTCTAAACATAAAGATAAATGCAGAGATTCGATTATTATAATTTCGTAACAATATATAAAATGTCAAAATGTCCTACGTTAATAATACAAGGTTCAGTGACGTGTTGTGTCGACATGACGCATTTATATGATTAACGATTTACTTGTTTAACTTACCTAAATTAATTAAGACTCTGAAAAAGTAATTAATTTTTTCCAATACGAACAAAACGGTTCTCGTTAACGAATAAATGAAAAATAGTCGTAAAGTGTACAACGATGTAACATGTGAATGTAGTTTAAAAAGATTGATAGAAGATTCTCTTTTTCCATTACATGTACATAAATGACAAGGAAAATGAGTTAGAACATATAATTCCATAATGTACTGTATTACAGTTGTTGAGTATCTACAATGCACAAGACATAGCTACTGTAAAACATTTTATTTGCCTGGCAAATGTTAAAAACTTTTTCTATACAGGAATAGAACCTACCTGTGTGTGATTTTAACAGAACATGTCTAGATAAATCGTATATCTCGTAGCGAGAGATGATATAGGTATCAATAAGATTAATAAGTATATAATTAAGATACAATGACATCAGAGATTGAAGAGAAAGATTACACCCTGAGAATCTTTTTTGTTTAACAATTTTAAACAGTTTTACCTATCATTATTACAAGGTAACATACTTCAAATACAATCCAATGATATAAATCATTGCACAGATGATGAGAACATTATTATAAATCACAAGAAACATTTCCACAAGCTTGCATAATGGACATATCATGCACATGTATTCTCATAGCACCTTGGTCAGTCAGAAATTAGAGTCCACCGATGAGAAAGGAAACTTTTATAAATATATAATATCTGCGTGGATATATAGTGTTACATAAACGCGTACTACAAATGCGCCTATTAATTAAGGCATATCTAGTATCTTAGTAAATAATTCCTTTCCTCTCGAAATTTTGAATATAATGCAACTATCAACCGCAAAGAAATGTACAATAAAAACAGGGGAAACTAGTAGAAAAATAGTATTACGTCTTTAGACATTGACATCGTATAAATTACAGTTTTATGCGCAAATAATAACTTTAGTAAAGCTGTCACAATAATGTATAAGTGTGTTATTTAAATCTAATAGAAATATATTAAAAGAATATGCTAAAAGCTTGTTAAGGAGTAAAGGGGCGATTAATAGCGATATCGTACCACACAACGTTATTCAACATAGCGATTCCACAAAATAATACAATATCGTGAAAAATTTTTTGGTTAAATAATTATCTCTTTATCATTATGTTAGCTTTACCATTATGTTAAGTGTTCGTGTGCTGACCAAATATTATTGAACAGAAAAACATCACTAAGAAATAGTAATATCATTAATACGAAAATATAACCAACTTTAGAACTTTTTTTCACGTATATTTTGAAGAAACCATCTCTTGAAATGAATCTCTTATAAGAAATTGTTAATGCCAGCTAAATATTATACAGCAATATTACGATTACATTTATATCCTATAGCTTATAAATTTGTTAGTCTTGTGTGTGTATATGTATATATATACACACACTAATGCGCACGATATTTCTCGATGCTATTGCATACTAATAATGCGTCTCTCGTTTTTCATTTTTTGCTCGTGCAGAACCGATTATGTCAATAGTGTCCATAAATGATTAATTATTGGCTCTTACTTTCAATTCGCACTTTATCTCCTTATCTATTTGCAGCCTGCCAACATCTATTTAGCGTTTCGAATAAATATAAAGAAGGCAAAAATCGAGAATGCACACGCTATAAAAAATATTAAACATAACAAGAAATATAACATGTTCTGTGTGTGAAACTGCACGATTGCTCTCAGACACTCGGAATTACGATACTAATACAAAAATTCTGCTAAAAGCATTTGAAAGTGCAAACGTCTATTCTACACAATATCAAATTGATATACTTTTTATCTCGTTTCCTTTCTTTCTCTTTTGTTCGCACACTTCCGTTTTCATTATATATTTTAGTACTATAAAAATATGTGAACATGTCGTTACACCGAACATTTGATTCGTGAACATATTCATTAGGCATATCAAATATTTTCTGGCTCCTCATCAGTAGAATAATGTCCCTCCTTAATTCAATTAATTTTAAGGACAGTATATATCCAAATAATGTAAAAATAGATATACGAATATATTGTGAGACACATACGGATTTAGATAATCACTTGCAGCAATTGCCGGTTGCTGCTTTTTGCCCATCCGACTCGACTAATCGACGGCCCTGACCACTCGTACTTGCACTTCCTGACTGTTCATTCTTGGGAAGCTTTTTAGCTGTAAAAAAACAAAAGAGATTATTTTACTACAATAAAATTATATTTACGGCTTGACGGCGCAGATACCTTCCAAAAACATTTTTCTTGTAACTTAATGTAACGTGCTATCTTCGCAAGTATAGAGTTACCCGTCACCATGTACTCTGGTTAGCGATAATGCGTAATGCAAGACGGAATAATATTTCTGATCGCGCGTGTATTATCAAATAAAGTGCAAATTTCACACAATTCAAATCGCAAAACACGGTAAATTTAATTATTTGAATTGTCAAAAATAATATATACATTTCCAAGAATATTAACGTTACTTTTGCAGTTTGAATATTTTTCGTTGAATCGACAGGGAAGAAAAGATGGCTCACCAATTGCAAGGAATATGTCGTTGACATTCATTGCCGTCTTAGCAGATGTCTCCATGAAAAGAAGGCCATTTTCATCCGCATATGTTTGAGCTTCATCGTACTCGACAACTCTCTTATTTGCCAAATCTGCCTTATTTCCAGCTAACGCTATTACTATGCTTGGACTGGCTTGGCGCTGCAATTCCTTTACCCATGTCTGGGCACGTGAGAACGTATCCTAATAAAAGAAGCAAACATGGTACATTACCACTGATTAGTTTCAGTTATAAAAAAATCGCCTTTAGATATTCGCACTGATGGACAGACCTGATTTGTTATGTCGTACACAACGATCGCTGCCTGTGCACCGCGGTAATACATTGGTGCAAGGCTGTGATAACGCTCCTGCCCCGCAGTATCCCAGATTTCAAATTTTACAGTTGTGTCGTCCAAACAAACCGTTTGTGTTAAAAATGCAGCTGAAAAGTAAAGAAACATAAAAATAAATGTATGCAGTAGGTTAATTCAAAGTACATATGATGTTTTAATATTCAAGAGAAGAAACAAGGAATAAATTAGAAAATCATTAAATATACATTTATATATCCTGCTAAATGTAAAACATGACGACCCATATATAAGCATTCTTACCGCCGATCGTACTCTCCTGGTACTCGTGGAACTGTCCTTTGACAAACCTCAAAACGAGGCTTGATTTCCCAACCGCCGATTCACCGAGTAAAACTAGTTTAAACTGACAAATTTTCCCTTGCGTTGATCCATTTGGCCTTTGAGCTGTACCCCGATTCGCCATGATCACCTAGAAAGACAGCGAGCGTATTATTTTTAACGTATCTCTCTAACGATGACGCAGGCACAGAAAATATTTACAACACTTATTATCAGGAATAAATAAAACATATGGTTCTCAGGCATTTACGTGTATCTTAAGGAAATTTTTACAACAACCCACATTACAGCAAACCGTTTTGTAGTTTTTCGACTGTCGTTGCACATTACATTCAACAGATAAAGATACAGATACATAATTCAACAGATAAATGCCTATTTATAGTATAACTGTGTAGTGATAGATAAGACGTAGTTAATGAAAACAGTAATTACATTATTCCTCTCCCAAACAAACTTGTTTCAATTTTTTATTTAAAAGACGAACGTCACACAAAAATCTTCCAAATACTAAATAAAAGATGCTCGGAGCCGTCTCAACGAATGTTCACTTTGAATTCACGCGACGTTTTGACAGTGAAATGAGCAACCTCTGGAGAAGCACTTGCCGATTGATCGATCCCGGATCGCGTAGTCTACGTACCTAGCGAATCCAGTTAGACGGTAGGACAGGAGACGTAAAACAAGAAAACAAAGCTGCGATAATTATCATACGAGGCGCGTGCAAGGGAGAGAAACAGAGAAAAAGAAAGAGCGTTTTGGAAGCGGATATTTTCACGAAATACCAATGCACACGTGATAAGATAAGACTATCCCGAAAAAACAAAGATTGCGGGGTGAAAACGTGTACTGTACTGGAAGCGCCACGAGCAACCCGGAGCAGGAGGAGAGGCAGGCCGAGAGGACGGCCAGAGAGAAATCTCGGCGTGAAGTAAGCCGAAGTAACACACACACAGTCACACACACGGGAGCCGGACGGCTCCTAGTCCAAGTCCAAGGTTCGTTATTGGGTTAATGAAACTTGGCGCGATTAACCGGAGCCAGGAGCCGACGATTACTTACGAGCGTCGCGGACCGAGTCAAAGGTAGCTAACTACTCGAGAGACTACGGGCGCAGGCTCTTCCCTAACCCATTAAGAGATCCAGCGCTGTGTTAATTACATTATCCAATTAGTCCCCGCGCTAACATTGCCCGACGCGACTTCCCGCATCACTTTTCCCTTTTGCTTTATAGCAGCGAATCGTCACGGCCCCGGAGAGGGTGGGAGCGAGGGGAGGAAGGCGGGAGAGAGGGGAGGGGGAGCACAGGCTCGCGCGAAAGAGAGCGAATACGGAAGCGAGCGTGTCACGAGGAGAGCGATGCACCCGACAGCACGACTTTTTGCGACAATCACGAGATTCGTGGCTGCGCCCGTGAAAAGGGCCGAGGGAGCTCCGCTCGCGCGCGCACTACGAACTCGTCGCCGCGTTGGCTGGAAAAACTCGCGGAAAGATTAGATACGTCATCGACGTCAGTCGTATCCTCGAGCGGCTTGTCAGATGTAATCGAAAAATTATAAGACACCGTTACGAGGATGCATCGTATCACGAACAAGAAGTAGTAGAGGAAGAAGAAAAGAAAGACAGAAAACGCCATGTCGCGATTATACAGTGTGTATATACGCGTACGTGTGTGTGTGTGTGCGTGTACGTCGCGCAAGCGCTGTGCATCGTATGTGTGCAAATAAGAGGGAGAGAGAGATAGACTATGCGAAATAGCGGAAAGATTCTGGAAGAGAAACAGAGAGAGAGAGGAAGAAAGAGCGAGCGAGCGAGAGACGGAAAGAGACGGACGAATAAAGGGAGTGAACGATGCGCCACATTGTTACAGCCCTGAGTGCTTGTCACCGCCCGTGAAACGTCAGCACATTCGAAATATCGGACGCCCCCCTCGAAAACTCGAGCGCGCACCCCTGGGCTCTGTCGAGGGAAACGCGTCGGTGAGAATGTATGCGCTGTCCCTCGCCCCTTGATCCCTCGTCCGGATGTAACACGCGGATATAAACACCTTCCTGTCATCTCCCGTCTGCGTCTCGCGAAGGTGTGAATTCCGCGAGAGCCACTGTTCATTTCAGGTGAATTTGCTCAGTCATTCATTCATTCATTCATTCGCTCGCTCGCTCGCTAGCGCGTGCAGCGCGAGCGCACTCTCAGGATGACGGACACCTGCCAAGATGGAAATGATGAGTCTCGGGAGTATGCTTAACCTGCCTGCGTTGAGAGGTTCGCCGTTAGATAGGTGCGCCGCGCTGGCTAGCTGCTTCTTCGGACGACGTCGATGATGACAGGCGCAACGCGTACCACCGCACGACGATAATTAACGTCGATTCTCACTGCCGCGAGCGTCAGGCACGATCAGCACTTGCCACCGATAGATCGGCCCGTTGACCGAGCATAGAGCGCGCAATCTACGTAGAACGCGTACATTTATGTGACAGCTCCCGGCGAGAAGGAGAGACACGCACAGAATCACGCACGAAACGGAACACGATACGGAGAATCACGCTCTTCTCTCGGTCCTCTCCTCCGAACCGATCCGATCCGATCCGGAACTATTCGCACTTTGATCCTCTCGCTCTCGCTCTCGTTCCCGTTCTCGCTCGCACTCGATATCGCGCTGCGAGATGCGTATCGCCCGTTCGCGTTGCACTTCACCGTTCCGTTTAACCTGATCGTCTGGTTCCCTCTTGTAACCTACATCGACGAACGCCAACGACGGGACATACGTCGACGATACGAGTACTCGGAACTTTGACACACCGCTAGGACCAGGAGAGACAGAGACAGAGAGATAGCAAGAGAGAGAGAGACAGAGACAGTAGGAGAAAGGGAAAGATTACCGACACGCGCGATGCATACGGTGCTGCGTCACTTTTCGCCGTTCGTTCTGCTGCGTTCCCGAGGTCGCGAGATACGGCAAACGCTCGATGCGAACCGCCGATTTCAACAGAGTTGCGGAATTAAAATGCGCGATCTCAGCGGATACGCTCTAAGCAGCTCTCCCGGAGTCTCTCCGACTCCGTTTTCCTCTCCGCGATTCACGAATGTATACGTACCGACTACTACGAACAAGTAGAAAGCAGTGTGGAATGGTAGTTTATAATGCGGCGTTTCCACGTACATAACTCCATCTTTTATTGCGATTTCTTTTGGCCAATGGGAATTTATGTTAAAGGCGTGGACGCATTGAATCGACGACGTCGTGAAGCCAAGAAGTTGCATGAAGTTGCAGCTATTCGAGAGATAATCGAGAGACATGCGGGTCTACATACTCGTGCATTATGCCGCTTAAAAGTCCAATCTTTTACGTGTTGTAATAATATGATAATTCGATAGAAATCAATTTTAAATAGATTAGGATTGAAAATATTTTACGAGATTATATAATAAAACTAATTTATGTATATGTCGCTTAAAAGCCCAATCATCTACGTGTTGTAATATGATAATTCAATAGAAATCAATTTTAGTGATCAATTTTAAATACATCAGAATTATTTTACGAGATTATGTAATAAAACTAAAACATTTATATATAATTTAAGAAAATATTAAACCGATTATGCACTCGTATACAAATGTGCACGATACTTTATATGAAAATGATGCTTAATTCTAGTCCCTGATTGGTTGACTCGATACGGGGAATGCGATTGGCTAGTTTGAATAGAATCGGTTTTTAAAAATGGACGTTTATCTCGACTCTAGAATTTAATATTTGTAAGCTTTGTTTACGGCTTGATAACGCGCGTATCGTCGCAGTGACGGGATGCAGTATTTGCCAGACTGTGAATTCTAACATTTCCGAGGTTATCGACTCCGTTGCGCGTTGAATTTTGACGCGCGACTATGTAAGTGGTCTCCAATGTGCATGTGGCAATAAATCCTTGAGAAATATCGTGGGCTGTGTTTCGTTAGCCGAACGAAGCAAATTGTCAAATCTTCTTGCAAAGGTATCCGAACGATGGAGAAGTTTCAACACGTGAGAACGTTTATATCGGCCGCCCTGGATTATACCAAGCACCCCAGCGAGAGTGCCACGTCTACCATACAACGGAGTCTTGGAGTAAATATGAAAATGCAATATCTTCATGTAATTAATTTTGTACTCAATTTTGTAATCAATTTGTTAATCTTTTTAAGGTGATAAGTGCTTTGTTAGATCTGAGCATATTTGACCCTGGGACCAGCTTGGCTGCTGAATTTTACGTGAGTCTGTACGAGCTCATGAATTCTGTAAGCTCACGATCCACTCTGATCTGGAGTGCCATAGACGTTTTACAAAATGCTTGCCGAAATATACCTGCCAGGCAATCGCTTATTCATACATACAAATTTGCACCACTACTGGCGAGATTATTAGAGGTACGAAGAATATCGATGGTATTCTGTGTTGTAACAATCTCGAAAAGTCTTTAAAAAGTATATTCATTAGAATTCTTTGTCATTTTGCTTTCAGTAAATTTTCTTATAATTAGATTAATATAAACACATTTGTTCTCTCGGCATGCCGCATGTAGGCGAATCTAACAACAGAGAAAAGGACACGAGTGTTAAAGTTGCTTCAAGAATTAACGTACGGGATAAAAATAACATGGCAGGAAGCGCACCTTCCGCATTTAATATCCACGTTAACTCAATGGGTAGTACAATCAAAGGAGGAGGAGATCATTGCACTTTCTCTGGGGGTGCTGGTGAATTTGTGTTACAAGAATCTCCCAGCAGTGTACACACTGATGCGGACCATCAATACTAAAGCATTCATCAAAACGTTACTGAGGCTGCAGAATAATGTCAGTACCAGTGTGCAGTGTTGTAAGCTGCTGATCATACTTGAGCCGACCAATGCAAACATCTCCGAGAAGTATATCATGGATTTTGCATCAGTGACTTTCATCAATCTCAGATCAGCGATGAATCAGAAGGATGTTTTATTATTGAGGCACATCGTCGATGTTTTTAACGACGTCGGTCAAAATGACCATTCACGAAGTGTTTTACTTATGTATCCAAAGTAAGTTGATTAGAATTAAGTCTCTGCGATGTGATAACGCATAAGAATACTCTGTGTCATCCAGTTATGACAAAGATGTGGAGAGTATACTGGCTGCCTTGGAAGAAAACACGGACCCAGAGTGCGTGGCTCTTTTGATGGAATTTTTATTATCGTTAGTGAAGCTAAAGATAACTGCCCTGACTCCCTTATATTCTGCTTGCGTAAAGTCGGCTATGATATGGGTGCCTGTGGAACAGGTAAGTAATTCTGTATTACTAATTTAATTATTAACGTATTAATGTATTATAATGTAATTTAGAAGCAATTTTAAGGAGGTAATTTAAAAAAAGAGAAAACAAATAGACTGATGTGTATGTATAATAATTTAACGTCTGTCGTAAAACGTAGGTGTGTTCCAAAGCTTTAGCGCTCATAAGAACTGTGATAATCGATTCCCGGCGTACTAAAACCTCTGCGGAGGTTTTGAGAGAGCTAGACCCGTCCGTTCTTATGCACGTGACAAGTTCGGAAGACGGGACTAAAGGGCAGAGTGCGGGTCGAAATGCGGAATTGGAAATGAGGCTAACCGAGTTGATGCAATTGTTTCACGAAATGATTAAAATCCCTGAATTTCGGAAAAGAATCATGCAGTCGTTCAACGAGCACGAAATGCGGAGATTATTCAAACACGTGATCGATAATGAATTCTCCGGCACTGGAGATTGGGCAGGGAACTTCATCCAGGTAGTATGTTGCGCACAATACACAATACAAATTGTAGCGATAAAAACATCATTAAATATAGTAAATAATATTTATTGTTTTAAAGCAATAAATTGATAACAAAATATTTAACGACATAATAATAACATGTCTTTTTTATTATAAATAAAATTATTATAAATAAAAAAATATATTTTTTAAATTATTATAAATAAAAAAAATATTTTACATATATCCCGCTAATAATTTTAACATATATATGTTTCTAACGTTGCAGAACGCTTCTACCAATCTTTATGTTCACGCGTTAGCCCTGACGGCGGACTTGGCAATAACTCATTCGAACTGGCTCACATTATATTCGGAATTGCTCAGTAGGAAGCAGGTGCAAATGATAATAGCGCTAGCACTGTTCACTGGTGACAGAGAAGTGAAACAGAAGGTTCTGCAGTTAACGTCATCGATTGGATTCCCGCAGGAGTGGTAAGAATGCTTTGCTTATTAAAATCATTTCGATATAAATCAATCATATACATGAAATCACTTTTATTTCTGTTCGATAAGTGTGTCCGCAGTGGCGCTTTGCATGAAAGAGCTCGAGTCCTTGGTATTGGTACAGAGTACCGATAGCAACGTGTTAGAAGTTGCAAATAAGGCACCCCTGAATTGCATCGGGAACGAAATGGCGCCGTTATTTTCTATCGCGCAAGAGGAGCGCCTTGACGCGTTCTTGGCCAAACTCAAGTCAGCCTTCGAGTCGAATCAGATAAGCGATATTCCGACGTCCGCCGTGATGGAATTATACGAGTATAAGGTACAACGTCTTCTCACATTTAGGATGTAATTCAAGCTACAGACTACGATGTACCTGTTCGTGACGAATTTTTAAAGTTAGCAGCGATGAGGCATTCAGACAGGGCAATGCAAACGAGTCGGGAAGCCGCGAATAATCATGCTACTAGTCTTCAACACAGATTAGCGCAAGTAGTAGCCGAGTCTAGCAGATTGCACCAGTTGCTGTTCGACACTCAGCAGTGCTTGGAAGGAATAAAAGCTGAAAAATCTATATTGACAGGAAAACTGGGCGAGATGGAGGATCAGTCCAAGAAAATGCTTCTTCTGAAGAAACAAGTCCGTACTTATATGAAATGCATAATTATATAACAAGTAACATATTTTTTTTGTAAAACAACCCTTGCATCTTTCGTTTAGGAGATCGAGTCGTTAAAGAAAATTGTAGTGGAGAAATCGACGCACATGGAAGAATTGAATGACAATTTAGTGCAATGCACAAGGGAATTGGAAGCTTGTAATAATAAAATTGATGCACTGAATAAAGCGATTCACGAGTTAGACCGCGAACGTTTAACCGCTGAAACGAAGATTACGGATATGAGTAACAAGAATCATGAATTGACTAAACTTTTACAAATGATGAACGATTCTCTCAATAAAAATAAACAGGTACGGTGGCTCTTCCGTATATATCGCGGACTGTACGCCATTTTTTATTATTTTATTTTTTAGATTGTAGAAAAGAAGAACATGGAGATAGAAACGAATCAAGCCGACATATCCGCGCTCAAACAAGAAATTCAACAAATGACGCAAATGCTGCAAAAGAGGGAGCAAACGATATCCGAACAGGACGGAGACATTAAAAAAATGAAAACGGAATTGGTAGAATTGAGCCGCATGCGAGATATGATCTTCGAGCTTACTGCTAAAAACAAAGACTGATTCGAGCTCAAGTTAGTATCGCTCATTTCTTACCTACTGATGAATATGGTAAGTGCGAACGGAAGCGGCCGAACATCAATTTTATACTTGTCTAATATTTTTATGTGGACACGTTTTTAAGAATTTTATATTGAATTGTATATTAATTACGACAGAAAATAAATATTCTACACCGTTTGCATCTTGAACAATTTACCTCAAACAGCAATATCCAACAACTTTTAATATCAAAATTTATTAAGGGAACAGGTGATAGAGGAACACAGTCGACGCATTTGTATATAAATAACTGATTATTGTACGCTTATTGGTCATTGCTTATTAAACATAATCATTACATCCGGTTAAAATTTCTGTGCAACTACATGCTACGTAGGATCTACCGTCGTGATATTTTCTCATAATTTTCAAAACGTGGTTACATTACTCTGTATAATATACTTTGCAAATTAATATATATAATTAATATATTATATAAATATTCGCAGTTCTCGAAACATCAGGTAGAGTAACGATGTACACGTGACACGTATAATACGCGCATGCGATATTCCATATGGTTATCCTGCAAATTATCCTGCAATGCTAGGTATAATCGTTAATGATTTCTACGCCATGTTATTATGATTTATTTGGAGTGAAATTTCTATGAATAAATTAGCTTCTGTTTTCAATTTTAAGAACGACTTACTCCCACATGTTAATTTTTACAATCGGAAATATGTATATATCAATCGTACATTAACACTGAAGAGTGTTTCATTTACACCATCACATAGAAATGATCTTACTTATCCTTTGGCATTACGAGTAAATAATATCATTGTTTTAAAGCCATAAATTAATAACGAAATATTTAACGATATAGTAATATGTCTTTTTTTTAAAATTATTATAAATAAAAAAATATACTTAATATATATTTTACATGTATCCTGCTAATAATTTTAATTGCTTTTCTGTAATCTATCACCCATCTATCACCCATCTATCTTCAAAAGGTACGTAATATTTATATATAATATATATATATTAAATACATATATTAAATAATGATAAAAATTGTATATAATAGAATTCTCAAATGTTAAAGTTTGGTTTTATCGTATGCGCTGTTGCGCGTGTGTGAAATGAACTTATAAAATTAAATGCCACTTTCCTATACAGAGTGTCTCATACAAATCGCTCAATTTTCTAACTTTAATATCGATTTTCTCGAAAGTTTTACGTTCCAAAACACATTTTAATCTTATATGTCAAAATTAATTGTTTCATCAGAAGATCAGTAGTCGCATGGTTACAAGACACGCTGTATACCATATTAATAACATAATTTATATTTACTCAGTTTCTTCATGGGATTGTAGATGTTTTCATATATTCCGTCGAGGTGTAGATCGATCGGAAAAATACTGAAGCAAAATGGGGAGGAAAACGTACGTTGATCAATCCCAGTCGGCCAATACAACCGATCACGCGGCCTATCATGTATTGATAATACTGAAATATGATTCATTCGTCATTGTATATATCGTGTAGCGATAAATACGACTAGGCTGAAACAAACTCGCGAAACAAAAATCAGGACATTAAATTAATTTCAAGACAACGATGATCGGTAATGAATATCAATTAGCCGACCACCTGGAATTAAAATGTACTATGTGCAACATGATTGAAGAGTATATTATTTTCCACGTTTAATATTGCACCTCTAAAACGGCATTGTCATCAACTTCTGCCTTTACTCCATGGCTGTTCGGTGGCAGACGCGAACAACAAGTAGAAGCAATTAGTAGCCATATTTATTCCCGCCGCCATCCAGAAGACCGTATGCCAGCGCGCCAGAGTTTCCTGTACGAAGAGGAAAACGTGTAAGTGTAAGTTACGCCCATCTCGATATTTAAGGGATGAAGAAGTGCCACAAGTACTCACGTGACCCTCCACTATACTGCCGATAACATACGGCGCCAGGAAGCCGCACGCGTTCGCCGCGGCGTTCGTCAATCCGTAGAGGGTGCCCGCGTAGCGCGGTGCCAGCGCAATGTGATTCATCTGATTGCCAGCGTACACCGCGCCCTGAAGGGAGCCCGGCCCGGCGAGCATCAGCATCACCGTCAAGCGATCGCATCCGGCCCAGATAGCACCGACGAAACTGAGACTGGGCCCCAGCGAGGCGACAGTGTTCCAGAGCTTGAACGAGGTCAGGGGCGAGACCAGGCGGCGAGCGAGCAGCGCGTCCGCGAAGCTCGAAATTCCCAGCCCGACCAGCCAGGCGCTCAGATAAGGTAATGCTGAGAGGAACGCGTTTTGCTGCACGTTTAGATGCAGAATCTTGTCCATGTACGTCGGCAGCTCGGTCAAGAGGGTGTAGAAGGCCCAAGATTGCCCACACTGCGTAATAGCGATGGCCCATATCGGCAGAGAGGTGAAGACTTGCAGCCAGGGTACTCCCGCGTCATCGTCCTAGCATCAGAATTCGTCTACTGTTAATACTATTCTAAATAATAATCTTTGGCAAATATTAAATACATAGAAATATTAATAGATATAATAATAATAATAATAACTATGCAAAACGTGATGCACCAACCTCGTCTTTCTTCTCAACGCTGGCTTCGATATATGCCTTCTCGGAAGGGTCAATTCTCGCATGTTGCGCGGGAGTGTCGTATATGAATATCAGCCAGAACACGTACCAGATAAGGCCGAGACCTCCGAACAAGTAAAACGCGAGAGGCCAACCACCCCACAACTCCAAGGAACATAGCCAGCCGCTCACTGGTAGCGAGACGACGGTTCCGAAATTCGCGCCTAAGAAAAATATCGATATACGATATTTGTGTGCGATTTATATTCAATATCAAAGGAAAAGATGGAAAATAAATTACCCGCATATACCAGAGCAGCAAATTTGCTTCTCTCTAACGGAGGCACCCAATGCGCCAGCATACTGTGCATCGCAGGAAATGTTACACCCTACACACGCGACACGTGTAAAATATTAACAATTAATGAACCTATATCGTAGGATGTAGGGCAAGAGGATTTACCTCGGTAAATCCCTCTGCGACTCGTACAACTAGGAACGGTATCAGACCCCAGTACGCAGCGAAAGGGCTTATCACGGTGAGAACAGCAGTCAGGAACACTCCCAGCCCGTAAATCAACTTGCCGCCCATTTTCTCCGCCATTCTGCCACCCGGGACATTTGTGGTTACATAGCCAAGAAAGAAAGCACCTAATATAATACCTTGGGTCTTCTCGCTCCAGACGAACTCTCCTGCGCTCTGAGAAACGTGCAAGATATAAAAATTAAAAATACAATTTGAATTATAAGATATGACATATGGAGTAATGAAAAGAAATACAATTTTATTCAGAAATTAAAGTCATATTTTGCTTCGAAAATTACACTATATAATTCTACATGTTCAAATCTTAGTCATATAAAGCATGATAAGATTAGTTGACTAATGCCGAAGATAGCTAGATGATAGCCATATCTAAGTGACATAACAAGTAAACTTCAATTCGTAATATTTCAAAACAATGTGATAATATGACATTAATTATTTCAGGAAGCGATAATAAACCTACCGGAATAAAAGTTCCATTCATCGGCGAGGTCTTGTGGCACACGTCGCTGGTATCATTGTCTTCGGTATGCGGAATTGCGGTCTGGTTAACCATGGAGACGATGGCTACTGATAAGTTCACCCTCATAGCATATACAAGGGCGAAACCGAGGAAACCCAGGAAACCCAGTGTGTGACGTGCTTTTACGCATGACCTAGTGTCTGGTGGAATCTGTGGTATGTTAACTGAAATGACACGTTGCACATGAATCAGCAAAGGAGGAACTGAATACAATACTTCTTAAAACAGTATTAGCAAGAGAAATAAAAATGTATAAATTAAAAATTTAAGAAATTTAATAAATTAAAAATTTGATAAATTAAATAATTTAATAAATTAAGAATTTTGTATTGCAATATTGTGACCCTTTAAAAATATATTGTAGCGAATTTGGATAAAACTTGGATATTTTCCAACTATAAATTCGCTACATTAAGAAGCGCTTGGGCACGCAAATTCGGGGGCGGAACACGGAAGTTGGCATTTGCACGCGTGAAAAAAAATAAATAAAGAAATCATGCCATGACGTTCGAATCATCCGATGGGCTGTTATCTCAACCATGAAAATACTTATGAGAGATCACTCTCATTTCCGGTCGCGGATAGCTGCGCTCTGCGTCATCGTTAATGTCGTAATCACTGCTTTGTTTCCAAACAAAGCATCCTGAGACGACGATGCGTTCGGCGAAACGCGGAGCAGCGTCGTTCGCGGGAATGTAACGCGCAATTACGCGAGTGCGCTGTGTTATGCAGGATGAGTTTTTCAATCATCAGCGATCGCTGTCAACGAACCTCGCTCGAGAGAATCGTTGATACAGAGGGGCTGATCGTCCCTCGAGACGCTAGGATCTAACACTTCCATGATGCACGTCGTCGTCGGAGGATCTGCACTACGGTGATCTCACGCTTTCACGATGACTCACTGCCGTTCTAAACATCGAAAATACGTTTTCGTCCTGCCCCCTCCAACACATACGCACGCTGCAGCTTCGTAGCCTCGCTTCTCCGACCGCGATCGGACCTGTCAGTGTCACTGGCACTGCCTGTCACTCGCTCGCGCGAATACTCCGTAATGATGAGATAATAATACTGATATGACATAGGAAGGCTCTCTACGTGTACACATCGTCGCACATGGTGCTAAATGTCACATCGCACTATCACAGCTTGGCATAGTAGCTAGCTTCTGATTGGCGGTTACCGCCAGCCATATGATTGCTACATTCTGATTGGTGGTTGCCCTTGCTACATTCGTGGGCAGATCTTGATTGGCGGTGGCCGCCAGCAGTGCACCGCGTATGCATCAGAATACTCCAAGTTTTTTTAACCATGTCGGACGTCGCACATGCGCAGTAGCGTGACAAACGTCAGTCGGTATCATATGGTACGCGTGATGATGGGGTTGTCGTGCTTGCAGGCGCCGCAGGACACGAAAAGAATTTTTTTATTAAAACTGAAAGAGAGAATATTTTTGTAGTGCGTTTACAATATACATTGTATTAATAATTTGTACAATTTCGTTAATCGCGCATCCAAATGATAATATCCTGCTTTTTAAAATCCCTGAAATATACGTTTCATCGATTGCTTTAAATTAGCTTGAGCTCATGCCGCGTAAATCTAAGATATTTCCAATCACAATATCGTTATATCGATATTTTCTGTAAAAAGAATATAATGATCTCTCGCGAAGGCGGTTTCATTCATTATACTCTATTAATTACGTGCTTCTCCATCCTTCTTGTTTGTTGATCATCATAGATAAGATATCGCGAGAAGCGTATTCTAAGAGACGCCGAAATCTCTCTCCTCTCTTTCCCGGAGAACGTTCATCATGATAGGAGTCTCCACGGGTGTGATTATATTGTTCGGTTTTCTGCTTGCAGGTATATTTTAATATCTTTATAATTACTGTAAGACAACTGAAAATTGTTATACGCGCTAATTACACGCAGGTAAATCTAGTCCATTGTTTTTATTCTGCTTGAAAGAGACAGCAAGTGTGTATAAGAATTGTTTAAAATTCTCCTTAGCAGCTCACTCAAGAGAGGAGCGTTTATCGTGCTACGAGTGCAATACGGATTTAAGACAAGGTCATAAGGGAGATTGTAATGACCCTTACACGCCTGGTGATCTAGTCGCCTGTCCGCAGAATGAGCCTCACCGTTGCCATAAAAGTATTGTATTGTGTACGTATACGTTAAATACCGTGTGACTTATTTCATTGCGCAAAGTTTCATGTATATAGATTATCGTTAGAAAATGCAAACTGTTTTCCATCGCTCAACATTTAATAAAGAAAAAATATCTTTTGGAAAATCAGCGCGAGACAAAACTATACATCCCAGACAGGAGCAAAAATCCAAAAGACATCATTGATATCTAAAGGACGTCTTTGCATTTTTTGGGGGGGTTTTCGTGCTGTTTGGGATGTAACATCAGTATCGTATTGCAGATAAAAATATTTTAATTACGGTACGAGCCTGCGTATTATCTCGTCAGGTCGACGGGTACTGCAACTACGAAGATCGTTTTCCGCAGTCGAGTATCGAGTGTTATTTCTGCGAAGAAAACGGCTGCAATGGTAAACGGCCACTTGAGCCGACGTCAGAGTGGTGCCTTGGATTATTAGTAGTCATTTCATGGATGTTAACATGAAGTTTATATATACACGTAAAATGGACTTCAAAAGTATCCGAAAATATTTGTATAAAAATAAAAATATTTGTAATAAAATATGAAAGATGGAATCGAAGTTGAAAACATTATTTTTGCGCTATATTAATTAAGAAGGAATCAGTTTTCATGATGCCCCTGCTGTACTTTCGTTTTGTAAAGAATAGAAATATATTTTTATATTAATTGCACAATCATTGACAAACAACAAATTTTCACAAATTAGCCTTTGGATGTACTATATACTGTAGATAACAACAGCGCGCTTAATGAAGCAGTTAATTTAATGGTACGATCACTTAAACTTGATTATATACATCAATGTTTGCGAGAAACGCGATGCAAGTAAGAAATATGCACGGCTCCTTCGATCAGTTCAGTTGTAATTATAATGCAAATGGATTTAATTAGGAAGATTGGACGAAGCAAGATTGTTGATACGGTAAACACGGGACGATGTGACAGATGGTTTCATTGTTTCTGAACATTCAAGTTCCTATTTAACATAAGTGAACGTTTGTCTACTGTATTAAGTTGATTTTTATGCATATATGTATAGTACATGTTCTAGATGCGTGATAAGATAATCGAAAAATGAACGTTTCAGGTGATATCTTGCGCTGTATCACAACATGTGTCACAGCAAAGCATCTTATTTAAACATTTTTGTAAAATGATGTCGAGAGAGAACGGAGATATGTAAAGGCAATTAGGAAGATTTAAGAAAGCTTCCTTCTTAATCTATTATGAATTTGAATATTTTCATACGCCCGACCGGAAGAGCCTGTTGTCGAAAATTAAACAGCCTTATACGTGGAGAAGCAGTCGCTAAACAAGCCACGGACTTCCAGATACGCGACGTCCACTCCTGTAATGCTTGCAGCAAGCTTTATTTTATGTGTGTAATACGTGCACATATACACATCTGACATATGAATGTACGGTGCGGAAACGATTACCAAGGGAAGCAGGTCAAATGCTGGAGTCAAGTCGGTAATATCTAGCAGGGTTAAACGCTTTTCTGACCTCTGACAAGTCCTCTCAATAAGTCGGCAGGCTTCGCTTTGCAGTGTCGAGTTAAATACTCCGTTTATCTCAAATGCGTTCCGAAAATTATCTCGAAAGATGCAAGAAGTCGAAACAAGAGAAATTTTATCTTGGCGAATCTTTTGTTGCACTCTCCCATTTCGTGCGCGCTCATCAGAATAATAATAATAATATTTAAAAGGAAATCGTCAAAGTTAGTTTTGTTGACTGACCAAAAATGACATTTCTCTTCCGAAAATAAATAATATTCCAAGGAAAGATAAATTTAAGAATATTTAATTGAACGGGAATATCAAGTGTATTAGTTTGCTAAATATATCTTGTTTGCACACTACTTGGTACATTTATAACTGACACATACGTGTTACACATATTAAATGTACGTACTCGCGTTACACGCAAAGAAGAAACGACGCATTAGGCGAAGAAGATTGCAGATTTCATGTTCGCGACTGGCCGAAAGGCAGAGAGAGAAGGAGTAATAGGGAGGAAGGCGGAGAGGGAAAGGAAAAAGAGTGCTCTTGGTAAAGAGGGTGTTGGTTCCTCAGTACCACAGTGGACACGTTGGACACCGGCAGTTCTCAAACGGTCATCAGGATTGCTCAGTAACACCCACCGTCATTTTCGAGAATAATCAGATTTCCACGATTTTCCGGAATCGGTTTTGTGATTTTAAACGATCGCATTTGATACTCACAATGATCTCCAGTGGACGCGCTGCGATATTAATTTTCGGGCTGGCTCTTCTTGTAACATCAGGTGAGTCTTCGCATTCTGAAGAAGAAGTTGACTAAGTAGCTGAAGAAAACAGGGAAATTTGAGAGAGGATTTGTGTTGTAAAATAAAAAAACAAAATATTTTATACATAACTTTTGTTTGAGCAGATGTAGATTTTTAATGAAGTCGCTCTATCAAATTCTGTTTTATTCAAAGATATTAAAAAATATTTGAAATATCATTCTTTTCTTTTAACTATATAACATACTATAAATATTAATTAATTGTTTATTATTAATTATATGTGTATATATTACAAATATTTATTATTTACTCTGTTTTTTTATTTAGATTTGTTTAAATGTTTTATTTTTTGTTTGAAGTTTTGAAGAGTTTATTTGTTTGTATTATAAAAAGGAATATTTTCACGCTGCTGATTTTATGGCTGTAGAGATATAATTGTTTTCTGTATGATTTACATCAGTATTCCCCATAAATTTTGTCTATTTTAGGAAATTCATTCACCAAAATTTAATTTAATGTTAATATAAAAACTTGTTTATAATTTTCTCTCAGAATCATGTTTGTAGCTATATTCTTATCGTACTCATATTCATATGTAATTTTGTCCTCAAGTACTGCATGTTTTTAGTACGATATTACTTATTTCAGTAGCCAACAATATTGTTCTGTTTTGTTTTTTATATCGTGACATTTCCTGTTAAGTTACCTACTACGTCGCGCCTCAATGCATTTTTACAATGGCGGCAACCTGATTGTATATAACAACAACTACTAATATAGACGGTCACTCAGCGTTACGTCACTTTTTAATCATAACCGCGCCTGTTTTCCGGTATGGTATTGCGCAGGTATTTGCCATAACTTTATAACTTCCATGTGCTCCCATGAATTTTAATTTTTATTTTACTGATACCTTAAACGAACATGGCCGACGCCAAAATAACTTGATGACATACTAGAAACGCTCCGACATGAACATTCTGCAACAAATACGTTCTGTGAGTCATTAATGAAAGGAATCTCAATTTTTTGTCTTTACTTAAAATTTTCTACAAAAAGTAACATTAGGTGTTGGTCTTTTGACCATACCAAATTAGAGGAATTTAATTTATAAAATGGACGACTTCATAGATTTCTTCTCGTGCGTTTAACAGGTTCCGCTTTACGATGCTGGGTTTGCTCGTCCAATGTAAACGTCATGTGTAACGATCCCATGAATACCACGGACCACCAAGCTGTATTCCATATTAGCACCTGTGACCCAGGCCATTATGGTTCTCCAAAACCTATTTGCCGTAAAATCGTCAAACGAGGTAAGACTAATTCATCTACAATAGTAGCAACATAATATTTAGATTAATATGGAAACATTTCAGGCACCTATGTTAAACCTATATTATAAGGTCCAGTAATTTTTTGAGATCTCAATATAAAAAGAATTGAGCCTGACGAAACGCGGACGTAGTAGAGAAATAGAGTTAACAAGTGGTTCGCTCGAATATTTCGCAAGAAACGGCACGTTTTCTCGTACCTTGACATTATTCTTTTCCGCATTTTAGAGCTCGTTTTTTAGCGTCACGCAAGTATTTATATATATATATATGTATGGATACAACAAAAAAAAACATACGATTGCGACGCTGGAAAACTTCCGTTTGAGGAGTACAAGCTACGCTGCAAACCGACACTTGAGATTCGCGTCTTCTCGTTTCTACGCGAATGACGCATTACGGAGCAGAATTTAAATCGCGCTTTTAATGCGCTGTATCCTCCTTGTTCTAAATATGACAGCACACGATAATTATCCGTCTGTTGAGTCACGTATGAAACAACGATTATGTTAATTAGAAGTTAAGCAAGGTCGGAGAGAACCATTCCCGCGCTACAAAATTTTACAAAATTTAATTTCTGTGAGTTTACATTAATTTCGGTTTTGAATTCAGCGGGACTGACATCTCCAATCTAACAATAAAAAAAAGACCATTAGTTAGAAATTTAATACGATTTCTTTGACGAATAGAGATTGAGAAAAATCCTTGTTAAATCCTTGATAATTCTGTTTTGCAACTGGACTAAGAGACCAACAGATGCATTTGCGCATAAAATAACAAATGACTGTAGTTTTGCGCGCCATTAAATTTGTCATTGCGCAATTTCATGGGAATTTTAACGTACTAACCGTACGTTGGACATTACCTCGTCGAGATCCTGGTGTGGGAATTCAATGCGCGTGAAATAGCGAACGGCTACTACTCAGAGATCCGAAAATTACGTAAGCGACGACATTACGCTATTTGATCAACAGTGCGTGCGCTTGGCATGGAAAAAGATGACGTAAAAGGCGAAACAATTATGTGCAACTGCGCGCTTTGCGAAATACTTTCAGAGAAAAATCAAAAGTTTTTTTTTTGTCATTTTCCATTAAAAAAAACTGCAGTAAAAAGAAACTGCATTATGGAACGATGTATACGCATACACCTATCGATTACAAACGATATGAATTTTATAAAAATTAATATAGGCGACTTTTTCAGATTAAATATTACGCGCAAAATAAGATCAAGTGTATTTTACACTGTAAACGCTGTTATAAAATTTATAAACAGCTGATTCGCCATTTTCAGAACACGGTGAGCGAGTTGTGATACGCCAGTGCTCCATTCCTTACCACGACGAGATCGACATCGTTGATGGAGCGTGTGGCAGCTCTATGACGGGGCAAGGACGTGATGAATCCTGCCACATCTGCAGCACCGATCTGTGCAATTCTGCGACAACCGCCTCCACGATGCGACTGCTCTATGCCGGTGCGCTGACACTCTTCGTCTATACTTTCTACCAGTCTAAATACTGCGTTCTTTAACCCTACGATGGGCGCGATAATCGATAGCTAATAAAGAGAGATTCACATGATAGTAACTGCGAATACTTAATGCTGTCGATTCTGTGTGACTAACAACTGTCTTGCAAATGATCACAATTTTCTTGGCTCAATGGTGTTTAAAAAATATTTCGCGACAAGTGTAACTAAAGTGAGAAACTTCTTTCGTATAATCTTACTCCATGATGTGCGAGTAAAATATTCTGAGACAAAAATCATAAATGATAAGCTCGTGATTTGTGAATAACATTGATTCGTTAATATACTGTAAATATAAAATAAAGGACATAACACACACACAAGCACGTGTAACATTGGTTTTCTTGGAAGAACGTGTTGATGTCATCTTAAAAATTTAAGCTCTTCACCGATTATCTGTACAGTCTATCGATTCGAGTCTGTATAATATTTGCATTTGACAAACCGTCGCGTGTAACAATAACGTTATGTAGATATACCGAGTTAATTATTTACTGTTTGCTGTTAAGTCTTTATCGTCTTCATTGGATTAATCTTGTGTTGTTCTAAGTAGATGTATTACGTTAAGCTCGTCTTGACACGAGCGCTTTCTCTCAACAATTCTTATGTATTTTTCTTTCCTTATTATGAGAATACGTTTTAGATTCCTAAGAACAAAAACGAAAGTAGATGAAAGCTTATCAGACATCCGTCCAGCGTTTAAGATAATAAATAAGTACGTTCTCAAAGAACTGGCCGTGCCAACATTAATTCGACAATCTCTCATCTTAAAGATATTCTTTTCTTTTTGATTATATTTATCATATTTATAAACTTCTGCATGTATTGCTTAGACGGAAGATTGTCTTAATTAAAGTACGAACGTTGCGTACTGCGTATAAATCTGTAAAAATTAAGTAATTTTACGGAAATTGCACCGTGGTGCGGTAAGTCCCCAAGATACTTAGAATTTCTCCGGTTCGTTTGCGTAATCATGTATTGTAATTAATTAAAGTAGCACGGAATGTATATTCACAGAAAATAAAATAAACGTGGGCACATTCAGGGATGCCTGAGACGCACTGCCATTTATTTGTGGACTGAATGCCGTCTGAACATGATACTTTATTACACATTAGCTGTAGCAATTTCCAGAGGAAAGATCTATATAAAAATGGTAACACACATTTCATTTTCTACTTATAAATAAAATCTAAATCACGAGAGAACTTTACGCTACGCACTATATGTAAAACTGTTTCTCGTCCGATCTGAGTAAATATAAACGGTGCGATTCGTCACAGTCTGAATGGCACGTTCCTTCGCGCGTAAATCTGCGCTACATCAGTTTCGGCCGCTCGTCGAAGAGAATTTGCTATTGATCGGATCGCATCTGCAAACGCAACAGGAAGGGAACAGGAACCAGTCCATAAATATGCCTTTGCAGTCGTTGTCTGGATCGTACGCGAGCAGCCGGTGCCACTTGTACTTCTGCTCGCATCCGCAATCTCCGCTGCACCGGTTGGTCTGCGTTTTTCTGCGCAGAACGCAAGCCATGCAACATTCATAAATCATATCGTATAATTAATTCATCGGTTATTTATAATCGACCTGAGCGTAACGATAATGTAGAAGAAGTTAATCTTGTGCAGCTTACTGCATCAAGTGCTGTGTTACTCACGAGCACACTTCCTGATGTATTGCCTGCTCGAAATGTTGAGTGTTCACGATCGCGCGAATTTTCCCAGCGCTGTTACTTGCCCAATACGGAGTCACGATCTCAACCTTTGATTCGCACGCATCGATTCTGCAATCATTATCATATATGTTATATCTCTTTTTGCTATTTCATCTTGTGATCGGTCATGACGCGGCTCCTCTGATCGATTTATAAGCGATTCTTCCTCAGCGATCTACAATCCTCTCACCTGCCGCTCTCTGAGCTGCGGTTCTTTCCAAACGATTGCCTGGTGTTTCTATTGTTGACGAAGTATTCCTCGCCCTCTACATGCAACTCGTCCGCGTCTCTTCTGGATCCACCGTCCGGCAAATCGTGTTTCCGCGTGTCTCTACTTTTTCTGCGCGTCCTGGTGCGATGCCCTGGTTCACTCGAGCCGTATCCCGGAGTCATTTCGAAGTCACCGTACATCCTCTTCATCAGCGCCTTATTTTCGTCGATGAAACGTTCTATTCGCTCTCTAAAACGATTGGTCTCATTAGACTGCGGGCCACATGTCTTTAGTGCATAATTTTGTAGTTACGTAAACGTAAGCGATGAGTGATCTCTATAATTGATGCGACAGCTGCTTGTGTTCGAAAATAACAAGTAAGACTGTAAATATATATACTCACATTGGATATGTATTTCCAGCGGTTGGACAGAACAGCTGATGATATTTTTTGATGCACGGTGCACCTCGTACCAAGTCTCCTCTCAACTCGACACCCAATGCTACTGAAAGTGCAGTCCAGAGTATCTACGGATCAATGCATTCATTACATTAATTTTTCAACATAATTTAACTGGCCATCTGTAACGCAAAATTCGAGTACTTAACTTTTTGACGAGAAAACAAGAACCTATCTATTACGAGGGCGAGATAATTTGTGCATTCAGCAAAACTAGTTCTGGCTAATTCCGGCTAATAATTAAGAATTTCATGTTCTTAATTCTTTCTATTATTCTTCTTACTATTGTTCTTCTCCGAGCAAAAGTTGGCGAAAGTTTCTATACACAGAATATGCTGTGCTGACAAAGATTTTTCATCCACGTGTTCATTTGTACCGGAAGTCGATACTGGTTAATTAAAGATCGTCTTCCTACACTCGTACTTCCATTCAGCTTCCAGTCACAGCGGGCAGTAGGCGTCATTCATGATATGGGAGAATTCTGATGATGGTTGCGCCGCGCGCGGTGCATTGCCCACAAGAAATGAATCATCGCGTGTAGCGTGAGCACGCGCTGAATCAATTACTATCTATACGTGAGTGAGATCTGAACATCTGAGTTCTTCCTTTTGCTATCGTTGCCCTCGCGATGGAAAGAGAACAAACCGAAACCAGGGCAAGACAGCTAAGACAGCCATTGCTGCTGCTGCTGTTGCAACGGTGGAAGAGAGAGAGAGAGTAACGCGAGAAGTGAAAGATTTCGGATAATGCCGTCGCTAGATACCGCGGGCGATAAAGGACAAGCTAAGAATAGCTTGAGAGAATGTTAAGGAGGCACGCCACTCGGATATAATAAAGATAACGATCGTATATGAAACTCTGTCGGGCCTGCGATAGGTCGACGCGTGTAGGCACGCGTGACGAGGTCGCATGTCGTAAGAATCAAATTTTGGTGGTCCACGGCGGGCTTTTAGTAAGATCGTCCCCCGCGAACATCTCACTAATAAGGACATTCGTTCGCAGCTTGCGAATGATTTACGCGCGAGTGCGGAATATCTTGAGAGAGCCAAAATTGGCTTCATTGTCGCATCTCTGCTGACGGAAGAGTCGTAAAGTGGCACATTCTGCCTGACTCGATCGTCGGTGATCCTGACCCGGCTACTTGGCTTGATTGATCATTTCACGGATGATTCGTACACGCGCCGCCATCGTGTTTGCGTTCGTGTTTAAATATCCATAGAAATCTCCTGGCCTCTTGCAGAAAAAGGTATCTGCTAAAGAGCGGAGGCACTCCTGCATTACGTTACGTTACACAGGTCTTATGAGAACGATGCGAGAGTTGTGCGAGACGGTTAAAATGAAAAACGAAGGTCACAGACGTTTCTCCTTGACTTTCTTCACAAAACGAGACAGTGATCGTGGTAGAATGAAAGATTGGTGATATAAAAAAAATCGGAGTCTCTGCAAGCAACGTGACGTTGCAGACGTTGACAATGTTACTTTGAGCAGACGTAAGAAGCAATTTATGCAAATTAGTTTTCGATAAAGATTGTCTAGCATTTATAATCTGAATACATCATTTCAAACGAGTAATTGATTGAATCATCGATCAATTACCAATCAATTATTATGACAAAGATTGTGGAAGAGGAGATACGTAAGTGGAAGCAGATTAGCGAGGAGAAATCGTGATACAATCATGACACGCTGCGCGAAAACGAAAGATATAAAATATCTCGTAATTTGTCCATAAAAGACTATTTGCGATGTCGTGAAGAATCGAGATTGATTCCCTTCAGATCGGACCAGAAAAACCGGATTGCCGTCGCAACAATTCGTTCTGGTAATCGTACCGTAAAGGTTTCGGCCAGAAATATACGCAATTAGCTTTCTTCCTGAATGACGAGAATAAAATTGATCACGATCCCTTCGAGCATCCTACCGTTGACCTCTTGACCTTTAATCTTTTTCGTGCATTATCGTTCGCTTTTCAGTCGCGAAATGCTGGACTGCGCCGGTGATACTTGATACAATTGAGGCGATCTCAATGTCAGTACGATGATTGACCTCAAGTGTGAATTCCTCCACGACCTCGCGCGGCTCTCCGACTGACGGCGTGGAGTCAGTCGGCAATGATTGGATGCATCGGACGAAGATGGAGAACTCGAGAGAGGTAAAAGGGACTCACGCTGAGACGGCCGAGACGGGTGTAATTGGCGCATGCATCTACCCGATCGTACATTTGCAGATCCTAGCGAAGATACTCGGGGTCATGGGTGTTGCGGGGAAATGTCACGCGTTGCTATAGACTTTGAAAGTTCCTGTCAGCCACGGTCGCATTTGTTGATCACCTTTCGTACCGTCGTGACTCGGGAACGATGACTTTTCTCACTTGAACTTACTTCGCGTCGACACTTGTACCTTTTTGCCAAGTAATTCATGTGAAGTATTTTGCATCTGATGATCTTATCGTCATGCGGTTATCACATTTTAATTAGAGAAAAAATAAAGGAAGAAGAGAAATGAGTGAAGAAACTTACCGGTATCTGTACGAATGTCCCATTATTTATCTGAGGATACGAGTACAGCGGCACCACAGGAACAGAACCATTTTTCAGAAAAATTGGACCCTGGATGGGGGTGACGTGCGTGTTCGTTGGTATTTCCTGATCCTCGTCGTCGTAATAATCGTCGAAATCATCGTCATAGTCCAACACGGCATGGACCGAGGTTTTGGTACCCGGAGCGACAGAGCTCCCACTATTGACTCTTGTGTAACTTCAAGCAAATTAAACAGCGCGTTAAGAAAATGGGTGTGTCCATTTTATATGCAAAAATATAAAATTTTATCTTTGGAATCTGTCTGAGCTTGGAGCGCGATGCGGAAAACTACGTAAACTTATCGCAAAATTTGATTTAAATGCAATAAAAGAAATTAAAGAAATCTAATCGTAAATTGCCTGACATTTTATCATTAATACATGTAAATGCCGTTCAAGTGAATAAAATATAAAAGATTATTCGGCTGTAAGGCGAAAATAGAAAGGGCAAAAGTGAGAGAAAGGGGGGAAAGAGGGAGATCCATTTACCTGGTAGGTCTTTCCGGATAATTTTCCTGATCCTCCGTCCGAGATTTGACCGGCTCAGGTGAGCGCGTCTGATGCGATTGCTGCTGGAACGGCGAAGAGGAAGGAGGCGGTGGTCTCATCTGCTGTTGCTGCTGCTGAAGCTGTTGCTGCTGTTGCCTCGGCTGTATTCTTCGAAAATCCTGATTGTACACGGCGTAACGAGTGTCCTGGGTCGAGGAGAAGGACGTGTGCTCCGTGTAAACCTCTTGACTCCTCCGCTGCGCGGCCTGACGCCGTTGCTGATGCTGATGCTGGTACTTCATCGGCGGCACGTAGGGTTCGTTACGAAAAGCCTCCGGCTCGTTGTAACCCGGTACAGTGCCTGATGGTAGCACGGCATTCAAGCGAAGATTGCTGCCGGGGGTCGTGTGCCCCCCGGTCGGCCCCGTATAAAGGAACGGCGCCATCGTCGCCGACTGATAGGGCAAGCTAAAATTCACCAACGACATTTCGCGGATAGTTCAGAATCTAAGTTCTCCGTTTCGAGCGGAACCGCGCGAACGATTGTCGAGCGATCGCAGATTGGGATCAACTTGGGCGGCTGCTGACTTGACTCGGCGTAGGACAGACTCGCTTCCTCGTCGCAGGGATCATGATCGAGTCGCAGGCGACTCTCGCGAGCTTCAAGGACACGCTACGAGGCAACTGGAAAGACTGTAGGGGCACTCCCTTTTGTCGCAATCATGTCAAACGGTTCCGCTTCCTGGTCGCGATGTGATCGTTCGCCGTTTCCAAATTGCTCTGCGTCTGTTTAGCCAGCCGGCTCTTCTCGCTCATCGACGCTGATGCAGCCGCATGATTAATCGCGGAAACGGACTGCCTGGAACGACCGGTGACGTGGCGAAGGAGTTAACAGTGATCGCACTGATAAGGCTCACCGTTTTCTTCTCGCTCCTGTCTTTCTCTCGCTGATGACGACAGTGAGATTGGACTGAAACATTGAGGATTATGATACTGCATTACGTCGATAAAAGCATGATTTACAGAGAATGTGTTACCTTTACTGACGCCAACAGACCTTGGGCGATAACAATAAAAGTTTATTACTATCCTTTCAGTCGCCAATTTGTCGATTTAAGAGATCTTTGCCTTGGGAATAATAAACAAAGTGAAATGGCAAATTTAACTGCCGCGGCTGATCTGCTAGGTATTAATTCCTTCAAAAGAAAGAGTTTCATGGTCAGCCCGGATCACGTTTTCGCGTATATTACCTGCGCGAAGGGAGAATAACGAACTCTTATTCGTTGAGTCATCCATCCGCGCGTAGAAAGTGCTCCGCGTCCCGGATCAAGTGGCGAGATACGTGCGTTTAATACGTGTAAACGATGCGTAAAAGGCAGTCGCATAAATCGAAATTTCTGAAAGGGTCGGCAGGCACGTTCACCAGCGGAACCAACCGACCGAAGAAACCATCTCTTAAACAGATTACGCTGCCTGGACAGATCACGTACGAGAATGTTGAACTCCCGTACGACCGTTTGACTGATCAGAAATAGTCTAGCGACTGCAAA
This sequence comes from Ooceraea biroi, assembly GCF_003672135.1. Classification (NCBI taxonomy): domain Eukaryota; kingdom Metazoa; phylum Arthropoda; class Insecta; order Hymenoptera; family Formicidae; genus Ooceraea; species Ooceraea biroi. The sequence continues at coordinate 10,275,573 of NC_039509.1, forward strand.
CGTGTCGTGGATTACCATCAAATTTTTCTGCAGGGCAGAAAAATCGAGATGGCTATTCGAAAATCGGAAATCGGATTCGCATTGCGACTATGATGCGAATCCGCGAAGCCTGCTGGTTTCAGCGGTTTCCGCGCACTTTGTCGCTTCCTTTTTCCTCGTCTTCCCGTCGGCCTGGAGGGCAAGTCGAAATTGATGTTAAAAAGAAATTGCAGTCGAATTGAAATCGAAACTGAAACGTCGAAGAAGGTAGCGACGATTGTTACGCCAACGCGAGCGCGCGCGCGCGATGCCGACGAAATTTATTTGGAAAGTCGAACGAGTTCGGCCGCTCGTCACTTTCGCCCACTGGATTACTGTTTCCAGTTGAATATGCAAAACGTGTTTTCACTAAAGGTAAAAGCAGGACTATCCTACCTGCCATTTCGTCGAGGCACTCTCTATTTTTTACGAAATATACCCGGAGACCAAGGCGGGGAAGGTCCCTCCGAGGATTTCATGACGAATTCCGTTTTCTGATCACTCGGTTATGATGTCGATTCTTTAAGCATGCGAAGAGTTAAATTTAATTCAGCGATATTAGAGAAAGAGTGTGAATCGAGACTGGCAAACTGATGACTCACGTGTGGTGGGCTCAAGATAATTTTAATGATATTTCTTTCCTTCAATTGAAATATCAAATCGCTTAAACAATCGCAAATTCGGTCCACCACGTGCACAGATACACGGTGCTCCTCTCGCACGCTCTGTGCACGGGCGCCTCTCTTCAGCGATCGGCGGAAGAATCTCTCGAATTCTTCCTCGGTAATGACGCGCGATGGCATCACTCGATTCATGCAATTAAATCGCGATGCGCTAGAAACGGCGGCGAGCGAATTGCCTGCAATTCTCGCGCGCGATAATTTAGCATAATCTTACCTCACGTTGCCGCGCGGCGCCTCCCGCCGCTCTCAGAGAGTGCAGCCCATGCAAGTCGAACCCGCGAGCGGGGACGAGCCGATTCCAGAGCGGGTTAAGGTTCAATTCGCGCTTCACTTTCACCTCGAGGAGATCACCGGTCCGTCGTGATCGGGATCGGGACAATCGGCAAGTTAAAAAGGAACACGCGCGCACACGCACAGAGCGATCCCGAGCGGTGCGGAGGATGACGACGAGGACGTGCCGTGCCGGGTGTGCGGTGCGGGTCGTTGGTAAACGACGACTGAAGGAGGAGACGGCTTTTAACCAGCTGTACCAGAACGGGAATAAAGAGAAGTGTCCCTCGATTGTGTGTAGCGCGGCCGCCTGCCGCGGTTCTTTTACTTTTACGCTATACGGGCACGTATCTCTCCCTTCTCGACGAGTTGCTCCTCTATGCTCCCTACCTTCAATTTCGATCGTACCTTTGACTTATTGTCGTCGTCGTCGTCGTCGTCGTTATCCAGGAGTTAGGCCCAGTTCCACAACTTATTTCAACCAGAGTTTAACTCGTTACTGAAGAATTAATACTTGTCCGATATCTGATCTATGACATTCAATCCAACAGATAGTATGAATTCTCCGTTAACGAATTAAACTCCTGTTAAGGTAAGTTGTGGAACTGGGCCTAACTCACAGCATCGGTTTTCAAGCGCTGGTTATCCTAGCTTTTATTCGCCTGCACATTCGTTTCTTGACGACGAACTAGATCAGAGAGGTCTTGGAGCAATTTAGCGACTTGGGACTTTATGCTGATGTTACTTTGTGTGTGTTACAGTTTCCTCCCAGTTGCAGCTGAGTTTATTCGTTTTGCATGTATGATATTCCGCGGTCGAAGGATTGTTGTCAAAGAGATGTGGAAATTTTCGGGGAAGACGAGTAAGTCCTTTCTCTAAAGATTCTTCTTGATGGACTGGGTCGCTTCACGAGGATTGGAATAGAAGATGACAGAGTAAGATAGAGCGTTTGAAGAGAAGGACAAGCAGAGAGCTCTAGAAAGGAGTACGTCTATCAGCAAGAAGATGGATAGAGGAGTAGTATATGATATTCTTCGAGTAACAATTGCTTTAAATTTAACATATTTTTCCAGTTCCAAAGGATTATACTTTCTGTTGTCATTTTTCTTCCTCTCTCAAGGCCCGAGAGTTTCTATTTAGGAAGCAAACAGAGTGACATACATGGAGATGAAATTCAATTAACAGACGGACGTAAGATCCAAATATAAATACGAGTCGGTACAAGTCATGCTCGCTTCCGGGGCAAATCCACGATCCAACATTTCCTGGTAAAACGCGAGATTATATGCATCACGCGGTGCAATAAATGCAAATAAGCGTAGAAAACCCAAATAGAAAAGATTGTTCTCGCTCTAACGTCTAAGATGCTCGATGCGAGGCCGTGCATCATACCGATTCTACGCCACTCTTTTGCGTTTGATTCTATTTTAAATCATGCAACTGATGCTTTCCTGCTGTTCGTCTATTTATCTATATGCCTGTGTGCAATTACATAAGAATAATCTTAATCATACATCGTCGAAGATAATCATTACGTTATTTGCGGAACGTCAATGGAGCAATAGTTGACTCGTTCCAAACTTATCCTTAAGTGATTTTATCAATAGAAAAAGCCATGCACTGTTGATTTTTATCTGAAGTTTTTGCATTCGTAAATTTGTTACGACTTGGAAAAAATAGTTTTATATAAGAAATGGAAATCCATTTCCGTTCAGAAGCCACACACATGATTATTAAATGATAAAAATATAAATTAATTTATTAAATGATAAAAATATAAATGAGCTCATAATTTCAATATTTGGCTGATTTTTCGCGTTCGTGTGCGATCAATTCTGTACGAGGAATTTGCTTCGGAACACTTGTACCGAGCGTGCTCGAGGAATAAGCGAACATAAGATCGCAAGACGATATTAATGACACATATATGTCGTATAAAGATTGTACAAGATAAAAAAAGGACTGAAAGGGAACCGAATACCTGGCGTGCATAGGCCCGTGATACGCTTACCCTCGTTAGAGTTCATTGTTGTGCAACCAACAATGGACCACGCTAGTGTAAACGCTAGTAAGACACCTTTCCTTACCCTTGAGAGAAGGAAGCCTCCATGAGAGAGATTGAGCATGCCATACACTGTCTACTTTCGGCGTGCAAATCGGCTAATTTTCAAAATTAATCCCGATATTAATTCAAGAAAATCTTTGCAGTGATGAACACAAAATGTTATTTTTCACAGGAGATATAAAAGATTTTTAATTCCAAAATGTTTTCACCGTTACATTAAAATAATACACAGTTTTAATTTGATATAATATCCGCAATCTTCTTATTTCTCTTCTAGATCAATAATTTCGAAAGCTTTCCTAATTTGTTGATATAATGGAAATTCGAGAGCTCGAGTATTAAATCTCGATAAGATCGAAGTGTAACCGTCAGAGAAAAGCGGAAGGTTGAAGTTACATCATTTATTTCTCAGTGATCGTCTCGGTACGCAGGAAGATAGAAAATTTTCCAAAAGTACTTTCCCAGCGAGCGATATTTTGAGGTGTACGCAGGCGCGTCGCCGTAAAGAGATACTAAGATTACATTACATCCTAAATATATGATCGTACTCGGCTTCTGTAATGCCACACTCGTATCCTATCCCTCTAGAATTAAGTAAGCGATATGTCGTACAGTAAATCCAGCCGGAACCAGGAGCGCGTTGAAGGAAAGAAGGAAAAAATGGTCCGAGCACGTGACGCGTACGCTGATACGTGGCCGGCAGTTTCGCAATTCACGGGGCACTTTCGCGTGACAATTCCATGATTCACGCATGATTATGCACGCGTAACGGTCGTAATAAATTCGTTATCGTCGCGCAAGTAGCCGTTCAGTTCTCCAGCGACGAAGCCCAGTAGCGAATCGCGCCGACCTCCTCTCGGAGGAGCGGCATCCTCTTGCGGAAACGCGTCCGCGAACTGAATTATTGTTAAAAAAAAAGAAAAAGGGAGGAAAAAGAACCGCGTCATTCTATTTCCGTCAAGGGACTTAAATGCGAGCGGGAGAACCGAGACGGAATTCGAGGGCGACAAGTCGCGTAAGGTGCCAACGCCCACATACTTGGAGTGTCGTTCCGGCTATCGATCATAATACGTCAACGACACTTACGCAACGAGCGCACTGTTTTCCCTCACGTCGATTTTAGATCGTTCCAATTAGACGGTTCTGCAATTCCTCCTTTGTCGCTCGCATCAGGATATTAACTAATGCCCCTCAGGTCGAGTCACGATCCACCAGCGTGAACTTGGTATCAACGGATGCGGTTTCCTTCGAGATCCGGTGATCCCCTGTCTGCGTTTTTCCCTGTTCTTTTTCTCTCTTCGGGAATTTATCCGCAAAGGATTGTAAAACCCGCGAACACGCCGTGCATCCTATAACATTGCGGATATGTGAATCAGTCGCAATACTGGTCGGTCGAACGCTAAATTAGCGCTAGGCCCGTTGTAACATCGAAGTGATAGCGGTTGGCCTTGGCGCTCGCGGGGGCGTGAATAAAAGTCCTGCTACGGTATACAATGCCCTGCACGCCATTGACTTGAAGCCATAATGAATAGCGTTGACACGTTAGCTCTTGCAACACATAGTCTACCTTAGATGCCGGCTGGCAGCGCACGGAAAATTCACGCAGTGTTTACACAATCAAACGCAAATTTATTCGAGAGCCTGAGCGAGCGAACGCTAATCCAACGCATGAATTCAACCGATAATTCCGTAAAAATCGCTCGTATCAGCGTCAATAATGCGTCGAATGCGCGCGAGCGGCACGACCGGTTCACGGTCGCTGATAGATCACTCATTTCGCTCATCGATCACTCGTCCGGCAACCGATAAGCTCGATTACGCTTTACAGACACGACGGAAGAGATCCACTCTATTTTTTTTCAATAGCGTTTACGTAATTACGCTAAATGTATGTCACGCGAACGTGTTCGAGTTGCAGGGATCACGTGTGTCAAACATTGTTCGAGTTTCCAAAAGCGAGAATGTTCAAGCGTTATACATATAAAATTGTCAGGAGTGTCCTCATCCTCAGGATATACCTCGCTCGAAAGCGTTAGCAGCTGTATTATACGCACAGGCACGCGGATATAATACAGAATGTGAGCATTCGCGTCACACGTTGCGCAATATCGTCATTGCTGATCGATCAACAAATTCGATCGGTAACGCGACAAGCGTTTTACTTTTATAGGAGAGCACTCTTACAATGCTGCGGAGTACTGGTGACGGCATCAACGCTCGCCAAGAGTTAAATACAATCCAAGTGAGTCGTTATAAATTAATTTAATACTGACTACGTTAACAAATGGATGCCGAAAAATATATCGCAAGAGATAACACTTATATTATACGTGTATATTATGTTAACAAAAAACGACACAAGTATTTGTCCGCTACGTAAAAAGTCTACGAAATGTATTAAACATAAGGTAATATTAAATATATTAAGTATAAGAGGTTTGTTTGCGTCGCATATGTACTCTGTATATTTTTTTTATATACTTTTCTTTGTCTTATGCTTTCATCATTCCCTTGAAAGTGCACGGACTACGCTTGTTCCGCTTCAGTTTTACATGGAACTCGCTTATATGCAACACAAGCAACCTAATATTGCGACAACACGACCATTAAACAAGACTACTTTACAATTAATTAAACAATCTCTAATTTATATCACAGCTAAAACACGTCGACGTAAATTGAACTTAATTGAACTTATCGACGAATGGAAATCTAAGGTTTTTTTTACAATTCTACCATTTTTAAATATATTCACTAACATTAATCGAGACCCAAACAATTGTCATTTAATATTTGTGAAGGTGTATATTATAAGATATTTGTTCTCAATTTACGCTACGTGTGTCATCTCGAAAACTCGATAAGCACACGTCGCATTGCACATCGCAGCAACAGCGTAAATCTATAGATTCGTGTACTCGTAAAGTGTCAACGTAGAGCAGATCTATAACAGTTCGGGCAAGACGTATGTCAAGTCAAGTCTAAAAATAATCCCTTAAATTATTATCGCTTCAACCGAAAACAACCTTTTCCCCGTTGTTGAAATCCCCTGAACGTTTCGAGGACGCGATATTTGAATTTATTGTCATGGCGTATACTTAAAGTTATCATTATATCGTTAAAATATCTCCGTTTGCATGCGGGCGAGCTTGAAAATGTTGCTTCAATTATTCGCGCTAGCAGCGAGTCAATGAACCGTAATCGAATCGAAACGGAGAAAATCAGCGGAAAAGGAAACAGAAATGCTTGAAACGTGCAACAAGCACTCCGTTAATCAACAGATTCTTCGATTTACGAATCGTCGCTGTCGCTCTCGCGCTGCTCCCGCGACACCTCGTCCACGCACGGCGCGCCGTCCGCGGAATTTCTGTCGAGGTTGTGGGAATTCCACATGGGAAGCCATTTGTTCACGAACCACCAGTGTACGGAGAGCCTTCCGTGATTGCACTCGGTTCTCTCGCATCTGCCGAGAAGCTGGCATATCCCGGCTAGGCTACCGCTCTGACTGCGAATACAAGAGTCGTCGCAGGTGTGCTGGCGCTCCACGTAACGGTTCACGGGGCAGATAGAAGCGTTCGATGCGGAAGAGCCAGGGGCAAATATCGAACGCAGTATTGAAGACGCGTTCGAGTCGTTGAATCTCGCGCTGGATACACCATTGGACGTTGATGGACCTGGATCAGCGGCGTTCGGCTGGCTTCCGCCATTGGACATTCCGGCATTCCCGTGACCGGGTAGGGAAGCGCGATCCATCCTGCCGACGTGAATCATCGCGTAGAGAGGATTGTTGACAGACTGCCCGGTGCGATTGATCCAATCGAGATACCTGCCAAAGTAGATCGCGGAGTTGGAGTCGAGCGGTATCTTACCGCGGCAAGTGCAACTGCCGGGGTTTCTACAGTGGCAACACTCCATCTTGAACAATTCGGCGGCGCGGAGAGCGCTCGCGGGCAGCTTCGTGTACGGGAATTCGCCGCGGCAGAAGGGACACCGACAGTTCCTCGCAACCTGATACACGTAATGCCTGGAGTTGCCGGCGTCCTGGTACTGCCGCAGCCTGTTGTGCAGATTATGACAGTGGTGACAGATGTATCGCGCGTCCACGTGTCTGCAGTACGGGCACGTGCAGTTGTAGACGAGCGGTTGAACGGACCGTCTCGTGGACGCGTACGCGATATTTTCCGTCGAGAAGCAGTTGCGACCCAATCTGCTGAGAGAGTTCTGGTGGAGGTTACCGCTCAGTCGGGAATAATCGATGTAGATGTGCCTCGGTTGGTCGTACTGGCTCGCATTTCTCGCGCCGTCCACGTCGTTGAGGAAACTGGGGGCAGGCACCTGGTTCAAGCCGTGATACTTGTAATAGCGACAGTGAATCCTGCTGCTGCACGATATTCGCTCGCCTAGCCTCTCGTACGCGTGATTATCCGCGTGATTGCCCTGATTGTTCTGCGCGAGCGATTCGTTGCGCGGTACCTCCGCGTTCTCGTCACCGTCCTCGTCGTCCTCGTTGTCCAAACGTTCGTAAATGTTCTCCTCCGGCTCCTGCTGTTGCTGTCGCCGATTGTAATTGCGCACCAGGTCGATCGGATTCTGGTAGTTGGGATTCAGGTTCGGGTGGACCTGCGGCGCGTTGCCCGCGCGATTTGGAAAAGCGCGCGAGGCGTGACCGGTGTTCTGGTAGCCGTCTTCCCTCTCCTGATTACTTCTGCCCTGATTCATCATCACCGCGGCTAGCTCGCCGTTCTCGTATCTCTGGCAGACGCAACGCGGGCCTTGGCAGTTGTGGCTCGCGCCGCGATTTTGTGCTTGCATACCGCTGGGCCCGGCTTCCCGCAAGGAGTCCGATATCTCGGTACCCGGGTCCGTGTTCTGTTCCGTCGCATGCCCAGCGGACTGTAGACCTCACATCGTCGTCGCGGACGCCATCGGCTTGTCAATGATCGCGACTCCCGCGTAACTACGCCCGACTCCCATGCAGGTCGGCAAGGTAGTCCAGGTATCGGTCCTCGGGGAGTACACTTCCACCGACGCCAGACTAGAGGAACCGTCGTCTCCGCCAACCACGTATAAAAGTCCATTTAAAGCCACAACACCTGCTCGTCAGAGAATTTTTAATTTTAGATTTACAAAGTCGACGTAACGGAAGAAAAGAAAAATAAATATGCTGAAAACTGGTAGACCTACCGGCGTTTCGACGGCAAAGCGCCATATCACTGACGGGAGTCCACTGGTTCGTCTCAGGATTGAACGCTTCCACGCTTTTGCGGACCAGCGGACCATCGTGGCCTCCCACCGCGTACAAAATGCCGTCCAGGACACCGACACCTGCACCACTGCGACGTGCAGACATCTCGGGCACGGGTTTCCACTGATCCTTCTCCGGATTGTAACACTCGACACTCGAGAGACACTGACGAGACTCTCCGTCATAGCCGCCAACCTGAGAGCAAAGCAGCGAGATTTCTTTACGTTAAACCAATCCCGTCATACCAATGCCGTCTCCAGGCAATGATGCTCGACGTAAACTTACTGCATAGAGCAATCCCTTGACAACGCCGACTCCTACGCTACTGCGTCGCGTTGACATCCGAGCTATCGGTCTCCACTCGCGGGTCCGCGGATCGTACACCTCTGCCGAATTTAATCCCGTCGAACCATCGAAGCCGCCAACCTACGTCGGTTGCAGGAAGAAAACAGAAATAATGGATGCTAAACTTTCACAATTTTCACTTTTTTTTCATCACATTTTGCAACAACGTACAGCGTAAACGCAGTTGCCAAGCACCGCCACGCCAAGCGTCGATCTTCTTGCTTCCATCTCGGGGCAGGGCGACCACTGATCCGCCGCGGCGTCGTAGATATCGACGGTTCGTACCCTCAGAGACCCATTGAATCCACCAACGGCGTATACACGTCCGCCGAGAACGCAGAGTCCTGCAGAAACGCGTGTTCACTTTGCGAGAAACAAGAAAACGACCTTGCTTACGCTCATCACAAGACTTGGCGATTGTTTACCGGCTCTGCAACGTCGCGTCGGTAGCTCGGAAACTTGATACCATCTCTCTTCCTTGAAATCGTAGCACTCGACGCTCCTGATCGCCTTCGGAGCCTGGCCGCCGACAACGAGCAACACTTTGGGCAATCCTCTCGGCTGCCTCGGTTTGGTGCGCGGCGTTTTAAATAACGACTTTTGCTCGCCTTTCAGTAGGTGATACTTCAACGCTTCGATCAAGAAGTCCTTGCCTGCGGGAATCAAAAAATATACGTGTCTTCTGCCTTAGCATTGCATCATCTCTTTGAATAGTGGTAAAATTTCTGTGCTTCAAAGAGTTAAATAGGCAAACTTACACTGCAGATTTGCCTTGAGAAGTGGCTCCTCCTCGACACGCTGAACCAGATATTCTTGCGAGAGCAGAGGTAAGCGTACGTGTTCCATTAAGAGAGCCAGATCGTTCTGCCTTTTCTCAAGATCGTGATGTACCCACGAAATAACGCATTCGAATACTTTCTCCTCGGAGGGTACCATTAAACGATCGCTGCAAATAAGCTTGGCCACTTGCTCTGGCGCGAGCGTCAAGAATTCCTCCGCGTCAACTACTTCCCTGAAATCGAGAATGCGATTACTATTACTCCTGCATCGAGCAGAATGCAAGATGTGACTTACGAGAAATGCTGCTCGATGTAGCTATCCGCGTGCGCCAACAACTCGAGACATCCGTGCAGATCTGCGAACGCCCTGATACCGAGACAATTGGAGGGATGCAGTTGAGCCTGCAGGAAATCGCAACAGGCGTCTCGCACGTCCGTCAGTTGCAACAGATTCGCGGCGGGTAGGAGCACCTGCACGTTATCCTCCGTGACGTGGACCTCGGCGGAGTAAACGTAATCCACCAACAGCTCTAACGCCGAGTAGTCTACGCCCTGCAGCGTTATCCTCTGCTGATCGCGCTCCTCGAAACTCGTGAACATCGCGTAGAAGTAAGGACTGCACGCGGCAAGGACCATCTTGTGAGCTGGCACTTCCATGCCACTGTCTGTCACCAGGATGACGTCGCAGAGTAAATTTTTCCTAAACAAAGAGCGCGTTATTTTACATTCTGAATATTTCTTTCGCAATCTACATTCCAAATATTACTTGCACAATGTTGCCACATTGTAACACTGTTTTTTTGATGCAATACCTACTTTCTCATTTCATTGATGACATCAAAGGCTCGATTGGTGTGATGATGATTCCTGTACGGTGGCTTGTCCTTCCCATTCTCACGAGGAATGTGCTTCTGTGAGCTCTCGTCTAAGGAATTCTGACTGGCGTAGCGAAGTAACAGGCAGCTGGAATAAACAAACTAATTTTAGCAACGTGCAGTCATGCAACGTGTGAAAAACTTCCCACACAAGGCATCATCGACGCTTGAATGATTTAATGAATTTACTCTTTTTTTAAAAACGATGAAAAAAGACACTTACCTGCCCTTGTTGTCCGAGCCGTCGTTGATGTTGTTCGCAGCGTTGGACGCTTGACTTTGTCCTATCTGTTCCATCTCTCGGGCGGCCTCAACCTTTGATACTTGACACTCGAGGGAAATATGCAGACGCTAAGTAAAAACGAAATTAACAAATCGCGCGAGCGACGGAGAAGGCTCCACGGTGCCGTTTACGGTGACTAGGGAGCGTCATCGAGTCCCACGGACATCCCGCTACGCATTCGCAACCGTGAGACTCCGTGAGCGGCGGCGACGTCGATGACGATTTCACGTTATCGATTTGATATGCACAATTTTTGCTCGTGCTCGATTCCGAAATGAAATCAGACACGAGTTATCGCTGGCGTGTGACACTCGCGAGATACTCTTCGGAGACTCTTCTTGACAGCGCGCACAAGTCAGATGTATATATATGTATACACACAACAATCTTGTTTCCCTTTCTATATCTCTTTTACTCTCTCACTCACGCATCAAAGAACACGACATACTCACTGTACTGCACTACCTGACGTACGTGCACGAAATACACGAGAGGGTATGCAAACTCACTCTTCCAAAGGTGGGGGACGATTTTGCGCCGCCTAGGCGCGGAACCCTGTTCTCAGGAAACTACAATGCATTACCGACGAAATTTATCGATAATTCAAATTTATGCGCACGCGCACACATAGTCGAGTGAGATATGATAATAAATGGAGTTTGTATTTCTTCGAGAGAGGAAATTCCTGCATGTGAACAGATAACATGATTGACTATGTCACAGATAGTCAGATGAGATATGGAAATCATTTTTTATATTTTACTTATATAAAATATTTTACTTTAGTTTCTACGTCCGGTTCACAGTGAATTCTTATAATAATTATACCGTTTGAAGTATTAGGTACCAATGCAATTATCTGATTGGTTAACAAATATCGTAAAATCATGTTTAAAATGACTTTAATACGATTTAATCTATCAAATAAAATTATTTTACCGATAATACACAGATGTATGTGTACACATACATACTATATACACATAAATGTTTATTGTCACACGATACATTATTTATCTTCAGAAAATTGTATTCAAGCGCGATTATCATCCACGCTGCACGACTTCCTGCAGCCGCAGTGTTTGCCGAGATGGCGCTGACGTACGGCGAACTTTTTTTTAAGCCAACGCGACTCCCACAAGAGAGTGCCGGTCTTCAAAGTATTATCGTCAATGTGCCAGTTATCAGCCAGTGCAGTCCAAGTGGAGGCAGTCTGCCGTGGAAGCTGGTGGAAGCGTCACGTCACGCCACGCCGCGCACGCCACGACGCGACGCGCCGCGCCAAGGACGCGCCAACGACAGGCGTCGACACTATCTTTTTGCCACGATCTTCTTTTCTTTCCGAGTCGCGGACGACACGCTTGAAATTCGTGCGTTCCGTGCCGTGCCGTGTCGGCGTGTCCTCGTGTAATTGTAACTTGCGCACCTCGCGTACGGCACACGTGCACCAGGGAGAAGAGAGACCGAAAATCATTCTGGCATCCCGGCTCGCGGAAGTCGCTCGGAATCCTACTGACGAGGTACAACCTCGCCTCCACTACCGCAACGTCGTTTTTGTCTCGAAAAGGTACGTCCGCACACACTGCGAACCTCGCGGTTGCGCGTTAACGATATCGGCCTGTGACTTTGCGACCACGACTGGCGCCTATAGCGGTCCCGGAACTTTTTATATCGCGGTACTCCGCGATACGAGAATCACGACGAAGCGGCATGAGATGCACAAGCGCATCCGATCACCGAGCGATTCACATGCGTGAAGTTAGCCCCGCAGGCTTTCAATTTTATATTTTCTTTTTCAATCAAAGAAAATTCGAAGATATCAAATTTTTAATCCCCGCAGGCTTTCAATTTTATATTTTATTTTTCAATCAAAGAAAATTCGAAGATATCAAATTTTTAATCCCCCTTCCCATGAATTTCTATCGACTCCTATGGCTATCAGGATTTTTAGGTGCTTCAGGTGCTTTTACTATTTAACGTAGTAAAAAAAGCACTACTTGCAGAAATTTGATATTTGCATCGCGGTATGTTTTATGTATGTTTTTCTTTATTTATCTTTGTGAACTGTTTTTATCGAAATTGGCACAAATTGGCAGAAACATAGTACAATCCAGCACAATCGAGAAAAATACGAGATTCGGAAAATACGAGGCTAACTTCACCCAGTTTGCAATTTCGCTCCGATGCGTCGTGCGCTCGAGTACCGAAAGAACTTTGCCGAAAGAAGCGCGGGTTAAACTGTTAATGGGGCGACGATAGCGCGATAACGGGTCGCTGAAACTTCACGAAGTTTAGATTACTGAGCGCGATAAAAATCGCGCGGCGATACTGTTGCGAGAATGTTCACGCTGCAACTTCAATCTCGTCGCTTCGCGCAGATTACGACACATATTATTTAATTTCTCCGGTATGGCGCGGCACGGTCCGAGTCGCCATCCCGGTATTCTTTTCGTGCCGCTGAAAGCGCATTTCAAGCATCCGCTTTACTCCCTGCGTGTCGCGCTACAGTATCTGACATATGTCAACCACTCCGAATCTATACCTGGGATACAGAAGAAGTGGATATACAGTAAGGTTTCTTTCACATGTAAAGCTGAATCCTGCTTTCTTGAACCGGTACATCCGGTACGCGTAAAATTCAATTTTCGCATTAAGAAACAATACATCGCACTACTCCTCAATGCCAATGTTCTTCGAAAGGAGAAAAATAACTTTCGAGAAAAAGATAATTCATCAAGCAACGTGTATACGCTTTGAAAAGGCATTTTTGGGCATGAAAGTTTCCTGAATTCGCAGATATCGCCGAGATACATAAATTAGCAAAGAGAGAGAGAGAATATAATTTTATTTTATTTTATTTCGGTTTCCTTTTTTTTCTTGTTTTTTATTTCTTCCTTTTTTTTCTGAAACGTGACAGACAGTTGCTTTGATTCGATAGCGTACAGTGTTAGTAATGAGGAGAGATACCGCGATAAAGTATCGTGGATACCCCGCGGGTACCGACAGCTCTGCGCGGAAGAAACACGAACGCGCGCAGGAATGCGCGAGGCGCCGCGCGCGAGATGCGCAGTATTGTTACAAGTGCAAGGTTACAGTACGATGTACGTTGTGTATCCGGTTGATTATTTCCTGCCGGTAAATGGCCTGCAGCGTCGATTCCAATTCACTCCTGTAGCTCTCCTCCTCGCGCGTCTCGCATCTCGCGAGATTGAGAACGCACGATTGCTGCTCTTATTCAAGTTTCAACGGCCGAGAATCCGAAATCGCTTCCGTTGAAAACTCTTTTAAGTCGGAGCCACTTTTGATCAAGTCGCTTCTGCATTTTACTTTTTTGTCTCGAATTTTTCGGCGAATCACATCTGTACGAAACTCATTTTCCGTCCTTATTACGCAGCATTTTCTTGGCATAAAAACGAAAATTGGAATCACGATCGTGATACAGCTGAGAAGGTCTCCTCCTCCTCTCGCTCGCGTTTAATTAAGTGAAGTTACCCGCGCGCGTTACGAGTGGTGGATCCATCATCCACTCGCGATTTGAATTGAAGATAGCTTTATCTACGAGTACTGGACGGAGAGCATTATCGCCTTTACCCATTTTATCTGCGGCCTCGGCAGGTTGTTTCTCACCTCCGCGAGGTTCGCGCATGAAATCGACGTATATTACGCTCCGGTGGTCCTCGCGAGCGCGAAAGTCGGACGACGCGATCGGCGATGCCACCGTGAGATTTCTAATACGTGTACGAACGTGCCACGACTGGTTAACAGAAAGTTGACACTCGAATCGACCGAGATAGCGCATGTTCGGTGAAAAAGAAAGCGGCGAGCGGCTCATTCGAGTCATAAGTATTATCCTGGCCGGTCTTTTTTTTCTAACCGTTTTCGTGCCCATGGCATACTTTCGGGTAGCGTTCTGCGCGAACAAAGGAGGAAGGAGGGGTAATCGCAGGAAATAATTATCAATCAGAACGCGCGCGGAGAACTGATAGCCCCAACTTGTCTCTACATTCAAAATACATAAAAATACGAAAATATACAAAGATGCAATAAAATTGAAAGAAAAATGCAAAACTATATAAAACAGCAGCATGATAAATAAGAGATGCATAGATAGGAAATGGAGGATAGAGAATGCGTAAGGACCAAAGTTAGACTGGATCGAGAAGATATATATGATTTGGAAAGTAGAGTGGAAGAGTTGAGTGAGAGATATGAATGAGATAAGTTCTTGATTGTAAACCAAGTCCCTATCTCTTGGCTGTATACTGAGAAGTATATACATATATAAAATAGCATCTCTCTCTCAGGGTATTACGAAAGGATCACATGAACGTGTAGAAATTTTCACTTCACACATCCGACAAGAAATAACACGTGCGCGCATTCTTATTGCGTGACAGTCGGAGAGATCTGCCGGATTCTTTGTAGAAAATTTCGCGGAGAACGGATTAAAAACACGGAGCAAGTTTCGAAGAGCGAGCGACTCATCTAAACTTTATGATGAAAGAGTTGTGCACCATTTGCGGCAGCACCGAACTCTCGAACAAAAACAAAAGAAAAATAAAGCTCGAGTTTCAACGTGCCGGCCACGTTTTAGTAACAGATGAGTCAAATGGAACGTACCAAATCGATCGGTCCGCCGCCGCCGCCAGGCAAGTAGGTAGATTTGGGCAACTTATCGCGAAATAACACGGAGCGAGTGACTAGATATACGCGCATATATACGCGCGCGTATATATACGTGTGATTGTTTTACCGTTTACTCTTCCGCGGCTAGGCATAACTCAGGCGAAACGCCAGCTTTATCGCGTATTTGTTCACGTTGCGTTTCCGTTTTTTATGACAGAGATAAAAGACCGACCGCGAGGCTACAGAGATACGTAATGACTCTGTGCCCACTCTGTGGAAAACGATTTCAGGTGATTGACAACAAGTAACTCGTCGATCTCTTTGCTCGCGGATTGCCTGTTTAATTCGAAGGACAAGTCACAAAGCGCGGACGTTGTTTCATGACATTCTTTGCAGCCATCTTCCCTTTTTTTAACCAGCTGCAAGTTCGATGAAGGTTATCATCGTTACATCATTGTTTTTCATTTCAATGTTTAGCATCCATCTATACAGGGTGAGGCACCTAAATCAGGCCACCTGAATATCTCGGCTGTTATTGGTGATAGAAAAAAATGTGTCGGACCAAACTTGCATGGTTTCGAGGGACACATAATTTGTTCTAAATAGTTTTTTATTAGGTGGACGCGTAGAGGTCATATGAAGGTGAACTTCGTTTTTTTAAATGGTATGATATGTTTTTTTACGTACCATCTAGTAGAGCGTTTGAAGATGCGCACATTGATCTACGGATCAAAATCATTCAAGGTCACTGAAGGCCAACTGCAAGGGAAAATAATTTACTTCATATTGCCTAGAGTTCTCTGCTATTAAAAATACTGTAAACTCAGAAATGAAAAAGTTCTAGCCGTTAGAAATGTTTTCTTTTCCGAGAAGTTCTGAGTTGATGATATCATTATTTTTTATATTGCCTAGAGTTCTCTGCTATTGAAAATACCGTAAATTCAGAAATGAAAAAGTTCTAGCATTTAGAAATTTTAGCCTTCAGTGACCTTGAATGATTTTGATCCGTAGATCAATGTGCGCATCTTCAAACGCTCTACTAGATGGTACGTAAAAAAACATATCATACCATTTAAAAAAACGAAGTTCACCTTCATATGACCTCTACGCGTCCACCTAATAAAAAACTATTTAGAACAAATTATGTGTCCCTCGAAACCATGCAAGTTTGGTCCGACACATTTTTTTCTATCACCAATAACAGCCGAGATATTCAGGTGGCCTGTTTTAGGTGCCTCACCCTATATAACTAAACTTTGAGACTTTAAATCGGAGCTTCGCATGAAAGTAACTTGGAGTTAGCTGCAAATGTAGGATTTTTTATCCATTGCTTGAAGATTATTTCGCAAGAAATCCATCTTTTCTTTAATTACAAGCGAGTGCTTATAACGTGTGAAATTGTGGGTGTTATATTTTTATGAAAGAAAATTGATTAATCAAAGAATCTATTAATATAATGTTAAATAACATTATTAAAAGCAGACGCGAAAACCTTTTGCGAAATAGGATTTTGTGTGAAATAGAAAATCGTCCTAGACCGTAGTGTGTATGCAACAAAAATGTTTCGTGCAGAGTGTGAACGTAAAAATCAGCGATGGAGCGCGCGCGCGCGCGCGACAGGCTGAAATGTTCGACGTTAAGGTGAGTCAGCGAGTGCACCGAACTTACACTAAAAGTAAGATAGTATTATCGCTTGAATTTGCCTCGGCAGAGCGTGCAGGATGCAGGAATGGCTAAATAAATATTTGTTCTCACTCATGTTTTCTTTCATGCGCGTTTTGCGCCGAACTTTTTGCCTCCCCGCTGTAAATACATCTGCGAGAAAGATAATCATTAAAAAAACACGCGAAATAACCGCTCAAGGCGCCGCGTTTGCTTTGGATTGAAACAGATTTCGCTGTTAGACAAAAACCGGTGGAACATACGAAACCATCAACAATAAAACTCAATCCTCGCAATATTGACGATTTTTGCAACCGTGCAGAGAATTACTTCAGACCTATAATACTTCTATTTGTACAGGTATTTTAAGATTTAAGAAGTTTTCATAAAGAATATTCATCATTATGATGAATAATTCGATTAAACTCCAAGACAAGTTCTGTCAATGATACCTATAATTAAATAATTTCCATTTATTTTTGTTATTGATATTTTATTTTTATTATTAATTTATTAAATTAAATAATCCATAATTATAAGAAAATAGCATCTTTTCCTTCATACTGATCACTGTTTTACTGGATTGACCGGCTCTGGATCCAAATGGACACCGTTTGGCGAGGATTAAACAGTAAGCGAATCAACCAATCATCAAAATATCAAGATTTCGAGTGTTTAAAATGGCAGTTTAAAATCTTGACCGCGATTGTTCACTTCGCTTACTGCTTATGATTTCTTAACTGCACGACGATTAACATCGCAGCGCACATTCATGCGCAACTTCGCAGGAATTTTGCGAGATCCCGTAGGGATACATAGTTCAGCTGATGATCGAAGAGCAGCCACGGAATTTTCTATATCGGCTCTGTAAATATTTTGCTTTCATCATGTCCCACGTTCCGCCACTCGACTCTTATTACCAAGCATCTGTAATTCCAACAACGGTGATCTTGTGCTCAAGCTGAAACAAGAGAAGAGCGATGAGAACGCAGCCAAGGGACTTATCCGGCGTTTTTAAACTTTGTTACTTAAGTCACTAATGACCGTGCTTTTCATTAGATTTAAATGGGCAATATGGTGCGCACGTACTTTATGCATTTATGCGGTTTTCCATGATTCCGTTTACGGTTTCCATTTCTCGTGTTTGTGTGCAGCGTGATCTTCAAACGATCCTACGTCCGAACGACGTCAATGCCAGTCACGTCACCAATTACTTTTATGTGTCAATAAGCCAATGACCCCATAATGATCACATCGAGAGTATTATATGCGCATTTCCCAAGCCTGATACATACGTATTCCGTCGCGCGCGCGTTTCCGAGTGTCATTTACAATGCATGGGCGTTATTTACCGAAGGAACGATCGATATGGTAACGTAAATATAGCGCAAGCGAGAGATGCCGGGTCTTCCGCTCTTCCGGGTTGCCGTTTACGAGGAATTTTGGGGAAAGATTGTCCGCCGTTGAGGAAATGCAGCAGTATTGTGGTTATCGTAAATCGATAAGCGCTAAACTTAGATTGATAAATACGATATATAAATCGGAGTACGTCTTGCCTTTCGCGCGTTATTTTCTAAGAGATAGGTAGTGTGCAAGAAAATGTGACGTAGCAACAAAGTATAAAAATGTGATAATTAAATGTGCTGTCCATTTAATTTCCGCTCAAGCTCGGACGCGCGTTTTAATGTTGAGCCGTTGAAACATCGCGTGATTAAATTAACGTGTTGTTTATACACGTACGTGTCAGTCGAGTCTTGCGTGTGCACACTTCATAAAGATATATCCCGCAGTTTAAACATGTCAAAGACTGCGGGCTTTGCTATAAACGGAAACTGAAAGCAAGCAAACTATCCGCCCCGAAAGCTCTCCGATTATACTTGCTTATCGCTCGTTGTTCATCAGCAACGACGACCTACATGAACAAGTACAGACGGGCAGATAAGTGAAAAACGCCCAACGAAATTTCGACGGGCGAACGATAATGAAATTGTTGCGGAGGGGAAAAAAAACGTCGAGTTTGTCGAGTGACACAGGCTAGTTGACAGGGCTTTTTTAGTCTCCCCTGTTTTTCGCTGACGTATATGATAATCCAAGGGCGTTTTATATTAGATACGATCACTTTATTATCCTTTCGCGTTAATGTGGTATTAGTACCAAAGTAACAGTCGAAAATAGCGTTTCGAGCGAGAGCGAGAGGGTGCGGGATGTGGCGGGGCAACGCGACGCTGGCCATTAGGCCAATGAGTACGAAGCCGCACACCGGAAGTTAATTTAATGCACGTATCGGTTGGCGATCGTATTAGTTCACGATCGCCGAACGCGTCGTAAAAGACGAGGTCGATATCGATCGGAAGACATATAGAAAGCAGCGGATATGGGTATAGCCGTATGAAGAATCGTGTCGAAGCACGCATATCGTTTTCCCCTGCTACCAACCGTGCCACCAAGGTCGATTCACCTGCGACAGTTCTGCGAGCACCCGATTTTGTTCATTCGACGATTCGGCGAATCCTCGAGTGCGTCGCGGCTCGCTTTCCTTCCGCGTTTCGTCTGCAATGGCTATCGGTGGACGACAATGTCGTTACCCGGCGAATCGTGACGGCAAGAGAAGCCTATTCTGCTCGTGCACCTGCAGCTGCGCTACCTCGTCTAGCCCTGAAATCGAAGATCAACCAGACGGATTTTGTAAGTTTGATGAGCGCGTCTCACAAAAGGTCGAATGAATAATCTAACGCAGTTTTATAAATATGCAAGTTGTTTCTTGTTCCTACTTGTTGACTACTCATAATATTTTATCGAAGAACTAGTATCTCCAGTCCAGTCACTTGTCGCTCTCGTAATAAATTCCTGCTACAAGTTGACCTCTATAAAATTCTAACTTGTTGCAAAGTTGAGCGCAACTTGAATGCTATTTAATTACTGCTCATATTGGATTCTAAAATTCAACATTTCAGCTGTACGACTGAAAATTTAATCGCTGGGATTTGCTGTTATGGCTGGGATTGGAAATTAACTTGTTGATTAACTGAAGAGATTTTTTCAGTTCGCTACGAGTGTCTCGATATTGAAAACTTCTATTCTTAAAGTCTACTTATTAATTCCAGTAAAACGATTACATCTTTTTTTAGTACCGTAAATGTTTGTCCGGATCACGCTGCATCATTCCGTATTGGTCATCGTGGGAGGCATCGATATACCCACAGAATCGATTCGGGGCGTGGGATGGTACTATGAACGGACGTACTAAATGATGATGGAATAAAAATTGTTATCAATTTGTCCGTTGGATAACACGCGACACCTGCGCACTATTCAATGTCATCGCGTGAACGATCGCCCGGCTTTATCATTCGCGACAGCGAAACCGAATACCGAGCAAGGCATCGTATTGCTTCGCGTTGTAGTTGCTTTAATGAACCATTGATAATGGCCTTCCCCGTGACAGCGGTGTTCCGTCTTGATTCTAATGCGGCGTGGATCAACGCTTTCGAGATTGCGTCCTATCGTGTTACGAGATGTTCTCTCTCTCTCCCCCCCCCCCCCTTTTCTCTTCTCTCGTTTATAGTCTTTGATTAATTGTACGCTGCAGAAAAATTATTTGCTGGCGCGTCAGTTCTATATTTTGCGTCTCGTATTCGGTAATGACGATGCGGACGAGTGGCCGAATGTGTATTATTCCGCCAAACGTGACTGTTACTCGATATTGTTCCCCGTAGTTGTACATGACTTTCAGTTTCTGCTTCGAAAAACACAGTTCACTGAAACGGATCAGCGTGAAACTATACACACGTGGAATCAGCAAAAATACAAAGTTTTGTTTGAAAGGCTTGTCGGTTGATTTGCAGGTTCGCGGAACGCAGTCAAGCTGGCTGCCTCCGGCGGTAATCCCGCCGCTGCCGTCGCCGGATCCGCGCATCCTCCTGTGCTTTGGAGCTCCCGCAGGAAGCCGGGTAAGTTTATCTCTTTCTAATGCTTGATCATATTTTCTGTTTGAATGCTACTTTGTTCTTTTTTTCCTTTTTTTTAATCGTCGACGAGCGGCGACTCCGCTTCTGCGAGCAAAACAGCATAGCCTGATGAAAATGTTGATATACTTTAAACATCATTTGCAACTACCGGTGTTGTAAAATTTTATACGTGAAAATCCACGGCTACCGAGAAATTGCCAAAGTTCGTCTTTGAGATGTTTTGTGCTGTTCTTCGTATTCGTGAAACTTTGTACCTCCAGACTGTCATCCATTCCGATCACTTCGGGCAGTTTCAGCAGAAAAAACTTCAGAGTTGAAGTCGGTTTACATTTATTTTCGCGAAAGTGCCAGCTGAGTTTGCGATGGGAATTATGAAATTGGTTTCTCGCTGTACTTTACATCATTCCCCTAAAAAATGTTACGTTTACCCAAGGGATCTATCGCACTCGGCAATAGGTGTACAAATTTTGAGCAATACATAACAATAACAAGGGAATAACTACACAATATTGGGAAATAAACGGCAATATTGGGCAAAAAAGCAATAGTAGGCAATAGACGGAAATAAAAAATAATAGTGTATAATAAAGCAGCAATAGAGGAAATAAACAGGAAATAAATAAGCAATACAACAGAAATAGCTAAACAAGCACGAGCCGGCGCGTAAATATCCTCACTATCATTTCTGTGCTTACTACAGTTCGCAACTGTGCTTAATAATTTCTTGATAAATTGAGTTCAAATAAGTGAGTTCAGTTCAGTTCTAGTAAGAGTTTGGTGTTCTCTCTTGTCAAAATGGGTAAATAATCAGATATTATTTTAATATTTAATATTTAACCATATTTTACTTATATAGTATATATAGTATAACTGTCACAGTAAAAAAGGTGATCTCCATGAATGTGTACATAAAACTTGATTCCTACAAAAGATTCAGGATTCTACGACACATTCTGTCGCGACTGGCACATTTCTGCAGTTATTACCTTTGTTTCCTATATTGCCCAAATATTGCTTTTATTACCGTTATTAATTAAGTATTATCGTTACATCGCCGTTATTGCCAAATATTGTGCATATATTTCCTTATTTCTGAAGCTATTGCTTTCTATTTTCAAGAAAAAGGGAGTTAGAAGAGTATGAAAATTTGCATTTTAAATATGAAAGAAACAAAATTTAAAAATTTATTAGTCCTTAGAATGGAGCAAACACAAAATAACATAAAATAAAATATTATAATAACATATATAATAACATAACATATTTTATGTTAAAGAAATATTTCTTTTATAATAACAAACCAAAATTTTTTACATTAAATATTAATATTCGGAAATATTAATATTTAATGTAAAAAATTTTGGTTTGTTATTATAAAAGAAATATTTCTTTAACATAAAATATGTTATGTTATTATATATGTTATTATAATATTTTATTTTATTTTGTGTTTGCTCCATTCTAAGGACTAATAAATTTTTAAATTTTGTTTCTTTCATATTTAAAATGCAAATTTTCATACTCTTCTAACTCTCTTTTTCTTGAAAATAGAAAGCAATAGCTTCAGAAATAAGGAAATATATGCACAATATTTGGCAATAACGGCAATGTAACGGTAATACTTAATTAATAATGGTAATAAAAGCAATATTTGGGCAATATAGGAAACAAAGGTAATAACTGCAGAAATGCGGAACTTATTACCGTTTTCGGCAATAGGTGTACACTTGTTTTAAGTGTGGTAGACCCCCTGCGTTTACCATTTTTATATCTCAACTTGCTCTATACGAGGAAAGAAGTTTTTCATCTTTATATTATTCGCTACGTACGTTCATATAAAATTCATGTCACGTGGATATAATCGCTTGTAAATTACTGATTAAAAGATAGACTTACTTAATATCATGCTCTGTACTTGTTTGATGTACCGACACACGCGTGCAAACGTGGATCACGGAATTAGCCTGGAGGTCAATTTCAGTGCGACAGGCTAATTCGATACGACTCGCATGCTCGTTTGACCCGTACTTATTGACCCCGCACGCCTAATCCTGAATCTTCACTGCAACTTTCTCCCTCTTCTTTCGTTCTTTCCTTTTTCCTATAACGAGTAACGTAATAACGCTTTACTCGCTGTTTCTCTTATTTCATTCGCGTTTGTTGTGACAAGACGTATACCTGTTTAATTAACATTTTAATTGTTCTCGTTCCACGTTAACTGTTTTATATTTCACTTACTTTTTCTCGCGTTGGTTAAAAACATCCTTTGATGCTGAGCATCCAGCGAGTAATCCCGCGATTCTACTTATTTTTCATTCTACGATCACTCTCGTAACTGGCAACGCGTCTTCGCATGGAGCAGAAAGTGCTCCAACGGATACATCAATTAGGAGGCGGCTAATTTACGAAAGTTGCGGTCTTTCCGCTCTCGCGAATGTAGACATCCGACGTCTCACGTCTCGAGGCCCAAATACCGAGCCCAAAACGGAGAAAACGGAGAACGAAAAAAATGGAAAAATTTGTTCCTCACGGACGACGCAGTGGACTGTCATTGGCATTAGTGAGCATGTTAATGCCGAGGAAAGCGTGAACTTGAGTGGTCACACAAATGTGTCGACATCTAGATCGGTCAAGGCTATGATGGCGCGTACGACATATCGCGTAGAAATCCAGCCATCCATATTAACGTATCATATCCGAAACTACGGCGTAGAATCTTTTTTTTGTTAGCAGCGCATGATCGACATTGCAATAAATGGTGTATGAGGATTGAAAGTACGTGGGAGAAAATGGAAGGAGTATAAATAGAAGAGAGATCCTTCGATATAACATCGCAAAAGAAATGCTTAATTAGATTATTAGTCTACAGTAGGCGTGAATGTATGATCAATTCTCATTTTAATTATGATTATTAACGCAATGATCGCAGGAATATCATGATGCCTTTTTTCTAATTGGATTGGAGGAAGAAACATATATCGGGATACACATACATCGCGAGGAAAATGTTGATGAAAATTCTTAGAAACTGTAGATTGAATGTGCGTGTTAATGTAATATTAAATCATTGAGGCATAATTAAATTAGCGCTTATAATTGTGTTGGTCGACTTCTGCGTATGCATGCTTCATTAAGATGTATTTCATAATTTAAACATGTCGAAGATCGTGAATAGTTTCCAAACAAAAGAGAATACCAAAGCAGAAAGTGCAAATTTTAGGGAATCTATTCAATATCATTTAGTATTATATTAAAAATTCGCACTGTAATTTTATTACCTAAAACATATTAATTTTTCATGTTGCATTATACTATCAAAGTTATGATATTTATAATTAATTATTCCTGAACTATTATGATTTTCAAAATATAAGTGGAGAATGAAACGAATCAAGTTCACAATATGATGACTTAAAATTGCAAAGAAAAAAGCTTAACAAGTCTCGAAGCGCGCGCATGACTGTTGTTCTCGCAGCAACCGTCGAAAAACATATCATCCGTGAAGAGAAATTTGTCTGTTCGTGAGGTGTACAGCCGATGCTATGTAACAAGCAATTCCGTTATAACAACGAGACAGCGAGCGTCCGAAGCACGAAGAAATATACGTTGGACGGACTCGCTAGCGATGATTGTGCGATAGCGATAGTGAAACTTGCCTTCGAAAATTGCCTCACAAGGTCAAAATTTTTGATCACTTGTTGCAGCCATATTATACCATGAAGTCTAAAATGGAAAATTCTTGCATAAATTTTTGCATAAATTCTTCTCACTAGACACATCGAAAGATAAATTACTTTGTTATTTATTTAAACTACCATTTACGTATTCGCGACATGTATATAACAAATAGGTTGAATATAAAATGCAGATTTTGGATATTTTTGTTTCAACCAACGGATACATCGTAATCCCACACGTATCTTACATTTCTGGCGAAAACAGATGTATCTGTAATCCGTCGAGCACGGGGGACGATATGCGAAAAGGCTGATTTGTTTTTATTTGTGCACTGCGAAAAAAAGATTTGTATGTTTTTTCCATTTCTGACGTCATAGTGCAATATGGTTGCCGATACGAACGATTAGGAGCCTTAGCGCGAGAGAGCCTTCCCGCGTGAAAAATTCTCGCGGTTTTGCCGGCGTTCTTAACGCTGACGCAAAACTACCGAGTGTAAGCTCAATATACCGTGCGATACCACGAACGCTACCTCATCAGTTGCATAATCCGACACTGCATGACGTTGTCTACGTGCATCGGTACGGCGCAGCATGGCGCTAGCGCGCACGCGTGCTTACGCACTTAACGTATCCACGCACGTATTACAAAATAAAAAAAGAATAAAGCATGAATACTTATTTTTAACTTTCTATTTTTGGTATCGCGTGATGCATGATAGCAACACGCATTTCTTTTTTATTTCCTCTGTGGATTGATGCGATCTCTACGTTATTTGGAGTCGCATAGTCATAATTCAGAATAAATTCGTAAATTTTAAGGCTGTTGCAATTATATTGGATTGTGACGTCAGAAACGGGAATTTATGTGAAATTTTCTCTCGTACTGTACATTGTGCAAAAAATAAGTTAATTGTTCGTATATTATTTGTCTTTGGCAACATAAGTGTATGAAATGTGCTGAAGAATTCTTGATTCGTGGATTAATAGACAACTATTGATAATAAGTAATCACATAGTAATTACAAGATACATTTTTATTGAGATGCGTGTAGAATTATATATTTTTTATTTCTTAATCGAGATAGTGATTTTGGTATATTATACACTGAAAAAAAATCTGGTTACATTAATTAGAAATCTGGTAGGTTCAACCAGTCTGTTTGGAAAATGGATGAATCAGAATTCCTTTAGGAATTATCAGATTATAGTACCAGTCTGTCTGTTGGAAAATGGATGAATCAGAATTCCTTTAGGAATTACCAGATTATAGTATAATCAAACGTTCTAGTTATAAAATATCCAGTCCTATCGTGATAAGTAGATATTCTGCTTGGTTTAACCAAAATGCATTCTTTCATATACGTCTTGTTGATACAATTAAACCATTTTTCTCAGTGTACCTAATCTATCTTGCAGAACGAACGCGAACGATGGCATACGGAAAAACCAATTTATTTCGATGTATACATAGTTGGAAAAGAAAACGCTCTAGTCGAAGAAAAGATTCATGTATGCTTTTTTGTTTCATAATCCTATATGGCTGTAATGATTGATCAGGAGTCTTAAAAAGGATAAGGATGGAGTGGAGCGATAAAGAATGTTATTCAAAGACACCTGTAACGCCTTAGACAAATCTATTCGCATCTATCCTGGTTTCCTAGTAGAATGGACGAATGAAACGACGACTGCTTGGTATATAACGAGATCTGGTTGGTGCTGTGGATGCTTCTTTAGCTCTCTCTTTCTCTGTTTCTTTTTCTCTCCCTCCCACCTACCCTCTATCTGGTGACGCGTGTACGAGTACACGCGTTCGTGCACGCGCGTAGTTATCGTACGAATGTGACGATGCAAGCGTATTATATACATGATAGGCGACGAAGCGAGATAGAATATTTATCTAGGCTTGTTTGCAGTCGAAACTTTTGTCACTTGCGAGTATACTGGTGCAAGTGCCGCGCGATAATTTCGGTCCATCATTTCTTATTTATGCATATCATTTGTTATTTATTTACGTTATTTGTGCACTCGTCCGCGATATAAGTTTCCGAAACGTCTGATCCTCCGACTTCGACCACGGCCGATGATTCGATTTGCCCCGAAAATAGGCGTGCAGGACCGTGTTAATCGAAATTAGAATCTTTGTGTCTCCCTCTCTCCTTCTTCCCCTTCTCTTCTGGTACGGAGCGTCGCATCGCGCCGCACCGCGTCTCGACTGAACTCAGCTCCGAGTCTCTAGCCGAGCGAACTCGCAACAGTCGCAACTAAACTCGCGCACCGAGCGCTACGCGCGTCATCGCGTGCACCGCGCGAATGCCTCGTAACCGAGAAACAACGGATCTGCGCGTCGCCGCGACTCCTGCCCTTCCAACAGCTCGTCGCAATATGTGCAGTGTCCCCCTTCGAGGAAAATGCAATTGAGCGTAGATAAAATGATGCAAGCATGATAACGCGCGGTCTCGGCGCGGACGAGGAACGGAGCCGCGTGGGAGCGTTCGCCCGGATTCGAAAATATCGGGAATCGATGTCCATTGAATGCGATTCGAGTGACACTCGGTAAGAGGTGCCGTACGTACGCCGGCAGCTTCGAATCTCGCATCGCTGAATTCCGGATTCTCTGAATTCTGTTGCAAAGTCAACAATCGACAATCGCACGTTGTGGGATTCGCCGCAAACTTCACGGTAGTGTTCTCTCTCGAAGCGCGACTGCAAAGGAAGCAAAAACCCGTTTCGGACAGTGGATAGTTGTAACGAATCCGTTCGTTCCTGGTTTTCCCGCTTGTCTCGTGTCGCAAGCGAATCGGGCCAACTTATTTACCAGGCACGCACGCGCTCGCGCTCGCGCGCGATAAGGCGTAACTGACGCGGTTGCAATCGGTTTCCAGAGCGAAACAGAGTGAAGTTGTCGCTGGTCGGCGGTCGGGATCGTTCCTCGGGGGCGATCGAACGTCTTGAAGTTGACTCCGTGGGGCCACGTGGGCGTTATCGGACACAATTTGCCCCGAGAGGTCGTACGTGGGAGCGATTACGCGAACGAGTTCATTCATCGTGCGGATTCCAGTTCGCCGGAAGTGACGGCGTACGGCGACTTCCTCGCTGTGTGCGCGCGTGCACGGTACCAGTCGAGTGCATCGTGCACAAACGCGTCCGCGCTCGCTCGCGCGCGTGCTGACCTAGAGGAAGCGAAAGGAGAAGAAAGAGAGGATGTCGACTCGCCGGCGGGCGACCGCGACCACG
Source organism: Ooceraea biroi (assembly GCF_003672135.1). Lineage (NCBI taxonomy): Eukaryota > Metazoa > Arthropoda > Insecta > Hymenoptera > Formicidae > Ooceraea > Ooceraea biroi. The sequence goes on from NC_039509.1 coordinate 10,303,303, forward strand.
TTGAGCAGCGAGATGCAGTGCTCTGTTGTCGGGCGACGGTCAGTAGCTCTTTGAAGGTTTCGCCCTGTCGACGATGGACAGGATCGGTCGTGCGAACTGTTTGCGACTACTACGAAAGGCCGAGCTCTGTGTCGTCATCGTCTTCCCTCGTGGCAGCTCGCCACGCTCGCCAGCGCGATTATGCAGCTGAAGAAAGCGATGCTCAAGATATTCGATCAATGTAAGTCGCTTGTTTGCATTTGTTTACGCGCGAGTATTCGAATTTCGTGTCGCGTCGTATCGCTCAAATAACGTCCTTCCGTTATCGCCCGCGCGTATCGCTCGTTCCCGCGTTCATTGCCAGTGTCTTCGTACGTGCGATATGTGCGAAGTGTGACTGGAAAGTCACGCCGTTCGCTGCCGCGAGCGCGTCAGCAACAGGGCCAACGGTTGATGCATGCGTTTCTCGTCCATCTGCATGCGCGACACGATGGGATGTGCGTGCACGAGCATCATCACGCGGCAACGTGATTCGTTGTGCGCAGCATGGGCCTCCATTAAAGGCCCACCGATTGTAATAGCGTAATAGGAGGGCGCAAATCACGGAATTAACCGTAAGACGGCGCGGAAATCTCTGACCTTTCTGCACATCCACTGTTGCAGCCAGTTTGCATCGTTAGCCGGAAAAATTGCCGCGCATGCGCGCGACTCGTTGATCTTTGCCGCGCGAGGAAATTCAAATTCGCATTCCGAGAAGGAGAAACGAGTTTCAATTAAAGAGGACTTGTCACGACGAGCGATACTTCCTGCATATTTATGCATAAAGCGTGTATCGCTCGCGGAGATCGGCGGCGCCAGCGCAGCTGGTTTCGTTTCTCGTTATCGCTTTCGACGATATATCTTTTTTAACGTAAACTAGGCGCAGCTACGAAGTCATACGAAGGGAAGTGACACTCGCAATCGCTACTGCGAAATAAAAGTCGGCGATCGAATGAGAAAACGCGCGGCGGCGGGCGAGGGTCCACATCCTTTTGTGGTTTTTTGATAAGCGCAGATTTCACGCGAGAGAGACGGAAGGCGTCACATTGATACGCTTGTGTCAATGTCGATGTTCGATCGTGTGCGATGCTAATGTCGTGATAAGATTTACAGTTAACGATAAGCCTTATCTCTCAGGTCTTAAGCTTTGAATTTCAAGCGGGATTTCCATCGCGCCGCGAGATACGCGCGCTGCGCGTTTCTCGGTACCGATATCGCATCTGTCGATGAAACTGTTTGTTTACGCATTTGGCAGCCGCGTAATTGTATCGACGACTCCCGTTATCCGAAAAATAATAACAATGCCTCACCCGTATCGCCGATGACCGAATCTTATCGCATACTATTGTGTCATGTCTCTCGTCGCGCCGCGGAAAACAAATTGAATCTTAATTCGCGGATACAATTATTCGATAAAAACGTAGAGATTTTCAGATTATTCAGTTTGTCTAAAGGCAGAGTGTTTTAGAAAAAGGATAAATGCTGTTTTAATTACGAATTTGATCGCTTTATGAAACATGTGTTTTATATGTTATGGAATATTTGTGTAACTAAATAACGGTCGTGAAGGAGCGTGTAGGAGGAAGGCACTCAATGATCCCAAGATGATGCCTCTTTCCGTTTACGACATCAACATCCATTTGCGATTAACGCGGTCGTGAAAACCAAGCGCGTTCTACATGGTCGCGGGCGCGATTCGCAGTGCCGCTTCCAGCAGCAATCGCACGGCAGACGAATAACGACGATGTGTATTTGCAATTGGCCAAGGTAACTGCCGCTATTTCGTTGCGTAAGCTGGCAAATTACGAGAAGCGCCAGATTCCCCGGTGACGTGCGATTCCGCACGATTTTCGTGCGGAATTCTCCTTGAAGTTTCACGAGGGAGCGTTACTCTCTCGGATGGATCGCGATAAATCTTATCGCGAATCATTCGCGGAACGGCGTGTTTGAATATCTGCCGCTACTAGCCGCTTCCTCCTACAATGTACGAGATAAGTTTGCGTAATGAAGGTAACTTTTCCGCGCGCAGTCGAGAAAACGATGGAGCCGCCCGCGCGGTCGAGAAAAAGAAACAAATTGGAAGCGAATTGGAATCACGCTGGACGCTAAAGCTGAGAGATATGTATACCCCGTTTCGTGTGGGTTACGACTCGCCACGCGACGAAGACGACGCAACACGCACGTATGCTTACACGTGTGACCGGGTTTAATATAGCCGCGTGTCGCGCTGCCTCGCGTCGCCTCGCGTTTACCTCGATGCATGCCGAAAGTGGAGCTGGATGACGAGTTTCCTCTTCTCCTTGGAATAAAAGTCAGCTGCGAGAGATGATGCACGCTTCTTTTTAATCTCAGTTTCCTCGAGCTCGTAGTTCGAATAACTTCGGCACGAGAAACGTCCATGTGTTTGTCAGTCGATTTGTTGCTCTTGGCGCGGATTTCTTACGTTTATCCGTAAATTCGACGCATGTGCACGTGCACATACAATACGCACACGCACGTATCGTGAGATTGAACTTCAGAAGAAATCCCAAATCCCCGAGTATGTACCGCGAGGTCTAGGCGGAAGCGTCTGGAATGTTAATCGCGGATTTGAATGAAAATCCCATTGCAATGTGCATCGGTTGGTTGACTCTCGCTAAGGTCAATGCTTTCGTGCTGTATCGTTGGATCCTATTACATCTGGAATTTCTAGTTTTGAGAGACAGCAATTGCCAGCTGCAAAGGTCACGTGCAGATTAGATTATTCGAGTTGCGTTTTGCAGAATTCGAAAAACACGAGTAATTATCTCGCGATTCGTAATCAGCTATGCTGGCGATTAGCATAACGATGTAGCGGAGATGCCGACTCCAACTTGAATTCGAATTAAACGGAAAAAATGCGGGACCAGACCGCAAGTATTTGATCTATCTCTCCCCGCAGATTTGAAAGAACGGCAGCATTGAACTTGACGCACTGCTCAACTTGGTAGCGCTGACCAAGTACGCGAACTTGGTGGATGAAGGAGAGAGGAGGAGAGAGTCTGATGCTGTCAGAAAACGAAGAACCGGTGACCGGTCCGGGAGCAGGTTTCGATGGCCTCTCGGTGTACATTCGAACGCGAACACACGGGGGGCCCCCCAACAGACGCGGAGGGATCGTCGCCCAGCCAAAAGACGATAAATCCTTTTTTCGCCTTGTCGTCCTTCCACCTTCCCGAGTCCTTCGGCCTTGCCTCGATCGCGGTTACACGGACTGGACGCGGCGCGGCGGTCCGGTCGCTTCCGGTTTCGGGGAAACTGGTCGGTCCGCGGTCGCTTGCGTCATCATCGCTGAGGATTGGTATCAAGTCAGTTTTATCTCTACTTCATTCTTAAAATTTAGTCTTGTTATGTAACATGTGAAAGGATATATCGAGTGTAAGACTTTCAATTATTAGGAATGATCTAGCGATAGCTATAATTAATCTTTCCAAAGACAGAAGTCTGCACATGTAACGGACGCGACTGGCTTTGTTTCTTACCACACACAGACACACACAGCGCGGCATTGCGATTTCAATACGGCAGCAACCGTTTCCGAGAGAGAATTGGGACAATCGCCAAAGCGACACGAGAAACTTCTGCAGAGATATCTATATCTACAAAGCCGATACAATTCCGAAACTAATCAATTAGATTGTAACCAGTCTGGTGCATGTTCTCGCTCTCGTCAAATTAAAAAATTGCTTCTTTATTAGATCAGCTGTGACTGTTGTGTGGGTGACGCTCCTTGTATCTGTAATACAACTGTGCTGAAAAACTCGCACGTATAACACACGAAGAACGATTGGACGGTTGATCGGTCGACGGCCGGTCGCGACTGGTGCGAGGCAGCCCACATTGGTGGCGAGCAGATAGGTCAGCTTGGCGCCATCGGGCCGAGGCGAGGCGCGTGAAGGCCGGTCGGTCGGTTTCTCAGCTTCCCGACGTTAGCGGACTTCACTCGCTACTACTGTTCGAAACGCCAGCTAACATGCGCTGATATCGCTGCGGTATCGTTTGTCTCTTGTAACTTTAGCCATTCGCACCGTTCGTGTATCTGAAAAAATGAATTTTTTTAGGACATACAATATACAAACGAGGATTTGAAAATATACTCTAAATGTTATTATTAAACTCTCTTTTACTTAGCGAATTGTCCGATTTCCATTGTTGTTGAACGTACTGCGATGATGGTCGGTAATATTCCGCAGTTACTTGTGCACTCAAATGGAATTGGTTTCTTAATCGTTTGGTCTAATTCCAAAAGGCATAATTAATCAGGCGGAGAAATCTTCAAGCGTACACTCGTGCTGCATTGTACAGTGTGGTACATGGCCGTGGCCGAATTCGAGCGATTTTGGAAATCATCAAGTAATGGTATTCAGAAATTTACTGAATCTGTGCCAGAAATCGGGTCTATCGCAACCAATAAACAGTAGCGAAAATATGTCGCTGTAAATAATAAATATCGTTATCGAAACCGAGTTTGGTGTATAAATAATTTAATCGAATTTTACGATGCGCATAATTATCAGCTGATTGTGGCTTATTGCAGGCTTTGGTCTCAGTTATTTGGCTTCTCTCAGTTATTTGGCTTCTCCTATCTCCGCACAATAACGATTATCGTGTTCTCTGTCGCCGCTAGCGAACGTCGGACGTTTAAATGACACTCGCGAAACCTCGTTAAACCTAAACTTTATTCATTATGACCGCTACCATATGCATAACCGATCATCCAATAAAAAGGCGTCGCGGGAGGAACACTTGTCGTATGATACGTATGGAAATACGGAAGCTGGGCAAAATCTCATGATAATACATTTTCTCTCCTCTTCCAATCGACGTTGCTGGTGACTTTGTAATCCGCTTGTGTTCCTTTCTATGGACGCACATGCAACATACAGGGTGCTTCACTAATTGCAAACATATTTTCTGTGAGCCACATGAAATTCTTCGCTAAATTTTGAGTTTATCCTTTTTTGCAAATATGACTTTTTGCAAATAAATTAACAATGAAATCCATATTTGTTAGTTAATTTCCATAAAACTTTAATTTGAAATCTGGTTTCAGCGCAATGTAATGTTGAACATTGAATAGCAAGTCATAACATCTCCCAGCGTTTTCTTGAACGAAAAATCGATTCAAGATTGGTGAAAGAATGCAGTTTGAAGCGTACTTAGTGAGGAGCACTTTGTATAACGGCTTTTAAAATGCACGCCGCGCTCGCACCGGCTCGTCCATACAATTGGTAACTTATTTAAACCGACTATCGATATTCAGTGCGCGTCTAAGAATCGACGGGTTTGAAATTGCCAGTAACACCAGAAAGAGAGAGAGGAGGAGAGAGAAGAAGGAAGCACGGAAGTTTAAAGGAATGCTGAAACATCAGCCTGCCCACGCACAGCTTTTCTACCTAAAGCATTTCAACGCACAAGAATATAAGGCAAAAGAATACAGGATCTCTCTTACTCAAAACGGAAAAGATCAATTTAGCGAATTAAGGAGGAAGGAATCAATCTCAACGTTAACTTCCCGAATTACGAACCTTCGCATAAGAGAATCTACTCGACATTTTTCTTTTTCGCATATACAATAATTATCTCTGCAGTTGTATCTCTGCGTTATTGTATCGTCGAAAAAGCTAATGTTCCGCGTGATTACTCCGCTATAGTCGATGGCGACATCCGTACGTACGACATCAGTCCATAGTTCGTAATCGACAGATCGAATGAGCAGGACCAATGCGACGCGCGGGCAACTCATCCGTAAAGAGAACGCACGCTCGTCTCGTAGGAAATTTACCCGGTAATCCGTGTCGTGTTTTTCCATGGATTTCGATTACGTCTAGCCGCTCCTCGTTCCCACAACGAATTCCTGATTTTCCCCTACGGGATCAGGAGGAGCCGAGAGCGTGAAGAACATCTGTAAAATAAATAGTTTCAACGAGACATTCACGACTAATATAAATTTATGCAAAAAAAGTTTCTATTATACGTACGTGTTAATGGCTTGAAAATTTCGCGACTGCAACAAAGATTTTTAACGATTACATTTGTCTCTTCGAAACGATTTCTCTTCTACGATGCAATTTTGCATCATTAAAACTTATAAAGAGATTTCCAGAAGTCTAAATCACGAACAATCTGTGCATTAAATTATGCCGGTGATCGGCTGGGAAAGCCCGAGAGGAGGGAAAATTTAGGGATTTTCCATCGGAGCGGAAATGAACAATGATAAAATCCGAACGTTGCGCGATATACATGCATACATAGACGCGGGATGTGCGCGTGAATAAAATACGTGTGAATCTTACACTTTAGACAGACGCGCAGAGAGACGAACACGCGCTCGCTGTTACCCACCTTTACGCGGAGCGGAGCTGAGCGGAGAGGGGAACTGCCGGCTGGTAGTGACGTTATGTGGTTTTCCTTTGATGTGCAATATCCGCTCGCAGTCGTATGCGGTATGTCGACCGACTGTCGTGCTCGTGACGCGTGCATGACGGAATCGAGGGACCATGCACGAGTGGAACCGAATGCCCCGAAATAAAAATGTTTAAAGAAGGTTTCCTCAGAAGTCTGGGGAGCACACGTGTCTCCTCTTCGCCCCAGACATTTATTCTGTAGACTTGAAGGACAGGATATTATTATCTTCAACACTTCGCGGCGATTTTCTAATTTATACATTTGAATTAATTAATATGATGATGGAAATGCAGGCCTGCACTTGCGGAGCATCGAGGAGCCGAGGATGACGGCGGAGACGGCGGCTCCTTGCGTACAAGGAGTACAGGGAGCGCAGAGCGGCATGGCGAGTCAGAGTATGTTGCAACAGGTGCAGGATGGAAGTGGCGGCAACGGCAGCGGCGGCGGCGGCGGTGCTTATTACTCCTCGACATCGACCTCGACAGTGTACGATCCAGAATACGCTCGAATGGAGGCCTGGCTCGACGAGCACCCCGACTTCGTTAGCGACTACTTTTTAAGGTATCGCGCAACACTCTCTGCAAATCAACGAAGCAAACAGAGATCTTTTTCTTATTAAAATAGGATAAATACGAGACTTTTGCAACACTTGTTTCTTACCAATACTACTGCTTTCTCAGGAAAGTAACGCGGCAAACTGTAGACATGTGGTTGGTATCACATGCGACACCGACCTCGTCATCCAGCAGTTGCGTGGAGCTGTCGAGTCCGACCCATGCCGCCGCGGCCGGCAACTCGTCTTCCGGTCGAGGTGGTGGCTCGGGAGCCACCACTCCCGTACGCAAGATCTCGGCGCACGAATTTGAACGGGGAGGTCTCCTGAAGCCTATTGTAAATACGATTGACGGAACCCCGACGTTCCTGAGTGTGTCGCCAGGTGATACCGGTCAACCAGGTGGTGCGCAAGTCGGTTCCGGTAATCCGAACCGACCTCAAAGGCGATCCAGACACGAGCTCAGGCATCTCGACGAAAAGGATCTCATTTTCGAACTGGTAGGTATTTCTCGATGAGGTGCGTGCATCTTCCAAGCCTATAGCTTCTAAGAGCTCTGATTCTACAGGTGAAAGATATTTGCAACGAGCTGGACGTGAGATCGTTGTGCCATAAGATCCTGCAGAACGTGAGCACGCTTCTCCATGCGGATCGCGGTTCGCTGTTCCTTGTTCAGGGGGAAAGGAGCAGCACCGCCAATTCGTCTTCTCAGAGTCAGGAGAACAACTCCACAGATAACTTCAACGATGAGGATTCGCGACGTAACGATCAATCCTATTCGAGGAATAGGTGTCTGGTATCGAAACTGTTTGACGTGTGTTCGAGATCAACGTTACTAGAGATGGAGAAGAAAGACGAGATTAAGATCCCGTGGGGCACTGGAATCGTCGGATACGTCGCCGAGAGTGGAGAACCCGTCAACATACCGGACGCATACAAGGCAAGATATTGGGAATTACTATTTTATCAAACGGGTCGGCACTCTTGCCTGTCTATCAACCTTGTCTTGTATCAAGTAAGAGCGCGATGCGCCTCACAGCTGGCTGATTATTAAGCATCGGGAATTCTCGATGAATCATAACGTTTATTCGTATCGAAATACGATCTTTTCCGACATAAACGAGTTTGAGAATATCTTATCTGGCATGCATTCCTTATCTTTATTTCAATTACCACTTAATATTCGTGAGTACCTACTTCGACAAAGGGGGTGAATCCGCGAGAGATGGGAAGGGATGCGGATTGCCAGTTGTCATTGTTATCGAGAAACTTAAACGGGAATAGTCTGACGAAAGTGACTGACTTGTAACAAAGTATGTACGAGAGATGATAAGAAATAATTTAAACATTTTAGGATTCGAGGTTTAATCGTGAAATTGACGCGTTAACGGGATATCGTACGCGAGCCTTATTGTGCATGCCTATTAAAGATTGCAACGGTGACGTAATCGGAGTGGCGCAAGTAATCAACAAGCTCGGTGGCGAGGGACAGTTCACTGCGCAGGACGAAAAGGTTTTCGCCGGTTACTTACAATTCTGTGGTATCGGCTTGAGAAATGCGCAGCTTTACGAGAAGAGTCAATTGGAAGTGAAGAGGAATCAAGTAAGCGCGCGTTGAGAAATGAAATTTTTAATTTTTGCCGAAGGCGTGAAGGGGCCACGTATTGACACGTCTTGACATTAATGGTAGGTTCTGCTGGATCTGGCCAGAATGATCTTCGAAGAACAGAGCACGATAGAGCACATGGTTCTCAGGATTCTCACGCACACGCAGTCGTTAATCCAATGTCAACGTGTTCAGGTAATTAAACTTTTACCAAGTTGATTGCGCCCGATTGTCGATTGCGAGCAAACGAGAGCAAACTCATAAAAACTTACTTCAGGTGCTGCTCGTGCACAAAGCTTCGAAGGGAAGTTTCTCGCGCGTCTTCGACTTTGAAGCGAACGACCTCGTCAGCGAGGATTCCGATTCTCGTACTAGGTGAATCAAGTTTGTAATTACATCCAGTCGTTTCTTCGACAAGTTTGCTCCGAGTATCTAACGAATCCGTTTTGCTCTTTGCAGTCCGTTCGAGAGTAGATTTCCCATTAACGTCGGCATTACGGGCTACGTAGCGACGACTGGTGAAGTGAGTATTGCTCGAATATTAATACGCTCCTTTGTCGGCACGGCCGCGAAAACATTAGCGTACGAGACGATGTAAAAGCGATTTTCAGACTGTCAACATACCGAGCGCTTACGAAGACCCGAGATTCGATCCGTTAGTGGACGACGGTACCGGCTTCAGGCATCGCACGATTCTCTGTATGGCCATCAAGAACTCGTCCGGTCAAATAATCGGCGTGATTCAACTGATCAATAAATTCGACGACCTGCCTTTCACGAAGAACGACGAGAACTTCGTCGAGGCGTTTGCGATATTCTGCGGGATGGGAATTCATAATACGCACATGTGAGTACCCTCGTATCACCGATTTTATCTCTCGTATCAGTTTGACTTATCGAGTGTCTATTACTCAGGTACGAGAAGGCTGTGATAGCGATGGCGAAACAAAGCGTCACCCTGGAGGTACTGAGTTATCATGCGTCGGCGTCGATAGAGGACGCGCAGAGATTGAGAGTACGTTTTCAGCTATCTGCTTTTCCCTCGCTTTGCTTATCTCGATAGCTACATCATTTCTAAGCAACTCGTCTTGCTCCGACAGAGCTTGAGAGTCCCGTCATCGGCGAATTTTCAACTGCACGATTTTAAATTTGACGACATACACATGGAGGACGACGAGACGCTCACCGCCTGCCTTAGGATGTTCCTCGACTTGGACTTCGTCGAGCGGTTTCACATCGATTACGACGTGCTCTGCCGCTGGTTGCTCAGCGTGAAGAAGAATTATCGAAACGTCACGTATCACAACTGGCGACACGCGTTTAACGTCGCTCAAATGATGTTCGCTATTCTGACTGTAAGTTTCCGCGTTAAAAGGAGACGCAATAACGATTGCAATTTACATAATCGCTGCTCCTTGCAGGCTACGCAGTGGTGGAAGATTTTTGGTGAAATTGAGTGCCTCGCGCTCATCATCGCCTGCCTGTGCCACGATCTCGATCATCGTGGAACAAACAATTCTTTTCAGATTAAGTGAGTACCATTTGCTACGTTAATTTACACCCTTTATTATTTGGCAAGCTTTGTTCCTGTTTACACGAGATATCTCTTCGTTTCTAGAGCTTCGTCACCACTGGCACAGCTGTACTCGACCTCGACAATGGAACATCATCATTTCGATCAGTGTTTGATGATTCTGAGCAGCCAGGGTAATCAGGTCCTATCGAATCTTTCGCCGGAGGAATACTCGCGCGTGGTGAAGGTTCTCGAAGAAGCAATACTGTCCACCGATCTTGCCGTCTACTTTAGAAAGCGTGGCGCTTTCCTTAGTCTAGCACGCGGCGGTGGCTACAATTGGGCGTACAGCGACCACCGAGACCTCTTGCGCGGGATGCTGATGACGGTTTGCGATTTGGCCGCCATTACGAAGCCATGGGAGGTGGAAAAGAGGGTAGCTGAGCTCGTTAGCAGCGAGTTCTTTGAACAGGGCGATATAGAAAGGCAGACGCTCAACATTACGCCCATTGTGAGTATTTGTAGATGTGAAAAATACTTTTTTGTGCTATACTATTGTAGAAATGATGAATTGGAGATTTTTACCTCGAGTTAACAAAAAAGAAAATGTGCTTGAAATAATTATAATAGGTTACACAGATTGAATAATATTACAGAATTGACCATAATTAATAATTTTGTTGTTAGTCTTGGTAGGGATTGCTTACTTTAGAGCGTAAGGTTTTGAGATATATTCAATATCGAAAGGTCCCACCTTAATAAGGTGGGAATAGTTGGTGCTTTTTAACCGTTTAGAGATGCGATAAAATTATTAAGAAAAGAAATTTTAATTGTGCTTAAGTCTAATTATATTATTTATTATTTTTCTCCAAGAATAATATTGGTGGCTAACAGATTAAAAAGGAGTAAAAAAATTATTTTTTTTCTAATAGGATATTATGAATCGCGAAAAAGAGGACCAATTGCCAATGATGCAAGTTGGTTTCATTGATTCGATCTGCCTCCCCATTTACGAGGTACGCACAGTTTGTATTGTACTAGCTTGTAATGTACTAGCGTAACTCGACGAATTATCTTTCATCGGCATTCCGTCCCGTGTTTATCTTTCTCCAACGCTTGTTTTAACAGGCATTCGCCCAATTGTCGGATAAACTCGTGGCGCTCGTCGACGGAGTCAGGCAAAACAAGCATCACTGGCTGGAGATCGCCAAGAGCAAGTGTCAGCCGGAGAATTGCACGAACCACGACAGGACGAACACGACGTCGCCGACGTCGGTATCCGACAACGAGGAGACCAGCGAGCAAGCGGACCAATAGTCATTACATCGTCACTGTCACCGGTTATCCGGATTAAATGCACAAAGCACAGCTGTACGTTGCGCCGTCTGCCAGTCGTCAGGAAGAGAAATAACACGGGGGGGGGAGGGGGAGAGGGAGGGATCGGGTTACTGTCGTTTACAGGCCGCCCTCGTCGCTTTTCCTCGTCTCAATTATCGCGGCCTGTGTCCTGCACGAACAACAAGCGGATAATTGATCCGCACAATGAAGTCCGTGCTACTTCATTTACTGTCAATTAGATTTTTACGCAGATCTGCTGATCAAATAGACCAAATATACAACTTTCTTGCAAACTTCAACGATACGATGTATCTTAATCAAAAGAGGGAAAACAGAAGTTGTTCCGTAAATTTTATATAAGTTGACGAAACTCTGAAACTATGCGTCGATCGATATGTATATACGAGGTAAGATACAACAGATCTTTCTTCTCTCTCTCTCTTTCCCGTCTCCGTCTCTGTCTTGCTTCCTCTCGTCTTCGATCCACCCTCGTTTACATGTATCCTAAAATCTAAACCGATCAATCACCGTATGCTACTATTGTACCTGATTGCATTGTGTATATATTTACTGTGACAGACCTCTTTTCGATGCAGAGAGAGATAGAGAGAGAATGAAGATGGGGGATTGATTCTCGAGTATGTTTTATACAATAATCTACGACGCGATCCGACTCGTTAAAGGACAACCGTGCGAAGCAGTGCCGTACGTGCAATTAGATTGTATGTATTTGTATACCAAAGTGTAAATTTATATATATCGGGATCGATCGCGGCTACGGTCAGCCGGTAAAATAGCGATTCGAGTGGTCTGCGACGCGTGCTAATCAATTAGCAATTAATCGCAGCAGACGTAGTACCTGCCGGGCTTCTCAGTTGCTTTGTCTTCGCTTTTTCTTTCGAATGTATCGATCCTTCGGATCGATCTCGATCCAAACAGTCGTTTTCGTCTTCAGGCGGGACCCCGGTCGCCAGGAAAAACAAATAGAAGCTACGAGTTCACCAATAGAGAAGGCAGCAGCTACGTTATCTTTGACGTTAGACTGGTAATTTGAAATTAGATTAGCCTATATATGAAAATTTTAGTATCCCTCGTGTATTTTACTATTTTTCACGGATCCTCGCTGCAATACCTTATACCTTATAGCGCGTTCGTTGAACTCTTGATTAATAAAAAAGATACGCATATCATTAGATAATTGTTGAAGCGAAATAGCTCACATTCGACGTCATATCCTAAACGTGAAAAAAACGGAATCCCTTTGGTATCGCGTTCGACGCTTAATAAACGTTCGTACAGCGCGGCTCTGAGAAGACGAAGACGACCTAGGCATTTAGTGATCGCACGTGTGATCGTTACTTATAATAGCGCGTGACTTCCTTATATGTTCCTTTAATCCTGCAATCTTTGTGAAGTGATCTTTTTTTTTATTTTAATATTGATTCCAAGAGAGAGCGGTACTTGTGCCCGCGTCGCCACCAACCTGCGGGCTTAGGTGATGAAAATATAACATGTGTGATAATGTTTTCTCGTGTGCGTGTAACTGTAGCGCGGATGTGTGCTCGAGAGAGGAGAGAACGAGAATGCTATTGTACAGTGATTTCCTTTTTTCTTGTGTAAATTATATCGTGAAGTGACGCGCATCATCGTTATGATAATAACGCTGGTGCGACGCGAGTCATATATTATTCTACGAACAATGTCTAATATATTAAAGAGCGAGAGAGAATAAATTATGTGAATATACACAAGGCGCCTTGCATCGTATTTCCTTCAACACTCTTCAATTCTCTTTTCCGACCGAGGATTTACCGCTCGCCCCGATAATGCGGAGCCTGCTTTAATTGAGTACTTAATGGCGCTATCGATCGAGATGCGAGAGATTGCACGGATCATCTAATTGCGTCCGAGAATGAAGCCCGTCAAAGCCCGCGGCGTCCCATCGCGTCCGATCGATAGTTAAGAAATTACGCTCGACGATGTGGGCCGATTGACGACATAATTTCGTAACTTTCTGTCGATGGACCTTGATCGCCGCGACTGATGCATGCCAGAAGAATGCGAAAAGTCGAGCCAAAGCGCGTTATCACGCTGACGTTACGTACACATGCACATCTGTAAATCCTCAAGCACGCACGCGGCTCGCTGAAAAGTTTAAGTATTAACGTTTTGTTTTTTCCCATCATTTTATTCCAGCCTCTTCTGTTACAACGTGTCGTCCATTCGCATTGTCTACTCGTTTCTCTGCTCGGATCGCATTCACGCGGCGTACGTCGATATCTTTCACTCGCGGAAGGTTGACGTCGCACGTCGGAAAGTGCTGAAGCTCGATTAAACTCGTGGGGAAACGCGATCCATCGAAGGAAGGGCGTAATTACTGTTGCCGTTGCGCGATCTCGTGACTTCGCATGACAGATAGAACGACGTCGTCGCCGGCGCTGACGAGCTTATTGTGGGCCTGCGCGTGTGTGAGTTGACTTATTGGCTCCCCATTCAGCCTGACAATTATATCACCCGCTTGCAAGCCAGCTGTATGGGCGAGACTCCCGATCGCCACCTTGTCGAGGACAAGCATTGACAAGTTTAATGATGATCTAATGTAATTCGTTTTTTTTTTATTTTATTTTGTTGAAGAATAATTGCTGACGTCTCTTACGATAACACAGTTGTTCGTCAAGTGTTTTGTTTTGTTTTTGTTGTCTATTCCATTTGAGACAGTTTGAATGCATGCTTGAGTTTCTAAATTAGAGTATTTTTTCGAGTTGGAGTTTTTCAGTTGAGCGAGTATTGATAAGTCTGTTCTTTGTGGCTGCATAATTGTGGCACATTCTTCGCGTCTAGAATTATTAGGAAAGACATAATCAGATATTGGAGAAGAAAAGGAGGCAAATAAGACGCTTGAGAAAGACAGTATTGAAAAGAGAGAAAATAAAAGAGATAAGGGAAAATGCAGGAAGTGCAGCGATGAAGAACAGACCTTGATAGGAAGCGTAAGTAATTCGTATTATTGCTCACACATTTCTATTTATAATTAGAAAATTATCCTGAAGGTATAAATAGAGTGTCTTACCTTAACAGCGGTTAAGGGAAACGCAAAGTCTACACCTCCGGAGAACCGAATGCCCCACGGTTGACCGTTGCATCGCGACAATTTGATGTCCGTGGTAATCGCCATGCCGGAAGTTCAATGCCGCGGTGTAAAATGATTCACTTATTGTTATCTGAAAAGTAGGCCGAGTCACGTGACCTCCGATTATTTGCAAAATTGCGAGTTCGTTTTAATCCATGACGTAATCACTGTTAAATCGCAAATTCGAACCTACTTTTCCGAATTCTCACAGCGTGACGCTAATGACGTTCTGATCGTTCCTCGATTTAACACAATCGCTCAAATCGGGCGTACCTGAATCGAATACGAATCACCTACGGGCGACGATCGGGATCGCTGATCGGTTTTCGACGTCTACGCTTCGGTGTGGCGGCGCGCGCGCGCGCGTCCTCGCGGCGCATTCGAATTTCGTCGGAGCGCGCCGCTGCGCATGCGCGGGACCTACATACCTATTTCCAATACGGCGGGAGCATGCGCGGAAGGCGCGCGTCGGTGGTACGCGCCAGACGATCCGATGAGGCTGCGAAGCGATTCGATGACTCGCTTTCACCGGAGATCATCGAATTATTAAGACGAACTTTCGCGCTGATAGCAGCTAACGCGCTCGAACGTGATCTTCGGCGCGTTATCGCGTAATTCGGCTAACTTCTCGACGGTGGCGCGTAACCAGCGGGGACGAAGTTTGATTTCGCGGAGGGCGCACGCTCCAGCGGCGACCCCGGTCCTGGCCCTGATCCCGGCACAGCACAGCTGAGTCCTCGCCGAGTGACGAACGAGCCCTCGCTCGGAGAAGGGCCTCGTTCATCGTGAACCCCCGCACACCCCGCATCTGCCGCGTACACTTGATCGTCGCGTTTTCCCGCTAATAAATCGCATTTCTCTTCGTCCTCTCTCCGCGGTCAACTCGTCGGCGATCGTCCTCCGGATACTCGTTGGATCTCCCGCACGCGTCCACGCGGGAAAGAGAGGCGTCAAATGTCGAGGGTAAGTGAATGGTCGTTCGCTGTTCACGGGGATGACTGATGATGATCTCTCGAAATGTGTGCACAATCTCCCCTGACAAATATTCTGTTATATCTTTCTTTAAACTTCGTCGTTTGCTCTTTTCTCTCTTTAGCTCCGCCTACGTTTTTTTTTTATGCTAATGTCCAGCCGCATTACGTTTGTGTCATGTGATATGTGTGTCGTACGTATTGGAGGAGAATATTAGTGCAAAAATAGGCGAAGCGGGATTGTATTTCACGTAGACCTTTAGCGCGCGTGTATGTACACACGACGCGCCTCTCATGAGTTTCGCATGTCGCCCTCGATTGCGAGCGATCTGATCGCGCGATTTAGCGGCGCAATAATAATTCCATTCGCGTCACTATTTGTTTATCATACGAGCAATTCTTAGCATAACGTGAGTATATAATATATATATATATATATATATATATATATATATATATTCGAAGAACGATGGAAGAGTCGCTGAAGACGCGGATTGGTACTTCGAGTTATAAATGATCGAGAGGTCCAGTTGTTTGGCAATGAGATTGCCATCGACTCTTCGATGATAAATCAGTTGCTGATCTGTAATAAATAATTAATATTTCAGTGATCGCGCGCATGGTGGAGTGTCATGGTTCCGGTGAATGGAAACATCCGCCGATTACGGGTAGCCTCGACTTGCGGACGGACCTTGCGTTTTCCTGCAACATCTACGTGTAAGTTGGACCACTCGACTCACGCGAAGACGATCACGGGGAACATGTGTAGCGAGTGAATTTAATGCGAACCTCCAAACGACTGCCCGTGCAAACTAGACGAGCGTATAAAGCTGCGACGTTACGCTCTCGTTAGCTCATCGAAAACGATGCGCGGTTTAATTCGATGTATCGTAAAGTTGAGAGAGAGAGAAAGAGCGAGAGAGAAAGAGAGAGAGAGGGAGGGAGGGAGAGAGAGATGGGACGAAAGGAGTATGACTCGAAGAGGGGAGAGGACGAGCGAGTTCTGGGGGTGGCTGTGCCGTGCTGCTGGCTGCATCGATCGTTTCCATTGGCGCTATAGCGTCTGTTTCCTACGGACGGACAATGCGACCTCGTCTCGAGGCAGAAAAATACTATAAATCGCGATAACGGCCCGCTGACGGCCACTCGTCATCGGCAGCTTCGCATCCGGCGTTTGCGCGCTCGTGTCCGCTATCGTTCGTTTAATCATCACGGCACGTTCGGGCGATCGATCGCGAACCGATTACGAGCGCCGGCCAGCTCGTTTCTTCTTTAATCGTCGCTATTATATCGATTCGCATCGCTTCATACATAAAAGCGCGCGCTTTCTAATTCAAGAGCAAACTCGCAAAGCGACTTTGGAATTTTTCACGAGGCGAAGCTGTTTTTCCTATAGCATCGCGTCGCGCGCGTTTTATCCCGTAGGTATCGGAGATACGCGAGCCAATCGTTGCTCGTTGCAGCCGGATAAATATGCGAGCGCGAGCGGTGCTGAGGGTTGTAGGGGGCTGTCGGAGGTTTATTCAAGGTTGAGTGAACCTCACGTGTCGCTTGTCAAAGCGCAGGTAAGTCGCTGGAAAAATGGACTCGCCTATTCTATTTTGCGACACTGACGAGGCAACAAGACGAAATCGAGCGACCGGGCCGACAGCGGTGTCAGTTATATTCCCGACTCTGTTTGCATAGTGCGTACATACGCGGTTCAAAATAGCAAGATTCCTCTCGCATAGCGAGGAAAAAAATATTTCCGCTATGGAAGCGATTATGTATTAAGGGCGACGATAATAATCCGGGATTGATCGCGCTCAATTGTCCGCACAGCGGAGATGGAACGTATTGAACACCGTCCGTTTTGTGTTCGATGCAGACGCGGGTCTCCCCGACGGTTCTCCGATGGCAGACCGAGAGGGTTGAACGGTTACAGGTGCAAACATGCCCGGGCGGTCGCCGGCAAGGGCATACGAGCGGCCCATTGCGAGCGGCGGCCGCAAGCTCGCCGCTACTTGAATGTCACCGCGGGAGGTGAGGTGACTATGATGACTGCGGTGAAGTAAGGTATCCCGGTAATATGCAGAACTTCTCGTAGCCTACATAATCAGCGCGAATCCCATGTTGAAATTATATTGAAATTACGAAATTGTCAACTGCCTCTCATTATTATAAAATAATTAGAAAACTGGAAAATTGGGCGAAATTGTAAGAACTTGAGAAATTTTTGATTTACCAAATATTACCTTACTTTACTCCGTAATCTCGATAAACGATACTTTTCTATATTACAATCCAACATCTCGAAGCTTTCGTTTCGTTACAAGAACAAATGATCAGGGCGCGGGATGGGCGAGTCCTGGCTCTCGGTCCTGCTCGCTGCCACGATGACAATGATGACGATGATGGCGGTAACGAGAGCCGATTCATCCTCGACGCCGTCTTTGTCGACATCCACCCACAACGACGACGTCGTCGACTCCAAACGGGTTTGTTCGCTGACAACTATCTCTATATTATTTTTCACTATCCTTTCTCCCCTAACGTAACGCTTCCGATTATTTTGAAGACCGCCATCGAGGAAGCGCTGGACGTAATAGAGGCGGCATCAACTGGCTCTCTGGGCGAGGTTTGCGTCAACTCGGCAGGGTTCAAGTCTCTCCCAGCTGGTGTCACGTTAGACCCGAGGCGTTACGACACGGCGCGTCAAAAGGTCGACATGACGGCTATGGTGCTGCAGAATATCGGGGCTGCTGAGGCGACGCGACGTAACGGTGAGTTGAAATCGTAGAGTTCTAGAGGAACTAGTTCTGGATCACCAAGAAGAACTCTTGATCAGAAGACAAGATAATAGATAATTTAAACAAAATGGAAATTAGTCGTGCCGTAAAAGAAAACTGTAAAAATTACTTTTGTATGAATGATTTCCGAAACTAATTTCGGAGTTTTGTCTAGCTCGTTACTCTATCTACTACTCGACAGACATTTACGACACCTGTTGCGCGTAGCGAACAATATGCTCACCGGGGGTGCTCATGCCGAGCGGACACGTTCTCAAAAATGTTAATAGCGAAAACTGTGCAGCTCTTTTAGATGCTTTGACGAAATCACTGCTCGTGTCGGTGGACGACGCCGTGGAGGCGAGGGTGATCGCGTTAAACGCATCTACTGGCACGGTGATCACCGCGGTGTGGCTGAAACGCAGCCCCGGGAGCGTGGGTGAGCCCTCCAAGGTCGAGAGTCATGCGCTACAACCAGGGTCGCAGCCGGATTCCAACTTACCCTGGTTTGAGAACGCAGGTGGCAGCAGTGGTTTAAGGTTTGCGGCATCGATTACTTGTACAGATTGTCTAATAATCATGCTGGTTTACAGAAGTGAAACTTTCTCAAATCTTTAATCTCTTCGTCTACTATTGATAATGTTGTATTGTGGAACGTTACTGATGATACAATCGACGAGGAAACTATAATTTTACTTATTAAGTAAAGTAGAAAGAAATGGCATGCAATTTCTTTGTTACCGAAGGAAACTTATCCATTTTTCATCATCTTTGAGCTTGCGTAACTTTAACTTGTTAGTTGCATCATCAGTAACGCGCCGATGACTTTGTACTTCTTCTTAAGACGTCAGCACGCACACGCATGCAC
This sequence comes from Ooceraea biroi, assembly GCF_003672135.1. Lineage (NCBI taxonomy): Eukaryota > Metazoa > Arthropoda > Insecta > Hymenoptera > Formicidae > Ooceraea > Ooceraea biroi. The sequence goes on from NC_039509.1 coordinate 10,322,494, forward strand.
GCACACGCACACGCACCTATACGCAATCTTTCGACTTTATTGCACCATCGCTCGTTCACATTTTTAATGCCGTTTCTTTTCTCTCGATAATATCTGGTGTATCGCGATCAACTATGAAAACAAAAAAATATGGGTCTGTTAATAATAAGAGATTTAATTTGAAGGAAAAAAAACTAAAATAGAAACTATATATTGAGTTGTAACATATATTCCCGTTTATTTAGTGTTTTTAATAACGAATATATGTTACAAGTCAATATTAAATGTCGTGTTTTACTCAAAGTTATGTCGGATTCAAGGTTGAGCGTTCTAGAAAATAATACTATCGGTAGCATTAGATATTATTTTACATAAAAATTTTATAAGTTATGCCGTAAGAGAGCAAAAAATAGACCCATATGTCCGAGAGAACTCGCTGAAAAAGAAAATCGCGCTCGTCCTGTAGGCGCTCCACGATCATTCATTATCCCTCATCATCCCGTACGAGCGTCAAGTCATAGAAACTCGATACTCGCGGACACTTCGTAGACATGATTCCGCGAGGCTTCAGCCTCGCGTTGTTCCGACAACGGCAACATAAGCGATAGCGGGATGACCGTGAAGTGCCGGGTACGACTCGTTGCGCGAAACACGTGTTCACCATCAAAAATCGAAGTTTCTATGGCGGCTTGTGGCGTTTGCGTGTGATCCCAGGTCACCGAAATTCATGCAGTCACCGCCGATTGAATCCTACAGGGGTTGGTGGACCATCCCGTACTTCTCCTGCAAGACTCACAGCTGGCTCATTTCGTACAGCGTCAACGTGAAGTCGCCGGACGTTCACCCCGGGTTAGTACAGAAGAAACTTTACCTTACGCGTCGTTATGTAACATGAGCTCCTCTCCCCCTCTCCGTATTGATCGTTTGATTATCGTTTTGTTGAAGGGTGCGAGAATTCATCAGCATGGATATCGATATCAACGGGCTGGAGGTGAACCAGTGCGATACGCCGATGCAAAACCGCAATGACAAGCTTGAAGCTCTCTCGAGTAATCAGATAGCTTTCTTCAAGGGCACGCACAAATGCCACACCGATACCACGCAAGTAAATGTCCGAGTGTTTCGCGATATTTATGCGAACAAAATGATGAGAATGAAAAATTCTTTCTTTTTTGGCTCTCTTAGTGCGTGTACCAAGGACCTGCTAGCAGAATGAACGGTGTGGGCGCCGGTTGGGCGAAGGGCGCTTACGTGTGCAAGTGTCGGCAAGGCTTTTACAGTACCAGTCAACACCGGGTGGGTTTCGATGGCATTCTGGTGGAAGGTATCAGCATTAATATGACATAATATAAGTAATATACAAAAATTTAATATTATGTGCTTTTATATATTTATTTATGTATTTGTATAATATTAATATACATATATTCCTCCTACTAATATATAAATATTAAATATTTTATATTACATATTTTTAACTTGATACTCATTACAGCCGCTTGGAAGGAAATGAAGGAGAACAAGAGCGACTCGTACGAGAAGGTATTTCGATGTCTGCGCTGTGCTCCGGGTTGCGCAAAGTGCAAAGGTCCTGAACCCTGCTTGGCGACGTACAATTGGCCCTTCAGGTATTTTTGTGCACACATACGTGTCGTTTCGTCACTCGATGTTGTATTTTAATTCCGCATTATCTATCAAGAATTTCGCTGCTGGCTGTTTCAATTTTCTGCGCGTTCGGCACCATCGTCTTGGTGGCATACATGTATCAGCATCGTAAACTAAAAATATTCAAGGTTGCCTCCCCGACATTCCTGTCCATCACGTTACTCGGCTGCGCCTTAATGTACCTCGAGGTACGTGCGCTCTTTCCTCTATCTTTAATAAAAATTTCATTGAATATTAATCAGAAGCAAGCTCCTTCTCCCGCTCTCGCAGATGGCCGCCATATTTCCGGTCCTCGACATGTATTCGTGTATCGCCACGAAGTGGACGAGGCACATGGGGTTTTGTGTCTCGTACACGTCGCTGCTGATGAAAACCTGGCGGTAAATAATTGCAATCAGCTAACTAACGTGTCATTACGTATGAAGATGTGAACAGATCGAATCGCCCGATACGAGTTAGACGATTTCGTTTGCAGGGTCTCGCTCACGTATCGCGTGAAAAGCGCTCACAAGGTAAAGCTGACGGACAAGCAGTTGTTACAGTGGATGGTACCCATCCTGCTGGTGATGCTGATCTACCTCGGCACGTGGACCGTCAGCGCGCCGCCCTACGCGGAAGTGATCACGGACAACCACGGTCTGAAGTTCTACCAGTGTTCCTACAACTGGTGGGATCACAGCTTGGCTATCGGTAAATGCAAGAAGTCGCAAGAACGATAAAAAGCTCGACCTGATCGATAAATTCGTTCCTTTGTAATGTTGGACAGGTGAAATCCTTTTTCTCGCCTGGGGCATAAAGGTGTGTTACAACGTGCGAAACGCGGAGAGTCTGTTTAACGAGGCCCGTCTGATAAGTTACGCCATTTACAATATAGCCCTGGTGAACATTACCATGATGAACATTCAGTACGTAATCAACGTAACGTACATTATTACATAATGCGAGCGCGAGTTCGCGAAAGTGTAATGCGATATGTGATATCAAACATAACGCGCTTTGCAGCCTCCTCATATTTCCTCGCGCCGGGCCGGATATCAAGTATCTGTTGGGCTTCCTGCGTACTCAACTCTCGACGTCCGTCACGGTCTTCCTCGTATTCGGCCCTAAAGTAAGCCAATGAACTTATAAAAATTACAATTGCTCATATTTTAGTGATTCGTGGATCAATCCTGGCAATATAGTCTCGATGTTCGGACATAAAACTTTCTAACCGAAGCAGCTGTGCGCTAACGGGATTTGTTAGACTTCAAAACACAGTTATTATTAATTAAAATCAATATGAAGCAATATGAATAAATTACATTCGCTGCGTTATGCGCGTACAGGTGATCAGGGTATTACGAGGCCAAGGAGACCAATGGGACAGTCGAGCGAGAGCGCGCGGCGTCACCGCGAGCTTCTCTTTAAACGGGATTGGATTGGTGCCAGAGGAAACGACAGACCTGTATCAGGAAAACGAGGAGCTCAAGGTAATCACATCCTGCGTGATTATTGTGAAGCGATAATGACATGAGCAATTAAAAGACTTAAATCCCTCAGGAGGAGATTCAGAAACTAGCTGCGCGGATAGAATTCATGAAGATAGTGCACATGGAGATGCACAATAGGCACGTCAAGCCGAAGATGGGCGGTTACTTCAGCACGCACGGCCATGGTCACGGGCATCCATCCACCGGTCAGAGTCCCATCGCCAAGAGCTCGACGGCTAGCTTTATTCTTAAAGTATGTATCTAAGTCGTTCTGGCGTTGTCGATTCCAGTACGCGCAATGTGGATTCGTAAAATCCGCTGGAAGAGCGTCTTGGGAAATAAATTGGAGTAATTTATTGAGCAGACAGCCGTGGAGCGAGGTGCGAGCGCGGCCGCGGCCGCGGCAGTCGAGGATTCGACCTTTCCGTCCGGTAGTCTGCACAGAGCGCGAAGGATGGAAATGTTGAAGGAGAGGAAAGCGGAGAGGGAGAGGGAGCGGGAAAAGGAGCGAAACAAGGAAAAGGAGCAGAAGGAGAGGTCGCAGCAGGAAAGGCCGCAGTCGAGCGGTGAAAAGGTCTGACTAGTGGTCAATAGCGAGGAGGTACGTGAACCCAGTCGCTGGTTCTTTCCACACCGCCAGTCTTCCTCTCTGTCAATCGGTTTTTTTTGCCAACAGGTATGGTTGTGACGAAGACAGTGTTTCGACGAGAGCGAGAGGATGAGAAAAATTCTAGAAATTCGAAGGAGAAGGAAGAGAAAGAGAAAATTGGTAAAATTCAGATTGTATCCTTTAATGGACAGGAGACTGCCCGTATTTGTATGAAACGCAGCCGTAATCGAATCACATCGCGATCACTGTCTTCGCGCCGTTGCGATAGCGATATCTTCGTAATCTTCGTAATTGTATGATATATCTTGAAATTAAAATCTCTCTAATGAGTCTGACGCACGCGCGGAAAGCGAAAAGCGACGACGACGGCGGCGACAGCGAGTGTTTCACGTCCCGATTTATTTTGTAGTAGTGATGGCGTTGCTCCTGAAAGTACGATATTTTAATTATAAATTTAAACTTTAATAACGCTTTTTTTTCTCATTGTAAAAGTACTGCACTAGAAAACGACGGATTTAGCCACTGAAACAACGGCTAAATGTCAAACAAATTCTATTTACAGCAAGATAGATGCGCAAATCGCCGAGAAATCCAACAAAATAATCGAGACAACCGAGCTGTCACGAAATGCACAAAGAATGCGCAATGAGTTCACGAGCTGTCGTCGTTCAAGCCTTCGTTTCGCCTTCCGCAAGCGTGATATCGCTTCGTTGCGAGCATTTGATAGAATTATAAGGAACGCGTTTTTATGTTTCTCTTATCGAATTGATTTATGTCCGTGATGGCGTACGTGCGCGCGCTTTTGCCAAACAACAGCACCACTGAGATTCCAAGTATATTAATATTCGATATTAAGGGCGGAACGGCCCTTTTTAAATGTTACATAAGCGTCATCATGTTTCTCGGATTTTCAACAACGTTTCAGGCGACCTTATCACGCCAACTGTCAGAGACATCGTCACCTCCCGAAAGATATATTTAAATACACATCAGATTTGAATGTAGGTGTTAATTTAAGGTGGTATTATAATACCAGTAAAATAGGCGCATAATTTTCCAACTCGGTCACTTGACAGGTTCGATCAAACTAATAAACGTCGTTGAATGCACCAGAGGATTGATTTTTCGTTCCGTATATTAAGTCCAATTGCATTCGCGACGCGCGATATTCGATTCGACCTTTTATTTCTGCTATTTTATCTGTATCTTCTGCTCGTTTGCGAATGCAGAGTTGCATTTTTTTAAATTGCGAGTAACCGACCGAGATAGCTGCTCATATAACAGTTTGTATAAATGTTACATGTGACAATAAAGTTACGCGACGGGCTGTAATAAAAGGTAAAAAATAGCGGCTTTACTGGCAACCGTAAAGCTACTCGCATTCGGCCCGGCAAAAGATAAATCAAAAAAAGAGAGAAAGATGAAGGCGATAGAGATATAAAATCGTGCGATTAAGACGATTAACGGTTAATGAGGTCTTTACCTTGTTGGTTTACACTTTTTTAAACGCTTGCGTTTTCACGATAGACGATTGTTATTGTAGACGATTGCATATAGTCGCGTGTTGACAACGACCGACGAAATATCGCTGTTCGTGTCTACGATATTTAGCGTACGCAATATCTCTGTTGAATATGCGACTGATAGAGCGGAGGTGAGTGTGCGTGCGCGTTACGAGACAAAGTTAAGAGATATATTTACATTCGGTGGCGAAAGATATGCCGAATATCCCGCAACTTTCTGCAAGACTCACGTATAGCCATACGAGTCGATGCATTTTTATTTTTATTTTCTCGCGATAGCACAGAATGTTTCTCTCTTAAAAATCACCAGACGACTCTCCTGGTACACGCACATTCGTCTCGTATTACGATAATATTTAATCAGCGATTAACAATTAACTTTGGACACTGAGATCGTCATGTTACTCTTGACTCCAGTCAGGAGTGAGCGAGACAATTTTCAAACAGCGAGAATTCTTGCAACGTGAATGTTTCATTTAATCCTTCGTTTCGCGGACTTCTTTTTTCTGTGGCTGATAAGTTATCATTACTGCACATGTTTGCTACATTATTACACTGTAGAAGCGAAACGTGAGGAAGGTTTCTACGGTCCTCCAAGTAAAACGTATGGCAGATCCGTCAGATCACGTATTTTCACATGAATCACATCGATCACGCGAATACAAAATCAAACAATACTAATTGCTCATTTCGTCAATGCGATATGGATGAATCGATACGTATGGAAGTGCAGTATCGTGTAGCGCAAGTTTCGCCGATCTGAACTAAAACAGAATTAATTATATAATAATTTGCGAACGAAACGAAGAATTAATAGGGGAATTCTCTTTGTACTCTGTCGTGTTTATTCAATACTTTAAGAGAGAACACAAGAGTGTCGATTCGTCAAGAGCGGATTGTCAATTGGTGGGCTGAGCGCGGTGAGTCAATTTCGGGGGTAACGGCGGCGAGTCGAGTTTATCGCGCGAGAAGGGACCTGACCCCTTATGGTCCCAGACCATGGATCGGCGTGTCCCTTGGAGCGCGACTCGCGCAGATAGCGCGTATTATCCGTTGTTCGTTTAAAGGAACTAGCGTAATCGTAAACACGAAGACTTCCATTCCCGTTTCCCGGATTAAGTACAAACGGCAACGCGACATGGATCTCGTTGCGTCGCCTTATATAAGCGCGATAGACACTCTGCGCTCGATGTAAATCGTCAAAATGCACTGTTGTAGCTTGTGGCGCGCGCGATAACTCGCGATAAGAGACGAACGCTTTCAGTGTTGCGCATCGCGTATGTGTGAAAATTGCTTTGTTCTAAGAGAACCAAAGAGAGAAAGAGAGAGAGAGAGAGAGAGAGAGAGAGAGAGAAAGAGAGAACGAGAGAAAGAAAGAGTGGCGTCTCCGTCTAGTCCGCGCGTTTGCGCTGAATCGCGCTAAAACTGACAGATGTTGCGAGTTCGATCCACGTAGATTCTATATCCGGCGTTATTTTTTCGATACACATGAGAAGAGGCGGAGGAATTGTTTTTCTTTTACTACGGGATCGCGTGTCAATTAAATGTACACGCGAGAGGAGATTCTAACGCGCTCGATCCCCATTTTTTCCCTTGTTCCGCCGAACAAATCAAACACATATGTAGTACCGGATACATATTTGTAAAGATATACTGTATGTCAGTGAATACAATAATCTTGGAGATTAGCGAGATTGTTTTATTCCTGTAGTTCAATTTTCAATTTTGGGTGAAGGAAGCAAAAAAAGAGGGAGAAAGAGAGAGAAAAGACGTATGATTAAAAATTAAAAGATGAAGAGCAGGAAGAAATTTCTATCCGTTGTTTCGCTTGAAAATTTTTATTTACACACGCTACACACTATATAGAATGTGAGATATGAACCTTTCGCACCTTGCCGCTCGCCCGAGTGGCGAGTGTAATCAGCGACCAGAATGTAATATCACGAATAAAAGAATTGCACGTTGCCACGGAAAAAGATACACGGTCACGAACTTTAAACAGCGTCCGTGAGAGCGAGCAACAGCTATTCAACGAAACAAAACGCGACTTGTACAACAACAACCAATTAAACAACAATAATAATCAATCATAAGGACATTGACACTACACGAGTCTTCGTCGGTACGCGACGAAAGAATTTCAGAATATACCTTTAAAATCTCTGATCCGCGCGAGTGTCTGTGATAAAACAAGAATCATTATCATGATCAATGTCGTCGGCATTGTACAAATTATAAAATCTATCACAAAAGAAAAAATACGCTACTCGAATCTTTAAATAAACCGTAAAAGGAACCCTAGGCCTATTCATTTATGCTAGCTGATGTGCGGATATTTGCGAAGTTCAAGTCGACTTGGATCCGATTTTCGTCGAATTTGGGCCGGACTCGAGTAACTGATGAGTTTAATTAATTCGACTAAATTCGATATATTATATTTCTTGGATTACTCGCATTTTCCCGAAATTACTCAATATAAAGTATTTCATTTACAATTTTTCAAATATCCATATATGTGAAAGTATGCAAAATAATGATTTATTCGAATTCTAATCTCGAGTTTAAACCAGCTGAAAGAGGATCCGAATCGGCTGAAAAAGTTCGAGTGTAGAATACTCGCACATCGTTAATTTACGCTGTATGGCAGTACGCGTAACAGAGTGTCGTATGCATAATCTAATATTTAGATATTTGTACTTGACGTTAATTATAATCGCACATATGACAAAATAGTACTACGTAGGCATGACTCACACTGTATCAGAACGTTGTTGCTGTACTGCACCGTATACTATTTTACTATTACTACGTTTACCCGCTTTCGAGTAATTATAAAGCGTGCAAAACCTTACGTTAAAGTACTGTCATTCGTGCGCCGTTCCACATTATCGTTGAACCGAGTTTGGTAATCAACTGGCAAATGCAAATCGTCTCATCGGAAATTATAATATCGTGTCATCGCAAAATATGATCTGTGCTGTCGTGACGTCGAGCAACAACACTCAGGTTCACTCAAGCCCGATCGAGAAATTAGGATTGCCTACAGTGAAAGTCAGGCCGCATTCTTCACGCGTATATTATTTGGTCGAGTAGCGCAGGTATCCCTTTACTATTCTCATCATTTAACATTAATGATACCGATCGATAACGACGTGCCGGTCGATGTAACGATTGACTCCTCCTCGATTATCGCGCGTGCCGACTCTTTCGACTCTTTCGAGCCATGTGCGCTTTGGTATTAACGTTAGTAGTCGATATCTCAGGTACTTACGTTAAACGACTCACAGTAAAAGCGACGCGAGTAAAAGGATATTATAAACCCTATTATATCGCGTTGAAACAGACCCAGGAAAAGGGTACCATGACCTTTCGGGGGAAGCTCGACAGGTTTCTTCTTTCCTTACGGCATTGATCTCCATATTACACGGCTGTGCATAGAAAAATATGTTTTACGAATATCTTCAATCCGGTTGCAGGGGGTAATTCTATTAAACGATGTCCTGGCCATTCTCGACCTGGCAACCGCGATTGTCCTTGTCCTTGTGAGCCTCGTCCTCCTCTCGGTACGCTTCTTTACTCTTGCTATCGCTCTCGGCGTTCCCGGAGTCCTCGCTCTTGCTCGTCGAGTTCGCGGAGTGCGACTTGTCCAACAGCGAGCTGAACTCGCCGAACTTCAGAAATTCCTCTATTGCGGTTTGCTCCAAGTAATGCTGAAACGTAGACAGATAAGGGCATCCTACCAACCTGCTCTAAGAAGGACCAACTGCATCGACAATCTACGCAAGAGCACTGCCTGCATACGTAAAGGAAGAAAAATGTATTCTTCTACATTTTTATTTCTATTTTCTCTTGCTAAAATGATTTTTCTTTCAGAAGGCATGCTCTTGCGTAACAACGCTTAAAGTTTTTCGATCGCTCTCTCGCTGGTGTACTACCTTTCGCGGTCTACCGCGCTTGACTTTTCCGATAAACGTGGGTTCCATCTGGTTACCCTTTTTCCTCGGCCACTGCGAATGCGAGTCTTGATGCTGCTTCAGTTTGTCCTGCCTAGCGAACTTTCGCGAGCAGATACTGCAGACGAACGGTCTCTCGCCCGTGTGTACCCTTCTATGCCTCGCTAAGTGGGATGCCCTCGTGAAGGCCAGGGTGCAAAGATCGCAGGAAAATGGCTTGTTCTGTGCCTTTTCGGATTTGCTGATTCTTGCCTCTTTCCCCTCGGCAACTCTCTTCATCTCGAGTTTCTTTTTCAGTCCTACTTTCGACGGTTCGCTCAAGGGTCTTGAGGTTTCCTGCGAATTTCCTATCGAATCAGCGAGCGGATCTTGAATCATGCCGTTTCGGAAACATCTTACGATCGCGAATCGGAAAAATACTACTACTTTTCTACGAGATACCGAAAAAAGAGAATGCATTTTGATTTCATATGCAGAAGAAAGTTTTGCTGTCACGAAACCGTTGTTGCTGCGTACATCCCAAAATTATTAAATTATTAAATTAAATTAAATTAACTATTATGTAAAATTTCGCACAATAAATTTTAGCACAGAATAAAATTGGCATCTTCAATAAATGTTTCTGCTTCTGCATAATAATTGATGATTTTTATCACGAAACATGCTACGCCAGTAAAGCTCTTCTCTGTTCCACATAAATGACAAGTAAGTCGCTCACCTGTGCGCCAGATAGTGTGACATTTGCAGATGCATCATTGAATTTGCCGACCCTCGCGGGATCCTCATAGTTCGACTCTCGCGACGAATCCTTTGACTTCAATTCTGAAGGGTCGCTGTGCCGCGTCATGCGGCCCACGGAAACCCTCTTCTGCCCCTTGAATCTAGTTTCCCGCTTGTACATTGGAGGCGGTATACGTTTCTGCAAATTATCACGAGTGAGTTTCTGTAATAGCCGAAACAAATCGAGCGATGTCTCAAAGCAAGAAAATAATGCTAGAACTGTGCAGATCTCGCTGGGCTTACAATCTGCGTTTCCGGTGACCGCGGAAGCTCGTCGAAGCTGTCCTCGTGGCCGTCGATCACCATCGGATCGTCCTCCACCTCAATCTCCTCTACCTTAATGTGATCCTCCATCGAATCGACGGACGAGTGCTTCGGTAGAAACGGAATGATCGACGGGTCTTTTATGTACTCGGTGGTGTGTATCTCTCTGGTCTCGATGTGACACCGTTGCGTTCGCGTCTCGACCCTGGTGTAGATGTTACTCCTGTTCTCCTGGGTCTTCTGGTCACCGGAGAGCCCACGAATCTCCAGATCCGTCGCGGTCTTTATCAAGGACGGTAGATTCTCCTCCGCTACGTCGATGGATCCCTTGTACATAAAGTCCAAGAGGCATTCCATCTCTTCCACGGCAACGCCTTAAGTGAGAAGCATCAAACATATCAATGGAATCGTTTCATTAGTTTTTACATTGTGTTATTCATCTGATTGTATCGAACAATCGCTAATTTCAAAGATTAGCAAAATTAATAAAATAAAACGCTCCATTCTCTACGCGTGTAAGATATGCTAGCTCCTCCGACTTGGCTTATAAAATCCAGTTTCTGACAACGTTAGCAAATTCCTCGTTTTGAGGCATCCATTCGAACACGCTTACGAATGTTTTGTTGAGGCATCGTGTGACGCGTACCTTTCAAAATGAGAATGGGTTGCTCTGTGTAGTGCTCTTTGAAAACTCTTTCGAAGTAAGGGCTACACGCTGCCAGGACCAGTCTGTGGGCTCGTAGCATGCCGCCCTGGCAAGCTAAAGTCGCGTCTGTCAAGGAACCACTCCTGTAAAGGGCCTCGAACAGTCCCGACAGATTTGCCAGGTGATTGTTCCACGTAAGGTTGAACGTCTTTTCGCCCATATTCTTGTCAAGTATTATTACCGAGTCTCTAAAACGTAAACAAACGATTTCTTTTCATTTCAAGTATCTTCGAGTTCATCACAGTAAAATAAGAACAGACTAGTGCTTTATTCGTAGCGAGAAATGTTTCTCAAATATAACAGATAAATATTCGATGGATAAATATTTGATCCGATGAATTAATATTTGAATTGGCGCGTTAGCAAAGATAATCGCGCCTACGCGCTTAATATGCGCAGATGCGCCGCAGAGTTTACAAAGAATTGGAAAAATTGAAGAAGCTACAAAAGAACATATGCATACTTAATTTCTTGCATAATAAGTTCCTACATCGTTCGATTCACAAAGAAACATCGCTGAATAAATCATTGATTAATTACTGTGACATATAAGTTCCGCTTCCGGCATCAATATATGATTTCCATTATCAGCATAACGTATTATACATTATTCAACAAAAATTCTCTCCACGGCAAGTGCGCGCAAAGTCGCGTAAACGAAGCGCAGGAAACTCGGCGGATTCTATTGCGGTGGGCGGTTATTAGTCAGGCGCACGGAGTACTAATACGCTATCCGCAATCCGTAAACGTTGCATCATAAGCGAAATAATCGCATCGTACGTGGTCGCGTGGCGGTGGGGGTGGGATGAGGCGGGACGGAGCGGAGCGGAGCGGCGCGGCGTCACGTCGCTTTAATTGACACGTTCCGCACAATTATTCCAATCCCGTGCCCATTAAAATATCCCGCTGCTACCCGCCGTCTCGTCATCAACCGTGCGCCGCGAAACAGCTCGTTACCTACTGCCGCTTCGCAAATTGTCTTGAGAAGCGACAATTAGCTTCAATAACGTGCACGCGTACGCGTACGAGACTAATATCGCCAAGTTTCACCTTGGTAGGGTACCTTTCATCGCGTAATGTCGGCTTTTACGTTTGAACCGAACTCGCGCGGTTTCTGGTTTCGCGATTGTGCGTGACACACGCGCCCCCCTGAGCCGCCTCAAGTTTGCAGCGATCCCCGATGGATTCGAGCATGCAGTGCGAACGTCGTTGCATCTGGAGCATCGCTGCGTTGTTGATCACCTCGCGGGGGGGGGGGCGGGAAGGGGGAGGGCAAGGATAGGAAGAGAGACATGGGAGGGTATATCGCGCGAGGACGAGACCTCGAAAAGAACTTCTCCAGGAGGGCACGTAGGGTCCGTCCACGCTCGCTTGCGTGCGTGAGTGTAAGATGTGTGTGTGTGTGTGCGTGCGTGCACGGCTAAAGCTAAGCCGATGATAGTCATGCGCAGACGTGAACCCTCGCGTTGCCTCGATCCATAATTTTGTTGGTGGAGCCCCCCACGCATTTCCAAGGGATTCCGTTCCGCACGGGAATGGGCCAAACGCACCCCTTTTTCCATCTTTGTTGCCCGCGATCGTCGTTACCGGGGGGAAATTCGCGCGATGGTTGGTTGGGAGGAACGGGCGGGGAGAACGGCGAGGGATTCGGTGAGAGACTGATTACACTATCTCGCGGGACGAAAATTGACAAAGCTCCAAACAGCTGAACAGCGCGATAAGCGATGAAAATTGTCTCGATGCCCAATCTTATTTGCTGAAGTAAGGAGCAGGAGAGAAAGACGGACAGAGAGGGACTAGCGCGTCGTGAATATCTCATTCGGGCGGAAGGAAGTGTAAAATGGGAACGCGAGAGAATCACGCGCAGTTGCTCTCGTGCATGCATTCCTCGTGCATTTAATAATCGCAATGAGGCCTGCAGATAACTTCGGCCGCCGCTTGAGTAGTCGTCCCGCGACGTCAAGAGCGACGTTGAGGAACGATGTTTTCGACGACGAAAATAAGCCGGGGGATTTTCGTATGAGAATTCCATCTAGTTGGCACAACTCGCGTGATAAACACGTGTTCTCATCGGCAGCCGAGCGATCGGTTCGAAGACAAATCGAGAGGCGAATCGTCAGGAACGAGAAGTTAAATGACGACAAGATGCCGTAGCTGGTAGGTGCACCAGTGGCATTAGCGCCACTTGTCGCGTTCGCGGTGTCGCGGGGCGGATAACGGGACAAAAAGCAGAGAGAAGCGACGTTCGCACACGTGACTACCGTGTCCAGGAATGCGCGAGTTCGCGCGTTTAAGCGCGAAACGGACGCGCGTCCGAGGGACGCCCGACGTCGCGCTGATTCGCGCGCGTCGCGTCGCGTCGCGTCGCACTTGCGTCCCGCGCCGCGCCGGTGCCCCGGTGCGCCTCTCCGAGCTCTAATAATATCCCGCGCCTCGACGTCGACGTCGCGCCTTGAAAGCGTACTCCGGGGGGAACGAAGGCGCGGGCTTACCTCTGCCACGTATTCTCGCGCGTCGGGACGTATCTCGACGTCGCGACGACCTGCGATCCGATGCGGAGGCGCGAAAGATGAAGGCGCAGGATGCACCGATGCAAGGATCAGAATCGTCGACGTCGTCGTCGTCGGTCACCCCGGACACTACCGTTCCGCCGATGTACACCCGTCGACAGATGCTTTCAACACGGGTTGTCCCCGGTAGACGTTGGTGGTGGTCGCTCAAAGCTGGTGCTCGAAGCCCCGGTTTCGAGGTGGCGAGCGGTGACGTGCGACGTAGGTCTCGCTGGAAGGGCGGGATACCTTCGGAATATCTCGGGAGAGACGGGAGACTACTGTGCGAGGGGCACGGCGCACGGTGTAACGGTGACGTACTGGGGCTCCCTCGACCGAGTCGCGACTGATATCATTTCCAGCGGGGGACTGTAGGGTCGGCAGCCAGAACCCCACCAGGGGGTCTTCGTGCAACCCCCACGCGGTGTCATAGTAGTGGTCGTGCACATCGTCGACGTCGTCGTCGCCGTGTGCCGGCCCCTCGAAACCCCCCGCGCACGCACACGCACACGTGCGTACTGTACGTGTAATGTGCCACAGGGAGAGTCGTCTCTCTCTCTCTCTCTCTCGCCCGCTCGCTCGCTCTCGCTCTCTCTCTCTCTCTCTCCTCCCCTCTTGCTCTCCAGTTTTCCCTCTTTTTCCCTCCTCCGACCAAGCCCCGATTTCAGTGGTTCATCTCTGTCTCGCTAAATCGGATAGTCTCCGGTCATACGTCTCGCTCGCGCTCGTGCTCGACGCTCTTCCCCCTTATTCGGCCCCCTTCGCTTCGCTCCGTGTCGCGGGTGCCTTACCAACGCCCGGCGCGTCGCGGCGCGTACCCAGCGACTTTATCCACCCCGAATCCTCGCCTATACGAGGGGTTGCCTCTCGCTAGGCGAGAACACAACGCGCTCCTTTCTTTTCCCAGCGACCAAGTTTTCGAGTCTCCATTTTTTGCACCTTTTTGCGCTCTTCACAGGAGAGGTAAACGTAGGAGATGTACTCGAGAGGGATATTGCATGTGTAATTTCTATGTCAATAGGTGCAGGTAACTATCGATATTTCGATAGTAAGGGCAACATGCATGAGCTACGCGCGGCACATGATTTATTAAGCGCGCTTGGCTTACTAAATACGAACAGTTTGGCCAATCGAAGGGAGGAAGGTCAAAGCGCGCTTGAGTGACACCCTTAGATACCCTTAGTGCCAATTAAGTCTAAATCATTGATGATACGTTATCTCGTGTGCCATGTTAACGCGTCTCTGAGCAGCCAGCCAGCTGTGCCGAGCGCGGACACGCACTCTTACTCAACACCGGCTCGATTCCGCTCGCGTTGTCGCGAGTGATAAGATATCCGACCGTGAGTAACACGCTCGGGGGAAAAACTCGAATTCGCCGGCGGAAATAGCGGCTGGAAAGATCGCGATGGGCGAAAATTCGAGACGCGAGACTCGCTCAACGTGCGTGCATGTCGTCGCGATATCGGCGACCAGCACTCTGACGTAATGCCGCTCGCGCGAACGATTACGCGCATCTCGTGATTACGCCGCGCGTGCAACCGGTGCGGCGATGCGTCGCGTATCGCGATATTCACGGCAACATCGTCAATGTCGCCGTTTTATTTACGAGCCTCGAATCGTCGGTGAATTATGATAAGCCGTTTATTACGTCGTCGCTCGCGCGAATACGCCGCGATGCGCTGCCTCGCCCCGCGGGCATGATGCGGGCTGCACCATATTTATTTAGCTAATGCGTGCCATCCGCGCCTCGGAAAGCGCCTCTCGATGTAATAAATGAATTGATTTTTCGCGTGGTGACTCCGTTCCTCTCTCTCTCTCTCTCTCTCTCTCTTTCTTTCTCGGGTGACCCGGCTCGAGAGTCCAACGAGTCCGGCGACTGATTTGGGGGCAGCGGGCGAATATCGATTCGTTATTTTTAGGAGCAGTCCATCCACTGCGTGGACCCCACCTACCTCGCGCTCGGGTTCTCAAACGATTCTTCTTAATGATGTTGTTATAATCGCGCTTACAACGTCGTGATCGATCGTAAGAAAACGCGAACCTCGGGTTGCACCGGCGATGGCAACAGCAAGGCGATCTTCCATGATAAAACTAGTCACGATATCGTAAATCAAATTGGAATTCAATTGGTTTAATGCAATTACAGTTCTTCGCTCGACTTTCGTTTCTCTCTTTCTCTTGAAATGTATTACAATATGTATAGGCATGGAAAATATTTTATTTGTCAATAAATATATAATGGACATTAGCTGCACGGGGCAGAGATCAATATATCGCAATATTTACAAAATGTGACGTCGATCTCGTGATATAAAATATCGCCAGGATAACCATTTCGTTCCATTTCGTCGGTTCAGGTGTGAGCATTCTTATCCAGTATCGATAATATCGAGAAGCGTATAAATTTTTGCAGGCTGGCGTTTCCGTACAGATGCACGCGGCATGACGTTAGACGTATTTCATTACTCTGCGTTCACGTAACATCGCATTATCGGGCGTTACACGTAGCCAGCGATGTAACATTGCCCTCAAGAAGAAATTTTAGCTGCTTTTTATTAACTGAACTTCGCGATACAAATCTGCCCTTTCCCCAAGCTAGATACTCATGAACGATCACGACCATGTGTATAATCCGTTGAAACATTTTATACTCTCTAAAACATCTATTCTGGTTGGGTCGGGACTGCAGAAGTGACCTAGCAACTCCTCGTTGAACCCGCAGTCGCTCAAATTTTCTTGCCCAAAGACATTGAGCGGTACCCTCGCGCTACTCTGATCCTCTCCCTCGGTGACGTTCACTCGTTGATCTATAAAACAAAATTTATCTGTAAAAACCTAGTTTTATTATTCGTTGAAATTTCAATGAATAACGCGAGACTATTTGCGTACCAGTGCCGTGCTTTGCCATCGTAAACGGAATTGTCGGTGCCAGCTGCGCGCAACTTGCCGAGTACTGCTCCAATTGACTAGATTTCATCAAATGGCAAAGAGATGGTAGCACGTGCGGCAAAAGAGGCCCGTTCAATTCGAGCGAGTAATATTTGTCGTTGTCAACACGCACCACGCTTTCCCGGATCTGCATTGTTAAAACCATGTTAGAAAATAATCGTCTGCGACTATGATCCGCCAATTGTACGATCTACCTTGAGTGGTTTTAACGTAGCACCGTGAAAAGCCGTTGGTGATAAAAGCGTAGGAGGGACGCCACCTAACGCACCAGTCGCCGCTGTGGCTGATTTGCAATTAATTAAAAAGTTGAACAACGCCTGCGCCTCCACCCCTCTTACAAACACGAGGGATTGCCGCAGGTTGTCCACCTCGCTCTCTTTCTCCAGAGTCATTCTTGCCTAAGACGAGATGTAGTGTTAATAGAAAAACGAGTTACACGCACTGACAACGTCATATCATATTTCACATCACATTTATCGTACCTGCGAGTTGTTAATTCTTTGAATTTCTGAATTTTCTATTCCTAAACTCTCAAGCCACGCGTCCTGAGCCTCATCCTCCTCTTCCTCCTCGTAATCGTCACCTTCCTGCCGATGATTTGTCGTCTGCGTCTCAGACGCAGCGTCTACGGTCTTAGAGTCAGAATCTCCCGTATCGGATCGTCGTTTAGAGTCTTTCCTCAATGGCATAGAGTACTCTATTTCTGAAAACAATCAAGGAAAGTGTCTGTTACATTCAAGAATTAAATCAAGAGAATCGAGAATTTGTATCATTTTATTTTTATTTTATTAGTAGATAAGCGGAGCTGTCTTACCTTGTTGCTTCAGGGATTGACGAAATCCACGTGTCGTGGGCGTGACGAGGGCATGAATCTCCGACAATCCGCAAACGCCAGCGGCACGAAACAGCACCGTAAAAGTATTCGCGCAGACGTAAAAGTATGGACACTGCCCCGCTCGCAACAAGTGGAACAAGGATCTAAAGCTGTTGCACCATTCCCTGTTCAATGCGTCTTTTATACACTGATTGTTCGCTATGCCTATGTTACTTGCGAGAGCGGCACTTACTTTCCCAGCGGAGCGAGGAAATAGTTCTAACCACGGTAGGGAAGGATGCTGCCATATCAAGCAGCACTGATGAAACCTAATTAAAATATTTAATACTTAATTAAAATATTTAAAATATTTAATACACTAGAAAAAATTAAGAAACAAAACAAAGTAACTAAATCGATTAACGAAAGCAACCTTGCATTTGGGCTAGTGTCCAAAGTTGTCTCTTTCTCCCCAATATTCAGGCATCTGACGAATCCTGTAGTACCGGACGCCTCCTCGCTCGTCTTGAGTTTGCCATTCCACGGGAAAGGCTTCAAAGACATGAACCTCATCTTAGTCTTCAACGTCCAATCTATAGGAATGTAGGCTGCGCCCGTTGGAGCATTCAGGTCAGGAGTCTGACTAGTCGATTCTAGTTTTGCCAGAACGTTGGCAAACGTCAGAGAATTGTCCACAGACACTCCCGTGCTAGTCTTCTCCTCTCGTTGGCCGTTGAGTTTCAGTAATTCAAACAACGTGTTATCGTTACTGACTTCCAATGTGGCTGATAGTGTATCTTTTGCTTTCTTGTTCGTTTCACTGATCACAAAGGGGTTCTTACGTTTCTGAGACACATGCTGAGACCCGCTGCTATTGGAATTGAACTCGTTTAGATCCTTGGCGACGTGCTGGCCAGTGCTCGTGTTTTTATTCATACGTGCTTGAAGCGCACGTTTCTTTAATTTCATACGATGCAGCCGCATCACTTGATCGGGATGTGTCCACTCCAGCGTGCCCCCATTCTGAGGTTCTGCCATTGGCTTGTGTACAGCTAACACTATCATGCTGCAGTGAATTTAAGGGAGAATTTAAGTAAGAAAATAATAAAAAATTTGTTTTATTATAAATGTACAGGTTTTATATTATAAGAAATGTCTCTTTATTTATTCTACATCTTATGGATTATATACATGTATTTCTTATAATATAAAACATACACATCTCTGATAAAACAACATAGTTTACGATATTCATTCTACATCTTGGTTAATTTAATACTTGAATACAGACTGATCACTTAATTATATAATATTGTTTATTGAAACCAAACCATACTTATAAATCATATGTGCACTCCATGCAATCATAAAAAACCTTTGGTACATAACAAGTTAGAATTAAGCTATTAGCACGATTAAAATTTCTACAAAAGAGAGCGAAAAAGAGAAAATATGTGCATCTTTATTATTTACCATTACCAGTATTAACAGATTGTTAATATCGATTTTGTCGAATCGCCTCTTAGTAATCGAGGTTAAAAAGTTGCGAGCAGAAATGCAATATCAAACATGTAAAACGTCTCCATGCGTTGCGTACTGTAACAGCACTATAACACTATTCCTTCTACATGATTTCTTTTAAACTTCCTAACCTAACCTAACCCACAAACTACTGTGCGTTAAAATAGTAGAGAAACTGAAAAATGTATCTCTCTCTCCCGCCGGCTAAAACTTCAATGAGACACTGGAGGCTGGAGCCCGAGAGGTGGTGCCACCTAGTGAGCAGATATTGTACCAAATTTAAATTGATTTCATTTTACGAGCTAAACCAGCGTTGATTAATGTTCTCGGCAATAAGTATTCTAAATTTAGTAGAGAAGTAAATTAACTTATTCGAAAAAAATTGGCACACAGTATTTTATATCGACAGAGAAAAGAAAATAATTGGATAGATGGAAGAAATAGAATATCCATTTGCGCGAAAGAGGCTTCCCGCAAATCGGAAGAACAAAGTGTAGAATCTGATTGGCTGAAACGCCACATTGTTCGGATTAAACGATATATTTTTAATTCCATTTGCGTAATCAAATTTAAAACGCAGTGATCCAATGCAGAAAATTAGCCGAATGCTTTTCATTAAATTTATTAAAGATTCTTGCACGAGTCTCACTTGTTTATTTCCTCCGCAATTTTATTAGATTAATATTATTAATATTACCGATATCGATAATCTCTTTTGTCAATTTATTTATTGTAAATTACATAAAAGTACTTACCTTTCGAGCTTGTCCATTCCATGTCACTTTATGCCAGGTCGTTTTAGAATAAGCACGTAGAATGATGAATTACAAATTGACGGTGTAAAATATAGGTTGTTGGGGGTAACAAAACGTGAGACAACAAAATACAACGTTCGAGCCTTACTTTTATTTTGAAACACCAAAGTTTTCCGACGTCCAATGTCAGCAGCGCATAAACCAATTGCAAAATGACCGTTGATTATTTATTATTATCGTCGATTCGTTAAGCATTCCCGCGACGGCGAACTTACCCTTTCGCATTCGTCGATTCGCGTATCAACGATTCAAATTTCATTCACGCCGAGTGTATAAATACCGTCAGAAAATAGAAGCCCTTTCCAGATTCACAAACTCATCGTTATTATATTTATCTAAGTTTTCGATTATCTACACAACAGACTGCACATTTATTATTAAAAAAAGCTTTACAAATTCTCGATTTTCTGTCATATTATTGTTTCATTATCGTAAGAGATTAATAAATAAATGAATGCACAAGATGAACAGATGGTGAGGCAATATCGACATATAGATCTTCCTGAAGTAGAAGAAAACCATTTAATAATGACCATTAATGAATAAAAACCATTTGTCACGCGAGAAATTGTCGGGAAGCGTGGCAAAGAAATTGATTTTTCTAAAAAGGGAATCTCCTTTTAAAAATAAATGTCTGCTGTGGCGGCAATCAGTGAGCGACTCGGCTGCTCATAGTATCCTATGCATATATTGAGCTCATGCTAACACCGACCGTCAAGTGATTGTCTTGTACAATATTGGCAGTTAACGGACGATGTCGCGTCATGGGGATAATAAACGTGAACGTGTCAATAAAAATTGCACGATGTATAATGCCAATAATGTTGATTCACTAGCAATTTACTTTCTGACGGTAGTTTTACAGGGGTAACGCGAATCTCGGGCGAATCTCTACCGGTTGATCCGCGAAACGCGAATCTAAAGCGACGCGTACATTGACAACATCCATTGATCTAAAAATGTCTTTGACACTTGGGAGTAGGAAAGGAAAGTAGGAAGAATTTGGAGCACCGAGGACTCCGTTTTATTATCTTGTTCTCATTCTCTCTCTCCCTGTCTCTCGCTCTCGCATTCTCTCAATCGCTTTCATTCTTTCTCTCTTCGCTTCTGAAAGCGTGCGCGCGCGCTACCATACATCTTCTCTACCGTAGTGTCTCTCACACTCGCGCATTCTCTCTACATTCTTGTCTTCTTATTCTTTTCTCTTTTTTTTGGCACAAAGTCATCTGGCACTAAGTAGCTTAGCGATGACCAGTAGTGGATGCCTTCTTCACCGCGGCCACAATATCGGTATGAAGAAGAACATCGATAGGATGTGAGACAAGCTGCTACCGTTCCCGAAGAGGCTCACGACGCCGTTGTTGGCACCGGAACTTTGAGCGGCTTCGGCTAGTCCTATAAAACAGCACATTCTTTCGTTGAGAAAAGGAAGGATCGCTCCGGAGTTTGGTTGCTCAAGGGAGAGGGAGCCCGATAGTGCGAGCGGCCTGACTAATGACAATTCTGATGATAATGAAGTCGATGAATTACACGCTTGTAAACTTGGTCTGCTCTACTTACCACCAATGATGGACACGTGATCTTTCCCGCGCGATGTTCTGTCGAAGCCGATTTTGATCTCTGAAAGCATACAGACTGCCGATGTAGATCCCGAGAGAAGCACGTGTGGCGAAAGGAACAAAGTTATACTTACCGTATAATCTCAAAGTTCCATCCGCCCTGCCTAGACTATTCGTTGAGACGCATTTGTAGCTACCGACGTCTTTCTCCGTGAATTTTTTGATTAAGAGCCACATCAGGACCGTGTACCCCGTACGCTCCTCCCGCACGCTGTATTTCGGTCTGCGCATCATACGAACGACGGGTCTCAGCATGTTTCGCGAGCAGAACTCGTTCGGCAGGAAGTAAGAAGAACTCTTTTTCTCCAAGGAAGAGCGCACGCAACCGTCTCGCCCCCTCCCCTCCCCTTTCAATGCTGCTCTCCGTACAGCGCAGAGAAGTTGCGGAAAAATTGCAGGAAAATTGTGTTTGCGATACGCTGCAACGCATGTGCAAATACGTTATGTATGGTCGCTACGCTACTCGTTCGAGTCTCGCAATTTCATATTTCTATGACGTGCCGGCGATTTGCAAGATCGCGCGGCTGTTGCCGCGAAGCAGGAGTTCCTCCGCGCTGTACGGATCCAGTTGTTGGTCCGCGTTGTCGCTCGCTCTCACACGATATTTAATTTGCGAAAATTGTCAATTGCAAAAATTGTGAATGATAGTGGCAGAGATAGCTCACCCCTCCAGTAACATCTCGTCCTCGGTGCCTCGTTGATTTTTCACCCAATAATTAATCGTGTTCGGGAACGCCTCGACGTAGCACTCCAACTGCACGTCCGTACCCAGAGGAGCGCCCAGTAACTGGTTGGGCGCTTTTACGACGGGTGCGACTATGGAAATAAAGCAAGTCTAGAGAAAAACGCGAGTGCGCGAGTGCACACACAGGGACAGTTTCAAAAATAGACGCGCCCTTACGGAAGCGAAAGAAAAACAGTGGAAATTGGATTTTTATTAGATTCTAGTTTTATTTTCACGTGCGTTTCTATCGAACGAATTAAGGTTTTATTTTTCGTGCCGTTGGCGCGTCGTACTTTTCGAAACACCCTCCGCGGGTGCGCGGGTGATTTTCTCTCTCCCTTTTATTTTATTTTCTTCTTCTATTTTTTGTTTGTTCACGGTAACTTCCACGCCGATTACGCGATTGTATTTTTTTCGGCTCGGCGAATTACTCTCCGCGACTCTAATTAGCGAATCGAGTCCGGATTGTGTCGGACCGGGCGGGGGAAGGAGGGGTATGGGGTGAGGTGGCGGGGTGGGGGGGGGGGGGGTTCGAGCGAATCGAGCTTACAATTCACAGCGAGTGTCACCCGTTTGCTAACCGCTGGTGGCACGTCGTTGCTGGCGATGCAGAGATACGCCCCCATTTGCCGCCTCTCGACACGGTGGAAATGCAGCAGCGAGCCGTTGTAGTGGTTGTGCTTCTCGTAAGTGGTACCACCTGCGTACACGAGAGAACATTTTACCGTGTCGGGCTGTCCGGAAAAACGATCGATCGCGATTCAGTTCTTGGCTTTCTGTTCGCCCGAATAGGAACAACGGGGTCCGATTGCATCGCGCTCCGATTATCCCACTTCTTGATTACAGTGACGACAGCGCGGTTCGGAAGCTCAGCCGGATTGGAGACGTAAGTACGAAAGAGAGAAAGAGAGAGATAGGAAGAGCGAGGGATTCCGAAGAACGATAATATACGGAAATTTAATCCTTCCTTGGTTGGATCAGTGTGGTGGCCAAACGAAGTTCGCCGAGTTCTCCTGCAGGAGAAGCACCGACATATCGACGCGCGTCGACGTCGAAGATAAGCACCGTTCAGTCCCGGAAATAGTTGGCTCCGAGCTACGGTTGCACAGCGCGGATTCGGGGACAGCTAGTCACATCGCACACAGAGACACATAGTTACGCCGACCAGTTTTGCTAACTTGAGAGACTCGCGACTGTGAATACGAGCGTATGCACCAATTTACGCGTTACATCTCGATCCCTGCAGTAGATAGCAGCGCTCTGAGATACTATCAAGAAGAGTTCCGGTTGCATGTTCCGTTTTCTCATTTTACCCATCTTCGAGGCCAGTTCACAAAGAGAAACTTGTCTTGGCGAGCTTACTCGTTACATCCACTCGTCTACGTTCTTACACTCAATCTACGTATCCGCGAGGGACACGAGTTCGAAAAGTTCTCTTGACTTTTCGCTCTCTCTCTCTCTTTCTCTCTCTGTTTATACATTTCTCTCTTTCTTTTACAAGCCACTTTCTCTGTATCTTGTCTGATCATCGGGATTGCGTGACCGTTGCTGTCATTCTCGCGACTGGTATATAAAGAGTGACCGCAAAAATTGCCTATTTTTGGTCCCGCGATATTGGAATTGAATTGTGTGCCAAATGGTACCTTATGATAAGACATCAATCACCAAAAAGTTTTAAGTTGAGGTGAGAATTAGTTTCAGAGATATGGAGGGTCAAAGTAGTCAAAATTCATTAACGCGTCAGCTCATAACGCCTTAAAAGACGAATGTTTATGTCAATCTAATAATTTAAAACTTCGTATCCAGAGATTTTGCTGATTGTTGACAACGAATTTTAAGTCAGATGTTAAAAATTCAAAATGGCTGATTAAATATGGCGAATAATATATATAAAAAATTCATGACTCAAAGTTACAAAATCGATTTTCGAATCCTAACGAATTTTTAAATTGTTGAATATTTTATATTAATTATATTAATTTATTATTATATTAATTAATTATAATTATTTTCAATTATATTAATGAATTATATTAATTTCATAATTACTCTTGTTTTATTATTATTGTAATAATTTCGATGATGCATCAGTTATAGCTCGGGAAAGAAAGAAACAGAGGATGTCTGTGCCGGTGATGTCAGACTATAGCCGTGACTAGCACGCAACGTTTTTCAATATAATAATTAGTTATTTTCAGAACCTCTTTTCTGATAAGTAAAGTTCGGATCATAGAGATATAAGAATAGAGTGCGTGAGCGAGCTGAAAAAACAATATAGCAATAGAAAAAGAAAGCTGCAAAAAGACCCCTTTGTCTTTGCACATGTGCAGATATGGGAAGACTGCGTATCTCTGCAAAGGCGCATGCGCAACTGAGAAGGACAGACGGGCCTACATGCGGCATTCCTTTTCTATTCCTCTATCGCAACCGCTTACGCGTTAGCATTTTGAATTTTTAAAATCTGACTTGGAATTCGTTGTCAACAATCAGCAAAACCTGGATACAAAGTTTTAAATTATTAGATTGACATAAACATTCGTCTTTTAAGGCGTTATGAGCTGACGCGTTAATGAATTTTGACTACTTTGACCCTCCATATCTCTGAAACTAATTCTCACCTCAACTTAAAACTTTTTGGTAATTGATGTCTTATCATAAGGTACCATTTGGCACACAATTCAATTCCAATATCGCGGGACCAAAAATAGGCGAAAAAACCACTGATTTTGCGGTCACTCTTTGACATTTCGGATTTTACATTGATTTTCTGCCAACAAAAGTTCGTGAAAATTTCGCATATAAACCGAGAACAAAATAAGGAAGCCTCGCTTTGCGTATTCGCGTATAGCAATAATCGTATCGAGAATGAAACAACTTGTCGCAAACTTGTACGGGATGGCGCGACTTCGTAATCTCATCTTCCGACGTGAGACGGTCGATAGCGAGGCGGCAATAGCAATCGAGAAAGGATTCGTTCGCACTTCCGGTCCGTGAGGCGAAAAATAAGCAACAGCGTGAACGTGTCCCGATCAGGGATCCGCGATACGGCAACTGCCGTGTTGATGATATCCGATTATCGCGCTATCGATCATCGCGTCGCATTACGCCAGCGCGTAAAGCATCTTCTCAGTAATAATACAGTCAGCACTCCGTTCGTTCGCCGTTAACGCGCGATCACGTCGTTGATGGGCAATAAGACGGGGCGAAAAATTGAAACTTCAAATTGATCGACAGCCGCTCCCTACCGATCGACGCGGTCCTTATGACGATGGGCTCCCCGTCCTCCCTCTTCCAAGACACCCTCGGCGGCGGACGTCCCGTCGCCCGGCAGCTCAGGGTCGCGTTGTCGCCCTCCGCTACTGCCAGATCCGCGCTGGTATCACCCCCGTAAACGATGTCGGGCGGCACTGCGGGACAAACGGTCGTACCAGTAAATGCGTAACGGTCATCCCTATACGAAGGGAGATCCACCCTCGATCTTATGAAAATCATTACGAGTGAAATCGGCACTTGGCTGTATCGTCGTCTTCGGAAGGACGAGCGTCCTCTCGGGGAGCATTTGCGATAAAGACGAACGGGGACCGAGGATGGGAGACACAACTTATACGAAATGTTCGAGATGGGAGAGATAATATTACGGGGAGAGACTTTTTCGCTTGAGTGTCGTTGCTCCGTCTAGTCGGCGAACTCAAAGGCTTCGTGGGGGTTTCACTTATTCCTCCTCGCATTCCTATTTACATGTTCTCTCTTCACGAGCGTTTAAGTAACGCTCGTGTCATGCATTATTCTTCAGCAGTAGTTTGCAACGTCATCTTTGACGTTCAGACGGCTACGTTTAGGAACGATTTCATGCGAGGGAGCACAGCAGGAAATGCATGTGGAGAACGAACGCACACACGCGTGTGTAATGCGTAGAATGTTCAATAAGCAGTGATTTCATTACTGATTATAATGCCATGTACTGTATATTAAATTAATCCGGTATTGCGCAGAATATCTTTAGCAATTCAGCAGTGCAGTGCCTTCAGCGGTGTAACAACAAATAATCAATCGGAGAATTAAGTAATTAATCATACGTTTGCCGATTGCATTTTTGTATTTTTTATTGAATAAACACACAAAGAAAAACGAGATTGAAAAATTCAGACTTTTATTATACTCGGAACTGAATAATTGCGCAGTTAATCAAGTATTGCGCACTGCCCGCAGCGCCACGGCGCACGGCGGTGAAGCTGCTTATATGCACATGACACACGATAGAAGATAAGAGATAACACTTACCTTGTATGTCGAGACAACCCAGCTGGGATATCATGGGGCTGGTGTTGATCTGGCACATGTAGCAATCTCTGTCGGACTCCTTCAGCTGGCGGATATGCAGACTCCACGTTCCATTCACAACTTCCTCCGTGGCCTGGCTGCTCCCGGTCACCCCAAAGGTGCCAGCGGCCGCACTGCCGGACCCGGAACTTCCGCCGCTCTCGTACGAGACCGAGATACGTGCATTATGCGTCACGATTCTGGTGTGAATCGAGAGGATCGTCTGGTCCGAGGCGCGCAGCCAGCCAACCTGGAAGGTCCCCCAAACACGATGTAACGCGAATGCAGCTGTCGTTCCAACGGATAACATTGATCAAGCGAGTATTGATCGATGATCGGTTATCGTGCACCGGTTGGACGAACACGTCCTTCATGAGCGATCAAACACGCCGGGAAACGTGGACGGTGATTACGGAAAATAGTTACGCATTAATCAAGAAGATGAGACCAGCCCAAGTTGGACTTGAGTTGGTACAAGGCGTTGGCGAGCGGAAGCGATCTTTCGACTCGTGTTTCGTAGCTTCCCGGGCTTCGAGACGAGTTTCGCGAACAAAGGCGATTCGATCTACCCGCGATTTGTCTCACTTCCGCCAGCTATAGAGACACGCGACGCGATATGAAGATTAAGCGCGCGTTGAGGCACAAAAAGGCAGGTATTTTTACGGGGAATTTTTCACTCGCGGCAATTCAATTTCGCCCGCGTGGCACGTCTCCAGCGAGGGCGCGCTACGTGACTCTACTGTTCGCGATATCAAGGATGGTCGACATTTGTTACGTTCGATCTTGTCTTGTCATCGTTGTTTGCTAGCTTGTGCCCGCTTTCTGCCGTTCTGACAAACCCGATCGAAACTGGCGACAAGTTTATTCTCAACGTTTCAGCGTGTTTTAATTCGGTTTCATATCGATTAAATCGCGAACAGGTCGAATTCACGAGGAGCGTCACGAAAGGAAGTACGAAAAGGGCAAACGATCGTAAAAAGACGACTCGTTGGTATTCCACACGCAAACAGTTGGAATCCCATTATAAACCGAAGCACCGTCAGCCGCTGGTGAACGCGTACGAATTTAATCGCACAGTCCATTCGCATTTACGTGCTGCTGTTCCTGGTGTCATTACCTTGTACTTGCGAATGCTGATGTTGTGGACGCTGCAAGAGAAAACAACCTCGCGGCCAATCGCGGCAGTTTGATTCCCAACCGGCGCTACGAAAACCGGACCCGTGGCAGTGTTCGTCAAATCTGGAACATGTATCGCTCGTGTGAAACCGCTGGAAATCCATTTGATTCTATTTTATGAGCGGAAATGGGTCATCGTGAATCATTCATTAAGTTATACTCAAAAGAGTTTTTGATATATCTGGAACAATGCGAAATGATCAGCAGGTTCCGGTTCACGCTTAACAATAAGTAATGATTCGACGCCGTCATCTACTATTTTGAACACATCCACCGACCGACGGAAGTTCGAGATTAATGGAAAAATATTGAAGGACGGAAATACTACCATTACCCCATTTATTATGGTGACAGTGAAATTTCCTTTGAAAATATCTCGGTGTGCCGTGTCACCGGGACGATAATAAGTGCATGTCGCAAAGTTTCTTAAGCACTATCAAGGGTAGCTAATTATCGCTGCTTATTCACGCCTGTTGGCGGCTTACGACGTCCCTAAACAGATAATGTCAAGTGGCGCCAAGTTGCGGGAAACTTGGTCGAGGCGCCCCGGAACTTGGAGAACGGCTCCGTACGTGAAATTCTTGTTTGAGATACGAGGTAGTCTTTTTATTTGACACCGCGGCATGTATATATACGTGACGTAGCACGAATACTCGATAAATAAGCATTCACGTTTATGCGCGACAGACGTATATATACCTTGTTCCTTAACAAAAGTATTATGACCCAACTCCATCATACCAGGGCGCGCTTTATCGCACCCCGACCCGCAAAGGGTATATACCTCAGCGCGTAAAAACGTAACTCGGAATTTAAAGGGCTGAAAGGCTACTTAAATCTAAGCACGCCGCGCGCACGATCATCCTCATCCCGCCGTCTCTACTTCGCTGGAGATAAGATCAATAAGGCGTCTGCCTTATTTCGCAAACTGTTTCGCGTCTCATTCGCTCACCCTTCCTTGCCGCCCGTTCCCCGTGCCGCTTCCACACACGGCAAGTCTACATCCGACATGGGCAATATCCAAATTGCTTCCACGGATTTAACGTCCCCGAGATGGCACCGCGGGACAAATCGCCGGGGAAATGAAACGAGCTGCCAGATTAGACAGAAGCTGCAGCATCCCCCTCGTAAAAAGAGAAAGAGGCAGACGGCCGCGCGACGTCGCGACGGCCGCGACGCCGATGAACTCGCACTCTTTCGTATCGAGTGAACGACCTAAATTCTCGATGCACACGAAAGGATGGATGAAGTCGGAAGAGAATATGGCGGCAGGGGAGGGAAAAGGGTTTCTCTCATTGCGCTCGCGTTGCTCCGTCCCGTGTTGAGGCGGTTTAATTCCGCTCGAATTTCGCTCATCGCCAGAACGACAGACCAGAGTGACAGTAATAATAGCAGTATGTATTATTATCTATTTCGATCGGGCAGAGCCCGTTACTGAATATTTAACGGCTGTGAGGGTCTTTTAAAGCAGCGGATATAATGGACACCTTCCGCATATTTACGTTCGAGTTCCCGCGGTCGGGACGGACGTGGATGTATCACCGTGGCGAGTTTGAAAATTAAAGTGTACCCTTACCCCATCCGTATTCAAGGCAATCAACGGCCAGACGCTCTTTGCATTTTTATTACGCGTAACTTACTTGGAACGGGACTTTCTTTCCCAACTTTGTGATTTCGTCGAATACGGTCGCGGAGGCGCGGCCCCCGTGCCCTACATATATATTATACATACAGAGCCCCGTATATAGGTACAGCCGTATCCAGAGAGGGATTTTCGACGTGCATTATTTCGGTGCACGCGTCGCGAAATTCGACAAATACGCGGAAGCAAGACGCGCATATCGCGTCGGCGGTGTATATCTCGCTTGATAGTGGTAACTTCCGTGTGGTAGCTCCGCGAAAGGCGCGAAAATGCAGGAACTAGAGTAATAACATGCTGCCGTGCCACCAGTGCCTTTTCCGTTAGCACCGCTGACGCCGATAACTCGAGAGAGAAAATAATCAATCATCCTCGACATTCTGCAATTTTCTCGCGCGCGTTTCCCGTTCCTCTCCTCCTCTCTTCTGCCGTCTCGCTCTATTTTCTTTCTTACATCATTTCTTATCGCGAGTATCTCAAAGTAAAGTCAAGCCGCGGAATCAATACGGTCACCTCGTACAGCGCGCGCAATCATTTTCTCACCCCAAACGTCAAGCGGCATGAGATCAAATCTCGAGCGTAACGTGTGCAGTATCCTCGATAAATACATATTGATACAAGAGGATTACGTGGAGGGTGAATTCGTACTCTCGATGCGTCCCTTCTGGAAGGCGCGCGATGACCAGTCCCGGAGAAAGAAAATCCTCTTTCGGTAATTTCTTATTTTCTACCTCGATCGATCTGTTCGCTTCTGCTCGTGGTATGGCACGGTACCGGCCGCGGCGGTGCTCCCGCGGAAATCGCATGCTTATAAATCCGGAATGTACGTGTCTCCCGCGTGGAAACGAGAGAGGCATGAAAGTATAAATGCCGTCTCTCACAGCGTACGTCGCGTACGTCCAAAGTCGCGGTGCACGGTTCTTCCCTCGGCTCGGTTCCCGACACGCGTGTAGAATTAACGACAGCGTTCGCGGGGAGGTTGGCAGTTGAATTAATTATTAAAGACCTGCCGGCAAATTAAATCTTGATGTAACGATGCAAGCGGGACGCTATAACTTTGCAGACGAATGTTCGAACGCGCGACGAGAATACAGAAAGAAATGCTCGAGAAAAGAACGTTACTTGTTGTAAATCGTTGAATGCAAGAAGAAATGCTCGAGAAAAGAATGTCACTTGTTGTAAATCGCTGAGAGGTATATACGCGATAGAACTCGTGCAACACGTAACGGAAGTTATTATTAAATGTCGCACGCTGGTTTCCGAGCTAATGAAGGACGCAAGAACTATAAATCTTTCGCGTGTTTCGGTTTCGGTCGATGAGTATGTATGTATGTATGTGTGTATGATGTATGTATGTATATATGTATGAGCGTTCAAGTACGCGCGTATAAACTTCTCATGAAACTTCAGACATCTCAGGAATATTCCAATCTCCGAGTACACCGCGCGAAGGCAGACAGCTCTAAATATGAAATTCTCTTAAGCGGGATCGGCACGCGAGAGGATCGCTCTTCGGTTATATACCCATAGCAAATTTTTACTTTCGCTCGTGTGAGCATGTATTCAAGCACGTATGAGATGATCCGTTATTGGTATGCCAGATAAAAGGTAATCCCATGTATCAAAATCAGTGAAAAATGTGCAATAAAATTCGTACGCATGACACTTGATTCTCGGAAATTGAATTTGAGAATTGGGAAACCGATAATATTCCGTTTCCGAGTCAAACTCGTAATTTTCAACGACACTGTGCTTGCAAATCGACGAACTTTAGTCACTAGCCGTTTAGCTATCATAATCCAAATCACGCAATGATTTATTTTAAAAAATTGAGATTATATATACGATTTAATGTTTCTCAGCATCAAGTTAGTTTCTTGAAGTCAAGTTAATCAAGTTTCTAACTGTCTTACAAGTAACCAGATTTTCCAACGCGACTTTAATAATCTTTCAAGCATGATATAAGATTTGCGTAAAAAGCAGCAACTAAAAGACAAAAGTGGACAAATTAGTTGAGATAAAGTACTATCATTCAAAGTCGAATTGCGCAGTGATGGTGTTAAAACGTACAGCTATATTGAATAGAAGCGAAATCCACTTCGCGAAATATTATGATCGGTTATGATCGGTTTAGTAACTTGAGGCCATAGCTAATAGCTACGTTTTCGGTGATACTAACAATTGATAGTCATACTCGTAGTTCCTAAACAACGCTATTTCGGCACATAGATATAAGCGGATTGGAGCAGATGACGTGCGCGCGAACAGTTCGATGGAACTTGGATGGGACTTCCGATTATCATGCCAATTCCCGAGCAACTCGGCGACTCCGTTCAGAGATTAGATTCATCTCTCTAGATATAATCTCCGGCGTGCACTCCTCGACAATAAAAAGACGCCCGAGGAGCTGCGCGAATTACGAAAAACTAAAACGAAAAACTCTCCGCGAGAGTTTGAAAACTCGGGAAATCAAACTGCATTCTGGTCGATTCTTTCCCAAGCAATCTCTCTCTTTCTCTCTTCTCTCTCACTGTCTCTGTCTCTGTCTCTGTCTCTCTCTCTATGTTATATCTGCATGCATAAATCCATGCGACGAATTTACGGATAGAGAGAACCACAATTTTTATTTATACAGTAGACCCGCTCACGTATAACACGACGGAAAAATTGCGCCAATGCTTCTACAATGCGGTAAATCAGCCTCGTATACGCGCATCTAACGAAACAAAATAGACCCTTTTGATATGCAACTAAGATAAGAGAAATTTGCAGGCCTTTGTATCTGTAATATATAATTAAAAATTTATGAATATTTTCATATATATGCACACGTATAATCTAGATGTATTACCTGCGCGGCTCGTATTACGCGGGTTCATAAAACGCGGGACATATGTATATCCTCCACGTTATACGAGGTTCTACTGTAATTTGAGTTTCTCGCGAGGCCAGCGAAACTCGCGCTGCGAGTGCGCCTTGACGGAAACTGACATGGCCGAAATGATCAGACAGGAAAATCCCGAGCTAATCGTGCGCACCTCTCCAACGATTGCTCTGTCAGACTGACTGAACGTTAACAACCACTCGTATCTAGGACACCGCAGAGCAGTGTTCGATACCGTACATACACCATCATATGTATCATATGTACACGCGTCGAGTAGCTCGGCTGCGTTCGCAACAGGTTCTCCCCGACGTTCCAAGTTTCTCTGGGTTTCCGTGGGGTGTAGCACGCCCGCCGTAAAACCACCCTCAAAATCGGACAATTATATTCTATTCTCTCTCTCTCTCTCTTGCTCTCTTTTTCTTTTTCTCTCTCTCTGTCTGTGTGCGAGTGATCGATCGAGTATTAATTTATGAGTCGGATGTACAAAAGAGGGGTTCTCAATTGCTGTTACGGAAAACTGACCCTCCGCGGTAGACTGCCGCATTTTCACACGAGGCTTCGTTCGAGGGTTGAGGTCGCGAGGAAAATTGGCACGATCGCGTACGTGGCATGACTTTCAAGCCCGCTCGAGAATCGGAAAATCGTGCGGGAATTTCCTCTTGTATGAAATTTGCGATGATATTAAGTTTTGTAAAACGACTCGTACCCCTGCAGCAATTGGACGTACGAACGATGATACACGAGCTCTGTAAAAATACGGAGTGATCATTTCGACATTGTCCGCCGGAGTATTTCCCGAAGAAAAACTCGCGAAATCCCGGGAACGATGGAGTACGACGAAACGCATCGGAAACTGGAACTTTCAACTAACCGATCTCCTCCGCTCGGTACAGCCGAGAAAAGTTTCGGAGTCGTTCTCTCCCTTGGGCACAACGACAATCGTAAACAAAAAGAACGTGCCGGTAATTGCGGGTCGCGGTTTAGCTCCCGATTGAATTACAAAGCGCGTGACAGCGTCCGCGAGCGAGAGGAGAGGGGAGGAGGAGGAGGAGGAGGAGCGAGAGGGAAGCTACTCTCGATTATTTTCCGCTGGAGATTAGAAATCCAGATACAATCAGCTGCCGATCAGGGGGGCGCCGTTAATGAATTTATCGTTAGCCGCAATCATTAGCAATCAATTTTCGATTATCCGCGGCTTCTCGATTATGCGAGAGCATTAACCGTTTTCCGCGCACCGAATTCGATCGAGCGGAACGAATTAGCAAGCGCGTCAAACCGAATTACACGTCAACGAGAGCTCTTCGCACTTTTAACATAACGTTTAATCACTGCGTGTGTGTGTGTGTGTGTGTGTGTGTGTGTGTGTGTGTGTGTGTGTGTGTATACGTGCGCGCATATGTTTTTCATTTTTCCTCCCTCCTATCGCCTGCCCACCCTCGCCAGGCTGGGATTGAATTTGTATTTTTCGAGTGCGCGCGATGATGGGACAGGCTGGCTAAACGCCGACGAGTGGTTCATTTTACTTGCCCCGCGAACGCGAGCGCGAAGCTACCGTTCCCGCACAAACGCCGATGCAATGTGCTTGCTAACGATGTCGACGTGCATCGGGATCCGTACTTAATTAATCCTCGAATGCCGCCTGGATCGAGCGGGGAGTGGGGAATGAGGGGCGAGGAGGTGGAGGAGGGGGAGGGCGGTAGCGCGAGAAATCAAAGGATGGAGCGCGCTTGTACCGCAAAACTTGTTTATTGAATTGCTACGTCGTACCGCGGTTAAATGCGAGGGGATGTTTAAACTCACGGAAGTGAATTAAGAGTATCGAGTAACCCGCGAAAGTTCCCGAGTTTCAAGAAATTAGCAAAGTTTCAGGCAGATATGCGCGCGCGAAACATAGAATGTACCGGGACAGGAGGGGCGGGGGGAGGGACGGGGGCGGCGGCCGGAGGTGTTCGATGCCGCTAAATAAGTCCGCCTTCGGCCAAATAAAATTTCCCTCCCCTCCTCTCGCCAGCCGCCGCCATTACTACAATTCCAGGTTGTTACACGCTGTCGAAGCTACCCCAACTTGGGCAAAACGTAATATTTTTCGCGCCGGCGATATCGAACACGAACGCACTCTTCCAGCAGCAGGAAATATATCCAACCGGAAAATATCCGCTCGCCAAGTTGCCGACCGGTTTTTAATCCGCGACGGACGTGCGCGCGGCAAGGAA
This sequence comes from Ooceraea biroi, assembly GCF_003672135.1. Classification (NCBI taxonomy): domain Eukaryota; kingdom Metazoa; phylum Arthropoda; class Insecta; order Hymenoptera; family Formicidae; genus Ooceraea; species Ooceraea biroi. Next base: position 10,356,669 of record NC_039509.1, read on the forward strand.
GCAGAAAAGCGAATTTTTCGAAACTCGATTAAGGCGATCCCGGCGCGATGCGCGCATATTATTCCGCGCGCGTGTCGTTCATGGGAGAACTCGGCGAAACACTGTCATTCAACGATCGCGCGGTGGTCGAGGAAGAATACCCCAATCCATTGAACACGAGCGACCGCGTCTGAAAAATCGACTCTCCGCAACAACGTTCAAGTTTCACTGGCGCTGATGATATTTTACACACTCGGGATTTGTACAAGCCATCAATCAAAACATGCGCGTGGCGTCGATGAATTGAATTTTCATCGAAATGTGCAAATGCTCAAAAAGAAAATGTTTCCTTTCCGTCATACGCGACCAAAATTTTATAATATTGTTGGAACTCATTGTCGCGTGCGTATACCTCCCCCGATATGACAGAAATAATACACCTCCCCCCCCTCCACCCCCATATACACATGCACGCACGTATATTTTATCCTTTAATACACAGAATAAAATACACGCGCAAATAAATAATTTGGAGGTAAACGCGTGTGGCAGTACAGAAATCACGCGTATACGCACCACGAGATATCCGTCAAACAGTCGAAACGAAACGAAGAGAAGGGGCACGAGCACGGGGGTGCATTGAAGAATTGAGGGTCTCGACTACTGCAAGTGCACTTTAAGCGCACTTACGATGCACACTTGAGTCGATTTGAGCCGAGCCATATCTATTTACATTTGAGCCGCGGGGTGGATATGTCGAAAAGTGTCGCTCCTTCAATTCCAAACGCTCGAGCATGCACGGCGAGCTCTCCAATACACTCGTCGTCGCGCACGATCTCCCCGCGTCTCCATTCGACAAATCCGATTTAAATGTATGCCGATTATTTAAGGAAATAGTCCGCCTGCTAGATAACCGTCGCTTCTCTATCGGAACAGCCGTCAGAGCTGGCGATTCGAGTGACTTCGAAGAGGAGCGTTACGGATCAAATATTGCACAGAATAGTCTTCTTCTCGGCACGTGCGCTACGTCGGAGAGATAATTTCGCGTGAACAAAATATAGCGAGGACTATAGAAGGGATTTGTCCGTGCACGTGCCGGCAAAATTTTTAGATAGACTGGCAGAACATTATGCACTGTCTTGAGTAACCTTAAGTTGCATCGCAATGCAGATCCACCGACATACGTTATGTCAGTGGCTAAAATAATGTAATATAAAAAATTTATGAGATACAGATAACATGCGTTTCACCTGAGTGAGAAAAATGACAGAAAAAAAGTGTCAAAATTGTAGTAAAAATTGACAAAAATATTTACGAGACCGGCAGGCAGTCAAAATTTTTATTTTCTTAAGCGAGACAGCGAATTTTCATTCATGCGCTGGTACGAGCGCTTTTTAAATTCATCAATTCATCAATTTATGATAAAGCGCCAGTGAGAGTCACACTTAATATAGAGAAAAGATACGACGTGCTTTTTAACCGTTAAATTCGAAACTACCTTCATTCTCTGGGAAACAAAATCTCGCATGCAAAAAAGATCAGAAAGATTCATTTCATGTATCTTCGATTTTGTAGTTTCCACTTTTTCAGTGTTTTTCACGTCCAGTCGTACTGTCGATAACGAATCACGCGCACGATCGCGAATCTGAAGGGATGCCGAGGGATGAACGTTTAAGCAGCGAACGCGATATTAAACGCAGAGTAAAACGGGCAGGCAGATTGATTTGATGTGATATCAATACGACTGCCGGTTTGATGTTCTCTAGATATTTGATACAAATGCCCGACTGCGCGAAGCTACAGTCTCTGGCGGTGGCGCGGATTTTAAATCAAAATCGCCCGTCGCCGTGTCAGCTTGCATAAAAAGCGCTTCCACTCGGATCCGCCATGCTCGAGTATGGCACTCGGCGGGTCCATAGCTATATTTCACACTGATTTACGCGAGCGAGATCCTGATAAAGCAGACGGCAAACGTCGTGGCGTGTTGCGAGATCACCCTTGATATTAATCGCGCGAGCAATTCAACGTGATTCGCAATCCACTTCCCGTTTCCTCTGTTTCTTTACTTTCTTCTCGCACGTTATCCAGAGCGCCCTAATTTTTGCAGCGTTCACTGAGGATCGATAAAATTATTTAGAGCGCGTTCTCTTTTAATCCATTTTTAATACGCGACCCGCAATTTAATGCTCGCGTCCACTGTTGACCGTGCAAATATCGCGGTCTCGCCATCGTAAATTTTAACGCGCTACCCTGGCGTAAAAAATTTAAAAAAAGGAGAAAAAAATACTATGCCCCCACGTATAAACTCACGGGACACGGGACAATTCCCCGTCGTCCGTTTTACGCCGCGCCACATCTAAATTAACTTGCGAGAATCGTGCGTGACGGAAAGAAAAAAATCGACGAAAAAACTATCGGATTCTACATCGAATTATCGGTGCAGCGTTCGAGGTTCGAAGGCAATGTGAGAAGAGACGCGGAGCACACGACGACAAGTAAACTCGATTCGCGTGTCCTGTACCATTTCGAACGGCCGCGCATATTACAGCACCGTGTACGACCGTTCATACGAGTGAATATAAAATGCACGACGGCCATCGAACAAAAAGCAAAAGCGTGTACCACGAAAATGCGTGCCATAAAATACGCATTAAAAGGGACGAGAAGTGTATTTGCGTACAATCGCGTGGCGTTCCCGGCCCGAGAAACGGATCTCGTCATCAGGGATAATCGTTCGCCATTTACGATGATTGTTTTTGTTGTTCAAAGACACATCTTTGGACAGGACAGAAGCGGCTTGGCGCGTACAAATGGACATATGCGATACAATTGGGTATTATTATTTACTGGGCGTTTAAAATATCGTCCTCGTAACCGCGTTATATGTAACGATGTAACGATAATGCTTGCTGCATATTGCAAAGCTAAGAATGATATATTTAAGTATACTTAAAGCGGTTTTTGCATTGTTACTTAATCTATATGTGTTCTAATCCATATGTTCTAATCTATATGTGTTCTAACACGAACACATGTTATTTGTAAAACTAAAGCTAACACGAACGAATGTTGTTTTTAAATTAACGAGCAAAATGCATTACATGATTAATACGTTTGCGCCAACCGATAGCGCGACGTCGCGTCGCAACGTTCGTTATTTACGCGAGGATGTTTTAGCCGGCTGGTACTTTGAGAGACAGCGGTCGGTTCTCTGCAACATGGGACTCCAGTCTTTTTACGCTGACTGCACTTAATTACGTTAAAAATAAGTTCGGCCGGAGTAATTAATTTTAGATTCCCGTAAAAGTTTAATCACAAAGTTTCGGCCGTGGCGCGGGAGTATTTGGAAAGTATCTTTTTAAGGGGCTGTAAAGGCCGAGAAGCGACGAGTGAGTTTAAAGATATGGAGGAGTAGATGCCAGCACCTTAATCTTTTCCCTAGGAAAGTTTCTCCCGTCGCAAATCTTCCCCGCGCGCGCGCCGCCGCCACGAACGTGTGTGCAAGCCGTTGTGTCCTCCCTCGGGGAGTGCTACAGGAACGAGCGTGTAAATCACGAGACAGTCGACTTTTTAAACAGTATATTACCCCGGTTTGAAGGGAGAGCGGGAGAATCATCATATTTCACTTGGCGAAGATGCGAGACGCGCGGATATTTGTCAGATCGATCGACGAGCTTCTGATCGCGGAAGATCTGCCCCGTCATCATTATTAATTATTCCGTGATGTCGTGAAAAATCCGCGCGGAGAACGGATAGAAAGGAAAGCAAGCGCGAGCGAAAGAAAGAGAGAGAAAGAGAGGAGAGAAAAGAGGAAGACGAGAGTCATCGCGACCGCTTATCTGAAATTGAACGATTGCGCTGGCGGAACTCATAATTCCGACACACCGGTTATTGATACAGCGGACGCTTCGATATATCAGGAAACGCCGTATAGAAATCCGGCGTGCGCGGAATAGATCGGTAGGCGGAAATAAATTCTTACACGTCCGGACGTGGATTAAGCGACGGGAAGAATTTACATCGCGCGTCGCTGCGCTTTGGTAAATCAAACTTCCCGCGCGCGCGCACGCATTCACCCGCACGCTTATGGATACGCTTGTAGCTATATCGCCGCGACCTTTACGACGTAAGGAGGGAAACGCGGGCATTGCCATGTGCTACTTTCCTATTTGCAAAATGACTCTTCCCGGGACTTTGCGCCCCCGGAATATACACGCCAAGGAAGAACGTGTAGTAGTTTAAGGCTGGCGAGCGTACCATATCATGTCCGTTTCGATCGTTCACCGCTAGATAGCGCTGTTACACGCGACGATCTCCGCAGGCGAGGGACTCATACCCGACAGGACTCATGAAAAGCAAGTTACCGGTGAACTATTACTCTGTTGTTAACGCTTACAAAGCAAAATCAATTATCGCCAAGGGTCAGCGTGCGAGTAACGGCCGGCGCGATCATGTAACGACGTAATAAAGGAAAATCCTCGTTTACTGCACAAATAACTCGCCACATTTAGAGACACCTTAACTTTATGAGCAAAGGAGCGCGTAGAAAAGCGGACGATTAAAGGAAAAACTGCGAAAGAATATCGGGATACTGGCAAGGGATGATGAGGTCGTGTAAGGATACATTACGGGGATCGAAATACACGATCCGGTGCCCGTATACTAAAATACGCGTAGGGTGACTCCCGACTCGGAGGATTTCTCAATTACCAAAATGGAACGTGTGACGAACGGACGTAACGGGGAGCGAAAACAGAGTGACGCCGAGAGTCGAGAGCGACGGCAGCGACGGCGAAGTGACAAGCAGCCCGACGGGATTTTAAGCTCGAGATGTCACGAGAGTTCAGCGAGACGTTTCGAGAGGTCACGAGGAGAGTCCCTTTGTCCCGTAGGACGAACCTTTCCTCTCCATTAACTGGCCTGCACGATGGATCTCAGGAGAGCCCTTAACGTGAAATTAGGCGAGCGCCGATCGACGAGGAGTTATATCTCAGGGTGAAGCGTAATGTACAAACATTTGCTCGCGCACAAGAGACGCGCGGACACGTCGAGCGAAGAGACGCACGAACACAGTTCTCTTTCCATTAACTTGTTCGCGTGGCCGAGTCTTACGGCGTATCGGAGGATCTTCCGGGAGGGAATTAGACGGGTCCTGGTGTAGACATCGAGGGCTTACCGTGGAGCACGAGAGCATCTGATAGGGAGCGACCACCTGTCTCGTATTTCAACTTCTTCCCGGCTTGCCTGCTCACCGTGCTATCCGCCTCGCCACGAAAAGCCCTGCATTTTCGAGCGTTCACCTTTCTTCTCTCTCTCTCTCTCTCTCTCTCTCTCTCTCTCTCTCTCTCCCCCTTATTCTCTCTTTAGGGTGCATCATCTCCCGCTCCATTACGCAAACGCGCAATCGCGAGAAAACAAGCCTCATTATCGTGTCCCGATCACGCTCGTTCCCGGTGAAAGAAACAAGATCACGAGTGAGGATCGGTGGAAGGAGAATTGACGCGTCGGCTAATAGGGCGGTAATAGGAAAATTAATTTGAACGTTGCTGCCGAAGATGAGCCATAATTCAGGCCGCTCCTTCAAACGGTTCGCCAAACTCCCGGGACGCGAAATTAATTTTGCGGTTATTCTCCTTCTCTCTCGATTTCTCACACAGGGCGAACTCCGCCCTCGTGAATACACCTGTAATATAAGTCGCATAATACAAGGGCGGTCGGGCTCCGCACGTACGTACGAACTCCTGAAACATTGACTTTGGGCATTCGTGACTCGTACGATAAAGCGAGAGCAAGCGCACGAGCAAGCGCAAGCAAACGCAAACGTTCCAGACAAGCGGAACGGACACGATCGTTATGTGCGCGTCCCGACGAGACTGTCGTTGGCGCTCGAACGAATTTTTCCCTGGGATCGCTATCGTGATGTAACCCAAATCAGTCGGCGTCGTGATTGTCGCGTCGACGACGCGGACTCGCATCGCAGGGGCGCGCGCGAGGATCGAGAGAGAAGAGCGATGTTGCACGGGGGCGAGACATCACGTCGACCTCCTACATCGAATCGGAAAATTGTGTCGCACGCGAAACCGATTCGAACCAATTTTTTCTTCTCTCCTTTCTCTCTCCTTTTTTTCTCTCTCTCTCTCTCTCACTCTCTCTCTCTCTCTGTTCCGCTCCCAAATATATCCTCGCGCGCGCGAGTGCAATGCGCAGCTTCAAAACGAAAATGTATGTACCGATCGGCGGCCGCTGTTTGTTCGTGACTGCGAAACGAGATTTTTGCGGAAACGGAGAGAAAAATTGCAATCGAGATTTGTGGAGCGTTTCGATTGACGGACTTGGTCTATCTTTTTTTTCTCTCCTTTTTTCCCCTTTTTTTCTATTTTTTTGAACGAGCTACGCGCGGTATGCGGGATCTATAGCGACGTGTAACGACCTCTTGATCGTTACGCTCGCGGGGATATTCGTCAGAGTGACTTCGCTATTCCAAATTAACTCGACTCCTGTCGCGATGGGATTTAAAAAAGATTCATTCTTCGTACACAATCTTCCTTTATAACGATTTTTCGAGAATCGTACCGTCGAAATGAACGCGAGAAGCGATGTTGATTCTCTGCATTGGGGGCAACAGCATGAGATGCACCAAAAAAAGACAAACAGCGAGCGAACTTAAAGCTCTCAACTGTTAATCGTACAAAACCGATACTTTGGTCGCCTGAATTTTGTTAACGAAAATTGACAGCCGCTAACGATGACTCAGTGCGATTATTTCAAGTTAAACGAAACGTCTCTCGCGCGTCACACCACGCGAGTAGCGAGATAAACTGCCCGAGTGCTCGAGCGGGATACTGTTCTCGCTCGTTCTCCTCCCCGCAATGACGAAATAATTTCTCCCGCCGATAAATCCGAATGCGAGCGACAAATTTATCGCGGCGCAACCGCCGCGCGTGGTTACACATTGGCTTGATGTGCCAGCGCGAGCATATAAGAATATATATCTCCGATTACGATGGAGAAATGATACGCCATTCAATTTGCATGCAAAGCGACAAGAACTGCGCCGGAGATAACGGTAATTGTCCTTTATTTCACCGGTATGCCCGCTGACGTTATTGAGCCTGGGCATAATTGGGCATTCAAATAAACTGTAATTACCATAACTTCCACCGTCATAAAATTCCGTATGCGTGTTTACCGTACGGCGCGTAATTGCCCGGGCTTGTCTTTCCCTTCTTCCTTCTCTCCCACTCATCCCCCCTCTCTCTATCTCTCTCTCTCTGTCGCGCGCCCGAGGGATAATGCTGGGCGCCTTCCGGTGTTTGTAAAAAAAATTAACGCTCACCCCCCATCTCGCTGTCTTATTTAGCTAATCTGATTACGTTGATTCACTCTGTCGAAGCTGTAGATCAGTGAAACGTCCGGTTTTGTCAATGCAATTAGGAAGGCGGGGCGCGCGCTGTCCGGCGGGATTTTCACGTCTCTCTCTCTCTCTCTCTCTCTGTCTGTCTCTGTCTCTCTCTCTGTCTCTCTCTCTCTCTCTCTGTCTGTCTGTCTCTCTCTCTCTGTCTCTCTCTCTCGGTGCCATAATGATATTGTAATATTTTATTTCTCCTTTCTTGTTGCGCGCGCTTTCATCGTGATTATTTTGCATTTTGCACGAATGCGTTTCGCGAAAAGCGCGGGGTATATAGCTAATTAATGTTTTGCGGGCATCCCTATGTGGAGGGGTGCGGCGTTAATTATTCCCACCTACAGTTATGATAAATTTATCAACAACCGTACATTATTTAAATCGCGCGCTCAGAATAGCCGCTCGCATTAGGTTGCAAAATGTTGCACTCGGTCCTTCTCGCCGCATAAGTCCTGCAACTTTTCAGGGCATGCATACGTTACCCTCGGACCGCGGAATTATTTATACGACGAAATCCCTAAAACAGTGATGGCGCGTAACCATATTCGCCAGCAATTTAAATAATGCATGAGTCTTAATTCTCCCGTTCGTCGAAAATAAAGACGTCAAAAATATATCTTCGTGTGTCGATATATATATATACATGGCCGTAATTATTTTATTTTATTCCCTGGCGAAAAGAGGAAAGATAAATTGATCGATCGGCCGAGAAAGAGAGGGAGAAAGAGAAACAGAACGAGCGGCCCGAGGGTGCAAGCGATGCGCGCTGACGGAAATAGATCTGGCAGTTGCTTTACGCCAGTTCCGCCGTCGTGTTCCAGCGGTTGCAAAATTCATACCCGGCCGACGGCGTCGAAGTTTTCTTAATAACGGAATCCTGAATTCCGGCTGTTTCCCCGAAGTAGGTCGTGCTCCGTGCGATTTCCTACGTCGTATCTCCATTTCCTGCGCGCGCTCGCGCACCCTCGCGCGCGCGAGAGAGAGTGACTCCCTCGTACTTATCCAACCGGCGCGTCTCGTATCGGAGTTTCTGCTCGAGGACATAATTTCAAAATAGAAGTTGCATATCCTTAACGCGTACTCCGAAGAAATCGAGTTTTAATAAGACGACGCTCGACGACGCTCGATGACGCGACGTTTATCGACCGCAAATGTTCAATTTGTTTCGATCCGCTTGGTGAACCCGCGAGTTTGCCATCCGAGTAGGAAGTCCACGTGTCAGGAGGTAAAAAGTGATGCGCATAACACTCTGCGAGAAGTTCTCTCGTACGTCGAGACGACGGGCTCAAGAGAAAAAAGAACGTGTCCTCCCCGCTGCTCCAAGAATGGGGCTGCGTGCGAGTCTGCGTGGCCTGATGAATGAAATCATGCAACGAGGCTTGCGCGAATCGTCCCGGGAATCCAAGGAATCCTCTCGACTGTTGGATGGAACATTCGCCGGGACATTTCAATTTCGCGAGCGAATCGCGTTCCTACGTTTAAGAAAAATCATATGAAGACAAAGAAAAAAATGTCGCTGCGAGCGTGCGCTGGGATTGACATTAATACGGGATGTGGGATGACATATCTGGCAATATCAAAAACTTTACACGTTTAATTAAATATATGGTATTTAAATATGCATAATATACAAACTATTGTATTGTGTATATTATTATAAAAGCGTTATTTAATCGCTTGTTCATTTAATGACATTAACTCAATTAATTACATATTATTACGTATAATAGACTGTGCGATTTAATTACGAGTCGTGTAAAGTAATAACAACATTAATTTAACAAACGCGAGCATGTAACGCAGTGTAACATTTTTTTACATTTTTCCTCGTTCAAAGACCCGCAATCCCGTTTGGTAAAACACCATTAATCCGCATTAGAGACATTAAACAATTATTAAACAATTTGTTATTTTTTCCATTTTTCTCGGTTGAGCGATTCCTGATGTCTTCACTAATGACTATACGCGAAACGTGACAGTGATTTAAATAAAAATGTCCACCACAGCGGAGTATTATGCTCGTATGTAAGTGCACGTGCCACGTGCGATAATCGATACACTAGAAACCCCGTCCATTTCATGAACGGTACCTAAAAATTTGGAAAATCGCATATTTTCGGCAATATCGTCGCTTTTAAATCCATTTGGCCGCAGGTGTGTTGACAAAGTATGACCGAAAAATTTTTTAAATCAACACGATCATACCATATTTGCTGTATTTGTAAATTCCGTATAACTATATGAAATGTAATAAAGGAAAAATGAAAAAATTGATGATTAAATTTTTGATTAAATTTTAAAATTTCGACTGAATAAATTTAAAAAAAAAACAAGAGAGAAAAATAGAGAGAAAAATTTTTGAAGCTTGCCGCCATCACTAGGTGGAGGGCGGAAGTGGGGGACCGAAAAAGATGAGTGCCCGAGCTACACGAGATGCACTTAGGCGGAACCATGGTATACGCCTTTTATACCGGTAAAAAGTGCAACTACGAAGAATGACTTTTTGCCGGGGGAAAGGTTAAACGCCGAAGAGTCAAATGATTGCCCCGGAGTGAGATGGGACGGGCGGTGAGGCTAAGAGGGAGAGGAAGAGTTCATCGTTTTCTTGTCGCATGTAGGTTGACCTTATACGTGTTTAAACGGTTCGTTAAGTTGATCCTGCTGGTTAGATTTTCATTTAATTTAACGTCGGCGCCGTTTTTCAGCCTCATCCCTCCTGTCACTTCCTTCCTTTGGCTCCCCTCCTCTATATCCTACTTCCATCTCACAATCAGCCCCTTGCCCCCTCCCCTTTGATCCCGCGATGTCCCGGCCGCCGGAGCTAACGAGCGCGTGTTTGGAATTTTGATAAATTTCGCGCTTTCGAGAAATTTCGCGTTCTCGTTTACGGCACCGCAGCAAACAATGCAAATGTCATTATTCATCCGTCACACGCTTTAATGGCTTTACACAAAAAGTCATTCTTTCCCTCCTCTTCCATCTCCTCCCCCACCCGCTAACCCTCCGGCCGTTGCAATCCTAAATATGTATTATATTTTGCACAATACACATTTTGCATGGGCGCGTCTGAGACGGGCGGATGTTCCTCGCGCGTTTCGAACTCGTCGTCGCGATTAACGTTGCATGTACACACATGCGTTGATGCAACGTCACCGCGAGATCACGTGTGCGTCGACGAATCTGGCGAGGGATAATCCCGCGGGGCAGGGATAAGGCAATTTGTTGTACTCCAGCTGTGGATAAAAAGAACCAGAAAAATTCAAGGAACGAAAGAAGGTGCAGAAATCGTGACAGAGTGAGCGAGGGAGTGTTTGTTCAATTTCGCTCACTCGCGAAAAGTGTCGAGCGACGCTTACCAATGACACGTCAAAAATTGATTTGCATGTGTCTTGTTATTATCAACGAGCGTCATTACACGCACTTTACGCCGAAAAACGCGCAAACCGTCGCCGAAAATAATGAGAGCTTAGAGTGGCTTGGCAGAATGCTCGAAAGAGAAAAAGGAGCGGCGTTGCCGGCGGAATGACCTCCGGGAGGCGACCTTTACCGCGAAATCTACTTACGATAGACTTAACGACTTCGGCCGCGGTTAAGGCTATACACCGCGCAATTAATTCTCCAAGTTCCGCCGGTCCTGGCAAATCGATGCAAATCCTTGAACAAAATCTCTTACGACGCGTCGCTCCGTAATAACTTCACCCCCCGACACCGGATTTGCCTATCCAAACTCCCATTAAAAGCGCGAACACGTCGACGCGGATGACCCGCGCCATGGTGACAATTTCGATCGTCTCGACGCGACGGCGAAAAATAATCGAGTTCACCATGGGAAGTTTCAAGTGCGACTGCCCCGCGATGATCGTAATAATCAACTACGTGATCCCCGTATGGCAGAGGGATGTTCCAGCCAGAGCCAGAATAATACGGAAATATTTATGCCGATGCATTATGTCAATATATGCGCTGTATGGGGTATCTCGGATGTCGGAGGTCGAATATCGGCGTTTGTAATGGGAGGGCTTTTCGTCCAAAATACGCACGTTAATCCAATCGCAAGCATGATTCTGACCAATCCCGCGGTCAGTTGAACCACTGAATGTAGAGAACTTGCCCTTTCAATATGGTTTCGATGTTCGAAAATCCTCCTTTTCAAGCCTCTCCCCTTGGGTCTATCCGGCATATGAAGCGTTACAACGACGGAGCGATCTTATACAGCACATTGCTGCGGGGAAAAATGTGCCAAAGAACCTTTTATGCGCTTTAATGAGCTCTTTTCCGACTTACTCTGGCTCACGTAGAATAATCCGAAGTGAGAATCATTGACGGAGGACTCGAGTTGTCCCGAGTTGGATTTAACGCGAGGAACAGTGAGAGAACTTTCATTCGCTCGAATTACCACGACTGCATAATTGGTACAGAAATTACGATGGAAGAAAAATGTCTGCAATTTCTACGCAATTGTGCGCGAATCTGTCACGTGGTTCCGCAAGAACGACACGGAAGGGAAGAAAGCGCGAGCTAAAAAAAAGTTCCATCGCTCTGCGGCGTTGTAAGAGTTCTCGCAGCGGGATTTTCCTTTCGAACACTCTGAAAATCGCGGAACAACAGAAAGAGAGAAGCAAGTGGAAGCGATGAAGCGGACGAAACGAGGTTTACTTGGATGAAACGAGAAGAGCTCGGTGCCTCGGAACATGTCGCCGCCAGGACAGCTTTTCTTCGGTGAGACGAAAATACGCGAGTCAGCGAAGAGAGGACGAAGAAACGGCAGCGAATCCAAGCGGGCAAACGGCAATAAAATTCATCTCGAGAGCTTTTCGCGCGAAACCACGTCTACTTTCGTTCACGTCAGAAATTTTCGTGCAAATGCGGAGAAACAAAGTTTCAAATCCGAAACGTCGCTCGCGCGCAAATCGCTACCGCGAGTTCCTCCCAGGACACGATGAGATTCAATAAGAAACGTACATCGCATGACTTTTACATGACTTTGCACGCGCCGTCTTTCTCTCTTACCGTCGTCTCGCATTCAACAGCTTTTTTCTTTTTTTTTACCTCTCGTATTACGAGTCGCGGAGAGACGCCGCGACTATATAAACTACTAGAAAAATGCACCAACGTGGAGATAAGCGAGCGCTCGCGCCGCAAGATGCACGAATCGTCCGCGTATTAAACGAACCAAGGCCAAAAAGGGTACTCGGCTCGTTCAGGGAGCGAAAAGAGACTCGCGTGCCACGCACGAGAGTCCCTTTTGATGACTTTACCTTGATGAAGCGCGGAGCGCGAGACACCGTGCACGACGCCGTCGAGGCCCACGAATATGAGAAGCAGTGCCAGGGCTGCGAACATCGGGACCGTCCTGGTACGCGCGGCATTTGCACCGCGGGCCTGCTGCGTCATTCCTGTTCGCCGGACTCGCACTCGCACGACGCCGATTTCCGATCTCGCGCTTCTCCCGGGTGCAATGTCCTATATCACCCGCGATCGCTCTCTCGCCCTCGCGATTGGTCCACGATTAGCGCAGCTGGTGTCGCCTGGAGCGCCTTCCGCGCGCCTGGCACGTGCTCCGAGCAGCTCCCGGCCGAGCGCCTCCGCTCATCTCCGTGCGTTCGTGAGCGGAGAAGCGCGAGACGGTTTCCCGGAGCCGACGACACCGTCGCGGAACGTGTCACGCCGGGGGAGCGAGTCGCCGGCGCGCATTCGGGCGAATCTCAAGGTCACGAACGCGTCGTGCAGTTGGGGTGAACCCGGCGGCGGAAGACGACGTGGACGGCGGCAACGATGACGATGACGACCACGACGATGACGACGATGACGACGACAACGACGACGACGATTCTCTCGATACGGACGAAGCAAGAGACGAAGCTCTCCCGCACCCCTTCTCTCCCGAGGCCTGGTCCTGGTCCCTCTGTCCCGGGCCGTAGACTGCTGCCTGGAAACCCTCGGCGTACGGAGTACGCTCGTGTACCCTCCTCCTCCTCCTCCACCTCTTCATCCTCCGCCACCACCTCCGTCCCCGAGCGTCCCCGGACTCCGCGTCTCGTCCCGCGACTCGCCGCCGATAAACTTCCTACGGGCACCCTCCAATACTCTCTCTCTCCCTCTCTCTCGTCCCCTCCTCGTTGTGCAGCCCGCACCAGGAACATCTAGCGGCGCCTGCGCCATCGTAACCGTGCCCTGATGCCCGGGCACTGCCGCTGCCACTGCTGCTGCCTCTCTGCTGCCTCTACCTCTGCTTCTGCCGCCGCTTCCTCATACCTTGGCGAATCTCTCTGCCATCTGTCTCTTTCTTTCTTTCTCCCTCTCACTCTCCCTGTCTCTCTCCTTCTCTCTCTCCCTCCCCTTTCCCGCCCTCCGCTCGCCGGCTATCTCCCCCCTCGTCTCGGGTGGCCCTTCGCGCGCTCGAGAACCCTACGCAGTAGCTCCCGCGACCTCCCGATTTTCCCTCCTTCTTCTTCGCTCTTTCGACAACTCGACCCCCCACATTCCGAATTTCTTTCTCCGGGCCGTGTGTCCTGGACGGCGTTTGCCAGGACGCTCGCGTCTCGAGAGCCACCTCGGCTTCGTTCCCCTCCCGCGCGATATTGCCGAGAAATCACCGGGTTACAACGGCGGATTTGGTCGTCCACAAGAAGACGACGAAAGCTGACAGCCGCGATTCCACCGATTATTAGTAGGGGATAGCTGGGATAGCTCGCGGGGTTGCCAGACGATCCACCTGCCGAGTATCTCTCGCAGGTATCCCCGCTCGGAGAAGCCGCTTAATTTTAGATATTGTCCACGGGCCGCGGCTTGTACGATAGCCAGCATGCGGTCCAGCCAGCATCCAGTCTGCGTCGCGAATGATACTCCCGCTAGATTAAGCGCTACCTAATCCATTTCATTTTTCTACGTGCTGATCGGTCGGCGCATCCATTTCCCGGAGAAAGATGACTCCCATGACGATTAGCCGCAGTCCTGCGGCGAGTAATAAAGAAACAGGTCTGCACGCCGTGCCGGCAATGGTACACACGATACACGCAAAAATTTTCGCGATGGATATATTACTTTTTCAGAATACGAAATAAATTTCTTCGCAAGCGCGGCCCCGCGGGAGTAGCTTTAAACCAGCTAAAACGTAAGAACGCGGAAAAAAGAGAGGGGCATAAAAACTGCAGATGGGATAAAAAAGTTGCAGCACCTAGGAATTGTAACGTTCCCGGTTTAATGAAGGTACTCGCAAGCATCCGTTTATCTTAAACCAATATTGCGCGCGTCATACCGCGACGAACGTCGCGGATTAAGTTTGCGCTGCAAAACAGAAACTGCCGCTAAATAAAACACGTGAACCCAACAAAAATCAGGTTAATCTTATTATCCTACTTGGTCTTGCGACAAAAAACATCTTAATCGCGGTTATTATCGAATGAAATTCCATCTGCAATGCGCGTTTGGAATGTACAGCGGAAAAAAATATACATTATTATTCCCGAGAATAACAATTACAACAATACGATACAATTTTAATACATCAGCTGGAAATTTGTATTTGTTTGATCCTTCCATTAAAACCTTCGTGTGTATATGTGTGCGGAACATATTATAAAATTAAATTAAATTAAATTAAATATAAAATTAAATTAAATTAAATAAAAAACAAGATAAAACTGCATACAGAACGACCAAATAACAATGTCGTCGTCATGTCACGTAAAGACATGAAGACACGCGACACGTTTCGATCGACATCACCGAACTATTTCGCTTATTAATCTCTCATCCCTGCGTTCTACCCCCTCCGGATAATCCGGCTTTACCCAAAGTGGCTTGTCCGCGGTGGCGGAATCATAGCGAGACCCATTGCGAGAACTAGGCACACTTGAAGGAGATCATGATCTACCAGCGAAGAGCTACACCGAATCGCTGCTTGCGAGCGGCAACGAGCAGGCGAGGAGGAGGACGATGGGGTTAATGGGGTGGTCGAGGCAGATCTGAGCTGACGCCATGAGAACAACGAGAGGCGGAATTTCGAATGATGGAAGTGATTGTCTTGAAATTACGAGGTACGATCTCTCCCCGGGCGTGCGTCGTTAGCAGAACCGAGTGTTCGCGGTCCGTGTCGCGCGGAGCGTGAAAAAAAGGCGAGGGTGAGGGGACATATAATTGACTTTGAGATTCGGCCTGCGGCTCGAACGAGAGGGGGTGCAGATCAGAGTGTCGGTCCCTGTCAATATCCGTCGCGGCCGTTTTATCGCGCGAGCTGTCGCATTTTGAAAAATCTCAATGGGCGACGGCACGCTCGGCGTATCGATTCACGTTGTTTGCGGACGCGCTATTTTGCGTCCCCATCGCGCGCGCATCAGCGCCCGGGTTTCAGTTACCCCGAGCAGCTCGGCTGATGCTGAAATCTCGGAGCTGCGAGAGAGGCGCGAAAATCATATCCTGGAGCGAGGGGAAATAACGACTCGGTCAAAGACTCGGACGTACATACATCCGAATTAATCGCGACCACGCTGTCCGACGATTAATCGTACGGCGTGGCGTTACCCTAACTAATCGCGTGGGCAGGTGCGACTCGTATTGCATATTATTACTCACGAATAAACGTGAAACGTCGTCGATATGTAGGCAACGTGTATTAATGATCGCATATATTAGGAACGCATGCGAGGGGGTTAGTTGGGGTGGGAACGGCATGAGAATTGTACATGTCGAGCGCGCGAGCGCCAAGTCTTCGCATGCCGCAATCATGTTCTCTGATGTGCAACAACGAAGTTTGTATCAATCTTGGATGATCGTTGTTAACGAGTTCTGTTACAATGGAGGCTCCGTGAGATTCCTCCAAGACGACTCTGACTGGGGAAGGGAAAATTAAGGCCGATGGCGGCGATTGTTCCCGAATTACGACGAGCCGTCGTTAACTCCTGCTTCGCGCGGGGGATCGCTCGACGCTGATTAACTTTTAATGATCTCGGATCGCTGCGCGCGGTATCGGTGTGTCGTGTGCCCGTCCTTAATTATAGTTGCCCAATTACGTGTTTGTGTATCAATTTATTCGGCGCGTTTTGCCATAAAACGCCGAAAAATAAGCTGATAAGCGGGATTACGGCATCGTGCTTCATGATTTATGCTTATTAGCGCGGCACGAGTTTTGCGAGGCAACATCATCGGGAATAAAACTAGCCCGGTGTGCAGGAGGAAAGGTCGAATGGAAAACGTTAATGAGCTTAAAGTGAAATAAACATGATACTCGCGGCAAGGCGTCACGAGGTTCAGCCCTCGAATGAGTAACGTATTTCCTGTTCGTAACGCTGCGGCTCTCGAATCCATCCGGACGTGCAAACGCGTGCTCAAAATATTCCGGAAAAGAGGCCGGGTGTTTGCTGCGGCAAGAAGCGATTTCGGATTACGCGCAAACGTGATGAATTAAACGCTTCCCGTCGCATTCCTGGCGGTCGCGCGGTCGCGCCTAGCCGCTGCAAAAGCGATTGTATATTCAAACGATATTTCGGGCATATAATTAACAGATGAAGCCGCGTGCAGCATGCGGGGGCAATTAATCGCGAGCGTTACGCACCGCGGGTGAAACAGGCTGATTAACCTTGTACGCAGCCAACACGTTTTACCCGCAACTGATCGGGGATTGATACGAACAGAATACAAGTAGAACGCAAAGAAAATATTCTCTATTCTCATCTTCTCGCTATTAAATTAATCCCTGATTCGGAGGACCGTCTGTCAATCATGAATATTTTTTGCTGCAGATGTTAAAAGTGTTCGATACTTTTGTGAGACGCAAATTGCATAAAACCGATTTTTCCCGACAGAGTTTTATATTTTAAAATACATCAGTGTGATAAAAGTATGTGTGATAAAAGCAACGCCGAGCTAGATACCTCACCAGAAATAGCTTGACCCGGTGAGAATTAATTCGTTTACTGGGTCACCGCGGTACGCGTGCCAACGTTTACGCACATTTTCCTTTCTAGTTGATTCATCGCTCTCCGCGCGCGTCTGAACTTCCGGGTGGCTTCCTTCCGCGCCTGAAAAACGTTGGAGCCGCGCGGTCACACCGGAAGTGAGAAGTCAACGTACGTTTTTAGAGACGGACCACTCCACGCGGGATTAGAGAGATAAAATTGATCATTTCTAAAGCGTCGATGTGATCTCATGAATGTGGGAAATAGATTGTTAACGTACGTATATTCAGGTGTGAGATGGTAAATCCGGCTGACACATTTTCCTAATACCTGAGGAGATGGCAAAGGAAAGCGCATTTTGTACAGCGGTGTTAATGAACGTCCACGTAGACGAGTCGCTAATTTCACAAAGCTTTGTTCATTTGAGCTGCGAGCCGACGTGTGCGCAAAAAGTTCACTAATTACTTAATTAATAATTCGCGCAGAAACCGCGTGACATTTTCAAATAATGCCGTGTGTTCCCGCGCACGAGTGTCACCGCGAAGAATTGCCGCAAAAGTGTACACACGAAAGAACGTGGGAATCTCCTTCATTTTTTCAATCTACATCTCACCCGTGTGCGTATGCGTATCCAATTGCCGTATCACAATGACTTGCCGAAAGAGATAATAGATATTTCGCGCGCGAGCCGATAATTATCAAGCTGCACCGCCGAAAAAAATTGGCCAATTAACGCGCACGCGAGCACGCGTGCTAAAATGAAAATGAGATTTGCGTGAACAAGCAAAGGAAGCGTATACGCGCGCGCGTATGATGTACACGGCTTACAGCGAACTCCTTCCCCCCAGTTAATTATCGACGGGCACAACTGATTTGCAAGTACGTCGTTTATAATCCACTTAAGCTCTAATCGAATCCTGGCTAGTTTCGGGGACAACGGATAGACGTGGCTTCTATAGCCGACGTAGGTCGCATAGTCGATCCTCGGCATTGCGCGTAATTACGCGCTCGGTTTACAATCCCCGTTCTGCGTTGTATAGAGAAAGTTCCGAAAGGTATCGAGCTGCGTGTCAAAGGAAATGAGGATGTTATTTCTAGCGTAAACACGCGCAACGAAAGCTCCACTTGGTGCTTTTCAAGATAAAGATCATTGATGCACCAATTGAACACAACTTTTTACTGGTTTGTGGACGTTTAAAGCTCTTTGCAGATTATGCAGGAGTCAAGGACAGATTATGTTTTATGTATGCAAAGACAGAAGTCTGTTTTGTATCACATAAACACATTATTTTCATTTAATTATATTAATTATTATACCGTTTCGAATGGACCTTCTGTTATCGAGATTGAAGAATGAAGATCTCCACACTTCGCACAGCCAGTCGCAATGTTGAGATTCAAAAGATTATTTATGCTCAGCTAATCGGATCTGATTCGCATAACCGGGAAACCGGCTCGGAAGCAAGAGAACGTCCGACAAAAGAAGAAAAGGGCTATGACGGAAGGGACCAGGCCAACAGCGGAGAAAAGCAGCTGGTTCTCGGCAAATCGAAGATTGGAAGTCATTGTCGAACGCGACAAACCGAGCTTGGTCTCGGATTCTGAAAGGAGAAGAGTTCCTTCGAGCTGTGCGAATGTCCTTTAGAATTGAAGTCGACTTCCGTCCTCCGTCGTCCTGTCACTCACTTTATACAAGCTCGCTGGTATATAACGCTCAATAAACGCGTTACAATTACGATAACGAAGATATCATGATGCACGAACAGACGAATCGAAATATTCAGACCAGTCGCGAAATCTAATCGACCTATAAAGCGTTAGGAAGTAATCGGATTACGTGATAGAAGTGAAAATAGAAGCGAGTTATCGCGAGAAAATCTCGAAAGGATGTCTGGCTTTCGCTATGTTACTTATAAGACGTATAAAAACCATCGCAATAATACGTCTACAGATGCAAACAGTATTGCGTTAAAAAAAATAAGAAGTCGAGTATCCTAACGATAACCGGCGTTTATTATCCTGAAAATTATCTATCATCGAGAACATCGAGGGGATTTCTGACGAAAAATAGTCCATTTATTATTCGTGAAAACTATCGATTCATCAATATCTATTCAAAGTTGAATCGATATAACGTATATAAATCTGTCTCAGCCCTCCGCCGACTGTCTGACGGAGTGTCGCAACGAGAATCCATCGACATCATTACATCGAGTCCCAGCAGATCCCAGGACCTCGTAAGGATCATGGCGGGATCATTGAAAAGAATGGAAACACGGCGAATCACCTGTCGTGCCTGGACATTGTTGTCCGCCATCTGCTTGTTCATGGATTTGGAGATGACCGTGGTACCGGGCGACCGGCCTGTAGCCCCGTCTAATTTACGTTCGTTTTTATTCGAGCCGCGTTTACCCGCCTTAAATTATCTATTACATTTCTGCCATGATAGTTGTGCGCTCACGTTCCTCCTCATAGAATTTCCCGGGGATCCCGGGACGAGGAGGTGACCTCCCATCCACTTCATGCTGTCGGATTGTACGTTGAGTTCGCCTCCTTCCTAAATCCCTATTAGAGGATCTAATAAGGGCTCGCATGACAGATCGGAATCAAAGGGGAGCTAAAGAACCTTCAATCCCTCGGCGTTACGTGTATACGCGGTTCAAGTCTTCCACATTTTCTCTCGAACCTTTTATACTTCAACCACTGAGAGAAAGAGAGAGAGAGCTACTCCAAGCTATGTGTCTACCTGCGGATTCTACCGCGTCGGGAAACAGTTTTACCGAGTTTCACGATCTCCTTATCAAAGTGTGTAACTTGGCTCGAAAATAATTTCGAAAGTTTCGCAGCGCGGTTTCTCTCGTAGACGCACCACGCTGGTGGTGCGTCGGTGTGTCAATCGCAGACGGAACCGCGTTTTTTCCTCGCGGGATATTGAGTTTCCGGTGTTTCCTCGATCTTCGCGGGAACTCGAGTCAACTGAGGACGAGTTAACACCCCTGGTTCTTTCTCCGCGTTCACGGTGTATTTTCCGGGTATCGAACGAACCCGCATTTTTTCGTCGAGTGAAGCAAGTCTCGACTCGCTACTGTGGCTCTTCCTTCTCGGACGATTGTTCCCTTGCTCGGCCGCGAAAGAAAGCCATGGCGGAAAGCCGCATGGAAATGTCGCGGCTCGAGAGCCTCCGGAGAGACTCTAGGGTTAATTTCTTCGTGTCCTCTACGTCTAATGCATTCACCACTGCCCTTCCCTTTTCTCCCCCCGTTCAACAGAATTACATTTACAATATATTACGGCAAGACTTTGTATCCCAATTCCTCTCATGAAATATTCACAGCGCGATTGTCGTGGTGCCCTCGCGTTCTCCTTATTCTTCTCGTGAGATCTCATCTCTCTTTCTCTCCCATTTTCTTTCTCTCTTCTCCGGATGCAGAAAGGTCCGCAAAACGTTACCGCGATGTCCAGGTTGATCGCATCGGTATCTCAATAATCCGAGCCGTTTCCATCGCATCGGAGTGAACGAACCCATGAAATTTCATTCCGTACGTATTTTTCTGTTACGCGCGCGTGCTCCAAGTCGCCGTTAAATCTCGCGGCGAGAGTTCACATGGAAATAACGAGATACGACTCCGCCGAGCTAATTTCGAGCTAATTTTTTTCTTCACTCTGCTCCGTATAGTCCATGCACGGTGCTTCTCGCATTCTCTTTCTCTCTTTTTTTTTCTGTTTCTCTTCTCTCTCTCTTTCGGGCTCTCTTCTTCCCGTTCATTTTCTCGCCATCTTCCACCCTTCTTCGGTCAACGACCGTGAAGAGAACACCATGAGGACTCGCCGTGCAGCGAAAGCGAACGGCGCGGCGTTAAATCGCCCGTAAAAATTCCAGCAGTAATTGGCCTCTAAACTATTTTCAGCGGCTCTTAACTTTCTGATACATCGTCCTTCAATCTTCCCTTACGCCTGCACGCCAGTTTATAATGAAAACAGCGCGTTGATGTCAAGGATACATGCATATCGAACTCGACTCACGATGGAAATCAAAATAGTGATCATACGTATAAAATGTCGCTTTCGGTCATATTTCGCATACGAGGCGTCGCGAGTGACGCAAGTAATATCGCGACAGCCACGAAGAGTACTTTCTGATCCTGAAACGAGAGAGCACGGCACACGTAAGGAGAGAATCTCACTTTCTCAAGGATCAAAGGGGGCTTTAAGGTTCTCCAGTCCTTCCTCTGTCTGCTACCCGCTATCCATCGGCCGCGAAAGGAGGCTGATCGCCGGGAGAGGGTTGCTTTTCCTCGGTCGACCGAAAATGAGTTCCATTCTTCGATTTATCGATCAGACGCGGATCGATCGATCGACTTCAGTCTCAAAGCTTGTCCGCATCGCAGTTTCAAACCATCTCGGAATTTCGAGGCACTCGGTACTCTCGCAACGTTCTTCTCTCCTTCTCTCTCTCTCTCTATTCTCTCGGTTTCGGTGTTCTCTCGGCAGCGATTCCGCAGAGCGAAGATCTAAACGCTGACCCGTCCGACTTTGCAACTTTGGTTTTTCACCGGGTCTTTGTAGAAAATCCTCGCGGGGCTAACAATGAAAGCTCGATCCCACTTCAATTATGATTCATTATCGCGTTTCGCGATTCCGTTTGTAAAATCTGGCGGATTCCTCCCGCAAACTCGTTGAAATTCAAGAAGATGCGAACGTACGCGGCAAGCGTGCGCACGCGGGGTGAGGCAAGCGTGCTCGACAAAAGCCTACCTCTCGCATTTTTATCCGCCGGCGAGGGCGATTCTTTTGCTGGATTTAGAACGATTCGCCCACCGTGTACGTGTCGTTCCACACCGGCCAAGTGTGCCACTGCTCCAACTGTTATAGTCGTACTTTCCACCTCGCAATGTATGCCCGACCGATGGTTGTTCGTACGATCCCGTTGAAAGTCCTCACGTCGATATTTCTCGGAGCATAAGGATGTGGAGCGCGTCGCTACCAATTCGCACCGATAAGCGAATGTAATTGTATCGTGTTCTCTAATTTACGGAATAAATGATTCATGAGACATGGCAAGTCGACAGCAAACGTCACACGTGGTGCCAGTGCGTGCGAATATGATCCGATGTTTCAACAGCGCGACATGCTCGCGATGCATCGTAATCGATACAGAGAGAGAGAGAGAGAGGGGGGGAGGACCCACTGTAAAGATACACAAACTGGTTCGCCGCAATTGGCAATGCCTTTTTCGACAATGAGTCCAGCCACGCGTTACATTGTAGTTTCGGTTGACGAAATTCTCATTGGGAACCACCATGGCGTTATTTTCATTCGACGAATGAGAAGGACGGTACTCTATGATCGGTATTCTTTCACCACTTCGCGTAAACGCGAGATTATTGGAGCTCGATGATCCAACTATGATCTACAGAGATACAGCTTCAACAGTGTTCATTTTCGGTGCTGTTACACCCTCAGAAAGGATTTCTGATAACAAGACGAAAAATATTCTTGACTAATTTAATCGTATTACAAGTATAAAAAATATAAAAATAAAACAATTTTTAATTTAAATCAGTAATTTCTATTCTTCTCTCTCGAATTAAATAAGATTGTCTTACTGTCTTGAGACAAAAGTAACATATACAAATTTATGCTTATATATTCTTGTATGTAAAATAATTTGATATTAGCGCCACTTTATAGTAGCCGCGAAACTATGTGCTACCGTATTTTGTCGATGTCGATGCATCATTTTCTCACAGTCGCTCGTCGACTCGGCGCTCCTGCGTCTTTTATTCAGATAAAACGGCCAATATTTATGTGTTGCAATCGAAAATCGGGAAAGTGTTTCTGTGTTTCTGTTATTTACAATGAATAAGTGCAATACTCTACAAGAAATATTAAAAGATATGGAAATGTCTTAGGGCCATCGCACAAGCTTTCCGTAACGCGTTACGTTACGTTAAGTACTGCCCTTAGTTTTAAACTCGTACGTAATCTTAAACTTTAGTCAACGCACAAAGAAAATCGTTACGTTAAGTTACATTACGTTCCGGTCTTACGGTAACGATTTTCTTTGTGCGTTGACTAAAGTTTAAGATTACGTACGAGTTTAAATCTAAGGTCAGTACCAGGGGGGAATTCACAGCCGGCATTGGTGTACAAAAATTCGGCAGTGGACTAAAATATTGGACGGCATTGTCGTCAGTGGTTGGGCAGTGGTAATAATGACTAGTGGCAGTGGCAATGTAGGAGGCATTGCATAGCATTGCTAAGGCATTATCAGAATTTTAGCCGGCATTGACTCGGCAATACGGCAGTGGACGTCCCACTACTTCTATTCCTGGATATGCGCATGTGCAGTCTAAACAATAACAGACTTCCAGAGATGCCAGATTCCGGTCGCTGCGCACTGGTAGCATTTGGTAGCATGGGAAGGGATGACGCACACAACTATGTATCGTGTCCATGTGCGCTCGGGACGGTTCCGAATAGTCCCGAGTGCACACGAAACGTACACTGAGAAAAAAATGTACTTGATCCAACGAAATGTCTTGTCACGGGGTGCCAACAAAATATATACTTATTTCAACAAGTTATATATTGAATCAAATATATAATTGTTGGATTATAATTCTCATGTGTGTAATCCAAGAACTACATATTTGTTTCAATATATAACTTGTCGAAATAAGTATATATTTTGTTGGCACCCCGTGACAAGACATTTCGTTGGATCAATTACATTTTTTTCTCAGTGTATATTGCGTCAGTCTCTTCGCATGCTAACAGATGCTAGCAATGCGCAGAGAGAGAGAGAGAGGGGGGGAGAGAGAAAGCGGGAGAGAGAGAGAGCAGGAGAGAGAGAGAGCGGGAGAGAGAGAGCGGGAAAGAGAGAGAGCGAGAGAGAGAGAGAGCGGGAGAGAGCGAGAGAGCGGGAAAGAGAGAGAGAGCGGGAGAGAGAGAGAGCGGGAGAGAGCGGGAGAGAGAGAGAGAGCGGGGGAGAGAGAGAGAGAGAGAGCGGGAGAGAGCGGGAGAGAGAGAGAGCGGGGGAGAGAGAGAGAGAGAGAGCGGGAGAGAGAGAGAGGGGAGAGAGAGAGAGCGGGGGAGAGAGAGAGAGAGAGAGAGCGGGAGAGAGCGGGAGAGAGAGAGAGAGCGGGGGAGAGAGAGAGAGAGAGGGAGGGAGGGAGAGAGAGAGAGGGAGGGAGAGAGAGAGAGAGAGCGGGAGAGAGAGAGAGAGCGGGAGAGAGAGAGAGAGTTATATTATAATGTACAATTGCATATAATAATGTACAATTACATGACAAGCAACGGCAGATATGCCTTCCGTGTATCCGTGTGACGTACACAATGACTGACTCCGCCTATCGGTAAGGGTCGGTAATGAGTAACGGGTCGGTAACGGCAGATAGCACGATCGCTTTAAAGAATATTAAAAAGTTTTTTAGTTTTTTGTACTTTTGAGTTGTTTGTAATTGTGTAGAATATTTCGGGAAAGCTTTAGGATTCTTCTTTAGCTTTAGGATAGCCATTGGCGTACGATAATGGGCGGCAGTGTTCATAATAGTTCGCGGCAGTGTTCATAATAGCATGGCATTACCTTAACTTTAATGCGGGATTGACGGTATTGTAAGCATTGACTAGGCATTGTCGGCAGTGAACGAAAATGTCGGCAGTGTTTTCTCGAATTTTACAGCATTGTCTAAAATTGGCAGTGGTGTACAAAATTTTGTGTTGTGAATTCCCCCCTGGTCAGTACTTAACGTAACGTAACGCATTACGGAAAAGCTTGTGCGGTGGCCCTTATCTCGAATCTTATTTCTCAAGTAAGTATATACATATATAAGATTCGAGATAAGACATTTCCATATCTTTTAATATTTCTTGTAGAGTATTGCACTTATTCATTGTAAATAACAGAAACACAGAAACACTTTCCCGATTTTCGATTGCAACACATAAATATTGGCTGTTTTGTGCAGATTCTACAAATTCTTTTATTACAAAAATAGAATAAGATGTCTTTTAGATCTCACAATATTCTTAAATCAAGAATATTTTGAAATTGCTACAAATTTTTATCTAAATCCTTCTGAGAAAATTAATGAGATATCACCAAGATTATTTTAATCTAGATTTTAGAATTTTCTATTCAAGATTAAAATATTCTTCTTTTCAATAATAAATATGATTGTCGCTATAGCGATCTTATTTTATGATAGATTAAAGAGTAATAGCATTAAGTCCAGAAATCTGTTCTGTGGGTGTATATTTTATGTATTGGCGCAGCAAGTTCTTTATATATAAAGTTATAAAGAGAAACAGTATATAAAAATTTCGGAATATCAAAAAAGGGTATAATTTAACTCGCTTGACATTTTTTTTCCGCCGCATCTATTGATCAACTAGCTTTAATAATTGATTTATTTCGTCACCATTTGGTAGGATCAAGCTATTTTGATTTACAGCGTGTAAAACTGATATTTTTCTCCAGGAAGAGATGTAACTCGACATTTTTTACATTTTGACATTTCCATTTGCAAGACAGATTCGTATCGTATGGGATAATCAATTATAGTAAGTATACAATGGCAATATTTTTCTTTTTCGACTTAAATTTTAAATTAAATAAATTAAATGTGTATTAAATCTATAGTGACAAGGAAGGTTTTTTCTTGTGACAGCGAATTTGTTTCTGTCCGCGCGATTTGTTTAGAGCTTTTCACAGACGTTTTCTCAGTGCAGCTTTTTTTCATGTCATATTAGTTACATATTGATTTTTCATTTGTCTCCTTTGTTTGCCAACGCGCTCGTTCTCACTATCGATCATTTATTAACGCTATTGATCACTGGTTGGTCACTTTGCATTTCACACTCATCAAACATTCTATCATTCGATAACATCCGAACTGCAGTCAGCTTTATGTACAGCGCATTTGTTCCAACTGTTAGTAAAACAAACATATTATACAAACTTATTTCTTTAACAAAATTAAAGAAGAATTGCCGCAGAAAAAGGGGACAGTTACTGGGGACATTAATATCAAAAACGTCTATGTACAAATTTGTTTCTACCTCAAGGCAGTTTCACAATCAGTCATGAATAGAATGACACATTAAGCGAATGAATAATGAAATTTGCTAGTTTATTACGACCAGTGCTTTCGCGAGCATCGATCGGCACGGTTTCGCGAATGACACAAACCTCGCGAAGTCGAGCCACGGTTGTCAATCCGCATTGTGAAAAGATCGACTACGCGAACGAGGCAAACACGAACGAAAGCCACCTTATATACGGCTGCTGATATTCGCATCGCCATCAAAAGAGCCATCTGGACGTAAAAGTAGTAGAAAATTCGCTGTTTACGACACAGGAAAAGCAGCTTTTCGATGCGGGTTTTCTTCTCGGCAGGCGTACGTCGGTGTACTCACAGACGTGCATCTCTTCTTTCAACCTCCGCGTAATATCGTCGTTAAACCGCGCGTAATCGCACGAGAGATCGTATTCTTCCTTGCGAAATCACGATCACCGGTACCCGCAAAAAAGAGATCGGTCAACGTTCCGATGAAAAACGACGCGGCGGCAGATGATTGTTTATCAAATTAGACTTGGGGTTGGCATGACCCCTTGCTGCGAATCTCGCCCGGCAAACGGATCGACGCAGTCGTGACGGACGCAAAATCCGAGCAACGAATTTCAGCTCTAACGATGGTAAACGCAATCAACAAACTAGTCTGGCTGGTCGGCTTTGAGGAAGCAACGCGTGCAGCGTCGGCACGCGAGCGAACACAGAGGCCGATTTTGCACAATACGAAAATGAGTTTAGCGTGGCTTTACAGCGGGGCGAAAAAAAAATGGGAGGTGGAGGGAATTCACGGTACACGCAATGCGTGATCCAGCCCTGGAAACCCGGATCGCGGCGAGAATCAAAACCGCTGGTAGTCCATTACGCACCAGCGAATCGCATCTTTCGCTGGCTTTCTGTGTGTAAATGTAATTCTCGCCGTCGATGCGTTATCCTCGTTCTTTATTCCTGTCTGCGATCAAGGTGAACAAAATGAATCAGCGATCCTAATAGTGTCATCGATTATTCGCTCGCGTGGTATAGAGAGAAAAAAACGGGAGAGAACGACTGAAAAGCGAGATGTGCAAAGTTCCACAGGATCCGCAGCGGTGACTCTGACGGGAGGATCGGAGAATCGAACGACTCAATCCGTACGGGTTTTCGGTAAATTTACAGAGCCGAGTGGATTAACTCGTACGTGACAAATGTGATGTCCGAGGATCGCACAAGAGAGCTTTCGAGACAAACAACGCTTCAATCGCGTACACAGAGGAAATTCTACACTTATTTACGCTTTTACTTATTTACACGAGAGGAACTGTACGTTCGTTGGCATTCCTGTCACCATCAAGACGATCCATCAATCGAGAGATGCAAATACATTCCATTAGATGCATATACATGATATTCGATCTTTTTACAAGATGTGTAATTTTGTTTTTTCTTTTTTTTTAATTCGCTATTACGTACGCGTGCATAAAATATGCGGATGCTAAAATGATACATAAAATGATATGTTCATCTTTTCAATTTCGTTTGCTATCGTTTGTTACGTGCTTTAATCTTGAAAACTGTCTAAAGTCCTTATCAGTAACTACCCTCAAGGGATCACAAAAATGTATCCTTCTCCGTTCGCGTGTAAGTGTTTAACTTTCGAGGCAAAACGATGCTTGACGTGCTTATTATACGAGCCGTTTACAGAGTTAAACTGCAGATAGGAAAGAAGCGGTGCTTTGAGTTCGTTCCCGGAAGTAGATCGCGCCTGCGGAGACATTTTTAGATTATCGC
The DNA here is from genome assembly GCF_003672135.1 of Ooceraea biroi. Lineage (NCBI taxonomy): Eukaryota > Metazoa > Arthropoda > Insecta > Hymenoptera > Formicidae > Ooceraea > Ooceraea biroi. Next base: position 10,384,790 of record NC_039509.1, read on the forward strand.
AATATGGGGAGGCTGGTACGGTGGCAAACCGCGGACGTCACGAACGCTTAGCGTCAACAGGTAGGACTCTCGTTCTTCCTACCTGTGCGACCTCGTTTTTCCTGATCCCCGCAAATTCATTCCGATTATTTCATTTGTCTCGCGACTCACTGCCTCGGATGATTTATTCGAGATTGCGGAATCAGAGGAGGGCAGAGAGCCGCCAAGCCATCTCGCATTATTACGTCGGAGCGGTCACAATTTCAGAGCTTAAAAGATGCCGCTCCACCATCGAACCCCGTCGCCCAGAAGTCGATAAAAAATCCCCCCTTTGCGGCAGATATTCCTGGCTTGTTTCGCGTTTGAGATTTGCACAGCATTCAAGTTATTTGCGAAATTTCTGTTTATCTACCATTTGTGCGTCCGTGCACGCGCGCTAGCGATTTTACTTTGTAATCCGCTTAGTCATAATTTCGCTAATCTTGCGAATTACGATTAATATTTGTTCATTTGAAATATTAACGATGCGGGACACGACGGGAGGACAAATTTGCGAAGGACGCTTTTAAACGAGGATCGTGTTCACCACGGGAACATTCTGCTTCGTAATGACAACGTAAGCTCGTACTTTTCTTTTGGCCTCTCACCCACTCACACACAGCGGACAATACTCACGCGCGGTGAGCTTTCCCACGTATGCGTCTTCCACGAGGGCATATGGGGTTCGGGGGTGGCGAGCGGGGATGGTAGTTTGGGTCACGCTTCGTCTGGTCCTTCGTGAGATTGCACACCGTGACCAACAAAGTACCACGGTTTACGGGATATAACTCGCCAAGTGGATAGAGGGGGTGGGAGCAGCGAAAGTAGAAAGCGGCGGATACGGAAGGCGGAAGCGAAGAGTAAGAAAGTCCGAGATACTGAAACACAGCGCAGCTACAGCGGAATAGAAGGTTGAAAAACGGACGGGGGGTTGCGCGAGCGCGAAAGCAACGCGATTAAAAGGTCGCGTTGTCTCGCAAGAAGGAAAGAGAGAAGAGGGAAGGAGGAACAGTCGAAAGACGAGAGAGAGAGAGCAGATAGTGGAAAAGAAACGAAGAAACGTAGATGAATGAAAAGAAATGGAAGAGAACGGGGAACGATGAGGGCGAAGAAACGTAGGGACAAACGGAGAGAGCATATAAACGAGGTTTAAAGGGACAGAATGATAAAACGGTAGAAAATGCTCGATTAGGACTCATTGCACTCAGAAGGCATCTTATAAACGTGGCAATATTTTTACTGACTTTTATAGAGAAGTTGAGAAAGGCGAGCGAGCGAGCGAGAACAAGCGAGAGAGAGAGAAAAGAGAGAAATTGAAAAATCTTGAACAACATAAAAAATATATTAACGCGTCAAAGAGAAGCCGAAGCGCTTCCGAAGCGAAAGGGAGATGGCAGGGGATCGTAAGCAAAATCGGAGCAAGGAGCAAAGATATTAGAGTCTTACGTCCCGCGTACAGTCGCTCCGATAACAATGGTGGTGATGCTTTCGCAGTCTCAAGAAAGACGAGCTTTCAGGTATCCCGTTTGTCGAGCTTTCCCGTGGCCTGTATATCAGTCGGTCAAATACAACCGCGGTCAAAGAGAATGCAACCCCCGATCCGAGCCGGTAGCCGGCCGATATATCGATCGATGTATTTCTTCATGGACGTCACTAAAAGCATCTTCCGTGCCGCGCCGAGAAAAAGAGAGAGAGAGACTACACCCGGGAACGATACGATCGTTCATTCAGCAAACTATCCAAATAATCTCCCGGTCCACCCCTTCCCCCCCCAAAAAAGAGACAAAAAAGAAATAATAACACAACCGGCGCCGGAGAATATACATCCGTGATAGCCCTCCGTACACCGCGTTCCCTGTTAGCCGAGATATATAAATTATACCGCCGTATGTGCGCGCACACACACACACGCACACGCACACACACACATAGTTTCCGCGATGTCCAAAAGCCATTTTGTTGATATGATGCGACTAGTATCGATAGGACGAGCCAGTCCCCGACAAAAACGAGGGAACAAGCGACAATCTCCTCGCCCGCTCTTCTCTCCGTTTCTTAACAAGCGCAAAACTCCATCTTAGGCGACATTAATTTGATCTTGAAGCGAAATGGAGAGACAACGATAGACGCGGAATAAAATAAACAGAGACGAAAAGCGAAGTGTCGCCTATCGGTGAGATTGGATTTAATTAATCCAATTAGACGCTGCCCGGGTTCTAATGTATTTACGAACTTTAAAGAACTTATGACCGTCCGCGATGCGCCGGCGTTAATTAAAATTGCGCTAACAAAATCGTTAACCTCAATTAACACGTGGGATAATGTATAATATAAGACGACCTAAAATGGAACGCGCTAAGAGAGCTATATTCTTCGCTCCCACGATCTTTTTTTAATAATCTCCCACTCCACTTTTGTCCCGTTTTTTACGTATATACGTACAAATCCATCCTTTGCATAATGAATAACAATTGACGTTCCTTTTAAAAACCCGCTTTAAATTTAGTTGCTAAAAATTTATTAAAATTTATTAAATATTAGTGCCTTTGATCGAGAACGTTGCGCCGTTTTGAAATGTAATACGTAACATTATTAAAGCATTTCATTCTGTATATAAATATATATATATATAATATATATATATATATATATATATATATATATATAAATAATGAAGTCAAAATGAGATGCTTGATCGTAAAGTGAAAAATGTTGCGCGGATGCTGAAGGCCTCGAGCTTGTAACGGAATTTTCGCACAGTTTCCAGTCACCACGTTCTCGCAGTGACAAGCCCGCTCTTAGAATTTATTGAATTGTGTGGATAGTTGGAAAATAGTTTGTGTCTCGATAAATTATAACTGCTGCGGCAAAACGAGTTTCAGTTTGCAGCCTTAACCGTAATTTATATTACTTATATTACGGCTATATAACGCGACACTCTCTCTCTCTCTTTCTCTCTACGGCCCGGCAATATTTCAATCTCCGAGCTTATCGTATGTATGATAACGCGAACTTTTACTCTATCGATTACCTTCGTCCTGCGCTGTCAATTTGTATGTGTAAGAGAGAGAGAGAGAGAAAGAGAGAAAGAGAGAGAAGTGCAGAAAAAACTCCTGGAAAAATAAACGCCGTATTACGTCATCATTGTTACATTTCCAGAACTGCTTGTCGAATGGATATTCGACTAGACACAGAAATTGTTAATCAATGACCTCTCGGATTGTATTTTTGTTCGGTCGACAAAAAATTGATTGACAATCGGATGCGCGAGACGCACGCGGCACGGTTTTTAAGCGGCGCGGTGTATCCGGGTCAATTTATCACGAGGGCATTATTTAATCCGTGAAATATGCGACACGTTCTCGCGCTGTAAACCGAGATGACTGTCTCTCACATATTTAATGCATGTAAACCCCCTTTTTTTAATCGTCTCTCGTCCAGGAGCACGTGCTGCCGCACGTCGTCGTCGCGTGCCCCGGTTTTGGCTCGCTTTACACGTTTTTTTATCTTTTTTTTCTTTTCTTTTTTTCTTCCGTGTATTTATTACATCCGTGGATACGACGCGATGTGACGAATGACATCGGCGTCGATTTTACGAGCCGCTCATGCGCTGATTAATCCCAAAGTGGCCAGGCGGACAGAAGCGGAATGGAAGCGCGCGGGCGAGGATACGCCGGCGAGTCAACCCGCGCTCCGGACGAATCAATTATGCAGCGACCGAACTGGAACATTATGCAGCTTTCGAAGGGGTGACTGTTGCAACGGGAAAAGTGAGGGCGAGCAGTGGATTGATATGGTTAGCGACGGAGATTGATCGACCGAGTGATCGATCGACCGTGCGCCACGACCGTGAGATTCTCACGCTTGCGTCCGCGCGCACGCTTCAGCGTAACAGTATTATATGCTGCAAAAAGATGCGCCAACTTTCAACTACGCGAGCGAATTTGTTTCTCCGAGTTTTCCCGAGAGACTGCCGAGACTCTCCGTCTCGAGCGCCATGAGAAAATTAAAACTATTATGAGGGTGTACAGAGTGTTTCAAGCTGAGTGTATTTCTTTTCGATGTTGAGAACTGCTCGGCCAATTTTGGATCAATTTTCCTATCGAAACTGTCGGGGAAAATTGTTGTTTATGCACATAGTGTTGAACTAAATGCATTTCTTTGAATTCTGCGAAGCAGAAGCTTAAACAGCGATTAAGTGTGAACAATCGTTGATAATTTGCCATTCATGATGTCGAATCAAAAATTGTTTAAAACAGCGCCTAAAATTGTCTACAGTGTGGAAAATTTGCTATGCTAGCCGCAGATTCAAAGCTGGTTTCTCAGAGTGCTCCTCATTTGCAATCGCTTACGGCTCAAAGGCTGCGAGTTCACCACCAACGCCAACGAAATTTGGTTCAATGGAGATATCGGAATTGACCAGAAGAATCCGCGAGTTCAAAGAACGGCGCGCTTAGCGGAGGATACATCGGTCTAGGAATGAGAGATAAATTATTCAATCGAATATGTAACACGACGTAACACCGGATAACAACGATGATACGATCGGTGCGAGAGATCGAGAGGCGAATAACTTTCCCGGCATATCCCGCATCTGGCGGAGCGGAAACCACCACCACGCGGAAGCGTGTTACGTCTCGTCTAACATCCGACGTGGATTTTGTTCTCGGTAGAGCGCGTTGGAACAGCTGGGAGGAGTAAAGGGAAAACCGGAGAACGTGCACGACGTAGTCTTTAAATTATCGAAAACCACTAAAACCGCTATCCCGATCCCTTGTCTTCTTACGAAGAGCTGCATTCCTTCCAGGCAAGGTCAGGAAACGGTCCTGCAAGAGCGGATACGTCAAAATTTGACGACGAGAAGAAGTTCGCCCTCGCGAAAGTGATAGAAACGTTCCTCGATAATAGGATATCGGTATCTCTTCGATCCCCGAACGCATCTTACCACCAAGAGACAGAGAGAAAGAGAGAAGAGACGGAGTAAGAGGAAGAGACGGCCGTAAAGGCAGCCCTGTGCGAGAGCCAGGGAAATAATGCAAGATCAGTGAGACAAGGTGGAAGTAGGGCGAGAAAATGGGGGGGGGGCGGGAAGGGATGGTTGATGGCTCGACGATATCTTGGACTCTCGAAACTCACCGGATAGACGAACTCGACGAAACTTTCGTGCCGCCTTCCTGTGCCACGGTTCCTTGATAGTTAAAAGTTTGCCACGGGAAGGGGGAGGGAGAGAGGGCTCGGGTGTTGATCTACTTCGAGGCCCGCGCGCCCCCCGGATTAATCGTGATTCCGTATAACGGAGTGACTTAAAAGAATCCGCGCGCGACAGCGTGAAAACGATGGCGTAAAGTAAATTGAAAACAAAGGAGACGGTGAGTGAGAGAGAGAGAGAGAGAGAGAGAGAGAGAGAGAGAGAGAGAAAGAAGAGGACGAGGAATGGAAAGAGGGCGAGCAGAGGAACAGGAAGTGGAGGCAGGAAGACGAAACGTAATCGGTCGTGCGCGCTTTGTATATTTATTCGCGGATGGCGAGGAGAGGGCGGGAAGAAGGAGGCGGACGATGCCGCGCTCGCTCATGCAAATAGACAACTCGGTTACTCGCGGGGTTGCTGCGGCAACCCTTGTAAAATTTCCAGGCCGCCCCCTCTCGTCGGCGATTCCTCGGAAATTTTTATACACAAAGTAACGAGGTACGCGCGCGAATTCACCGAGCATACGGCTAGAGTATGCTTTATGATTAATGTGCCTTGAATAGACGTCCGGCTAGACATCGCGATTTCCCCTGGATGCGCTCGTACCTCCGGATCGACCGCGCGTTGCCCGAGCGTGTACGACAGCTACGAAAGCAATTCTTGTAAACGTGTTCGTGCCGCCGTCACGCGGGTAATGTCCGCGAAAGTGAAGCTGTTTTCGCTTGTGACACGAGAAAGTTCGCGACGGGCTTTCAATCGGCCACCGGGTTGCGGGTATTCGAGAGTTCCGCAGAGTTGTTGGGAGGTAGTGGCATAGTCAGTAAAGTAACCCGTTCGCACAAATTGTTTCCTGTCTAATTTTGCTGAAGCGACAATCTTTTAAAGAAAGAAAGATCAATTTCGCGTAATGGAAGGTAATACACGGTCAGCGTCGAAGTCTGTCCTCTAGGTGCATTCACAAGCCTCGCGAAAGGTAATTTAATTTCTTCTTCAGGAAAATTCGTGAAATGTAAAATACTCGCGAGGGGGAAAAAATCAAGTTTCGCGCCAGCTCACGCGGCACAATTCCTCGCGCTCTGTTTATCCTGGAAAACAGTCGCGAGTGAGTCTTCCCGGCGGCAGCGCGGCGATGGTATATATACACGTGTGCATACGTCGCGATAAACGATTCGAAGAGGGCACCGCGCAAAAATCAATACAGGATAGTACTCGTGCCGGCTTTCTGCATTTTATAGTTTCGTCGGCGACACACACGCAGATACATACACACATACATCCAACGTTTCTACACGCGCACCTTAGTTGTCCGTACTTAAATCCAGCATGCCTCGAGAGTTTAGCACGGAGCTCTCGTACGGAAAAATAAATTCTAGACGGGTCGACGGCGGCGAGGGGGACCCGGCAGAAGAAACGGCGTAAAGCGACGTAAAGCGGAACGAAAGAAAGAGCGAAAGACGCGAAAGGGGACCGGCTGCATACGGACGGAATTGGATTAGTCGATGTACTTTTCTTGGCGGTCCCACTCCCTCTCCTCGTGCTTCCTTCCTTCCTTCATTCCACCCCTCGCAACCCTCCCACGTTCCGAAAGGTGAAAAAAAAGATGCCGAAAAGAGAAAAAAGGAACTGTGCTTGCACACATGCGCGCGTGGTGATGCCGAGAAATCCAATTAGTTGTATTTCCGCTCGAAAGAGACTCGAGGGGTCTATGCAAATAAATTTAGCCTGCTCCGCCTCCGTCCCCATTGCTCCTCTTCTCCTTCCCCCCTTCCTCCGCGCTTCTTCTCACTTTGTCTTCTTCTTAGAAAATCCGTGGCAGGGACTCTAATTTCTCTCGTTACATTGTATCCGTTTCCTCGGGGACCACTCGATTCCGAGACATAAACAAGAGGATTTCCCGCGCGACGGCGCAGCGCGCCGCGCTCGCGATAATTTCTTCTCCTAAAGGCGTATTCGGGATAACGGTCCCGAATTCAGCGATGCAGAGAGCTGCCGGTACTCTTCTCCTCCCCTTCCTCGTCCGCTCTGTCTCTTTCCTTTCTTATTTTTCCTCGCCGGCGTGCCGGCGCGCACGTTCCCCGATTTAATTTGGCATTCATTAGCGGACGCCGCAATGAAATACGGTGAGTTTGCTACGTGGAAATGGCGGGGATTAACAGAGGGAATAAAATATTTCGGGCGTGCTGTACCCGCTCAAGATCGTCGGCCGCCGTGGTGGGCGTGGAGAATCGAGAACGGAGAGCATCCGGTGCCGGGCTATCTCTCGCGAGAAGGAGGAAATCCGAATGGTATATCTTCAGCCAGAAATAAATATCGTCGGCGATTCGACGTATCGGAATCCGCGTGATCCGTTCCGTCTCGTCATCCGTTTCGAGTTGCGCGATGTGAATCGCAAGCGAGTCGTGGAGGCGTCTGTGTCTGACCAATACGCGGTTTTACTACTGAAATGTCGCGCGAACGTGCTTACTCGTGCAGTTACTCTTGTTTCGATGTGAAATCCGCGTGAATCTGAAACTCGAACCTGGAAAACGAATTTCGCCAGGATAACACTGTTCACCTCGTAATTACGACAATTTTTCTGTCGTCCATCGGAAAGGATGGGTGCACGCTCCCTCGAAGAGAAGCACGGCAAAGTAAAGGCGCACGAGAAAAGAAGAAAAAAAGGGAGCGAGAGGTGGCGGAAAAGGAAGTTGAGAAGAAAAACAACAAGTATCCACGAAAGGAGTAGTAAATGAAGGTGATTAATATGCATGGGACTTAATAGGGGGAAAAAAACGAACAAAGGAAACAATTTCCAAAGAGCCGGTGCGCCGCTCGCTCGGCAGCTCGGCGCGAATATATTTTCCACGCTCGCTCCGTCGCGCCGGAGCGGCCGCGCGCGAGCGAGCGAGCGGGCGCGATAACGAGATAGGAATAACGCGTAGCACGATTACACCGGCCGCTAACGCGGACGCATTTGGCGCGCCTTTCATTAACCGTGTTCCGATTGTTACCCAGTGGGATAACGACGCGCGAAAAGCTCTCCCCGGTAAGCGTTCCGATCCTGCGATACTCCCTTTTGCGCGCGCGACGCGCACCTGCCACGTCGCGCCGCCGACGAGGACTCCTTTTTCGTCCAATTAGGAGAGAGGTATAGGAGAAATTTGAGAGAGAGAAAAATCATCGCCTACCGGGAGGCGATTGTTTTTTTTTAATTATTTTGTGCATTGGCGAGCGACTCGATGCGCTTTGTGAAGGAGAAAAATTGCGTTTCGGAAAAGCATCATTTGGCGCGCGCGCGCGCGCGCGTCTATTTGCGCGGTGTTATCAGAGATTTTATTTGACATTCGCTAATTGGCTTCGAATTGCCCCACGGCTGATTGCAAGCATATCCGGAATCGCGGCAACAACGGAACAAAACGTCATCTCGCAGCTATCGCCTTGTTCTTCGTATGTACGATTAATAACGACCGAGTGCGCACCGAAGCGTCATTAACGTTGCGCGGCGATTCTAATTGTAGTCGTGGCTATCGATTTCTCGAGATTAATACTAATTATAATGCCGAACAAAGCGCCCGCCTCGTAAGCCGGCAACGGCGAGACAATAGATCGCCATCATTACGGTGATTAATTAAAGAAGCTGCGTTCGAAGAAGCTGTAAAAAGTGTCAAGGAGACGGAATTTTCGAAAGTATACCAAAAAAGGAATTTCTTTTTCGACCTGCAGAATCATTATTTTTCTCGAAGAAATTTTATATTTTATATTTCTCGAGATGGTGACACAAAATTATCATACGAGTAAGTGCAAATGTTTATCGATGTCTTAAAGATAATTATAAAAAAAACGTCAAACACAAGACTATATAAAAGAACAGACTCATGAATATTTCGAAATAAATCAAAAGAGAAATAAACGAAATATGGATGGCATGCACTACGAGCACTCTTACACGGACAATACCAACAAGAAAAAAAACGCAACTACTGATTCTACCACGTCGTATGTATTCTATCATGTATTATTATGCGCATAGTGACTAGTTTAAAAGCGCCATACCTTAATAACTAACGAAGCTCCATAAATCAATCTCAATATTTGGTGACACATTCTTTTACGGAAAAGCAGTTACAAGATTATTTATCTCGTGATACTGACTCACAATTGTATTTTTATAAGTTTTTAAGTATCTCACCGAATGTAAGAAATAAATAATCCATTTCAGATAACCGCAAACTGTCATAACTTTTTTACATTTCACGGCACACAAGAAGAAAGAAAGAAAAATAAAAATACACCCAGAGAAAGAGGAACTCACTTTACCGAATGCAGATTAAAAATTTATCTCACATGCATGTGTCATATTTTTCTTATACTTATATTTATAACACAAGTTCGTTTCCGCTTTTGTAAAAAAACACGATCGCATACAATATCGAAGACGCGCAATCTCGGTCGTACCCGAATACTCGAAAGCGACATGTGCACGCGGCATGACGACGAGGGGTGGAGTATTCACGCGATGGATCGTAATTAGTCGGTTGCTAAATAAGCGAGCGACCATTATAAAGTTGGTTGTGCCAGGTCGCACCGCCGCGAGACCCGAGCACAGCGAGCCGAGAATAAGCACGCAAAGGTCGGAACGGAATCCGGAAGGCTGCGGAAACTGCGGCGAAACTGTAGCCAAGGCTGGGGGATGGGGAATCAAGACATGGCATCAGGCATGGGGTTCTCCCTTGGCCGTGGCTCTCCAGCCAGGGCCAAGAGTGTGCCACTTGACGGCAGCCCTTTATTTATGATCCGATTTAGGGTCGTGATTCTTGTTCGTGGGACCAGAACAGGGAGGGATGTGCTAATCCCTAGTCCTTCCAAGGAGTGCCCGATGCGACGCTCTAACGGCTCGCGATTTATTTTCGTTGAATTAGCACCCGTCCCAAAGTGCCGCGTGTCCCGAGCGCATTGTCCCACCGAGGATCCTATGTATACATATGTACCATCCACCGATTCTACATTTTACGTCATTTTCGCCCCTTCCAGTCATATTGTCGACCTGGGTAATACATCGACGTGACCCGCGACGAAAAATGGATTATCCGACATATTATGATTAAAAGACACATTTTGACTTAACAAGGATACGGAGCGAAAGGGGAAGGGCGGGGGCACGGCCGGTACGATGATTAATTACTCGCAACGTGCCACAAAGTTCAGCAGTAATATCTGCGAAGTTTGCGAACTTTACTGATAAACTGTACGTTGACAGGCCCGACAATTTATTTCCATGTTGCACGAAGCGCGAGAACCGCTTTAAATTCCTCGAGAGAGAATACGGGTCAAAATAAATATCGGCCGACTGCACTCTTACGCAAAGACAATTTGACTCGACCAGGATCGGATTTAATCGATATCGGGTGGCATCAAGATGCGTCATGCGTCGCAAAAAGGCGGTTATGTATATAACGGAGAACACGAACTCGCGACACAAAAACAAAATCGATATTCGCTGCTCGAAATCCAACGAAGCAATGAAACACTCAAATGACTTGATAAGCGTTAATAATTCGCGCAGACGATCCAGTTAGTTCATTCATACACGATGTAGAAATTATCTGGAAATTGTCTTTTAAAATATTTCCTGTATTTCACTTCATTAGCATACATGAAAAACAGAGATGAAATTGATCGTTTTAAATCGAGGAAGTTCATATAATAATAATAAACTCTAATCTTGAAATTGGATACATATGACTGTCGAAATTTTAACTGAAACTGTTTTAGGTAAGAGTTTTTTCATGTAAAACAGTTTTTTCAATTATTCTGCACATAAAGCGGAACACCTTTTAAAATAACTTTAAAATATGGAAATACTTTAGTGTGAGGAATTCATCACCCTTCACGCGAATATACCGAGTGTGCATTAGATACGCTGACAATCATGGTCCGTAAACAATGATACAACGAGGTAACGCGATAATACGAAGGCAGAATAAAATGCAAAGTTTACGCATCGTTTTACCAACGTAGCCATGTGTTACGTTACGTAGAAGCGTTCGTTAACATTGCAGGAGCTGCGTAATACACCTAGATGGTTTTGAAATATATGCTTCGCGCGCTCTGCATCCTATTATATCACCTCGCATTTAATAAAAATATTTAATAAAAATATTTAATTACTAAAATAAACGTAATTAACGAAAATACAACGCGACTACAGATTCACATTTTAATCACGGCGAATGAACTATCGACGTTCAATGATTATCGCAACGGGAATTCTCGATTGATAGCGTGAAATAAAATAACATTAAATGAATGAGTCTGCAGTATAAATAAATGTGTAATAAAATCTGCCTTCCATTTCACGAGGCTGCGTATTCAAATTGAATTTGAAAACTGATTTCACTGGCGGTGTGAAAAATACCGGGGAGTCAGTAGTGTTTGCTCTATATAATCAGGTTTTCTACGCGTTCTTTCAAAATTAGATAGATGCAGACGTGGTATTAATAGCGCAGACACAATTTACCGGCAATTTATCGTCTCGTTTGGCACAACGCAACATTCCCGAATGAGATTATGAACAAACAAGTGTAACATGGTAGCAGCAGCATTCCGGGCGATACAAGAGGATCGCAGTTCACGTTTCACCTGTTTTGTACAGATTACCCGGACAAAGGGAACATGTGTGTAACGTTATACCAAAGAGGTCATCGCATCTGTCAATGAAGTAGCTAATTATTAAGTTACAAGTCAATTCAGCGACTTACGACTGCCCCATGATTGGCTCGCGTTACGCTGAATTGATAATCGTGTGTCGTGCGCGATTAAGCGTCGCGTTTTCGGGGCGAGCGCATCGGTAAAAGTTAATGGAACGTCCGCGGAGGTGAAACGATTGTTCTCGCGAATTATAAAGAAGTTTGATCAATAATGTAAACCCATAAGCTCATGTAGACGTGAGTAAATGTGCAGTCGCTTCGAATCGCGCAAACCGCGTTAAAATATCATTCCGTTACGCGGCATCGGTGGATACAAATAAGGTATCGGTGCGCTATGCGGGGAATAATTTAGCTGGCTACAAGACGGGGTTAAATCGATGGCTGATCGAGTCGATGGTCATCTGTATGCTCAGATCGTGCATCCTCGAACGCATCGTACAAACACTGTAACAAGGCGACCGGTGCGAGAGGATTTGGGAGGAGGAGGACGAAGGCGGAATTTACTGTCGTGACGGAAGGATCGCTTTGAGGACACTTAAAACACAGTGCAACGTGATCGGATCGCGTAAAATTGCTGTGGAGGAGTCTATCACTAACATTGTAATACTTTTCACTGATATTTCTAGGACGAGAAACGGGTCGCGTGAGCTAAAATCGGCGATTTTACTGTCGTCGGGGTAAGCGCGACGAGACCGCGACAAATTTCGACGAGCGAGAAGCGACCGAGATACATCTCTCTCGACGAGAAACCTCCGCGAGGAGGAAAGGGGCGAGAAGAAGGAGGAGGAAGCGGAGGGAGGAGAGGGGCCGAATATAGAATAAATCTATCTCTCGTGGCGCACGTTCCAATTTCAAACGCTGCATTCATCCGGCGCCGATAAGGATCCTGGCGCGCGCGCACGCGCTTGAGCGCGCGTGCGACACAGTTTCTGCATATATAAATCAAGGTGCGCGTCACTCAACGCTGGTTGACGCGTATGCCGTGCCTATGCCGGCACAATAGCCGAGCAGATACCGGCGGGGCCCAGGCAGACAATTCCGCAGGCACGTGGCAACGATAAGACATATTCGCGGCCGCGATATTTTCCGCGATAGACGCGCAAGATGCGCCTTCGACACGGCAATATGTCGCCGCGGAGCGTCGCATCTGCGCGGGGGTGGAAACAGGGAGAGAGCTTCTTCCGTTCTTTCCTTTTGTGAAAGAATACGTCGCTCTGATATACGGGCCTGATCCGATAAATCGATGTATTGGTGAGTTGCGAGAGATCGCGATTTCCCGTTACGTCAATTTATTTAGTCTCTCACGTTTTTTATTTTGGAAAAAGACGGAGGGACGAGGGGGGGGCATAATCATCGCGCGATTGTTTACCGTTTCCTGGTGAGGAAACGTACGAGTGAATACTCGATGGAGTTATTTCGAAATTTCGTTCGACTTGCAGGCAATGTATTAATTCACTCTCGTTTAATTAATTAACATACATTTAATTCGCAATGTATGTATAATTGCACGGCGTGTATTTTCGTTTTACCATCCGCGGTGGATAAACAGAATATTATATTTTCAAGCCGCAATGCGTTGGTGGCAGATTATTCTTCCCGATTTAATAGTAGCCCAATTTGTGAATTAATCAGCATATTAAGACATGAATTTTTAACAGTAGACGGCCGTTCGCTAATTATCCATCAGAATTTCATGCTCGATTTGTGCGCCTTGATTAAAACTGCAGATTCAATCTGTAACTCGTAAGAGAGAACAGGGCCAGGGAATTAGGTTTTCCTTCGCGCGCCCGCTGCGGACCCGGAGATAACACGACGCGATTTAATAACTCGTCGTTTTTACATAAAACCAGCGTCGGTCGCTTAATAATCCACGCTCGACAATATTTTCCTCTTCTGAACGTTGAAAGAAAAAAAATAAAGAAGAAGAAGAAATACATAGGACACAACCCCATTTATCATGAATACCTTGAATATCTCCGTTGCTTTTGAAGGTGTGACAAATGGGACAACCCACCGCAACCTCCTTATTAAGAAAAAAAAAACGTCGCTCGAGTGCATGTCATCCGAGTTTCTCCGCGCGCGAGCACTCGCGTCGATTATTGCGCGGAACTCGCACAGAACACGAATCCTCGTGAGTGCCAGGGGGGCGCGAGTGCATCCCGGATAGCGGAACGGGAGTAAAGTTAGCATACGGTCGGACGGGCCGGCGAGGAAGGTGCTGCGGGGGTTGGAGAAGATAGCAAGGGATGAAAGAGAAGTGGAGGATGAGGAAGAACGAAAGGACGGCACCGGTTCGGTGCGTGTTCGCGTACACGGAGAATGCAACGTTCCGTTTCGCGTCTGGCTGTGATCCGTCAACCGGAAACGACGCAATTTACATGAGGAATCGAGGCAAGGCGTCCCGAGCGTAAGTAGCTAAGCCACAGGCACGTACGTAATTCCCTGTACGTAACCACACTGCGAGGTATGGTGAGGTATCGATGGGTCGATGCGTAAGCACCTGCTGTTACGTAGAAGATGAGGGGAGGGCGGGAAAAAGGGGATGGAGGAGGTAAGATCATTACCATTAATTTCATGCCAATAAATCACTTTGATCCGGCACTTCCGGCGTACATGTTTTCACGTTTTCTCATGTGTCTTCACGTTTGCCGGAAAAGCAAAGATCACTTTTCCAAACAACGCGTCCGGTACGGCTGCGGTAATATGCATCGCAACGTAACGTTCTTACGTTGCATCCAGTTCGGTTTTAGCCACAATCTTTTTGAACGTATCACGAAATGTATAAATGCATATTTTCCCAGAGGGAGAGAAAATAAAAGCTATAAATGTCAAAGAAGCGTACGTGTGATAAGCACATAATGTTGATGGAATAATCATCCAGATTACTGGTTAATTAGCAAAAATGGACGGTGACGTCGTTTAGTAGCTTGACCCTATTATATTAACAATCGCCTTCGAGTTATTCTGATATCACTCAGATGTAGTATAAACTCAAAATGTTTTTAATAGCAGATGTAAAATTTACTCTCACAACTTGTCCGACCGGATGGAGAGAATATCACGTAACAAAAAATATTTACAAATGCAGGTCTGGAGAATGCAGGTCGGCTAAATGCGAACGATGTACACCGCGGTCGCAATATAGGCGAATGGTAACACGATCAAGCTCGAGTATCGGGACGTTAATTCGATTTAGCCGCAACTAGGAATAATTTCACAACGGTGTCGTCCTTATGGAATAATTACAGCGGTAATGTCCTTGCATTACCGCCGTAACGGGCGAGTTTTTCAGCGTTATCATTTATTCCGTGCGCGGGCGCACGCGGACGCGCGCCAGCCATCGCGTTAATACCTAAAGCGTACATAAGCGCAACACGCCGCAACCGCTGTTCGCCAACATTAGTCTTAATCTCGCTCATCATTGCCTTTTGCCGCGAAATAAGCTGCGGGAGCGAGAGAAACCGGCGAGCGAGAGAGAGACAGAGAGAGAGAGAGAGAGAGAGAGAGAGAGAGAGAGAGAAGAAAGACCGACGAGATGCAGAGAGAGAGACCACCAAAGAGAACTTGCGAATCGCTGCGGAAACAATGTAATTTACATAAGGAACGAAGGCGGGAGGCGTCGCCTCGCAAACAGCTAAACCGCAAGTTCCACACGTTCTGCCCGCGCAATGCGCTGATATCGATCGATCGATATACCGCACGTCCGCTATTACTTAACCTCGCGCCACTCTCTCGACGTCGCTTATCCCGGATCGATTCCCGAGGATCGTTATCGCTAAATTAATAAGCGCGGGCCAGCATGGTTTTCCATCAACGACGATAACTCGATTTCGCTGTCGAAACGGAGCGAATGAAAAACGCAGCGCGGACTGCGAACGGTTCTTGCCGTTTGCAGAAATGTGTCTGATATCGCTGGGATTAACGGCAATACATCGACCGTAAATGCAAATCGCTTTCGACTTCAAATATGCCAAATTACGTATAATTTCTCGTTTGACGTTGTTGACGTTGACAAGCGGGATTTACAAAAATATCCAGCGCCGCAGTATGATTAATAATACGCAAGGGTTAGCACGTAATCCTGTTATCGCGTGAAATGTAGACTAATAGAGTTAGTATTATAGAATTAATATTAGTAAGAGTTTCGACAAACTATTTTAGCTCGCGCTCGCTGCGCCGTGTCAGTCGACTTTCCGCGTTACGTAACGTAAATCCTTATTGAACCGTTATTGAACCAGCGGAGAACCGGAAAAACACACGTCCCGACTCCGAGAAAACATCCACGGGCATTCGAGCGCGGATTATAACCGGCTAGAAAAACAGGATAATCGCTCGCGGAGCCGGCTGACGATCGATCGGGAAAGGATTCCCGATAAGACAATCGAGTGACTGAGCGGCGGCAATATTTCCTAGCCGTGATAAATTATACTTTTATCAAACCAGGAGAGGTGTTATCACGGGGAAGGATCCTAGTGCCGGCGCGCGACACGCGCATTTCCGGGAGAATGTAAGCGCACAGGAAACCGATTACCGAATCGAGTCGGGTTTTCTCGCAACGAAAACAAACGGGGAGAATAGAAAAAAAAGAATTTTTTATCGAGTCAAACGCGCGCGAGCGGTCTCACGCGGAATTGAGAGACTCGATGCCGAGCCAACTCAGTGTCGCTCGCACATCCGATGTTTTTCCAGGCGGCGACCGTGGCCGCATGAATAAGAGCAAGTCTCGGCGAGAGTCCTTACGAGGACTTGTCGTACGCTCGCGGGAAAATATCACCTTTGAAGAGCCGGCAATAACTCGGCAACACGATCGCTCTTGGGGAAAACGAAAGCGGATACCGGACAGAATAACCAGCGCGTAGCTGACTGGATCAGGGCACGCTCCTGCTTTCCATCGCGTTTTACGATCTGCACGCCCGACACAAATGTGTTTCGCGCCAGATCGCTGCCAGACGCCGACTTATCACGCTCTCGGCGAATCCTTTCGCATTACAACGCAGCACCGCGGACGTGGCGCGTAATAATTAAAACGCTCGCATCGCAGGAGAATGTTAATTATTCGCCGAATGCGGAATTAAGCAGATGTATGTAGCATAAGCAGAAGGAAAATACAAATTGATTATTTCTGCGACTTTTCTCGCGACAGAATTTACTTCACAGTCGGATGTTTCGTTAAAGAATTGAAAGAAGAAAGCGAAGTGCGCGGAAAGGGAGATCCGCCTCTTTATGTAAGTCTCCGTTTAGAAATGGGATTACCATCAAATGTACGTTGTTACGTTATTACATAAACTCTTTCCTGGCTAAGATACGCTAGAAGCACGGATAAGACAAACATTTTTCTGATGTTTCGGCGAGCAGGGATGAGAGAAACGCGCGCGCGCGCGCACACACAGTCGGGGCGCTCGCGGCGAAATAATCTCAACGAGCGAAATTAAATGATAAAGTACAAACCGCGTTAAAAGCGGAGCTTTGAACAAACGTCACGGGGCAAAAACTTTCGGAATTTCATCGCGCCGAGAGATGTATTACCTATGTGAGTGCGCAATAACTCGATGATGTAACGCGCCGCGCAATCTGTCGTTCTCGATAAGGATGAGATATGGGATAACCGACGATAAAAAGAACGGCGGGAATGGCGCGCGATATAAAAAACGATACGTACGAGCGAGCGGAAACGAGAGAGAAAGGGGTGAGAGGTGGGCGAGGGGGAAGGAGAGGGGCAGAGACAGGAAATGGACGGGAAAGAGACGGGACGGAATAGAATGCGGAAGCACGTTCCACCTATCCGTCGGCACGAAATAATACACCGCGTTGTTCCCTGACATAAAACGGCGTGTTAATGAGCGCCTAATGCGAAGAATATTCCTCCGCCGCCGTGCCGGTGGGAAACTCGTACGGTCGTGCGCGCGGAAACGATTGTGTCAAAACTGGAGTTCTGTTTAGCGCTAACTCGCGATTTTACGTACGCGTACACCGAGCTGTTTGAAGCGGCGCGCGATGTTGAGGCTCTCTTGCAAGCCAAGTTTTTGCATCGGAAGAGACTCGAGAGAACTCGAATGCGCGAGAAATGGAGAGATAGAGAGAGAAAGAGAGAGCTTTCGGGTAAATGCTTCTTACTCGCGAGTGCGATGCGTATTTGCCAGGATTAAGCGAATACCCGAAAACAACCTCGACGTTTCACCGGCGTATTAACATTCCGAGTTGGCAAAAAGCGGTCGCCTAATATCCTTCCTTCTGTTACAGCGAGATGCAATAGCTCCGAAATACCGTGTCGTCTACAAAACTGATATTACCTGCCGGCAGGCAATAATGACTTGCGAGAGCACTGAGATTCGGTATTTTCTTGTGACGCCTGAACAATTTGGTATATTTAAACGTATATCCAGGAAAATCAAAACGGATCAGAAGCTGACATACTTACTAGGTTCTTCCAAGAAATATTTCAGGTTGGAGATTGACTCAAGATAGTTTCTAATTTAACATAATTCACGATTGATTCTTTCGGCACGCAATAAGAGAATTATTGTCTTTGCAAGATAAAGTATCGATCGTCGAGGGTAACAACGCAACTTTGCGTCGAAAAAAATGCGAAGCGACGATTTATGGCACTCGTTCGCTCGCTCGCGCGATTCCCCCGGGACACCGTCGTTGTTAAGTAACAATCGCGCGCGAATGGTGACGTCGAATAATATTAGATTACGAATTCCGGTGGGTAATGCCGCTGCAACGGCGAAAATCGATTTCCGCGACAACTAGTTACCCTCCACCACCCGTCCTCCCCCTCCTACCTCTCGGCTGCCCGACCAGCACCCCCGTCTCGTATCTCCCTCGTGAAAGAGTAAAGTCTTCCCGGGATCGATAGGCATTTCCGTGATTTCCGTTGAAAGGAAACTCTCGGCGAATTTCAGTTTCATTAATTTCGAAGATCCCGCCCTCGTCGCCCTGCGGACTCCTCCACAGTTCGACCGGCGCGCGCGACTCGCCGGCATTCGCTCGTCAATCGCGAGGGAACCCACTTGAAAATTCCAATCACAGTCGAGAGGAGGAAAAGCCTAGGGGACGAGAGAAACGCGAAGAAAAACGGAAATCTTCTCCGCGACATTTAAGCGACGCCGTACGGCGACTCTAAAACGGCGAGTTTATTTCGCATGTCATCGCGCCGCGCAGGATCATCTGAAATTTAAAGGGCACAGGGAGGAATGCGTAAAACGCTGCCGGATAATTAAGCATACGCGTAGCTGCGAGAGGAGAACAGAGCATCGCGCTGCGTTCCTCGTTCTACGTGATGAAAGTCGCCATCGCGGCGACCATGATGGACCCCTCGCTTCGGCTATCGAAGTTTTCCGATCACGATCGATAGGATGACACGCGCGACGCGGATGCACGCTGTGTCTCGCACATGTATCGGCACATCAATCGGAAAGAGGGGGAAGAGGAAAGCATGCAAAAGGCTTAATCCATCACGGTAAGTTCATACTGCGACGAGTCCGGGCGACGAGTAAATATCTCAAGAATTTTCCGATGTGCGCCCGTGCTCCAGATACGTCTATCACTCTCGGTCGGTCCGGGGAAAGTTCCTAAAATAATACTGGCCGTGTTCCCCTCCTTCCCTCTTCCGCCAGCGTCGTTGTCATCAGCACCCCCGCCGCATCATCGCCGGACTGTTTCATCCATTACCGTCTCATCGCAGTATCACGAACTGGTGGATTTCGATACGTGTCTCCCGCTCTAATTAAAGTCCATCCGAATCACTCTTCCGGACGCGAAATCATCAGGGTATCGCGTCTCGCGATACTCCGATAAATCCCCGATTGGAAACGACGGTGAAGGGGGTGGGAGGGGCGGAAGAGAAGTTACAACGAAGCCGTTATTAAGTTCGTTCTGGCTAACCATTCAAACCGATTCGATAATACTGGCACAACTATTACAAAATGTAACATTGTCGAGTTTCGCTCAACAACATCGAGAAGGACAATAAACAATGTTATCCCGAGGAATTTCCAATCGAAAAAATAAAACCGACGAGTACTTTGAGATGTCTACCTATTGATCGATTCGCGATAAGAAATTAATCTGGATTAAAATAGAGAGTAGTGAGGTAGATAATTATAATTAAAGACTCCTTAATTATGCGAATGTAAAACAGTTAAGTGGTACAGTTAATTAAGCTGATTGTATAAAAAAACTGACGATGCTTAATTTATCGTCTACGTGATACGAATGCGAATCTAACTCATCAATAAAGCGAAAACATTCCCGTTTTCAAGAAACAATTTGACCGAATTTAGTGCGAAATCGTATCGACAAAAACATCAATTAACAACGGCAGGAATCAATCATCGGATTTTATGATCTCCGCCCCATGCGTTATTTACAATTAAAGCCTATAAACGCGAATATCGGGAAATGGAGAACGATTGTTTTTAGGCGTGACGTAATCGTTATTTCGCGCGAAAATGGCTAGTCTCTTTTACGTTTGCGATCCGTGCCACGAACTGCTCGGGGATACTTTCGCGAAACATTGTCGGATATCATCGCCATCGCTGAAATACTCTCTCTCGAGCGAGTAAAGCGCGCAATATTCCCAATAACAATCATCGCCAGAGTAAAAGGTGTCGATTCGATCGCGGACATATAACGTTATCGTACATCAAATTTTATATATTTTTTATATAATATATATAATTTTATATTAATATATCATATAGTATATGTTTTTTATATTTTATAGTGTACATATCCCTAATAGCACAAAATATTTTAAAAGATTTAATATTTCAAAATATTTTTGAAGTATTCTAGAAAGATTTTTAAAATACGTTTTTTCTAAACTTTGTTAACATAAATTTATAACATATTTTTAAAAATATTTTAGAAATATATTATAATATTTTGAAATATTAATGAAACATTTATATTTAATATTTTTTGTGATAATTTCAAAAAATATTAAAAAAATATATATTAAAATATTTTTAAAATATTTTCAAAAAATGTTGACATAATAGGTTTTAAAACATTTCACAAACTGGATTTAAAAATATTTTTAGAATATTTCTTGCAAATATTTAAATAACACATTTCAAAACGTTTAAGAAACATATTTTTAAAATAAGTAAATAAGATTTTGGGAGCTTTCAAAACTATATTTCGTAATACTCCATATTAGGAGGAAAAGGATAAACTCTGAACTAGTGCAGCCCAGTGCAGAGAGTTCAGCAATCAAGAACAGACCTCATCTGTCGAATGCTTGCTAGTTACGATCGATTTAAAACGTTAAAAATTCTTACTTAGTTTAAAAATACTCATGTTTTAAAACTTAAGTGAGAATTAAGCGAATCTCCGGGTCATAGATCTTAAACATTCTTATTGCATTGTTACAAAGTTATGAATGAGTGAAAAATCATCAAAAAACGCATCTTAAAATGAAAAGATTATACAAAATTTAAAAAAGTTATTAATGAAAGAAATATATTTGTAACATTTTTAAATATTTTTATTTAATCCCGCCTCTGATTCACCAAGCGACCGATAGATGTCCAGGCCAGGCGTGACGTTCTCGCAAGAAACATTTGCGTTATCACCTTATAAATAACCAGCCGAAAAACCGATCCAGTACTCTTTTCTTCTTCTTTTCTATTGAAACTTTTGAAATTATTGTTGCTTGAAGTGATATCTCATTCCAAAAGAGTGAGATTCCACTACACGAAATTTAGAGTAATTCATAAAATATAAAAATCTAGTTTTCAATAAAATGGTTATAAAACGTTACGTTAAAATGTTTATGAAACGGCTTTGAAACCAATGTGTGCTGCCTGGGTCTGTTTCGCGAAAAGGTTCGAAAAATAATTTCGCGGTATGACAAAACATTTAGATATATTAACAAAATCTTTTAAAATATCTTACAAATCTTTCACAAATATTGTAAAATCTTTCAATAAAATATTTTATTGAAATCTTTTTCGTGAGTTACATTCGAACTTTTAAAAATATTTTTCATATAATTTCAAAAATATTTTGTCTTTTAAAAAAATATTTGTGCAACATTTAAAAAAATGTTTGAATGCTATTAGGTATTACAGAAAGCATTTTCACGAAAGACCAAGAGAAGCAGCAAGACAATAAATAGGTAATCGAAGTAAGCAAGTGTAATTAGTAATTACCCATAATTGCCCATGATTCTGCATTAGCGCCATTTTATAACGTATCGTACTGCGACAAGATGACTCCAAACGGCTGCGACTTCCTCTTCTCGATGAGGCGATGTTCACGAACAAATGGAGCTGCCGAAACTTCCGACTTCCGGCACTCTCAACGTTTCCGGCGTCAATTCGCGATTCACATATCGATAATAAACAAAATGCGTCGCATCAGCTCGATTCCGAGTGATTATCCTTTCCCTCCCCTCCCCTTGATCTAACCTGTCGCCTCCGCGATACTCGTCGAAACATGATCAGTTTCGATTTGCTGGCCAAATTGTTGCGCGAACGTGCCGATCGACACACCGCGGTGCGCGCTAATGAATACATGTTGTTTGAATGATCCACGAGCAGTCGAGCACTGTTCGATGTGTTTCATTCGGTTTTTGCCTCAATTACGCGCCACCGTTGAAAGACGCGTCGCGAGAGGTGCGAAACTGTCGCGCATCCAGACGGCGCTTCGCAGCTATGTTCATTCATCACGCCCGCACTCGATCTGATTCGATTAACGGTAATTACTTAACGCTTCATAATTTTCGTATCGTTCCGCGATCATTTCCGCGGGCACGTTTATTCCTCATATTTCATGCGCAAATAGAATATTACTATAAATTCTTGTACACGAGCTATCTCCTTCCTCTCTCTTTCTCTTCCCATCAGAAGAGAGAGAGAAATAAATCGCCGCGCGAACGGAATTTAAAACGGGATCGATGCTGCACTAACAATCGATAATCGATATGAAGAACAGCACGCGTCACGTGATAGACGCGATAAGAGCCGCTCTTGCGGTAAATCAAACAAAGTTCATTCCGCGCGTTGTACAATATATTCTTGGATGCATGGTTTATATGTGTGCTTGCGAAGCACGACTTGAGAGAATTTATGCGCGATCCGCCGCGGTAATTACGACAGACAAGTGACCGAGATTGAACGCAGTTAGCTATCGGGGCGCGATATTGATGATTTGGTTTTCAATCTGACGCGAAAATACGAACGGAAAGCAAATCCTTATTGCGTCCGTTTCTCAGTCTATCTGTCTATCTGCTGCCTCTCTCTCTCTCTCTCTCTCTCTCTCTCTCTCTCTCTCTCTCTTTCCCTTGCACGTCTTCGTTTTACTCCGCGCGCACGTGTCGTCTCCCAATCACCTACGAGACACATTCGCGCGCCGCTTTTATTGTACAATAAAATTGTTATTACGCCGAGTTAGAACTCGAAACGCGCATTACTCTTGCCAGAATAAACCCGCACGCGATTTGACTCGGGTCTCTCGCCGTGCAAATCGACAGATTAGAACGTGAGAGTTAACTCCTTCACTGGTGGATTTCCGCGGAGGTTGGCAAAAAGTTGTAGACTCAATGCGTTGCAGAAACTATGATATAAATACGTATTACGAAATTTCATCTACACGGAAAATCTCTTTCATTATCTCCTCAATCCCAAAATCCCCCGAGTCTTTATTTATAATAGTTGCCTTCCGTTAAGCCAAGAGAATTAAGCCAATTGCGTCACGCGCCGAATATTTCGATCGTCCACCATCTAAATCACCATCGCACGGTTTAAACACCGATTACCCAATCTCGAAACTCTTGATCGTCGTGAAAGTACGGAGAAAAATATATGAAGAGATTTACCGAGTATGCGCAAATGTTACATTAGCGGAGTTAATGCGAAAACCTCTGGCAGCAAGTCCAACGTTAATCGTTAATTTTTCTCTCGTACGATCGTTTGCTCGAGTGACACGGCACTCGTTAACGAATGTTCAAACAACTAGTAGCTCCGCGGACAGAAATAAGAGTAGAAAGTTACGGTTCATTCGTGCGGTCGGAGAGTACGAGAGAGCTCGCTTACGTGCGCGCGCGTTTTTGCGAGCCGTTTGCGCCTGGTTGGGTCAGCGGATCAGCGAAGCGCCTTCACCCTCTTTGAGCCTTCGTATCTCCATGGAAATTCGTAAAATATGCATCAATATACGCCTGTGTGAACTCTCGTTCACGCACGCGTATTTTCGCACGTGCGCTTTTTCGTTCTCTTAATTTGAAATACCGCTAACTAACTTTGCGGAAACGCAAACCGGACCTCACAACCAGGCTGATGGTTAGTTACGGCCCTTGAATGAGTCTCGCGTTAAAGTTAAACTAGTTCAAGAAATTCAGATAATTCGCGTGCAGCCTTGCCATTGAGAAAGCAAAATGGCACGGAGCTCTCTTACTTCTTTCATTAATGGCAGAAAAATAAACGTAAGAATAAACCCTATATTAACGAAGGATTGAGCGACCGATGAAACAGAAGAAGAAATTTCGATCGCAATCGCGCCCAACCTCGTACAGTTTGCATAAAGGGTGTCGTGTTTGTACCGAGTTTAATGGCGCCTTTTGTCGTTTTTAAGCTTGAGTAACTTTTAATTACGTTGCGCAGGAAATTGTCCAACGTATCTCAACAGTGACAAAGTATAAATAAAAAATTCAACGTTCTAGTTATTAAGAAAAATAATTAAACTTACCGAATAAGTTATTTATAAAATATCAAAAGCGAATCTGAGTTTTTTTCTCTTAAATAAAATATCGCGCTCTTATTTATAATTCTGATTGTTTCAGTTCAAAAATATTTAACATTACAGCAGAAACTCTCGTGTGTAAGTGTGTATGTGTGCGTGTAACAATTATATATGCTTTAATGAACACAAATAAAAATTAATTTCCAAATTATCTCAATTATTTCCAAAACAAAATTTCTCCTGTGAAAATATATCACATGTGTGTAACATATTTGTTTCACATAAAATTATTTTTTTCAGAACGTGTTAATAAAGAACCGTTTGTACATAAACTCAATATCAGATATTATTGCACGGTATTTAATTGACTCATCAGAACGCAAAAATCGCTTCTCGCTCTGCTTCTTGTTATCGTAAACAGCAAACGCCCATAGAAAAATCGTCAATATTGATCAGTTTTAATTAACGTTTGCATTACTTAATTAATTTGCATTTAAGACTCTTTAAAGTGACTCGCACGGCCGGGGATGACTATCGCATGCACAGTGCTGCATTCTCTATCCGGGTCTAATGGTACGCAAACGAGCGTGCGTTCCTCGGTCGCGGGATGCGCCAATGCATGTGCAATTTAGCCCAGAGGATTACGGAGGATGAGATCCAAAATGAGCTCGTCGGACGCTAATTTTGATACGACCATGCGTCAGACGAGCAAAAAGACCGATGTGCCATGCCGTGGGTGCATTATCGCGTTAACAAGTACCCGTCGAGTAAAGTAATCTCGAATCGAAATATAATTATGATGATAATTGTTCTCAATGATTCGTGCTCTCGATAATTCCACATTGCTCATTAGCTCGCCCACATCGGTGCTTGAAGGACCAGCTAATTGCAAGTAACGCGAACAGGGAAACAGAAGAGAGACAAAGACAGATAGAGAGGAAAAGAGAACGATAAAGAGAACCGCTCAGCTGCACGAGCGAGTACATGGGAACATGTGCCGTAAGTGGAAACGCAAAAGAACTCGGCTCGGTGATAAAAAGATCGCAACTGATGAATCAAATTAAACCGTCGAGCTAATTTGCAACTTGGAGCACATGCGTTGCTTTCCAACGAGCAGCGCGAGGAGCGAAAAAGCTACCGTGGTACAAAAATCGGTCGAGATACCCTAGGAATTGCGAAAAACTGCTCGCGTTCAGGCGGGGAAGCGCACGAGGAAATTCACGCCTCGTTCTTTGAGATAATTTCTTGTTAATCCGCTTCGCTGGCAATTAACAAAAAGCGTCATTTATCTTTACAAAGTGACGCCTCCTCGGCTACTGATCTAGCTGCTCAAAGGCGCACGCGAAAAATGATCGTAATGAAGCATGACGATTCCACGGCAGATTGTTCCACTGGGTAACTCGTTAGAGCATGCTCTAGAGCGGACGAGCCGGGGAGCACGAGGGTGGCGTGGCAATAAGTGTTGGGCGCGAATAACATAACGAAAGAGGGGAAGGCAGGCCACGTTCCGTTCCTGGGGGCTAATGGTATACGCGGGCGGGTGTACGAAAGCCTCGCGTCTCTGGTGTGGTACGTGCGTGTGGTACCGTGCACGAGGCTCGCACGAGGGTCGCTCGCGCCCGAGAGGGGAGGGTCAGAGAGGATCAGGGGCAAAGTGGCGGCGGCGGAGCTGTATCGATGTCCGGGCGCGTTCGCCACCGCCGGCACACACGCCGGCAGTATCCTGCGAACGAGTGGCACACCGCCTCTCTCCGGTCTCTCTCCCGGCCCTCTCCATCGCCAGGACTGTACTCCGCCACCGCCGACCCTCCATTTCTACCCTCTGCCGCCGCCGCCACCGCCGCCGCCGCCGCCGCCGCCGTCGTTGCCTCCTTCCCCCGCGCTACCCGCCATCTCGTTTCCCCCTCGATCTCTGTGCGACTTCGCGAATCATCAATCGCCCGTGCAAATTCCTTCGTTGTTTCCTCCATTCCTCCTGCTGGGGACAAACGCGATAACCGCACCGACACGGAACGCGTATTCTCCATCCAACTTCCACCACCAGTTCAAGCTCGAGCTCGACTCAACTCGACTCGTTAAAATGCGTAAGACGTGTACACGA
This sequence comes from Ooceraea biroi, assembly GCF_003672135.1. NCBI lineage: Eukaryota > Metazoa > Arthropoda > Insecta > Hymenoptera > Formicidae > Ooceraea > Ooceraea biroi. The sequence continues at coordinate 10,411,470 of NC_039509.1, forward strand.
TTATACAAATCGGCGTGCCCTCCCTGCCGTCCCCAACCCCGCGCGCGCGTTAGAATAATTTTATTCTATTCTCCATCTCGTGATTCGATCGAAGCCGCTCTCTTCCATACAACTCTGTTCCCCTCCACCATGTCCACATTCTTCGAGGCTGTCGTGATCTAAGACCCTTCCGCGCTTTTCGCGAGCCGCTTCGTGCCGCAGCGCCGGGGGTCGTAAATGTTTTCCGCCAAGATTAATCGTCCGGAGGGGAGCGAACGAGAAGATCTACCTCGTCGAGAGCGAGAATGTGGCTTTGATCGTGAAAATAATCTCGATCGACCGCTTCCTTTTCAGTTTTCTCTTTCTTTGTCGATAGCGCGACGATTTTCACAACTTCCTTGTTGCGAGTTGTAGCGCCGTGGAGCGGCGCTATTATTTTTTTACCGTTTGCACGAGAGAATACGGAATGCCGTGTGCACACAGTAGATACGTACTATTGACATATTTCATTTATGCCGTTGGAATATTCGTGCTGCTTTGTACCCCGCGTACTTTTCGCGCATTTGTTGTATTTGTACATATCACGACGATTTTCTGCGTCCTCGTCTCTTTGTTGTAATATAAAAAATTCTGCCGCATTAATCTCGCGCAAAAGTGCGCAAACTGCAGAAAAACTCACGGGACGCTAATCTACATCCGGCTTTACACAGTCAAATTTCTTATTTATTTTCTTCTTCGGATCAAACTTTTCCCATTGGATTTTATTATACCTGCAAAAGTTCATTTTGTTTCTAGTTACATTATGTGTTATCGCGTTGCGTTACGTCCGTGCAATAAACATGAGCGCTTCAAATGTTGCTGTCGCTGTCGCTGTCGCTCTTATTTGCAGGCGCGAGTTAGTGCGCCCTTAGTGCACCGCAGATGCAACAGCAGGGAGCCCAAAAAGCTGGCACAGACTTAAATTTCAAGCTGCACGGTTTTATGCATATGGGTGGAGACTATGCAACACACACACACACACTCACTGAGATAATCTCTAAAAACAAAATTAATTTCTAAGTCCCGCAATTTCGAACACCAGCTGGGGCTCGCATGCTGCCGGAAAAATAAGTTTCCTAATGCTGTCGCGGACAGTTTCCCGCATCTCGGCGAGGAGGCGGCTCGCGGAGCGGAATCCAGTCGTTTATCGTGGACCCTGGCCGGTTGCGGGGCTGTTATCGACGGGAGGTGTTCGATGGCCGATTCCTTGCGCGCGATAGCGTGCTCGCCTGTACATAAAGGAATAAAGAGAAAAGAGAAGAAGATATGTACATCCGTGCGTGATCCCCTTGTCGCGGTATCGACGACGGTGGGTACGTCGAATTCAGGCGGGAGCGCAACACCCTCGGACCATAACGTTGTCTGTCTACAGTTGCGGGAAATATATCGTTCTCGGGTCACACGGCTGACGACTGCCGCCGTGATTTCCCGCGGAACGTCGCAAAATGCGATGCACCCTCTCGAACAGATTGCGGGGGCGAGTCCAGATGCCACGGAGAAAGAAGCGAGCAAGAATCAACGGCTGTCAACGGGACTTGTTTCCCAGCGAAAGCGGCGGTGCGAGAATTGAAATTTTCGAAAGCGGGATGTAACTCGCGAACGAGATGAATCTCGCGACGAGAGTTGCAACGCGCGGGGAGGAAAAGCTCGTCGGACGAACAAGAGAATAGGAGATGGGAAAAGGAGAGGATCACCAAGAATCCAGACACGACTTCAGATACGCGACTACCGCGAGACTAATAATAAATAGGTCGGAATTGGATTAATCGCGCTCTAAGTTAGTTTCCGATCCGGCGTCGCCGCTCGATTCTCGAGTATTACTCGCCAAGCTCATTAGGAGCTGTTTAGTTGCGCAAGAATTTCCGGGAGTACCGTCCGTTCGTATCGGCTACGCTCGCAGTGACTATCGCTTGCTCGTTAACGATAATGCTTCTGAGTTTAGAGAATACAAAAGTCCGTACTACGAGCAATCAACTTACGTTCAAACGTTCCACGGTAATGGGAACCGAATCGCATCCGACCGGGAAAAGCCGGCTCGGGGGTGAAGTAGTAATGGAACGAAGAAACGAGAGAAAGAGAAGAAAGACTGACGCTCTCGATTCGCCCCCGTGCCGGCTTGCATACAATTAACTCGGAAAACATAAGTTTCTCGTTGCTGCAGCGAGGAAGGGAGGAAAGCAAGAGAGAGAAAGAGGGAGAACCTTCTCACAATCTTTGGGTGTGCTCGCCCTTAAAGCGAAGATCCGCCGAAGAATTCCTAACGCGCACGATCTTCGCTGATCAATTACCTGAAAGCAAAATCGTATTACACAGTATACGCGTACAGTTCAAACATTTTCGTGTGCTTATATGTATGTATGTATATATATATATATGTGAAATGTTTGAACTGTAGGTACACATATACTGTGTAATACGATTTTATATATATATATATATATATATATATATATATGTATGTGTGTGTGTGTGTAAGCGCACATTTACTTCAATAAAACATCACATCAATCCGCAAGGATCGCTGAGTAACGTCCGAGAAATACATCCTCTACTTCGTTTCAATAAATAATTCCTTCGGCTGTGAGATACTCTCTCCTCTCGATTTCTGTTTCCTCTTCTCTCGCTGTGTTTCTCTACCAAAAGTTACTGACTAGAATTAAGTGTTTGGTGAGCGACAATCGGAAAAATTCACGGGACAAGGGCGACAAGGAGGGCCATATAATTCGTATTACTTAAAGATTAAGTCGGATTATTCCTGGCGCGAAACGAGGCATCGTCGAAACGGAGCGAAATAAAGCGGAGCAGAGCGCCCGCGCCGGGCGGATCGGATTAAATCCAGGTGGATGGAACTTTCCACGCTCGCTGATCCATTCCGGCGGAATACTTTTAATGTGTTTAACGCCGTAACTTTCGTCGAATAAACATATTCTCCGGTGTATACGCGTCCTCCGCGTCATTACCTGCGGAAACGAAACTTTCTGATTCTCGCGCGCCAAGGGAACACGGCAACGGCGGCCTTTGAGCGACGCGGCACCGCTAATTACTAGCCATCATTAATACAGACGCTGGTACACCGGGTTCAACCCTCGGTGATATCGAACTTTGGGCGCAACCCCCCCAGTCCCCTGGTCGTCGACGATTTTCCCGATCGCCGCGGCAAATAATCGAAGACCCCCTCTTCGTAATCGCATCTTACGCGACATGTGCGCGCGCGGTCGACATGTTCTTATTTCCGACTGTTACACGTGTGGAGTTGGAGTGCACAAGGGTAGTACGGGGTTTAAAGTATTAAAGTTTAATCATTTCGTTAATAGATAGTACGAACCGGCGCACGCTCGATGTATCGACCGTCAAGTGCACTCAACTCGCCAACAAAAGCCGATATATCGGCTTTTGGGTGTTACAGGGTTAATAGTTCGGCATGCTGGTCGCCGAGGAAGACAACCGGACGCTGCCGCGGAGCAGAAACTACAATCGGCGAGCTGCGAGTGTCGACGAGTTGCGGAGACTTTTGTCTCGGGCTTCCGCCTACTTCGATATCCGGTCCGCCGGGGTGGGAAGCGTCGTAGCTTCTCCAGCTAAAGAATATATCTCCGTACACATCAGATAGCCGAAACGCGAATATATCGCCTCGCAGGCGTTCCATGGCTTCGGCAGCGACTTCGAGGGTCGCGAAACGAGCGGCCGGAAATCGGCAAACGATTAAGCCGGACCCGTTTAATGCCGAGAGCCCCGGAATCCGATCGCAGTCCGGAAAACGCGCGAATTCTCCAGGCCGATGCGATCAACTCGCCGGGGATGCGATAAGCATCGTGGTGCCCGGTTTCGGGAAACGTTAGCTTTCGGTGTATCACGAGGGTGCGAATTAACGGGGGCGACTTATCGATAGACCGTTTCGCGAAACTTGCGGCGTTACCGTGTCCAACAACGGTGGGATAATCGCGTTGGCGATCGTTAAGGATCGATGGTCACTGGACTTTAATGAAGAAGGGCAAATGAAGTGAACGCATGGCCACTGAAATTACGAATGTCCGTATATTTGACCTTAGCGATAGTATTGGATAGCAATAAGAAAAATAATAATCGTCGTAATCATAGTACATCGCGTGTAACAATCGTGACGTTCGTGGAGTAAGAGTAGGAATAATGAATAATCGCAGTAGTAATAGTAATAATAATAATAATAATATACAATCGGAGATAAGTTGCAGCGGCGACAATGATCCCTACGTCGTAAAAAATCATCGCTACCATCATCTTTGGGAGACAACACATTGAAAGAAAGGACAAGGAGGAACTGAGGAACGCCATGAGAAAATTAGGATTATTGAAACGGCTCAGAGGAGACGCCGGATAAAGGAAAGGATGAATGGAAAATGAGAAGTTTCCGTATAAAATTAGTTCCGCAGGTCTAGCGTGTGTATGTGTGTGTACGTGTGTATGGTAATTAATGTAATGTAATATTACTATCATAATATTATCCAAATTCCTGCCAATCGCACTTAGCCGCCCAAAGTACGGCCAAAGATCAAAGACTCATTCATTCTTCTTTCTCGCTCACTCATTCGTTCTCTCCACTTGCACTCTCCCTTTCGCCTCTCTCTCGTTCGGTATGTCCCACTCGTTCTGTCGTCGCGCGATTAAATGCTTCCTCCGTTTAAAAAGCAGTCTTTCGTTGCACTACGCGGAGCACCGTCCCTTCCTACGTCCGCCCTCTCGTTAATGATATAAAAAATGTTTTTGCCGCGAGCGTAATCTACGTGATGCCCCCTGATTCAGCTACCTCCGCAACTTACGTGACGCTCTTTCGCGACCCCATTACGCATCAAGTTACTCCCGATTGAAGAGAAATGCACCTCCACGTGCATCGCGTGACACGTCAGATACTTATTTAATTTATTTACGAATAAATAGATGAGCGTACAATCGCTCGCTCGTGGCTCGACTTGGCTCGATCGCGATGGGATCACCGTCGCATTCGCAATCTTGATCAAAGATCGATCTCTTTGGTCTCACTCGCTCCGAAGCGCATCATGAGCGAAGACGCGTCGCGAGCTGCTTGCGCCGGGCGAGAAAGAAAGACGCGCCGGGATATAGTCGCTTATCGTAAATCTCGCTATTCTCACTAAAACGTCAATTTTGTTTCTCGTACGAAAAACCATCGATCCTCGCAATTGTACAAGTAATCGCGTTTAATCGCGTTTAACTTGATCGTCATGCTTGTTTCTTCGCGAGTCATATTTGCGCGCCGCATGAACCGAATATTTCCGCTGGAAATTTCTATCATAATCGCGTCTGACTCGCCATATCAACGAGATCCCTGCAACATTACGTATACGTTCGATAATTCCGATGCCTGGCCGGCACCGTGAACGGTGAAGACCAACCTCGAAATTCATTCCGGTTATTAACACCGTTAAGCCTGCTTAAAAGCGACTGCCGGATAATCTAACATCAATAAACTCGCGGTGTGATTACCGAAGGATTCTCCCCTTTGAAGCGCGGAATAATCTTTCAGATTACGTGATCAGACCGTTAATAACCGGCCCGAGAAGCGGGAGCGGCGGTGCGCGATCGAGGAACGAGCAGGAAGACGGGAGGGCAGGATGCTCTCTTAGTGCATGTCTCGCTAAAGTTAGAAATTTCTTACAAAAGCCGAAGACTACGTTTACCCGCATTGTTCGTCGCGACGTTGTTCGTCGCGACGAGAGAATCGTACGAATGCGCGGGACCGGGCGCGTATCAAACGTAAAAAGAGTTTTACACGTCGGACCTGAAGATGAACCGTGGAGGAAAGAAACTTGGCTATTCACGTCTCGTCGTCACGCGAAATCCCTACGGTACAATTAATCTATTATTTGTAAAAATGCGACTCTTATTCGCCCGATTCCTACCTATCGCGTCGCGCTGTCGACGTCACATCGTCACCGCGCGCGTTGCCCGCACGAGCACAAAAGAACCCTTTCCTCCTCTTTCCCAGTTGCTATACTATACAAATCAATTAACGTTAGTAATTACTCTCGCTTAATGCTAAATTTTATCATGATATCGCGTCGTATATGTCGACGTCATCTCGGTCACGGTCCCCATGTCGCCAGCCCGTCGTAATGCATGCGTGCCTGCCTGCGTGCGTGCGTGTGTACGTGTATGTGCGTACGCTCTTACTGGAAAAACAGTAAGTTTCGCTACTCGCCTTGTAGCGGATCAAGACCGCGCCGGAACCTCTCGCTGAGAAATTAACGAATCTCGATGAAGAAGAGTCGATTACGAACATCATACAAGCTGTTCACTCTTTTTATTTCTCGAGAATCTCCGATACGACACTCACACAATTATTCATTATCCGTCGGAGCGTTTCCTTGTATCGATCTGAACGAAGGAAAGTCTCTTAGAATGACGTCTCGCTCTCCTTTTTTTTCTTTCTTTTTTCCTTTTTTTTGTACAAATTACCAATTCACCGATATTGCACGAGTATCCTTATACTGAAAATAGTTGCACGGTACAATCGATCGGCTGTGCGTCACTGGTAATTCGTTAGCGTTGTTCTTACGGCTACCTCTCTCTCTCGTCACTGATTTTAGAAAGATCAGCACAAATGAAGTTTATGCTTTATTTCATGTTATTCTAAATCATTTCTCCGTATAAAACACTCTTAAGTATTAACTATTTATCAGACACAGCAAAATACACTTTGTTCTATTTTAACATTAAGGTTCTTCCGGGAATTAAAAAGGTGTGTTTTTTTTACGTGTACATGCCAACGCGTAACGAATACAGACTTATCATAGTAATTAAAGCGATAAATTTGTATTAAAAAAAAGAGAGGGGGGAAAATGTGTAAAGGGAAAATACATAGAATACTTTTAATACGATTTACCAGCGTGCAATAATTCGTCGTGCGCACTCTTGATGAGATTCACTTGCGCGTTTCCGCACGTTAGGCCGCGCTGCGCAGTCCGCAGGGCGAGCAAGTGAGAAAACAAAGGAATCTCTTGATGAGGAGATTCACGAACGTTAGAGTCCCCGGTGCGCCTCGCAGTGGCAGCTGCGAGTATCGTTGGAATCTGTCGTCGTACTCCTCGTCCTCCTCGTAAACATAGTTATACGCGAGATTACGCGGATAATGATGAGGATAGTGACGATAGTGACGCTGACGTTGCTGATGATGGTGATGCTGCTGCTGCTGCTGCGGCTGCAGTTGCTGATGTTGATAAGAATGCTGGCGGTGCACGCACTTCCTGGTCTCCAAGGCGCTAGGTCCTGGTAGTGAAGGGCGGGCGAGTGTGCGCGCGGACGCTGTATATCCCGGGACACGTGGAGGAGCATTGTGCGGCGGGAGTAATCGCGTGGGTAAACGTGGGGCCAGATTCGGCCTCATTCGGGATCACCAGTTGGCCATGCCCGGTTTGTTCAGAGTCATGAAGTAAATCTGGCACGAACTACCACCTTTCGCCGACGAGAAGAATACCTGCGAACGTTATGTGAGATCCATTTACAAATGTGGCCCGCAGCCTTATGTAATTTTGTGCAGTTGATTATTTAAAATATTTATAGCCAATAAAAATAATGTCTAATAAAATTTAAAAATTGTAATAAATTTGTGCATAAAAGAATTTATTGCCTAATCATGATGGTACGTACCTTATCGTTACGTTCACAGAGGAACTTGAGCCGTTGAGCCTTCTTGTGCATGAAGACACCGTCGAGATGACCACTCTCCACACTTCTGATTTCTATCGCCTTGTTACCCCAGCCCATAATCTGTCCTGTACCGATGTACGCGACGCTCGTAGGCATCTCGCCCCATTGAAGAACCATTGTCTTCGATACCCGGCCATAAGTATTTACGTATACGCCCTCATTGTCGTAGCACAATAGCAACTGCATGCCGTTACTGTTGGGCAACGCTACTATACAGTGCGGGCAAATGGGGCCCTGAGTCTACAATTGGAAAATGCACAGTTATATTGATGTACATCTTTAAAAAACATCAGTAAGTACACAGTTCCTCGACTGATTTGATCTACTTGTTTCAAATAAAACATTTAACAATTTTATATTAAAGTGGAACTCACGAATGACATATCGATTGCTTTATTTTTTTAAATTTAATCAATTTAATCCGATTTAAAAAAATTTTCTTTTTCTCTTTTCAAATTTTATTACCAATTCACCGATATTGGTATTAATCGCCAGATTTATTAAAATATCTGTCAACATATCACTGCACGTGTTCTAGTAACGACAAAGATTACATGCAAGATTTATTTGACCGAGATATTTGTTCGATTTTGCAAACGAAGAGACAAATAAATCGCACCGCACGTATCTATACGAATCTGACTTATCTGACTTACGTGTTTCGGTAAATATATATCATAAACCGTGGCGGAGTCCAAGTCAACCGCGTGAAAGCCGTCCGCGCTACCGTAGATGACCTTTAGCCTTGAGCCTTCCTCGATCGTGAGATCCACCAGTAGCGGTCTGTGCGCCAGTTCGCCGAAAGATTTGAAAGCCATAAACTTGTGATACGGCTTTGGCGCCCAGGCATAAATCTCTATGGAATCCTTGAGCGCGATCACGAGGAACTTTATCCTCTCGTACTTCACTATTTTGAAATGCACTGCACCTTGCAGATCGCCCACGTTAATCCAACCGTTACGTCGCTCCACTTGCTGCAAACGAGCAAAAACATAGCAAGATAAAATTATGGTGAATACCAGGAAGGAGATATTTCCTTCATGATACACATAAAAATAAAACTTACGTCGCTGTGACCATCCGTTCGCAGAATCTTGCTCTTCAACCAGGAGAGATAGTAGACGCGTACTCTGTTCTTCTTACCGCTGATCGTAACCAAGATATTCTGTCCCTCGAGGACTTCCATCTGTTGGAAACGTCTTCTGTTGATTAACTGGTAAACCTTGCCCTGACCACTTCTGTCTAACAGCATCAGGCCGTTCTCGGTTCCGATTAACAGATTCACTCCTGCAAAGTTAATTAGGATTTAATAGGCGAGAGTTAATTAGGATTTACTAAGGTGGAAGAAAACTTTACTAAACTGTACGTACCCCATAACGCGGCACAGAGGATCTCACTGTTGAAACGCTTCTTGTATTTACGTATCTCAGGCGTGTCCGACGCCAAATCGTGGCTGGTAGGAGTAACGTTGACGTTAACGTGTGACTCTCTCCTCGCGGGACCGGCACCAAATCCAAAAGTCAGGAAGGATCGCTGCTTCTGTTGAAGCGCAAATGGAGGAGGCGATTTTACTGCTTGTCGATACTGCAACAGAGATAACTTTGCCGTTTGAAAGATCTCGGGCGAGAGACGTCGAAATGCCGCTACTAATAAAAAAAAGTTCTACTTTGTACAGACGAAAGAGATGCTGTATTAAAAAAAATGTGTCAACCTTCAACCCAAATACTGCAAACACAATCAACGGAAAGGTATCATCATCGCACAAGAAACGCGTAAAATTTCTTTTTAATATAAAAACAACATGCAAAGAAAAAATTAACAATGAAATTAGGAGTGGGCAAAATCAGTCGAATCAAATATGCGATATCTACGTGGCATTCCTCCAAACAAACAAATATATCTTATAGTAAAACGTAATTAAATCAAAGCTTCTATGCGCAAAGTCAATGTATGAACGTAAAGATGAAAAGAATGAAACGCATTCGTATTATGTAACCCGTGTGTGTATATATATATATATATATATATATATATATATATATACCGGAAGGGATGCGTTTTTGATAAGGGAGGTCAAGCAGATTCGAAACCAACCAACTCTGGTGCTGTTTAATGGCACATCCACAACTGTTAGCTCATTACTTCGTATGCCTTGGTTATTCTCGGGTACATTCAACGAGATTAAACAGTTGCGTCGTGAAAGCGCACGCAAATTCAGCCCTTGCTGACGCGCTTTTCACGAGCGAGAAATAAAACCCAGAGGAAGGACAGAAGAAGGAAGAGAGAGATGTGAGAACCAAAAGCAGCTCGGTGGTCTCGCGGTCGTGTTAGGAATATCGTTTACACCGTGTCACACCGAAACTCAAGAGCAGAGATCCCGCAAACCAACAAAAACAGGAGAAAACAACCTGCGCGTACACAAAACTGGCATTCATCTCGCGGTGCATAATGAAAAAGATCAACGATCGAGAGGCAAAATAACACGATGCCCTTGTCCCTTCATACAATTCCCCCCCTCGCGCGTGACGCGAGGAGGCAGAAGAGAAAGGAGCAACGTTGAGAAATTGTACATGTGGCTGAATAGATACTTACATTGTAATTAGTATTGGGATTGGAATGGTCAGTAGAGGGCCCTGCCCTTCGGGTTAGAGCTCCCGCACGTCCCACAACACACAACATAATCCTGAATTAGTCACGCTGACAACCGTATCATTGAAACGCTTACAGAGATCACACGTGAAACAGAGACATGGCATGGTCTATATAGATCCTACTAATCGTAACGTGAGAAGCGTGACTGTGAATCCGTGTAATCCTGTACAGGTTCCGAATCAACTGGATATTTTATCTCTACTACCGCCGCGATCTCCTCACGTCTCTCCTTGCACGTGGATCGCGTCCAATCTGAGGTCGATACAGTGCTCTCGCGTAGCTCGTGTAACCGGATTAAATTTCATGTTTTTGGACATATCGTTACAATCCATTTGGATGATCAATTCGAAAAAAAGATAAAAGAAAGAACCAGGGAAAAACGGAGAAGAACCATACGCGCTTGCGAGAAACTGTCTCATCCCCGTGACGAAGCGAGAGAAATACAAAGAATATTTAAGGGGGTACGAGGGAGAACAAAGCTATTGCGTATGACTTTAACGAATTGAATTCTACAGGAGGTACGAATCGCAAAGGCTTCTTTGATGTTTTTAGCCCCTGAACTTGACGGGAGATTCGGGTAAAACGATGAAGTGATATTTCTGGGCCATTACTAGACTAGTGGTAACTTTCTCTCCCTCCCTCTCTCTCTCTTTCTAAATCTCTTTTATCAGAGTAGAAAACACGATGACTTCACAGATCAAATCGGATGGTTTCCTCTAAGAGCTGAAATTTCCGCTAAAATCAAACTCGGAGCTCTCCATTCCTACTAACATCGAATAATAAGACGCAAGGGAATTTCGCACTTTTACACACTTTCCTGTACAGTATAATTTTGCTTATACACATGAAAAGGAAAAAAAAAAGAAAACAACGACAAGAATATAAAATTAATACCGGCAACGAAAATGATGAAAATATCTATTTACCAATTTAGCTAAAGTTCGCCATAGACGTGAGAATGCAGTCTAAAGAAACGAAACAACAGATTCATACGTATAGTCAACAAAATGCACTTTGGAAGGCTATTAACACGGACAATTAACAAGACATTGACACAAAGCATAAGCCGCCGCCGCCCCCTGTGTAAACCCTCAAACTTAAATGTACATGTACGTATTTACACGCGCAGCTCGGTTCTACCGACGTGATCCGAAATTAATCTTATCGAAGCGTCGAGAGCAACTGTTACAGCCGTTGCCACTAGTCTGTCTTCAAAGCCTGGCAAAATGTACGTCCGTATGGCGTACCGAGTCAGGTTTGCGGGTGAACACAGTACCACACGCGCTACGTACCTATTTTGCGACGTTACGCTCAGAATATCGTTACGATAAACGTAGATACACAAGTAGAAACGTCTTGAATCAATCAGAAAGGAAAAAAAAAGCATTACTTGTATCGGACGTAGGTCCGATGTATGATAACACGGACAAAGCATTCTCATTGCTACTGAACGAAATGATAATCATCCAAGGTCTCCATCTGTCATTATATACGTCGTACGTCACATCGCTCACAAGACTCACGCCTCGACGAGACACATACGTTTCGCATAAAATATAGAGAAGTCAGTCATGGAAGAGAATCGGATGCGCGCGCGCACTCGTCTAGAAGTTGATTATTCAAAGTATTCGCATAAACGAATCCTGTCGAGCACTTTCATGTTTTCAATAAAAAGGAAAGGGAACATTCGCGTTGCATCGACTGGTATCGCGGATATTCATATTTATCGAAATAATTGTACACGAATGCGCGCACGAATCGATATAGAATTGATAAAGAACATAAATGCACAGACGGACGGGTGAATCTGACCTCCTCACTAGTAGACTTGTCTTGTCGTTGACCCGGTGAAGAAGTTAGGAGATCCGGTAGCACCGAGCTGGGCCGCGAACCTGGGGACGAGTCGGATCTCTGGAAATCACCTCCGCCTCCGCTTCTTGAACGATCGCCACCTTCGCGATTCTGCAAATGAGTGATTCGTCGTTTATAACAAGGCAACAGAAACGGTGAATGAAAGCCAAATAAAAGAAGAAAGACAGAAGGCTCGATCGGGATCTAAATCTCTATTTTACAAGAATTTTTTTCCTCTCTTTAGTTTGATGATTTTTCATATATATTCCGAAACTGATATTGTGATTAGAATGAGACTGCTTAGCTCGCTTGGTGTATCAAATTACAAATTCAGATCTCGATACTGCGATACAGACATAAGAGATAGGGAATGAGTTGACGTCGATTAAAATAAAAAAACAGTAAGAACATTAGTATCATGAGGCAGGGGGCAAGGAGCAACGAGGAAGTAATGCTAACGACATGAAGAGCAATGAAATTATGGTAATGTGGATTATGCATCGTGGAGAAGCAAAAAGACAAGCGGAAACAATGAATGAAAAAAAATAGAAAGAGAACGAAGACTGCAAGATGCACGAGTAAAGCTACGAAGAAAAAAAGAAAGAAGAAAAAAGAAGAAGAAAACGAAGAGCGAAATGAAGAGTACGACAACGTGAATAATCGTGAAGTAGTTGTTTCGACAATGCGTCTAAACAAAGTCGTAGAGTTATTAATTTCTTGTCACATAACAAGTTGCGCAACTTACGTGTTACTTTAATCAATACGCATAGTGCAGAATACGTAAGAGAACGCAATCATGCAAACTGTCGATTAGCTAATGTCAATCGTAACATCTAGTTGCCTCTTAAATAATTTATCTCGTTAAGTTACCACATCGTGTTGTTACCACATTCGCTAAATTATTTTACACTCACTTTATTCCTGTAGCGACACAAAACATACACGAAATATTGATGTCTGCAATATTCATTACTAAAACAGTTCACACTGTTAACTTTACAATTTATACTATTATCTCTTTACACCAAATGTCAATAGAAATATAAAACCAATCTTGACAAAATGTACAATTCACGATGACACACAAAAGAATAATAACTATACATAAATAACAACATGAAAAATGATGATACTTGACACAATGTACAGCGGATACAAACAATCCTTCATCATTTGCTGCGTTTCTATCGTAGCAAACTAGGCTTACACTACAAAATTAGCTAATAACCGAAAAACTGAATGCAACTACTGCCTTCGTTTAGACATCGTGTCCACGATATTAGTGCACAATGGTTTCATTACACTCAATTTTTGGATGTTTCGACCAACGAGCGCGGATAAAGATGTCGTACGTTATCTAGAATTCAATGCATTCTCAGTGCCTTTCTCCAACGCACGTTAGTCTGGACGTATACAGCGATACAGATAAAACACAAGATCGCTAGACGCGTGTACATGCCGACAGAACACATAAGAACAAAATGAAGCATGCTTAGCACGTGCTGCAACGTAACGAAGACACGGAGATGTACGGTTGCTGGACGCGTCTGGACGCAAGTCTCGAGGCATGATATCACATCTTGTACTGCAAGCGTCATGCAAGACGGTATTCACAGAGACGGTGATCACAGTCACAGCCCCGTACGACATTCGACAAGATAAATGATTCGTCATCACTCTATATTTCCTGTTCTCTCGATCGCTCGACACTCTCCGAGACCGTTTCCTGTCTCAATATCCGTCTTCCTCTTCAGATTAGTACTTGAGTCTCTGTGTCGCGACAGTCTTATCGTCTCTTTCTTTTTTTTTATCTCTCTCTCTCTTGATCAGGATCATGCACAATATTAAAGATTGTGTTAGCACAAAACACACCCATACACGCCGGGCTCGGTTATTGGCCATTTATTGCTCTCCCGTTTTCTCGCCCTCTTTCTCTCCCTCTCTTCCACTCCTCTTTCTTTCAATCTCATACTCTTTCTTTCAGCTCTCTTTCTCTCCCTCATTCTCCACATTCTCAGAGTGCAGGGATTTGACACGAATAGGATTTTTGAGAGATTTGATACACAAGGACGCGATAGCACGTACTATTGCAACGTTATAATCTTTAGTAGCGTTTTAATAGCCCATGTATTAATGTATAAGAAGTCAGTATCGATTTCAATATCTTGGTGTCTCAAAAAATTAATTGTTATTAGTGCAGTTATTTTTCACATTGTTAAAACTTTAGTAGAGAAATTCTTGTTAGTAATGTTATCGCCAGTGCTGAGTTAGACACATTAAGAAAGCAAAACTCTAATTGAAATAAAGGATCCTCGATTATGCGAACAATTGTAGAATTATTAAACGATATTCGTTTTAAATACCGATCTACAACCAATTAGATACGTTATTAATTTAGCATCAAGTAGAAAATAAAAGCACACTTAAAGCCCCGACTTGATTTTCTTATCCCGTTATACAAAGAAGATGCAATTTTAATATCTTCTGCCAGAGAAAGATTTAAGTTGCGACTATAATAAAAAAAATTTTAATGAGATTCTTATCTGGATCTACCGCACTTCCAGAGATTCATCGAAATAAGGATTGAATATCAAAGTAGACCGGTTAACGTAGAATCGTAAAATCGGCATAACGTCCTCGTGACTCGCTATCACGAATGCAATCCGTTCTTTCATTATCTTTCGTTTTTTTTTATTTATTTTTGCCGAAATCCCGCGACGTGTCGTTGCGCCGATGGTAACGACGGTGTCGAGTATCCCGAAGAAATTCCATGCGGTTAATCCTCACTTCAGTTCCAGATTTCGTATTTTCGTCGTCGTAGAAGTGATGTTCAACCTTTTTCTGCATAGTATAGTGTCACTCAAACAGTAGGAGACGAGACTCATTTGCTGGGAACAGGGACACAGCGGTAAATGAGGAAAAACGGAGGATTCAGAATCTGATTTACGGAGTAGCAATTAATAATTCGACATCTCTCTTACATCCCGTTGCCCCACGTTAATTAATAATTTTACGAAAAACCCCGCAACCGTGGCAGATGTTTTAGATGAAGCATCAGAACTTTACAGATGAAATGTTATACGATTATTAATTATGAGGTGAATTGCCGGAAGAAACACCACGCATTAACGCTACTCGGCAAATACAACACATTTGCAAAAAGCCTCTCGTTGATGAAGAGCAGAGGAGAAAGTGAATAGGATGTTGTATTGTATCAGTAGCACCTCCCAGCAAGGATCTCCCAAGTCCTTAGTAACAACAGTAGAAACTAATAGTATATAGTAGGACTAATAGTAGTCATAGTGGTAATAGTTATAATGGCAAGACTAGATATATCAGGAATAACAATGGTAGTAATGGCTAGTAAGTAGTGGAATTAGTAACGAAAAGTTTAATATATTAACGGTATTCTTATCTACGTCGCGGCTTGAAAGATCCGACGTCGCTCCCGAGTGAAAAGAATCTAATCGAAGAATATGAGAGATGGTATTAATACTGCTAATATGATATTGATAGCACTAGTAATTAATAATGTAATGCTGCTACTTGTCTGAAAAATCGTGGAAATGAAATCGGTGAGAGGGAAATGCGCCTAAAAAGTCGAGCGTAGCTGACTAGCTTTCTATGTAATCGTTATGTATGCCATTGGATGTCGAAAGATCAGTCACGATGGTTTTTCTTGGGAAGAAAAAATGTGAAAAATCGAAGTGTCCATGAGTATGTCGAGTAGGTGCGAGCGATTTTGTTAGTTGATGAAACACGATCGGTATGTACAAACGGAGAGATTGATCACAGAAATTGTACAGCACAGCGAAGGACAAAAATACATAAATAAATGGTGAATAAAACGTGATATCTCCATAGACACTTCGAAGACACATTCTGGAGACGGATCGGGTGGTATATATGGTATATGGGGAAGATAACAGGCAGAAAATAACACGGTAAGGTAAGTGAGAAGGGTATTTCAGGCAAGCACACAGGCAGGACCCGCGAAGACGCTTGACGACGACTCGCGGGCTCGCGGGACTCGCGCGGCTAGGGAACTGACCTGGGTGACAATGGGGCTGTACTCGCTGGCCGTCGTACTGGCCGTGGACTTAATCGTTCCCGCATCGTCGATTACGGCAGCGGCCGTAGCATCCGAGGGTCTACAACTGCGTCTTCTTGCAATCTCGTCTTTATCGCGTCCGAAATCGTACCTCCTCGCCTCGTGCCTACTACCGAAGACGATCTCGCTCTCGGTCTTTTCTCGCCTGGGCCTCTGCGGGCCCTCACGGCTCAACGAGAAGTCCGTCAGTACAGGCTCTCCGGAACTGAGGCCGCCGCCCTTCTTACCAACAATTCCGGCGACGCTTATCTCACTGCCGCGTCGATTGCCGCTAGCAAATATGCTAGACCTCGACGAGTCCGACGACTTCTGCAGGTACGCCGAGTGCCTCGCGGATGGGAAAAAGTCGGAATTCTCACGGCGGAAGGCGCGCGCGAACGCGCTTGACGCGTTGCCCAGCTTCGAATCGCTCTCTTGCCGCCTGTGCACTGGCTTCAACTGTTGCTGTTGCTTTTGATGATGATGGTGTTGCTGTTGCTCATGTTTCCTTCGGGCTAACTGTTCCTGTCTCTTGAGCGTTCTCTCGCTAGACGAGGACGAGCGTTCGTCGTTAGATCCAGACTTGCTCGGCTGACCGACCGCCTCTTGCTGATGCTCCTGTTTCATTTTATCCAACTTTTCGTTAAAACCCTGAAAGAAGCGGGTGAAATCCCACTCCTTCAGAAGGAGCTGCTCGTCTATCTCTGAACGCCGGTTGGCGTTAGCCGTTGCACGATCGTCTGACATCTGACTAAGTTTCTAGAGTGCGCGTACGATGGCGAGGGTAATGGTACGGTGACAGAGAAAAAAAACAAGAAAAAGAAATGCGTGCGATAATAACAACATGAAACGATGGCTGTCGATGATGATACTGGTAGTGGTGGTGGAATGTAATGATACAATGTAGTAAAAATCGACTATCTTTGCAACGGTAGTGAGCAGTGCTTCATAATTGAGTCGGAAGTGAGTGATAAAGGCCAACATCGAATGCAAGATTACGCTTACGATTGGAGGAACGGAAAAAAGATAACGATAGAACGCGCTGCGGCTTCATCACCGTGGCAAAATAGTCCAGCGAAGTGTATTTATCGTTCGTATATGAATAATGTGCAGGGTGTATCGTACGACAGCGGCAAAAGTACAGACACAAGGCAGTGCACCATGGTGCTCGCTTGGAATATACAAAATCCAGTCATGATGAGTACGTAGAGCGAAACAATGAGGGGAGCGGACAATACTACTGTATTAGTCCCAATTATCGGTTAAGGTACGTACATATTTACAAAAAAAAAAAAGAAAAAGAAAATATGCATCGCGATCGTGCGTATTCCCTTCCTTCCGTCAGTCCTGAAATAGAAATTCAATTTTCGCGTCGCTGGACGCGTCGAGGAGCAAACTAACGAAGTTCCAGGGTCCAGGATCCAGGGTCAACGTATCGGTATTCATGAATGCCGCCTAACGAACGGGAAGGGAAGTTTGCATCGACCGCTTCGCGCAAACTACTAAAACGTGATTACACAAGTTCCGTACGTTTACATACCAGCGGGTATATGAAAAGATATCTCAAGTTATACCGAAATAAAATGTATCCGAATGAAGAAGGAGAGGTCTACGGTAACATATATTTTAGCTCGCATCGCAGCTACGGGAGAAAAGGTACTCACTCGTTTCATGACTAGCGTACGATCACCCGACTCTTCCTCATCGGGGGTTGGCGGGAGCGGGCGATTCGGTGCTCCTCCTGCGAAGATTAGATTAGATAAGATATTAAGTAAACATGCACCGCATCGCCGACAGCGTTCCTTGAAAGCGGCCTTCGTACCTTTCGGCTTGTCTTCGTGGTGGGAGTTTTGAGCGTTGTGCGAGGACGACGATGATGAATCCGATGACGGTCTGAAAGGAGAAAATTCGGGACTGCAACGGCGGAAATAGAGATTGCAGTGGAACGACGTGACGGTGGATGAAGCACACGTAATGCGTTGCCGATGTTGCGAGGCGGGGCGGGGCAGGACGAGGCGACCAAGACGACCATATGACGCGATATGTCGAAGCGTGGGATAGGCATGATGGAAGATGAAACGAAATGACATTAGTAAGATTATTACGACGTATCGCTGGCGTACTCTATTTATATCGCAAAAGCGTTAAGTGATTAGTTTGCGTTGGTCTGGTAATGATGTTATCATCATACATTACTTATCCCTCACTAGCGTGAGAGTAAATTCAACGAAAAGTATTGCAACTGCATTTTTACATAATTCCAGATTTTCACAATTCTGTTTTCGAAAAAAAGCAAGTCTTCTTAAAAGTTACAGATTTGCAATTGCAATAGTTTTCGTTGGTTGCAGTTGACATTAATAACAGTAAACATTAATTGGATGTATTTTTACGGCAACTGGTGACAATTATGGAACTTTGAAACAGTATGAGTTACTTAATATTCTCAGATATTCTCAAAACAAACATCTGCGATAGCATATTATTTCACGAAGTGAAGCATCCGTTTACTTACAGCGGCTTGGGCGGATCGCTGGCAAGCAGAGTACCATCGTTTCTCAAGTTGTTCCCTCCAGCATCTTCGAGATCATCATCGCTGTCGCTCTCGATTGATAGAGCCTAGAACGATAAGATGGTACGGCGTTTTAAAACATGATTTTCGCACTTGTCTGACAATTAATTTCTGCATCGTGTACTTTTTACCTCGAACTAGACGCAAGGCGACGTGTCTCACGCAATGAAACGACAAAGAAAAACGAACGATAATAAATGTAACAACGAGGAGAAATAGGGATGCAGACATAAAGTTAATTTTGCAGCTGAAATATCGATCGCGGTCGCACGTGGCTCCAATCGCTTACTTGATCGAGAATACTGGAAGATTGAGGCATCTGTTTGTTGTTCTGATCGTTACCACCTGCTGGCTGCACCGAATTCGATGTAGACGAGGCTGCAGGGCCCTTATGCTGCCTGTTTGGCCTTGGCGGGGCCTCGGGGCCCTGTGACACACCAAGCTCGATGAGTTGAGCAGCCAGTATCTCCATGTCCTACCACCCACACGCATACACGCACAACCCCGTTAGTCACTGTTCCGAGACACCTTTGAGAATCTTTTTTCGCTAGAAGCCACCATCGGTCGCAGCCAAATAAGGCAGAAAGGCGAGGAGAATGACGAAGGAAACGTAAAGTAGTATTGTAGTTAAGCGAAATTGTCAAGAATTGCTCAAATGAAACTTGAACAGGCCAATTCCGAAATAGATGACCGAATTTTAGGAGCATATTGTATCCGTGTTACTTTAAGAAATAGAAATCACGTAAATATGGAAAAGGTCTTGACACGTTTCTTTTCGATTGATAAAAATTCTTCGTTTCTGGGCAGAATATCACAGAACACTTCTGTGACAAAAGCGAGGAAAGAAAGAGAGGAAAAGAGAAATCCACAAAGCTAGACAGAATACGCTCTCAAAATTTAGCCACTTATGTCCGAATTACCTTGCGTAACTAATTACCTTTGCATAATTAGTGGAATGACCGATCCAGACGCAACACGTTTAATGAAACATCTTAAATTACAATTACGAAGAATTGAAGTTGAATATCACATTGAATTAATAATTTAAATTTTTATTCGAGTCTTTAATGTAAAATTTCGAAAAATATCTACTTTCTGATTTGTTCCGTTAATTCGCGAATGGCAGTCAATTTTCCATGTGTCTCCAGACACATTCTTTCACTAGTCGAACAAAAAAATCAAGGAAATTTCCATGCGTATTTTGTATAGCTAATATATTGTGGCATATGACAAGAGTTTCCTTGCTATTCTACCAGGTTGAGTCATACCCTTTCGTATACAGGGTGGTCCACATCAATCCTTATAAACGTGAAAACGAGAAGTGTTATTTTAACGATAGATAACTAAACATAGATGTTTATATTTTAACGACCCAATAGCAGAACGTTATTTCTCGAAACACTAACAAACGTGTTGTGTATATGGATCTAAATATGTACAATCCTACTGACAAGGAAAATCCACTTAGACGATCAAAGTAAAGTCCAGTATGGGACAATACAAGCATTCAAGAGAAAGAATATTAAAAGAGCGATTGTATGTGTGTTAGTACAAAAAACAGATAAATCGAATAATCTCGATCAGCTTATTTTGATATTTTTGAGCGTTTTTATTTCATATAAGATACTTTATTATTAAAACAAAAATTTCATTGTTATATTCTAGTTCTAAATATTCATCAATTGATTGATTTGGGACGTATTTTCAAGTTACCATAAAAATCAAGTCAATTGTTGCACACTGATCACGATTATTAAATTATCCGTATATGCAAGCGTCTGCGGACAAGCGAGTTGTTAACATACATTGAGAGTGAGAGAGTGAGAGAGAGAGAGAGAGAGAGAGAGCGAGAGAGAGACAAAGTGTGCGTGTCGTCTTACCTCTGGCTTCTTCGGCGGCAGCTACGGTAGGTGTGAACATAGAAAAAAAACAAAAACTAATACATTCCAAGTTCAGGTGCTGCCAGGAGCTGTGTACGTGTGTGTAGATATATATTGTAGAACGCATTAGCGTGTACGCCAATGACGCAGTAGCGAAGTAGAATACGCGTGCAATGAATACGATGACAAAAATATAGAAAAACCGCAAGGGTGGAAGTAAGAGAGAGAAACATACAGAGAAGTGAAAACTATGCGTCATATATAGAGAATACTTGGATCGAGATAAATACAAATTTGAGGCAGAACTGCAAAAAAAAAAGAGGGAACGACAGCGTACGCCTTTCTACAGAGACCTGGTCATCTATATTTTTCATTAATGTAATAATTCTTATTCGCACAGTGTAATTGGAAGAGAGGGATATATTTGGTTTCGGATGATTAGAAGAAGTCGAAGTGGTGTGAAAAGTGCGAGTCCACTCTCCTCTCACAAAAGGCTTACCATAGGCTTGAAAACGCTGTTCCTTTGAGGCGCGGGCTGTCCTCCGGATCCTCCGCTGCCTCCACCAGCGGGCGCTTGATGATTAGAAGGCGGCGTGGAAACTTTATGCGGCTGTCGGGGATCGTCCCTGGGGGTCGGCGGCAACGGGCGAGACGGTGGCTGTGGATCTGGTACCACTATTCGCGGTTATTGCCATTAGTAATGCAATGGCTTAAAATTTAAATTGAATACAACAGCAGCAGTAAACCAGCAAACCACTTTGCGGAAAACAAAATTCATTCTATTTTTCAAATTGTAATTTTTAAATGTCAGGTCTTAGATGTTAAACTCGTATTCTCTTGCATATTTCTCGAAACCTAAAGCCGTTTATGCTATTATCACATTTTTTAAATCTCGTAATCGCATATGTGAATATGAAACGCACCTATAAGTCTGTGCGGTATAGCGGGTCTCGCGGGTGGTCCGGGTTCCGGCACCTCCCTCTGAGATCTGCTTCCTGGTTTCTCTTTCGCAGGTGCTTGAGGCGGTACGTCCTGCGTCAAAGTCCTGCCTTCCTGAATTTGTTGGAAATTACGACGCAATGTATCGCCTCCAGGCGCCTGCACTATGGACGATGGCTCACCCGCCAACGCTGGTTCGTCCTCTTCATTCTCGCTACCGCTGTAGCGGTAGTCGTCTCGTTCTGCAACGAACGACGGATACGATGTTGATACAGTGCACTGCTTTGCCTGAAATAAATATCTGCCAGCCGAGTCTCGTTATCAAATTCGCACCTTTCTCCTGTTTACGTTTTTTACAGCGATCGATGTGGTCTTTAAGCTGTATTCGAACTTGTCTTTCCGTAGGTTGGTCCCGTATGAACGGATGTTTCAGGAGCTGTTCTGTGTAGGGCCTTTGATGGTAATCCTTTACCAACACCGTCTCAATAAAACCATGAAACTTTTTCGCCCACTTCTTCGACTTGAGCCGCGGTGGTGGATTACGAGGGATCAGGAACAAAGCCTGTTCGATGAAGCGACATTGTGAATTTAAATGGAAATTGAAAACAGTAAATATCGCGCGTAATAAAAGAACAGTTGCAATTGTCAGAATTGCTGAGGAAAAACTCACTCTCATAGGATGCAGATCGCAGAGCGGAGGTTGTGATTCAGCCATTTCTAAAGCGGTAATTCCAAGCGACCAAAGGTCGCTTCTATTGTCGTAAGTGGCGTCTGGATTCTCGTCGCAAGCAATAACTTCTGGTGCCATCCAGTAAGGTGTGCCGATGAACGTATTTCTTCTACCTATCGTTCTGTCCAATTGTGCGCTAACGCCGAAATCGACTGAAGATATGGGAAACGTAATTAATGACGCATGAACAGGTAAAAACAATTGCTCAAGTAGAAGATAATTGATACTTGAATCGCGGGCTTACCGAGCTTGACTTCGGCGTTATCAGTCAGCAGGACATTTTGCCCCTTAATGTCCCTGTGGATAACTTTATTGCTGTGAAGATAACTAAGCCCCCTCAGTATCTCTCGCGAGATATAGGCTATCCATTCTTCTTTCAGGCTCTGGCCCTTGGTCGACTTGACGAGGTCCGTGACGGAACCGGCTCCGCAGTATTCCATGACCAACCATAATTGATCGTCTTTGCCGGGTGATGACTTCTTCACGAAGGCACCGTAATACGTAGCTATATTTCTATGATTCGAGTACTGCAACGTAAAAAAGACTCATTTGCATTTATTTACTCCGCCAAAGGCTGACCTCGGGTTGTATACTATGACACGCGTACACACTTACCCGCTTCAGTACATTTATTTCCAACTTAATTTCTTCCTCCTCGTCCTGCAACGATAATACTAGTCACTTGAAAATTCAGATAAGAACGTTGTTTTGAGTTTCATTAAGAATTAATTCCGGAGGCTAGGCTATAACACTCAACGCAAACAAACTCGGTTCTCGGAAAACTGCGTTCCTAAATAGCCGAGATATCTATACAACTATTAAAAACGCATAAATTCGAGTTACTTGTGTAGTAATCGCAAGAAAATGAACTCTGTCAATATAGTTATCGAAACAAATCGTATGAGTGATAAAAAGTCTGAACGTGAAAATTCCGTTTTGTTGTCTAGGAAAGCAGTCTAATGTTCGTAAGTAGGTAAGTAGAGTCGAGGCTTTACTCGTGCGTTACACGAAGGAGAAAAGAGGCACGCTAAGAAGAGAAAAGAGAGAGAGATACATATATGCAATCATAATCGTATCGTTAAATTCTGACGCATCTTACACCGATTTATGTGAAAAGAAACAAACAATTCCAAGCACGGTAACGGTAATATTAACACCGTGATCTTTGCTTTAGATATAATTAGAAAAAAATGAGAAAGCCTGTTTACTCGGAATATTCCATCAGATAAATATCATTGCGTGCTAATTTTCCACATCGTAACTGTAAAGCTTCTTACGAGTTAAAGTAAGATAACATCAAACTAATCAATTTGAATGCACGAAATTCACGACTTCGAAAATTACTAATATGTTAAACAATTGGACGACGTTTCGGCACATTAACAATCATTTTACTTAAAAGTGAGCTACCTGATTTTTTCATAAAAATAAAGCGAACTCTAACAATCACTCTCAACGAAAGTGCATCTCAGTCAGTCAGTTGCAAAAGCATGTGCCTTTTCGTTTGGTGACGTAACGTATTCTAGATTCTAGGAGCCGTGAACGAGTATCAAATCCTATCGCGGTCGCTCACTCAGGTTCATAGAGATGGTCTTTGTCTTCCATCGGCGATACGCAGTAATAATTCTAGGATCGTTTGGTATATCGTACGGCTTCTACGTCTCGCTCGCTGATAAAAATTTATCTATCTGCGGTTAGACATACGCGTTGGCATTACTTTCCAGAAAGTCTTTTCTGACGATTGTAAAACATGGCTTTACAGAGTCGACTCGCATGAATGCTGTGTCGCACTTCATTCTCTCGCAAACACTTCTCCTTTGCATCTCTTTTTGCTTTTACGAAATGATAATCGTGATTACAAAATTTGAACTTTAACAATCAAGTGATGCCGAGTGCCGTATTAGTACAGTCCGGCTCTTAAAGAAAGAAAATTAGATCGTGCAACCGAATACTTGCCTCCGTGACGTCCATGACCTTGATGGCCGCCAGCTGACCGGTCTTGGTGTGCCGACCCTGTGGAACAGAAAAGCGCATTGTCATTATTAGCTGCTAAAGATGGATACATGAACTTCTAAAGATGAACTTCTAAAGATAAGCAGTGCACGTTCGTAAATTTATCTTCTATTTTATTTTCTAAAGCTAATTGTTGGTTAAAGAAATTTTTCTTTATAATGCACACTTTTTCTCGTTTCCTTTCTGCATAAATTATAAATTCCTGCTACTCCCACTCTCATCGTTTACCCTTTCAATAGTCTTTTCCTTTCTTAAACAACGTTCATCTTCGTTAATCGTCATGTTCATCAGGTATTATATGGATTATTTAAAAGAAAATAATGCACGCGCCGCAGTTGGCGCGAGACGAAACGCTTCGTCCTCAACAAACGACTCATTTCTTCTAGCTAAGGGATAGATGGGATGGCGTGCGCGCGACAGAAAAAGAATCGCCGCATCGCTTTATATATTCAGCCTTTTTTCAACCACAAAGCCGCATGCATACAGACGTGAACTATGGATATGAGCCGTCGACGACGTCTCGACGTCTATCCCCCTCAAAGAGAATCGGTTAGTCTCTTTCTCGCTCGCTTTTAAGCGGAAAACAAGTGACTACTCCTCGCTCTCGCTTTCTGCCTCTGAATCTCCACCTACGTGGAAACGTCACTTGACTCGTGTGGAACCGAGGCAGTTCCTGATGCGGATGATCAACCGCGTGCAACGCCGAGGGGCCGATTCGCGAGAGAAATCATTAAATCACGTGAGAAATCAACATAGAAAAAACATTTTTCATTAAAACTGAAATGTCTTCATAATGAGTGCATGGACTTATAATCAGCAAGAGTACCGCTGCATTCTTTGGAGCTAAAAAAATTTCGATTTCATCTTTCGTCATTAGTAACATGGAAAGAACGTGGATGATTCAACTCAATTCTATCTCTCGAAAACACTTTCGATGAGGGGAATCTCGAGGGACATATGTATGATTAATCAACGCTGAATCAAATTTCTCTAAAATTAATCAAGCTTTATCATAAATTCTGATAAACGTGCAGCATGATTTGTGTGAGATAGCGCGCACAAGTTTTCACGCACACGCGTGTTCGGCCCATTCTGTGTCGTCATCGGCAGCGGGTCATCGTCCTCTTCCTCCGCTTCTCTCTCTTTTTCTCTCTCTCTCTCTCTCCCCTTCTCGTCCTCCTCTATCCCTGCATAGCACGAAAGTAAAGCGTTTAAAGAGCACGAACGCGAGAAGGTGGAGAAGATTGCACGATGTGAATTCGACGCGTCTTTCGAGCCGATAAAGGCCAATCTTACTTAATTCGCACGTGAACTTTTTCCTTCTCTTTAGCGTAAACGCACACGTAACTTCGTACATGAGCTCCTTTTACCGCAATTCATCGTAAAGTGGGCCAATCGTTACAAGCGAGGCGCGAACGAGCGTGTTAAATGCAGCCGCATCGTCTGGGTGCGGACAACGTGAATTAATTGTGCCAGAACAACTTTCATTTTAATGTCGTTCACAGGAGAGGGAGCACACAGGAGAGTGCTGCCTCGGGTAATGTATATGTATCGCCACCCCTTTCTCGCCACGCCGGTTGTCGTCTTCCGATATAGAGCAAAGCTTCTCGCTTCCTACTTAAATTAATTAACAATATATTAAATTAAGTAACGATGAGTCAGCATCTTGAAACGTGATTTTTCAAATGCAGTTGTGAAACACATTGACGTGCACAGCATACAAAATTGTAAATCATTTTTTAATATTTACTCGGGAGATTATATTAACAATTACATGAATACTGCATAGTTAGCTGATATTCGATCCTCTTTTTGACTTTTTCGTAGCAGTCGCTATTATTTCCGTTTGTAGCAAGCGCCCGTTTATCTCTAGGCATCATTAATGACGCACATTGTACATGATTCTTGCGTCCTTCCGGTGGCAAAGATTCTCGACCTTTCTCGTACGACCATTTTTCACAGCGGGATACTCTCTCAAGGACGACCTTACCAAGGAGAATTTTTTCAAAGTGAATCATCGTCTCCTTCGCTTTCCACCGCAGGTGAAGAAGGAGTCCGTTTCCCCTCCATCATCGTCTCCCACGCAACTCGGCTACCTTACGTTTGTCTTTCTCTAGCTTGACAAAAGGGGCTCACTTCCTGTCGAGCAGTGTCACGTATGATTCTTACAAACGTCTTATTAATCTTCGTTATGTTTTTCAAAAATTATAATTAGGATTGGCTTACGACACACCGAACAAAAGACTCGAAATGACACAACATCGTCAATCAGCGATCCCGATATTCCGGTATGGAAACCCTGGAACTTGCAACGACTGCAGAAACAACTTGCATCAAACAGAGAAAGGCAATTTTTTTATTTCCTGTAGGCATTCCCGCTATGTGACTCACACCGCTTCTGAGCTTACCGACTCGATCGCCGACCAGTGTCTCTCGATATAAAGGAGAAATCATTCTCGTTTTTTTTCAACAACGCGGCGACAAGAAAATATCGAATCGGGCCACCTCAGCGCGAGGGGGCCTTATGCCTGCACAGGCGTAAAACAAGCCCGAGCATATCGCGAGAGAATGCAACGCCGCGCTATCGCCGCAGACACGAAAGTTTCCCACGTGCGTAACGCGATGTACGCAAGTGTGCGGCTTTAGATTTCTACAGGATGGGACGGATAACACACACGTACGGGAAACAACAGAAATACGGTGCACGCATAGTACAGCGCTCGTGGCAGATAAGAATTATGGATTACTAACGGGAAGTGTGAGAGATAACTAATATATAATACTTATTAGAAATTAGACGCGCCGCCTAAAACCATTTAGAATGTGCGAGTACTGTAATTACACTTTTGGGGCATTCTTAGTCACAATTCGATTCTACTCTACACTGATAATAAAATCGATGATAAAATTGACTATAATTGCATGGTAAAAAAATTATAGTCGGGATATTATAGCATATTTATAGTAAATTCTATTATAATACTAGTAATATAAATTATACTATTCCATTATATCATTAGCAATATTCTATATGCTTGGCGCCTCAGGATACTATAAATTATAGCAATTTCAACTATATTTTTTAATTAGTGTAATAAATCTCTTTTATTAGCAGGACTTTATTAACGTCCCAAAGAACAGTAGCAGCTCTCTCTAATTTACATTTAGCTGTGTTGCGACGTTGTTGCGATTCTGTGCTTCAATGAAGCGCACTGATTTATCGAGAGAGAAATCGGGATGACGAATTACTTCGATGAGCACGAAAACTGTGTCAGAAGTAAATAACGATTTATATGTGGGCATCCTGGAACACGCTTCTTTGTGACGATATCGTTCCTATTACGTGCATCTTTCTTCTTTTGTTCCATTGGTCTGACGTCTTACTCGCCTACCCGTTATTTTAAAATATCACGGCAAAAGGTTGTCACATCACCGTGAAATCGATAATTAACGAATCGGAGGCTAGCACAATTCCAACAAATATAGTATGTCAAACATATCGCGATAATATTATGCGGTTATTTTCAGCAACGTAGCGACAGATAATATAATCATAAGAAAAAGCAAGTTTTTATTAATACTCACTTTGTAAACCTGGCCATATGTTCCATTGCCGACCACCTCTATCAGCTCGAAGATTCCAGCAGGCTCCTAAAACATAAACGGCCAATTAATGTTTAATAAGCCCATGATATGATTTTTTCTTAATTGTAACAATAATCTGATAAATTCTGTTATCTAATCTGTTGGAAAAACGATCGAAAATCTCGAGCCAAAAGAGACTCTTAATATATAACAACATAATGCGTATAAAATAACAA
Organism: Ooceraea biroi; assembly: GCF_003672135.1. Taxonomy (NCBI): domain Eukaryota; kingdom Metazoa; phylum Arthropoda; class Insecta; order Hymenoptera; family Formicidae; genus Ooceraea; species Ooceraea biroi. The sequence continues at coordinate 10,439,734 of NC_039509.1, forward strand.
CAAAGTGGAAGTTGAAAAGAAGAAAAGTGTTTTTGAAGAAAATAAATATCTGAATTTTAAAGAAAGTTTGAAGGAAAGAAATGAAGAAAATAAATATCTGAAGAGAATTAAAATGAGAAATAAATACCACGTGGACTTTTACTTAAATAGCCATTGGATCAATAATCGGAGAATTAAAAAATCATCTAACGCGCAATCAATAGTAAAAAAAAACAGAAAAGTAAATTTAGATAGACTTTATCGCGGCGCGATCTTATCTTGTGACTGTTCAAAACGTCAAGACGATTTAATCTAACCTCGATTAAAATTAATCACTATGAAGTGTTCTCTGAAAAGAGTCTCGCAAAACAAAGAATAAAATATGTCTTTATTCTTCCAACTATAATATACAACGTACATTCGAAGGCGACAGCAAGAATATGATAGCCATCTTAAAAATGGATTGTCACGACGACCGTAAATAAATCACAAAGCAGATGCAAAAATACTACATGCAACTTAATACCGGCGTGAACGAATTGCGACATTTACATCAAAACTGCAACCAGCGCGTCATAATGACTGTTTTGCAGATCACCAAGGCGTTCACAGTTAGTAACTTTGAACTCCTTGAATAAATTATGTTTATTACTTTCGTCAAAAACGTTTAATTTATTTACTTTAATATAATAATAATTAATATTTAACATTTTAGTTAATTGGATCAAGAAATGAGATAAAGACTCAAAGAAGATCAAGTCTTCGCGATACTTTTCTACAATTTTCTACAATCGAGCGGAAAAAACTGCTGATTACAACTTGAGAAATCTTCCCGGAGTCTCGAGTTTGACGAACTGTCAACAGTGATCCAGAGTTGATACAATCGGGTCAATTTCCATATCAAACCGCACAGACAATACACTGAAACAAGTTCTCGAGGCGAGACCGGTTTTCTCAGACGAAAATCTTGCGTGCAAAGCTGATCTCACCGCTCAAGATATTTCAATATCACTCGCGAAACGCCAGAAGTGATACCGCACCGATCGACTCTGGCAGCACCGACTGTCACCGTACGCGGCCACGTTCACGGTGGACAAATGACGCGAACAAATGACTCCATTTTTTTCAGCAGTCCGATTGATGAGACGCGCGATATCACTGACGAGAGAGAAACTCTGAGAAATCCATCCATCTCCTTTCCGTCTCGTCATCGTCGCAGGTCGCGGAGTTCTCGGGAGGTTAATCAGCGAGTACAACGAAACGCGGATGACATCAGCCGTGAATCCGGACGGGCCGGATAGCCGCGCGACAGCGTGGCGTGCTATTCCCGCTTTACGTGAAACGTGCCGCGAGTAATTCCGATATTTACATACCTTCAGAGCGTTCAGGTCAATGTCGTCGAGCGAGCAGTTGACGCTCGGTGCCAAATTATGCGCCATCTTGATACGCCACTCGCGCTCCCTCGCGTTGTCTCACTCTCTCGCTCGCTGGCTAACTCGCTCGCTCGCTCGAGCTCACCGACACCGAGTTCGCCGAGTCTAGCTCCCCTCGCGTTCTTGCTCTTTTTCCCTCGAGCTGCTGCCTCCTCTCTCTCCTCCTTTCCTCTCTTGCCCTGCACTATCTTCTCTCACGGCTCGCGAACCGGACGAAAATACAAGGGTGGAGAAAGGGAAAAGTGCGCAACTTGGTTCACTGATCGCACCAACACATCGGGAACACGGGGGTAGGAGGGGGGAGGGGGTACGTCAAAGTAGCACCGACGAATCAAGCACACAGCTTACGGGTGTATGATCACGCGAAACTACAATGCGTGGCTACGCCGAGCACTTTTATCGAACCGCAGTGACAACGACGACGATAACAATACGCGCGACGGTGATCCGCAGGGAGGAGACACACGCGGAGCGGTGACGGAGCGGCACATGGCGCGCGGCGAACACACCTAAGGAGACTGCCGACTCTACCCGAGAGCGAGATGCACCGGAGGCCGTCTAGCGGTCAAACCGGACAGCGTCGCGCCTCCATCGCGCGTTGCGTCTTCCTTCGGGGTTCTCTGTTCGTTTTTTTCCTCTTCTTTTCTTCTCTCTTTTCTCGCACGCACACGGCGGGTGCACCAAGTTCAACGATGGAGACGCGCTATGTACACGCTCCCTCCTCTGCCCCGAGAGAAGAGAGACTATGCGAGCCGGAGAGACGCGGAGCGCCTAGCGCTGCCTCGGATCACTATGCCGTCATAACGGATGCGGGCGAATCGGAACCCAGGCGAGACAAGCCGAGCCGAACCGAACCAAGCCCACACGCTACGTCCTGTCTTTCGCACTCGTCGACAACTGCACCGCACCGCCGTGCACCGCCACGGCCGCGGATCGCGCACGCCTCTTTTACCCTTTCTCTCTCTCGCTCTCTCTGAAGCTTGCGCACTTCCAGCACGCCGTCCGCCGTCTTCGTTTATCCGTCTTTGTTGTTCACGCGATTACGTACCGCTACGCGCACGCTGACGTCAGCCGCTGGGCTAAACCAATATGGCGACGCGGCAGTGCGACAGAAAAATTCGCATCACTTATTATATGAGGCTCGTGCTACTCGCCGCGCCGCCGCCCAATCGCGAGTGTGTACGTCGCGCCGTGGCAGTCGGTAAGCTCGGAGAGCAGCGTGTATCGTGGCGACATCTATCAAACGTGCGATTTTAGATCGATCACGTGCAAGGAAAACTGTTGCATCTCGTCGCGAGACAAAAAGCAGAAGCTTCATTTTATTCGTATTTGTGAAAATGACGGAACATTAAATTCTAAATTTCATAAATGATATATTAATAAATACCAGAAACTTGACAGCGGGATGTACATATACAAATCTATTAGCGTCTTTCAAAATACCTCTTTCTTGTTATCAACAACTTTGTTACAATAGTCATCGCTTTTAATAAGAGCTTAATTAGACTCTTGCAGCTTCGCAGACTGAAGAGCTGATTCTTACATAATATTAAAATATTAACTATCTAGTGTCTCTCTAAAAAAAAATTGTTAATTATCTGTGTATTGTTTGCATACAATCGGATGCATCAGTTTATCAACTTTGGATATTGATCTGCCACTAGAAGATTAATGCCTTCAGACCAGCGTCTTCTACATAGCTTGCATCACGCGAGGAACAGCAAATAAGCTTTCATTATTTTTCCATTCATGTCTGCGCAATTTACATAAATATATGGACAGTCTATACTCGTCAACTTGCGCGTTTCGCCTGATGTTGCTTCTCGCACAACAGCCGACATAAAAGAAAACACTAATTGTCCATTAGGAAGATCAAGTCCACCGGAAGTGGACAGCATCAAGTGCATCCAATTGATATGCATGTACTACGTATGTTACATAAATATATATTTATAAATAAGAGCGTACTCTATTTTTTATCTATACATGTGGCATAATTCTCAGTAGATCTTACATCTTCAGCACAGTGCGGCTAGCTTGCGTATTGTGCTCAAGTCCCGCAGAAGCATCTGAACAGTCTGCTTAGTACGTGGCTGAACGTGCGCATCTGGTACGAGCTCATCCTGATCGATCGCTTCTAGGGCTGCGATTGAAGCAATAAATTAACTTTCTGAATAATAATATCTAATATCTTTTACGTACCACAAATTTGCGCCTCTAAGGACGTTAATCTCGAGTCAATGTGGCACTGAAAATGTTCAATGTGCTCCAACAATCTCGTTCGGCACTCGGCTGGATCAATGGGCGCCTCTGGCTCCGGTATAAAAGGTTGCGGAGGTGGCGCAACTTCATTCTCCATGTCGACCATGTTCGGCTTGCACTGATCGTTATTAACCAACGGTCCCGAATTGAGATTCTCAGACGCGGAATTGTCAATCATGGTTTTCTCGGCTAGCAGATCTAGACACGAAAGATGTAATGAGAAAAGATTTTTATTTCTTTTTTCTACTTCATTGGTGTTCTTATATTTACCTGGACTCTCCATCTTCACGTCCAAAGTAATGGCGTCCCTTTGCTTCGCGTCCGAGTTGCCACTTGTTAACGCGTCCAAAAGTATGTGACTATCCTTAGAATTCATCAAGCCTTCTTTCTTATTGATCATCCTGGACTCGTCCGAATGCGTGCTGTCCTCCTCCAAAATTTTCATCAATTCCGAATCCGAGGCAATCGATTTTTCGTCCTGATCATCCTTCAGAGACAGTTTAGTTTCCGTTTTTGTCTCAAGGCGCCGCGAAATCTCCAAACTTACATCGGCAGGACTTGCTCCCGACTTTATTATTTCCATTACCGGTACCGGCTCTATGTCTATTTTTGGCACGTCCACTTTCTCCCAATTCTTAGCCCAGAGATATAATTTCGGATGATCTTTTTTCCTGTGCATTTCGATAAATTATTACATAAATTTCTTCAACCCCGACAAAATGTCTGTAGTCATATTACTTACTGAGCCACGTTGATTTTTACGCGAAGGCTATGGAGAATTTGTTGCATCTGTAAAAGCGCGGCAACCAGATCGTAAGAGCGTTTCAACATTGCGGTCCTTTGATTCATCACGAACTGATTCCGAGTTCGATTGGACAAGCTGTATATTCGAAAATCAACATTTCAATAAAATTACTTTAAAATTCTAATAATCGCGTATAATTAATGTACCATTAAATTACCTTGGCAACTTTCCTTCCTTGATCCAGTCTTGATCGTGAAAATATTTTTTAGACGGTCGTTGTCGGTACGGATGTTGGCATATGTAACAAATGTACTTCTCAGGGACGTCCTTTTCCCTTTCGATCGCGTTACAGTGGCCGTGTTGCCAGCACAAACAAAGGTCGCACTGTATCATCAGACCGTCTTCTTCCATAAAACCGCAGGTGCAATTTATTATTTCTTCTCTGCGGAGTTGTTCTACCTTTACCAGTTCGCCATTGATCATCATCATCACGCCGTCGCTCTCTGCGAGAATATCGTTAACAATCAATAGGTAGATCAAAAGATTTATAGCAAGTAACAGCGGAGTTGTAATGACACATTAAAGATACAGTGAAGAGAAATGAAAACCACGTACACTCTTCTATAAAGCATGTACAAAGTAAAATACCAATGCAAACAAACAAGATCGCCACTGTACGAAACGATGAAGCAAAGACAATAAAAGATAAAAAAAAAATAAACGATGTACCTTCAGTATCATTATTAATATCAGTTTTGGTTGCATCCCCTTTTAAGGGATCACCTTTTTCAATGCGAGAATCATTTAGTTGACCTAAAGAATAACAGAAATAATACAATAGTAAATATCATCGAGCGTATAACCGCTCGAACGAATCCCATTTGCCTAGCTACATACTTAAATTAAATTAGAAAAAAAAGCATATTCAAATCAAGGCTGCTCTGAGACACGACAAGAACATTTGTGCTTACTATTTTGGCTGTTTTCGTCGCTTTTCGAGTCGGACTTTCTACGGCTATATCTATACATAAGTGCAGTGGGTCCCTCAACATCCATAGCACTGTCGTCTAGATCGCCGAAGCCGTCAGTAATATCCGATATACCTATCCGACAAAAGTATCGATATGCTCTATAGCGATCTAAACTATACAATACTCTATGGCAACTTAATTGTTATTCATAAATGAATGGAATGTTAAAACACAATCTTAGGATACAAGCACACTGATCAGTTATGTAACAAAAATTTTTACCATGTCGCTTCTTCGCTTTGGCAGGTATCTCCATGCCAAATTCGGCAAGCTGCTTCCTTTTCTGAGCCTTGGAGCGTTCAACGTGCACCGCCTCGTCGGTCGATTTCGCCCTATCGATCCTCTGTGCCTCCGACGTCGCGGCTGGTCTCACAGGCAACAGCGTTTTAATTCCACCTGGCGCTTTCTCCTCTTTGACTTTCATGTCGAACAACGTACCGGGAGACAACGCGCACGTGTTCTCTCGTTTTTTCTCCATATCCTCGTCCATCTCCGCGCTGTAACTCGACATCGGAGACATCGTCTCGATTTTCATGTCCTCCTTTTGCGAGTCGCTGCACTTTTCCGATTGATCTTCCTCCTCCGCCTCTAGCATTATCGCACCGGACACCGAGGGAGAGGTCGGTTGCACGGTGTTCAGTGTCGATTGCAGCGCAGCGGACGATGACTTCTCCGGGAAGGATTTCTTCTTCCCAAATTTGTTTAGCTTTTCTAAGAACGGCGTCGACTTCTTCGGAATAATGTCTTCTATAGACTCCCCGATCGTTCGCGCGTAAGCCAGATCTTCGACTTTTGGAGTAGATCCTAGAAACTTGGAATATTCCGGATGGTAATGCTTGATGTGCATTTGCAATAAATTTTCCTTTCGAAAGTTTTTATTGCATCCCTCCTTAGGACACTTATAAGCGCTGTCCTCCATCTCCACGCGAAGTCCACCAATGAAAACGGCTAATGTGTAGAGAATAGTAATAAATGAATTGTAAAAAAATATATTTGCGTGGTATATTTATTTCTATATGTTATAATTGCATGGAAAATTTAATTACCAATTTACTTTAATTAATGTATATTAATTGAATTTGTAAAAATATCTACTTACAATAGATCATCTCTGAGGTATTAGTGAAATGTAAAAGACATAATGCAACGATTAAACACTGGCATGAATCAGGGCACAGCATATCGCAGGAATCTTACCACCATCCGCAGCGGGCGCAGTGGGCGTCGAGACAATAGGCGGGGTGTTGTCGATACTGCTCGTCGCTGTGGCGAGTAACGCGTCAGGTGTGTGGGACGATGCTTTTGTTTTGGGCAACAAAGTCTTGATCTTCTTCGGCGCTTCCGGCGTGGCTTCCTGCTTCGCACGATGCGCTTGATTCCGCTTTCTGCGGTGTATGCAGAAGTCGAACTTTTCGGGATCGAAGTCGTGCAGCCCCTGATTCTCCATGAATACTCTAATGTCGTTCCTCGATCTGAATTTCTTGCTGGTTTGCTTGCTTTAAAACGAAAATGTAACCGTGAAAATATATAAAATATATAATTGTTAATTGGGAATTATTTATTAAGGATTCATTAAGGGAATTATTTTTCATCAACATCTTTCATCTTACTGTATGAACAAGACATCCCACTTTCCGGCGGATGTGCCAGCCTTCCTCTGCGTGAAGTGCTTCTCCCAACCAGGAGGCAATCTTCTGTCCGCGACTATTATGGATCGTCGTGGTCCTATGATAAATTTTGCATTACACAGAAACGCCATTGCAGCATTGTGTTTATGTTCAAAAATGCCAAGAATCTCTTCCACTTTATTAAAAAAAACTTTATTTGTGCTGCAACTTACCATCATTGCTATCCACAATATAAGACTCCGTTCCCTGTGGTTCGCCATCAATCCATTCGGGACCAACGTCTTCCTCATGATCCGTATCATTCTTTGGCACTTCCTTCTTGCTTTTCTTCGAGTACGATTTGATCTTTGATACATTGGTATCGAAGCCTCTCAGCAAATCCGTGCCTGGATCGTAACAAGGACCAAACAGCGTACCATCCATTTCGACCTTATTCTCCATAGAGTTGTCTCTATTTTCCTTGACGGTGGTCTCCTCTTTCTTTGATGCCTTGTCGGTGTCATTCTTCGTACGTCTTCTCGAGTGAGTATTGAACAATTCCATAACTGTATGCTTTCGCTTCTTATCCCTCCTTTCTTGTTTGCTACCAATGTATCCCTCCAACGTTTCGTTTAATTGCTGTTCGGAAATGGGATAAAGAAACGGTTTGACAGGTGACATTTTATGTAATACACACGGGATCAAAAAAGTTTTAAAAAACTGCATTTGTAGCATAGAGCTCTAAGTTTGCATTGCAACATTACTCTCCACATTATCACGGCTCGTTCGAGCAACGGTAAAAGAACAATACAAAATATCAAAGCTCAATATAAAAATCGTGTTTCACTCTACCAATTTTCAGATGTAATTATCACATCTTGCAAATACAAAGAAACAACAACATAACCTCAATCGACGAATTTATACCTTGGTCGAGTTCGCTGCGATCTTGGTCATCTTCGACGATTTAACGATCTTCGCATATCCATCGTCGAACAATACATCGTACCTGTCTGCGAAAAAGATTTACTTAGGGCTACTTCCGATCAGTTTCCCATCCCGTGGAGATAAAAAAGACTACATATATATCTCTCCTCTCTCCCACAAGAGGCAAACGTCAAACGGTAATCTACGAGACACCGTCCGTCTCTCTCTTTCGCACGCGCAGTTAAGGTTAGGTCGCTTACCATTCGCCAAGACTGCGTTTACTTTGGCTGGGTATTTTCTGCCGTCCGCCCACGTAGCGAGTATCTTCTCACCCACTGAAAACTCCCTCACCTTTGTCTCCCTGAAGGTGCGAAATCCACCCATTATGTCGCGAATTTAATTCGCACGACGTACGACATAAAGCATAAGATTTTCAATAAAAACGAGGAGGAAGGCTACAAGAGCGTGACAATTGACGAGAAAAATGTAGATTTTCAAATTTTTCTTTTATCAAAATACCATCGACTCGCGCGTCTTTCTAGCGCGCCTTTCAAAGCTCGAGTACGATACATGTACAAGTACATATCGCGCGTCAGGAACTGGAAAATTCAGATGATGTAATTTCTGTGGGGAAAGTCACCCTGATGCATTTGCATATTGATAGCAATGTATATATCTGAGAGCGATTAGGCATTACTCGTTCTTGTCGAACGATACGGCACATGATTCAAGGTGCAATTAGTATTGCACCATATTGCACAACATGAAGAAATTAAAAAATCTATCTTGCTACCAATTGCAGTAATGCATTCTTATTTTATTTTAATGATATATTTACAAAGATATGTCAGCAATGAAATGAAAGAGATTGAAAATGTACATGATAGAAAATGATTTCTTTATTTGCACATTCCATCATTCGACGTGCTCAATGATGGTCCAATATTTACCATCACCCTTGCGAACGTAATCGGTACGGGGTTTTTAAATCTTCTTACTAACTCTTCGTTGCATGGCAATAAATAAACAGCATAATAAAACCATAATAAATCTATCGCTAACAACAAAACACTAGAGTTTCTTTTCTCGCCTAAAATTCATTAATGATGCAATTTTCACTTACGAAGGTGGCAGGATCCAAGCTTGTTCGCTTTAAAGGAAGACAAAAATGATCACGACAGGAATGATTTTTCGAGATGACTTATCATGCAGTTTTTGCGACACTCCCAACGATTTAGAGCCATTGGAACGCTTACTTACTTTGACGGAGTTTGCAACACGCGTAGCCTCGAGCTGTCCATCGGTATCCACTCGTCGAATCGCGAACTCCATTTGTCAAAGTGTATCAAAACTTCCCTCTCGTCCCAATCTGTTTCCACCACTTTTGCGGAATACCTACAAATACGAATCAATCGATATTTAATTTATCCCATCATTTCTGGATTTCTTAACCGATAATTCACGTTTCGTCACTGTTTCATTGTAAACACTCGTAAGTTTTACGTTACATAACTTTTCACATTTCTTTTCCTTAACATGTTTCTCTTAATGTTTATCGATGATACTTGCCACTTATCATTAAAGTCTTTTGCCTCCAGTTTGGCACCAGGATAAAACTTCAGACCACCACGATTTAGAACCTTCGGTTTCAGCTCCTCCGACTTGTCGAACTCCTTCTCGTCCGACAGTTTCACGCTCTTCAATTCTTTCTTCATCACGAGATCTTTGGTACCGGTCTTCATCGTTGCTCCTGGCTCAACAATGCCGAGCTGCATCGCTACCGTATTAACTTTAAGGCGAGCCTTATCCGACTTATTCGGGTAAGTTTTGTCCGAATTTGCCACGGACTTGTCCTTCATTAATTTCACAGTTTCCTCCTTCGGAGTTGTCACTTTACATTCATTATCTACTACGTTGGAACTATCGTGAAGATTTAGGGTATCTACAGAGGATGTGGGTCTGGAGTTACACGTCTCGCCGCAACTGTCGGATTTGGGTGTCCTTACTTCAGGCAGTAATGGTGAAGCGGAATGTCCCAAATTCAATATTTCTGAATTTATCAGATCCAAATCTTCTTGGGCATAAGACGTAGAAGACTTCACTGACATAATCACAGGATCTATAACAAGAAAATAATAATCATTGACTTAAATGTTAATAATATGCAAAAGACATATATTTAAATACATATATATTTTTATCTGATTCATACTAATATGCATACTGTATATAAAATCTGATTTCCATAAATGTAATGAAAATAAATTTATTCTAAACAATTTTATTATTCGGAGCACGTAAAATTACAGCATGTACAGAAGAAAAGTTTAATTAAAAAAAAAAATTAATTTGCATTTCTGGTGACAAAAATAGACAGATAAACCATTTTAAGTATTCATGAATGTAAACACAGGATCGATGAGAATGCATATAAGTTTAAAAAAAGAAGAGGTCGAATATTCTTCCAACGACAGACTCTGGCTAATTTGCAATTACTCTTCGGCGAAGGAAGAATGCAGGCAAGTCAAAACACAACACTGGTTCGCGCCAAGAAAGCCGGCAGGCCACGAGTTTATGTCGACAAACACCCGAACGTCGCCGGGCATTCCAATAACATTCACATGTTTATCGAGTACGATTCTATCCATTCTTGCGAATATCTGCCGGCATCGAGGACAACAAAGAGGACACAAAAGTCGCGAGTATTACCGCTGTCAGAAGAAAAGGCGCGCTCGTAAGTCACGTTACCGGCGTGGCGTGACACGAGGAGTCACGATACGGCGGACTTAAAGTGCATACGCATCGAACACGATGCGACGAATAAAGCCGGATACGCAGTGAGGAGGGGAGTAAGCATCGCTTACGAGGGGATATATGGCGGAGCAAAGGGGCCGAGGGTGGGGAGGAAAGGAGAAGGAAAGACCGCGAGAGAAAGAGAGGGAGAGAGCAAGAGCGAGAGAGAAAGAGAAAGGAAGAGAGACGCAAGGATGCGCGTAGGCAACTACGTTGTGTTTTACGACGTCCACTTCGGCCTCGCGGCACGAGGCGGGAGGCTGTATGTGCACGATCGCACGTACCCGGGTGATTGTCATAGTCCGCGAAGACGGTGGGCACGCTGCCGCGCTTCAGCAGGAGCTTGTGACCGCTACGGGCGGCTTCGTAGTCGGCGCGTTTGAAATGCCGATGGCAGACGACCTGGGCCGGCGTCGGTTTGAAACTCGCCTCGAATCCGCCGCTGGCCAACCACCTGTCCCGCAACGCCGCGTCCTTGGGGAACTTGTGAAGCGGTAGTCCCTTGGCGCGCGCCGCCCGCACGTCCGCCTCGCAGCTACGCACGCAGCATTTGCGCGCCATTCCCATCGCCCCCGCAGTCGGCGGCGGCGGCGGCAGTGGCAGCGGCGCCGACGCTACTGCTGCCGCGGTCGCGGCTACGGCGGACGATACCCTCCCCTCGGAACGCGAGCGCGGTACACGCCGCCGCTTCATTTACACACCGGCACTACATGGCAGCGTGCTAGCTTTGCGAGACGCCTGCCGAGAGTAAGCATTTCCGCGTGGACGCTCGCTTACGACGAATCGCACCGACACTCGCCACTATGCGAAAAACGCACTGAATTGCGCGAATCGTGCACTGACACGTTCTCGTTAAGCTCGCCGCCCGTCCACGACCACCACTAGACTGAACGCTTCGGCTACACGCGCGACACTGATCAATCGATCGATAGGGCAGCATCGAGCACCGGAATCCTGATGTCGCTGCTGTCGGTACGGCGACAGCAGCGACATCGAGCTCCCCGTATAGCGCTAGCGTCACTAATACCGACCAAGCGCGAATTGACCGACAGGATACGCGTCGGCCTGTAAAGATAACAGACTTAAAAATTCGGAATATAAAACGGAAAATTTAAATATTCGAGTTTTCAAATTCTGTGATAAAAAGGTCTGCAAGACACTAGTAAAGGACGATGGTAATGTTTTAAATATGGTAAAGTTTATTTAATAACATCACAGATACAATAATTATGTACATAATTGTCTGAGAAAGCGCCAGCAGCTCGAGCTGTACACTTCCGTCTCTATCCCAACACTGTCAACACTGTAAGCACTGAAGTACTAAGTTTTCGAAAAAAAAGGTGCTGTGTGAGGGCGGATATTTGACGACTTCGACTTGGAGGACGCTTCCGGTTCCGAGTTCCGAAAAGTCGCAGTCTAATATCATCCAGTTCCGTCCGAGAAACGCATTTCCTGTATTGTAAACTGAAAATTTTGGCTAACCACCTCCCTTAATTCGCGTTCAACGACCCGATTTCCTATCCGAGGTATTACAGATTGTCCTCGGACGAGGACAACTTTTCGAATACGTAAAGTTTTAGTTGAGCGTCGTGCCTATGCGACGGTGCGGCGGAGTCGGGCTTCGCCATCTGCGAGGCACATGGAGGATCTATCGTACGTGGTAACAGAGTACGGTTGAGCTCGGCCATCGAGGCAGTCGGATCCTTCAGCGGCAAAGTCACCTCTCTCAAAGAGTCCGTGGGTGATGATGGAAGCACCACTTTTTCAGGAGCATTTTGAATGAATATCACTCTGGAACAGAGACAATCCGATGACGGGATGATCAGTTAATCGGGCGGGGGGGGGGGGGGACAAGCTGAACGACAAGCGGCAGACCGAGACGTAGCGCACGCACCTGTTAAATGCCCGCCACTTTCTGCACAATGTGATGTACGCCTTGCATTGAATGTACATGAAGACTAATCCACCGGTGGAACCGATCACGACGACTATCAGCTTGGTCCAGAAGGACCAGTCGACGAATCCGCGCCGGGCCTCCTCCACCGATCGCTCGACGAGCACGTACAGCGACCACGCCACGCAGAGCGCGGCCACCGCGTGAAAAGCGACCGCGCACCACAGTTTCCGCACCTCCAGCGCCGACATCTCGAGCTTCTCCCACTGCAAGTGCGTGCGTGCGTGTCGTTATGTATACATTGTTTGTGTTTACGATTAGATGATGTATAGACTATGTATGTATGCAGAAATGAAAATGTTTCCTAGAAAACAACTTCGACTCTTACCTCGCAAAATGGTTTTGTCTTGGCATGCATTATAAATGTGAACTTGCACAATTCACAAGCGCGCGTATCCGACGCCTTTATCCATTGCTGAAGACAAGCTTGATGTACGTAGCGCAGACTGCCGCTGCAGTAGCAGGGCGCTAATAGAGGTGCACCTTCGTCACCTTCGCAGTGACAGATCCTGTATAAAAAACCGATGGAATTTTGTGAGATAGAAGTAGCGTTTCAGCTGCTGCAAGTGGCCTTGTATATGATGACACCGTATATGCGATGATAATAATAATATGATAATGATAATAAATTGAATTACCTGCAGATATCATGGTTGGTCGAGGACAACGTGCTTATGGACGAATGACAATGATCTGGTATTATAGTGACTACTGTAGTGTAACCTGATTCCTGAAATAAATACATTTTCATGAATCATCGGTGAAAGTTCATTATAGAAGTGTCTTTATCTTCCGTATACTTTATGTCTACATACAAGTACTTCAGATAACGTTATCATGATACACATAAATAAGCATCGGTGCGACATAAAATTATAATATTTAACGACGAAATATTCCACTTCAGTGCTACACTTTGTGCAATTGCTTTCCTAACATCGTTATTACAATTTGATAAATGCAATTTACTTATTACTGGTGGAATGCAATGTACAGGATGTCCCTCACTAACTACGCTTTAAGTTATAAATTCTTTGGCTCAGTAATTTTTTCATAAAATCATGGATCAATAATTTCATAATAAAGGTATCAAATGAGAATGTCTATTAACTTGAAAATAAACTTGAAACCGCTCAAAGAAATTACAATTTAAAAAAAACGTAAAAGTTAAAAGGGACTTGCTGTATCTTCACATTTTTTTGTTGAGAAACTGAAATAATCAAATGAAGTGGCGGTATGTACCCGTGGTGTCCATTCTGGTATACTTTCTCCACCAGGGGGGCTAGTGTTACTGGAAGGACCAATTGACAAAGGTGGTTGCCAGTCCGGCGGATTAACATTGATCTGATGAACCGGCATCACTCTCCGACCTCACCAAACGTGCAATCACTGACAAATGAATTTCATTAAACGCATCTTGAAGACGTGATCATGTTTCTCCTGATAATGTGTCCCAATGGCAATCGTGATATTATATACCCATTTAAAGCTTCGAAACACTACTCAGAGCACTTAGCATCAACCTGCAATCATATGTACAAACGTTGCATTTATAAATAGATATATACGAGATTATCATGTATATAGGAAGGCTATATACGAATGCTATGTGAGCCAAAATATTCAAGTATATATAGCTCCCCTACATAATTATGTAATAAAACGTGTAATCCATTGTTTGCAATGAGTTTTACATAAACATGCAGAAGCAGACATATTATACGATACAAAATGAAGTCGAGTATTTTGCCGAGCTATTTTTAAACTACAAGCTCTCGATTAATAATAGCTCGCCATTAATAAATTAATTCCATATGTAATAATCAATCAAAACTAACGCGCGAGGATTTTAATCGACTGAACGCTGCGACGTCGCACGACCGCAACGGTCGGCGGGCGGTCCAGGCAATGACACCTCGCCAAAAAGTTTAGCTAAAAACACACCGCAGATAAATATCGTGTTTTTCACAGGCGGCCCGGGGACTCCGGAAATCGCGACCGCGGGAATTAAACGAGCAGAAAAAAAAGCGCGAACAATGATAACGACGGCTGGCGCACGTCACGCTGCGTCGCAATGCTCTTCCGTTTGTCAACGAGCGTAACCCGTCAGCTCGCGTCGCGCGTGCGAGACTGATCCAGCGAGCGACTGCAAGAGGAAGAAAACAAAGCGCATTGGCGTTGTCACGTACACACACACATTTATGCGTTCTTACGTCGGCGGTGTCAGTCGTATGCGGATTGCGTCCCGTCGTGGCGATGACGGGGACGATCAGCAGCCTCGTCGGGATCGTCGGGCGACGAGATCACGAGACGTGTGCCTGACAGGATCGCGGTCCGCAGAAAAACGAGTCCTCGAACGAATCTCCACACTGTCCTGAGTCAATGACACGGCACAGCCAACGCGTTCGCGATACGATTACGCGCGCGATCGTCTCTACTCGAGCCCCGCCGCACGTTTGACGTGCACGTAACACCGTCCGCCGCGAAAAAACGCGTTGACACTCGCCTCAATACACGGAACAACAAAGCCGGGAGCAGTCCTCATCGCAGCGCGCAGCCCTTCCTCCACAACAGGCTGTGTAACTCATTTTTCTGCTGCGCCGCCATAGCGTTCACGTAGGCGTGGTCTGGACGCGCACGACCAACGAGCCGCGTGGGATCGTGCGAAAACGTCGACGAGTAGGATCGCGCCAGCGGTGGCGCGGCAGTTTGAATCTCGTGTATGTACACGCGACGTTCGCGAAATCGTTCCTTTATCGTTAACGATGCGTCGGAGTTTCCTATTACGGCTCGGCGTGATAAAAGTGTCTCTCCTTTCAGATATTTATCTTGTATTAAGAATTTATTTATGAAATTTTCGTACATCATACATTAGGCGAGATACATTGTACAATAAATAATTTACAGCAAAAGCGAGGATTCCGCTGCTTCAGGCGCAACCAAGCACGAAATTTAAAAAGGAATTGATACTTTGTAGAAAATACTAAATCATTAAAGTCGTCACACGACTCGTATGATACCTGAAGATTCGTGATTACTTGGAGTAAAAATTAAATCTGTTTAAAAAAGGAATGTTTTTGTCAAAACCATCAGATGGATATCTGATGGACAGACACCCTGAAATATCATTGATCTTGCCCACATCTAAGGGTGCGTTCCGTTTCACGCATATGCGCGCATTATATATATTATACGTAACATTCATTATAGATAAATGCGCGCATATGCGTGAAACGGAACGCACCCTAACAAATTTGATCTCAGCATGGATTTCATTCCGAATTTTTTGTTCTCGCGCACATTTAACGTAGCGCCATGTGTCACCTCTTCTATATTAAGACTACGAAAGTTATTAAGGAAACACGCTTCCACATCCGGCGATAAGTTCCTTTCTTTATCCGCAATCAGGCAACATTCAGCCGTTGGTGGCACCTTGTACAACTTTATTTTCTTCTCCGATGTCGTACCGTTAATATTTAATTTGGAATCGTGGATTCCAATGCTGCTTTTGTCGACGGTGCTGTTAGCGAAGTGTAGAATCTTCAAAAGTTTTATCTCTATATCGGGAAACCACTTCTGGAAACGTGGTTTGTGTTTATTAATAAAAACATTATTATCTTTGGATGTATCGCTGATAGTCTGGTGAACTGGAGTTCAATCATCTACATTCTATAGTGTAAAAATACACGACGTGACAAAGACGCTTAATAATAATGTTACAATAATCAGAGATGAAACATATGGAACGACTTACTTCTACTATCACTGGATAAAGTGTTTACAGACAAGAATTTTCCAACAAGTAAGCCCACTTCAAGCACGTGCTCATATTATGACAGATTAAAAATTAAAACTTGAAATTGGTTAAAAACCTTTTTTCAGACCTGTTACTCCTATCGCAGCACCGACGTAAAATTAATATTATTTTTTTATCATTTCTTTTCTAATTACTTAGCTTACATCACTATTTTGGAGATGCTACAGATTTATATCTCGGCTTGCTATGTAGACGATGACAATTATTTTATTCTGAACGAGATCAGAATATAATTGTCCAACTCGAAATAATAAATTGAAGAACATACTAAATATAAATAATTTTAAACATAATGCATTAATGCAGTTTTATATATATATATATATTTGAAATGGAAAATAAATTTCTTTTTAAAAATATTTTATTATAAATATTGTGATAAAAAAATATGTGATTTCCTCTTTCAAATATATTATTATATAAATAACTAAACTTATTTATAAGCTGACTATGTAACTTGTTACGCAAACGTCAACACTAAATGTAATTACAAATTTTTGTCATGCATTTAAAAGACTCCATTTCAGTTAAGGCATAGTTTATTGCATCCAAACAGATATTAACGTAATTGAATAATTCAATTATTTGTGTCAGTAAGGCAAGATATTTTGAGCCACGAACAATAGTATTACAATACGTCAAATTCCATTTTAATGTAAGAAAATATAATAATCGAGATTTGATAAGTTCCTTTTTCTTAAATAACAAACACCTACTTAGCTGTTATAAATCTAGTTTTGAAAAGTGAAAAAATATATATCAGAAACATTTTTTTAGCGTTCTAATAATAATTTTAGGCAAGTACAAAAAAGGAAAGAGACAACTGAAGCAGAGTGAAGATATCTTTAAATTATGTAAATTATGTTAAAACAGTAATTACTCTATTTCGTAAAGAATTATGGAAATGATTAATTAATTCAGTTTTATGTTCACACGTGTAGCATAATAACTTAAAAATATATACGAATGCAAGATTTTAAACTCACGGATGATTTACAAGTCGGACATTTCTTAAATCTACGAAGAGATGTCTGCAAACATGTGGAACAAAATATGTGTCCGCATTTAGTGACAGTAGGTTTCTGCTTGGAAGATAATGATTCAAGGCATATCGGACACGTTAAGGATATTGACTCTCCAGTATCCGACTCGACTGTGAAATTCTTGCGTGTGTTTTCCTCGTCAGAACTACTACTATCATCGAGTTCAATAGTCTCTTGTAATTGTCGAGCAGTCCGACGGGACTCGGTTAGCTCTCTGCGTCTCATACGGTGTCTCGTATGTTCTCTATCACGATTCCGATGGACTTGCTGCTGCTGTCTGAATTCTCTAAAAAATATTTTGTAACATACTGTATGCTCTATTTAGTTAAAGATTATAACACGATAATAGGATTAACATATTATAAATAATATACACATACGCATTTAGAAATTCCAAAATAGAATCGGGAAGGGGAGGAATCATATTTTCTAGATACGTGGGTGATATAACTCTGGCACGATGATTGTTTGATCTTTCAGCCGTACTATGATCCATGGATAAACGAAGTATATGAGGTTCTATGTACTGTAATTGTCTATTAGATACTGGTGATTCCTTAGTCAAATCAATGACATCAATTTTATCGGCTTGTGAATTATTAACAACATCTATCACTTCCTCAGATTCCATTGTATATTAATGTTTTCTTCTGAAACATTGATGATACTACATAAATCATGAACTTCAAACGTTTTCAGTATTTTTATCAATGCCTATTACTTTTAGAAAAGTTTAAAGTAAAAGATGAAGGAGAGCGTCATCCTCTCCGATTTTGCTGAAATTTTACAATATTGTGTATTTTTAACCAAATTTAATTTTACTTTTATTGTATTTTTATAATATTTTTCATCAAAGAAAAACAACAGACTGTACGTATGTACATAAATACAAACACAACAGCGCTGCAATAACGGATACGTTAGAAAAGCAGGAAATTAGGTTAGATGAAAAACACGATCACATTTCTATATTTTCGTAACGAGAACTGCATTTATATATCGATCCTAGAGCTATTATTAGAGCATGTGCTTGTTATTAATAAATATGAAATACATACCAATTCTAAAAGATCTGATTTCAAGAACTAGAGTTGCTTCCACTCTCTCTGTCTCTCTTTGTCACCTGTGTTCGTTAAAATAACATCCGAGTCATCCCGCTCGAAAGACGTACTATCGATGTAATCGATAGTAATCGAAACTATCGGCATACATGACGCTATATGTTGAGTAAAAATCTCCATGTTGCGCTTCTGCAAAAATCGATTAATAAATTATTTATAATTATTTATAATTTTGAATTTACTGCAAAAAAAAGAAAAAAATCTGCCAGTTCAGTCGATAATAAAGAGGATTTACCATTTAATAAATTATTATTTGGATTATGTAGTTTGGTCAAAATAATTGAATCAGTATCGTGAGAGATGTTACGAATTTTATATCTCAAAAAAAAAAATAAAAGTTTATGTTACAAAAGTTACAAGTCGATCAATCGAAGTCACGACTCTCAGCGAGCTAATTCAACGTAAGCTTTTATTAGATGTATCCATGGTTATTGCGCGCAGATGCAATAGCTAATGAAATTCTTGTTTTTCTAAGTGTATAATAGAAATTCTTTTTATGTATATATTTTTTTATTTGAAAGAAGAAAAAGGATAGAAAATGTTTCGTAGCGTTTGTAGTGCTAAGTGGACTCCACATAGACCCAATTTCACAATTATGGAGATTGATCTCTCGTCACTAGTCTTCATAATCATGGTTACGGTTTATTATGAAGTAGTTAACCTACAAATCTGCGCGAGAAGGAGCGGAAAGTGTATACAATTGCAAAGAATTTACATCTAAACGTTTATGAACGAAGGAAAAATGTCAGATGATAAGGAGAAAGATGAAGAAAAGCCTGTAGTAGCGAAGACAGCCGCAGATTTGCAAAGACTAAAACTTCTCAAACTAATGAAAAACGTGGTAAGTATCATATCAAGTTTGGAAAGCTTTAAGTTTCGAATATTCTTCTAATGGTTTTTGGACTATTTTGAAATGAGCACGTTAACTGTACAGGACAAGCCAGTTATATTGCCGGAACGCCCGAAAGCCAAGAATACACCCTCTGTGCCAGAATTTGTTCGTAATGTCATGGGGAGCAGTGCTGGAGCAGGCAGTGGAGAATTTCACGTGTACAGGCACTTACGACGCAAAGAGTATGCACGGCAAAAGTTTATCCAGGAAAAAGCGCATAAGGTAACTGTCGTAACCGTAGTTACATTGCAAAAGATTTATTCATACAAACTTTATGTTAATTGTTAATGTAAGAATTATCCAGTCTCAAATATATTTCTTTCTCGTGTCGCAGGAGCTTCTGGATGAACAGTATCATCACAAGCTAGAAGAGAATAAAAGACTGGCGGAGGAAGCAACGGCAAAAAAACGTGCCAAAAGATTGAAGAAGAAGCAGAGGCGTAATCAAAAGAAACGAATGAAAATTACCAAGGAAGATAACGCTGCGACGAATAAAAACTACAGCGAAAAAGACAGCTCAGACGATCAGGACGAGGCGGCAGAGAGCAACAAAGCAAATGAAGGAAGCGACGAAAAGAACGTTCAGGCTTCTCCTGGGAATGCATCTAGGAGCGAGAGTGAGTGATAAAGACAGCGACGGAAAAGGAATCGTCGCCTGGGCAAGAAAAACAAGAAGATGCATCAGACTTCTTCGAAGGTACACAATGAAAGTGGCACATGATACTGTTGCGCGTTAGTATGTTGGCTTGGTAAGTTTAAAATAGAGAACGATTGGCAAAAGTGGAAATGTTTGATGAGAAATATGTTCTTTATTTTCAGCTTTATAAGCAATTTCGGTAAATGTAATCTGTAATAAATTACACTGCAGGCATTATGGCATCTAAATTATCATAGCGGTTAGTTCTCTCGAATATATTCGCCAGAGACTGAGCGATTTTTCTTTCTTCGCTGGAACGTGCGTTCTTTTCATATTGTTCCAATCGAGCTTTCGCTTTAATCAAATCGTCCAGCTTTTCAGGCAAAATAGTTTCCTGCGAAATATCCAGTGTGTAAACATTTAAGAAAAAATAATAAAAGGGAGACGAAAATTATTATTTCAATTATATGTAACTTATTTCACAAGTACACTCTGCGTACCTGAAATTGTTTCATGAAATTGGAGATTTCTTCCACGTGATCGCCAATCTCAATCCAGAGGTTCTGCAGCTCAGATTGTTCAGTGCAGGCAGCAACATGGCTGAGAGTAAGGCACAACTACAAAATATATTTTTATATTATAGTCTGATATCGAGAGAGGAAAATAAAAGAAGTTATATTATTGTGAAAATGCAATTACTTGTTGAATTAGTGCGTCTCGATGCGAATATTCAACGTAGCTTGGCACATGCTGAGCATTCTCAAACGCCAGCACGATACTCTTCCACAACATTACAGTATACTTGCCGTAGCAATTGCAAGAAAACAATGCCCAAGCAGCATTCGTGCGCACCTTAAAGTTAGGACTGTCGCATATCAGAGTTGAGAGCATTGGGAATACTTGATCCTGGAAAGTATCTGATTGCACATTTTTAACGGAAAAGAAATTCGCTGATTTTCAACTACTTACCCTCCACGAAGGCGGTAATATCGCGTCTGGATCTTGGCTAAGAACTAGGCCTAAAGCTCGACAAGCGTTCCATCGTACCTAAAGTTATAAGATTCGTTCATCGTGTGCAAATCAAAATCATTCGCTTTCTCTATGAACTTTCTATATAATATTATTGCTAATATGAATGATAATTACAATTTAAAACGTTATCGAAGCTTACTTTCATGTCGTTCCCTGAAACGGCGCATTTGATAAACGCATCCAAGCCTAAAGTCGTGTCGAAGCGTATGTGCTTCGATGAACACAGGTGTAAAATACTTCCCATTGCCCGAACAGCGTTGCACTTCACTTTATCGCTGTCCTTTGCAGCCTTGACGCTTACATGATACAGTTTAGGTAACACAACTTCTAAAGGAAACGGCTCTATTTCTTCGTGGTGTCTGAAAAGAAATATATAGCTAGAATATAAATGTTTCACAAAGAACTGTGTGAAACGAATGAAAAAAAAAAGAATAACCAACTTTTGTCTAGAGAGACAGTCACACAAGTTTGCCAGCATCCAGGTGCTTTTCACGCGAACACCGAGGTTTTTGTCGTCGGAAGCCAAGCAAACTATGTCGACTAGATCCATGAGAAAACCGGTGTCGTCTTCCAGTGCCGACAAAGTTACTAACATTCCCAGTGCACGTAATCCAGCAGCCCTCACGGCACTCTCTTCATCACGGACCGCTCCAAATAATATTGTGATTATTAATATGGTTTTCTGCCTCTGGAAATTTATTTAAAAAGATAATTATCTAGTAAAAAAATATTTTTCAAGTATAGAAACTTGGGTAATCATACCCCCTTTCAGTTCCCTTACCGATAACTGTGTGAACACGTTTCCACCTATGCTACCCAGGCAATCGCAAGCGGCTTCTCGCAGTATAGTCTCGGGTGTCTGCACAAGTGATACCATCGATTCAAATATAATGTTCCAGAATAAAATACCGTCGCTATGATGAATCTCCGTCTTCGCGAGACAGCCGGACATAATTTCCAGCACTCGGCACGCGTGCAGTACCACTTGGCTCTCTGATTCGTCCATAACTGCGATCAACGTCGTGGTCACCTTCTCCAAGTGAGGAAACACGAGGTTCCTCGTATTGAATGCCAATCTCCCCACGAGCTTTAAAGATTGAAGTCGTACAGGCGTACTAATCGTCTAAAATAAAATAAACTTTCAGCTTGATCGGCAGCTGCTTCAACTGATCGAATTTCAGCAGTAGAGTCAAGCATAGGCCGCGCGATACCTTGTTCGATATATTTTCTAGGCAAACACGAATTAACAAGCAAACGCTCTCGTCTCTCGACGTTTTAATCTTGTCAAGGCTGTCCGTTGAATCGTCGACGTCCTCGACGTCTATCTCTTCTTCCTCCGTTCCAATATCGCTGGTGGAACAAACATCTGGCTGTGATTTTTCACCATCCGCAGCTTGCTTAGCTAATATGTTTAATACTTCTTGAGTGATATTTTCGCTTGCAGCGAACGCTTCGAAAACGGACAGTGCCGCAACTCGTACGGTTGGATCTGCGCAAACAATGACAATAATAAATTAAAAATAAAAAAATTAAATCTAAAAAATAAAAATTACGTATGTTGTTCCACCAGAATAATCAATAACAAAATCGTTTAAACAACCAAACTGGCAATTTATTCGTAAAATCACCATGTTTCGACCACAAATTTGGTCCTTTTTTTTATATAGAAAAGGATTTTCATTTTTATTATTGTCATTCACTTGAGAAGGACCAAATTTGTGGTCGAAACGTCGTGATTTTACGAATAAATTGCCAGTTTGGTTGTTTAAACGACTTTGCTAAAAAATAAATTAAAAACGAGATAACGTACCTTTATGAACCAGATATAATCTGCAATTCCTTACTAGCTTGGTAGCCAGACCTGGCTTCAATCGCTCGTACGGCGTGCCTTCCACAAGAGCCGCCGTGCATTTCAACGCGTGCGTCAACACAGCCACATTCTTCTCGGTCAGCAGGATCAACGATAACGTGAAATGCAGTTCCTTGATCATTAGGCATACCGTGCCGAAAAACGTGATGAAAGAGGTATGATTGGTCTCTTCCGCGTGTATGAGAAACGATCTGGCGCCTACTAGCAATTCGGTTAACGTGCTTAGTACATTTTGCGTAACTTTCGACACAGGGTCCACCAGTATGCTTCTCGTCAGTACTCGCGCGTCGCTTCGCGAGCCGGTAGCTATGATCTGCGGCCAGTACCCAAAAATCTCTCGGCTCTGGGTAATCTCGACGAGGGCCTGCATCAAACGTACGGCTTCTAGTCTCACTTTTGACTCGATGTGAACGGAATTATTGATCTCCGTGTCCGACGTGTCCGAATCGCTAGAATACTTCGCGATTCCAAGGTGCTCCGGAACGGCGCTATTTCTCACGTCGGACGTATTTTTCTTGGCGTTCTTCCTTGGCTTTGCCCTGTGATTTTTCAGGTTCTTGCACTTTGGAACTACGTGCACGCGCTCCGGAAGATTCATCGCCGCGGGACGAAGTAACTGCGGCGCCATGACGGCGTAATCCTTAATGCCGTAAAACAGGAATGCCTGCACCACTCCCAGTATTTCACCGACGAGATGGGACGAATTGGAAATGGAATTCTCCAGCATCACATCGCGCAAGATGCGCAAACACAAATGCACGACCTAGAAATACGTAACTTAGGAAAATGATATGCACACTCGATATACTTGAGGGGCAGTCAATTACCTACTTTACTGTAATAGAGCCTGTAATCTTCTCGATACGGCAGGAGTGATAGAATCATGAAAATTATATCTTTTATCAAGTGTGTACATTCCTTCGATAGGCAATTGCTACCTTTCTTTACAAGTTCTTCCAAACACTCAAGTGCATGGAAATTGATCTCGGACCATGGATTGTATGCTGGATTCAAATGCCACATCAAAGCCTTATTACTGAGTAACAATTTTATACACTGAAACATAGATTTAAGTTTGAAAATACAGCAATTTACTTACATACTTCATTTGTTGTCACAGAAATATTAATGATGTACTAACGTCATGATGATTAACATCATCAAAATAACCGTTGTGTAAGAAACTTCTTATGGCGATTAACACATCAACTTGCGCTAATGGATCAGAAAATTCCAGTGCTTTTAAGATCCATTGTCTGCAAGTCGCAGATGTCTGGCCTTGGAGCTTGATATTACTTTGAGTTAAATTATGTAAAAATTTGCAAACATTTTGGACTAAAGACGTTTCCACAGGTTGAACAATTGCGCAAAGTTGATTCACTAGCAATAGAACTGCCTGAAAAAATTAAAAAAGATAAAAAGCAATTATTAAGAAAAAATACTTAATATTAGTCATTCTCAAGGATTAATAAAAATATTTGCGTTAACCCTAAGATGGATTAAAAGTGCTACTGGTTCCATCCGGAGCCACTAAATTAAAAAAAAAATACATTAGTCATCTGACAGGAAAGTTTCTTACATCATTATTTACAATATTCAGGCATCTGTAATCCAATTCGTTCAGATCATTTAGGCATGCATTGAGCTGCTTCTTCTCGCTGAGTTTTGTACTAGTTAACGATAGCAATCTTTCAATAATGGAGAAAAATTGTGCTGTGGAATCGTTAACCGTGCGATTTACGTACAACGAGGCCATAATTGTATTTACATTCGCACGTGTCTCCGTGCGACCTCGTTATCTCGAGACATAAATTATTTTATAATACACAATGCATGACTTATATACATATATAATATAACAATTCTAAAAACAACAAATCAACATGTGTCGAACATAATCCGATATCGTCGACAATCACAGAAAACAGACTATAATTGGTAATGCAGCACGACTAGCTAAGTCACGAACCTCCTTACAGATTCGTGTATTCATCATGAAAAAGTCAGGGAACTGCTATATCGACGTTTTAAGATCAACCTGATTGCAGCGCTAAACGCAACTATTTGTAAAACTTTCTAGCCGCTGTAGTCATCGATTGCAATCTCGGTAAAATCACTTCTGTTCTTCAAATCTGTACTACACTCACATTTGCGAATTGAAACATCCCAGATAAAAATTGAAATACACGGCGGCTCTTGTGCAAGGCACGCCGTACGAGCGATTGAAGCCAGGTCTGACTACCAAGCTGGTGAGGAATTGCAGACCATACCTAGTTCATAAAGGTACGTTATTTCGTTTTTATATCTTTTTTTGGATTTTTGTGCTGTCCAGAATGATTTTTAATTTTTATATTTTATATTGTAATTTTTATATATTTGCATAAATTTAAATATATTCTTTATTACGTGTATTATTTTTTTGTATTCAAATTTTTTGTTCTAAAATTTATTCAGAACTAATTTATGTTATGTCTGTATATTTATACGTACGCTGTTATCTATAATATGAAACATGTATCTAAAAAAACGGGAACCTATATATTATTCTTCGACAGTCCTCGTATCAGATAATATCGCGATGTACGTCAGCGAAATATTACATTTGGAAGGAACATTTAATATATATGAAAGAATGTATTAATTGTGTGTGGTTGCACATTCATTTAATATCCCAAAAACACAACTTGAGTATCCTCTGGTTGCGGCGCATTATAATACTGATGTAATCGATCGTCAGGCAGAAAGTATAAAAGTAATTTAATCGTTTCGGATTTATGCTGCTTACGCTGGATAATTAAGGCGTTTTCAACGAACACGCATCATCATCGAATTAAATCTTTGCTTACACACATATCTTGATTAATCCGATCATCATCTCTTATGCCATCATCCCTTAGTCCTTCATATGGTCCAGTTTAGGACAGACACAATCTTTCAGACGATTAATCCTTCGTATCGGATATTAAATCGCAAATGTCGCAGCATGTGCTGAATTGCGCTTCGTATTTCACAAGTAAACCTATTCGATTGTTTGTTGCACTCGATCCGTGTCGCGCCAATCTTTAAACATATACGACTCGGATATGATCAGTGCTAACTGCAGGCTAAAATTACGGAAGGTCGCAAGGTTCTCGATTAAGGATCATTAATAAAATTTCGTTACGAAAAACAACAGCTCGATCCCTCCCGATATATAATTACATCTCGATATTGATGGAAAATCTCTTATCGATATGTCTAAGTGCTTAACGCAAGATGCACGCTCTTCCGGTTCATACTGTTCTCTTAACGCGAGCTTTGCTGCAGGATCACGTACATACACGCTGAGCTGCTATTGATTATTAAAATTAGCTTCTAAATTTGTACCAGTGGAATCTCTCGGTAACCGAAAAGAATTGCGAGAGCGTCGACTTTTCGACGCGAGTTCCCGCGCGTATGAGGCCTCGCCGAAAAACACTTCACCGTAATACATTATTGTGTCATACAAATATCTCCGAACGTTTCTCTCTCGGCTTGAATTGCTAGCACGAAGGTAAGACTTCTACGGATCAGCTGGTCACTAGCGTGGGGCATGGACATGCAGGTATGTCATTAAATATCAAGGATACTCCCAGATCCGATGACTCGTCAATTTGTAACTAAGGTTTGTACATGCGTATGCAAACAATAAAACTTCAGACTTGCGCTTTTTTTACACGAGATGCTTTGGATATACTCGGTGAAGCGACAATAGCCGGCGAGTCGCTGGACGAGGAGGGACGGATGCCTTGTATTAGTTATCTTAGCTTACAGCTTCCAGCCGGTCATTTTGAGTTGTAACATCAGAAATGAGAAATTATGATATACAACAAGTGTTACACAACTCGCTCGTATAGAGAAATTTATTCCTGCAGCATATATATCGAAATAAATTGGCTTCTTTGCATGCTGGCACGCAAGCTTGCTCGAGAGAATGACGTTGGGAAACGCATCAGACTTTCCCCTTGACTCTCACACGTAAATTAATAAGGACCTTTCGATGAATTCTAGGAAGCTTTATTCTCGCTAGAAATCTAGGACACGTGCATAAGCTAAATTATACAGCCGCGCGTACAAATTCAGGGGAGAACCCAAAATCCCAGCCCA
Source organism: Ooceraea biroi (assembly GCF_003672135.1). Taxonomy (NCBI): domain Eukaryota; kingdom Metazoa; phylum Arthropoda; class Insecta; order Hymenoptera; family Formicidae; genus Ooceraea; species Ooceraea biroi. Next base: position 10,467,002 of record NC_039509.1, read on the forward strand.
TCGTAATTACATGTTTGTTGAGCACTTGCACGCGCCTGGGAATGAACTAGTTTATCCTGTTGTATAATGCGAGATGAGCATTTATGTAATTTCTCACTTTGGATGTCACGATTCAGGCACGACTGAATCCAGAAGCCTTACGCCTTAGCTGTATCCTCCAAGATGCGACATTATGGTGTCCGTATCGCCGAGGCGTCCCCGATAACATACATATCGAAGAAGAAGAAAGGACTTAGGCACGATAGGTCGCACGTTGTCGGAGTCGCGGGAAACGCTGGGCTTCCCTGATCTCTTATTCGACGCTGTCTACAACCGCACTGTCGTCTAGAGTGTGGAGCCAGTTGAAGATCATCATGTTCCTCTCGTACTTGGACAATTGATTTCCGCGTTCTCTTTCGACGTCGCGGACCGTCAGCGCGTGATTCCGCTCCTTCCGTCCTATAAAGGAAGCACCGGCTACTCCCGCGGCCGTTCCAGGCACCAGCAGAGTGGCTCCGTGTGAGGTCTGCGCCGCCGTAGCGGCTGCTTCCAGTTGGTCCAGGTTGAACTCACTTTGCGAGAGACGCTCCAAAGCACGGTACGTGGTTAACAACCTGAGATACGAATGAAACATCATTCTTACTTATTTTGCACCTTGAAAAAAGAACTCAATAATATCCCCTTTGACAAACACGTTCACATCGCTCAGGTAAAGTCAAAAAATAAAAACATGAATTTTCAACACCAACCTTCGTCGTATGTAGTTCTGTCGGACCTTCTTATTAACGGACCTTACGAAATCCGCTCCGGTGAAGGGTAGAGGTGGCGGCGGTGGTGCTGGGGGTTGCGGTGGTAGCTGTGGCACCGATTGGGCGTTCGAGGAGGACTGGGATTGTTGCTGCGCCTGTTGCTGCGCCGGTTGCTGCGACTGTTGCTGTTCCTGCGGCTGCTGCTGCGGCTGTTGCTGTTCCTGCGCGGCTCCACCGTGCGGACTGGGTAACTGCGACGTGCTGGCGACGGGTTCACCCACGGCGACCCAGGTGCTGCATGACCTCGAGGCATGATCAAGCCTAGCGTGTTCCAGCAGCAGGGTGTTGCGCTGAGCGGTATCAAGAGCCAGAGCAGACACCGCCGTTCTTAGGCCGCCAGCTCCGGTCGCGTCTGGACTAGGTAACTGTGACACGTCGCTGGTGCTGAAGCTCTTTCGCAGGCCCAGCACTGACGACAGTACTCCGCAGCTACGGATCAGCTCGTTCTCCTCCTCGAACCACAGGATCTCGGGAATGTCCGCTGGCCTAATGAGAGACGCATATCGGATAAGCCACCTTCCTTTGTGCAAGAATGCAAGGCGATAGACAAGTACTGAAGATACCAACCTGTTACCCTGAATCTGTCGAGAATCTGGCTTCGGAGAGGGTCCACGTCCAGTGAGCTGCGCGTCGCTGTAGGATTTGAAAGTGACCAGCCTGTTGGCGCCGCGCAGATCGCTCGCGATAGACGACACGCTGAAGAGCGACAGGTCGGTGGTGACGCTCTCGTGGCTCGGCGAGCGCAGCATCCGCGAGGTGACCTGCAGAGCCGGACACTGCGTGGTCAGATTGGCCATTCCAACGCCACTTCCGCCACCACCGTTGCCACCGCAACATTGCGCGCATATGACCGTGGGTATCGGCGAGGCCGGCTTCATCTCGCTCTCGGACATTTTGTACTCTCACGGATACGTCGATGCCCGTTTCTCTTCTATCTGTCGGTTTATCTCTCTTTCCGTCAAGCGCACTTCACCCGTTCCAATTTCTCCCGAAGTGGCTGTTAGACCTGTCTGCGAGTTGGTTTACGTCATGCCGAATGTTCGATGCTTCTTCTCCATTTCCAGGACGACAACTGTACGTGATACAGAAGGAACAAGTTAGAGATAGAGGCGTAGTAATCGCGATAAGAGTCGCTCTTTATTTTTCGAACGCGGGAAGACTAAACAAAAACTTTTTGTAAGTGAAAAGTATATGAAACTTCTATTACTTTATATTATTTCGACTACATTTATTAAGTACAATAAAAAATGTAATTTTAAATCTCCTTTTTGTTAAATTAATTATAAATGGAAATGGTTTTTAGGATGTACATATATATAACGTCGAAAGCAAACTATTATATGTTAATACTTTAAAATATACGATATAAAAATAATTGTATTAATTATGATATGTAGTCCGGAAAGATAAATACGCAGAAAGATGGCAACGCTACAAATTACGTGTATATTATATACATTACTGTGCCTGCTCGAACGGATTGATATGTAACAGATACGAGAAGAGGAAATTATTATCTAATCCGCGAATCCTTTATCTAATCTGTAGAGCTAAAATGTGCAGGTAAAACGCTGAATACCTTATGCCGTCACGTGGGTGTGGTAGAGTACACTCATGTCTAATGTACATGCATGCACAATAAAGCCAGAACGAAAAACTGAAAGTACATTTAGCTCGACTAAAAAATTTATTCGAGATTATTTGACGAAAATGCCAATTTAATGTTTTAGAATGTTGGAATTATTTTCGTTTAACTAATTGCAGATGTAATAATGATCCGGAGTGAACGATTGCAAAGAATGGTTTATTTGCAAACATTTTTGCAAAATATGCTTTTAATAAAATAAAATATGCTTTTAATGTAATTACGTAATAAAGACTTATTACATGAATTCAGATAGATATCATTCTGGATATTTATCTGAATCTAGATTGGATGAATTGGAATTCGAGTAATTAGCAAATTAGCTCGATTACATATATGTGAAAGAGAATAAAATTGAAATTCTATATTCAATATTTTTAAACGGTAAAGCAACCTTAAACAAAACCTGTTCCGTTTTTTGTTAATGTTATTCGACAATTTTCAATTACTTTTGGTAAACACAGAAATTGCTGACAATTGTAACTCCAGTCCGAATTCAAGGCCTTCGTTTCATTTTCTCATTCAAATCACACAATATCAGAACCGAAATTCTCTATTTTTATTGATTTAAGCTACTTCATCTAGAGTTAGAATCTGGCTTTTAATCGTGCCCGCAATTTCAGCAGTGCTTTTGTTCTCCTGCATAATCAGAAATGCATTTCTCTGCATGAACCGACTGTTATTGTCAATGATTGTAGAACGGCGCCATGCGTCGAGCCACGCTAATTAAACTAGAAACAATATACGCATTCAGCCAATTTATGTCAACTGCGTCAGAACCGTGTTTCCATTCCAGAGCTAATTTTCGTATGAAGCAGCGTACGAACGTTGCCATGAGCCCGTCGTCGTCTCCGATGGAACATCCCGACAACGGATGACGGTACTATAAATACGCAGGAATATTCTCTCTATCACTTTCTCTCTCTCACACTCACACACGTACACACACACTCTCTCTCTCTCTCTCTCTCTCTCTTTCTAGGGCGCACCTAGTGTATCTCGCACTGTCGACCACATGATGACGCGTTCCGTCGTGTCTGAGATGCCACCGTCGCCGTGAACGTGATGTGTCCACCAAATCGCTTACGTGAAGAATCCAAGAATCCAAGAAGAACTCGTCCGGACTCGACTAGGAACGAGAACGATGTGGGTCACGGAATTACCAAGCGAGAGCACGTGAAAGGGAACGACAGCCGACACTGACAACAACTGTCCTCGCTTGCACGCGCCGAACCGCGAGCTACGTTGAAGAGGCGATGCGATTGTTTTCCCTGGGCACCCTATGGTCGTCGATCGTGCCGCGGGCTCGCTCACTGCACAGGCGTCGCTATCGATCGATAGCTGCTCTCCTCGAGTCTCTTTCTCGTAGCCCCGCCGCGCCCCACGCAGCCCGGACTCCTCTCGCCGCGAGAGAGTTAACGGCCGATTCTCGCATCCCTTCCTTATCGCTTATCAGCACCGGACGTGGGTGCAGACTGGACCTCATCTGGCTGGACCTGGAGGAACCGTTTTGGAGTGCGAGACCGCAGAACGAGTCGACAGGCACGACCACGCAAAATGATCAACCCCTTTAACGTAGCGTACACGATTCCTAATTTACATCCATTTCTTTATCCGCTCCCGCTCACGCGACGAAGCGTATCTTCTCTATCATGCCTCGCGAATCTCGCGATACGATATTTGTCGGGAAAGTCGACGAAGAATGGCCGCCAGTAGTCCCGAAGTCTGATTGGGGAGTCAATTGTGCGGGACTATGCGCGGCGAGTGATCATCCACGTGTCCCAAGTTTAGCCTATGCTGAAACATGAAGGACCTCCCTTCTGGCCAAGGCTAGAATGCCGAGTACGCTGTCGGGAATGATACCACTCGCGCGAGCAGGCCCGCGCGAATAAAAGCGGACGTGAATAGCCGGTCAAACTTAGCGTAGGTGGATGGCTCGCGCGGCGAAGCGGGGCGGGGGATGACAGGAGGCTGCTAAATAGAGCCAAAGAGACGAGATGACGCGGTTGGCGAGCACGTATAGCGGCCACAGGCCGCGGTGTAGTTTAGGGTCTCAGCCTATCTTAGTTGGCGACGGTGTCTCTCGCGAGGAGGATTAGCCCCACGCCGCATCGGATCCGGTAATACACTTGACGAGTCCGATAAGTCGGCTGAGGTATCTCTTCACGTCCTTACGAAAACAGTAAGTCATTGTGCGTTGGTTGACTGTGATCTTTGGCTGGCTTCAATCGCTTCATCGCTTCGTCTCTTTAATTGACGTGAACGAAACAGCACTCCCGTATACATTCTGCCTGATAAATATTCAAACGAATCTTCGTATTATGATTCGAGGCCTCGTAATTGCATACTGCTAAAATGAAGTACGTTCCGCTCGTGTGAAAGCCCGACCTTGTTTTCGTTGCTCTCGGGAGCGCTCAAAATTGGTCGGAGAATCCGCAATTCAAAAGAGATACGCTTGGTCTTGCGCACTTTGTATAAATTAAAGAGAAAGCATGTACGAGCTACATTCGGGCTGATAACGTTAATGCACGCTTTCTACAAAAGTGTCACTTTGAAAATAGTTAGTGTGTCTTCACGTAATCAGTTGGGACGCAACAAGATTTCCGGGAAGGATCGTTGTACTTTCGATTGAAATAGCGGCATCCAATTGCGCGAAACTTGTGATTTTTTGAAGCTTAAAATTTTGTTACGTAGCGTGAGATGTTACGTTGTGTAAAATCCGCAATATATATATGTGCATATAATATTTTAACACGAGTTTATAAATACTTGCATCTCCAGCGAGACGATGGCAAGCTCCTCAGAGGGAGACACCGTCAAGCCAACGAACAATCCGAACAAATCAACGAGTGGACTCAACCCTCTCGCACTGGCGAAGGGTGCGAGAAAACGACGACGATTGGAATCCCAGACGACGAACTCGGAGATCCCGAAGAAGACGCAGCGACGCGACGAGCCGTGCGACTCCAGCGTGTAAGAATACACTACAGTGATTAAGCAAGACCTCTCTCACGCATTGCAATAGACGCTTCTTGCATCCGATCATTTGCATATCAAACAATCAACATGACGATGATGCGGCTAAAAAAAGATCCTTATCTCAACGAAACGATCGAGGAGAGGAAAAGTCTAATAACGCAAGAAAGTTTCTCGAATAATGCGTCGTAGTCAGTTGAACTTCATAATTCGTGCAAAAGCAGCTTGGCGGTTGAGCGAAAAACGATATCTCGAAATTTAATTTTCGATAATTCGATCCTCTTTATTTTCAGCGAGACATTCAGCGAGATCAAAGCTGAACAGGACGGAAAGGAGTCGCATTCGAGAAGACGGCAGGATCAGGCATCGCCGATAGATCCACCGGATGCAAAAGCACCGCGAACCTGCGAGACAGGCAGGGGAGGGCGCGATGCGGCTAGATTGAGGAAAACGATACAATGGCTTGAGGAGGGAGCGCGGAGGCTGCGCGAGGATCTGGCGAACGTGCGAACAGAGCTGCACGAGGAGCGAAGGGCGGCGAAGATCGCCAAGAGGGAGTTCGAAGCTGCCCTCAAGGAGACCAGATTCGCCGAGGCTGCCAAGTACCAGCCGATCATAGCCGAGCTGAAGACCAGGTAGATACCTGTGAATTATGACCTGTCCACAGTGAATCTGACGCTCTGTGTGTCTTGAGTCGTAAATCTCGTGGGAGTCTTTGATCTTCCGTGGCAGTTACTCCCAATTTTTCTGTCCCAACGTTGTTTCGGTAGCGAAATGAACACTTCGCGAACTGGTAAATCGTCCAATTAAGTCGATTACAAGTGCTGTCTTCGTTTCGTTCAGAGCTCATTCTGCGCCGCCGCTGCCGCCTCCATCGCCATCGCCGTCGCTGTCGCCGTCATTCAAATCGGATCCCGTGAAAGACGAGAATCACAGGCGTGAACTGTCGACTCTTAGAAAACGTTTAGCCGAGGCTGAAGGCACGATACGGAGACTCGAATGGCAATCGGTGAAATCACCAACGAACGCCATTCGCAATACCAATGCCAGCGTTTCTTACGGCGATGCTCGCCGCCTGGAAGCGGAAGTACGGAGTCTTCGCGCCGAAAACGAAAAACTCGAGGAAAAATTGCGTGTAAGGACATCCTTTTTAAGTGCTTCAAAATTGTCTTTTCAATTTATAAGTGGTTCATTTTTTATCTTATTTTCATTTAGAGAAACCAGTTTTATTTTTCTAGCATTTCGCGGAGTTTTGACTACTAGCAAATTTGAAGCTTACTTTTCTTTATTAAATAGAATTTTACGTGAATGTCCGCTTCTCTTAACTTTCCCAAATCTAAAGTTTTAATTATTTAAGGAATTATTTATTTAAAGAACAACCGTGAAATCTTTCTTCTTTCTGAACAAGATACTTTATTATTAAATTATCAAACGTGTGATATGATATGACATGTGATACGTTTGATCCTATCTTGCCCTACTTACATACATATCTACATATTTCTCACTTACAAGATCTATTATATTTTTATATTTAGATCGCCGATAAGACTCGTATCAACGAGATACGAGTCCAACGTGAGAATCACGAAGCAGAGCTCTCCGCACTGCGGAAATCGCTTCGTAGCGAAACTATAAAGATGGTAAGTGCACAATATAAGCATCAATAGCGCCGTCATTAAGGAACTTAATGATTCCTAATAATTACACGGCCATATTCTTTCTATTCGCATCAATCGCGATTTATCTTTCTGACAACAGGCAAACATTTTTTGAACACGAACACGACCGGAAATATTAAAACGAACATGGTCATAAGTGTGAAATCTTTTGAAGATGTTTATGAACAAATTATTACTCTCTATCAGTCTGCACTAGTTACGAAAGAATTTGTCCGATACTCTAATTTAGCAACGACCTAATCCGCCGTCTCGTTCAGACAAAAGTTTTACGGCGCATGTTTGGCGTGGCATCGACGAGAGAATGCCTTCACTATGTAATTACCGAAAATGGTCACGATGATTTTCCCACGCTGTTCTGGAGCCCTGGAATTTCAGCGCGCAAATTGCGGAACTCCTCTGCACCGGCATGAATATGGAAAAGCACACGCATTCCCGCGAGATATTGATTTCAATAATCGGCCCTTAAACCTAGCCCTTTCGACGTTGAACGAGTCACAGGCACGCTCGGCTTTCGCTCGTTCTTCACGAGACGTAAATTCTCATAAAGATGATCTTGTCTTTATCTTGTCTTTGAAGTCTCAACTTTTTAGGATTCAGTTACGCGTTCATTGTCACGTAACTATCAAGTCATTAAGTAAGTAATCCAGGTCGCATCTAGCTGGCAATACAAATTATATATAAATATTGTAGCGATGTTTTGGAGAATTTTGATTTTTGTTGTTTAAAGATGCCTATCCTGCTATAAAATTAATATACGATGTTGTCATAAGTATATGCTGTCATACATGTTTAGTTCGACTCATCGCTAGACACAACCGGGATTACTTAGTTAATGTCCCAATGTGACACTCTTACGTTATATATGCAGTAATTTCGCAGTAATTAAAGAATATTGACGTGGAAATCGCGCTCGCTTCTCGTAAGCTATCTCGTGCCACTTTGGATTTCTATCGCTTTCGCATCCGGCTCGCGTCCGATGCTATATTTAATTCAAACAGCTTATCCACGTTCATCGGCTCGGCACAGACAAGCTTGGCGAGTGTACGCGGACAACTTCCCGCTTCCTAGCGTGCCAGACCGCGGTCGAAATCGCGCGGTGACTTTGTCCGGTGAATTTGTCTGTCGCATTGCCGACGAGGATTAATACGATCGCGACCTCATCATTGGCGACCAGCCAAAAATGCCGAAGATCGTAGCGAGATAGAGACGACCTGCTGCGATCACAGGGAAACAGAGAGAGAAAGAGAGTCACCGACCTCGATCGCTGGCTGGGATGTTAATAGAAATGAATTCAAACATCGAGTTCGCGTTAACTTGGTAGCTACGAACGAAGATAATAGCCGTGATAAAAGTGTCCCAACGACCTCTTTTATGAAGATTGATGGCAAAAATGCCGCCCGCAGCGTCGAAGAAGTATCGATCGTCCGCGTGCTCGGAAATGACCGCGTCACCGTTCGGGAATTAATTAACTAATTAATAATTAATATGACACTTCCGATCAGCTGATGAGTCATCGTTTTCGAAAATTACGCGGCTCGCGTAATCGAGGCAAAACGCTCGCGCGGGTACGCGCTTAGAAGCGCGCCGAAGCGACGGGATAAGCGCGCGCGGCGTTTCTCTCTCATCCCACCTGCACAGACAAGGTGAAGGCAAAAGGCCCCGGGGGCCTGACAAGCCTGATTGCGCGGTGGGACGAGGTGAGAGCTTCTCGAAAGCGGTACGAAAGGGACCAATCGCCGCACCTCCTCTCCGTCACGTCGCGTATCCCATTCTTCGTCGCGATCGACCGGTCGACGTTAATTTTTCTCATTGCAACTTTCGCCACACGTGGCCGCGCGAGAGATCACCGGCACCGCATTCAAACGAGTTTCGCGAATTTTTCCAGATGGACGAACTGCGAGGCAAGAGTCGAGAGATCGAGAAGCTGTCGAAGCTCTTGAAACAACGAAAGCCGCCGCTGGTGGAACTCGATACGGTGAGTACCCTCGCCCGTCGCGACGACGACGTTTCCGTTTCCGCGAGAGGTATATCGCGCGTACGGGTCAAAAGGAAAAAAGAGAAGTAAAAGTGAATTCTCAAGCGGAATGATCAACTGTCGCTGTTGGAATTAGAAATCGCACCTTCTGCCGTTCAGACGCTGTTAATCCTAGCTTCCCATACAGGGGTGCCTGAAACCCCAGGTAAAATGAATGAAGTAATTCACGATTTTTGAATGTAACCTTTTTTCACAAGCGAATATTTTACAAACTACTTTCTTTTTCAAATTTTCCTATGCATAGGCATATTCCTTGATGTGTGGCGTATCGATGGAAAAAAATGACTTAAAAAATCAGTTGAGCTTTTTTATTTTTTTTAACTAAATGTTCGACGTGGGGTGGCCTGTACCCCAGTGTTGGAAATCCATGAAAATTGAGTATGGGAAGCTAGGGTTACCTGCGTTCGGAAAAGGGGTGCAGCATTATTGAAAATCAGAGCGATATAAATGGTCGCCTTTATATCAACCCGACAGGTGTTGCATCCTTTTCACATTTGATTTTTCTTTTCGCTCTCCTCGCTCTCAGATACGTCGCAACTGTGAGGAGCCGTTGTGCGAACGGCCCAACGGTTCATCCTGAAGACCGTACCGGTGCACGCAATTATCATATCGTGTGACTTCCGGTGTAGGTTTACAATACCGAGTTCCTAGAAATCTCGAACGCCAGGCACTCGCCTTGATTAACATTGGTATCAACAAGATAACGCTTATTCATCTTAAAGTCAGCGTCTGCCAATTTAATCGTCACGGACCGGCGATTTTCAATCAGTCTTTTGAAGAAAGCTGTTCTTTACCCAAAATTTGTTTGTCAAATCTTTTCCACGCATTTTCCGATCTTTTTGAGGAAATCGAGCAATGTTCGCTCTGCATAAGTTCGCTCGGCTTCATCCAAAAGTACTCATCTCGTGATTGTTAGCCGTGAGGGCTTTAAAGGTGCTCACCGGTTAATGAACCATGCGAGGTGATTCCGAAGCATACGTTAAGCCGAAACCAAGAGCGTTTAAGACGGCTTGGATATTTGGACGCGTTCCAAGAAGTGCAGCGACAACAAGCACGGTTGCTACTTTTAAGACGACTCTTTACTTTCGTCGAGGTGTGTAACGATTCAGGGAAGCCATTACGAGCGGCCGGTGGACACTCCCGAGGAGCGCGTATCTTGACGGTTCGCTTTTAGTCGAAGGTGCTTGTGGATATCGCGATATCACCGGGTCAATGTACCGGGTCACGGCACGCGAGACGTCTCGCGCGCGCATTGTGCATTATACGCGTCTTCGTCATCTCGAAGGAACTTAAAGGCCATGCGAGCGAGCGGCCGCGGCTAAAAGGTTGTAGTTACGCGGCGCACAATGTAATTGCCACCCTTTCCCGCGTTATCGCCGCTTAATCGCGCTAACGGTAACGCGGGATCTACGGTAAAAGCATAAAAACGCCTTCTTCGGCAACGGTTTCGTAAACTTCGACCTAAAACAGGAGCATGAGAGAAGCATTCTATTGTTCGCAAAATTGAACCTGAGTCTTCAAGTACCGGTCAACATGCTCGAGCACAATTCGAGTGATCGATTACCGGATGTATATTTTCTCCCTTTTCGGGAGAAGCTATTATGAATATAGCTAAGCCGCTACTATGAATTTCATTGAGCTACCTACTTATGTATCGTCCTAGATAGTGTACTTTTGGCACCTATTTACGACAACAATCTATAACTATATTCTACAACTGTATAAGCGACAGTAAAAGTTTACTCTTCCTTGTCTTCTTACAAATCTCTCTCTTGCAAAAAAGCTAAAAATATTTCTGCTAGAATGTTATCGCAGCTTAACGAGGTTTCACACACCGTGATGCCGATGACGACAATGCGGAGATCGCAGCAGGATCAGCGCGCATTGTCCCGCGCATCTGCCCGGGAGACAATTGCGATGCCATTCTTATATTTCATTCTGTCGCGGTCCTGAGTTTCCGCCGGGTCAGCGAAGCCGTAGACACGTCCGTAACTTTCCGAATGGAATGGAAGGAACGGGTCCGCTCGCACGAGTCCGCAGGTAGCGTAGAAGGCCCCGTCTCGGAGGTGTCCGCCTTCAGTCTGGTCTAGACGTCGGCCGCGCGCGCACCGTTCCCCGACGCACACGTTACACACACGTCGCCCACCGTGCTCGGGCGTGACACACGATCGAGAGGATCCAGAGGATCCAGAGGATCGCGGGATCGCTGCCTCCATTTTGCAAAAATCCCTGCGAACACATCGACGTGCACCGACACCTCGCGCGTCCCTCATACTCGTTATATGAATTCGCAAGATCACCGTGCGCCTCATGGGGTTCGCGTGGAACGAGGTAAGGACGACGGCCACCCCATGCGTCTTCCCTGTCCCCATTTATGCGCGATCGTTATCCATTCGCGTGAAACTGTCGTGCTTGATACCATGACATCGTTCGCGTGGAATTGCACTTCACTCGAACATCTTCGGTCGTAGATTTTGCGGTAGATTTCGTCGGTTGAGTAGAGAAGTAGGAGAGATGGGAGCAAGAAAACTAGAGTAGCTCATGACTCTCTCATGGTACTGTGCACGATACGTTGCGTTTTAATTCTAGCATCTTACGACGCATGACATCGATGATGATTTTCTCTCCAGGTTCCTCACATTTTTCGAGTATAGTATTAATTAATTAAAATTTATCACAAAATCCTTTGTAGGCTTTGATAGAAATTGGATCCAGTCATTACGCCAATTGCCGCTAAAATGTCAGAGCGACTCTTACTGTTGGAATTTCAATGAGATTTTGCGATGAGCAACTGTTACATCTCCTCGCGTAATTGTTTTACGTAAGTTAGAGCTGCGATAGTCGCCTTCGCCCACTCATTTGCACATGGCCATGGTGATTAAATGTTTTCACGCACCTACTCCAGTTTCATCGGCGCCTTCTCTCTCTTTCTCGTCCCTGAGTGGAGTGCGAATAGAGCGCGGAGTCGATCGCGTTCCCAGGGAAATCGACATAAGTTGCGTGTCGTCGACGTACCGTGGGAACGATCTCGCTCTGTGCCACCGTGTCGGTTCGTGAAGAAAAATAGTAGAAACGACGATTGTTGTTGCGATAATTGCGAGTGATTGCAACAATGTTCTCCTTATAATAGAGTTATTTTGCAAAATCATCTCGCGACTAAAGTGACGCAGAGAGATCTAGTTTGCTATGCAGACATGAATTAGTACACACTAATAAATTCGGATAATTTCGTAAGAAGCAATTAGCTGGAAACAGGAGGCCCGCTGGGAAGTACTGATCTTGCGCCTAATTAATGGTCGCTGCGAGTTATTAAAAGAACAACGCGAATTCTCGGTGATGCGAGAGATATTACGTTATATTTATTAGTATCATTATGTGAAGTAAAACGGTACTCAAGAAGAATACATTATTTCCGTAAAAAAGAATAGTAGCAGAATATTTTTTATTGCGTTTGTACGTCGTAACTTATTCTGATGACTCACTACAGGCAAACGGCTTGAATTTTAAATTCAAAATACTCGAGTTGTTGAGACCCGAGAGTACATATTCACACAATCTTGAATCTAATTATTAAAATAGCAAAGCGCGCGAAGCTGTGCGTGTAGGCGGTACATTGCGACGAAGAAGAAGAGAGCTCAAACTGCGTGTGAGCTGTTCACGCTTGGCACTTAAGCTGCCACAGACTGTTCGAACAGTTCGATCAGCCCAATTCTGAATTCTTTGTCCGAGTCTCAATCGAAATCCAAGTATGCGCACGCGGATTCACCGTGCGTCCTAAACGTGTCCGTGCGTTCGCGATGAACACGACGAAGAACGCCCGCGTACACTTACGGCGGGCACGAGCGGCCACGTAAGTATGCCTCAAGCGCCTAACTATCCTCCATTGTCCTCCTTTGAGGCGGCACGCGGGATGAATTTCAATGACTCCGCGACGCGTAAAGAAAAAGGAGAAGGCGTCAGAAGGACAGAGAGAGAAAGAGAGAGAGAAAGGTAACCCGGCGCGCGCGGTCTCCGCGTCTATGACTCCGAATGGAACGTTGTTATTTCACCGGATGCGCTTCCTCGATTCATTTCGATTGCAAGTGGAACGAGTTGTTCTTCCTTCGCGAGTGCTGGCTCCCCCGCGGAGGCTTCTAGGACAGGCAGAAATCGCAGAAACGCTGCACGCGCCAATATGCGGACCCTCCTCGGCGCCGCTCCGCTGCTCCGTGAGCTACTTCTCGAAAGAAAGTTCCCGATCCCCGCGCGGCAATCGTAGAGATACCATGCCATGCCATGCACTCGGAACGTGATACATCGCGGTGCATGGGAGACCGTAGTAGGTACGATATTAGCGCGCAGTACCGAGCCCGCCGGCCAAGATCGTTACCGACCAGATCACCTCGAGAGAAGCAGCGGTTTTCTTCGCCGTGCGAACCTATTTAACAACACCCTCGCTCGGCCTCGCCTCCGCCATCCTTGGCTCTAAAGAAGTCCGTGAGCGTGGGCGCGATCGCGGAGGATTTCACGAATCATCCCTGTTTCTCTCCCGCGAGGAATCGTAACAGAACGCCCGTGTTCACGTAATTGATAACGCCTCAATGAACTGATCCCTGAGCGACGTTCATGTACGCGCACCTCGACATCTTCGTGTGCACTTGCACCCACTTGCGATGACAGCGATCGTATAATAATAACATAATTCTTGAAAGAGTCTTGATTTTTCTTCTTTATTCCACTTTGATAGGAAATTCACATATCGTGGTTTGCAATAATTTTTATTTTGGCTCGACCGCCATTGAAAAAGTCCTAAGGGATGACCGTCCAGGTTCAAGTTCGCGGTCAAGTTGCAGTCGAAGTGCCTGGAGCACCGCATCTGCACGAGCATGGGAACGACTTGTAGGGGTGTGGGAGAGAGCGCGCTTACGTGGTCTCCCGTCTATGCGGTCATATGTAATTCCAATCCGATCATCGTGGTCACGATATTAATAATACCCGTGCGCAACAACGGCATCTCGTAATTAGTGACTTCCTTCCTTGGCATAAGCGATAATGGGCACAGCGCATATCAAGAATGACGTTATGTGTCGTATGTCGTTTGCCATCCGCGGCACGTCCTCTGGTAATATAAGCATTTCGGTTTTACGAGCAGACCAGGCGAGTCACCAGGCGAGTAGAGCTGACAATGAGAGCGAAAGTTCGCGCTCCGAATGCGACAGATAGCGAACGAGGGCTCGGCAAGAACTCGGAACGTAATGTTACCATGAGCGAATGCCACACCGCCCGTACTCGGATTGAAAAATCGAACATAATTATGCGGTGTAGAACTAGTCTTGGTTTTTTGATATTTTTAGCAACGTACCGAATCGTTTAGCGTCATTTGCGATCAAGATTGAAGGAAATTTAATCTTAATGTTGTCTAAAAGGATTTTATTTGATGATTATTTCTGGTGTAACTACAAAATGTGATTGTTTACGTTATCTGTAATTATTTCATTATTGCATTTTTTTATCTGGCATCATTATTAATGATGTAAAGGTTGCAGTAATTAATTTCAACAGCAGTTTTACGAAATGAAAATTATGTGCCGTGTGCGCGCATAGAATAAACAATAACAAAATAATTTTGTCAAATAATTTTGATAATAGACACGGGAAATGAAAAATGTGTTGTTTTCTCTCATATTTATGAAAATTGGAAACTTCCTGGTCTCTCTTCTATTGTCCCAGCCGCATACAAAGGGGAACGGTCTCTCTCGGTTTTTCGCATTTTCGAGTGAAACATGCGAAACGTAAATCTTCATTGCAATCGCGATAACTGAATCTGAAAGTCGAGAAACAAGAACTGATTATGCGCGCTGCACGAGGAAGTTCCGTCGATCCTCAACTGACGATAGTGTTAGAAATACGCGAACCACTCGAGAAACGCGTAGACGCGTTACGAGATCATGGGCGGGGGCGGGAGACGATCGGTGAAAGTGAGATCAGAGACCGTACGGGATGGGATGGGTCTGTCGGAAGACGCCACACATGAAGATCCCATAGGAAGTGTAATTCAGGTTTTCCCAGGTTTCCCCAACCTATTTATAGAATGATCAGGTCCCATGAGTAGATACACTCGTCATGTTACGCATAGACAGGTTTCCTCTTAGACATTACATTATGCCAAGGTGGGAAGGCACAATGCAAATTTAATTTTTAACGCTAGAAAGGACTTTTAATGTCCTCGAAGCTTATGACGACTACAATTGACGTCTCTCAAAGCTTGGAATCGTAAATGACTGAAAATCATGCAAGTATACGAAGCACATCGTATCCTCATTCGCGCACTTGCTAGCGAGACGCCTCCGATTCTCGCGCGATAGCGCTGGTCACTGCTGCGCTCATTGAAATCGCTAATTATTTTTAGCGCACGTCCCGATAACTGTACACCAGATGTCGAATAAATATAAGAAAATGTCTGGACAAAACGAGACGAGCGGTGAAGCGCGGATAACGGTAATGCGCGACGCGCTCGTTTCACCTGGTGTGCGTATGTACACGTGTGCGTGTATACAGGCATGTACATGTACATTCTGCGCTTGTGTGCGTTCCAATATATCTTATATCCGATATAGTCGATCCAACCCAAAGAGAGGAGAAACGCCGGTGTAATGAGCGCGTGTGTCTGACGATTTACATATATGGCGCAAAGTGCATCAGAGGCGGCCGAGTGTGCAAGGTGCAGGCGATTCTTGGCGCATCTCTTGTGTGCATACACTCACATACACACACGTAAACGCCGCAGGTTGATATCGAGAGAAGGAAGGAAGCTGGAGGGCGAGACGAGGAGGAAGAGACTGTGGCTGTATGTCAGGGGGCCAAGCTAACGGTCCACCCAGACTCTCATGGGACTTCTTCGCAATCATTGCAGCACGACGCGTCTGCTTTTCTCTCCTCTCTTTCTCTCTCTTGCTCTCTCTATCTTCTGGCGACTTTCCGACTCGTTGCATACATCGCGTCACGATTGTAACATCCATCCGGAAGACCGCACCGAAGACTGAGACGAATGATCGTGGAGTTTTTGCTACTTTCTTCCGATGAGCAACACGATCTTATACCGGTTTGCTTTGGGAGAGAATAATAACGCGTCCAACAACGCGTTTCAGTCTTTCCATCTCCAGTTAGGTTTTTCCACCATTATCTTTACGGTTGCGGTTAAAACAGTTGTTGCTCTGATGAATGGTCGTAAAACTTGGGCGATAATTGTAATTGAAAGTACTCCAAGTGCGCAGTTACATTTTTCATCAATCAGGTGCCGGTATTATCACTTCTTCGAGTATATTAACTTTCCCTCCTGGAACATCTCGTGAAAGTTAATTATGCAATTGTACTTTTTACTTTCCTATTTCAACTTTGCTATTCAATTTTGTCCTTCCTTGGATCTAATATTTTTCAAATACGTCTTTCGTGTCGGGTATCCGAAGAAGAAGGATATCCATTTTTCCGGAAGAAGCGGGGACATGTCTGTTAAAGATATCTGTTAAAGATGAATTATCTTATTATTTCCATGATACGCGTTACAGATGCGGAAGTTACAGGAGAACGAGAGGAGCCGACCGATACGAACAGCGTCTCGCATAGAGAAGAGGATTCTCACAGGTGATGGTCATACGGTACGTAATTGAATGATTCCTTAATGCGAACGAGTTCTTCTTTTCAAGTTTCTACCGACACGAATGTCCGAATTTGCCTTATGACATTAATTGCTCCTATAAACTTATTGACACCTTTTATATTGTCCTTTATGACCGCGCATTTATCGTGGTGATAAAGACGTATAAGCCAAGATTAAGATGAGGTATCGTTTAAGGTGGGGTCATATGTCCGCGCGGTAGAATCCGACAGAGCCATAAATGAAATCGAGGTCGAGCGCCTCCGTGAACTCGCGCTCGAGCAGCAGGAAGTCATCGAAATACTTAGACAGGCAGTTAAGGTAGATATGCGAGTTAAGCAATTAAAAACTGCGGCGTTTGATTTCTCGCGCATGCTGAATGTAAACCGCTGAATGTGAACCGCATGTGACTCACAGCTTGGAGAGATCATTTTGATGCGTAATATTTTATATCAGAAGCATTTGCAGAATTACCTGGTAAAAACGTAGATGTGTTATATAATATAAGAAACGAGAATAAATCATATTATACTAAAGATCGCAAAAGATTTAAATTGATGACATCTTTCTTAGCATGTATGTCAACTCAAATATAACTAGCTTATGCATATGTTAAATAACGGCATGTGTTAAGTAACATCTCACACGTGACAAATCTTGGAAAACATAAAAATGTATGTGTTCCTGTTACATAAGGAGAGAGAAAGAAAGTTGGAGCAGCTGTCGAACAAGCGGAAGAAGGAGGAATTTTATAGGCAGTGGCTCGAATTGGAGCCGGTAGCTGAAGTGGATGACGAGGAGGATCATGAAGACGATGACAGCGCTCTGTCGAGCGCCCCGTCCTCGATGTCGCCGCAACCTGGAGGCTACGGTCAATGGCAGGGTAACGGTGTCACGAGAGAGGCATACGAGGCTGTTCTCGTCGAGAACGAGGAGTTACAATCGAAACTTCTCGGAGAGCAGCGGGAGCTATCGCGCGCCAAGATCCAAATTTGCGACCTGGAGAAGGCCCTCTTGCAAGAGGTAAATATAATATATATTGCTTGCATATACTTTTTGTCAGTCTCTCTTCTATCAGGATTATAATCTAGAATGACTAATTAAGAATTCTTAATGTTGATATTGCGCGCTTGCGAGTTGTGACGATAAAGGATCACATGTCTAACGCAGAGATGCCCCGATCGTGACAAGGAGTTGAATGAGCTGGGCGAGAAGCTTCGAGCTGCTGAGGAACGAGAGGCCGCACTCCTGGTGGAACTTTCGGAAATACGCGAGCAAAACGAGCTCTTGGAGTTCCGATTGCTCGAGTTGGAGGAAACACCCGTACGTAGGGATAGTCCTGACGCAGTGGACAGTGGCATCGTCTCGCCGGAACCGGCTCACGCGAATAAGGTAAGCTTCAGCGAACTCTTCTTTCAAGTGTCATGAACCACGAATTATTCGCAAGTTTTAATCATGTGAAAATAAATAACTGATTATTCGAAAGACATTTACGGAATCGGAGATAGATTTGAGATACTTATTTACGTATTTGTCCGTCAAATTTTGCATTAATTTTGACGATTAACAATGTTTCAGGATCACTTAATGAACAAACAGAGAAGCCGCGCAGTGGCGACCGTGATACCTTACACGAATAACGCAACAGTGATGAATACCCTGAAATCATCCGAGTCACCCGTGCTACCGCGCAAACCGCCACTTACCCTTCAGGAGAGCGGTATCTTCGAGGAGGAGGAAGAAGAGCACGAGGAAGAGGCCGAGGTGGAGCTTATAAGTCGTGGCACACAGACAGAAACACCGTCCGGCGAACTTCTGCAGGAAGTGCAACGTCTCCAGGAGCTAAGAGCCCGGATTCAAGAACGGGCGGCCAAGATCACAACGCCGGTCTTCCACTCGACCGATTCGTCCAAGATCTGTTTCGACGTGGACTCGATAGTCCTGGCACCTTATCAAGAGCGCGTTCGCGACCTTGAGGTAAGGCTCGAAGTACACGAGGAGGCTGAAAAGAGCCGCGAACAGGAGAAACGACTGTCGAAACAACGGGAAGAGGAGTTGTTGGACGAAAACTACAGGCTTACGGAGAAGATATACTGGTTGGAGAACGAGCTGCGAATTGTTAGAGGATCCAGCTTTGACGAGGATGAAAGTAGAAGCGAGACTGTCTTGCAACGAGTCCAGAGCACGGAGCAAAATAAGCACGAAGTTTTGGGAAACCTCGAGGGTTTGAATGATACGCAACATCCACATGAGATTACGAGCTGCAAGAGTGCCACTCAAATTGTACAGGCATGTACGAACAACGTGCTCGCAGAGTGCCCTCAACGCCAATTGGATCAGCCTGACGTGGGAAGCTCCGACCAACGAAGTGGCTCAGGAATGCAACGCAGTGTCACGGTATGTAATTAATCGATTAGCCTGTAATTACATATTACTCGCATATACAATCCGTAATTACATCTGCAATTGATCTGTAAGAAGAAACAGAAAGGAGCAGTAAATGATCATTACATGTCCTGCAGCTTGTATCCGCAGAGGAGCAGGAGAAGGAGGACGGGGTGAATCAACTTCGTGAATCTGAAGAACCGGTTGTTATCGATTTTATCAAAAGTGACTCGGAAAAGAAGGTTAGACGAAGGCAAATTAAGAGTAACAAGCGCGAAACGCGAATCGTAAAGACGACGACGACGAAAACGATGACGAGAACAGCACAGCACGTCAGGCTCGCCCGTGACGTCTCGTTCGGTCAACGAAACACTCCGTTGGTCTTGTATCAGGAGATTTGCGTTTAGCTTTTACTAAGTCGCTAAGTTCTTAACAATGAACTCTGGTAAGACGGTACGGGCGGTAACTCAGATAATTCCGATAACGTCGTCTAAGTAAGTTTTCGCTGTAATCCCGTTTTCGCGTCTCAAAGACAGACAGTTGTGCTCGCGCGTCTGTAATTGGAAGCTGGTGTCTACTGCCGAGTAGACGTATTGTTCCCGAAGAGAAGCTGGGGAACTCCTCTGCTACCGCGAGAGATCTGGAAGATCGCACGGAACGATGCGCGCGTTCTACAGAGCAACAGCCTCCAGAAAATAACGGCGCACCCGAAGAAGACCGAGGTTGCGGAGAAAAGAGTAGAAGGATGATGAGGAGGTGAGGAGGAGAAGGAGAAGGAAAGCTAAGCGACTGCATATCTACCCTTGCGTTTGCGAGCGTACGTATATACGAGACGGACGACCGACCGAGTTCACTTCTATTTGACCCTCTTTCTCTTCCTTTCTCTTTCGCGAGGGGAAGACTTGACGAGGAATGTTACCTGCTCCACCTATCAAGTATCGAACGACTTGCAAAAATCCTCGACCGGGCCAGCTGAAATCTAAACTGACCCCAGGTCAGTTCTCCGTATAGCTAAATCCGTACTTAGCATTTTAATTGTTACATACTTTAATAATTTATGTGCATTCTCAGAATCACCAAGCCTGAAATACAGTTTCTCGTGTTTCTTGATTGCATAGGGCATCTTTATCGAGATTCTTTAAAAAAAGAGAAATATAATGTGTAATATAAAAAATATTTCCAATTAGCTACTTGGACTGTAGTAACTAGCAATTGTCAGCACATTTCCACCCACGTGTCGTAATATGTTACGCGCTTAATACCAATTGGTGATGGTAACGATTACGCTTCTCTTCTCCTATTTTCTTCATCTGTCTCACGCGAGGTAGCTCGTCATGGCACGAACATATTTTCGTAATAGTGGCACCGATAGCGAGCATTAATTTTCTTTCAAATGGAAATCGCATCGCTTTGCGTCGACAAAAAACTATACATTAAAACTTTAATAGCGACATGGTTTTTCTATTCTATTACGAATATATTTTTCATCATAAAGCTATGTAAAATCGATTTTTATTATATCGAAGCGTAATATTTAAATATCACATTACTATCAAATTGAAAAAAATTAACAAAATAGTTTAAGAACGTAATATTATCATGGCGTAAATTACATCATTTTCCGTTATATCATTTCTTTAGTTATCGTTGTGTCACATTCTATTCTCACATCATATATTTTGCGACAGGTGATCTACTTTCGCTGGAGATAAAGGCGAGAAGGTTCTCTGTCGTCTCTCGTCGTTGCAGACTCCGTCCATCCACCCACGAGTTCCACGAAAGAGTCAATGAACCCGTGGGTGAACCCGCGGCACGAACGAGGTAACGAAGATAACGTTTCTAAATATCCATTAATATTAATAAGCGACAGGAGTCGTAATGAGCTTCTTTAGCATTTCGAAATGCAGCTTCAGACCCAATTGCTAATTGGACATTTCCTGCGTATTCGAGTGATATTGTGTTCATTGTTCATTCGAAAAAATGAGTATAAATATTATAAATTGCAACATGTGCTGCAAAATTGGTAAAAGACGAACACGCAACGCGGTGATCTATTGATTTTCAGCCAAATCATTTATACAGGGTGTCTGACATAAGACGAAAAACCTCTCGCCCACAGGTAGATCTCGTCAAACTGAATTAAAAAGTCCTGTACCATTTTGCAAACAACCACGTAAAATTTCGAGTAATTAGGTAAAGAAAGTTCGCTAATTCAGTGGATGCGATTGGCAGCGAGGGAAGTAGGCATGAATGACGTAAGAAACGTCTAGCCGCGCGCGCGATATCAGCGAGTATCGGATTATAGCGGCAGGCGAGATGGCGCGTGGACAATAATTTCTCAGCGTCTCATTCATGTGCTCGTGTTGCCGAGAAAGTGTTGTCCACGCGCCGTCTCGCCTGCCGCTGTAATCCGATACTCGCTGCTATCGCGTTCTTCTAAGAAATACGCTCGCGTCGCGCGCGTGGCTAGTCGTTTTTTATTACGTCATTCATTCCTACTTCCCTCGCTGCCAATCGCGTCCGCTGAATTAGCGAACTTTCTTTACCTAATTACTCGAAATGTTACGTGGTTGTTTGCAAAATGGTACAGGACTTTTTAATTCAGTTTGACGAGGTCTACCTGTGGGCGAGAGGTTTTTCGCCTTATGTCAGACACCCTGTACAATAGGTGATCTTTCGTGCTTCATCGTTCCTCTTTCATTACATTTAAGAGCACGTGTAACGTTCGTGAGATTCTACATCGATTCTTTTCTACTCGTTCTTGCAGGACAATACGGCTGGCGCTGCTTGGTATGACCAAGTGACGATCAGAAATGGTACGTCCTGAGAATAAAACGAGGGCGCCTATGTGGATCAGATTATCATCCTGAATTAGTGAGGACGGCGGTTCTCGCTTGGACGTATTTTACCTCCCCAATGTCGCGACCAATCTTTTCGTACAAGCTGTGAAATCAAGTGCCAAATAAGCCGTAGAATAAACGTCTCTCTCACGCGAGCGTAAATTGAAGCATGAGATTATTTTGTATGATTTACGATAGAGATACGCCCAGAGGAACCAGATAATGTCTGTTGTACATACCGCCAAAGCGATATCGGAAGATCCAGGATAAGTCTGCGGGGTCGTTTGAGGTCCGCACGGATCAACTGGAATTTTAGAAAACTCTTGCTTTCCTGCCACGCCTTCGGATGATTCAGCGATGAGCGCGATGAGACATCGCGTTGTTTTTTCTCCTAGCTTCAAATTTTCAGAAGATATCCTCTCTTGCCCGTGATGCACGAAGTCACACTGAATCAGTTTCCGCAAATCTATTCTGGGTCCTAGTAGGCGGTGCAACAGAGCGATCGTGCTAAACGGACGTGTCTTCGTGCGGTGTAAAGGTATCTCTAAACTCTTAAACTGAAGGTACCTCTTGTCATGTTGAAATTTAAATGCGCGTCTCGACGCAAGTTTAAACTTGAAATGGCGAAGGGAAGATCGCGTGCTTAAATTTGGAACGACGCGTATCGCGTGGATCACAAATTAGCGTGTGATTCGTGATACCGTTCACCGATCAAAAGCACATCCGTTTGGCGTTACTAGGATAAAGATTCTATATTATTATACCTATATATCAGCGACAGTTCATGCATCTATATCCGAGACTATTATGTTGTATCTCGATCTGCACACTGCATGAAAAATTGTTCGAGTATAATTGTAGGAAAGTGAATAGCATCCAGGAAACGCGTACGAATCCCGCCACGAATCGATCGTTCGCCTTGAGAACTTTTTTCAGCTACTTCCCTCACATTCTCGCACGTCTCGCCTGTTCGTATACTCGAAGGATATAATAGATATTATATAAAACGTATGATAGATATTATATACCGACTCGAACCCGAAAAACGACCGCAGTTTGAACCGTAGAGTAGACTCATGAACACTAGCGAGACCTCGCGAAACTTAAACTTAGGTTTGCATGTGCCTTCATATCGAGAATGCGCGCGTTTACGCGCGCGCTTCCGCATTTAATCTTTAGAATTATGTATACGAGTTCACGCAATATGTATTAAGTAAGGTCATGTGTTTCTAGTCCTTTACTTTGTGTCGAATCGTTGAACGTAGTAATAATTTCAGCACGTATTCAACCTGAGTGATGGTAGATTTAGTCTTCGATTTCTCAACGAGTGTGTGCACATCCGAGCGCTTATTGTATTTATATCGCGTAAGAGCCTGCGGAGCGTGTGCGAACCCGCCTGATCGCTATATGATTCGGCTCGCATCATTCACGCAGCGTGAACTTGTTCGTCACGTGTAGCTACGAGAAATGTCTCGAATAAAGTTATCCACCTGTTTTCTGTGACTCGCCGTTCAATCACTCGTCCCTGAAGCGGTTGATTTGCGTCACGGACCAAGAGCGTCTACGTTTTACGAGCGGCCAGCTTGGCCGTGTCCTCGGAAGTCTTCCTCCGGTGTCCCTCAACGGCCTCTTGTCTGCCGCAGGCGGCGGATGCAGCAGCACCCACCAGTAGAGATGGCAACGTACACTCCATGAAGCGGACCCTCTCGACGAGCGCACTGCGTCTCCTCTCCAACGAAGCGTTCCTCTTCTCGTAGCTCTTCAGCATCTTCCTCCAGTAACTCGCGTGGCTGTTATCGGTTTCGCTCGGGGGACTGTCGATGTTTGTGGTTGTTGCGGAAGCCATCGGTACCTCGGCGTAATCGGCTGTCTTTCACAAAAATTTTGAGGAAGTTGAACTACCAGACGGATCAGACAGATGTATTATAATTATGTACGTCGTGAAAGTTGCCGGGGATGAAAATTGCCGAGTTTCGAGTTACGTTCACGTCAGGACGTTCGGAGCTAGCGGCAAGCAAGAGTGACATGGCGACATGAAATGGTATAAAAATGGCTCGACGTTATCGAGAATCGTTGATGTCGCCGGTCGTTATTACCTCGAGAGTGTATCACTGTCGGTGTCGCGCCGTTGTTGCCTCGGATTAGGCCAAATTTCTGCGGAATTCACTCCAGATCTGGGACGATGGAGACGACACGCGATGCGAAAGGTATCGCAGAACGTCGTTATCATCGTCATTCTAGCGAGACGAGATATTCTACTAATAAATCGCACCTCATCGATAGGTGTTACGCATTCGCTATCCGCAGTGTCCGTTTGCCCTGCGTATCGCTTTTGCAGGGAACTGAAAAAGTCCTATTGTTCGCCCGTATTCGACGAGTATCACGATCAGCAAGTAGGTGTGAAGTTCTTTCTGCGTTTTAATTTTTAAAAATAATTTAGAAAAATATTCCGAAACACGCATACACGTTCGGAGAGTTTCAAGATATTTAAACTGTTTATAATTATATCTCCCAAGAAGAGACGTTACTTAACTATTAACAACTATTTACAACTTAAGCTGCATTAGACGAAAATAATTAACTGCTAACAGGTCACGATACTTCGCGATTTATTACAAGCGATCAAGGAAGCCGCGCTAAGACTTTCCCAGTTGACAGAGAAACGGAGGCAGATAGAGCATCGCGAATCAGAGCGCTGCGAGAGGAACGATCAAGTAATTTTCACAGATTTTGAGGAATTGTTATTTTGGAACGTATCTGTATCTTGTAACTGATGATAAGAGATAAAGAATGATCGGAAGAAACTACAAATTTTACATAACTTTCACTAGCGATGTGACGTCGGCTCGGAAATGGTGCTGAGCACATCTTCATCGGTCTGCGCGCTCTGCGGAGTTGCGCTTCACCTGAAGAACCCTTCGAGGGAATTTGTGCTCGACGGGGAAATAATTCATCCCGATCGCGACATTACATTGAAAGACCTTGAAAGTATTCTTCCTGTAAAGATCCCGTACAAAGCTGCTTCGCCCATTAAAACGGAGAAGATCAGCGATGACTTTGTTGTCCACGAAAGTGTCTTCGATCCTCTGTTTCCTGAAGGAAACGGTAGTCATAACGTCGGTGCATCCGCGAGAGGGCAAAAAAAACTTGTGCAGGATCCGAAAGTCCGACCAGCTGATGCGAATGAGAAAGAGCTAAAACCGAAGTTAATATTCGTACGAATTCCTTCCGACAAGATCACCCGCCAAATACGTCCGTGTGAGTATCAGCGGAGGCGTGATAATGCGACTCAGGTGCTGGAACATGCTGGTGAGTCAAAGCGAATTAAACAGATTCTTCGTCTCTCCGATAAACGAGTTCTCGCTTTTGCGCTCCACAAAAGCGAATCACCAATAGACCTGTACGGATGTACTATTTATAGACGATTATTCCAAACAGCCAGTGAACACGAATATAAAGCCGGCGAGGCGTCAATATTGACTAAGGTGACACACCAGACTCCAAAAATGGCATCGTTCACAATCTCCTCTGTCCAGGATGCATCGACGCTTACTCACGAAATGGTAATTCAGATTAAAAAAAAAAACTGTTTTAAGAACCTTCTTATACGTAAAACTCTATACGATTTGTTTTAAAATATCGCAGATATTGAGGGTAATAATAGGAAAAAAATTGCAAAAATTGTAATTAATTGTTTACGCAATTATTTCCAGTTTTGTCCATGCTCGTGTGGATTGCTTGCGGGAGATGAACCAACCACAAGCCGAGCCTCTATCGAGTCACTGACTACGCTGAGAACAAAACTCATCAAAACGTATAACGTTATCAATTTCTTTTTTTTGTTACTGAAAAGTGAACGTTTAGATCTTAAAATGCCTCCCGTGGAGCAGCTGCAACTGTAATAGCACGCATTGCGTATACCTTCTAGCAAACTTGAAGAACTAGGTCTTCATTTACCCTCAAAAAAGGAACACGCGAAAGAGCGCACAAAAACGCGCGACGATGTACGAATGATGAAAAAAATCAGAACTCAAAAGTTGAAGAAAGATAAAAAAATCGAGCGGAAGCAAGATATTACACAGCTACAGTTGCAGGCGCAAGTCGAAGAGTTGCACAGAAATATTCGGTTCTTCAGAGAGGAGAACGAATACATGCGGAACCTCGTAGAGCAGTGTCGCTATTCGGCGGAAAAAACGGGGGGCTTGCAGCAACTATTGCCGACCAGATTGACGTACTCTGGTGAGGAACGAGAGATCTCACGTGACTTCCGGTATTTTTAATTCGGAATAAAAAGGTGTACTATGGACAGTTACTTTCAGGACTCATGATAGCGATTAGACTCTTACGAGCTAAATATTGCAGCACACACGGAATAATAGCCACGCTGGCCGAGATGGTTCGCAGTTCGCTAATCATCCAACGAATCACGGAGATCATATTTGCGCCGTTTGCCAATCATCGGAACACGCATCGGAGCAGGTGCTCCAAACGCGACGACAACCGTTTAACATACACTCGTCAATTTTTTGTGCAAAGCCAATGCATAAAGCAATTTTTTCCAGTGCAGCAACATCCCGTGCGCTATCCGTCTCGGAGGTCGAAGCCTTCTTGAAGACGTCGAGTTCGACGACGCTCGGTGTTTACTAGACCACTCCTTTCGACAATCTGGAGCGACGAGCGATCGATATGATACAACGTAATGGCTCAATGAATCATTTTGTGGATGTGGTAAAATAAATCACTCAACAATCCCCTCGCACATCAATGTAATAGTTAAGCATCTAGTAATGGCTCGTTATATCGACTTGATCTCTGTGCGCGGGATGTAGAAGAACTTCCGACGGTCGACCAAGTCGTCCAGGGTGTTCAGATCAGGCAGCACGGACGGGATCTTGAAGGGAACGTTGGGTCGCGCGATCAGCGACGTCGACTGGCTGGAGCTGAAGAGACGTGCATCTATGTCGACCTTGCCGCGATTGCTGGGGGTGTAGTACGCCTCGGTGGACGTTGGCTGCTTGGGGTAGTACGGATCGTACTCCAGCTCGTTCGGCACCAGCGGTTTCAGGGAGAGCGTCAAGGCGTGCACGGGGATCTCCGTGGTGGGCTTCGTGCTGGTTTCGTGTTTAGCATTAGTCTGAATCGACCTCAGGGTCTCCGAGTACGAATGATAGTCGCTATTGTAGCCGAAGGAGGACCTCTCGCGTGGGAAGGGCGGCTGCTGGTGGATGTTCGGTGCTGGTGGCCTCATGGGTGAGGAATTCGCGATCGGTCGCTCAAACGAACGACCGCTGTCTCGCACGAAAGCGCGGCTCTCCGCGAACGACAAAGGCGAGCCTTTTGGGCTTGCTTTGTCGTTGCGTGGACGCCAAGAGTCGAATCGGTCGGGAAGCGTCCGAGCGATAGGGACCGCCATGCGATTCTTTGGATTGCACATCTTGGAAGCGTCGCTGATCTGTCCGGCTCGATCGCATGCCCGATCTTGATCCTTCAGGAATAAACTCGCGCTGAACACGAAACCGGATTGGAGCTTGTTAGGCAGAGATTTGTCGGACCTTTGAATCACTTGGAAGGAACGCGAGAACGACAGCCGATGATCGTCTAGCGACCCAACGGACCCACCTGGGGATCTTATCGAGGAGGATGCGTGCGCGTTGTCGACGTACTTGTCGATGTTCTCGTTTGGAGGCTGCGTTGATGGATAGACGGTCGCTTGGCAGTCGACGAGATGAGCGTGATCACATATCAAAGCGTCTTGGCGAAAGGCCGTTTCCTCGGGGCATCGGTAACTGAATTTGTTCCCGTGATCATCGCACGTATGATACACTCTGCAATTCGCCTCGACGTCAGCGTAGAAGCCCATGGGCCGGTTGAAGCAGGAGAAGTTGGTCTTGATGGAACGCGGAGTGGTGTTCTGCATAGGCAAGCAATTGCAACTGAATTATATAAGAATTTTGATTTATTTCTTTATAATATTGAAAACTGGGTAATAAAAGTATACTCCGTGCGTCCGTGCCACTCCTTACGTCTGATATCATCGATATAAATAATTCAGATATAGATATAGATAACTTGAAGACTTAACTTGAAGATACGTAACTTAGGCCCGGTCCCACCAACGTTGCTTAAATCGCGGTTCAACTCACTCTTCGTCTCTTTCTAACTACCCGCATTAGAAAGAGACAAAAAGTGAGTTAAACTACGGTTAAAATTAAGCGACGCTGGTGGAACTGAATTAATAACTGAAGTCCTCGTTACTTACAAACACTTCTTCAGTGCGAACAATGACGACGAGTAGCGCGCATCGTAGGAAGCAGGATCGTAGTATCGAGTAAAATGCCATTCTCTAATGAAAATTCAAACTTAATGTTAAGAGATTGCGCGAAATGTTGTTTGCAATTACATAGAGAGTAACAGAAACACTGCTTCCACCGTCTAGAAAATCTCTGCACGGCGATATAAGGAGTTCAAGTGAAAGTAACGCGAGGATGAGCCTAGGACTAGACCCCTCCTACCTATTCTATCCTCCACCTCCCTCTCCTCTCTCTCTTCACAATGCCCTATGCATCTTTTCTTTATTATCTATTGTCCTGCTCGCGGCAGACGTGATCAGCCTACGTCACGTAATCGCAATCGGCGTGAAATAGAACGGTAATACTAATAAGACGTAACATAAAGTGAATTATCAAATTCAGAAAATTATACTCATTCTAAATTTTATTAAATAACAATTTCGTTCGTATAACATATAATATATAATAATAATAATAATAATAATAATAATAAATAATAGAACTTTTTAAGAACTAATAAATAAACTTATAAGCCAGAATGAAAATATGGTGCACCTGCAGAATGGCAACCCGTCATACAAGAAGTCTAAACTCATCTCGTTATCATTCTGCAGGCTCTGACCTTTGACTGGTAAGCGGGTTGCCGTTTACAGGCGTCCTGCCTCCACGTTTGAATTCCACTCATTAGTTCCCGAAACGTCCACTACGAGCCTCCACCTCTTTACTCGAAAAGCGAGCAAGTAGTACGACTCAACGTTGAGTCGGCCGGAATTTATTTTCAGGCAGTACAATTATAATAACGAGAAATAAGAATTTTAATCTTAATCTTATTTTTCATGTTTTTCACACTTATTTAACACGTACAGGCGCTAAATTATCAGCAACATTCAGTCACGAGCAAGAATATTTAGATTCGACGCAGAATCGTGTCTTTTCGGAACACAGCCGCGGCATACGGGTCTTCCTAGCATCGACGGCATCTATATTATAGATGTCTGTGACCCATTCCGGCGCACTCCTTTTTGCGTCTACCGTGGACACGGAAGATAGTCGCTTATATATATATTTACGCGTTCACGCTGTGTTCAATATGCAGCATTGTGGTTGTCAACTTTGAGCTATCACCGTTGGTGATTACATTCACCGCAGTCTACACCGATCTCAATTAATAACCAGACAAAAGTCCCCGTAATTCACTGTGCCACTTTTGTAGACCCTTCCGCACCTCCACGAGTCAAAAGCACTCCAATGCAATGGTGAAATATTACGAGAACACGACAACCTTCCAGTTCAGCTGGACCCAGGTCGTCCGAGGATTTTTCCAAAGATACCCGAATCCGCACAGGTGAGTGGACACGTTATGTCACGTTGCTAGTGCACACACAATCTTATCTTATGTAACGTAACATCCAAAAGTTCTCTAACGTTTGATGAGTTTACATGCAACGTGCTTTCCAGCTCACACGTTCTCACTGAGGATACGATCTCGAGGGAAGTTAAAAATGGCAAACTGTACTCTAAGCGACTGTTGACAAAGACCAACAGAGTTCCGAAATGGGGCGAAAGGTTTATTGGCAAGAATGTAGTTAAAATTGTTGAGGAAAGTATCGTTGATCCAGAGGCAAAGACCTTTACTACGTACACGAAGAATTTAGGATATACCAAAGTTATGGTAAGATAATGTCGTTCAATAATAGATGATAATGAATAATGTCAACAATCAAAAGTGATCAGATACTTCCATTTAAACGAAAGAAATTATGTTTCAATTCTCCTTAATTCCATTCTTTTACTTTCGCATTTTATAATTTTATATTTTATAATTAATTTTTATTTAATATTTTATAGTCGTAATTAAACAATTTTAAGATTGTAATTAAGATTATTATCAGTTATTGAAAGATGTGCTACAATTATAATTCCTTGCAGAGCATCGTTGAGAAAGTAGTTTATGAGACCTCTGAGGAAAATCCGGAATGGACAGTCGCGAAAAGATCGGCGTGGGTCGACAGTCAAGTGTTGGGCTTCAGCAGAGCGATCCAAGCCTTTGGCTTGGAGCGGTTTAAGAAGAACTGCATGAAGATGTCGGAAGGCTTCAACTACGTCCTCACAAATATGTTTCCTCAAACACAGTTTATAAATCCAAAACTGTCTCAAGCAACTTTCTCCATGCAAGCCGGCCACAGCTCCATGACTGATGATGGTATCACGGCAAAGCCGAGTCTCGCAGAAGATTTACAGCATTCGTTACAGGGTAGAGCGGAGAAGATGAAGGATGCCGCTAAGAAAGCCACGGACTTGGCGAAACAGAAAGCGGGACCGATTTATGCAGCTTACCAGTCAAATCAGTCGTAACCGTGCCCGTACAAGGCGTAATACGCGAATAATATCGTTTAACGATAGAGCTGTCTGCAAATATCGTGTTACCGTAACACCTTAGGGATTAGTTCGGTAATGTAATAGTTGTACATTAATCGGAGAATGTGATTCGATGGCGATTAGATCCGGAGGGACTAGAAAGTCAATATTCGCTAGCAAGAGTAGCAAAAGTTTTCATACGTTTTGTTGAGTTTGATGACACGAAATTTATTAATTTATTAAGGATGCCATAACAGCGCAATCGGATTACTTGAACGTCTGGAGACCTTCAGATTTATTCTTACGTTACCATTCCTTTTAACTGCCAAATCGTTAGTAGCTGTTTTGCTACCGTATGTGATACGTGACACTCGACCGGGTATTAGATTGTTTCTCACGCGCAAAATGATATTTTCCAGTCTTACTACGAATTTCTGAGCAGTGTCCGTTCTTGCGGGAACCACTGACTATAAGACGCATTTTAATATACTTGTATACGTCATCTAAGTATATATACAATGTTTTTTTAATCTGTGCGTACGTACCCGCGTAAGCTTCTGCAATTGACAATTGTAAAGAGGGAAAAGTATTCTACATTTTTGTAATTAATGCTATCAATGTCGATGTGAATGCAATTATAAACATCTAGAAAAATATGAGTTATACAGTTATCTTTTTCTCTAAGGGAAGAGTTTTAATGTAATAAATATTATATAGACGTATTCCGTGATGAACGGAAGCGCGTTGACCAATAGAAATAATTGAAACACTTAATTTCTGTTCTCCTTTGATGTATATGTTGTACCATTTCAGTGTATAATTGTAGAGTTTTGCAATATCACGCCATGTATTTAGGTGCTATTTTAGATGTTTATTTTACGTAAAATATATTGTTGCAATAAATAAAAGCGCAATATTTCTAGTGTTTAGATTAACAATAATTTAGTTTCAAAATCACAGTATAAATGTTGTTAAAATTTTTATTGTATTTTCACATTTTCGAATATTTCGGAATCTGTAGGAACTACAGCTAAACAATCAATTCGTTGATTAGTTATTGCATATTGACAGCTTTTGATTATCAAATAAATTATTTGTGTTCACGTTGAATAAAATGGATGACTCAGTCAGATTGGATTATATTAGCGATTAATTTCCTTGTGGTCAATTTCAAAATGAACTTTCCTAGAATTTACTGATAAATAATGTAGAGAGAAGTACCAAAAGTAAAGATTGTATAAAGCTTGATGAAATTATAAAAGAATGATCATTTGCCACGGTTAATACAGTATGTAGTAAAGACTGACGTAAATATTATAAGCCATTAAAGAGAACGCATCATAAAAGATGCTATCAGAAAATACGTGCACGTGTACGCGTGTATGTATGAGATAGATAATTTGCTCATTATGCAAGCTTGATTCCAAAGTTATTAACTCTAGGCCGAACACCGATGTTATGTAAATATCCGTGACGCGCTAAAAGCAAGATTCATCACTTTTGAAGATACTGTTATTCTCTTATATTATTCCTACACTGTACGCTCGTAAATGAATAAAATAATATAACGAACGTGAAAGTTATAAATAAATACACTTAACAAATTATAGATACAAACTGTAAACATTTAAGCTAGATTGATGCTTTGTTAGGTGAAGTAAATTAAAAATTCGAATCATTTAAAATCGTTATCTTCTAGTTTAGCGAAATCAAGCTGCAGTAAGACATATAGCAGAGACGTAAATGACTTCACGCGTGTAATTAGATTACATAAGCTAACACCGGCTAAGGGTCAAGAGTAGATAAAGACATCTCTCATTCCGATCAAAAAACTCATTTGTGAGATTAACAGCGGAACGTCCCTCCGGTCTTGCTTCATCTGTATATATACATGAAATCAATATTAATGAAAACATACGCAATATGGACATTCCCAACCACTTGCATTGCAAATTGTTTTGCACTTGCAAGTTTTTTTTCACGTACAAGGAAAGTAGAAGAGGATAAGACTGTGTAAATGTAAGTTGAAAAGCAGTCCGTCAAACATCGTCGTTTGAATTGGATCACCCATTTCCTCATTAATATATATACAATACTTTGCTGCGTCTTCTTGAAGCAAAGAACTACTTCTTCTCCTCGAACTTGGAATTGAACTCTTCATCTACCAAGATCATGATTAAATACGTTTTCGCACGTGAGTACAATATAAAAATGTATTTTCCATCAGGCCAAAAGAGTTAATTCGGGAGAGAATTTGCGGGATTCGACAGCGAAGTTACTTATTTTGACGAATTTGCAAGTCTTAAAATATTCCAAAAAAAGAATGACATTCCAACATGCGCTGTTCGGTATCTTCAAAATCGACATTTTCGGACACAATCTAGTGTTTTGGCAAATTTATAATACTAGTAAACTCAGAAATGAAAAAGTTCTAGCCCTTAGAAATTTTTTCTTTTTCCGAGCAGTTCTGAGTTGTTGATATCATTATTTTTTATATTGCCTAGAGTTCTCTGCTATTGAAAATACCGTAAACTCAAAAATGAAAAAGTTTTAGCCCTTAGAAATTTTTTCTTTTTCCGAGGAGTTCTGTGTTATTTATATATCGCGGAAAGGAGGCCTCAACTATTCGATAAAAAAGAACTTCACGAAGTTAACACGCCTCTTTTAGAATAGGAAACGTGCATCCGTATCGAGATTGTTTCTTATTCTACAGTCGTACAAGCGTTGGCCGTGATTTTGTTGGTCGCCTTGGCATTTCCGCAAAATGACCAGTCAAGCAAGATTTTCAAGACTTCAACGAGCACTACTACGACAAGAACTACTACCGTGTGCCCGTGTATTGCGACCGCAGAATATAATCCAGTATGTGGGACCAATAACGTTACTTACTGGAACATAGGAAGATTTAATTGCGCGAAAAGATGCGATCCACGTAAGACACATAAATCTCACAAATCTCGCTCTGTTTTATCATTTGTTTGTTATCATTGTTATCGCATATTATTTCGTTGAAATGAATATTGAATAATTCTATTTACGATATAAATTCCTCCATGTGAACATATCTAATCTTCAATTTCTAATTTGAGTTCTCAACTTTGAACTCGCACGACTATCAATTCTCATCTTTTACGTTTCTTCGCTCAAATGTTTGGCGTCTCTTCGATTCTCAGGGATTCGATTCCACTGCATGATGTTTCCAAGCAAAATTTAATTATTAAACAATTCATTCCATTCAATAATTTCTGATGATTTATTCTCACTTTATATGTATATATGCAAAGTAAGAATTCTATATTTCTTTAAGAACTTGAAATAAAGCTGATTAGAGCTTGCGAACCATATAGCCAGATGAGCAGTAATTGAGCATTACATCCCTGCACAATTGGTGAAAAATATAGTGCCTGAAGTTGTGTAAATAAAGGTAAATAATTTCTGAATTAATTAATGTTTCTTAATAAAATTATAATTAATATCGACAACTTTATAATACAACTCTTATTGTTATCTTACCATATTATTCCTTTCTTACTCTATTGTTCTTCCTTTTGCAGAATAATTTTTCGCGCGTCTTATAAACAGATTTATTCACGGAAGTTAGTCATGGAAGTTACTGGCGTGATCACAAGTTATTAACATAATTAACATATTGTTAACATGTGCGTTTTGATTAACAACTTCTGTAATCGGCATATTATAATATTTTGTAAACGTTGTATGTACTTTTAAACTATTACTATTATCGTAACATGAAAACTATGTATCGCAATAAATATATTTATGTTTTAATATTTTTTAAGAGATTTTTTTAGATTAAAGTGAATTTTGTGTGTGTATGTGTGTATTAATATCTATAATTATCTATAATTATATATCATCCTCATATTATTTGTACAATTACCAATTATTTACGTTAACATACCATAACTGTCAAATTAAAATAACTTCAACATCAGTTACAAAACATTGCCGAAATAAAGTTTTATCATCATTCTGCTTGATTATCGTTTTTATGTAGTCAACAAAGTATCAATTTTGCTGAAAGAAGAATATCACCGACGGAATCAGAAAATTACTTCCTGTAGGATTTGTAAAAACAAGACGAGTAAATGTTTACTCGCGTTGAAGCGCAACGGTCTGCATAAATACATTACAAAACTGTGAGAAAAATTTGCGAAACCATCTGGTTCTCTTTACCTTTTATTCTTTACTCTTTACTCAATAAAAGACGTAAATGCAATAATTGATCTTGCGAATTCACGAATACAATCTGCCCAGTAATCACGTAAAGATATGTGATCAGTCTGTAAAAGTCTTATTACAAACGTAAAACGTAAACGGTCTTTATGATTCATTCCTTTCATTACTGATGACGTGACGATAAGTCATCGCTCGCAAAAAGTCCGAAAATTAGCATCCCGAGAATGGATCGTAAATACACTGGGAAAATCCAATTTACTTACATTCACGCGCGCACAAGCTGAACGCACGAAATTGCTCGGATCTGCTGGTCAGCAATCAGCGCTATAAAAGGAAGCTCAGCCAGCTCTTCTAAACAGTAGATCGTCGACCTTCGATAGATCATCTCGAGACTCTGTGATCGTATATAAGTAATCAATAGCCAGTTAGCAGTGCCGAGCGTTGTCGAAATGTTGTTCTACTTGTTGTTAAGTGAGAAAATTTTTTCGATTACTTTGTGTAACATGTTGTGTCATTCTTTGTGCATTGATTAATTCTAATATTGTTCAATCTTGTTTGATAATCCCTACAGTTGTCGCATCGCCGTTTCTCAGCGCCGCGTTCCCACAAGTAAGTGAATGTTTCTGTGATGAGTAACGAGAAGAAATAGGCTTAAATGATGGAAAACTGAATAATAAAGAATAATAAAATAAAATAAAACTAAAGAATAATAAAAAGTGTTTGCTTTTCTTCTTGTTTTCTGAGAATACAATTTTTTCATTTTTCTAGCAAATAAAGAATAATAAATAAATTTAACGTTCATTATTCGAGCATTTAATTCGAAGTGTTTTGCAGAATCCTGGTAATTCACAGATGTCTCAGGTAGATGGATTCGTGTTCGACGGACCAACAGGTTCCAGCGTTCCAAACGGGGCACAGAGAACAACTTCAACGTCTACAACAAGACCTACAGGATCTGCAAGAACAAGCACGACTACTACGAGCACTTTGCCTCAGGCTCAATTCGATGCATGCGTCACATCTTGTCCGGTAATTATATATAAAATAATTCTCTTTCACTAAAATTAATATCATTTATTCAAAACAAATTTTTTTCTAAATTGTTCTTTTTACGTATAAGATTCAAAAGTCGGAAAAGTAGATGATCAGCTTTATCAAGACTGTCATAGAGAAATAAATAATTATCGATATTATCAATCTCAAGTTTTCAACGTAAAACAATTTTGCAAATCAGTTTAATAATGTTAAACACATTCCGATCATAGGTGACGCCAGAGTACAATCCTGTTTGTGGTACGGACAATATGGATTATACCAATCCGGGAGGACTGGGTTGTGCACAAAGATGCGGAAAAGGTAAGATGGTTTCACAAAGAGAAAACTTTTTTTTTATAGTAGAAAGCTGGATTTATTTCGCTATTTGAAAAGTACATTAAGTACACGCATTACGTAACAATTAATAACTGGATTGAAGCAGCTATCAGAGGAGCAGGAGTAATCTCCTGAGAAGAAAGATCTTGGTTGCACTCTGACAAATTTATAATAAAAACAAATGTAAATAGTTACAACACAGTAGGCAGTGCGAGTGTCAAGCAAACGCATTAAAATGCACTATTCGATATTTACAGAGGTGGTATTATCTCATTACGGGCGCTGCTCAACGGGCAGATCTGGATGATTCATAATCCAACGTGATCAAATTCAAGCTTAAGGTAACGTCGTATTAATCAAGATAAAAGACTGATTGCTTGGCAGACACATTGTAGGAAACATAAACCTATTTGCATGTCATAGTATATGCGCACAAATATACTCATTTTTTAACTTTAAGCGAAAGCGATGTTGACTTTTCGTGCTTTGGTCTCTTTACCCGAATGATTCCGGAGTTGACTTTACTAAGATGAAACACATTTCACATGAAGCAAATTTCAAGGTGTTAATAAGAAGATATCTTACATTGATGCAAAAGATATATTTTACTTGAATTCTTTTTTAAAAAAACAAATTGTGTGAGAGAGAGAACATTGTAATTCTACTTTTGCAATCTTTTGTACCAATCTAATATCTGAATTACCTCTGCCTTAAAAATTGGAGAAAGAACCAATTACCCGATCGAGGAATCATTTCGATCGGCCCATCTGACTCGCCGCGCGATTTCGAAATTTCCTCCGTGAATTCCGTAAAGATGCCTCGCCAATATGTCAGCCCTGTCCTCCTCAGCTTCCATAGCCATCCTTCGATAGCGGCTGACCGCTAAGACGCAGCCGATGGTGAGTACAATTTGGATGACCAACCAGAAGATCAGAAGACCTAGTGCCAGGCTCGCGTCCACGCAGAAGAGACCATCTATGGATCCTGAGAAGAAAGAAGCAGATCGCTATTAGCTCATTGTGCAGTCTTTATACAAACATGTATAACAGGAACATTTTGCATATGGAAAGAAAAATTGTCGAGTATTCGAATTTGGAAGGAATGTTTTATCAGACAAGCGAATGAAGAAAGTAGGGAAGTATATTCGCATCTCGATAACGAAATCTCTTCTGCTATGGACGCAGGCAATGTGCACTACGAGAGAATCGAGGAATCCACTTTTAGATTTCGACGATGCCGAGATTAAACTCACTTCCGCCAGTGATCAAAACCGTGTCAGGAGACGGGTTTTCCCTGGACAGTAACTGGTCCGCTGTTATCACCGGGCTCTGAACGACGATAGATAATTGCAATGGTAATTCCGCGGGTGTGAGGTTCCTGAATACTTCCGTTACCTCGGCGATCAGCGGCTGCTCGATCGATCGGCGCTTTCTGCCGTATGAAATCTGCCCTCCTCGGCATGTGGTCTCCAGAAACACAACAAATTTTTTATTTTGTCGGTTCTTAGATAATAATGTATATTCGAATTATAATTTGAACATATAAATGCTGATAAATCTGTATTTGTTATATATTAATATAATAAATGTGAACTCTCGCATACTTACCGGTTCACATTCCTCGAGGCAAAATCTAACGATGACGTTGAATCGAACAATTTGACTGTCGGGAAACTTGAAGGCAGTAAACGTTGAAATCAAGGAACGATTATCCACTGGATCCTTTAACAGCGCGGGAAAGGTCGCCGGATCCGTTGGACATCCAGATTGATCAAGAAGAAGATACGAGGAATCCCCGGATGCGCTGCTAGCTACTAAGTGTCCAGCTGCGATGTCGTAAGGTCCTGTCAATAATTATTCAAGGAATTATGTCACTTTTCATCCAAACGTATCATATACGTATGTTGCTTCCAACATTATAGGTATAAAAAAATTTATATGAAATTCGTAAAAAGTTCTACATTCTAAATAATTTCTAAATTAGAGCTGCTTCTTATTTTTTTGTTAGGACAATCCCATTTTGAATTGATGAAATAATGTATGAGTAAGAGGAAGAAATATAAAATTTAGTGCGTTCTATATGATTTGTCGAACAACCCACCGTCGACAGGATGGATTTCGATTCTGAGCGTTAGTTTCTGTCCCAGTTGGGTAACGACCGCGTTCATATTCTCCTCATTCAGAATTCTCATCGTTACTACCGGTACCTCCGACGACGCATTCACTACGGTTGACACAACCGGCGGTACGCCTGCACTAGAAACGGTAATCAGAGCCGGAATATCGAGAATATTTGTCACGATGTTAGAATAACTCTTCATTATGGGGAATGAGTAAATGAGCAAGGTGATGCCATTTGTTTGAAGAATTGTGAGGGATTGTACCTTGCACAAAGAAAGAATAGACTCACTTTGGATCCAAGAAGCTGAAGCTCGAGTGCACGGACACGTTCCTTGGTTCCGGAAGCCCGTATTCGTCTAGAGAGCATCCTACTCTCACCGACTGATCGCCCAATCGCTGAATGATGGGATTATATTGTATCACGATAGTGGCCCAGACCAGCGTGTGCGTTCTGCAAATGAAATCAAATCAGAAAATCATTTTAAAGAAACAATTCTTGTTGTTGGAGGTCACACGTTCTCTCAGTCACGATTTGAAAAACCATTCGGAACATTTTAATCGCCGAGCGCAAAATTTTATAAAGAAAAGATACCGATTTTCGTTGTCGATGGAGAACGCGGGCGTGAGACCGCACGCGATGTCGGACTTGCCGAGGTACTCTTTCTTTGGTAGTGGCAGTTTCAACACCGTCACGTTGCTCCCAACACCATTAACACCGCAGGTTTCCCTGTATCCGCTCACGTACATCCGTCCCTTGAAGGGCTCTGTGGTGGTTAGTGTAACCGTCAAGGTCGTCTCGCCACATTGCACTTTCACTAGGAGGAACATGTGGCGTGGACTCAGTATGAGAAACATTATGCAATACCATCTGTGTTCATACACTGTCGTATTTGTATTGCAAACATACGGTCTAGACAAGCCTCCTGTTCCTTGTAAACCACGTTGGGTTTGGCAAGAAGCGAGCTGACCCCAAGAGCAATGGTGTCGTCAGAGTGCAGCAGACAGAGCGGTCTCTCCTCCGAGTAGTCGACGGTGTAGGCTCTGCATACGAAGCCGTCCTCGCTGCGATCACATCGCTCCTCGCACTAGAAGAATTGATTAAATAGAATTAATTTATTCATATTTCATATTTGATTCTAATTAGAATAATGACTGTGTTATTAAGTCTAACAAATCCTGTTAGCGCACAGTTGCTTCGGTTAGAAAGTTTCATATCTTAACATCGACATTTGCCAGGTTTGATCCACTAAAATATAAGCAATTTTAAATAGAATTCGGTCGATTCGTTGGCGAACTGAGAACACACTTCTCTTGAGGAATACCTGCTTTCCATTGAGTCCTGGTAGCGCCACGTCAGAGTACGGCAACGTCATGTTCCAAAATTCCGCGTAGGAGCAATAGCTTTTCTTCGCTGCGTAAAAACGTGCAAAATTTTATAACGGTGTGTGATCCGATTTGCGTCAGATAATAAAAGTAAAAAGACAGACCAGCTTAGACACTCACATACGTTATGGCACTGATCCTGCAGATATTCATCTCGATACATCGACGATCTGTAGGCTTGCGGTCTAATACTCCTCTCGAGTCTTGACAGCGAACATGTCCCGACAGTGTCGTCGATTGACAATGATTCGCTCGTACGGAATTGCGCGGATTCGCATTCGCCTCCTGGAACCATTCATATTATTATATAAATTTTATATAAATTTTATATTTATATTTCTTCCATCTATTAAAAGCCTAATTTGAGATAATGCAATCCATTACGACTCAATGTAATGCATTAATCAAAATAATAAGTTCTTATCGCCAGGATAAATTAGTAGTAATAAAAGCCTTCAAGAGAAGGACCAGGAACTTGGTCGAAACGTCGTGTACACAAGTTACTAATAAATATTGCCAGATTGGTCAACTGAAAGGAAGGCTTTTATTATCAATGTAATGCGTCCATACTGCACAGGAGCTTGCAGCAACGTTGCTGCAATGGCGCAATTGCTGTAAGCTTCTACGTTATGCAGACGTGTAAGTTACTTTGCGAAGTGCATACTTGCTTGCAGACACTTCTCATAACACTCGCTTCTTTGTAGCAATGCTTGATACAGGATGTAGCTTCCATCTTTCAATACGGCACCCAAAGTTCTTTCCACCTGCCACAATCTGCGCGACTTGCAATCTACTGGAACTAAAATGCAGAGACCAAAAATTTTAAGAGCTGTAGGAAGCTAGTAAAAGAAGTTAAAATAATTGAATTTTAAGTATATGTGATATTTTCCTACTGCGGAAACGTATATTATGATGACAGGAAAACTTTTTACCTCTAATGCACATCTTGTGGAAGAACGTGGCGTTAGATTCAGGAATCAGTTCCTCGCCCTTTATTTGCACGCTGTAACAAATATTCCTTTCGAAGTCGACCACGAACGCTGTGCAATTCAGGGTTCTGCACCTGTTATAATAGATGGATCGTTTCTTAAATCTTTGCATCATCACGCATCTGGCGATATTCTTTGTGAAAAATTAAGATTAATTTGGATGTCGCGATACATTAAACGCACATATTTCAGTTTTCTAAAAATCCTATTTTTCTTTTCTGAAGATTGTATTTAGAAGTACATTTCAAGTACTATGTATCAGAATTCTTGACATAACTAAACAGTTCATTAAAGGAATCTACGCAAAGTCTGCGAGAATATATATGAATTAATTGATGAATCACCTGTCAAAACAAGGCGTGATGATACCGTCGTTACCTATGGCATTTCTGTATAATATGGTTTCTATAGCGTTCCCTGGCTTGGCTCCGACGACTTTTTCCCATCCCGTATCTTCATCGCGACACTTTTGGTACCACCCACCTAGAGAATACGAGTGCACATTGTATAAAGCAATTGTGAGCCGCAATTGTACAGCTGTCTGTTGAGCGTACCATGCATTTATCGGATCACTGGTTCTAAATAAAAAACGTGGCTATGCCGGATTCACACAGAGACTACTGTTTAATACATTTTACAAATCGTCATTCAAATTTTTATTATTAAAACCGTTGGTAGAATAAAAAATAATTTACCAGTTACTTTCACAAAATAATTTTCTCAATATCAATAAACTCAAGAAAACAATTTGTCAACAAAATTATATCTTCTAGCTTGCTCTCGTAACGTTTTTGGAAATCTACGTCTATTACCCTTTTTAAAGGTTTCATTCCGTCTCCTCTTTCATCGTGAAAATAACATTGATTATCACCTGTACTCGAAACGATGCACCAGATGGAAATTATGCCAATAAAACGTAACATCTTCGTCGTTATCTTCTACCTGCGAGCGCGACAGGACAGACAGATAAAACC
Organism: Ooceraea biroi; assembly: GCF_003672135.1. Taxonomy (NCBI): domain Eukaryota; kingdom Metazoa; phylum Arthropoda; class Insecta; order Hymenoptera; family Formicidae; genus Ooceraea; species Ooceraea biroi. Next base: position 10,508,671 of record NC_039509.1, read on the forward strand.
AGCTGCGGAAAGTTGCCTCAGGGACTTCCGGATAGTATTATTAGTAATTCTGGACCGACATTCTCCACCTCTAATCGCACCACTGATTCACTTGCACGTGTAAACGTCGTTGCATAATGCCGCTATCACGTGTAAAAGCTGAAATCAGCATTATTATTCGCGTATGACATTAGATCGAACAAGCCAGCTGAAGAAGCGACCAAGTACGATCATCCACGTTAGCGGCGCATTCTTCGAAGACCCCCTCCTAGCTTCAAGGTTCTGAGATAATGCAATGTTTTTCAGTAAGCGAGTCAGCGTGCATGAAGTTATGCATATCGTTTTTACTTGCCGCTTTGGTTTTGCTTATCTCTTAACCGTAAACGCGCGACATAATTCATGACAGAACGATTCGCAGCATAATTTCTGCTCCTCATCCGACATAAATCAAAACAGCAAAGAGAGAATAACAGGTCAGCTATTTTTATAACAGCTCGTACGTTTTTTTTTAGATAAAGATCATTCGAGACAAACTGTGCAAATTGATGTCACGCAAAGAAACTCGTTTCATTAAGATGCGATCTTTAAATAAAAGAGTCAATTCAAATAGCTTCACAGCTTCATAGCTTCAAACTCTCTCATCTTCTCTCTCATCAGGACCCACCAGAAACTAAAAGCGTCTCTTCAGGAGTTCCAAACCGTTGAACCTGATTCTCTTGCTCTTCGTGTCTTCTGCAGCATCCACTCACGCTTTAGTGCGGGAGCTGATCCGTGATTGCTCTCTTTGGCAGCAACGATCACATCCAGTGTGCATCCTCTCGGAATCAATGAAGATTTCTGTGCCTCCTGCGTAGTTTCAGCCCCGTGCGCTTCTCGGCGTCGTCGAGCCGTGCTCGTGGTTCACTCTCGGCGGACATTCGTTTTTGCGGGAGTGCAAATACAGCGGGATTGACGTCGTTCCACTAACCGACTGCGAGGCAGACACGTAACGAAATGAAAAGCAATTGCGCGCCCTGCCACTACGGATGCGATGAGGAAGAGCAGAGGGGCATCCACGCCATCCGTCCACCTGATCGGACGATCGGATGCGGCTGGGTAAATACCGCACCGCGCGTTCATCCATTCACCTTTGGTAGTCGTAAAAAAGAGAGAGAGAGAGAGAGCGAAAAAAAACGATGGCGAGGTCGGCAAACGATTATCCGGGATGCGACGGCCGAGTGTGAGTTTGCTCACCGGTGACACAAATTCAGCCTGCCTCGTCGTTATCTGCAGCCACGTAGTGCACCAAGTATAATATACTAGCATGACACAGAATAACTATTGTTATCGTCTTCATGCATTTGATGATCGCTCTAGCAATACTTATGTCAATACGATTAATGATATCAACAAATTATCTGGAGGCAGGAATAGATCAGGAGGGAGATGGCCAATGGGACTCTCCAATCGATCTTGGATCTAACTTAATGGGATAGAAATTTAATAAAGGAAATTTAATGGAAGAAGAATACAGAAGACGTTCGTTTTTTTCGATACGTTGTCATTTATGCAGCCGCCGAATGTTACCTCTCCTTAGATCAATGTAGCTTCCCACGTTGCAACGGCAATTATAATGGAACAAGCATCGGAAGTCTATATCGATAGCGAACATCGAAACTCGTGTCCTTCGTTTTACGTAACTGTCTGGCATCGTTTACGCTCGTTAGCCAGCAGCACACGTATATCGATACGGCAAAACGAAACGTCCGATATGCTTCGCAAAATGAGATTCTTTCGGATGCGTAACGTTAACAAGACGGCGTGACGAAATTCCGGACAGTTGCGTTTGCAGGATTTCGTTATGTAGTAATGATATCTGTCAACAGAAGTCCTTATGAAATATGGATCAATTAATTAACTGCTACAGCAAAGCACAGGTAGTCTTGTCTGTTTGTCGACAAATACTTTCGCTTTCACTGACGCTAGTTGCTTCACTTTTACTCTTATCACTAGTGGTGTGCACTTACCTATTACCAAACATGAGTGAAACAGCATCGATTTATCAATTTAGAACGGATACGTCAAGTTGCGGGTATGACGGTCTTACATAAATAACATACTTGTCGAAATACATTACAAAAAAAGTGTAATAAAAAGAAAGTAAGCAGGTAAAATACATTTAAATATTTCTTTTAATTGTGCATATTTCCTTTTGAAAACGCTTTGTGTGATTACTTATCCTTCGTTCAACGGTTGCCTAACTTCTCAGCATCCTGAGATATTTTCAAAACATTTGCATATGTATATGTATGCTTAACGAGATTTGTTTGCATGATTATTCTTGTGGTATTGTCTATGACACGGTTAGGAGTTTAAATTGCATGTACAACAATGAGCGCAATCGATTCGATCAATTTTACGTAAATCGATGCCATCGTTCCTGACGAATAACGATGGTGTCATTGGCCCGTATAAATGAAAACCAATTTCCTTTCTATGGACAGAACATATACAATCGCAGATTTGGACTGAACAAGTACAAAGCAAGATAACGTAGATTGAAATAAATACAAAATATATATGTACATAACTGTTAAAAATTCATATCTAAACTCTTTTATATTTTGCACATTTTTGTATTATTTATAGTTTATGACACAAAAATTTGATATTTTTAGGTAAATTTGATATTATGTGAGCGTTATGTGGAGCAAAATCTTTACGTCGTTTATTCGCTATTACTGGTCGTTCGTGATCCAATGCTTCCTTTAGTTTATATAATTATTGTTTAACGATCAGCTGCGACAGTTTCATTTAGTTTTAATAGTTCATAATAAAGTATATCTTCCTGATCCTACCAAATATGGAGTATGATTTTTTGATTATGAATATTCCTTTTTTGCATTGATATTAATGATTGACTGGGTTCCATGGCACCTACGACATTTTGCGTTTAGGATTGTTATAATAAATCCATTTTTCACCGGTCACAATTCGACATAAAAAACTCTTCCTTTTCTGCCTAGCAAAGAAAAGCAAGTGCTCAAACTATTCGCGATAGCATTTTCAATTGGTGCAGTATCCATTTTCCGTCTTTTCGAATTCTACGTTCATATGTGCGTTGACCGGAGCAGTGGGTCATCGATTTTACATACATACATCAGAGGTATAGAATACTGGTAAAATATGGACAACCATCAAACTGTTATTTGCAATTCATCTTGTTTTATGTTTAATGAATGATTTAAAATGCAACTTTAAATGACAATTTCAGATATTGTAGTACTAAATAGAAACAGCAAAGTGCATGAATAACACTTTGCTTAATTATATTGATTAATTAGCTAAAAGAAATCTTGATGTATTTTTTTTAATCACTACGTTTTGTTGAGTTATTTGTGATAGATGAATGTATTAAATCTGAATAGCATCTTGCAATATATTAGCTTAATTGATTCTGCAATATACGCATGTCAACGAATATTTTTATTTTGTTTACGATTTTGTATAAACAACTTTTTAGATGATTTGGGAAGAAATACAAAGATTATACATATTTTTTACAACTTATTTTTAACTTATATAACTTATTTTTACTGTATTCTTGACATAACAATAAAAGGGAAAGAGAATACATGGTACACTGCCTCTTTCTAACAAAAATAATATTAGTTTCTATAGGTGAACCAGTGTTAGATTAGATCCATTAAACGTATATTATAACTGCAAAACAACGGGTTAAAATCTAGAACATGATGGTTACGTATGTATCTTCAATACATATTTGATAAATACCTTAGGACGCATAATATCATCAAAGAATGATATTAGAGAGATTTACTCGAAAAAGGTTGAGTCTCAAACAGCATATAGCATCTATTGTTAAAAAGAAATTAACCTTTCAAAATTGCATATTAAAATTTGGCGAACTTGCTTGATTTCCCGTGAATGATAGTTTTACATAAACAGATACTCGTAATTTAGTATCTTTATACGGAAAGATGATAAGAAAACTAAGTAATTGATCGGCGATGAAAAGAATTAAATAGATGTTTATTTGTAATGTTTATTTACAGAAAGACATTTATGAGACAAACTTTTAATAGTACTTTAATGTAGCTCACCTCTTTTCACTGTTCCAGTATTACGTGTTCAATCTTATTCCATTCGTTCTTTTTTTCTTTCATCAAGTACATCTCGTTTTGTCTGGAAAAATGTACACCATTAATCTAATATGCCAAAGTGTTGGCCTCTTAAAACTATTGCTAAGATACATATAAAATATAAAATAAATTCATTGTATTAGATTTTTATACACATAAAAGAAATATCTTATTGTTACAAACCATATTCTAAATTTACCTATCATCCTTCATATCATGCATTCAAATTTTCTTTATTAAATTAATTATATTCTTCATCAGTCATTGATATCCTGTTTTTTCTTAATTGCATGCATTAATCACGAATGCACGAATACTCTTTATCAAAATCTGTAAATCGCAGAATTGCTAATAGTCATTTAGATAATGTAAGAAGACATAAGTTAGCTCTTTGTGTGTGTGTGTGTGTGTGTGTGTGTGTGTGTGTGTATTAATGAGATATTACTTACATTGTGGAAATTTCATTTTAATAATGTCCCATGTAGTTAAGGCCAGAGATACTCTATTGTCATCGATTTCGTCGATTCTGTGATTGACCGTACATATATGTATTTCAACTAATGCAATTTTTGTCTGTTTATTTTATAGGAAGTGTAACAATTGCAAAAGAAACAAACATATTTTGTAAATGTACGTGTGCTTTTATCTATTCCAATATACTTTCAAACAAGCAATCTGCTTGTTATTATTGTATCGAGTACATGAAGGTGAAGTAGGACATTGATACTTTAACCAGCTGCAAACAAGTACGTTCCTATTTGCAATAGTTGCACAAGGTATGCGAAATTATTCATATAATGTATTATAAGTGTCTAATAAATGTGTTACTATATTATGGAAATATGTATAATATGTGTAACATATACATATACAGGGTGTCTGGTGACTTCGCGACTGCCGATTAATGGCGTATAGTTTGGACTTAGCTGAGTAGAAAAGTCCTGTACCAGTTTGCGATTTTCACAATAACAACCGATTAAAGTAAACGAATAAGAGCGCGGCTTGTGCAGCGAGGCAGCGGTACCAGAAAGCGTGTATTGCATCACTTCTGTGAGTGAAGAGGGTGAGGCGAAAAATCGTGCGAAGATTCGCGAGACCATTCCCACTCCATCCCCACCGCATGCTACAAAACACGCTTTCTGGTGTCACTGCCTCTATCACTGCCTCACTGCGCCGTAACGAACAACGAGCGCGCGGCCCTCCTACCGACGGCCTCGCTGCACGAGCCGCGCGCTCTCATTGTACTGATTCGCTAATTTTCTTTTATTAATACCTCAAAATTGTACGTGGTTGTTTGCACAATAGTACAGGACTTTTTAATTCAATTTGACGAGATCTACCTGTGAGTAAAGGTGGGAAAAGGTTTTTCGCCTTATGCGAAACACCTTGTATACAATATGTGTTGGAGTAAGTTTTGCATGCTTTCATTAGCAATATAAAAATACATTAAAATGAGGATAACGCGCACAATACTTCCATAAATGTTACATGACTTTCTACTTTATCATGCAGAGTGTGGCGAATTCTCGTTGACCAGATAATCACGCTCACTCTTATGCGATTAATAGCTTATTACGCGATCGAGTAGCTAGGTTGATCACATGTTATATGTGAAAAGTTAAATACCCTTAGTTATACACTGAGAAAAATGGTTTGATTGTACCACCAAGATATGATAGAATGTATTTTGGTTAAACCAAGCAGAATTCTAGTTATCACAAAAGGACTGGATATTTTATATCTAGAACTTTTGATAGACTGTACTATAATCTGGTAATTCCTAAAGGAATTCTGATTCGTCCATTTTCTAGCAGACTGGTTGAAACTATCAGATTTCTAATTACTGCAACCAGATTTTTCTTCAGTGTGCGGAATACAATAACCTGCTTGCTTCAACAATACGTATAAATAAATGAAATAGCTTTACTGTAGCAAAACATTCTATAGATGCTGTAAATAATCCACCGGCACTCAGGGTGAAAATTTTGTGGCTCCTTTCTAATAGAAACAGTATTAGTTTCTGTATGTGTAACGGTGCTAAGTACCATGAAACGTTGTATCTATAAAAATATAATTAACAATGTGAGAAGTATAAGATAGATAAAGATTAATAAGTGTTCGTACATACACGGTAAAAAACATTTTGTATTTCTGTTAAAATTGTCTTGTGTAGAAATTTTTGTTTTAAATGTTTAACATACTCTTATGTTAAGGTAACATATTGTCGTTGTGTTATTTGAACTTTTCTTGAGTTAATATTCACCGTTTCAAAGAGTTAAAATAACATAACATGTAAATGCATGGATTCTTGATGATATATTTTATATGTTAAAATGAACAGATAAGTTGTGTTACTTTTCTCTCTATAACAACTTCCATCTGTTAAAGCGATATGTCTCTTATGTCGATTTAAACAACTAAGGTAGGTGAACCAAATAAGCCCCGCGCCCTAATAAGGCCCAGCTTTTAAATTTCCCACTAAATGAATATGGAAAGACTACGTGACTAATATGTAATAGTGTGAGTGTTAAATATTCGTCTAGCTGGGTTCTCTCGAACGCAGATCTGTTGGAGTCTGCAATCGTATAACGTCAGCGAAAGGATATACTCGTTACCTTTTGTTAAAAAGTTGCTGCAAAATAGTGTGAGTAGTTTTATTTATTTATGCAAGAATATATATATTTTTAGTTTTTATTACTTATACTTTGTCTATTCATCTATAGGATACAGAGACATTATTACGATATTCCTTGTAGTTTTTTTTATTAGTGAATGATAAATTAGAACAGTTACTTTTGCCTAATAAGGCCCATTCGATTTTCACTCGGGCTATATTAAGAGTATTGAAACTAATCTTATTATCAGTTTTTTCAGGTTAAAAAGGAAAAGTTTAGTAATAGAAGTTCAGTCAGAGATGGTAAATTTACAAGAAAATAAGTATTTTTATTAAGTTACTTGTTAAATTTGTCTATTAGTTATTTAAATGTTTTAATTGTTAAAATAGCCAAAAGATGGTAAATTTACGAGAAGATAAGTATTTTTGTTACTTTTTGATGATTTATGTTAAATGTATAATAAATTGTATAATCCGTTTTTTTTGTTAAGGGGATGCTGGAGCTGCTAGTGAACTTCTTCGCGATGGTGGTGCCATTTGCACAATAAAATGCTTTTTACAAAAATTTGGCAATTTGTACGCACAAAATTGCACCCATGCCCTCTCGGAATAAAATAAAGGAATATAATGAAGCTTTTCAAAGTGACTTTAGGAGCGTAATCAAAAAGAAAATTTTAATTTTCTTGATTCTGTAAAGAAGATTAAAATGTTCTCTTTTATTACGCTTCTAAAGTCACTTCGAAAAGCTTCATTATATTCCTTTATTTTATTCTGAGAGGGTATGGGTGCAATTTTATGTGTACAAATTGCCAAATTTTTGTAAAAATCATTTTATTGTACAAATGGCAGCACCATCGCAAAGAAGTTCACTAGCAGCTCTAACATCCCCTTAAGTTTAATGTGAGCCTTATTAAGACCTGACGTTTCTTATAAGGCCCAAAATATGTTTTTTTAATGTAACGCAAATAGTGGAAAATTTAAAAATAAAGCAATTCCTTAAGGTTTTTTCCAAAGTTTAATAAATAAACAATTAATTAAAAACAGTACAGTCTCTTTTTTGTATAATCCTTTAACTTATTAAACATTAACAATAAGATGGGCCTTATTTATCTTAGTTCTAAAAATTGTAAGAATAACATTTTATTTTAAGTAAATTTAATATTATCAATATGTAAATGCAACATAAACTTTACTTCCACATAATGTCCAAGTGTTACAATTTTGTGTTAATTTTTTACATATTACTTGTGTTATTTATTTACATATTTGCCTTCTGTTAAATTAACATTAAAATTAGAGTGGATAAATTAAGACATGTAACAGGTGTCAAATTTAACACAAAATTTTTGCCGTGTATGAGTTCTTTAATTCGTACTTTCCTCATTAAAAGCTATTAGGACAAAGTTGCACACACGATACATAAGACTACGACCTAACACTATTACTTACGTAATTTCATATACGTGATTACTATAATCTGTAACTTCTTGCCCAACATAATTGGATAGGAATAGGATTATCAGAATGAAAAGTACAGCCCAAAGGTGTAATAAAACCTCGTCCATCCTTTCCATAGGTGATTCTATTTGAAATATCTAAAATATTTATAAATATGGATGCATAATCAATATTTTATAAAATGCATCACTTTGCACAAAATCTAAAGTTTCCTATAGATGAATTTAAATATATACAAAAGCAGTTATCTTCTTAGATATATATTTCCTGTCAGCTTTTAATTCTATCATAAAATTTCTAAAATTTAATATTCGGATTTTTCATCATTTTTGGTCACATTTTCTATCTTCAAGATTGTTATAAGGTGTTAGTTGTAAGTTGTTTAAAAATAATCCTGGAAGTAAGAAAACTCACTCGAAAAAGATTGCAAGTCATGCAGAGCACAGTAGTTATTATCATAACAAAAAGTGTTCCTTCCATACTAGTTATCAAATGTTTAGCGAACCTTAAATAAATATTATTATTAAAAAATAAAAACATTATATCAGACAGTATCAATATAAAGGATTCAATTAACAATTGTACAATATTTCTAGATAGTTTCAATCACAGACAATTTTTAGTAGTTTTCTATAATTTTATTAGCTACATGAAAAGTTATCGATTCTGTATATCTAATATTGTGTATATCTAATATTTTATTTTGTTTATAACAAGTGGCAGGAAAACTATAACTGTTACAATCATCCGTGATTATTAGCATCATCCGTAATCATGTAATGTATATATGATATAATTATAATACCAACTCCATAGCTTGGCGTTGTATATCTATGGCACATATCATCTTTCTGCATATCACATTTCTATTCTTTATATGACACTTATGTAACAACTCGGACGCCATTGCTTGTTCAATACGGTAGCTGTAAATAAAATTTCTCCTGTAATTAAATCATCTTTCCAGATGCTTTGAAACAGAACACGTAATTCTTCTGATAATAATCTAAACATCGATTGTTTTTTTCCCATTAATCTCCTAAAATTTACCTAGCAATTTCAAACATACCGCAGACATGCTGCAAATACGAAAACAACATGGTTCCTGTCCCTGTAAATACAATTGCCCCCGTAACACTGGCAGCAGTCAAATGCACAAGAACTAAAAAATAATACTTCTCGGAGACATTGAAGTACTCTGTCACAAATTGCATCGTACGAATTGCATAAGACTCATTTTTCGGTACAACGATATCAAGAACGAACGGCAAATATATTATGACAGAATTACCACATAAGCCGCATACAAGAAGTACTGAAAACGAAGAAGTCTTTATATAAAACCAGTTTTTATTTGTGTTCCCAACATTCCTTAACTTTGTTTTAATATATGTTTTTATATTGTGCTAGTTAAATCTTTTTTATGATCTTTTATATATATTTCTTTCTTTCTTTTCACTTCTTCTTACTTATTATTATAGTCGTAACATGGTTTGCAAAGTATCCATATTTGTCATAGATAGCAATTTCGTTTCTATCCTTTAGCCGGTCGTAGATGTATTGCAGTTGGTCGAATAAATATGTGATCTATCGTATTAAAAATATTTTATGCCATATACCGCAAAGTTTGTCGACATTGCCACATACAAGGATTTATGGCAGCCGCTTTTTTTACTGGAAGAAGTGGTGGCACAACTTACAGTTTTCATGTGAATCCAAAATATGATAGGTAGACTCGTTAACATGGCATAGAGTGACGTGGAAGAGAATATTCTGACAATAAAATCAAAACTACATTCTGCAATGAAAAGTCTTGAGAGCTGGAAACATTAAATTTATTGATCTTACTGGCGAAGTATCAATTACATAATGCTAAATCACACAGTTCAATGATAAATAATCAATAAGCTTAAGGAAACGATAAAATTAAATTCGAATGACCCGCGGTGACATGACATTAGTCCGTCGTTTTAACGTCATTACATTGATCACTTTGGTCAATCTCTGACGTTATTCTTGTAGGGTATCCTAACGAAGTATTGACATACCTGAAATACAACGCTGCTTATCAGAATACTGTAAAGTAATGTTGCCTGTAAATGAGTGACTATCGTTTTCTCGCCAAGCCACAGGCCGAAAGGGAGCAGAAGTAGCCGATTGGAGTTGAAGAACCGCTTCTTAATACAGACCATTACTTGTGATCATTGAAGCTTCGCATTTGACTGCGAAATGAAAATATAAAGCAATAATCCTCCCCTGATAGAGGGAGGTGGCGGTACCACCAGAGTGTTTTATGACTTTTTTCTCGTTTCGCGTATGTAATTTCCAAGTAAATTATTTAAGGTGTTTAAATTGGTATAAACGTAAAACAAGATGGTACATGATACTATCATGCGATTGTAGCAGCTGTTTGATAACAATTTAATGTCTTCGTATGAGACTGGCGCTCAAGAAATTTATCACAAAAAAGAAAAAAAATTTCACTGCGTGTTTCCTTGCCACGGTAAAATATTCGTAAAATGATGCCAGAGGAAGAAGTACGCGCAAGCGCAGTTCCCTTTTCTAACGCTCTATAGCGATCAGTTCGTTGTGTGCAGTCATGATATTCGCATATGCGTTACCAGAGGTTCATCGATTTTATATACGTCTAAAGTCTGGAATTACTGGTAAAGTACGGACAACTATCGAATTGTTACTGGCAAATAATTTCGTCTTATGCTTAATGAATTATTGAAAATGTAACTTTTTAAGTGTAAATTCAAGATATTCTGTGTTGTAAAATGTAAATATAAACAGTAAAGTGCATGAATAACACCTTGCTCAATTATATTGATTAATTAGTTAGAAGAAATCTTTATGTATTTTTTCTAATTATTATACTACGTTTTGTTGAGTCATTTGTGATAGATTAATGTTTGAAGTTCGAATAGTATCTTGCAATATATTAGTTTAAGTAATTCTGCAATATACGCATGTCAACGAATATTTTTATTTTGTTTACGATTTTGTATAGACAACTTTTTAAATGATTTGGGAAGAAATACAAAGATTATACATATTTTTTACAACTTATTTTTAACTTATATAACTTATTTTTACTGTATTCTTGACATAACAATAAAAGGGAAAGAGAATACATGGTACACTGCCTCTTTCTAACAAAAATAATATTAGTTTCTATAGGTGAACCAGTGTTAGCTTAGATCCATTAAACGTATATTATAACTGCAAAACAACGGGTTAAAATCTAGAACATGATGGTTACGTATATATCTTCAATACATATTTGATAAATACCTTAGGACGCATAATATCATCAAAGAATGATATTAGAGAGATTTACTCGAAAAAGGTTGAGTCTCAAACAGCATATAGCATCTATTGTTAAAAAGAAATTAACCTTTCAAAATTGCATATTAAAATTTGACGAACTTGCTTGATTTCCCGTGAATGATAGTTTTACATAAACAGATACTCGTAATTTAGTATCTTTATACGGAAAGATGATAAGAAAACTAAGTAATTGATCGGCGATGAAAAGAATTAAATAGATGTTTATTTGTAATGTTTATTTACAGAAAGACATTTATGAGACAAACTTTTAATAGTACTTTAGTGTAGCTCACTTTTCCACTGTTCCACTCTTCCTCTTTTCACTGTTCCAGTATTATATGCTCAATCTTATTCCATCCGTTCTTTTTTTTTTATCAAGTACATCTTCTCGTTTTGTCTGGAAAAATGTACACCATTAATCTAATATGCCAAAGTGTTGGCCTCTTAAAACTATTGCTAAGATACATATAAAATATAAAATAAATTCATTGTATTAGATTTTTATACACATAAAAGAAGTATCTTATTGTTATAAACCATATTCTAAATTTACCTATCATTCTTCATATCATGTACATCTTCTTTAATAAATCTTTGCTAACAATGTAACTTCTTCTCCTACTAATAACAATATTGCAGCAGTCATCATCCCCAAATGCATTCAAATTTTCTTTATTAGATTAATTATATTCTTCATCAGTCATTGATATCCTGTTTTTTCTTAATTGTATGCATTAATCACGAATGCACGAATACTCTTTATCAAAATCTGTAAATCGCAGAATTGCTAATAGTCATTTAGATAATATAAGAAGACATAAGTTAGCTCTTTTTATGTGTGTGTGTGTGTATGTGTATTAATCCTTAACAACCTTCGATATTTTTGGCTATATAACTACCTTCGTGGGGTAAATTTTTACCCTATGAAGATCAATAATAATAAATTAAATTTAAATAAAATTCTATATATTTTGATGATGGTCAATAACACAATACTCATCGTATTTTATATTTAGACATGTATTTATGAAAAAACATATTTTTATAAAATCACAGCACTGTTTTTAATTAGTCTCATTATTTTAAAAAAATTGTCAACTCTTTAAAAAACTAAAGACGACATATAAACTAGCTTCTTTAGCTCAACATAAAAATCTTTTTTATATTAACAAAGCTTCATATTATAAAACGTTATAAAATAATAACAATAACCAGAAAATACTAAATATAAAAATTCTGACAACGATTTTTATAGCCATATCATACTCTACTTATAATTGCTACTGCCTTAAATTAAACCGCAGCGCCTCGCCCGTCTACCTGCTACGAGTGTGGAGTCTCTACTGAGATTACATAGAACCGCGACATAAACAATTGGACAGCGCGTTAGTTATAAGCGGAAATTTTATGCGTGGGGTAGTATTTTACCCCACGAAGGTAGTTAAGGGTTAATGAGATATTACTTACATAGTGAAAATTTCATTTTAATAATGTCCCATGTAGTTAAGGCCAGAGATACTCTATTGTCATCGATTTCGTCGATTCTGTGATTGACCGTACATATATGTATTTCAACTAATGCAATTTTTGTCTGTTTATTTTATAGGAAGTGTAACAATTGCAAAAGAAACAAACATATTTTGTAAATGTACGTGTGCTTTTATCTATTCCAATATACTTTCAAACAAGCAATCTGCTTGTTATTATTGTATCGAGTACATGAAGGTGAAGTAGGACATTGATACTTTAACCAGCTGCAAACAAGTACGTTCCTATTTGCAATAGTTGCACAAGGTATGCGAAATTATTCATATAATGTATTATAAGTGTCTAATAAATGTGTTACTATATTATGGAAATACGTATAATATGTGTAACATATACATATACAGGGTGTCTGGTGACTTCGCGACTGCCGATTAATGGCGTATAGTTTGGACTTAGCTGAGTAGAAAAGTCCTGTACCAGTTTGCGATTTTCTCAATAACAACCGATTAAAGTAAACGAATAAGAGCGCGGCTTGTGCAGCGAGGCCGTCGGTAGGAGGGCCGCGCGCTCGTTGTTGGTGACGGTGCAGCGAGGCAGCGGTACCAGAAAGCGTGTATTGCATCACTTCTGTGAGTGAAGAGGGTGAGGCGAAAAATCGTGCGAAGATTCGCGAGACCATTCCCACTCCATCCCCACCGCATGCTACAAAACACGCTTTCTGGTGTCACTGCCTCTATCACTGCCTCACTGCGCCGTAACGAACAACGAGCGCGCGGCCCTCCTACCGACGGCCTCGCTGCACGAGCCGCGCGCTCTCATTGTACTGATTCGCTAATTTTCTTTTATTAATACCTCAAAATTGTACGTGGTTGTTTGCACAATAGTACAGGACTTTTTAATTCAATTTGACGAGATCTACCTGTGAGTAAAGGTGGGAAAAGGTTTTTCGCCTTATGCGAAACACCTTGTATACAATATGTGTTGGAGTAAGTTTTGCATGCTTTCATTAGCAATATAAAAATACATTAAAATGAGGATAACGCGCACAATACTTCCATAAATGTTACATGACTTTCTACTTTATCATGCAGAGTGTGCCGAATTCTCGTTGACCAGATAGTCACGCTCACTCTTATGCGATTAATAGCTTATTACGCGATCGAGTAGCTAGGTTGATCACATGTTATATGTGAAAAGTTAAATACCCTTAGTTATACACTGAGAAAAATGGTTTGATTGTACCACCAAGATATGATAGAATGTATTTTGGTTAAACCAAGCATAATTCTAGTTATCACAAAAGGACTGGATATTTTATATCTAGAACTTTTGATAGACTGTACTATAATCTGGTAATTCCTAAAGGAATTCTGATTCGTCCATTTTCTAGCAGACTGGTTGAAACTATCAGATTTCTAATTACTGCAACCAGATTTTTCTTCAGTGTGCGGAATACAATAACCTGCTTGCTTCAACAATACGTATAAATAAATGAAATAGCTTTACTGTAACAAAACATTCTATAGATGCTGTAAATAATCCACCGGCACTCAGGGTGAAAATTTTGTGGCTCCTTTCTAATAGAAACAGTATTAGTTTCTGTATGTGTAACGGTGCTAAGTACCATGAAACGTTGTATCTATAAAACATGATAAAAATATAATTAACAATGTAAGAAGTATAAGATAGATAAAGATTAATAATTTTTCATACATATGCATGAGTTCTTTGATTCGTACTTTTCTCATTAAAAGCTATTAGGCCAAAGTTACGAACACCACACATAAAACTACTACTTACGTAACTATTACTTACGTAATTATATATACGTGATTACTATGATCTATAACTTCTTGCCCAACATAATTGGCTAGGAACAGGATTACCAGAATGAAAAATACAGCCCAAAGGTGAAATAAAATCTCGATCATCCTTTCCATAGGTGATTCTATTTGAAATAGCTAACATATTATAGATGTGTAATTAATATTTTATAAAACGCATTACTTTGCACAAAATCTACAGTTTCCTCCAGATAAAGTAAAAGATATAAAAAAGCAGTTATCTTATTAGATATATATTTCTCGTTAGTTTGTAATTCTATCATATAATTAGCAAAATGTAATATTCGGATGTTTCATTTTTGGTCACGTTTCCTATCTTCAAGATTAGCATAAGATGTTAGTTGTAAGTTGCTATAAATAACCTTGAAAGTAAGAAAACTCACTCGAAAAAGATTGCAAGTCATGCTAAGCACAGTAGTTATTACCATAACGAAAACTGGTCCTTCCATACTAGTTATGAAATGGGTAGCGAGTCTTAAACAAATATTATTATTAAAAAATAAAAACATTATATCAGACAGTATCAATATAAAGGATTCAATTAAACTACAATTGTACAATATTTCTAGATATTTTCAATCGCAGATATTTTCTGGTAGTTTTCTATAGTTTTATTAGCTACATGATTCAAAAGTTATCGATTATGTATATGTATATCTAATATTTTATTTTTTTTTATAACAAGTGGCAGGAAAACCATAACTATTACAATGCTTTATTAGCATCATCCGTACATGTAATGTGTATATCATATAAATATAATACTAACTCCATAGCTTGGCGTTGTATATCTATGGCACATATCATCTTTCTGCATATTACAATCCCATTCTTTATATGAAAGTTATGTAACAATTCGATCGCCATTGCTTGCTCAATGCGATAGCTGTAAATAATATTCCTTCTGTAATTAAATCATCCTTCCAGATTCTTTGAAACGTAATTCTTCTGATAATCTAAAAATCGGTTGTTTATACCACTAATTATTTCTTTACCTGGCAATTTCAAACATACCACAGATATGCTGGAAATACGAAAGTACCATTGTTCCCGCCCCTGTAAATGCAATTAACCCTATAGTACCACTTGCGGTCCAATGCATAAAAAGTAAAACACAATACTTCTCTGAGACATTAAAATATTCGGACACAAATTGCATCGTATGAATTGCATAAGACTCATTTTTTGATACAATTATGTCAAATATGAACGGCCAATAATATAATATGACAGAAGTACCACATAGGCCGCATACAACAAGTGCTGAAAATGAAGAAGAAGTCTTTATATAAAAACAGGTTTTATTTGTATCTCAAATATTCCTCAACCTTTTTTTCTATCTATTGTACTAATAAACACTTTTTTATGACCTTTTATATGTATATATTTCCTTCTTTTTACTTCTTCTTACTTATTATTGTAGTCGTAATATGATTTCCAATGTATCCATATTTATCATAGATAGCAATTTCGTTTCTATCCTTTAGCCGGTCGTAGATGTATTGCAGTTGATCGAATAAATATTTCATCTATTCGTGTTAATAATTTTATGCCATATAATATTTTATGCGCAAAGTTTGAAAGGACATTGTCACATACAAGGATTTATGGCAGCTTCTTTTTTTCTGGAAGAAATAGAGGCACAACTTACAGTTTCCATGTGAATCCACAATACGACAGACAGACTCGTGAACATGACAAAGAGTGACATGTAAGAGAATATTCTGGTAATAAAGTCAAAGTTACATTCTGCAATGAAAAGTCTTGAGAGCTGCAAACATTAAATTTATTGATCTTAATGGCGAAGTATCAATTACATAATGCTAACACTTGACACAGTTCAATAATAATCAACAAGCCTAAGGAGACTATAAAATTAAATTGCAATGATTCGAGGTACTAAACTAGCATACCAAAGCTAAAATGACGTCAGTCAAACTGGTAAGTACTGGTCCAGTTATGTCAAATGTTTCTCATTGAAATATAACCATACTGGAAAGAACACTGCCGTACTCCACGGTACCGAGAGCCAGTCAGAGAGAGAGAGAGAGAGAGAGAGAGAGAGAGAGAGAGAGAGAGAGAGAGAGAGAGTGATAGTTAGAGATAGTTGGGACAGTGTTGTCTCTTTTTAGTGTAAACTGCCATGATTGAAAACATTAGTTCCGACTTGTTCTCGTGTGTGTGTGTGTGTGTGTGTGTGTGTGTAGTGTGTGAGAAATAAAGTGTGCGATCCATTGACGATCCATCGAATTAAAAATAGGAAAGTCTTGTTACATTTATTAATAATCTCCATTGATCAAATAGAAGTTGGTGTGGAAAATACTTGCTAGAGAGCCTCTGAGCCAAATGGAAATCTGAAAATGAATATGTATATATATTCGAAGCTTTATTTCATGCATATATCAAATCGAAGAGGCAAATACTTCCAAAATTAATTAATGATGTATCACTGACGGAGAGATCCGATTGTATAATAAGGCGAACTAACCACGCTTTTAATCTCTTCCCACTTCAAAATATCGACCTATGGAGCTTAAATACTTTCAATCAATCAGAGGCTTTCTAAGAATGACACGAGCTCAGCCTAACTATCTCGCTCACACAGCTCTGACCGCACGAGAATACAGAAGATGCTCCTTCCAGTATGATTATATTTCAATGATGTTTCTAGTAGGTCGTACATCACAGATAATGTATATATAAATGTTGTTTCGTTCTTTTGTCTACAAAAAGTCTTTCTAAATACACATATATGTTCTAATATATTTTAATATAATTAATATATTTCACATACATATTATTTTATTACTTAAGAAAGACACATGTATCTTTTTTATAATAGATCTTCTCTATAATAAACAATAATGTAGTGCGTACAATTTTAGTTTTACATTTTTTAAATTTCCATAATTAAAATTATTATTCAAATGTCATTAAAACTTCCTTAAAAAGTCACGTATCGCCATGTTACGTCTTTTTAATGATTTGAGGTATAATCTATCCATGACATTAGTCCGTCATTTTAACGTCATTAGATTGATCACTTTTGATCTATCTCCGACGTTATTTTCATGTAGGTATCCTAATGAAGTATTGACATACCTGAAATACAATGCTGCCTATCAGAAAACTGCAAAGCAATGTTGCCTGAAAACGGGTGAATATCGTTTCCTCACCTGGCCACAAGCCGAAAGGGGCCAAAAGTAGCCGATTTGAGTTGAAGAACCGCTTCCTAATACAGACCATCATTGGCGGTCATTGAGGCTTCGCATTTGACTGCGAAATGAAAATATATAGCGATTCCTCAAGGGGTAGAAGGTGGTAGGGCAATCACCAGAGTGTTTTACGACTTTCCTCTCGCCTCGCCTATGTAATTTCTAAATTATTAAATTATTAAATTTGTTTAAATTGGCATAAAGATAACACAAGATGGTGCATGATACCACTACGCAATTGTAACAGCTGTTTCATGACAATTTCATGTCTCCGCGTGAGACAGACGCTCAAAGAAATTTATCTCAAAAAAGAAGTAAAATTTGAACGTGTGTTTCCTTCCCACGGTAAAGTTATTCGTAAAATGATACCGGAGAGGGAAGTACGCGCAAGCGCAGTTCCCTTTTCTACGCTATAGTTCGATAGTTCTCGATGTCTCAGTCAGTCCGTTGTGTGCAGTCGTAGAGTTCGTACGTGTGTTAGCAGAGTACCGGTTTATTGATTTTACATACGTGTATCTATAGAATTACTGGTAAAGTACGGACAAGTATTGAATTGTTACTCGCAATTAATTTTGTCTTATGCTTAATGACTTATTGAAAATGCAACTTTTTAAGTGCAAGGTTTTTTAAGTTTAAAATATTCTGTTTAGTAGTAAATGTAAATATAAAGAGTAAAGTGCATGAATATCACCTTGCTCAATTATATTCATTAACTAGCTAGAAGAAATCTTTGTGTATTTTTTTAACTACTACCTTGTGTTAATTTTTTTGTGATAGATTAATGTATGAAATCTGATTAGTATCTTGCAATATATTAGCTTAATTAATTCTGCAATTTTCGCATATTAACGAATATTTTTATTTTGTTTACGATTTGCATAGATAACTTTTTTTAGACATGATTTGGGAAGAAATACAAAGATTATACATAGTTTTCACAACTTTATTGTTGACAAAATATAAGGGAAAGAGAATACCAAAATATGGTAAATTGCCTCTTTATAACAAAAACAATATTAGTTTCTGCAAGTAAACCAGTGTTAGATTAGAACCATTAAATCATATATCTACAAAAAATGGCTTAAAATCTTGAATATGATTGTTGCGTATGTATCTTCAATACACATTTGATAAATATCTTAGAACGCATATTATCATCAAAAGCAGACGCAAAGAATGATACAGAGAGAAGAATGATATAGAGAGATTTACTCGAAAAAGCTTGAGTCTCAAGCAGCATACCGCATCTATTGTTAAAAAGAAATTCACCTTTCAAAATTGCATATTAAAATTTGGTGAACTTGCTTCAGTTCCCGCGAATGATAGTTTTACATAAACAGATACTCGTAATTTAGTATCTTTATACGAAAAAATGGTAAAAAAACTAAATAATTGATTTGGCGACGAAAAGAATTCAATAGATGTTTATATTTGCAATGTTTATTTACAGAAAGACATTTATGAGACAAACTTTTTATAGGATTTACCCACCTCTTTTCACTATTTCAGTATTATGTGCTTAATACATCCAATCCTTTTCCCTTTCGTCAAGTATATCTTCTCGTTTTGTCTGGAAAGATATACACCATTAATCTAATATGCCACAGTTAGTGTCTAAAAAATATTGCTAAGATATATATAAAATATAAAATAAATTTAATTTATTAGATTTTTATATTTATAAAAGAGGTATTTTATCGTAGTAAAACTAACTTGTTATAATTCTAAATTTACCTATCATCCTTCATATGATGTACACCGTCTTCAATAAATCTTTGTCAACAGTAACGTCTTATCCTAATAAAAATATTGCTGCAGCTATCCTCAAATGCATTCAAATTTTTTTTATTAGATTACTTATATTCTTCATCAGTCATTGATATTTTGTTCATTCTTAGATACATCGCATGCATTAATCACAAATATATAGATACTCATTATCAACATCTGTAAATCGCAGGATTACTATTAAGTCATTTAGACAGTGCAAGAAGACATAAGTTCAGCTTTCTTTAGCTGTGTGTATGTGTGTGTGTTAATGACATATTACTTACATTGTGGAAATTTCATTTAACTAATGTTCCATGTATTTAAGGCCAGAGATACTCTACTATCATCGATTTCGTCGATTCTGTGATTGACCGTACATATATGTATTTCAACTAATGCAATTTTTGTCTGTTTATTTTATAGGAAGTGTTACAATTGCAAAAGTAACAAACATATTTTGTATACATGTATATATACTTTATGTCTACTTACTTTATTCTAATATACTATCAGACAATCTGTTTGCTTGTTATTACTGCATGGAGTACATGAAGGTGAAGTAAGATATTGATGCACTCACCAGCTGTAAACAAGTACGTTCATGTTTGCAATATTTGCACAAGATATATACGACATTATTCATATAATGTATTATAAGTATATAAAAAATGTTAAATATATTATAAATAGACAGAAATACGTACAATATGTATAATATATATGTATAGAGTTTAGCAAGAGTATGGCAGCCCTGAAATATGTTGAAAAATACGCATTTTCGTGAAAAACGTTCCATATATAAGTCGTGATACGTCCCTTAATACCCTACAACTTTTGTGGAGTGTTTTTCACGACAATGCGTATTTTTCAAAATATTTCGGAGTTGTCATACTTTTGGTAAACCCTGCATAATCACTGTATATACTATATGTTGGAGCAAGTTTTACATGATTCCATTAGAAATATAATAATACGTTAAAACAAGAATAACACACACAGTACTTCCATAAAAGTTATATAACGTTCTTCTGCATCGTGCTAAGTGAGCCGACCTCTCGTTGGTCAGATAGTCACGCTCACTCTTATGTCATTACTACGACCGATTAGCTAGTCCGTATATGTAAAAACTTAAATATCCTTCGTATAGTAAAAGAAAAAGGAATCCTTTTCTAGCCTGTAGAATCCAATAATGTGCTTGCTTCAACAATACCTACAAATAAATGAAATAGCTTTACTGTTGCGAAACATTCTAAAGATGCTGTAAATAATCCACCGACACTCAGAGAGAAAATTGTATTGCTCCTTTGTAATAGAAACAGTATCAGTTTCTGTATGTGTAACGGTGCTAAGTACCATGCAACGTTGTATCTATAAAAAAAATGATTAAAACAAAATTAATAATATGAGAAGTATAAGATAGATATAGATTAATACTTTTTCGTACATGAGTTTTCCAATTTGGTTTTTCCTCATTAAATGCTATTAGAACAAAGGTGTAAGCACTACATAAGACTACTACATGACGCTATTACTTACGTAATTACATATATGTGATTACTACGATCTATAACTTCTTGCCCAACATAATTGCAGAGGAAAAGGAGTATTAGAATAAAAGATACAGCAAAAAGATGTAATAAACTCTCTCCCATCTGCTCCATAAGTGATTTTATTTGAAATATCTAAAATATTTTGTTTGTGTGATCAACATTTTATAAAACGCATCACTTTGCACAAAATCTAAAGTTTTCTATAGATAAATTAAATTATATACAAAAGCAGTTATCTTATTAGATATATATTTCTTGTCAGCTTTTAATTCTATCATAAAATTAGGAAAATTTAATATTCAGATTTTTCATCATTTTTGGTCACGTTTTCTGTCTTCAAGATTAGCATAAGATGTAAGTTGTTTATAAGTAATTCTGAAAGTAAAGAAACTCACTCGAAAAAGATTGCAACTCATGGCAAGCACAGTAGTTACTACCAAAACGAAAATTGTTCCTTCCGTATTAGTTATCAAATGTTTAGCGACCCTTAAACAAATATTATTATTAAACAATAAAAATATTATAACAGTCAGTACCAATATAAAGCATTCAATTAAACTTTAATTGTACAATTACCCATATCGCACAAAAGTCTCAAGGACGTCGTAGGGATGTTCACAGGATATAAAATGTCCTTTAGACATCCCTTCGATGCTCTCGGACTTTTGTGTTGTATAACAATATTTCTGGATATTTTCAATCGCAGTCATTTTCTAGAAATTTTCTATAGTCATATTAGCTACATGATTCAAAAGTTATCATAATTCTCTATGTGTATCTAATAATTTTTTATAAGAAGTGGCAGGAAGATTATAATTGTTACAAAGCTTTATAAGCATTATCTCTATATGTAGTGTATATCATACTATTCATACTAATATAATAAAGAGGTAAAGTTTGTTTGTTCCATTGTTCGGGGTAATCTCAGAAACTACTAAACCGATTTGACAAAATCTTTCACTGGTGAATAGCTGAGATCTTCCTGAGTAACATAGGCTATGTGTAATCGTCTTGCAACTTCTAAAAATATGCGCGTCGTAAAAAAATACGTTCTTTATGCTTAACGAGCGCGCGAAGCACGCGAGGAACAAGCGCCAGCTAGTATATCATATAAATATAATACCAACTCCATAGCTTGGCGTTGTATATCTATGGCACATATCATCTTCCTGCATATCACATTTCTATTCTCTATATGAAAGGTATGTAACAATTCGATCGCCATTGCTTGTTCAATACGATAGCTGTAAATAACATTCCTTTTGTAATTAAATCATCCTTCCAGATATTTTGAAACGGAATATGTAATTCTCTTCTGATAATCTAAACATCGTTTGTTTATCCCATTAAATATTTCTTTACCTGGCAATTTCAAACATACCGCAGATATGCTGCAAATACGAAAGCAACATTGTTCCCGCCCCTGTAAATGCAATTAACCCTGTAGTACAGGCTGCATTCAAATGCACAAGAACTAAAAAATAATACTTCTCTGAGACTTTGAAGTACTTGGTCACAAATTGCATCGTATGAATTGCATGAGACTCATTCTTCGGTACAACGATATCAAGAATGAACGGCCAATATACCATGATAGAACTGCCACATAGACAGCATGCATTAAGTACTAAATACAAAGAAGTCTTTATATAAAAACAGTTTTTATTTGTGTTTCCAATATGACCAAACTTTGTTTTAATCTATTTTTTTATATTGTGCTAATAAAAACTTTTTTATGATTTTTTATATATAGTTTATAATATTTTTTGTATATTTCTTTCTTATCACTTCTTCTTACTTATTATTATAGTCGTAATATGTTTTCCAATATATCCATATTTATCATAGATAGCAATTTCGTTTCTATCCTTTAGCCGGTCGTAGATATATTGCAGTTGGTTGAGTATATATTTGATCTATGGTGTTAATAATATTGTATGCGCAAAGTATGAAAGGATATTGTCACATAGAAGCATTTATGGCAGCTGCTTTCTGTCTGGAGGAAGTAGAGGCACAACTTACGGTTTTCATGTGCATCCAAAATAAGATGGACGGACCCGTGATCATGACATAGATGGACGTGGAAGAGAATATTCTGACAATAAAGTCAAAGTTACATTCTGCAATGAAAAGTCTTGAGAGCTGCAAACATTAAATTTGTTATTAAATTTAATGATCTCAATGACGAATTGTCAATTACATAATACTAAATCACATACTTCAGTAATACTCGACAAGCTCACGGAAAAGATAAACTTAAATTACAATAACCCGAGGTGCTAATCTAGTAGCATACTAAAGTTAAAAAGACGTCAGAGAAACTGACGAATACTGGTCCAGGTATGTCAAATGTTTCTAGTAGTTCGAACATTACAAATAATGTATATAGATATGAATGTTGTTTCGTTCTTTTGTCTAGAAAAATTCTTTCTAAATACACATGTATGTTATACCAAATTTAAATATAATCAATATATTACACATAGATATTATTTAATTATTTAATAAGACCAAATGTATCTTTTAAAATAGATCTTCTCCATACTAAACAATAATTTTGTGTGTACAATGTTAGTTTCAATTTTTTATAATTTCTATGTTATTAAAATGTCACTGAAACGTCATTACAAAGTCACACGTATCGCCATGTTACGACTTTTCAATGATTTGCGGTATCATCTGTTCATGACATTAGCCCGCCGTTTTAATTTACGTCATTACATTCAGTTGATCAGTTTTAGTCAATCTCTGACATTATTCTCACGTAGATATCCTAATAAAGTATTGGCATACCTGAAATACAATGCTGCTTATTAGAAAACTGCAAAGCAATGTTGCCTGAAAGCGGGTGAATATCGTTTCCTCGCTAGGCCACAAGCCGAAAGCAACCAGAAGTAGCCGATTCGAGTTGAAGAACCGCTTCTTAATACAGATCATTATTTGCAGTCATTGAAGCTTCGCATTTGACTGCGAAATAAAATATATAGCCATTCTTCCATTGGTAGAATGAGTGGTGGGGACACCACAAAAGTGCTTTATGACTTTCCTCTCGCCTCGCGTATATAATGTTCAGGTAAATTATTTAATTTATTTAAATTGGCATAAACGCAAGATGGTGCATGATATGCCATCATGCAATTGTAACAGCTATTTAATAACAATTTACTGTCTCCGCAAAAAAAGTGCTCAATTATTAAGAAATTTCCTTCACATGAAAAGAAGAAAACTTTCAACGTGTGGTTTAGTTCCCACAGTAAAATATTCGTAAAATGATGCCAGAGAAAGAAGTACACGCAAGCGCAGTTCCCTTTTCTAACGCTCTTTTACCCTTGTCGTTTCAGTTCGTTGTGTGCAGTCGTGCACAGTTCGCATGTGCGTTAGCAGAGCAGCGGCTCATCGATTTTATATACGTACATCTAAAGTCTGGAATTACTAGTAAAGTACGGACAACCACCAATCTGTTACTTGCAATTAATTGTGTCTTACGCTTAGTTAAAGATTTTAAATATAAAGTTAAATACGAATTCAAAATATTCTGTTGTAGTACTAAAAACAGAAACAATAAAATGCATGAAATATCAACTTGCTTTTTTATATTGATTATATTGATTAACTAGCTAGAAGAAATCTTCATGTATTTTTTTAATCAATATGTTTTGCTGCGTTATTATTGATAGAATATTGCAAAATCTGAAAAGCATTTCAGCAATGTATTAGCTTCATTGATTCTGCAATAAACGTATGACAAGAAATATTTTTATTTTGTTTGTGATTTTTGTAGACAACTTTATACACATCATGATTTGGAAAAAATCACAGGTTATATATATTATTAACAACTTTATTCTTGACATAACAGTGAAAGGGAAAGAATGCCAAAATATGGAAAACTACCTCTTTCTAACAAATCAATATTAGTTTCTGCATATGAACCGGTGTTAGATACTATTAAACATGTATTATATCTATACAAAACAATATGGCTTAAAATCTAGAACATGATTGTTGCGTATGTATCTTCAATATACATTTGATAAATATCTTAGGACGCATGATGTTATTAAAAGCACACACAAAGAACGATAACGAAAGAAAAATAACATTTCAAACTTGGATATTAATATGTGACGACTTGCTTCAGCGAATATTTATGGTTTTACATGAACAGATACTCATTATTTAGCGTCTTTATACGGAAAGATAGTAAGAAAAATAAGTAATTGATTTGGCGACGAAAAGAATTCAATAGATTATTTATTTGTAATGTTTATTTACAGCAAGATATTTATGAGACAAAACTTTTAATTTGACACTAGTAATGTCTTTTATTTCCTTAGATGCATCGCATGCATTAATCACAAATGCACGAATACTCAGTATCTGTAAATCGCAGAATTATAGTTAAGTCTCGTAGACAGTGCAAGAAAACATGCGTTCGTTATTGTGTGTGGGTGTGCGTGTATTAATGATATATTACTTTGTGGAAATGTCATTTAAATAATGTTCCATATGTTTCACCGTGAGAGGAGAGATATTTTATTGTCGTCGTTTTCGGCGGTTCTGTCACGGACTGTGTATTTCAACTATGGACGTAGGAATATAATGGACCGAGCATATCTCCGCGGGGTTGAAGATTGAGAGAAAAGGAGGGTATGATCAACCAATATGGCGGTGATGATGATTAATTTCACGTAGTATGTCTATTACACCATCTTTGAAGAAGCCTTCTCACTCAAATAAATAAAAAGCTTAAAAGATAGAAAAGGCAATTTATATTGATTTATCATGTGTTACTAAAAAATAATTAAAAAAAATAAAAAATTATACAGGGTGTCTGACATAAGGCGAAAAAC
Organism: Ooceraea biroi; assembly: GCF_003672135.1. Lineage (NCBI taxonomy): Eukaryota > Metazoa > Arthropoda > Insecta > Hymenoptera > Formicidae > Ooceraea > Ooceraea biroi. Next base: position 10,534,917 of record NC_039509.1, read on the forward strand.
CTCTCGACAACAGGTAGATCTCGTCAAACGGAATTAAAAAGTCCTGTACCATTTTGCAAACAATCACGTAAAATTTCGAGTAATTAAGTAAAGAAGGTTCGCTAATTCAGTGGACGCGATTGGCAGCGAGGGAAGTAGGTATGAATGACGTAAAAAATGGCTAGCCACGCGTACGACGCGATAGCAGCGAGTATCGGATTACAGCGGCAGGCGAGACGGCGCGGCGGCGCGGAGGCGCGTGGACAATAATTTCTCAGCGTCTCATTCATGCGCTCGGGTTGCCGAGAAAGTGTTGTCCACGTGTCGTCTCACCTGCCGCTGTAATCCGATACTCGCTAATATCGCGTCGCGCGCGCGGCTAGCAGTTTCTTATACATCACAAAAAGTCGTCTCGCCTGCCGCTGTAATCCGATACTCGCTGATATCGCGTCGCGCGCGCGGCTAGCCGTTTGTTACGTCACTCACTCCTACTTCCCTCGCCTTCCCTTTTCGTCTTATGTCAGACACCCTGTATATAATCAATCGAATTGAATAATGATTTAAAAAATTGTGCAAAATATACAATAAGTGTAAATTAATTACATTGTACTTGTGAGAAATAATAGCACGCATTTTATTATATCCTATATATATTTATTACTGTCCCTTAAATAAAACAATTTTATTAAATGCTTGTCTTACACTTACAATATTGTTATCGATTATGCTACATCCTATAAAATATAATCTTATTTTAATATATTTAAGGTAAATGTCCCGATAATTGAACTAATAAGAAAACACGATCAAATTTACATTTTTATTAATAAATAATTAATGGAAGTACTAAGAAGACTAACGTTTATATGAAACTTTAGTTTTTCAGGTATCGGAAAATAATAGGAAATAAAATAATTAATAAATGTAGATTATAATTTTAGTGAAATATTAAATAATGTCATTTGTACCAATAATTGAACTGAGAAACAAGATGTTCCCTAATTACTGAATAAGACAGACCCAATTATTGAATGCATAATATTAAAAATTGCATGTATGTGTAATTTTCAAAAATAATTCGAAACTATATAGACACTACATCTTATTCAAGATGGTAAGAAATTAAAAAAAAATGTGACTGTCCTTGTAATATTCAAAATGAATAATTTTTTCGGAGATTTACAGTCAAATTATATCTTTTTATAATTTACTTCCATAAAAAGAGATGTTAGATATTCTTTTAAATACATAATTTTGTCTCATTTATTGATAAGCATCTTAATAAACACAAATATGTTATTAATTATTCAATCATATATTGGTACATGTTCAATTATTAGGACGTTTACCTTAGAAGCGATTGCTCTTATTAAATGAAAAACATGAAAAATTGTGTATTACGCACACATGTAAAATCTGATCAATTAAGATGGCCGCAATGGAGTTTCCCTTCATCTCTCAGGCTTCATTTCCCTCATCCAAAAGGGCACTTTACGTTCCATCCATGTTTTCTTACATCAATGATTTCAACTAATGCAACATTTGTCTATTTATTTTGTAAGAAGTGTTACAATTTCGAAAGAAATAAAAATATTTTGTATATGTGTATGTGCGTTTTATATCTACCTACTTTATTCTAATATACTATCAGACTAGTTATCTGCTTGTTATTACTGCATGGAGTACATGAAGGTGAAGTAGGACATTGATGCACTAAGCAGCTGCAAACAAGTACGTTCCTGCTTGCAATATTTGCACAAAGTATTACAGTGCGCGCCAAAATGATAGGTACACCTCGAGTGTGGTTAATTTCTCTGATTGTGAGACGCATTGAGATATCTTCCTGATTTTAATATGTTTTAGAGGGTTACTAAATAACAATAAATTACTTAACACCAATTTTTTTAGCATAATACTTTTTGCAAAAAATAATAATTTAGTAAATTAGTCAAAAATGAACGCGTCAAAATGATAGGTACATCAGAATTATTTCAGAATTATGATCTGTCTATTACGTTATTTGTGAATACTCTGTTAATCAATATTGTTCTAAAACTGTTTAGCGCAGTGATTTCCTTTATTATAGGACGCGATACTCGCGACTCACAAATTTCGAGCAAGGCCAAATTCAAGCTTTTCATGAATCTGGTTTGTCAATACGCGAGATTGCCAAAAGGATTAACCCTAGTAGTGGCAGTATTTAAAAAACAAAGATTCTTATGAACAAAAATCAAGAGGTCGACCAAGTGTCTTTTCCAAAAAGGATAAAAGGGACATTCTCTCAGTAGCCAGCAATTCCAAGCAGTCGGCAGCTCAAATTAAAAGTGAAACTCAAGTCCAGGCATCAGTTCGAAGTGTCCAACGTCTCCTGCACGACACTCCACATTTGAAATACAAGAAAATAGCCTCCAAACCTCCACTCACTAAAGACCACAAGTTGAAGCGACTCAACTTTGCGCGAAGCGCTATGAATTGGAGCAATCAGTGATTTTTTCTGACGAAAAGAAGTTTAATTTGGATGATCCGGATTGGCACTTGTACTGACATGATCTTCGCAAGAAACCAATTATCATGTCAAAATCATGCCAAATGGGAGGTGGTTCAGTGATGGTCTGGATAGATTGGATACAAGCTGGATTGGAAAGCTGAATATTGAATTTGTGACGCACAATATGGACACTAAGAAGTACTATCAGCTAATAATAAGGAAGGTTTTAAATGAAGATCACTGCACTGAAATCGCTGGAAATGATTGGAAATTCCAGCAAGACAATGCTCCAAGTCAGATATAGGTACAGAGGAATTTTTTGAGCGAAAAGGCATCGATGTACTGAGTTCGCCAGCTAAAAGTCCTGATCTAAACATTATTGAACATGTCTGGCCAATTCTCGCTCAATCAGTGTACAAAACTTCTCGTCAATTAAAAAACAAACAGTAGTTGATGGATGTAATCATTGAAGAGTGCAGGGAAGGAATTTCCCAGGACAAAATCCAAGCTCTCTACCACTCGCTACCCGATCGCATTTTTCAAGTCAATCAGATCAGAACTATGTCTTGACTGATTACACTGTTCAACAAAAAATAACTTTTTTTTTAACACCGGAACGAGACTAGTCGTTTCTTATAGTTTTTTAGATGCTGAACACGAATCCGGTTTCCAAATTGCTCCATCACGTCACAATTTTGAGAAATTTGCACTTAAAGGTACAAAAAAGGGCTATTTTGACGAATTTCATCATATTATAGCTATAAAATGTGACGTGCTGGAGAAGTTTAATTGCAATGAAAATAAAGTATGTTGTTAAGACTTTCAATCCTCAAAAGAAATTTTTGGTGTCGGTTATGGTTCATAAGATATCCATGGTTATATATGGAGTATATGAGAATACAAATAACTCGGGTCAGTTTAGTTCGCGTCTTGCCGCTAGATGTTGCCCTGTGATACATACTCGCATTTAAAAATCATGAACCGAGAGTATATATAAATGTTCTTAACTTGGAAGCATTCTGCTTTTACAGCTTAAAAGTTAATTATATTAGATAAATGGCACTTAGCGACAAAACGCGAACTAACAGAAGGAACCCGTGAGTTATTCTTAGATTGTGTTTACAATGACACGAGCATGTAAATATTCTCCAGATTTTTTTTGTTATGTATGTGGTAAATATGTAGTAAAAAGTGTCAATGACCTAAGTCACAGTTAACTTCTCTAACAATACACCTCATATTTAACCATAAATATCTTATGAACCATAACCGACACCAAAAATTCCTTTTGAGGATTGAAAGTCCTAACAACATACTTTATTTTCATTGCAATTAAACTTCTCCAGCACGTCACATTTTGTAGCTATAATATGATGCAATTCGTCAAAATAGCCCTTTTTTGCATCTTTAATTGCAAATTTCTCAAAATTGTGACGTGATGGAGCAATTTGGAAACCGGATTCGTGTTCAGCATCCAAAAAACTATAAGAAACGACTAGTCTCGTTCCGGTGTTTTTTGTTTGTTGAACTGTGTTATTAGTCAACGTTTTGTACATTTGTTGCCAATAAACATACTTTTTCCTAAGTATACCTGTGATTTTGGCGCGTTCATTTTTAGCTAATTTACAAAATTATTATTTTTGCAAAAAGTATTATACTAAAATAAAGTTGGTATTAAGTAATTTAATGTTATTATATTTAGTAACCTTTTAAAACCCTTTAATATTAAAAATTCAGAAAGATATCTCAACGCGTCTCAAAGCAATTAATCGAACTTGAGGTGTACCTATCATTTTGGCGCGTATTGTATTCATGTAATTATAACCACATTAGTCACGTAATGTATTTTAAGCATATAATAATCAGTTTATAAATATATAATAAATGTTGTAAGTGTGATATATTATAGAAATACGTACAATATGTGTAATATAAATACTCAATATATGTAATATGTGTTGGAGCAAGTTTTGTATGCTTTCATTAGCGATGTAAAAATACATTAAAACAAGGGTAACGCGCGCAATACTTTCATAAAAGTCATATGACTTTCTTTTGCATCATGCTGAGTGAGCCGACTCGTTGGTCAGATAGTCACGTTCACTCTTATAATTATTAATATTAATATGATCGAGTATGCTAGTTCATTTATGTGAAAACTTAAATATCCTTCGTATAGTAAAAGAAAAATTAATCTTTTTCTAGCCTGTGAAATTCAATAACCTGCTTGCTTCAACAATACCTAAAAATAAATGAAATAGCTTTACTGTTGCGAAACATTCTAAAGATGCTGGAAATAATCCACCGACATTCAGAACGAAAATTTTATTGCTCCTTTGTAGTAGAAACAGTATCAGTTTCTGTATGTGTAACGGTGCTAAGTACCATGAAACGTTGTATCTATAAAACATGATTTAAATAAAATTAACAATATATAGAGAAGTATAAGACAATAGTTTAATAATTTTTGGTACATATGCATCAGTTTTTTACTTCATAGTTTCCTCATTAAAAACTATTAGGACAAAGTTGCAAGCAACACACATAAGACTATCACTTACGTAATTACATATACGTGATTACTATGATCTGTAACTTCTTGCCCAGCATAACTGGATAAGAACATGGTCGACAGAACTGTAGATACAACCAAAAGATGTAATAAAACCTCTTCCATCTTCTCCATAGGTGAGTCAATTTGAAATATCTAAAATATCAAGGATGTATGGTCAACACTTTATACAAAATATCATTGTGCACAAAATTTAAAGTTTCCTACAGATAAAGTAAAAGATATAAAAAGCATATTATTCGATATATATTTCTGATAAGTTTTTAACAATTCTATAAAATTAGCAAAATTTAATATTTGGATTTTTCGTCATTCTTGGTCACATTTTCTGTCTTCTAAGAGTCTTATAAGATGTAAGACTGAAAGTAAGAAAACTCACTCGAAAAAGATTGCAACTCATGCAGAGCACAGTAGTTAATATCAAAACGAAAATAGTGTCGTCAACAGTAGTCATCAAATGTTTAGCACACCTTAAACAGATATTATTATTAAACAATAAAAATAGCCCAGCAAACATTTTGGTTGTGGGATGTTGCCAAATGAGAAACAAATGTCAGCGGAACTATAATGTCAAAGCCAGAGCCTACTGTGTCCTCAGTTGGTCTCCAATGTGAACCAAATCTGACGAACATATTCCACAGTCAAATTGACGACAACATTAGAGCAGATCTGACAATAGAACGGTGAAAATGTTGCATATTGACGGAAGTGTGCTAACAGAATTGCAATAACAAAGTATGTTTTCCATTTGCGACCTTCCAGCAAACATAATTTGTTGCCACATTTGCAATTGCAGAAAATGTTATAGGGGAGTGTATCAGTACCAATAAAAAGCATTTAAGAAACTTCAATTTCAATATTTCTGGATATTTTCAATCGCAGTCATTTTCTAGTATTGCTTTATTAGTTATATGATGCAAACATTATCGTGATTCTGAATATGTATATCTAATACTTTATCTTTTTATAACACGTGGCAGGAAAATTATAACTGTTACGATGGTTTAGCGTCATTTATATGTGTAATGTGCACATATTATCACATAAATACTAACTGCATAGCTTGGCGTTGTATATCTATGGCACATATTATCTCTCTGCATATTATAATTCTATTCTTTACATCAAAGTTATGTAACAACTCGGGCGCCATTGCTTGTTCAATACGATAACTGTAAATAACATTGCTGCTGTTATTAAATCACATTTCCAGATTCTTTGAAGGGCAACACGTAATTCTTTTGATAATCCATCATTTATTCCACTAATCATTTCTTTACCTGGCAATTTCAAACATACCGCAGATATGTTTGAAATATGAAAACAACATTGTACTCGCTGCTATCGATACAATTAATCCTGTAGTACAGGCTGCATTCAAATGCACAAGAACTAAAAAATAATACTTCTCCGAGATATTAAAGTACTCGGATATAAATTGCATCGTATGAATTGCATAAGACTCATTTTTCGATACAACGATATCAAGAATGTACGGCCAATATACTATGACAGAATTACCACATAGGCCGCATACAAGAAATACTGAAAACGAAGAAGAAGTCTTTATATAAAATCAGTTTTTATTTGTATTTCCAATATTCCTCAACCTTTTTGTCTAATCTAGTTTTTATATTATGCTAATAAAACTTTTTTATAATCTTTTACATATATGTATTTCTTTCATATCACTTTTTCTTACTTATTATTATAGTCGTAAAATGTTTTCCAATGTATCCATATTTGTCATAGATAGCAATTTCGTTTCTATCCTTTAGCTGATCGTAGATGTATTGCAGTTGGTCGAATAAATATTTGATCTATCGTGATAATAATATTTTATGGCATATACGGCAAAGTTTGAAAAAACTGTGTCACATATATAGCTTTATTTCTGGCAATTGCTTCTTTTCTGGAGGAAAGTAGAAGCACAACTTACAGTTTTTATATTAACCCAAAATGAGAGGGGTAGAATCGTAAGTATGGCAAAGAATGTCGTGGAAGAGAATATTCTGACAATAAAGTCAAAGCTACATTCTGCAATGAAAAGTCTTGAGAACTGCAATCATTAAATTTATTGATTTCAATGGCGAATTGTCAATTACATAATGTTAAAGTACATAGTTCAATAATACTCACGAAAACGATAAGATTAAATTCGAATAACTCAAGGTACTAAATTAGCATACCAAAGTTAAAATGACGTCAGTAAAACTGGTAAGTACTGGTCCAGTTATGGCAAATGTATAGTTATAGCAAAAGAATGTATAATTTTTAGGTTTTTGTACATAACAAATAATGTAAATAAATATGAATGTTGTTTCGCGTTGTTTTATCTATGGAAATTTTTTCTAAATATGCATCTATGTTCTAACAAATTTAAATAACGTAATATATTTCATACAGATGTTATTTTATTATTTAATAAAAAGCGATGCATTTGTTATAATAGATCTCCTTCATAATAAACAATTATTTTATGTGCAATTGCAGTTTTAATTTCTTATAATTTCCATGTTATTACAACGTCATTAAAACGTTGTTAAAAAGTCACAAGTATAACCATGTTACGTCTTTTTAATAATTTGAGGTATAATCTATCCATGACATTAGTCCATCATTTTAACGTCATTACATAGATCATTTTTGGTCAATCTCTGACGTTATTCTCGTAGGGTATCCTAAAGAAGTATTGACATACCTGAAATACAATGCTGCTTATCAGAAGACTGCAAAGCATTGTTGCCTGAAAACAGGCGAATATCGTTTCCTTATCAGGCCACAAGCCGAAAGGGAGCAGAAGTAGCCGATTGAAGTTAAAGAACCGCTTCTTAATACAGACCATCATTAGCGGTCATTGAAGCTTTGCATTTGACTGCGAAATGAAAATATATAGCGATTCCTCCATTGGTAGAGTGGATGGTGGAGACACCACAAAAGTTTTTTTTGCGAGTTCCCTCTCGCTTCGCATATGTAATTTTCAAGTAAATTGTTTCATTTGTTTAAATTGGCATAAACGTATCGCAAGATGATGCATAATATGCCATCATGCAATTGTAACAGCTGTTTCATGACAATTTACTGTCTCCGCACGAGAAAAGTGCTCAATGATTAAGAAATTTTTCTCACACGGAAAGAAGAAAACTTTCAACGTGCGTTTAGTTCCCACGGTAAAATATTCGTAAAATAATGCCGGAGATCGAAGTACACGCAAGCGCAGTTCCCTTTTCTGATGCTCTTTAGCCCTTGTCGTTTCAGTTCGTTGTGTGCAGTCGTGATGTTCGCATGTGCGTTAGCAGAGCAGTGGCTCATCGATTTTATATACGTACATCTAAAGTCTGGAATTACTGGTAAAGTACGGACAACCACCAATCTGTTACTTGCAATGAATTTTGTCTTACGTTTAGTGAAAGATTTAAAATGTAAATTCAAGAGGAAGTCAAAATATTTTATTATTTTATTATTTTATATTACTACCTGTAAATAGAAACAGTAAAATGCATGAAATATCAACTTACTGAATTGATATATTGATTAACTAGCTAGAAGAAATCTTCATGTATTTTTTTAATCAGTATGTTTTGTTGCATTATTATTGATAGAATATTAATGGAATATAAAATCTGAAAAGCATTGCAACAATTATGTATTAGCTTCATTGATTCTGCAATAAATGTATGACAAGAAATGTTTTTATTTTGTTTGTGATTTTTGTAGACAACTTTATACACATCATGATTTGGGAAAAATCAAATATTATATATATTATTAACAACTTTATTCTTGACATAACAGTGAAAGGGAAAGAATGCCAAAATATGGAAAACTGCCTCTTTTTAACAAAAACAACATCAGTTTCTGCATGTGAACAAGTGTTAGATACCGTTAAACATATATCTACAAAACAACGGTTAAAATCTAGAACATGATTGTTGCGCATGTATCTTCAATATACATTTGATAAATAGATATTTTAGGACGCATAATGTTATCAAAAACAGACACAAAGAACAATACACTTAGAGAGATTTATTCGAAAAAAGGTGAGCTTCAAGCAGCACCTATTGAAAGAAAAACAACCATTCTTTTTTTGGATATTAAAAATGGCGAACTTGCTTCAGTTCCCGCGATTGATAGGTTTACATAAACTCATAATTTTACGTAGTTACTTGAAAAATGATATAGAACTTTTTAATTCAGCTTAACGAGTTCTACCTGCAGGAGATTGGACACTTTATGTGGGACACCCTGTATATACAATAAGTTCAATTTATTAGATTGTTATACACATAAAAAAGGTGTTTTATTGTTGTAAAACGTATTCTACATTTACTAATCGTTCTTCATATTATGTACATTTCCTTCAATAAATCTTTGTTAACAAAGTAACTTCATAATCTAATAACAATATATTGTCAAAGCCATTATCCTCAAGTGCTTTCATTTTTTTATTCAAGTAATTATTTCTTTCATCAGCCCGTAATGATCTTATTTTTCCTTAAATGGATTACTCGGAAATGCACAAATACATTATCAACATCTGTAAATTGCAGAATTGCGGTTAAGTCATGTAGACAGTGCAAGAAGACATAAGTTTAGCTTTCTTTAGCTGTGTGTATGTGTGTGTGTTAATGACATATTACTTACATTGTGGAAATTTCATTTAACTAATGTTCCATGTATTTAAGGCCAGAGATACTCTACTATCATCGATTTCGTCGATTCTGTGATTGACCGTACATATATGTATTTCAACTAATGCAATTTTTGTCTGTTTATTTTATAGGAAGTGTTACAATTGCAAAAGTAACAAACATATTTTGTATGTGTATGTGTGCTTCTATCTATTCTAATATACTTTCAAACAAGCAATCTGCTTGCTATTACTGTATCGAGTACATGAAGGTGAAGTAGGACATTGATACTTTAACCAGCTGCAAACAAGTATGTTCCTATTTGCAATAGTAGCATAAGGTATGCGGCATTATTCATATAATGTATTATAAGTGTCTAATAAATGTGTTACTATATTATGGAAATATGTATATTATGTGCAACATATACATATACAGGGTGTCTGGTGAATTCGCGACTGCCGATTAATAGCGTATAGTTTGGACTTAGCTGAGTAGAAAATTCCTGTACCAGTTTGCCATTTTCACAATAATAACTGATTAAAGTAAACGAATGAGAGCGCCGCACATGCAGCGAGACCGTCAGTAGGAGGGTCGCGCGCTCGTTGTTGGTTGCGGTGTAGTGAGGCAGCGGTACCAGAAAGCATGCTTTGTAATGTGGTGGAGATGAAGTAGGAATGGTCTCGCTTTCTGGCCTCACCCTCTCCACTCACATAAGTGATGCCACAAAGAGTGCTACGATTCGCGAGACCATTCCCACTCCATCTCCACCGCATTACAAAGCATGCTTTCTGGCGTCACTGCCTCCATCACGCCTCACTGCGCTGTAACCAACAACGAGCGTATGGCCCTTCTACCGACGGCCTCGCTGCACGAGCCGCGCTCTCATTCGTACTGATTCGATAATCTTCTTTTACTAATACCTCGAAATTGTACGTGGTTGTTTGCACAATAGTACAGGACTTTTTATTTCAATTTGAAATAAAAAGACGAGATCTACCTGTGGGTAAAGATGGGGAAAGATTTTTCGCCTTATGCGAAACACCCTATATACAATATGTGTTGGAGCAAGGTTTGCATGCTTTCATTAGCAATATAAAAATACATTAAAACGAGGATAACGCGCGTAATACTTCCATAACAGTTACATGACTTTCTTCTTTATCATGCAGAGTGTGCCGACTTCTCGTTGATCAGATAGTCACGCTCACTCTTATGCGATTAATAGCTTATTACGCGATCGAATAGCTAGGTTGATCACATGTTATATGTGAAAAGTTAAATACCCTTAGTTATACACTGAGTATCAGATTTCTAATTAATGCAACCAAATTTTTTTTCAGTGTGCTGAATACAATAACCTGTTTGCTTCAACATTATACATAATGTTTATACATGTATAAATAAATGAAATAGGTTTACTGTAGCAAAACATTCTAAAGATGCTGTAAATAATCCCCCGGCACTCAGGGTGAAAATTTTATGGCTCCTTTGTAATAGAAATAGTATCAATTTCTGTATGTGTAACGGTGCTAAGTACCATGAAACGTTGTATCTATAAAAAAATGATAAAAATAAAATTAACAATGTGAGAAGAATAAGATAGATATAGAGTAATAAGTTTTCGTACATATGCATGAGTTCTTTAAGTCGTACTTTCCTCATTAAAAGCTATTAGGACAAAGTTGCACACACGATACACAAGACTACGACCTAACACTATTACTTACGTAATTACATATACGTGATTACTATAATCTATAACTTCTTGCCCAACGTAATTGGATAGGAATAGCATTATCAGAATGAAAAGTACAGCCCCAAGGTGTATTAAAACCTCGTCCATCCTTTCCATAGGTGATTCTATTTGAAATATCTAAAATATTTATAAATATGGATGCATAATCAATATTTTATAAAACGCATCACTTTGCACAAAATCTAAAGTTTCCTATAGATGAATTTAAATATATACAAAAGCAGTTATCTTCTTAGATATACAGGGTGTCCCGGGTTTTAACCGACAAACTGCGGGAGCATATTCTACTAGTGGAAATAAGAAAAAATTCTTATATCGAGTTTGCTTAGAAATGCTTTATTACAAAGTTATGAACCAATATTGAAAAGAAATATGAGATAAGTAACAACGGATTTTTTCACAAAAATAAAAATTATCTACGCAATGATTTAGTGACGCATTTCAAAATGTTGTCCTTGCACATCGATACAAGCTAGACATCGACGTAGTACAGAATTTGTTACAGCACGACATTCCTGAAAATTTTGTTGCATCTCAGTAACTGAATTAGTAATTCGTTGCTTTAAATCTATCTGGTACTCTCCTGTTAGGAAATCTACGTTGATACTCTCGTACGGCAGCTCGTGCATTTCCGTCACAGAATCCGTACACGAAATGAATATCGGTGTATTCCTCATTTGAAAACACTTTTGGCATTCTGATAGTAATTGCTAGTTGACACGACGATTGAAATCTAACAGCTACTGTTGTGAAAGTAACAATCATACTGAATCGTTTCAACATAGTGAACATGAATACATGTGAATACACATAACATAAACATCTTCGACCTTCCAAATTCTACAATATGTTCCGTTGTTACTTATCTCATATTTCTTTTCAATATTGGTTCATAACTTTGTAATAAAGCATTTCTAAGCAAACTCGATATAAGAATTTTTTCTTATTTCCACTAGTAGAATATGCTCCCGCAGTTTGTCGGTTAAAACCTAGGACACCCTGTATATTTCCCGTCAGCTTTTACTTCTATCATAAAATTTGCAAAATTTAATATTCGGATTTTTCCTCATTTTTGGTCACGTTTTCTATCTTCACAATTGTTATAAGATGTTAGTTGTAAGTTACTTAAAAATAATCCTGGAAGTAAGAAAACTCACTCGATAAAGATTGCAAGTCATGCAAAGCACAGCAGTTATTATCATAACGAAAAGTGTTCCTTCCATACTAGTTATCAAATGTTTAGCGAACCTTAAAGAAATATTATTATTAAAAATAAAAACATTATATCAGACAGCATCATCATAAAGGATTCAATTAAACATCAAGTGTACAATATTTCTAGATATTTTCAATCGCAGACATTTTCCAGTAGTTTTCTATAGTGTTATTAGCTACATGAGTCAAAAATAATCATGATTCTATATATGTGTATCTAATATTTTTTTATAACAAGTGGCAGGAAGATTATAATTGTTACAATGCTTTATAAGCATTATCTCTATATGTAGTGTATATATATCATATACATATAATATATACTAACTCCATAGCTTGGCGTTGTATATCTATGGCACATATCATCTTCCTGCATATCACATTTCTATTTTTTATATGAAAATTATGTAACAATTCAATCGCCATTGCTTGTTCAATACGGTAGCTGTAAATAACATTTATCCTATAATTAAATCATCTTCCCAGATTCTTTGAAACAGGACACGTAATTCCTCTGATAATCTAAACATCGGTTGTTTTTTCCCCATTAATCATCTAAAATTTACCTGGCAATTTCAAACATACCGCAGATATGCTGCAAATACGAAAACACCATGGTTCCTGTCCCTATAAATACAATTAACCCTGTAGCACCGGCTGTAGTCAAATGGACAAAAACTAAAACACAATACTTCTCTGAGACATTGAAGTACTTGGTCGCAAATTGCACCGTACGAATTGCACATAAGTCATTTTTCAACGGTACAACGATTTCAAGAATGACTGGCGAATATGTTATGACAGAACTACCACATAGACAGCATACAAGAAGTACTAGAAACAAAGAAGAAGTCTTTATATAAAACCAGTTTTTATTTGTGTTTCCAACATTCCTTAACTTTGTTTTAATATATGTTTTTATATTGTGCTAATATAAACTTTTATATATATATATGATCTTAAATAATATGATCTTTCTAATATGATCTTTTATATATATGTATTTCTTTCTTTTCACTTCTTCTTACTTATTATTGTAGTCGTAACATGTTTTGCAAAGTATCCATATTTGTCATAGATAGCAATTTCGTTTCTATCCTTTAGCCGGTCGTAGATGTATTGCAGTTGGTCGAATAAATATGTGATCTATCGTAAGAAAAATATTTTATGCCATCCCATATACCGCAAAGTTTGAAAGGACATTGTGACGTACAAGGATTTATGGCAGCCGCTTTTTTTCTGAAGGAAGTGGTGACACAACTTACAGTTTTTATGTGAATCCAAAATACGGTAGGCACACTCGCGAACATGACATAGGTTGACGTGGAAGAGAATATTCTGACAATAAAGTCAAAGTTACATTCTGCAATGAAAAGTCTTGAGAGCTGCAAACATTAAATTTATTGATTTTAATGGCGAAGTATCAGTTTATATATAATGCTAAATCACACAGTTCAATGATAATCAACAAGCTTAAGGAAACGATAAAATTAAATTTGAATGACCCGAGGTCACATGACATTAGTCCGTCGTTTTAACGTCATTACATTGTTCACTATTGGTCAATCTCTGACGTTATTCTCACGTTGGTATCCTAACGAAGTATTGACATACCTGAAATACAATGCTGCTTATCAGAAAAATGCAAAGCAATGTTGCCTGTAAACGAGTGACTATTGTTTCCTCACCAGGCCACAAGCCGAAAGGGAGCAAAAGTAGCCGATTTGAATTGAAGAACCGCTTCCTAATACAGACCATCATTGGCGGTCATTGAAGCCTCGCATTTGACTGCGAAATGAAAATATATAGCGATTCCTCACGTGGTAGAAGGTGGTAGGGCAATCACCAGAGTGTTTTACAAATTTCCTATCGCCTCGAGTGTGCAACTTCCAGGTAAATGTTTAAGTTATTTAAATTGGCATAAAGATAACGCAAGATAGTGCATGATACCATCATGCGATTGTAACAGCTGTTTTATGACAATTTACTGTCTCCGCACGAGAACCGTGCTCAATGATTAAGAAATTTATCTCACATGGAAATTTGAACGTGTGTTTCCTTCCCACGAAAAATATTCGTAAACTGATGCCGGAGATGGAAGTACACGCAAGCGCAGTTCCCTTTTCTAACGCTCTATAGTTCTCGGTGTTCAGTCCGTTGTATGCAGTCGTGATGTTCGCATGTGCGTTGAGCGGAACAGCAGCTCATCGATTTTACATACGTACATCAGAAGTATAGAATACTGGTATAGTATGGACAACCATCAAACTGTTATTGGCAATTATTCTTGTCTTATGGCTAATGAATGATTTAAAGTGCAAATTTAAGTGAAAATTTAAGATATTGTAGTACTAACTGTAAATAGTAAAATGCATAAATATCACCTTGCTCAATTATAGTGATTAATTAGCTAGAAGAAATCTTTATGTATTTTTTTAATCACTACGTTTTGTTGAGTTATTTGTGATAGATGAATGTATGAAATCTGAATAGTATCTTGCAATATATTAGCTTAATTGATTATGCAATATACGCATGTCAACGAATATTTTTATTTTGTTTACGATTGTGTATACTTAGACAACTTTTTAGATGATTTGGGAAGAAATACAACGATTATACATATTTTTTAGAACTTTATTCTTGACATAACAATAAAAGGGAAAGAGAATACCAAAATATGGTAAACTGCCTCTTTCTAACAAAAATAAAATTATAGTTTCTGCAGGTGAACCGGTGTTAGATTAGAACCATTAAACATGTATTATATGTACAAAAACACGGTTTAAAACCTAGAACAGGATTGCGTATTTATCTTCAAACTACAGTTGATAAATACTTTAGGATGCATAATATCATCAAAAACAAAGAATGATACACTTAGAGAGATTTACTCGAAAAATGTTGAGCCTCGAGCAGCATACAGCACATATTAAAAGATCAATAATCTTTCAAAATTACATTAAAATTTGGCGAACTTGCTTAATTTCCCGTGAATGATATTTTTACATAAACAGAAACTCGTAATTTAGTATCTTTATACGAAAAATGGTAAGGAGACTAAGTAATTGATTTAGCGACGAAAAGAATTGAATAGATTTATTATGAATATTATGAATTTTGAATAGATTTATAGATAGTTTATTTGCCACAAAAAAACGTTTATGAGACACTCTTTTAACTCTCTCGTGCCTGATTTTTTCGTAGGAATAAGTTGCATCTAATTCACATCTTACTAAAAGTTTTTAAAGTCGCTGATTATGAGTCTGTAGTCGAAATGGTAAAATTCACAATAGCGGATCCAATATGGCGGACCAAGATATAAAATGTTCTTAGATTTGAATGAAATTCATTTTCTAAGGATTTTGGGGTCGCTGATTTGAAATATCAGTTGTTTTTATAGGTACTTCTCATCAGTTATTGAAAAATGAGTTTTACTTAAATCCAACAAAATTTAGCACTTTGGTCCGTCATCTTGAATCCACCATTGTGAAATTAAGTACCGATTTTTTTCATATAGCTCTCATGTTGATCTTGAAAATGAGTCTAGAAAGAACTTGCTATCTTCATTTTTGCGGAAGATATATGTATTTTTCACTTTTTCCCAATTTTAACACTTTTTGATGAGGTATGAAGATCAAATTGTGAAAGTCATAAAGGTGTTGATTTTTTTATGCGTCCTATCCTTCATTCTTTAAAATAAGTCCAGAAAAAAATCGCTATCTTTATTTCTGTGGAAGATATGAATTTTTGAAAGACGGGTACATATATCTATCGCCAGGCACAAAAGAGTTAATATGACACTAGTATAGTTCACCTTTTTGCACTATTCCAGTATTATGTGCTTAATGCATCCATTCTTTTTCCGTTTCGTCAAATACATAGTCTGTTTCTGCATAGAAAGACACACACACACACACACACACACACACCACACACCACGCACCACGCACGCACGCACGCACGCACGCACGCCACGCACACGCACACGCACACGCACACACACACCATCAATTTAATATGCTAATGAGCTGGCCTCTAAAAAATATGGTTAAGATATATATAAAATAAGGTCAATTTATTAGATTGTTATACACATAAAAAAGGTATTTTATTGTTGTAAAACGTATTCTATATTTACTTATCGTTCTTCATATTATGTACATTTTCTTCAATAAATCTTTGTTAACAAAGTAACTTCATAATCTAATAACAATATATTGCCACAGCCACCATCCTCAAGTGCTTCCATCTTTTTATTCAAGTAATTATTTCTTTCATCAGTCCGTGATGAACTTGTTTTTCCTTAAACGGATCAGAAATGCACAAATACATTATCAACATCTGTAAATCGCAGAATTGTGGTTAAGTCATGTAGACAGTGCAAAAAGACATAAGTTTAGCTTTCTTTCGCTGTGTGTATGTGTATTTATGACATATTACTTACATTATGGAAATTTCATTTAACTAATGTCCCATGTATTTAAGGTGAGAGATTCGTTGATTCTGTGAGTGACCGTACATATATGTATTTCAACTAATGCAATTTTTGTCTGTTTATTTTATAGGAAGTATTACAATTGCAAAAGAAACAAATATATTTTTATGTGTATGTGTGCTTTTTTCTATTCTAATATATTTTCAAACAAGCAATCTGCTTGTTATTACTGTATCGAGTACATGAAGGTGAAGTAGGACATTGATACTTTAACCAGCTGCAAACAAGTACGTTCCTATTGGCAAAAATTGCACAAGGTATACGGCATTATTCATATAATGTATTATAAGTGTCTAATAAATGTGTTACTCTATTACGGACATACGTATAATATGTGTAACATATACATATACAGGGTGTCTGGTGACTTCGCGATAGCTGATTAATGGCGTATAGTTTGGACCTAGCTGAGTAGAAAAGTCCTGTACCAGTTTGCGATTTTCACGATAATAACCGATTAAAGTAAACGAATGAGAGCGCGACACATGCAGCAAGACCGTCGTGTCGGTAGAAGGGCCGCGCGCTCATTGTTGGTGACGGTGCAGTGAGGCAGCGGTACCAGAAAGCGTGCTTTGTATTGCATCACTTCTGTGAGTGGAGAGGGTGAGGCCAGAAAGCGTGCGAAGATTCGCGAGACCATTCCCACTCCATCCCCACCGCGTGCTACAAAGCACGCTTTCTGGTTTTACTATCTCGCGCCCCACTGCGCCGTAACGAACAACGAAAGCGCAGTCCTCCTACCGACCGCCTCGCTGCACGAGCCGCTCTCTCATTCATACTGATTCGCTAATCTTCTTTTATTAATACCTCGAAATTGTACGTGGTTGTTTGCACAATAGTACAGGACTTTTTAATTCAATTTGACGAGATCTACCTGTGGGTAAAGGTGGGGAAAAGTTTTTCGCCTTATGCGAGACACCCTGTATACAATATCTGTTGGAGCAAGGTTTGCATGCTTTCATTAGCAATATAAAAATACATTAAAACGAGGATAATGCGCGCAATACTTCCATAAAAGTTACATGACTGTCTTCTTCATCATGCAGAGTGTGCCGACTTCTCGTTAATCAGATAGTCACGTTCACTCTTATGCGATTAATAGCTTATTACGCGATCGAATAGCTAGGTTGATCACATGTTATATGTGAAAAGTTAAATACCCTTATTTATAGTAAAAGAAACTGTCTAAAATCTTTTTCTATCCTGCATTGAGACAAATGGTTTTATTGTACCAACAAGACGTATATCATAGAATACATTTTGATTAAATCATGCAGAAGTTCTAGTTATCACGATAAGACTGGATATTTTTTAACTAGAAAGTTTGATAGACTGTACTATAATGTGGTAATTCCTAAAGGAATTCTGATTCGTCTATTTTCCAACAGACTGGTTGATCCTATTAGAGTTCTAATTAATGAAACCAGATTTTTTTTCAGTGTGCTGAATACAATAACCTGCTTGCTTCAACAATATGTATAAATAAATGAAATAGCTTTACTGTAGCAAAACATTTTAAAGATGCTGTAAATAATCCACCGGCACTCAGGGTGAAAATGTTATGGCTCCTTTGTAATAGAAATAGGTTCAATTTCTGTATGTATAACGGTGCTAAGTACCATGAAACATTGTATCTATAAAAAAATGATTAAAATAAAATTAACAATGTGAGAATTATAAGATAGATATAGATTAATAAGTTTTCGTACATACACGGTAAAAAACATTTTGTATTTCTGTTAAAATTGTCTTGTGTAGAAATTTTTGTTTTAAATGTTTAATATACTCTTATGTTAAGATAACATATTGTCGTTGTGTTATTTTAACTTGTCTTGAGTTAATATTCACCGTGTAGAGAGTATGCATGGGAAATATTTAGAGAAAATACTCAAACTGAATTGCTTCTAGATACTTGGCTAGCTAACAACTGATTTTATATTTAGTTTTGATTTTTATAATAAATATTTTTTAAACTTTCTGTTGCATATAAGTAGGAATTTTTTATGCATTGGACGTACTTTTTTCACCTTTGTAAAGTTGTTTTTAGTGGGATCTCACTGCTTTTTGTTGAAATTTTTTATTTTATATATATTCGAACCAATAGAGATCTTTTCCATAGGTTCAACTTTAATTTTTAAATCTGATATTTTAATAATTTTTGGATAATTCTTATTATATTTTATTATATTTCCTATCTATAATCTCTCTCTCTCTCTCTCTCTCTCTCTCTCGCTCGCTCGCTAATAAATTAAATCGTGCATGTGTGCACACATCTTGAGGAACAAAATCGCTTTGCATGTGTATGTGCGAGCATACGTACGTGAGTCTGAACCTGATTTCGGAAAAGGAGAAGAACGAAACGTCACAATTCTAACATTCAATTAGAATATCTCCGGATTGACGGCACCAATCTTATTCGAATTGGTCGCGATCGAAAGCTTGCATTCATATTATATAATTATTATTATTATTTTGATGGTCACTTTTTGGAAGAAGTGACTATGCAAGTTTTTAAAATTTTTTGCACCTGAGGAGGACCTCAAACGGAGGTCGCAACGTTGTGCTAACTTACAACTTTGTTAGTCAGTTTGGTCGAAAATAAACATTGATCTAATTGAAATTACTGGCGTATTGAAGATTATTCTTGAATTTAATAAATAAACAATTAATTAAAAAAAGTACAGTCTGTGTTTTGTAAAATCCTTTAACTTATTAAACATTAACATAAGGCCTTATTTGGGTTACTTACCTTACTTCTAAAAAATGAAAGAATAACATTTTATTTCAATGCAATTTAATATTTTCAATATGTAAATGCAACATAAACTTTACTTCCACATAATGTCCAAGTGTTACAATTTTGTGTTAATTTTTCACATATTGCTTGTATTATTTATTTGCCTTCTGTTAAATTAACATTAAAATTAGAGTGGATAAATTGGGACATGTAACATGTGTCAAAATTAACACAAAAGTTTTTGCCGTGTATGCATGAGTTCTTTAATTCGTACTTTCCGCATTAAAAGTTATTAGGACAAAGTTGCACACACGATACACAAGACTACGACCTAACACTATTACTTACGTAATTTCATATACGTGATTACTATAATCTGTAACTTCTTGCCCAACATAATTGGATAGGAATAGGATTATCAGAATGAAAAGTACAGCCCAAAGGTGTAATAAAATCTCGTCCATCCTTTCCATAGGTGATTCTATTTGAAATATCTAAAATATTTATAAATATGGATGCATAATCAATATTTTATAAAACGCATCACTTTGCACAAAATCTAAAGTTTCCTATAGATGAATTTAAATATATACAAAAGCAGTTATCTTCTTAGATATATATTTCCCGTCAGCTTTTAATTCTATCATAAAATTTGCAAAATTTAATATTCGGATTTTTCCTCATTTTTAGTCACGTTTTCTATCTTCAAAATTGTTATAAGATGTTAGTTGTAAGTTGCTTATAAATAATCCTGAAAGTAAGAAAACTCACTCGTAAAAGATTGCAAGTCATGCAAAGCACAGTAATTATTATCAAAAATAAAACTATTCCTTCCATGCTAGTTATCAAATGTTTAGCGAACCTTAAACAAATATTATTATTAAAAATAAAAACATTATATCAGACAGCATCATCATAAAGGATTCAATTAAACATCAAGTGTACAATATTTCTAGATATTTTCAATCGCAGACATTTTCCAGTAGTTTTCTATAGTGTTATTAGCTACATGAGTCAAAAATAATCATGATTCTATATATGTGTATCTAATATTTTTTTATAACAAGTGGCAGGAAGATTATAATTGTTACAATGCTTTATAAGCATTATCTCTATATGTAGTGTATATATATCATATACATATAATATATACTAACTCCATAGCTTGGCGTTGTATATCTATAGCACATATCATCTTCCTGCATATCACATTTCTATTTTTTATATGAAAATTATGTAACAATTCAATCGCCATTGCTTGTTCAATACGGTAGCTGTAAATAACATTTCTCCTATAATTAAATCATCTTTCCAAATTCTTTGAAATAGAACCCGTAATTCTTCTGATAATTTAAACATCGATTATTTTTTCCCCATTAATCTTCTAAAATTTACCTAGCAATTTCAAACATACCGCAGATATGCTGCAAATACGAAAACAACATGGTTCCTGTCCCTATAAATACAATTAACCCTGTACTAGCGGCTGCAGCTAAATGTACCAAAACTAAAACACAATACTTCTCTGAGACATTGAAGTACACGGATATAAATTGAGTCATACGAATTGCATAAGACTCATTTTTCGGTACAATGATATTAAGAATAAATGGCCAATATATAATGATAGAACTACCACATAGGTCGCATACAAGAATTACTAGAAACAAAGAAGAAGTCTTTATATTAAACCAGGTTTTATTTGTATCTCCAATATTCCTCAATCTTATTTTCTAATCTATTTGTTATATTGTGCTAATATAAACTTTTTTATGATCTTTTTATATATATTTCTTTTTTTCATTTCTTCTTACTTATCATTACAGTCGTAACATGTTTTGCAAAGTATCCATATTTGTCATAAATAGCAATTTCGTTTCTATCCTTTAGCCGGTCGTAGATGTATTGCAGTTGGTCGAATAAATATGTGATCTATCGTATTAAAAATATTTTATGCCATATACCGCAAAGTTTGAAAGCACATTGCCACATACAAGGATTTATGGCAGCCGCTTTTTTTCTGGAGGAAGTAGTGGCGCAACTTACAGTTTTCATGTGAATCCAAAATACGATAGGCACACTCGCGAACATGACATAGATTGACGTGGAAGACAATATTCTGACAATAAAGTCAAAGTTACATTCTGCAATGAAAAGTCTTGAGAGCTGCAAACATTAAATTTATTGATCTTAATGGCGAAGTATCAATTACAATGTAATTATTACATAATGCTAAATCACACGGTTCAATGATAATCAAGAAGCTTAAGGAAACGATAAAATTAAATTTGAATGACCCGAGGTCACATAACATTAGTCCGTCGTTTTAACGTCATTACGTTGATCTCTTTTGGTCAATCTCTGATGTTATTCTCACGTTGGTATCCTAACGAAGTATTGACATACCTGAAATACAATGCTGCTTATCAAAAGACTGGAAAACAATGTAGCCTGAAAACGAGTGACTATCGTTTCCTCATCAAACCACAAGCCGAAAGGGAGCAAAAGTAGCCGATTTGAGTTGAAGAACCGCTTCCTAATACAGACCATCATTGGCGGTCATTGAGGCTTCGCATTTGACTGCGAAATGAAAATATATAGCGATTCCTCACGTGGTAGAAGGTGGTAGGGCAATCACCAGAGTGTTTTACAACTTTCCTATCGCCTCGCGTGTGCAATTTCCAGGTAAATGTTTAAGTTATTTAAATTGGCATGAAGATAACGCAAGATAGTGCATGATACTATCATGCGATTGTAACAGCTGTTTCATGACAATTTACTCTCTCCGCACGAGAACCATGCTCAATGATTAAGAAATTTATCTCATATGGAAATTTGAACGTGTGTTTCCTTCCCACGAAAAATATTCGTAAACTGATGCCGGAGATGGAAGTACACGCAAGCGCAGTTCCCTTTTCTAACGCTCTATAGTTCTCGGTGTTCAGTCCGTCGTATGCAGTCGTGATGTTCGCATGTGCGTTGAGCGGAACAGCAGCTCATCGATTTTACATACGTACATCAGAAGTATAGAATACTGGTATAGTATGGACAACCATCAAACTGTTATTGGCAATTATTCTTGTCTTATGGCTAATGAATGATTTAAAGTGCAAATTTAAGTGAAAATTTAAGATATTGTAGTACTAACTGTAAATAGTAAAATGCATAAATATCACCTTGCTCAATTATAGTGATTAATTAGCTAGAAGAAATCTTTATGTATTTTTTTAATCACTACGTTTTGTTGAGTTATTTGTGATAGATGAATGTATGAAATCTGAATAGTATCTTGCAATATATTAGCTTAATTGATTATGCAATATACGCATGTCAACGAATATTTTTATTTTGTTTACGATTGTGTATACTTAGACAACTTTTTAGATGATTTGGGAAGAAATACAACGATTATACATATTTTTTAGAACTTTATTCTTGACATAACAATAAAAGGGAAAGAGAATACCAAAATATGGTAAACTGCCTCTTTCTAACAAAAATAAAATTAGTTTCTGCAGTGAACCGGTGTTAGATTAGAACCATTAAACATGTATTATATGTACAAAAACACGGTTTAAAACCTAGAACAGGATTGCGTATTTATCTTCAAACTACAGTTGATAAATACTTTAGGATGCATAATATCATCAAAAGCAAAGAATGATACACTTAGAGAGATTTACTCGAAAAAGGTTGAGCCTCGAGCAGCATACAGCACATATTAAAAGATCAATAATCTTTCAAAATTACATTAAAATTTGGCGAACTTGCTTAATTTCCCGTGAATGATATTTTTACATAAACAGAAACTCGTAATTTAGTATCTTTATACGAAAAATGGTAAGAAGACTAAGTAATTGATTTAGCGACGAAAAGAATTGAATAGATTTATTATGAATATTATGAATTTTGAATAGATTTATAGATAGTTTATTTGCCACAGAAAAACGTTTATGAGACAATCTTTTAACTCTCTCGTGCCTGATTTTTTCGTAGGAATAAGTTGCATCTAATTCACATCTTACTAAAAGTTTTTAAAGTCGCTGATTATAAGTCTGTAGTCAAAATGGTAACATTCACAATAGCGGATCCAATATGGCGGATCAAGATATAAAATGTTCTTAGATTTGAATAAAATTCATATTCTAAGGATTTTTGGGGTCGCTGATTTGAAATATCAGTTGTTTTCATAGATACTTCTCATCAGTTGTTGAAAAATGAATTTTATTCAAATCCAACAAAATTTAGCACTTTGGTCCGCCATCTTGAATCCACCATTGTGAAATTAAGTACTGATTTTTTTCATATAGCTCTCATGTTAATCTTCAAAATGAGTCTAGAATGAACCTGCTATCTTCATTTTTGTGGAAGATATGAATTTTTGAAAGACGGGTACATATATCTATCGCCAAGCACAAAAGAGTTAATATAACACTAGTATAGTTCACCTTTTTGCACTATTCCAGTATTATGTGCTTAATGCATCCATTCTTTTTCCGTTTCGTCAAATACATCACTGTTTCTGCATGGAAAGATACACACACACACACACCATCAATTTAATATGCTAATGAGCTGGCCTCTAAAAAATATGGTTAAGATATATATAAAATAAGGTCAATTTATGAGATTGTTATACACATAAAAAAGGTGTTTTATTGTTGTAAAACGTATTCTATATTTACTTATCGTTCTTCATATTATGTACATTTCCTTCAATAAATCTTTGTTAACAAAGTAACTTCATAATCTAATAACAATATATTGCCACAGCCACCATCCTCAAGTGCTTCCATCTTTTTATTCAAGTAATTATTTCTTTCATCAGTCCGTGATGAACTTGTTTTTCCTTAAACGGATCAGAAATGCACAAATACATTATCAACATCTGTAAATCGCAGAATTGCGGTTAAGTCATGTAGACAGTGCAAGAAGACATAAGTTTAGCTTTCTTTCGCTGTGTGTATGTGTATTTATGACATATTACTTACATTATGGAAATTTCATTTAACTAATGTCCCATGTATTTAAGATGAGAGATACTCAACTGTGTCGTCGATTTCGTCAGTTCTGCGATTGACGTGCGTGTATTTCAACTCATGCAACTTTTGTCTGTTTATTTTATAAGAATTTCGAAAGAATCAAGCATATTTTATATGTGCATTTGTGCTTTTATCTATTGTAATATACTTTCATACAAGCAATCTGCTTGGTATTATTGCAACGAATACATAAAGGTGAAGTAAGATATTGATACTTTAACCAGCTGCAAACAAATACGTTCCTATTTGCAATAGTTGCACAAGGTATGCGGCATTATTCATATAATGTATTATAAATGTATAATAAATGTGTTACTACACTGAAAAAATCTAGTTGAATTAATTAGAAATCTGGTAGGTTCAACCAGTCTGTCTGTTGGAAAATGAATAAACTGGTGACTTCGCGACCGCCGGTTAATGGCGTATAGTAGTATTTGGACTTAGTTGGGTAGAAAAGCTGTGTACCAGTTTTCGATTTTCGCAATAATAACCGATTAAAGTAAACGAATGAGAGCGCGGTTCGTGCAGCGCAGCGATCGGCAGGAGGGCCGCGCGCTCGTTGTTCGTTACCGCGCAGTTGGGCGCGACGCCAGAAAGCGTGCTTTGTAGCATGCGATGGGGATGGAGTGGGAATGGTCTCGCGAATCTTCGCACGCTTCCTGGCCTCACCCTCTACACTCACATAAATGACACCAGAAAGCGTACGAAGATTCGCGAGACTATTTCCACTCCATCCCCA
Organism: Ooceraea biroi; assembly: GCF_003672135.1. Taxonomy (NCBI): domain Eukaryota; kingdom Metazoa; phylum Arthropoda; class Insecta; order Hymenoptera; family Formicidae; genus Ooceraea; species Ooceraea biroi. Next base: position 10,560,580 of record NC_039509.1, read on the forward strand.
CCGCATGCTACAAAGCACGCTTTCTGGCGTCACTGCCTCCATCACGCCCCACTGCGCCCTAACGAACAACCCGACTAGAAATTTATCCAGTGGTCCTGATCAGGTTGACCTTATTTTATTATCAGGTTCTGATAAGGTAAATTCATCAGGACTTGATCAGTCATGTAACGCAGCACAATAGTTAGGTCCTTATCTGGATATCCTCATCAGGTTTATATCGGGTTGAATTATTAAATCCTTACTACCCAGACAGCACCAAGTCGTCTAAAGGATTACTAAAACTTGATATTTTCGGTGAGTGTAAGAGTCCTTAGAACATATACTACTAGTATATGTTTGTGACTATTGATTCCTTTTCGTTACTTTAACTATAAGGTTCGGGGCTCGAGATACGAACAAGAGGATGGTGACGAACGATTATCCGTTTCAAATAAACATATTCAAATCCCATGAGCAGATGAAAATAATTATATTTCGGTTATATAATATAGGTAATCGAGGAAATCATCGAACAAGTCGTATTATTATTCACAATAAAAGTGCGGAAATCATATTATTAATCGAGTTATTGTCCAATACATAAACGCGCGGAAATTTTGTCTCAATTCATAGAAATACTCATCTGAGTTATCGAATAGACCGAAGCGCCTGATCCCTCGTTGGCTCTTTCACCTGCTTCAGGGTCCTTTGACTCGGAAATTGATCTCTCGTGTTTGCTGAAAGCGTGCTGTTTAATCGGTTATCAACCAAGTCTACTCCTTTCCAGGATACGGCATCATTTATGATACTCGTTGCGAGTCTCGTCACAATCTCGATATTCCGATGGAATAGAATCCGACTGGCTGTCCAAAAATGGCTGATATTTCGTTGATGTAGAATTGCTGAGAATGATGTTGTCTTCTCAGGACCCCGAAACGAAAGAGGACGTGGCAGGCGATTACGCTCCTTTTATCACTATCGATCGACGATCGATATACATGCGCAGATAGGACTATTCGTCTCGCATGCGCCTTAAATCGATTAGACCGTGCTGTCATAGGCCGTACTGGCGCGCGTTATACAAATAATTCTCGTGTCGAATAGACTCACGTCTTACATGTTCTAAGTAAGAGTCCAAAAGAAGAGAAGAAAAGAGTATCGGATCGGTTTTCCAGATGGTTATTTGTAAGGTGCTAACCAAATGTTTCTTGCGAGAACGTTACGCCTGATCTGGCCATCTATTGGTCGCTTGGTGAATCAGAGGCGAAAAACACACACTTGTGTTGATTTTTGTCTCTTATTGTTCCATAATCGAATACATTGAAATGTATATGATATAAAAATAATTAATACTCGCAAATTAAGTAGAAATTACTATTCTTTCTACATTAAGTATATAACGTACATTATAATATGATAAACTACGTATGGTCCGATGTAGGACCAGATGTGGGAAACCTTTACCTCTAAATTTTTTAAAATATCAGGATGAAGGAATAAGATCCTCAGTAGGTACTAATAATGTAAACCTCAACAAAATTTGTACTTTGAAATATCAGGCATAACGTAAGAAGGTCCTAATATGTTCCTTATTATTTTAACCCTAAAAAGGTCATACATATTTGAACCTGATGAGGATATTCTTAGGTACACCTTATTCAGGATTACCTTACGCCAACCACGTCAGGTTCTTATAACATATTAGGTAAACCTGACAACATTTCTAGTCGGGAACGAGCGCGCGGCCCTCCTACCGACCGCCTCGCTGTACGAGCCGCGCTCCCATTTGTAGTGATTCGTTAATCTTCTTTTATTACTAACTCGAAATTTTCCGTGGTTGGTTGCAAAATAGTATAGGACTTTTTATTTCAATTTGAAATAAAAAGACGAGATCTACCTGTGGGTAAAGATGGGGAAAGATTTTTCGCCTTATGCGAAACACCCTATATACAATATGTGTTGGAGTAAGTTTTGCTGAATACATACATTAAAACCAGTTACATAACTTTCTTCTTCATCATGCAGAGTGTGTCGAATTTTCGTTGATCAGATAGTCACACTCACTCTTGTGCGACTAATAGCTTTATTACGCGATCGAGTAGCTAGGTTGATCACATGTTATATGTGAAAAGTTAAATACCCTTAGTTATAGTAAAAGGAACTGTCTCAACTCTTTTTCTATCCGGCACTGAGAAAAATGATTTGATTGTACCAACAAGACGTATATGATAGAATTCATTTTGATTAAAATATGCAGCATTTCTAGTTATCACGATAGGACTGGATATTTTATAACTAGAAAGTTTGATAGACTGTACTATAATGTGGTAATTCCTAAAGGAATTCTGTTTCGTCCATTTTCCAACAGACTGGTTGAACCTCTCATATTTCTAATTAATGCAACCAGATTTTTTTCACTGTGCGGAATACAATAACCTGCTTGCTTCAACAATATGTATAAATAAATGAAATAGGTTTACTGTAGCGAAACATTCTAAAGATGCTGTAAATAATCCACCGATACTCAGGGTGAAAATTTTATGGCTCCTTTGTAATAGAAATAGTATCAATTTCTGTATATGTGATGGTGCTAAGTACCATGAAACGTTGTATCTATAAAAAATAACATTAACAATGTGAGAAGTATAAGACAATAGATTAATAAATTTTTCGTATATATGAATGAGTTCTTTAATTCGTACTTTCCTCATTAAAAGCTATTAGGACAAAGTTCCAAAGACCATACATAAGACTACGACGTAACAATATTACTTACGTAATTACATATACGTGATTACTATGATCTATAACTTCTTGCCCAACATAAGTGGATAGGAATAGGATTGTCAGACTGAAAAATACAGCTCCAAGGTGTAAGAAAACCTCGTCCATCCTTTCCATAGGTGATTCGATTTGAAATATCTAAAATATTATTGATGCATGATGAATATTTTATAAAACGCATCACTTTACACAAAATCTAAAGTTTCCAGACAAAGTGAAAGATATATAAAAACAGTTATCTTATTAGATATATATTTCCCGTCAGCTTTTAATTCTATCATAAAATTTGTAAAATTTACTATTCGGATTTCCCATCATTTTTGGTCACGTTTTCTATCTTCAAGATTGTTATAAGATGTTAGTTGTAAGCTGATTATAAATAATCCTGAAAGTAAGAAAACTCACTCGATAAAGATTGCAACTCAATGAAAGCACTTTAGTTAATGTCATAACGAAAAGTGTTCCTTCCATACTAGTTATCAAATGATTAGCGAACCTTAAACAAATATTATTATTAAAAAATAAAAAATTTATATCAGACAGTATCAATATTAAAGGATTCAATTAAACTTCAATTGTACAATATTTCTAAATATTTTCAATCGCAGACATTTTCTAGTTTTCTATAGTTTTAGTAGCTACATGATTCAAAAGTTTTCCTGATTCTATATATGTGTATCTAATATTTTTTTATGTGGCAAGTGTCAGGAAAACTATACCTGTTACAATGCTTTATTAACATCATCCGTACATGTAATGTATGTATATATCATATAAATATAATACTCACTCCATAGCTTGGCGTTGTATATCTATAGCACATATCATTTTCCTGCATATCACATTTCTATTCTCTATATGAAAGTTATGTAACAATTCGATCGCCATTGCTTGTTCAATACGATAGCTGTAAATACATTTCTCCTGTAATTAATTCATCTTTCCAGATTCTTTGAAACAGAACACGTAATTCTTCTAATAATCTAAACATCGGTTGTTTTTCCCCATTAATCTTCTAAATTTTACCTGGCGATTTCAAACATACCGCAGATATGCTGCAAATACGAAAACAACATGGTTCCTGTCCCTACACATACAATTAACCCTGTACTAGCGGCTGCAGCTAAATGTACCAAAACTAAAACATAATACTTCTCTGAGACATTGAAGTACTTGGTCACAAATTGCATCGTATGAATTGCCTGAGAATCATTTTTCGGTACAACGATTTCAAGAATGAACGGCCAATATATTATGACAGAAATACCACATAAGCCGCATACAAGAAGTACTGAAAACAAAGAAGTCTTTATATAAAACCAGTTTTTATTTGTGTTTCCAACATTCCTTAACTTTGTTTTAATATATGTTTTTATATTGTGCTAATATAAACTTTTTTATGATCTTTTATATATATTTCTTTCTTTTCACTTCTTCTTACTTATTATTATTGTCGTTACATGTTTTGCAAAGTATCCATATTTGTCATAGATAGCAATTTCGTTTCTATCCTTTAGCCGGTCGTAGATGTATTGTAGTTGGTCGAATAAATATGTGATCTATCGTATTAAAAATATTTTATGCCATCCCATATACCGCAAAGTTTGAAAGGACATTGTGATGTACAAGGATTTATGGCAGCCGCTTTTTTTCTGGAGGAAGGGGTGGCACAACTTACAGTTTTCATGTGAATCCAAAATACGATAGGCAGACTCGCGAACATGACATAGGTTGACGTGGAAGAGAATATTCTGATAATAAAGTCAAAGTTACATTCTGCAATGAAAAGTCTTGAGAGCTGTAAACATAAAATTTATTGATCTTAATGGCGAAGTATCAGTTTATATATAATGCTAAATCACACAGTTCAATGATAATCAAGAAGGAAACGATAAAATTAAGGAAACGATAAAATTAAATTCGAATAATCCGAGGTAATATGACAGTAGTCCGTCGTTTTAACGTCATTACAGTGTTCACTATTGGTCAATCTTTGACGTTATTCTCACGTTGGTATCCTAACAAAGTATTGACATACCTGAAATACAATGCTGCTTATCAGAAAACTGCAAAGCAATGTTGCCTGTAAACGAGTGACTATCGTTTCCTCGCCAGGCCACAGGCCGAAAGGGAGCAAAAGTAGCCGATTGGAGTTGAAGAACCGCTTCCTAATACAGATCATCATTAGCGGTCATTGAAGCCTCGCATTTAACTGCGAAATGGAAATATACAGGATGTCTCAATAACCCCGTGCCACGTTAATGACATGTAGGTTGGACTTAGCTGAATAGAAAAGTCCTATGTCATTTCGCGATTGTCTCAATATTAACGGAGTTATTAATTAATGAATATAAATGAATGAGGGCGGTGCGTGCAGCGAGATTCGTCGGTAGGAGGGCCGCGCGCTCTTTGAGCCCGCGGAGACCGCCAGCTGGGCGCTCTTGTTATTGTTAGTATCTAAGATACCCATTCTCCCTCACCCCGCGCCGCCCGCCCACCTATATCCCTGTACGCACCGCCCTTATTCATTTATATTCATTAATTAATAACTCCGTTAATATTGCGAAAATCGCAAAATGACATAGGACTTTTCTATTCAACTAAGTCCAAATACATGTCATTAACGAGTGGCACGGGGTCATTGAGACACCCTGTATAGCGATTCCTCAACTGAAGGTGGTATGGGCATCAGCAAAGTGTGTTACTCTTCCTCTCGCCTCGCATATATACTTTCCAGTTAAATTATTTAATTTGTTTAAATTGGCATAATGATAACACAAGATGGTGCATGATACCACCACGCAATTGTTACAGCTGTTTCATGACAATTTCATGTCTCCGCATGGGACAGGCGCTCAAGAAATTTAACTAAAAAAAGAAATAAAATTTGAACGTGTGTTTCCTTCCCACGGTAAAGTTATTCGTAAAATAATACCGGAGAGGGAAGTACGCGCAAGCGCAGTTCCCTTTTCTAACGCTCTATAGTTCTCGGCGTTCAGTCCATTGTGTGTAGTCGTGATGTTCGTATGTGCGTTAAGCGGAGCAGCGGCTCATCGATTTTACATACATTTAAAGTCTAGAATTACTGGTAAAGTACGGACAACTATTGAATTGTTACTGGCAAATAATTTCGTCTTATGCTTAATGAATTATTGAAAATGCAACTTTTTAAGTGTAAATTCAAGATATTCTGTGTAGTAGTAGTAAAATGTAAATATAACAGTAAAATGCATGAATATCACCCAGCAAACACAAAATATAACTGTTATGTAACACAGAAGTAACACGCAATATAACAACTGTTATATGTTATTAATGTTAAAGTTACATAATTTTCTTTGTAACTGCAATATAACTATGTTATAAAACTGTTATATTGCTCTGTTATATATTGGTTATAATAATATAACAGTAATATAACTTAAATATGCGATGTTATATAACTGTAATATTTGCATATTATGCTATGTTATATACCATTTTTAACATACAGATGTCGAGTCGTTCGCTAGATGGCTTCCGTTTCTCGTATGCAAAATATGATACAAAATATATATAAGAACGGTGATCACGGCACGGTACAACTTTATTATAAGTCCATTTCTACAATGAAGTGGTACATTTTTGAACGAATAATAAATAAGAGCACAGTACTAACATCTGCATAACGTTTAGGAAAATAAATTAAACACAAACCTAGTAGTAGTTGTAGAAAGAGGAAGAAAGAATAATTATATTCCATTTATATAACATTTAAGTAACATTTTAGTAACACGTTATATTACTGTTATATTACTGCAATTTCGTATGAGTGGGAAATTACAACTAACATATACATTACATGTAACGAACATGTTATATTGCGTGTTACATTCTGTTATATTATGGCAATATCACTGTTATATGACTGTGTTTGCTGGGCACCTTCCTCATTATATTCATTAACTAGCTAGAAGAAGTCTTTATGTATTTTTTTAATTGCTTTGTTGTATTATTATGGATAGAATATATTGCATAAAATCTAAAACACTTTTCGCAATGTATTAGCTTTATTGATTCTGCAATAAACGCATGTCAATGAACATTTTTATTTTGTTTACGAGTTTTATGGGCAACTTTGTAGTCATGACGATTTGAAAAGTAATAAAAATATTATATATATTTTGAAATATTTAAAAATATTATATATATATTTTGAAAAATATAATAATGTTATTCGCGATATAACATTAAAAGGGAAAGAATAACAGGATACAGAAAAAGCCATTTTATAACAGAAACAAAATCAATTTCTGCATGTGGACCGGTACTAGATACCATAAAAAGAGATTCGAAAACGATTCACTCGAAAAGGATTCAAGCAATATACAGCAGCTAATGTTAAAAAGAAAAATGACTGTTGAAAATTGGACATTAAAAATGTAGCGAAGTTTTCGTTTCTGCGGATGGTAGTTTTATGGACAGAATATTCGTATATAATTTAAAATCTTTATAATATTTGGTAATATTTGTTAACGAAAATAAATAATCGATTTCGCGACGAAAAGGATTGAATAGATGTTTATATGCAACTGAAAAATATATATAAGGCAAACTTTTAACAGAACGCCAATGTAGTTCATCTTTTTTCGCCATTCCAATATAACGTCCTTAATTTTAATGCGTTTACTCATTCTTTCTCTCCTCAAATAAATCTTTCATTTCTCTCTGAAATGACACATACACATCATCAATCAATCTAACATATTAAAGTGGTAACCTCTACAAAATACTGTTAATAAAATATATATAAAATAAATTAATATATAAAATAAATATAAAGTAAATTAAATTTATTAAAATTTTCTTATCATCGTAAAGTTTCTAAAATATTTTTGTGTTGTAAAACGTATTGTAAATTTACCTCCGTGTGGTGTCATACACTTTCTTGAATATATCTTTTTTAACTAATATAACTTTTTGTCCTAATAATATCAATTGTCATTGCAGCTATCATTACTAAAGGTGTTCTAATATTTTTCGAGTTACTATTGTCTTCATTGATATCTTCATTCTTGTCATTTTTTAGATGAATTGTATGCACAAATATTTATTATCAACATCTGCGAATAATTGCAAAATTGCTGCTCAATTATTTAGACAGTGCAAGCACCTATAAGTTTGAATGTTTATGACATATTTCTTATATTGTTATATTGTTTAAACTTTATTTAAATAACGTCCCATATGTTTAAGAATGAGAAATATCTTATTGTCGATTCTGTGATTGACTCCATATGTATTTCTACTAATGCAACTTTTGTCTGTTTACTTTATAGGGAGTCTTACAATTCCAAAAAGATAAATGTATTTGCGCGTGTGTGTTCCGTGTGTTACATCTACTCCATTTTAATACTATCAAACAAGATGTCTACCTACTCTATTCTAATACTATCAGACAAGATATCTGGTCGTTACTGCATGGAGTACATGAAGGTGAAGTAAGAAATTGATGCACTAATCAGCTGCAAACAAGTACATTTTGTTGTTTTGTCTTGCTTGTATTTGCAAAATATATATACGACATATTTTCACATGTTCATATACTATATTATATTGTAATAAATATATTATAAAAAAATATCGTTCACACACACACACACAAACACACAATGTATTATAAGTGTATCTTAAGTGTATCATAAATATGTTAATATTATGTGTATATTAGAAATGCATACAATATATGTAATATTATATATAATAAATATTATATGTAATATATGTTGGAGCAAGTTTTGTATGTTTCCATTATAATAATATGTTAAGACAAGACTGACACGCGCAGTACTTTCACGAAAGTCATATGACTTTTTTCTTCTTTGCTGCGTGATCCGGTCTCGTTGGTCAAACAGATACACTCAATCTCTCATGCAATTAATATGATCGACTAGCTAGCTCGTGTATATGAAAAGTTAAATAATTTGTAGTACAATTATAGTAATGGAAACTGTCTCGAATATTTTTCTATCCTGCGCAAACTAATAACTTATTTGCCTCAACAATTTATAGCTCTAAGTTGTGTGTTGTAACAAGAAGCCAATATTTATATGGTGTTATAGAACACCGGCCGCCATTGTGCCGGTACTGCAACGTACTGCAACAAAATCAGGATAGTTTGTTGTTTCGAGGAATTATCAAAATCATAATGAAAAGAAAAAGGGGGAACTGTTGAACACTATCAGAAAAACTTTATCGTGAAAAACTTTATTATTAAATTTAACAGTACGAATTTCCAAGGATGAAAGTTTTAAATATTAAGTATATGTAAAAGTTTAAGTCTTTTTCCCAGTGCTCTAGTATTATTATTTAAAATTCAAATAAATCCCTGTTGTTTTGCAGTTTTGTAAGATTGGTATCAAAATCTATCAAACACCGTATACGTTCATTGTTTCTTGCACGATATTCAGGACATTGTGGATGGTATGTACAAGAGTAATGTTTGTTGATACTGCGTGAGAAACCGCAAAAATATAGGTGCGTGACAATGATGGCGATATTCTTAATCTCGTCGTCGATGTAATTTTCTCGAATGGTCTTCTAACAGTGGACAAACAACGAACAGGATCAATCTGACAATAAACTAGAAGACCAAGAAAATATAGCTGTATTGGGCGACAATGAAGAATAAGATGATGTCTTCGAAGATTTAATTGAAGAGTGAATGCTGAATAACCACGAGTTACGTTACGTTCATTCATAATTTGCGGAATCGAGTTAGAATTCAACCACCTATCAGTTAGTCAACTTTCGTAGCAAAATATAGTATATTATCTTGTATGTTTGTATGTATAGTATCTTGTATGTTTCAGAAAGTAGTTAATTGTAGAAATAGAAATAGAAATAGAAATAGAAAGAAAAAGATAATTTTTTAAACGAGGTTAACATATGTACAACTTCCATGAAAGTCATATGACTGCTTTCTTTTTCGTACTATGTGAGCCGATCTCTCGTTCAAATACTCACGCTCACTTATATGCGTTTAATAATAGATAGCACGTATATGTAAAAAGTAAAAGTAAAGTTATATTAAAGAAAACTGTTTCAAATCTTTTTTTACCATAAGCAATCCAATAACTTGCTTGCTTCAACAATACGTAGAAATAAATAAAATAGCTTTACTGTAGCGAAACATTCTAAAGATGCTGAAAATAATCCACCGACATTCAGGATAAAAATTTTATTGCTCCTTTGTAATACAAATAGTATCAGTTTCTGTATGCGTAACGGTGCTAAGTACCATAAAACGCTGTATCTATGAAGAGATGTTTAAATTAAAATTAACAAGTTGGGAAGTATAGGAAAATAGATTAATAATTTTTCGCAGAAATGCATATGTTTCATGCATATGTTTCTTAATTAGTATTTTCGTCTTTAAAAGTTATTAGCAAAGTCACATGTAAGAATATCACTTACGTAATTACATACACGTTATTACTATGATCTGTAACTTCTTGCCCAATAGTATTGGTTAGGAACATGAGCCCCAGAACCACCGTTACAACAGAAAGATGTGCTAAAGCTTCCTCTATCTGGTCCCTGAATGACTCAATTTGAAATATCTAAAATATCATGGTTGTATGATTAACATTATATAAAACATATTGTTTTGCACAAAATCTAAAATTTACTACAGAAAAAAACAAAAGATGTAAAAAAGCAATACTTATATTATATTTCTCGTCATCTTTGAAACTTAAATAAACCTATTATATAAATTTAACAAAATTTGAAATCCGGACTTGTCAATGATTGTCATATTATTTTCAAAAATTTTTTGTTATTTTTTGGTTACTTTTTCTTTTTCTTTTAAAATTGACATTACAAGATTATAAATTAGTTGTAAGTCGCTCGTAAATATGCTGAAAATTGGAAAACTCACCCGAAAAAGATTGAAACTTATGCAAAGCACAGTAGTTATTGTCGAAAAGAAAATTGATGTTTCAATATTAGTGACAATAAATGTAGTGAATCTTAAACAGATATCATAGATTATTATTAAGTATCAAAAATATTATATCAGCCAGTACCAATATAAAATTCACGATTAAGGTTCAATTGTACAATATTTTTAAATATTTTCAATCGCGATCATTTTATAGATGTATTTTATTAATAACATCATTCAAAAGTTATTATAGTTCTGGTTATTAGCAGCGTGAAAAAAGTTTAAAGCTAGAAAACTAAACGGATTAGTGACGAATTGGATAAATGTACATGATTGATCGTTTTTGTAGATTAAATTATCAATAATTCTTTTTGAATGTAATTAAATGTTAATTAAATGTAATACACATCCAGTATTACATTTAATAGAAGGCAAAACAATCATATTTTTCTGAGCGTTTAAAATGGAGCTTCCAAAAGGTCATATTTGACATTTGTTACTTTTCTTTTTTAAACAAAAAAAAACTACTGAAGCACATCAAATTCTTTTGAAATTCTTATGATGATTATATTCCTCCGACAAGTACTTGTGTGTATTAGTTTAGATGATTTAAAGCCGATGATTTTGATATGGACAATAAAGAACGCTTTCGCCTACCATTGAAATTTGAAAATGACGAGCGTTACAAGCGTTATTGGACGAAAATCCAACATAAATTACTTCTGAAATTGCAAGAGAATTAAATGAGAATTGATTGGACTATAATTACTAAACGTTTATACTATGGACAAAATTTAAAAAGAAGGAAAATGTGTTCTTCATCAATTGTTTGAAAATGCTATCGTATTCGAATTGTTTGTAATTGTTGTAAGCACTTGCATTTCTTTAATTTCTAGGTAGAAAAGGAAGAGCTTTCTGTATCGAATTTTGTGATCGGCTATGAAAAATGGATCTATTATAACAATCCTAAAAATGGATCTATTATAATAATCCTGAACGCAAAAAGTCGTAGGTGGATATCCGATTGTCAATATCAACGCAAAAAGGAATATTCACACTGAGAAAAATTTTTCATCGGATAAACCGATTAAATAGTTTTCCGATTGTTAATTTTGTTTTCCGATTACCTTCATCGGATATGTCCGATCATTTTCCTTTGTCTTTTACGCACTTTAATCGGATATATCCGTTTGTTACTATGTAATCGGTTTATCCGATGAAAATTTTTCTCAGTGCATAATCAAAAGGTCATGCTTTGTATTTGGTAGAATCAGGAAGATATGCTTTATTATGAGCTATATACCAAATAAAACTATTACAGTTGATCGTTATAAACAACAATTATACAAATTGAAGCAAGCATTGGACCAAAACCGACTACCAATAAACGGGTAAATGACGCAAAGTAATTTGCTTCATAATGCTCAGCCACATACTGCTTTGGCAGACAAGCAAATATTGTTAAAACTCGAATAGGAAGTTTTACTCTGCATATACTCACGACATTGCACATTCGGATTTTCATTTGTTCCGATCGATGCAACATGCCCTTGAAGATATAGACTTTTGTAATTTTGAATAAATTCAGCAATAGGTCTACGAATGGATTGCTTCAAAATCAGAATATTTTAACCAGCACGGAATCCATTTATTGTAAGAAAAATAGGAAAAATTAAAAAATGAAGGAAAATATTGTGATTGATATAACATGTACTATACAGGGTGTCTGACATAAGGCGAAGAACCTTTCGCCCACAGGTAGATCTCGTCAAACTGAATTAAAAAGTCCTATACCATTTTGCAAACAACCACATAAAATTTCGAGTAATTAAGTAAATAAAGTTCGCCAATTCAGCGGACGCGATTGGCAGCGAAGGAAGTAGGCGTGAATGAAACTAGTCGCGCGCGCGACGCGATAACAGCGAGTATCGGATTACAGCGGCAGGTGAGACGACGCGTGGACAATATTTTCTCAGCGTCTCATTCATGTGCTCGTGTTGCCGAGAAAGTATTGTCACGTATTTCTTTTTGTGATGTGTATCGGATTACAGCGGCAGGCGAGACGACGCGACGCGTGGACAACACTTTCTCGGCAACACGAGCGCATGAATGAGACGCTGAGAAATTATTGTTCACGCGCCGTCTTGCCTGCCGCTGTAATCCGATACTCGCTGCTATCGCGTCGCACGCGTGGCTAGCCGTTTGTTACGTCATTTCACGCCTACTTCCCTCGCTGCCAATCGCGTCCGCTGAAGTGGCGAACGGTACAGGACTTTTTAATTCAGTTTGACGAGATCTACTCGTGGGCGAGAGGTTTTCCGCTTTATCAGACACCCTGTATATTTTTTTCCTTAGAATAAATATTAGCCAATTTTTGTTTTAAAAGTTTTTCACACTTCTAATAATATTTTATGTAAAATTTGAAATAACATTACCATGTGGAAAAATTTATTTGTAGCAATGGCGTCTTGTATTTATCTAATATATCTAATACTTTGTTTTTATTATAATTATTATACTGACAAATTTTTAAAAAAGTTATAACTTTGATATTAAAATGCTTTATGAGTGTCATCATATATGTGTAATGTATAATACTTATATTTTAAATATTAACAAATAAATACTAACTCCATAGCTTGACGCTGTATGTCTATGGCACAGATTATTTTCCTGTAAATTATAATTTCGTTCCTTATGTTAAAGATATGTAACAACTCGACCGCCATTGCTTGTTCAATACGGTAGCTACAAATAATGCGACATATTCATGTTATAATTAAATCGTCTTCCCAGGTTGTTTGAAACAGAACACGTAATTCTTCTGACGTCTGAAAACCTGTCGCTTATTCTACTAATCATTTCTTTACCTGGCAATTTCAAACATACCGCATGCATGCATGAAATGCGATATCAACATTGTTCCGATCGCTGACAGCACGATTACTCCTGCAGAAGCGGCTGAACATAAGTGCACCATAACTAAAAAATAATACTTCTTTGATACAACGAAGAACTTGCTCACAATTTCCATCGTGCGAATTGTGTAAGACTCATTTTTTGGTATTAAAATATCAAAAGCGAATGGCCAATATAACAAGACAGTAGCAAAAGTCATAGCGCACATAAGAAGTACTGAAAACAACGAAAAAGCCTTTTTATGAAAACAATTATTATCCAATTTTCAAATATATAATATTCTTCAACTTTTTTAATCTAAATTTTATATTGCGATAATATAAGAATCGTTCTTCATCATTTTGTATATATAATTCTTATTCATTATCTTTACTTACTTACTACTATGATAGTAAAACGTCTAGCAATGTATCTGTATTTTTCACAGATGGTGATTTCGTTCCTGTCGTGTAATTCGTCGTACATGTGTTCCACTTTGTACAGTAAATATTTCATCTATTATGTTAATAATATTTTATACAAATTTGGAAAGGACATTGTTATTTATGTACAAGAAGTTATTTGTGGCGGTCGGTTCCTTATTGAAGGAAGTAGAGGCACAACTTACAGTTTTCGAGTGAATCCAAAATAAGATGGTCGGAACTGTGAGCGTAGCAAAGAATGTCGTGGAAGATAATATTCTCACAATAAGATCGAAGCTACATTCTGCAGTGAAGAGTCTTGAGAGCTGCGCAATCATTGAATTTATTAATCCAAGTAACAAATTGTCAATTATATAGTCCTAAATGACGTACTTCTATAATATTCGACAAACTAACCGATAGAATTAAATAATAATGTCTCAAAGCATTCAGCTAGCATATCTACTTCAAAATGATACTTTAAAGGAATGTAGTAATTATTGGCCAGTGATGTCAAATGACTAAATAAAATCTAATATAAACTATCTTGTTTGTCATCTTAATGACGTTACACAAACGTGTTTCAGTTTCTTTTTATTAATTTTGCAAGATAATAACGCATATATAAAAACGCATTAAATGTGTATGTATGTATGCGCGCGTGTGTGTATGGAACACTATAAATAACTATAAACAAATTTGTATTATAAAGTTGACCTTTTATAAATACTTATATATATAAATTTTTATTATTTATCTTTGTTATTCATTTATTATTTATTATTTATATTATTATTTTTTTTTAATTATAAAGTTAAGTTCTTATAAAGTTCAAAATAATTTTACAAATCAACATTTTAATTTTTATAATCCTTCATGTTATTGGAATGTAGTTATAACATCGTTAGAGCGACATTGTAGAGTCAAAAAGATAGCAAAATCACGTTTTAATACAGTTGAAATATAATTTGTCTGTGACATTAGTCCGTCATTTTTCCGTCACTTTACTGTCATTATATTAACCATTCTCTGATCAAATTCTGACATCTTGATGTAGGTATCCTATCTAGATATTGACATACCTGAAATATAATGCTGCTCATCATAAGACAACAAAACAATGTTGCCTGAAGATAAGTGAATTTTGTTTCCTTGTCAGGCCACAAACCAAAAGGAAGAAGAAGTAGCCAATTCAAGAAGAACTGATTTTTATAATTGATCTTCATCATATGCAATCATCGAAACTTCAGATTTGACTGCGAACTATATCGGTTCCTCTACCTTCTCTTCCATCAACTACTAGAATGTTTTATGACTTTTTTCTCGCCTCTCGTACATAATTTCCAAGTAAATTATCTAATTTGTTTAAATTGATGAACGTAGCACAAGGTAATGCATAATACCATCATAAGACCTGTTTGATAAGAATTAACGTCTTCGTTTTAGAAAAATGCTCAACGATTAACGTATTAAATAATTTATCTCACACGGAAGAAAACTTTTGTATAGTATACGTTTACTTTGTACGGTAAAAATATCTGTAATATTATCCGTAAAATGATAACGGAGAAGGAAGTATGCGCAAGCGCAGTTCCCTTTTCTAACGGCCTATAGTTCTCGGCGTCTCAGTCTGTTGTGTGCAGTCGTGGTGTTTACATGTGCGAGCGGAGAAGTGGGTCATCGATTTTACATACGTACATCTAAAGTATGGAATTACTGGTAAAGTATGAACAACTATCAACCTGAAACTCGCAATTAATCTTTCCTTACGTTTAATGAAAGATTTAAAATGCAAATTTAAATGAGAATTCAGGATATTCTGTAGAACAGATGTTGAATTATTGTTTTCTTCCCATGAAAAAATATTTATAAGACAAACTTTTAATAAAACGCCAGTATAGTTCCCTTTTACACTATTTTTACATCATTTTTACTATTCCAATACAACATTCTTAATTTTAATGCGGTCATTTTTTCTCCTTCTCCACAAGTAATTCTTTTTTTTCTGTGTGTAGAAAGATACACATATCGTTGATCAATCCGACATGTTAGTGTTGGTCATTAAAAGATAGATACTGTTAATAAAATATATATGTATAAAATAAATTAAATTTATTAGAGTTTTATACACATCGTAAAAAAGATATTTTATTCTTGTAAAACGTATTCTGAATTTACCTATCCTTCTTCGTGTGTTATCGTACACTTCCTTGAATAAATCTTTGTTACGAATGTAACGGCTTGTCCTAATAACAACACCATTGCAGCCATCATCTCTAAACGTGTTCAAATTTTCATTTAAACGGATTATCATTTTCTTCATGAGTCCTTGATGTCTTGTTGTTTCTTGCGTCACATGCATATCATCACACAAATATCTATTATCAACATCTGTAAATAAATACATTTGTTATTTAGTCATTTCATAACCATACAAGTTTGGCTGTTAATGACACATTGTGTAAATATCTTTTAATAATGTCTCATTTAAGAGTGAGAAATAACTTACTGTGTTGGTTTCGTCAGTTCTGTGATTGACTCTAATATATGTATTTCAAATAATGCAATATTTGTCTGCTTACATCGTACGTAGTGTTATGTTTCCGAAAGAAATAAAGATATTTTATAAATATATACAGGGTGTTTCCTAAGTAAGTAGACAAACTTAAGGAGGATATTCCTTGGCTTATTTTAAGAAGAAAAGGTCATATAAACATATGTCCTAAACTGCTTTGTTTTCCAAAAAAAGTACATCACTGTTTTCGTTCACTTTTCGGATAGCGTGCTTTTGCAGTACGAGTCAACAGAGGTGAGGATGGAGTGGGGATGGTCTCGCGGCGCCGCAAGTGAACCCTCGTTTCAGACTGCGCCGCGCGGCCGCCGCGAGACCATCCCCACTCCATCCCCACCGCTGTTGACTCGTACTGCAAAAGCACGCTATCCGGCATCACTGCTGTCACGTTATCTTTGACGCAAACTTTATTAGTTCCTATTAAGTTTAGTAATTTTATTAATTATGGTAAATTACACAAACGCCGAAATGACAGATATGCATTTCGTATACGGTCTTGCTAATGGAAACGCTCGTCAAGCAAGACGTATTTACAATGACAGATACTTTTTATTGGAAAACAAAGCAGTTTAGGACATATGTTTATATGACCTTTTCTTCTTAAAATAAGCCAAGGAATATCCTCCTTAAGTTTGTCTACTTACTTAGGAAACACCCTGTATACTTCTAATAACGTCTCGACCGACAAAAATATAAAAAGAGAAAAAGCCTGAATATGTACCTTACGTACCTACTTCTTTCTAATATCAGACTATTAGACAAGAAATCTACTAGTTAATGCTGCATGGAGTACATGAAGGTGAAGTAGGACATTGATGCACTAATTAGCTGTAAGCAAGTACATTCCTATTTGCATTATTTGCACAAGATATTTGACATTATTCATACAATGTGTTATAAGTGTATCATAAGTGCAGTAGTATATTAGAAATGTGTACAATACGTATAACAAATGTATATAATGTATGTTGGAACAAGTTTTTCATGTTTCCATTAACAATATAATAACATATTAAAACGAGACCGATCGCGCAGTATTTCGATGAAAGTCACAGTGACTTTTATCCTCCCCATTCTGCGTGAGTCAGTCTGCTTCGTCAGACAGTCATGCGATTCAAACGGTCGACTAGCTCGTCTATGTGATAAATTAACTAAACTCAGCTATAGTAAAGGAAATTAGCTAGGAAATTAGGAAATTGAATTCGTTTCCGCGCCATCAAATAATCTTGCCTCAACAATATATATATATATATATATATATATATATATTTTATATATATATATATATATATATATATTGTTGTGTCCATGTTTTGAAGCCACCCGGTGCAACAAGCCGATCGCGGTCAGCTGAGCAACAGCTGCATGCTCCGACGCTGCACTCGCCTGGAGACGCAATGCCAGTGATTAAGCGACGGATGAACAATAAATAAATAGACAGATCTAGACGTGGCCTCGTGCCGTACAGACGTGTATTTAGAGCGCATGTATTCTTCTCGTTATATAAAGTTGTAGTACAGTTTTGATAAAGAAAAGTGTTTCCTTTCTTCGCAAGTGAGTCGTGAGAGTTGCGCGAGTGCTGTGCAGAAGTGAATGTGTACAGCGGTGAATATCGCCCCGGATACAACAATATAAAATTAAATAAATGAGATAGCTTTACTGTAGCAAAACATTCTAAAGATCCTGAAAATAATCCACCGACATTCAAGGCGAAAATTTTATGGCTCCTTTGTAATACAAACAGTATTAATTTCTGTACGCGTATCGGTGCTAAGTACCATGAAGTGTTGTATCTATAAAGAAATGACTTACATAAAACTGACAATTTGGGAAGTAAGAAAATAGATTAATAATTTTTCGGACATATTCCTGCATTTTTTAATTCTTATATTTATTATTAAAAATAATTGGCACAATTGCGAGTCTTACATGTAGGAATATCACTTACGTGATTAGATATACGTGATTACTGTAATCTGTAATTTCTTGCCCAGTATTATTGCCCATGAACATGGTCAGTACGATCGTAAATATAACAAAAATGTGCAATGCAACTTCCTGCATCTTTTCTGCAGGTGACTCAATGTGAAATATCTAAAATATTACGAGTGTGTGACCAATATTTTACAAAACGCATTACTTTGCATAAAATCTAGAATGTACTACAGAAAAAAGCAAAAGATTTGGAGAAATAATATTTATTTTACACTATATTTCTCGTTATGTTTGAACCTTAATAAATCTATTAGAAAATTAGCAAAATTTAAGATTTTTAATCATATTAGTTATTTCTTCATTATTTAAAATTTACATGTTAGTTGTTAGACGCTGGTAAATATGATAAAAATAGGAAAACTCACTCGAAAAAGATTCACAGTCACGCAAAACACAGTAGTTATTATCAAAAAGAAAAAAGGAGTACCAATACTAATCATCAAACATTTTGCGAACCTTAAACAAATATTATTAAATATCAAAGATTATAAGCTAGTACCAATAACAGATTCTAATAAGCTTTAATTGTACAATATTAGTGACAATTTTCAATCGCAATTATTTTATTAGCAACATCATCTAAAAATTGTCGTACATCTGTTTTCAACTATAAATACATTGTTTTTATTATATCCGACAAGTTTTAGAAAAAGCTATAACTTTCATGTTACAATGCTTTATCGGCGTCATTTGTATGTGTAATGTATATACATTATCACATAAATACTAACTCCATAGCCTGACGTTGTATGTCAATGGCACGTTTCATCTCCCTGTAAATTACAATTTCGTTCTTCATGTCAAAGTTATGTAACAATTCGATCGCCATTGCTTGTTCAATACGATAACTATAAATAATATCCCTTTTGTAATTACATTACGTTTCCAGATTGTTTGAAAACAGAACACGAAATTTTTCTGACAATCTGAACATCCAATGTCTATTCCAACGTCTATCTGAACGTCCATTAATCAATTCTTTACCTGGCAATCTCAAACATTCCACAAGTATGCTTTAAATACGCCATGAACAACGTTGCTATCGCTATCATTGCGATTAACCCTCCATAACAGGCTGCAGTCATATACATGAGAATTAAAAAATAATACTTCTCTGATATAATAAAGAACTCGGCCACAATTTCCGTCGTGCGAATTGCGAAATGCGAAGACTCATTTTTCGGCATAACGGCGTCAAAAATATATGGACAATGTACTATGAGAGTAATAATACATAGGCCACTCATAAGAAGTACTAAGTACAAAGAAGGAGTCTTTACATAAAAACAATTATTATTCGATTTTCCAATATTCTTCAACTTTTTTTAATCTAGTTTTTTATATTGCGATAATATAATAAAAATCGTCGGATCTGTTTCTTACTTATTATTGTGGTCGTCATACGTTTTGCAATGTATCCGTATTTGTCATAAATAGCAATTTCGTTTTTGTTCTTTAGCCGGTCGTAGGTATGTTGCAGTTGGTCCAGTAAATATTTGATCTATCGTGTTAATAATATTTTATGTCACAAAAGTTTGAAAGAACATGACTACAAGAACTTATTCATGGCGATTGCTTTCTTTCTGGAGGAAATAGAGACACAACTTACACTTTTTATGTTAAACCAAAATGAGATATACATAATCGTAAGTATGATATAAAATGTCGTAGAACAGAGTAGTCTGATAAAAATCTCAAAGTTAGATTCTGCAATGAAGAGTTTTGAAAACTGCAAACATAAAAGTCATTGATCTTAGTGCAGAATTGTCAATTATAATATGTAATCCCAAATCGCATACTTAATCAAATGCTCAAGAAGGTAGCGAAAACTAATAAAAAATTAATAAAAAAATAAAATTAATATAAAGAATTAAAAAGTATTAAATAATAATGACTTAAAATAATAATATAAATACTTCAAAATTACGTCAGAGAAGCTGAGAACTAGTATAGTCATTCTACTATGGTTTTTAGTTTTTTGTATAAATAATGTATATAAATGGATACAAATGGTTTGTTTTTTATCTACGAAAACTTTTTCTAAATGCATTATACTATATTCTTACAAATTTAAATATAATTAATGCACTTCATATAGATGTTGTTTTTATTACTTACTAAAGATAGATGTATTTTATAATAAATCTCCTTCATAATAAACAATAATATTGTATACAAGTTTGGTTTTAATCTTTTACAATCCTTCACGTTATTAAAACGTTGCTAAAAAGTAAAACAAGATCGCGAAGTCTAGTCACTTTAATAACTTGAAATATTATCTATCTGTTATATTAGTGCGTCATTTTAACATCATTACATTACTAATTTTGTATCATTCTCTGATCAAATTCTGACGTTATTTTGGCATTCTACCTATATTAGATATTAGATATTCTACCTAGATGCTGACATATACTGACCTGAAATGCAATGGCGCTGATTAGAATACTACAAAGTAGCGTTGGCCGAAAACGAGTAAATTTCGTTTCCTTGCAAGGCCACAAGCCGAAAGGGAGCAAAAGTAGCCGATTCGAATTGAAGAACCGCTTTTCAATACAGATCATCATATACGATCATCGATACTTCGCATGTAACTGTAAAATAATCTACACCAATTCGTCCGTTCCTTTCACCCACAGCTAACGTGTGTAGTAACTTTCCTCTCGCCTCTTCTATGTAATTTCCAGGTAAATTGTCCAATTTATTTAACTTCAATGCATAAACGTAGCGCAAAATGGTGCATGCTATTGTAAATGTATTGTAACGCCTGATTAGAACAATTTAACGTCTTTGTTGGAAAAAAGTTTTCAATGATAAAATAATTCATCTCGCATAAAAAAAAGAAAAAATTTAACATGCGGTTACTTCCCATGGTAAAATATAAGTCGCTCAGAAAATAAAATAATGCCGGAGATCGAAGTACACGCAAGCGCAGTCCCTCTTTCTACTTGCTCTTTACTTCTTCGCGTTTCAGTCCGTTGTATGCATTCGTCATGTTGGCATGTGCGTTAAGCGGAGCAGCGGTTTATCGATTTTACATACGTATACATCTAAAGTATGGAATTATTGGTAAAGTACGAACAATCATCAACCTGTTACTCGCGATTAATCTTACCTTACATTTCCCATACAGTACAAAAGTTTGCAGCAACATTGCTGCAATATTGCAATATTGCACATTGCAGTGCAATGTTGCAGAAATATTGTATAGTCATGAATTTGCAATATAGTTTAAACATGTTACAGCAACATTGTAAAATATTGTAAAAATAACATGTACTTTTATTGTGTGTTTGTGTGTCACTTACAATTAGAGTAAGTATTCAAAAATGTTTAATATTATAATAATTTTAATACACATAGGATTGAAAGCATTTTTATATTAATTATATATGTATATAAATTTTTCTATTACCTCCAAACCCTAAGATTAAAATAAAATAAACTTATGCGTTATTATACTTACAAGTTGGCATGTTAATCTTAATACATT
Source organism: Ooceraea biroi (assembly GCF_003672135.1). Taxonomy (NCBI): domain Eukaryota; kingdom Metazoa; phylum Arthropoda; class Insecta; order Hymenoptera; family Formicidae; genus Ooceraea; species Ooceraea biroi. The sequence goes on from NC_039509.1 coordinate 10,582,650, forward strand.
AAGTGGTTTTTAAACTTTTCATAAAAGATCCATGTGTTCTAGAATGGTTTTACTTCGTGTTAAAGCTATTATGCCAACTTGTGTATAATCTAAAATAACGTAAAATAATGTGTGTATTTATATTAATGTTAGTCATGATTATTATAACAATCAAGTAAATGTGTCAATATATCGTTGGACTGGATCTTTTGTGCCTAATAATATTTTTTACATGAATTTATGTACAGTCTTCGCTTGGACTTCGCTTAAACTACGATTCAACTTGAGACTGCGTTTTAAGACCGTTTACTATCGGTCTTGAAACGCAGTCTCAAGTTGAAGCTAGAAGAAATCACATAATTAAATTTAATTACGTGATTGCATAGTTTGTTAAGCGAAAAATATACATACATTAACACGAAATATATTATTAGGCACAAAAGATCCAGCTCAACCATATATTGGCATATTTCCACAGTAGTTTGCATGTATATTTTACTGCAATATTGCTACAACGTTTTATAGCAATATTTCTGAAAGCGGACATTTTACCGTTGCTGCAATCTTGCAGTACTCTTGCAACAACATTTCGCAATGGTTCTGCAATGTTGCAATCTTGCCGAAAAATGTTGCTGCAATATTGCGGCAATCTTGCCGTGCTGTATGGGTTAATGAAAGATTTAAAATGCAAATTTAAATGGGAATTCAGGATATTCTGCTGTAGAATTAAATATAAACAGAAACAAAGTGCATGTATATGATCTTGCCCAGTTATATCTATTAGCTGGCTAGAAGAAATTTTTATTTACTTTTTCTTACTGCACTATTAGTAATAGATTTATGTATGAAACGTGGAAAGCATCTCCATGCGTTGGCAAGGCAATGAATGTTGTTATTTTATTTAGTTTTATGAAGAATTTTGTAGACATGACAAAAGAAGATATTTTTGGATAGAAAATACAAAGATTATATCTGTTTTAAAAACTCGTTTTCTCGATATAATATTTGTTGAGGATTACGGTGGATTCTCGAAAAGAAATATGTTGTTTAAAGAATACTTTCTCTTTATTCGCAATTACAACGTGTCTCGGTTACAGATACGAGCTTGACTCAATGAAAGACTAATAGACAGTGAGTGAGGAGCAGTGCGCGAACCAAAATATATAAAAACAGGAAATGAGAATATTTGTCGCGCTACTGCCACTCGTCATATTATGATAGGCTGAAGATATACATGGCAGGCAACTTAATAAACTCAAATTAATCAAAAACAAAAGCACGCAAACATCCTCAACAATATTAAAAGGAAAAGAATACCGAAATATGGAAAACTGCCTCTTTCTAACAGAAACAATATCAGTGTCTGTATATGGACCGGCGCTACATACTATTAAACACTACATATATCTACGAAGAAACGAGACATACTAAAATTTAGAACACGTTTGTTGCGTATGTCTTCAACACAAATGTGATAAGTACTACATTAAAACGCCTAGTGTTGTCAAAACGAATGCAAAGAATGGTATTCTTAGAGAGACTCGCTCGAAAAAGATTGAGGTTCAACCAACTACAGCATTAATTATTAAAAAATTGGCCCTTGAAAATTGGATATTAAAAATGCAGCGAACTTGTGGCTTCAGTTTCCGTGGATGACTCCGCGTTACGTGGACAGATATTAACAATTTAATATATTATTCAGAAAGATGAAAAAATTGATTTGATAACGAAAAGAATTCTATAGATGTTTATTTGCTATGAAAAAACATTTATGAGACAAACTTTTAATAGGATGCTAGTGTAACTCACTGCTTTTTATTTCTTTTATTCCAGTAATATGTGTTAAATTTTAATGCGTTCTTTCTCTCTCTGATCAAATAAAATGCCTTCAGTTTTTGTTTGAACATATACCATTGATCGATCACGCATGTTAAAATGCTGGCCTCTTTAAATTTTATTAATAAAAATATATATATAATAAATTAACTTTATTAGACTATTTATATAAATCGTAAAGGTTCAAATATATTCTATTGTTGTAAAACGTATTATAAATTTACCTTTGTGTGGTGCCTTACATTTTCTTGAATAAATCTTTGTTGTTACTAACGTAACAAAAGTTTCTTATTTAATCTTGTCTTAATAGCAATATTGTTGCAGCCAGTATCCTCAAATACGTTCAAGTTTTTATTATACAAATTATCATTTTCTTTATCAATCCTTGATATCTTATTGTTTCTTACATGCATAGATCACACAAATATTTATTATCAACATCTATGAATAATTGCAAAATTGCTGCTCACTCATTTAAACAGTGCGAGAACTTACAAGTTTGGCTGTTAATGACACGTTACTTACGTTATGTAAACTTCATTTAAGTAATGTCCCATATGTTTAAGCATGAGAAATACCTTACTTTCGTCAGTTCTGTTAGTGATTCTACAAATATTTCAACTAATACAATATTTCTCTGCTTACTTTGTGGAAAGTATTGCGATTCCGAAAGAAACAAAAAATTTTTATGTATATATATATATATTTATATATTTCTAATAACGTTCAATGAGTACTCAAAATTATAGAAAAACAGAAAAGCCCAAACGTGTACTTTATATCTACCTACTGTATTCTAATATACTATCAGACAAAATATGTACTCGTTATTACTGCATGGAGTACATGAAGGTGAAGTAGGACATTGATGCACTAACCAGCTGTAAACAAGTATGTTCCTATTTTTGTTATTTTCACAACATATGCGACATTTTTCAATTATGTATTAATTGCATAAATGCATTATAAATATATTAATATATTAGAAATGTGTACAATATGTGTAATATATGTAATGATATAAAAATGTATATAATATGTGTTGGAGCAAGTTTTGTATGCTTCTATTAGCAATATAATAATATACTGAAACGAGACCGACACGAGCAGTACTTCCATAAAGCTCATATGACATCTTTCTTCCTTGTGCTACAAGAACCGGTCTCGTTGGTCAGACAATGTTTCATGGGATTAATATGATTGATTTGCTTTCTTGTATATGTAAAGAATTAAATAAACTCATTTATAGTAAAGGAAAGTATCTCGAATCTTTTTCTATCCTGTGCAATTCAATAACCTGCTTGCTTCAACAATACGTAGAAATAAATAAAATAGCTTTACTGTGGCGAAACATTCTAATGATATCGTAAATAATCCACCGATACTCAGGGTGAAAATTTTATTGCTTCTTTGTAATAGAAATAGTATCAATTTTTGTATGCGTATCGGTGCTAAATACCATGAAATGTTATATCTGTAAACAAATAATTAAAGTAAAATTGACAATTTGGAAAGTAACAAATTGAAAAATAGATTAATAATCTTTAGCAGAAATGCATATGTTTCTTAATTAGCATTTTCGTCTTTAAAAGTTATTAGCACAAAGTCACATGTAAGAATATCACTTACGTAATTACATACACGTTATTACTATGATCTATAATTTCTTGTCCAGTGTTATTGGCTAAGAACATGATTAGCAGAATGAGCATTACAGACAAAAGGTGTAATAAAACCTCCTCCATCTTCTCCATAGGTAACTCAATTTGAAATACCTAAAACATCAAGGTATGATCAGCATTTTACACAAAATTTATTATTATTAAAATTTTGAACTTGGAACAGAAAAAGGCAAAAATGTAAAGAAATAATACTTGTATTACATTTGTCAAGATCTTTAAAAACTGAATAAATCCGTCACATAAAATAAGTAAAATTTGTAATTCGGATTTTTCATAATTTTTATCATTTTTTTCACCCTTTTCAAAATGGATATTATAAGATGTTAGTTATAAGTCGCTTGTAAAAATGCTAAATATAAGAAAACTCACTCGAAAAAGATTGAAACTCATGCAAAGCACTGTTGTTATTACCAGAACGAAAAATGATCCTTCAATACTAGTTACAAAACATTTAGCGAACCTTAAACAGATATTATTATTAGATATCAAAAATATTATATCCGCCAATATCAATGCAAAAATTGTACAATATTTCTGGATATTTCCAATCGCGATAACTTTATAGTTCTATTTTATTAGCAATATTATTTAAAAGTTGTCGTACACCTGTGTTCAACTAATACATTGGTTTTATTATATCTGACAAGTTCTAGGAAAAGCTATAACTTTGCTGTTACAATGCTTTATTCATATCATTTATATGTCCTAATGTATACATATCAAATAAATACTAACTCCATAGCTTTACGATGTATGTCCACGGCACAGATTATCTTCCGGTAAATTATAATTTCATTCTTCATGTCAAAGATGTGTAACAACTCGATTGCCATTGCTTGTTCAATACGATAACTGTAAATTACGTTCTTGTTGTAATTAAATAATCTTACCAGATAATTTCAAACAGAAGATGAAATGTTTCTGACAATCTCAATATTGGAACTATATTTCATTAATTAATTCTTTACCTGGCAATCTCAAACATTCCGCACGCATGCTTGAAATACGACATCATCATTGTTCCCGTTGCTATCAGTGTGATCAACCCTACAGAACAGGCCATGTTCAAGTGCACAAGAACTAAAACATAATACTTCTCTGAGACCTTGAAGTACTTGGTCACAATTTCCATCGTGCGAAGTGCGTAAGATTCATTTTTTGGCATAACGGCATCAAGTACATACGGCCAGTATAGGATAACAAAAGAAAAGCATAAGCCGCATGCAAGAAGTACTGAGAACAAAAAAAGCTTTTTATAAAAACTGTTATTATCCTATTTTCTTAATAAAAAATATTCTTCAACTCTTTTTAACTTAATTTTTATATTATAATAATAAAAGTTTTCATATAGTATCTTTCAGATAATACTATTTTTTGTATGTATTTCTTTTACTTCTTACTTTTACTTACCTGTCACTATAATCGTAATATGTTTTGCAATGTACCCGTATTTGTCATAAATAGCAATTTCGTTTCTATCTTTTAGCCGGTCGTAGATGTATTGTACTTGGTCCAATAAATATTTGATCTATCATATTAATATTTTATTGCACATCTCGCAAAGTTTGAGAAAACGTTGTCATGTATAAAAACTCATTTATAGCAATCTTTTTCTTTCTGGAGAAAATAGAGACACAACTTACATTTCTCCTGTTAATCCAAAATGAGATAGACGGAATCGCGAGCATGACATAAAATGTCGTAGAGGAGAAAATTCTGACAACAAAGTCAAAGCTACATTCTGCAATGAAAAGTCTTGAGAGCTGCAAACATTAAATTTATTACTCCAAGTGGCGAATTATAAATTATAAATTATACTGCTAAATGACATACTTCTATAATATTCAAACTAAAGAAACAGAACCGATAAAATTAAATAATGACTCAAAGCACCCAGCTAACGTACCTGCTTCAAAATGACATCAGAGGAACTAGTGATTACTAATCCAGTGGCGTCAAATGTATTGTTTTTAACTTTTTTGAATATCAAAGAGAATATATATGGATATGGGTGTAGTTTTGATCGTTTGTTTACGAAAACTTTTTCTAAGTATTCATATGTTAAGATATTCTAACAAATTTAAATATAATTAATACATCTCATATAAATATTATTTTTATTATTTTATAAACATGAATATATTTTATAATAAATCTCCTTCATAAATAATAATTTTGTATGTAATTTTGGTTTTAAGTTTTGCAATCTACCAAGTTATTAAAATGTTGTTTGAACGTTACTAAGAAACTAAAAGAGATGGCGAAATCACGTCTTTTTATCGATTTAAAATATCATCTGTCTGTCATTAGCTCATCATTTTTCTATCATTTTAGCGTCATTGATTGATAATTTTTGGTCAATCTCTTACCAAATTCTGACATCATCTTGATGTAGGTTTCTTACCTGGGTACCAGATCCTGATATACCAGAAATGCAATGCTGCTCATCAGAAAACTGCAAAGTAACGTCCCCTGTAAAAGAGTGAATTTTGTTTTCTTGCCAGGCCACAAGCCGAAAGGAAGCAGAAGTAGCCGATTCAGGTTGAAGAATCGCTTTTCAATACAAATCGTCATTTGCGGTCATCGAAACTTCGTATTTGACTGCGAACTACACCGGTTCTATCATTCCCTCCCCATCTCTTGTTAGAATGTTTTACAACATTCCTTTTCTCATGTATTTCAGGTAAATTATTTAAATTAGTAGTGTAAATACAGCGCAATATAGTGCATGATACCACCATACGATCATAACACCTCTTTGAAGACAATTTACGTCTCCCCCATGAAAAAGACTCAAGAATTTTATCTGACACTGAAACATTTCAACGTGTATTCAATTCCCACGGTAAAATATTCGTAAAATGATGCCCGAGATCGAAGTACACGCAAGCGCAATTCTATTTTTCCATGCTTTTTAGTTCTCCGCGTTTCAGTCCGTTGTGTGCAGTCATGATGTTCGCATGTGCGTTAAGCGGAGCAGCGCTTCATCGATTTTACATACGTACATCTGAAGTATAGAATTAGTGGAAAAGTAGGGACAAAATAGGGACCATGAAACTGTTATACTCGCAACTAATCTTGTCTTACGTTTAATGAAGGATTTTAAATGGAAATTCAAAATGTTCTTGTACGGAATTATAAACGGAAACAGTAAAATGCATGAATATCTTGCTCAATTATATCCATTAGTTGGATAGAAGAAATTTTTATATACTTTTTCCTACTCCACTTTGTTGCATTATTAGTGATAGATTGAAGTGCTAGCCTCCAAAATATATCCTTAATAAAAAATATATAAATTAAATTAACTTTATTAGAATTTTATCATCGTAAAGTCTCTAAAATATTTTTGTGTTGTAAAACGTATTGTAATTTACCTCCGTATGATGTCATACACTTTCTTGAATAAATTTTGTTTAACTAATATAATTTCTCTTGCCCTAATATCAGCTATCATCACAGCTATTATTTCCAAATGTATTCCAATATTTTTCGAGTTACCATTTTCTTCATCAATTATTGATATCTTCATTCTTGTCATTTTTTAGATGCATTGAATGCACAAGTATTTATTATCAACATCTGCAAATAACTGCAAAATTGCTGCTCAGGTATTTAGACAGTGCAAGAACCTATAAGTTTGATTTATGACATATTACTTACGTTGTTTAAATATCATTTAAGTAATATCCCATATGTTTAAGAATGAGAAATATCTTATTGTCGATTCTGTGATTGACTCCATATGTATTTCTACTAATGCAACTTTTGTCTTCTTGGTTTGTAGAAAGTGTTACAGTTCCAATAAGATAAATGTAATTTGTGCGCGTGCATGCGTTATATCTACCTACTCTATACTATCAAACAGGATATCTAGTCGTTATTGTTGTATGGAGTACATGAAGGTAAAGTAAGATACTGATGCACTCACTAGCTGCAAACAAATACGTTCCTACTTGCATTATTTGTACAACATATGCGACAATGTTCATATAAATGTATTATAAATATATCATAAATACGCTATCATATTCGTAATGCGAATATACTATTTATAATATATAGAATAAATGTATATATTACATGTTGGAGCAAGTTTTGCATGCTTTTAATATAATAATATATTAAAACAAAGCTGATACGCGGCAATACTTTCATCGAAAATAAATGACTTCCTCTTTCCTCATGAGCTGACTTTTCGTTGGTCAGGCAGTTATGCTTACTCTCATCCGAATAATATAGTCAACTATCTAACTCGTGTATGTGAAAAGTCAAATAAACCCAGTTATGATAAAGGAAATTTTATCGAATCTCTTTCTATCCTGTAGAATCCAATAACCTGCTTGCTTCAACGTATAAATATTCGTAGAAATAAATGAAATAGCTTTACTGTAGTGAAACATTCTAAAGATGCTGTAAATAATCCACCGACACTCAGGGTGAAAATTTTATTGCTCCTTTGTAATAGAAATAGTATCAGTTTCTGTATGCGTATCGGGGCTAAGTACCATGAAGCATTGTATCTATAAAGAAATGATTAAAATAAAATTGAGAATTTGGGAAGTATAAGAAAATAGATTATTATTTTTTAGCACAAATGCATCCGTTTTGTATTCGCATTTTCGCATTAGAAGCTATAAAAAAGTCACAAGTAAATAGCATGTAAATCACATAAATGGCCGTATCACACTAGTTTCGCGGCCGCGATTGCGATTGCGCCTATGATCGTTGGAGGATCGTATATCTTTTTTTCGAGTCGCAATCGCTGATCGCTGATTTCTGATTGGTGAGCAGGAATCGCAATCTCAACTACGAGCCGCTAGTGTGATATGGCTATAAGAATATCACTTACGTGATTATATATATGTGATTACTGTAATCTGTAACTTGTTGCCCAATGTAATTGGTTATAAACATGACAACCAGAAGGATCAGTACAGAAAAAAGATGTAATATAACTTCCTCCACTTCCTCCTCAAGTGACACAATTTGAAATATCTAAAATATTATGTGTGAACAATAGGATAAAATTTATAAAATGCATCTTTTTGCACAAAATCTAAAATTTATTGCAGAAAAAGCAAAAGATGTGAAAAAGCAATAAGTACTTGTTTTAGAATATATTTCTCGTTATCTTTGATACTCAATACAAATATTATAAAAGTAGTAAAATTTGTAATTCAGACTTTTAATTACTTTTAGTAATTAAAAATCTGAATTACAAATTTCTTCTCTCTTTTATAACTTACAAGATGTTAATTGTAAATCGTTCGTAAATATGAAAATAGGAAAACTCACTCGAAAAAGAGTCACACTCATGCAAATCACAGTAACTATTATCAATGCTAAAACAGTTCCTTCCAGGGTAGTCATGAAGCAATCGATGAAACTTGAACAAATATTATTAAACATTAAAAATATTATATCAGCTAGTATCAATATAAAAGATGCTATTAAACTTTAATTGTACAGTATTTCTGGATATTATCGTTGTGATAATTTTATAGTATAATACTATTTTATTAACAACATAATTCAAAAGTTATCGTGCATACATTCTATATATATATATATCTCAAACATTATTTTTATTATAATTAACAAATTACAGGAAATGCAATTATTTTGTTGTTACAATTTATCAATTTTATGTCATTTATGTGTTTAACCGAGTGTAAATTCATCTAGTAATCTTATTCTACAGCTAGTAACTGTCTAAAACTGTATCACGCAGGCTAGATAGAGTTACCTAACCATTGACTAGCCAGTACTGGTATCACGCAGGCTAGATAGAGCAGGCTAGAGTTAGCTAACCATTGACTAGCCAATACTAGTATCACGCAGGCTAGATAGAGCTGGCTAGAGTTAGCTAACCATTGACTAGCCAGTACTGTATCACACAGGTTAGATAGGGTTAGCTAATCATTAACTAGCCAGTACTAGTATCACGCAGGCGAGATAGAGCAGGCTAGAGTTAGCTAACCATTGACTAGCCAGTACTGTATCACACAAGCTAGATAGGATTAGCTAAGCAGTGACTAGCTAGTACTAGCTAAAATTTATGAATCATGCTTTGCTGTCTAGTGCTTGTCTAGTTTCTGTACTGTAAATATTGGAATAGATAACGCTGGAAACCTTTGAGAAATTAGCTAGCTATTGTCTAGCCACTATCTAAAAATTTGTTAACATCGAAAAATGAGATTGCATTTTCACTCTTGAATAATTTTTCTAGCGACTGTTTAATGATGAGCTAGCCAGTAAACATTAAGTCGTGATATATATTAGCTTCTCAATATAAAAACATTATTAAATACATAACTTTATTATTTAAATTGTATATTACATTATGTTTACTTTTGGTGTAGTTAATAAAATATTTAGTAAATCATGAATAGAAAAGAAAAAGTTCGCGAACGCGTCACACGATACACGTATTACACAATCTGATTATTCCTCAAGTATGTAAAATCCTATTTATCGCTATATGCAAGTTTAACTGATTGTTCTTTAATTCTTATATTTTATTCATTATTTAGTTGAAACTGTAGATAAACCTTCAAATCTTTCTAGTTTTCGAGAATCTATAGAGATTTAAGAACTGAGAATGATTTATAAGAATAAATAAATAATTTTATCTTCTTTTACATGCCATAAATTTAACATTATTACAAATACTATTTCTTACTGTCACAAATTTAATCGAAACGGCGAAAAATGATACGTTACACTACTGTGAGATAACGTTAAGAGCACACTGTCGTATAAGTTGTATATAACAAGAATTTAAAACGCGCTCATCAGATATACTCGATAGCGTAGTGGACTAGGACGAAGACTGCGGCTCTCAGCGACTCAGGTTCGAATCCCTTGGTAAGAAGAAAATTTGAAGTAACAGAATTTATAGAGTATACATATATAGCAAATAGCAAAGCTCAGGAGTGAATATAGTAAAAGTGTATTAATTGATAAATAGGTGAAAATTAATTTTTTTAAATATATTTTTAATCTAGCCCAGGCTAGCTCATCACTAGACAGTAATTTTAGTCAGCCACTACTTACAACCTTGTAAAAGCTATTTATACTTGCCTAGTAGCTGCCTAAACCATGCTATCTACTAACTACATAGTTTTTCTAGCTAGCTATGAGACAATATATTTGTCTAGTGGCTAGGACTTCTAAGCGTTACATTACTGGCTCAGTACTAGCTACGTTTGTTAGACGGGGGCTATATAAAACACGTATCGGCTAGCTAGTGACTGGGTGCCGACTAGTTTAAATTTCCACTCGATATATACAGATTATCAGATAAATACTTCATTGCATAGCGTTGTATGTTTACGGCACAGATAATTTTCTGCATTACAATAAATTTCTTTATGTCAAAGTTATGTAACAACTCGATCGCCATTGCCTGTTCAATACGATAGCTGTAAATAAAATTTTTGCTGTAATTAAATCTTTCTAGATTGAAACAGAACATGAAATTTTTCTGACAATCTAAACATGTACTCCAGTAATCAATTCTTTACCTGGCAATTTCAAACATACCGCAGATATGCTTCATGTACGATATCAACAGTGTTCCCACTCCTGTCAATATAATTAACCCTGCAGTACAGGCTGCATTCAAATGCACAAGAACTAAAAAATAATACTTCTCTGAGACTTCGAAGTACTTGGTCACAAGTTTCATCGTGTGAATAGCGTAAGACTCATTTTTTGGCATAACGGCGTCAAGAATGTACGGCCAATATACTATTACAGAATTAGCAAATAGGCCACACACGAGAATTGCTAAAAGTGAAGAAGAAATCTTGATATAAAATTAATTATTGTTCGAATTTCCAATAATCCTCAACTTTTTTATAGTCTAGTTTTTACTTGCTGATAGAAACATGTTTCATTTTATATATATAAAAGAAATAAAAAATGTTTCTATTGGCACAGTATAAAAATATATATATACATATATGTTGTATATCTTATTTATCACATTTTCTTACTTATTACTATAGTTGTAAAATATTTTGCAATGTATCCGTATTTGTTATAGATAGCAATTTCGTTTCTATCCTTTAGCCGGTCGTAGATGTATTGCAGTTGGTTGAATAAAGATGTGATCTATCGTATTAAAAATATTTTATGCCATATACCGCAAAGTTTGAAAGAAATTATCACGTACAAGAATTTATTTATTGGCAGTCGCTTTCTTTCGAAGAAAAAGAAGAAGGAAGAGGCACAACTTACAGTTTTCATGTTAATCCACATTGAAATGAACGGAATTACGAGCACGATAAAAAATGTTGTGGAAGCGAGTATTTTGACAAGAAAGTCGACATTATATTCTACAATAATGAATCTTGAGAGCTGCAAATGCAAAAGTTTATTTTATTGTAATTTATTTAATTTATTTATTTTATTTAAATTTATTTTAATAGCGAATTATCAATTATATAATACTAAATTACATACTTTAATAATACGCAACAAACTAACGTAAACGGATAAAATTAAATAATAGTGACTCACGGTACTCAAGTACTCAAGGTCCCATACTTAAGTTAAAATGATGAGGAAAGATGATTAACAGTTCAGTGATGTCAAATGTATTACTTTTTTTAAATCATAAATAATATAATAATATGGATATGAATGTTGTTTTATTCTTTTTGTTTACGAAAAGTTTTTCTAAATACCTATTCATATATATTCTAACAAATTTAAATATAATTTATATTTGAAGCTGTTTATGGTTTTATTTTATGAGAAAAAGAGAGGAAATTCTTTTGATCATTTCTTTTCAAATGGTACAAAACTTTATTTATGACACAAGTAATACTTTTTTGGCGAGAGGAGAGTGAGCGAACAAGAGACGGCTACTCGACTCTCGCACTCGATCGAGAGCGGCGCGCGCATTTCGACAAGATACCGTATGTCCCATTTTGACACAGATGCGATAACACTCCTCCAACATATACATGTACATGTTATATACATGTTATTTTGATTACTTAATAAAAATAAATGGATCTTTTACGATAAAACGCCTTCATGATAAACAATAATTTTGTACCAAATTCTGATTGTAATTTTTTATAATCTTCCATATTACTAAAGCGTCCAAAAAATGAAGAACGAACGCGAAATCAAATCTTTCTAACACAATCTTCCTAACGATTTGCAATATCATCTGTCAGTAACATCTGTTTATTATTTTAATGTCATTATATTGGTCATTTTTGGTCAGTCTCTGATCAAATTCTCACATCATTTTAATGTAAATATCTTACTTGGGTATTATGAAATACATACCTGAAATACAATACTGCTCATGATAAGACTACAAAACAACGTTGCCTGAAAATAATTGAATTTCGTTTCCTCAAGCCACAAGCCGAAAGGGAGCAGAAGTAGCCGATTTAAATTGAAGAACCGCTTTTTAATACAGATCATCATATAATAATGCAGAGACCATATGCAATCATCGAAACTTCGCGTTTGACTGCAAAATAATCTATGTCAGTTTGTTCATCCCTTCCACACATGACTAGAGTATTTTACAACTTTCTCTTCCTGTGTAATATCTAGATAAATTATTTGAATTAGCATAAACGCGTGCCATGCGATCGTAACACTTGATAACAATTGAACGCAGGAGTTCTCAAATTATTGATGTCGCGGGCACACTGGAAAAAAGTTAACGGGCCATGTTCAAACAGAATCAGAGTTTAGTTATTGCACGTGTTACATTTATTAAACATCAAACAATTAAATTATAATAAATTATTATAATTATAAAAATAACAAAATATAATTACTCACACAAAAACATTTTATTCTTAAATTTATATGAATTATATAAGTTATTTGAGAAACTTACCTTATTTCAATAAAATAAATATATTTATAACTATTTAAATTTTAACATTTTTCATTTTTAATTTTTTCTGATATTTAATAAATTGTCGCGGGCACACGGTTGAGAATCCCTGATTTAACGTCTCCGCTCGAGAAGGGGACTGAACGATTAAGAAATTTATCCCGCACAGCAGGAAGAAAAATTTCAACGTGTGTTTACTTCCCACAATAAAATATTCGTAAAATGCTGCTAGAGAAGGAAGTACGCGCAAGCGCAGTTCCCTTTTCCACTGCCCAGTAGTTCTTGACGTTTCAGTCCGTTGTGTGCAGTCGTAATGTTCGCATGTGCGTTGAGCGGAGGAACGGTTTATTGATTTTACGTACGTACAGCTAAAGTATGGAATTTCTGGTAAAGTACGCAAAACCAACCTATTACTCGCAATTAATCTTACCCTATGTGCAATGAAAGATTTAAAATGCAAATTTAATTCAGGATATTCTGTTATAATATCAAAAAACACACAAGAATGTCTTGCACCAAGTGCAACACTCGAGACGCCCGTGGCTTTATATACGGAAACAAGTACCTTATAATCGAAACAATATGTTGATATCACAACGTTTTGTGTTAAAACGATGTTATATTATACTTTTTCCATGAAACCAATCAGCGTGTGCACTTGGTGTTTTTTTTGGTACATATTTTATAAAGATAAGTTTCGTGCGTTAAATATAAATAGGAACAAATGCGCACGAATATCATCTTGCTCAATTATATCCATTAACCGGTGCGAAAAAAATTTTTTTTTCTTAATCACTTTGTTTTGTTGCATTATTGTCGATGAATTATTGTATGAAACCTCAGAAGTATGTAATAACTTCACAACTTTGTAGACATAATGATTTGAGGAAAAATACAAAGATTATATAAATTTTTTTCATCTTTATGTCCGATGTTATATTAAAAGAAAAAGGAGATTGATCCTCTATCTATCTATGAGTTATTCCAATGTATTATGAGATATATATACAGGGTGTCTCGATGACCCCATGCCACCCGTTAATGACGTGTAGTTTACGCTACATTTACGCCTAACGGAATTTTTAATTCTCGTAACTTTATAACATGGCGAGAAGAAAATTCGCATGCTATTCGCGTTAGCTCTTTCCAATATCGATGGAGCGTAAACGTGTGGGCAGGAATCATCGGAAATGAAATAGTAAGCTTGAGTAAATGAGTTAAATAAGATTTTTTGTTGCAATTTTACCTAAGTTTCTTGTCTTTGATTTTCAGATTGGTCCATTCTTTTTCCCGCCACGACTTAATGGGCAAATTTATTCAGATTTTCTGGAAAATCATTTGCCAATATTACTGGAAAATATTCCTTTACTTTAACGAACGTAGATGATTTTCCAGCAAGACGGGGCTCCTGCTCATTTTTCGCGACAAGCACGTGAAATTTTGAACGCGCGTTTTCCGGACAGATGGATGGGCCGTGATGGTCCAATCGCTTGGCCGGCGCGATCGCCGGATCTGAATGTATTAGATTATTTTGTTTGGGGCTACATAAAGAATTTAGTCGAGCACTGGCGTGATGGCACAGAACATGAAGTACGTGAAGCAATTATCGCGGCCTTCAATACCATCACGCCGGACATGGCGCAACGTGCAACGCGTAACATTGTTCGAAGAGCCGAACTCTGCATAGAGCAACGAGGAAGGCACTTCGAACAATTATTGCATTAAATAATGAGAGTGGATTAGGTCTATTGGAGAAATCACTTTAAGGACCGGTTTTTCAATCATGGTTTAAACTTAGATCTACGTTTAAACCATGATTGAAAAACCGGCCCTAAAAAAACGCTCCGTGCTATCTACCGCAAGGTGGTGAGGAAACGATAGCTTTCCTTTCCTTTGCCTTAAAAACAATTTCTTTTACCTTAAAATAAAATTGCCACAAAATAAACTATTTTGGAAAAAAGGATATGAATCAATTATCGCTCAGCGCGGGGCCCCAGCGTCACACGCTGTTTCTATCAGTCTCCAAGATAGCCGTCAGTAGGAGGACCCCCCGCGCGCCCTTGTTATTGTCAGTATCTAAGACACCCCATTCTCCCTCACCGCGCGCCGCCCAGCTCGCGGTATCAAAGAGCGCGCGGCCCTCCTACCAACCTATCTCGCTGCACGCACCGCCCTCATTCGCTTATATTTATTAATTAATAACTCCGTTAATATTGCGAAAATCGCAAAATGACATTGGACTTTTCTATTCAGCTAAGTTCAAATTACACGTCATTAACGGGTGGCACGGGGTCATCAAGACACCCTGTATATTTCAACTAATGCAATATTTGTCTGCGTACTTTGTGGGACATGGCGATTCCGAAAGAAAAAGAGATATTTTATAAATACGTATACATATGTATTTCTAATACCGTCTCGACCAGCATCTACAATTATGAAGAAAGAGAAAAGCCCGAAGGCGTATTTGATATCTACTTACTATAGTTTAATATACTATCAAAATATGTACTCGTTATTATTGCACAGAGTACATGAAGGTGAAGTAGGACATTGATGCATTAATCAGCTGCAAACAAGTATATTCGTGTTTGTGTTATTTGCACAAGATATACAACATTGCTCATATATTGCAATATATTATTTTTCAATATATTATAAGTGTATCTCGAATGTCTTAATATATTACAAATACATATAATAAGTATATATACATATATAATATATGTATATATTATATATAATATGTGTTGGAGCAAGTTTCCGTTAATATAATAGTATATTAATATAAAGGGAGTCTGACATAAGGCAAAAAACCTCTCGCCCACAGGTAGATCTCGTCAAACTGAATTAAAAAGTCCTGTACCACAAACAACCACGTAAAATGTCGAGTATTAATTAAATAAAGTTCGTTAATTCAGCGGACGCGATTGGTAGCGAGGAAAGTAGTTATGAATGACGTAATAAAAAACGGCTAGTCGTGCGCGCGATATCAGCGAGTATCGGATTACAGCGGCAGGCGAGACGGCGCGCCGAGACGCCGTGGCGCGAGGACAATAATTTCTCAGTGTCTCATTGACGCGCTCGTGTTGCCAAGAAAGTGTTGTCACGTATTTCTTTTTGTGATGTATGAATGAGAATAACCGCAGTTATAGTAATGGAAACTGACTCAAATCTTTACCCTGCGTAATCCAACAATCTGCTTGCTTCAACAATTAATATGTAGAAATAAGTGAAATAGCTTACTGTAGCAAAACATTTTAAAGATGCTACAAATATTCCACTGATATTTAGGGTGAAAATTTTACTGCTCCTTTGTAATAAAAATAATATCAGTTTCTGTATGTTTACCGGTGCTAAGTACCATGGAACGTTGTATCTAGAAAACGTTGTATAAAGAAATAATTAAAATGATATTAACATAATTTGGGAAGTATAGGAAAATAAATTACTAATTTTTCATACATATATGCATGCGGTTTTTAATTCGTATTTTCGTCCTTAAAAGCTATTAACATAAAGTCATATAATAACATATTAAAATATGACTTACATAGTTACATACACGTGATTACTGTAATCTGTAACTTCTTGCCCACTGTTATTGGCTAGTAATGTGCTGCACATAATAATTATTACAACCGAAAGATGTAATAAAACTTCCTCAATTCTTTCCGCAGGGGACTCAATTTGAAATATCTAAAATATTATAATTGTGCGATACAGATAAAACACATCACTTCGTACAAAATGTAAAATTTACTAATGAAAAAAGCAAGCAAGAGATGTAAAAAAGCAACTGGTATTATATTTCTCATCTTTGTAATTTATAAATCTATCATAAAATTAGCAGAATTTGAAATACGGAGTTTTAATAATTTCTGAACATTTTTCTCTCTTCTAAAATGGACATTAACAGACGTTAGTTGTAAGTCGCTCGTAAATATGCTGAAAGTAGGAAAACTCACTCGAAGAAGATTCAAACTCATGCAAAGCACAATAATTATTACTAAAGCTAAAACGGATCCTTCAAGACTATTTACAGAAGCTGTAGCGAATCTTAAACAGATATTAGTATTAAATTATTATTAAATAACAATAATATCATATCAGCCAATACCAATATAAAAGATTCGATTAAATTTCAATTGTGTAAATATTTTTGCATATTTTTAATTATTTTAATCATTTTATAATATTTTATTAGCAACATAATTCAAAAGTTCTCGTGATATTCTGTATATATCTAATATTTTAGTTTTATAATAACTGACAAATTGCACGAAAATTATAATGTTGCTGTTACAATGCTTTATCAGTGTCATTTGTATGTATAATGCACACACATAAATACTAACTCCATAGCTTGGCGTTGTATATCTACGGCACAGATAATCTTTCTGCAAATTACAATTCCATTCTTCATGTCAAAGTTATGTAACAACTCGATTGCCATTGCCTTCTCAATACGATAACTATAAATAACGTTCCTGTTATAATTAAATCGTCTGCAGATTGTTTGAAATAATACATGAAAGTTTTCTGATAATCTGAACATCCATATGCTCCATTAATCATTTCTTTACCTGGCAATTTCAAACATTCCACAGATATGCTTGAAATATGATATTATCATCGTTCCCACTGCTGTCGTTAGGACTGACCCTGTAAAACTGACTGTGCTCAAATGCAGAATAAGAAAAAAATGAAACTGCTCTTGTACGACGAAGTACTCGGTCACAAATTCCATGATGCGAGTTGCGTAAGACTCATTTTTCGGCATAATGATGTCAAAAGTGTACGGCCAGTACACCATGACACCAATAAAATATAGTCCGCTCATAATTAGTACTGAATACAAAGAAGAAATCTTTACATAAAAATAGTTATTATTCGAATTTCCAATATTCTTCAACTTTTTTCTAATCTATTTTTTATGTTGTAATGATAAAAATCGTCGGATCTGTTTCTTACTTATTATTCTAATCGTCATACGTTTTGCAATATATCCGTATTTATCATAGATAGCAATTTCGTCTTTGTCCTTTAGTTGATTGTAGATGTGTTGCAGTTGATCAAGTAAATATCTGACCTGTCGTGTTAATAATATTTTATGCCATATCCCGCAAAATTTGAAAAAACGTTTCCACGTATAAGAATTCATTTATAGCTGTTGCTTTCTTTTTAAAAGAAGAAGCATAACTTACATCTTTCGTTTTCATCCACATTGTGATGGGCGGAATCGCAAGTATGGCATAGAATGTCACACCACACAACATTTTAACAACAAAGTCAAAGCTACATTCTACAAAGTAGAATCTTAAAAGCTATATAAACAAATTTATTAATCTATTAATCCAAGTCGCGATTTGTTAGTTACATAGTTCTAAACGACATACTTCTATAATATTCAACAAACTAAACGTAACCGATAAAATTAAATAATAATGATTCAAAGCACCAGTTAGCATACCTACTTCAAAATGACGTCAGAAGAACTGGTGATTACTGTGTGATCCAGTGGCGTCAAATGACTAAATAAAATCTAATATAAAACATCTCTTCTGTGACATGTTAATAACGTTGTAAAACTATATTGTTTAAATACAAATTTGTACTACAAAATTAATCTTTTATGAATACTTAGGTATATAAATTATGTTATTATTAGGTTTTATTAAATACTAGCATCCCCCGTCACGCGGGCTTCGCCCGCGATATTATGTGTAGAATTAAATAAAAACACATTTTACACCTTCTCACCCGTTAGGGCTGGAATTTCGGAAAACCCACCCTTAGTGAGCACCTACGTAATAGAAGGAATATACCCTTAAAATTTCAAGTCGATAGGTGCAGTGGTTCGGGCTGCACGTTGATGAGTCAGTGAGTGAGTGAGTGAGTGAGTGGTATTTGGCTTATATATATATATATATTATATATATATATATATATATATAGATTAATTAAAATTTTTATACAGTTTGAAATAATTTAGAAACTTGATACTAATAAAGAGTGAATAATTAGAACTGTAAAATAAGGTTTGATTTCATTGCTACTTATCTAGAGTGACAAAGCGTTGCTTATAACTTAATTCAAATAGCACAGAATATCCTGAGATGATCCTAAATATATCCTAAAGCAAGCTTTTGCAATAAGTTATTTTTTTACGCTTAATTTATTTTTATAACATTTATATCATAACAATAATTTATATTATAAATAGAAATATTATATGTCATTTATATTATAAATAATTTAAACCATAACATAATATTAATAATATTATGAATAACATAATATTATTTATAATATTATATCCACTCTTACAACTTTAACAATATGCCAAACTTCTGTAAAAAAAAGAATTTCTTGATAGTCGAAAAAAATATAAGGGGACACAAATACATTTGCCAACAAAATATTTTTACAATTTGAATATATTATAATTATTTAAACGTTTCTGATAATAATAAATAATAATAATTAATTATTAACGTTACATAAAAACAGATGGCTATAAAACATCTTTTTATCAATTTAAAATACAATCTGCCTGTGTGTGGCATCCATCTATCATTTTAACATGATCATCTGTGTTCATTCTCTGACCAAATTCTGACATCATCTTGATATAGGTATCCTACCTGGACACTGACGTACCAGAACTACAATGATGCTCATCAGATAATTACAAACCAATGTTCCTAACAAATTAGTGAATATTGTTTCCTTGTAAGGCCACAAGCCGAAAAGGAGCAGAAGAAATCGATTCCAGTTGAAGAAACGCTTTTTAATACAGATCATCATTTACGATCATCGAACTTTGTATTTGACTGCGAAATAATCCACGCTGGTTTTTGCATCCCTCCACTCATCGCTAGAGTGTTTTACAAGTTTCCTCTTTCCGAGTAATTTCCAAGTAAATTATTTAAATTAGCGTAAATACAGCGCACTATAGATGATACCACCATGCGATTATAACAATTGTTTGATGATAATTTAATGTCTTCACACGAGAAAAGCACTCAACAAGTAAGAAATTTACCTTACACGGAAAGAAGAAAAATTTCATCGCGTGTTCAATTCCCACGGTAAAATATTCGTAAAATGATGCTAGAGAAGGAAGTACGCGCAAGCGCAGTTCCCTTTTCCACTGCCCCAGTAGTTCTTGGCGTTTCAGTCCGTTGTGTGCAGTCGTGATGTTCACATGTGCGTTAGCAGAGCAGCGGCTCATCGATTTTATATACGTACATTAAAGTCTGGAATTACTGGTAAAGTACGGACACCACCAACCAACCACCAATCTGTTACTTACAAGGAATTTTGTCTTACTTTTAGTGAAGGATTTAAAATATAAAGTTAAGTTTAGTTAAGGGAATTCAAAATATTTTGTTGTATAATACTAAATGTAAATAGAAACAATAATGTGCATGATTTATCAACTTACTCAATTATATTCATTAAGTAGCTAGAAGAAAGCTTTATGTATTGTTTTAATCAATACATTATGTTACGTTATTATTGATAGAATATTGCAAAAATCTGAAAAGCATTTTAGCAATGTATTAGCATTGATTCTGCAATAACTATGATTCTGCAGTATGACAAGGAATGTTTTTATTTTGTTTACGATTTTTGTAGACAACTTTATATACATCATGATTTGGGAAAAACAAATATTATACATATTTTTAACAACTTTATTTTTGACGTAATATTAAAAGGGAAAGAATATCGAAATATGGTAAACTACCTCTTTCTAACAAAAACAATATTAGTTTCTGTAGGTGAACCAGTGTTAGATTAGAACCATTAAACATATATTATAACTGCAAAACAACGATTTAAAATCTAGAACATGATTGTTGCGTATTTATCTTCGAAACACAGTTGATGAATATCTTAGGACACATAATCAAAATCATCAAAAGCAGACGTAAAGAATGGTACAGCTGGAGAGATTTAAAGGATGAGTCTCAAGCAGCACCTATTGAATGAAAAACAACCTTTCTTTTTTTGGATATCAAAAATGTGACGAACTTGCTTCAGTTCCCGCAAATGATAGTTTTACATGAACAGATACTCATAATTTAGCGTCTTTATACGGAAAGATGGTAAGAAAACTAAATAAATGATTTCGCGATGAAAAGAATTACATAGATGTTTATTTGTAATGTTTATTTACAGAAAGACATTTATGAAACAAACTTTTAATAGTACTTTAGTAGCTCATCTCTTTTCACTATTCCAGCATTATTATATGCTTAATGCATATTTTTTCTTTTCATCAAGTACGTTTTCTCGTTTTGTTTGGGAAGATTGCACCATTAATCTAATATGCCAAAGTATTCGCCTCTAAAACTATTGCTGAGATATATATAAAATATATAATAAATTTACTTTATTAGATTTTTATACACATAAAAGAAGTATCTTATTATTATAAACCATATTCTAAATTTACCTATCATTCTTTGTATTATATTTACCTATCATTCTTTATATTATATACACCGTCTTCAATAAATCTTTGTCAACAATGTAACTTCTTATCCTAATAACAATATTACAGCAGCCATCATTCCCAAATGCATTCAAATTTTCTTTACTAGATTAATTGTATTCTTTATCAGTCATTGATATTCTGTTTTTTTTTAATTGCATGCATTAATCATGATTGCACGAATACTCATTATTAATATCTGTAAAGTGTAGATTTGCAATTAAGTCATTTAGACAGTGCAAGAAGACAAAAATTAGCTCGTTGTGTGTGTGTGTGTATCCATTGACATATTACTTACATTGTTGCAATTTCATTTAAATAATGTCCCATATATTTCAACATAAAAAATACTTTACTGTCGTCGATTTCGTCGGTTCTGTGATTGACTGTGCATGTATTTCAACTAATGCAACTTTTGTCTGTTTATTTTATTTTATTTTAGAGAGTGTTACAATTTGGAAAGAAATTAAAATATTTCATATATGTGGTTATGTACTTTATATCTACCTATTTTATTCTAATATACTATCAGACAATCTATCTGCTTGTTATTATTGCATGGAGTACATGAAGGTGAAGTAAGATATTGATGCACTCACCAGCTGCAAACAAGTACGTTCCTGCTTGCAATATGTGTACAAGATATGCGGCATTCATATAATGTATTATAAGTATATAATAAATATGTTAATATATTATATATAGAGTGAAATACGTACAATATGTGTAATATATTGTAATAACACGGTTTAAAAGTTTGGGAACCCTGAAATATTTCGAAAAATACGCATTTGCGTGAAAAACGTTCCATACAAAAGTTGTGGATTATTAATTCACGCACATTCTAATATTAGTATGACTTTGAATAGCGTTGTCAAGGTCACGTAAAATTCACCTTGAAATAAAAATGGGGGTTCTCATTAAAAAATTTCAAAGTGATTTTTACCTGACTTTGACAACGCTATTCCAGGTTGTACTAATAGTATTATATGATACGTCACTTGATACCCTACAACTTTTGTGTGGACCTTTTTACACGAAAATACGTATTTACGACATATTTCGGAGTAGTCATACTTTTGATAAATCCTGTATAATCAATGTATATAATACGTGTTGGAGCAAGTTTTGCATGATTCCATTATAGTAATATAATAAAACGTTAACACGAGGATACCACGCACAATACTTCCATAAAAGTAATATGACTTTCTTCTTCATCATGTTGAGTGAGCCGACCTCTCGTTGGTCAGATAGTAACGCTCACTTACTCTTATGCGATTAATACGATCGATCAGTCCGTACATGTGAAAACTTAAATATCCTTAGTTATAGTAACGGAATAATGAATCTTTTTCTAGCCTGTGGAATCCCATAACCTGCTTGCTTCAACAATGCCTACAAGTAAATGAAATAGCTTTACTGTTGCGAAACATTCTAAAGATGCTGTAAATAATCCATAGATATTCAGAGAGAAAATTTTATTGCTCCTTTGTAATAGCAATAGTATCAGTTTCTGTATGTGTAACGGTGCTAAGTACCATGCAACGTTGTATCTAGAAAAAAATGATTAAAATAAAATTAACAATGTGAGAAGTATAAGACAATAGATTAATAAATTTTTCGTATATATGAATGAGTTTATAATTTGTATTTTCCTCATTAAAAGCTATTAGGAAAGTTGCAAACACCACACCTAAGTTTACTACGTAATTACATATACACTATTGCTTACGTAATTACATATACGTGATTACTATGATCTATAACTTCTTGCCCAGCATAATTCGATACGAACATTATCGTCAGAATGAAAGATACAACCGAAAAGTGTATAAGTACCTCGTTCATCTCCTCCATAAGTGCTTCTATTTGAAATACCTAAAATATCATAGTTGTGTGATCAACATTTTATAAAACGCAGCACTTTGCACAAAATCTAAAGATTTCTACAGATAAAGTGAAAGATAAAAAAACAATTATCTTAGATATATATTTTTTTCGTTAGCGTTTAATTCTACCATATAAGTAGCAAAATTTAATATTCGGATTTCATCTTTCTTGATTTTCCATGTTTTAAGATTACTAAGATGTTAATTGTAAGTCGCTTGTAAATATCTTGAAAGTAAAAACTCACTTGAGAAAGATTGCAACTCACGCAAAGCACAGTAGTTATTACCAAAATGAAAGTTGTTCCTTCAAGACTAGTTTCGAAGCATTTAGCGCACCTTAAACAGATATTATTATTAAACAATAAAAGTATTATATCAATCAGTATCAATATAAAAGTTTCAATTAAACTTCAATTATACAATATTTCTAGATATTTTCAATGGCGATCATTTGCTATTGTTTTATTAGTTACATGATGTAAAATCGTGGTATTTGTATAACTACTACTTTATGTTTTTATAATAAATGACAGCAAACTTATAACTGTTAAAATGCTTTATTAGCGTCATTTATATGTATGTGTAATGTGCACATTTTATCACCTAAATACTAACTGCATAGCTTGGCGTTGTATATCTATGGCACATATCATCTCTCTCCATATTATAATTTTATTCTTTATATCAAAGTTATGTAACAACTCGGGCGCCATTGCTTGTTCAATACGATAACTGTAAATAACATTGCTGCTGTTATTAAATCACATTTTCAGATTTTTTGAAACAGAACATGTAATTCTTCTGATAATCTAATTCGTCGTTTAATCATTTCTTTACCTGGCAATTTCAAACATACCGCAGATATGCTGCAAATACGAAAACAACATTGTTCCCGTCCCTACACATACAATTAACCCTATAGTACTGGCTGCATTCAAATGCACAACAATTAAAAAATAATATTTCTCTGAGACATTGAAATACGTGGTCACAAATTGCATCATGTGAATTGCATAGGACTCATTTCTCGGTATAATGATGTCAAGAATGTACGGCCAGTATACTATAACGGAATTGCCAAACAGGCAGCATACAAGAAGTACTAAAAACAATAAAGTTTTTATATAATAACAAGTTGTTATTTGTATTTCCAATATTCATGAACTTTGTTTTAATCTATTTTTTTATATTGTGCTAATAAAAACTTTTTTATGAACTTTTATATATTTATATACAGGGTGTCCTAGAATTGTGTATGAAGCGCTCGTGAGCGGGTAGAATGCATCGAATTGAGAAGAAAAGTCCTTTGCCGTTTTGAAATTTTCGCAATAGTTAACGAGTTATTAATTATTAAAAATCGCTATATTAGTCTGGCCTACCGCCGAATGCAAGCGCGCGGCAAGAACGCATCGAACTGAAAAGAAATATCTTTTATCGTTTTGAAATTTTCGCAATAGTTAACGAGTTATTAATTATTAAAAATCGCTATATTAGTCTGGCCTACCACCGAATGCAAGCGCGCGGCAAGAACGCATCGAACTGAAAAGAAATATCTTTTATCGTTTTGAAATTTTCGCAATAGTTAACGAGTTATTAATTATTAAAAATCGCTATATTAGTCCGGCCTACCGCCGAATGCAAGCGCGCGGCAAGATGCGACCGCCTAGAGATCGAGGTTGCTAGGCAAGCGGAGAATTGTTTATTACAAGTCGCTCTTGCCTAGCCATTGCCACTTGTAATAAACAATTCCCCGCGCGCCTAGCAACCTCGATCTCTAGGCGGTCACATCTTGCCGCGCGTTTGCATTCGGCGGTAGGCCGGACTAATATAGCGATTTTTAATAATTAATAACTCGTTAACTATTGCGAAAATTTCAAAACGGCAAAGGACTTTTCTTCTCAATTCGATGCATTCTACCCGCTCACGAGAGCTTCATACAGAATTCTGGGACACCCTGTATATTTCTTTCTTCTCACTTTTACTTACTTATTACTATAGTAGTAATATGTTTTCCAATGTATCCATATTTGTCATAGATAGCAATTTCGTTTCTATCCTTTAGCCGGTCGTAGATGTATTGCAATTGATTGAGTATACATTTCATCTATCGTGTTAATAATATATTATGCCATATAATATTTTATACGCAAAGTTTTAAAGGACATTGTCACATACAAGGATTTATGGCAGCAGCTTTCTTTCTGGAGGAAGTAATGGCATAACTTACAGTTTTCATGTGAATCCAATATGAGACGGGCGGACCCGTGATCATAATATAAATTGTCGTGGAAGAGACTATTCTGACAATAAAATCGAAACTACATTCTGCAATGAAAAGCCTTGAGAGCTGCAAACATTAAATTTATTGATCTCAGTGGCGAATTGTTAATTATATAATGCTACATTACATACTTCAATAATACTTAACAGGCTCATAGAAACGAAAAATTAAATTACCCGAAGTACTAAACTAGTATACCAAAGTTAAAATGACGTCAGTCAAACTAGGAAGTACTAGTCTAGTTATGTCAAATATTTCTAGTTTTTTGTATATCACAGATAATGTATATAAATATGAATGTTCTTTCGCGTTCTTTTGTTTACAAAAATTTTTTCTAAATACATATGTATGTTCTACCAAATGTAAATATAATTAATACATTTCATATAGATGTTACTTATTAAAAATTAATATATTTTTTATAATAGAGCTTCTCCATAATAAACAATAATTTTGTGTACACTTTTAGTTTTACATTTTTATAATTTTCATGGTATTAAACTGTCATTAAAATGTTATTAAAGAGGCACACGTTATGTTACGTCTTTTTAATGATTTAAGGTATAATCTATCCATGACATTAGTCCGTTATTACATTGATCTTTTTCAATCTCTGACCAACTCCGACGTTATTCTCACGTAGGTATCCTAACGATGTATTAACATACCTGAAATACAATGCTGCTTATCAAAAGACTACAAAGCAATGTTGCCTGAAAACGGGTGAATATCGTTTCCTCATCAGGCCATAAGCCGAAAGCGATCAGAAGTAGCCGATTGAGGTTGAAGAACCGCTTCTTAATACAGACCATCATTGACGGTCATTGAAGCTTCGCATTTGACTGCGAAATGAAAATATATAGCGATCCCTCCATTGGTAGAGTGGGTGGTGGGGACAGCACAAAAGGTTTTTTTTGCGACTTTCCTCTCGCCTTGCGTATGTAATTTTCAAGTAAATTGTTTAATTTGTTTAAATTGGCATAAACGTATCGTAAGATGGTGCATGATGTGCTACTATGCAATTGTAAAAGCTGTCTGATGACAATTTACTGTCTCCGCACTTTGAAAAAAATGCTCAATGATTATGAAATTTATCTCACGCGGAAAGAAGAAAACTCTCAACATGCATTTAGTTCCCACGGAAAAATATTCGTAAAGTGATGCCGGAGAAGGAAGTACGCGCAAGCGCAGTTCCCTTTTCCCAGTAGTTCTTGGCGTTTCAGTCCGTTGTGTGCAGTCGTGACGTTCGCATGTGCGTTGTACGGAGCAGCGGTTCATCGATTTTATATACGTACATCTATGGAATTACTGGTAAAGTACTGGTAAAGTGGACAACCATCAAACTGTTACTCGCAATTAATTTTATCTTACACTTAAAGTGAAGGATTTAAAATGTACATTTAAGTGAGAATTCAAGATATTCAAGTTATTGTGGTTTTACTAAATGTAAATTTATTAAATTTACTAAATGTAAATAGGAACAGTACTGTGCATGAATATCGACTTGCGCAATTATATTCATTAAGGGGATCCTGGAGTGGCCAGTGAACTCCGTCGCGGCGTCTGTGTTACCGGCGGAATCGGTGATTTTCCTGCATTTTTCAAGAAATGGATCTTTTTATTGAATTCACAGAATGAAAAATCCTTTTCCACGATGAAAGTACACACAATAATGTAGTGTGGAAAACAGGACTTAACTTTCCAAATGGAAAAAAATCAAAAATTGTGATTTTATAGTGACTTTATAGTACCTTTATTAGAAAAGATGATAACAAAAATAAGTATTTGATTTGGCGACAAGAATTCAATAGATGTTTATTTGCCATAGAAAGACATTTATGAGACAAACTTTTAATAAGACGTTATTGTAGCTCACTACTTTTCGTTATTATGTGCCCAATTTTAATGCGTTCGCTCTTTTTCCCTTTCGTCAAGTACATCTTCTGTTTCTCTCTGGAAAGATATACATATACCGTCAATCTAATATGCTAAAGTGTTGGCCTGTAAAACAAATATTGCTAAGATATATATAACATATAAAAAAAATTACATTTATTAGATTTTTATACACATAAAAGATATTTTATTGTTATAAAACGTATTCTAAATTTACCGATCATCCTTCATATGATGTACACCTTCTTTAATAAATCTTTGTTAACAAAGTAACTATTCTGATAATACTGACGTAGCCATCATCTCAAAATGCGTTTAAATTTTCTTTATTCGATTAATTATTTCTTTAGTCTTTATCATTGATATTTTAGTCATTCTTAGATGCAGTGTATGCATGATGCACAATGTATTAATCACGAATGCACGAATACTCATTATCAACATCTGTAAATCCCAGATTTGCTGTTAAGTCATTTGAACAGTGCAAGAAAACATAAGTTTAGATTTCCCTCGCTTTGTATGTTTGATAACGTGAAAATATTACTTACATTGTAGAAATTTCATTAAAATAATATCCTATATGTTTCAATGTGAGAGGTATTTTCTTGTCGTCAATTTCGTCGGTTCTATGACTAATTGTGCATGTATTTCAACTAATGCAACATTTGTCTGTTTATTTTGTAGGAAGTATGTACATGTATATGTATATGTGTGTTTTATATCTACCACTTACTTTATTGTTTATTTTAATACCTACTTTATTCTAATATACTATCAGACAAGTTATCTGCTTGTTATTACTGCATGGAGTACATGAAGGTGAAATAGGACATTGATGCACTAATCAGCTACAAACAAGTACGTTCCTGTTTGCAATACTTGCACAAGATGCGGCATTATTCATACAATGTATTATAAGTATATAATAAAAAATATATAAATATATTAAATGTGTTAATATATTATAGAAATACATACAATATATATATAATACAATCAATGTATGTAATATGTGTTGGAGCAAGTTTTGCATGCTTCCATTAGCAATATAAAAATACATTAAAACAAACATAACGCGCGCAATAAAAGTTACATAACTTTTTTCTTCATTGTGCTAAGTGAGCCTACCTCTCGTTGGACAAATAGTCATGCTCACTCTTATGCGATTAATATGATCGATTAGCTAGTTCATATACGTGAAAAGTTAAATACCCTTAGTTATAGAAAAGGAAATTATCTCGAATCTTTTTCTACCCTGCGGAATAAAATAACCAGCTTGCTTCAACAATACCTAAAAATAAATGAAATAGCTTTACTGTAGCAAAACATTCTAAAGATGCTGTAAATAATCCACCGACATTCAGAGAGAAAACTTTATTGCTCCTTTCTAATAGAAACAGTATTAGTTTCTGTATGTGTAACGGTGCTAAATACCATGAGACATTGTATCTATAAAAAAATGATTAAAATAAAATTAATAATGTGAGAAGTATGAGATAATAGATTAATAATGTTTCGTACATATGAATGAGTTTTTCAATTCGTATTTTCCTCATTAAAAGCTATTAAGACGAAGTTGCAAGCACCACAGGTAAGACTATCACTTACGTAATTACATATACGTGATTACTATGATCTGTAACTTCTTGCCCAACATAATTGGATAGGAAAAGGATCGTCAAAACGAAAGATACAGCCGAAAGATGTAATAAAACTTGCTCTACTTCCTCCATTGGTGACTCAATTTGAAATATCTAAAATATCATGCTTGTGTGAGCACTGTTTTATACTCATTTTGCACAAAATCTATTGTTTTTCTTACAGATAAAGTAAAAGATATCAAAAAGCAATTGTATTATTAGATATATATTTTCCGTCAACTTTTAACAATTTTATCTATAAAATTAGCAAAATTTAATCTTTTTTTCGTCATTCTTGGTCACGTCTTCTGTCTTTTAAGATTATTATAAGATGTTAGTTGTAAATCGCTTATAAATATCCTAAAAATAAGAAAACTTACTTGAAAAAGGTTGCAACTCAAGCAAACCACAGTAGTTAATATCATAATAAAACATGATCCTTCAATACTACTTATGAAATATTTAGTGAACCTGAAACAGATATTATTATTAAACAATAAAAAGATGTTAGCAGTTAGTAAGAATAACAAAGACTCAATTAAACTTCAATACTATAGTTTTAGCGATATTTTCAATGGCGATCATTTTCTACTATAGTTTTATTAGCTACATGATTCAAAAGTTATCTATGATTCTGTATATGTATAGCTAATATTTAATTTTTTATAACAACTGACAGGAAAACTATAACTGTTACAATAGTTTATTAGCGTCATGTGTAATGTATATATATCAGATTAATATAATTACTAACTCCATAGCTTGGCGTTGTATATCAATGGCACATATCATTTTTCTGCATATCACAATTCTGTTTTTTATATCAAAGTTATGTAACAATTCAATCGCCATTGCTTGTTCAATGCGATAGCTGTAAATAACATTCCTTCTATAATTAAATCATCCTTCCAGATTCTTTGAAACTGAACACGTTATTCTTCTAATAATCTATTAATTCATTTATCACTAATCATTTCTTTACCTGGCAATTTCAAACATACCGCAGACATGCTTGAAATACGAAAACAACATTGTTCCCGTTCCTACCAATATAATTAACCCTGTAGAACAAGCTGCGTTCAAATGCACAAGAACTAAAAAATAATACTTCTCTGAGATTTTGAAGTACTTGGTCACAAATTGCATCGTACGAATTGTATAAGACTCATTTTTCGGTACAACGATATCAAAAACATACGACCAATATACTATGACAGAATTACCACAGAGGGTGCATACAAGGCCTACTGAAAACGAGGAAGAAGTCTTTATATATGTATAATCAGTTTCTATTTGTGTGTTCAATATTCCTGAACTTTGTTTTAATTTTTTGTTCTATGTTGTGCTAATAAAAACTTTTTTATGAATTTTTTATACATATTATAATGTCTTTTATACACAGGGTGTCTCAGAACTCTGGGACCGTCGGTTGATGGCGTATAGTTTGGACTTAGCTGAGTAGAAAAGTCCTGTATCATTTTGTGATTTTTGCTGTATGACCCGCACGCCTTCACAGCTTTTCCACTCGAGATGCGCTCTCAGTCGTTAACTTTAATCGTTAATATCTCCATTAATATTGCGAAAATCGCAAAATGGTACAGGACTTTTTTACTCAGCTAAGTTCAAACTATACGCCATTAACCGGTGGTCCCAGAGTTCTGAGACACCCTGTACTAATTTCTTTCTTATCACATTTTCTTACTTATTACTAGAGTGGTAATTTGTTTTCCAATGTATCCATATTTGTCATAGATAGCAATTTCGTTTCTATCCTTTAGCCGGTCGTAGACGTATTGCAGTTGGTTGAGTACACGTTTGATCTATCGTGTTAAAAATTGTATGCCATATACCGCAAAGTTTGAAAAGATATTATCACGTACAACGATTTATTTATGATAGCTTTCTTTCTGAAGGAAGTATAGAGGCGCAACTTACAGTTTTCAAGTGAATCCAAAATAAGATGGCTGGAACCGTGAGCACGACAAAGAATGACGTGGAAGAGAATATTCTGACAATAAAGTCAAAGTTACATTCTGCAATGAAAAATCTTGAGAACTGCAAACATTAAATTTATTGATTTTAATGACGAACTGTCAATTACATAATGCTAAATCACATACTATATAATAAAATTCAATAATACTCAACAAGCTCACGGGAACGAAAAAAGTCAATTACAATGACCCGAGGTATACGTACTAAACTAGCATATCAAAGTTAAAATGAGGTCAGGGAGACGAGTACTGGTCCCGTTTTGTCAAATATTTATAGATTTTTATAGATTGCAGAAAATATATACAATAGATATGAATGGCTGCATTCAGCAGACTCAACTTGGACAGCGTTACTAGCCCTTTGACTGCAAAAGGCGTATATATATGCTCTCACATGTCCATTAATATACACGAAAGGCGTATGTATACGCCCAGTAAATTGGGCTCAGAACAATACATTTAGGTACTGTTTTCTAAATTGATATAGAATTACAACTTTAATTTACATGTTGCATAGCAATCGAAATAACTGAATATCGAAGATATTGTTTCATGTTCACTTTTTTTTATAAATACGAATTAATCTCAAGTTTGCTGTCATGCGAATATCATACCGTACACAGTGGATTGTTTTCTGTTAGAGTGCGTAGTCAAAAGGTTAAATTTTCTCTGATTCCCTCATTCATTTGGCATACATTTCTAGATCTAAAGGAATACACTAATTGGATGCAAGAACTCACTAAGCGCTCAGTGAACGTTGAGCGTTACTGAATGCAGTCACTTGTTTCGCGCGCGCGCGTACTTTTATCTACAAAACTTCTTTCTAAATACACATATATGTTCTAACAAATTTAAATAAAATTAATATATTTCATATAGATGTTATTTTATTACTTAATAACAATTAAATATTTATTATAACAGATCTTCCTGCTAAACAATAATTTTGTGTAGAATTTTAGTTTTAAGTTTTTATCATTTCGATGTTATTAAAATGTCATTAAAAGTCACAATTATCGCCATATTACGTCTTTTTAATGATTTGAACAATTATCTGTCCATTACTACATTATTACATTAATCATTTTTGGTCAATCTCTGACCAAATCTGACGTTATTCTCACGTCACAGGTATCCTAACGAAGAATTTATATACCTGAAATACAATGCTACTTATTAGAAGACTGCAACATAGCGTTGCCTGAAAACGGGCGAATATTGTTTCCTCGTCAGGCCATAAGCCGAAAGCGACTAGAAGTAACCGATTGGAATTGAAGAACCGCTTCTTAATACAGACCATAATTGACGGTAAGTGAAGTTTCGCATTTGACTGCGAAATGGCAATATATAGCGATTCCTCCCCTGATAGAAGGAGGTAGGCACCAGAGTGTTTTATGACTTTCCTCTCGCCTCGCGTACACAATTTTTAGGTAAATTATGTAATTTGCTTAAATTGGCATAAACGTAACGCAATTTGGTACATGATACTACCAAGCAATTGTACCAGCTGTTTGATGACAATTTAACGTCTCCGTATGAGACAGGCGCTCAAGAAATTTATCTCAGATGAAAAAAAGAAAAATTTCAACATGTTTCCTTCCCACGGTAAAATATTCGTAAAATGATGCCGGAGAAAGAAGTACACGCAAGCGCAATTCCCCTTTCTAGCACTCTTTACTTCTTGGCGTTTCAGTCCGTTGTGTGCAGTCGTGATGTTCGTATGTGCGTTGAGCGGAGCAGCGGTTCATCGATTTTACATACGTATATCTATGGAATTACTGCACGGAAAGAAAAAAATAGTTGCCATAGCTAAAAACTGCGTGTGGTAACTAAATTCAGTCGTAATATATGGACAGCTAAATATTAGCTGTGATACCTATTTTATTAGATAAGGTTCCTAATTCATTAGCTGCAAGAGCAAACATTTTGCTGTAGTTTAGAAATTTATAGCTACGGCAGCAAACATTTTTTAGCAAATCATGATTAGTTATGGTAGCAAAAATTTTTCTTTCTGTGTGGTAAAGTACGGAGAATCATTAAACTCGCAATTAATTTTGTCTTATGCTTAATGAATTACTGAAAATGTACATGTAATTGGGAATTCAAGAACTTCTGTTGTAGTACTAAATGTTAATAGAAGCAATAAAGTGCACGAATCAACTTGCAAACTGTATTCATTAACCAGATATAAGCAATCTTTACGTATTTTTTTTAATTACTACGTTTTTTTGCGTTATTATTCATAGATAATTCATAGAATCTGAAAAGCATTGCGCAATTTATTAGCTTAATTGATTCTGCAACATACGCATGTCAACGCATTATTTTTATTTTACTTATAATTTGTATAGATAACTTTGTAGACATGATGAGTTGGAAAGAAATGCGAAGATTATATATATTTTTCACAACTTTATTCTTGACATAACAATAAAAGGGAAAGAATATATCATATATATAAAAATATGTAAACTCTGCCTCTTTCTCTAACACAAACAATATTAGTTTCTGCATATGAACAGGTGTGTGTATGTGTGTGTGTGTGTGTGTGTGTGTGTTTTAGATGCCATTAAACATATGTTATATCTACAAAAAATCGCTTAAAATCTCCAACATTGTTGCGTGTATATCTTCAATTCATATTTGATAAATACCTCAGGACGCTTAGTATCATCAAAAGCAGACGCAAATAATGATACTCTTAGAGACATTACTCGAAAAAGGTTGAGCTTCGAGCAGCATATAGCACCTATTAAAAAGAAATATAACCTTTCAAAATTAGATATTAAAAATG
The DNA here is from genome assembly GCF_003672135.1 of Ooceraea biroi. Lineage (NCBI taxonomy): Eukaryota > Metazoa > Arthropoda > Insecta > Hymenoptera > Formicidae > Ooceraea > Ooceraea biroi. The sequence continues at coordinate 10,617,030 of NC_039509.1, forward strand.
TGGCACACTTGCTTCAGTGTTTGCGAATGATAGTTTTACATGAACAGATACGCGTAATTTAGATTATCTTTATTCGAAAAATGGTAAGAAAACTACTTAGATTTGGAAACGAAAAGAATTCAATAGATTTATTTGCAATATTTATTTACAGCAAGACATTTATGAGACAAACTTTTAATAGGATTGCTCACCTGTTTTCACTATTCCAGTATTATGTGCTTTGCATCTGCTATTTTCCTTTCGTCAAGTATAGGGGAGACCAGGGCGAAGTCGTCACCGGGGCGGAATCGTCACAACAGTTATTTCAAACTCTATATATTGTGTGAACTCGCCATTAATATTAGCTGCGTTTCGGTATTCACTGCCAATACTGAAAATCTATAGTTTATAATAGCGAGAGAAAAGGAAAGCAAGGGGAGGAGAGGGCTCAGAGCTTTCTCAGACTTTCTGAATATTATAAATTGTGCGGTCGCACAGAAAACAAATCTCCGCAATTATTTTATTACGTTTTTACATAAACTACTTATAGGTTTTCAGTACTGGCAGTGAATAGCGGAACGCAGCCATTGTAAACGCCGCTTATGATGCACACGTGACATGTGTGATTTTCATTATGACAAATGTGTTTTCGGACGTCAAAATGTTTTGCGAAATGTTTTGCGTGTCAAAAAGTTTTAATATTTTAAATATTTTATTTTCTCTCCATATTTTGTGAGTAAGGTAATTCCAAAGAGTATGTATGCTGAACACGATTCCAGTAAAGTTTTTTTTCATTTTCGTTGATTTCTAATATTTCATGAGCGGCCAAACTTGAAATTGAAATCTGTGTCCGGGGCGAAGTTGTCACCAAGCCACCGGGGCGAAGAAACGAGATAAGAAACAGCTGACATTAAACGATACGCTAGAAACGCATGCCACGGCTGGCATGCCGTGCACGGAAACGAATTCGATCCCATGACTTCTTCCATGTCTCGTCATGGTGATACACGGAAATTTAGAACTGCAGCAATGGGCGAAAATCGAAATCAGCAGTGATCGAATTCTGATGACCAAATGTTTATATTTTTCTATTAAAAAATAATAAAATGTATCCTATTATTCTTCATGATCGGAATTATGTTTTTTCATTTAAAATCCAGTGCGAGAATGAAGTGACGACCCGCCCCGGGGATATGACGACTCCGCGCCGGCAAATTTTGACATTTCAATTTTTGCACCTTTGTCGTTTTTATTCTATACCGGTTGAGAACAAAGCGGCATAGACAAAAAATACTCATATAAATTTGTAGCCAGAGTTCACTATTTACAACGGTACACCACATTTCATAAAAATTATGTATTTTGTTGTTAAAAATCGGTGCCGAAAAAAAAGTGACTCTTTACTACATCTTCTCCTTTTCTTTGGAAAGATATACACCATTAATCTAATATGCTATCTAATGTGCTGACCTCTAAAACATGTTGCTAAGGTATATAAAATAAGTTCAATTTATTAGATTTTTATACGCATAAAAAATATTTTATTGTTATAAAACGTATTCTACATTTATCTATCATCCTTTTTTTAGGTGATACGCCATTTCCAATAAATCTTTATTAACAAAGTACCTTCATATTCTAATAACAATATCACCACAGCCATCCCCAAATGTCATTATTCAAGTAATTATTACTTTCATGAATCGTTGATGCTTTGTTTTTCCTTAGATGCATGCATTAATGACAAATGCACGACTACATTACCAACATCTGTAAATCGCAGAAATGCACTTACGTGGTAAGTTACGTAGATAATGCAAGAAGACAAAAGTTAGCTGTTATGTGTGTATGGGTGTGTATGTGTATTAATGACATATTACTTACATTGTGGAAATTTCATTTGAATAATGTCCTATATGTTTCAACGTGAAAGCACCTTTACTGTCGACGATTCTTCGGTGACTGACTGTGTATGTATTTCAACTAACGCAACCTTTGTCTCTTTATTTTGTAGGAAGTATCATAATTTTGAAAGAAATAAAAATATTTTGTACATGTGTTTGTGTGTTTTATATCTACCTACTTTATTCCAATATACTATCAGACTAATTCTCTGCTTGTTATTACTGCATGGAATACAGGAAGGTGAAGTAGGACATTGATGCTTGAACCAGCTACAAACAAGTACGTTCCTGTTTGCAATAGTTGCACAAGGTATGCGACATTATTCATGTAATGTATTTTAAGCATATAATAATAAGTTTATAAATATATAGTAAATGTGTTAATATATTATATAAATACGTACAATATGTGTAATATATATGTATATATCAATGTATATGTGTTGGAGCAAGTTTTGCATTCTTTCATTAGCAATGTAAAAATACATTAAAACAAGGACAACGCGCGCAATACTTCCATAAAGGCCCGTCTACATAGGCCGCAACGCCAGACGCCAGACGCAGCTCGCAGACGCAAACGCAGCAGAGAGAAAACGCGTTCAGAGGCTTAATTTTAAATAATCCTCAATAATATTATAATTATCAACAATTCTCAATAATATTATATTATTAATGACTATATTTTTACATAAAACATATCAAATATCATTATATGTCATTATATCATTGTGTTTTTCGAAAATGGTAAGTTGCGTGAAGTTAGGTCTCCATATGTTTGAAACTGATTTTCATACTTTTTTTTACCGTTTCACGGCACGCAGCGTGCACGCATTCGCTAATCGGCCGTAAGCAACGAGTTGAATCAACTTCAACTTTCTGCGTTGCGTGAAATCAATTTCAAACATATGGAGACCTAACTTTACGCAACCTACCATTTTCGAAAAACATACAATGATATAATGACATATAATAATATTCTATATGTTTTATGTAAAAATATAGTCATTAATAATATAATATTATTGAGAATTATTGATAATTATAATATTATTGAGGATTATTTAAAATTAAGCCTCTGAACGCGTTTTCTCTGTGCTGTGTTTGCGTCTGCGAGCTGCGTCTGGCGTCTGGCGTTGCGGCCTATGTAGACGGGCCTTAAAAGTTATATGACTTTCTTCTTGATTGTGCTGAGTATGAGCTGACATCTCGTTGATCAGATAGTCACGCTCATACTTATGCGATTAATACGATCGATTAGCTAGTCCGTATGTATAAAAACTTAAATATCCTTCGTAATGGAAAACTTAATCTTTTCCTAGTCTGTGGGATCCAGTAACGTGCTTGCTTCAACAATGCCTACAAGTAAATGAAATAGCTTTACTGTTGCAAAACATTCTAGAGATGCTGTAAATAATCCACCGACACTCAGAGAGAAAATTTTACTGCTCCTTTGTAATAGAAACAGTATCAGTTTCTGTATGTGTAACGGTGCTAAATACCATGCAACGTTGTATCTATAAAACCATGATTTAAATAAAATTGATGATAACATGATTTAAATTGACAATATATGAAAAGTATAAGACAATAGAGTAATAATTTTTGGTATATGAATGAGTGTTTTTACTTCGTAGTTTCCTCATTAAAAGCTATTATGACAAAGTTGCAAGTACTACACGTAAGACTATCACTTACGTAACTACATATACGTGATTACTATGATCTGTAACTTCTTGCCCAACATAATTGCATGCAAACAGTATCGTCAGAACTGAAGATACAGCCAAAAGGTGTAATAAAACCTCGTCCATCTTCTCCATAGATGATTCAATTTGAAATATCTAAAATATCAAGGTTGTGTACTCAACATTTTATAAAACACATCACTTTGCACAAAATCTAAAGTTTCCTACAGATAAAGTAAAAGAAAAAAGAAGCATATTATTCGATATATATTTCTCATCAGCTTTTAACAATTCTATCATACCATCAAAAATAGTAACATTTAATATTCGACTTTTTCATCAATCTTGATCACGTTTACGCCTTTTACTGCCTTTTACGATTATTATAAGACATTAGTTCTAAGTGTTTTGTAAACATTCTAAAAGTAAGAAAACTCACTCGATAGAGATTGCAACTCACGCAAAGCACTTTAATTATTATCACAACGAAAGCTCCTCCTTCAATACTAGTTACGAAGCATTTAGCGTACCTTAAACAGGTATTATTATTAAACAATAAAAACATTGTATCAGTACCACTATAAAGCATTTAATAAAATTTCAATTGTACAATATTTCTGGATATTTTCAATCGCGGTCATTTCCTAGTATTGGTTTGTTAGTTATATGATGCAAAAATTATCGTTCTGTATATGTATACCTAATACTTTATCCTTTTATAACAAGTGGCAGAAAAATTATGACTGTTACAATGATTTATTAGCGTCATTTATATGTGTAACGTGCACATATTATCATATAAATACTAACTGCATAGCTTGGCGTTGTATATCTATGGCACATATCATCTCCCTGCATATTATAATTCTGTCCTTTATAGCAAAGTTATGTAACAATTCAGGCGCCATTGCTTGTTCAATACGATAGCTGTAAATAACGTCCCTGCTGTTATTACATCATCTTTCAAACTTATTTGAACCAAAACGTAATTCTTTTGATAATCTAAACATCGGTTGTTTATGCCATTAATCATTTCTTTACCTGGCAATTTCAAACATACCGCAGATATGCTTCAAATATGAAAATAGCATTGTACCCGTTCCTATCACTGCAATTAACCCTGTAGAACAAGCTGCGTTCAAATGCACAAGAACTAAAAAATAATACTTATCTGAGATATTAAAGTACTCGGATATAAATTGCATCGTGTGAATTGCATAAGACTCATTTTTCGGTACAACGATATCAAGAATGTATGGCCAATATACTATGACAGAATTACTACATAGGCCGCATACAAGAAGTACTAGAAAATGAAGAAGTCTTTATATAAAAACAGGTTTTATTTGTATCTCTAATATTCTTCAACCTTTTCTTCTAATCTATTTGTTATATTGTGCTACTAAAAACTGTTTTAAAATCTTTTATATATATTTATTTCATCTCACTTTTTCTTACTTATTGCTATAGTCGTAAAATGTTTTCCAATGTATCCATATTTGTCATAGATAGCAATTTCGTTCCTATCCTTTAGCTGATCATAGATGTATTGCAGTTGGTCCAATAAATATTTGATCTATCGTGATAATAATATTTTATGGTACATAACGCAAAGTTTGAAAAAACATTATCATATTCATAGCTTTATTTATGGCAACCACTTCTTTTTTGGAAGAAAGTAGAAGCACAACTTACAGTTTTTATATTAATCCACGCTAGGAGGGGAAAAAGCGTAAGCATGGCAAAGAATGTCGTGGAAGAGACTATTCTCACAATAAGATCGAAGTTACATTCTACGATGAAAAGTCTTGAGAGCTGCAATGATTACATTTATTGATTTCAGTGGCGAATTGTTAATTATGTAATGCTGAATTACATACTTTAATAATACTCAATAAGCTCACGAAAATGATAAAATCAATTTATAATAACTAAAGGTTCTAAACTAGCATACCAAAGGTAAAATTACGTCAGTGAAACTGGTAAGTACTATAGTCTAGTTATATCAAATGTATAGTTTTTAGGTTTTTATATATGAAAAATAATGTAAATAAATATGCATTGGAAATTTTTTCTAAATATACATATAATATATCTATATCCTAACAAATTTAAATAAAATTACTATATTTCATATAGATGTTATTTTATTACTTAATAAAAATAAATGCATTTTTTATACTAGATCTCCTTCATAATAAACAATCATTTTGCGCATAATTTTAGTTTTACTTGTTTATACCATCCATGTTATTAAAACGTCATTAAAACGTTGTTAAAAAGTCACAAATATGACCGTGTTACATCTGTTTAATGATTTGAGGTATAATCTATCCATGACATTAGTCGTTATTTTAACGTCATTACATTAATCTTTTTCAATCTCTGACCAACTCTGACGTTATTCTCACGTAGATTATCCTAACGAAATAGTGACTTACTTGAAATACAATGCTGCTTATCAAAAGACTACAAAGCAATGTTGCCTGAAAACGGGTGTATATCGTTTCCTTGTCAGGCCACAAGCCGAAAGCGAGTAGAAGTAGCCGATTGAGGCTGAAGAACCGCTTCTTAATACAGACCATCATTGACGGTCAGTGAAGCTTCGCATTTGACTGCGAAATGAAAATATATAGTGATTCCTCAACTGATAGAGGATGATGGCGGCACTACCAGAATGTTTTATGACTTTCCTCTCGCCTCGCACATGTAATTTCCAGGTAAATTATTTAATTTATTAAATTGTCATAACCGTAGCGCAAGATGGTGCATGCGATATTACTACTCAAGTGTAACAGCTGTTCGACGACAATTTACTCTCTCCACATGAGACAGACGCTCAAGAAATTTATTTCAGATGAAAAGAAGAAAAATTTCCACGTGTGTTTCCTTCCCACGGAAAAATATTCGAAAAATGATGCCAGAGACGGAAGTGCGCGCAAGCGCAGTTCCCTTTTCTAATGCTCTATAGCTCTCGGCGTCTCAGTCCGTTATGTGCAGTCGTGATGTTCGCATGTATGTTGCGCGGAGCAGCGGTTCATCAATTTTACATACATCTATGGAATTACTGGTAAAGTATCGGAGAATTATCGAACTGTTACTCGCAATTAAGTGTGCTTTAATGAATTATTGGAAATGAATTGTAAGAATAAATTAAAGATATTCTGTTGTAGTACTAAATGTAAAGAAAAATAATAAATTGCACGAATTCAATCCACTTGCACAATTGCCTATATTCAGTAACTATAGTTATAAGAAATCTTTACGTATTTTGTATTTAATTACTACGTTTTGTTGCATTATTATTGTTAGAAATAGAATATATTAATTTCGGGTAAGTTACGTGAGCGGCAGCACCTTGCGATACATGTTATCGACAGGTGTGTATAATATAAAAAATGGCGATAGATCTAGCGATCGATCACCGAAATCGCGGAGCTCACTCACGTTGCGGACTTCAGAGTGAGCAAACAAAAATAGTAGCAAATAGAGACACGCGAAATTGTCGAAAGATCCAGAACATTCGAGAACAGTTTTGAAACGTATGACTGGTTTTTATTTTTCCTTCGCTAGTGTAAATACGCGATTTGATTTGTATTAACGTAGTTCGTGATTAACTCGACAAATGTGTGATGTCTCTTTAAATCAGTAAATAACTGTTCAGTTCGAGTATAAACTCAAATAATTCGTTCATTTTAACCATGCACTTGGACTTCTATTCTAACAATTATTGATAGATTATTGCATATAAGAATCTGAAAAGCAATTTGTATTAGCTTAATTGTTTCTGCGATTACGCAATGAAAGTTTTTATTTTGTTTACGATTTGTATAGATAACTTTGTAGACATGATGATTTGGGAAGAAATACAAAGATATTATACATATTTTTTACAACTTTCTTCTAAATATAACAATAAAAGGAAAGAAATATGGAAAACTGTCTCTTTGTAACAAAACCAATATTAGTTTCTGCATGTGAACCGGTCTTAGATACCATTAAACATATATCTGTTTTATCTAAAGAAAGGCGGCTTAAAATATAGAACATCATTGTTGCGTATGTATCTTCAATACATATGTGATAAATACCTCAGGACGCATAGTATCATCAAAAGCAGACGCAAAGTATGATACACTTAGAGAGATTTACTCGAAAAAAAGTTGAGCGTCGAGCATATTGCACCTATTAAAAAGAAAAATAACTTTTCAAAATTAGATAATAAAATTATGGCGAACTTGCTTCTGTTCCTGCGAATGACAGTTTTACATAAACAGATATTCATAATTTAGTATCTTTATTCAAAAAGCTGGTAAGAAAACTAATTAATTAATTTGGTGACGAAAAGAATTCAATAGATTTATTTGCAATATTTATTTACAGCAAGACATTTATGAGACAAACTTTTAATATGATCAGTGTAGCTCATCTCTTTTCACTATTACAGTATTATGTGCTTACTCTTAATGCATTCGCTCTTTTTCTCTTTCGTCAAATACGTCTTCTTGTTTTGTCTGGAAAGATATACACCATTAATCTAATATGCTAAAGTGCTGACCTCTAAAAAATATTGCTAATATACAGAGTGTCTGACATAAGGCGAAAAACCTCTCGCCCACAGGTAGATCTCGTCAAACTGAATTAAAAAGTCCTGTACCATTTTGCAAACAACCACGTAAAATTTCGAATAATTAAGTAAAGAAAGTTCGCTAATTCAGTGGACGCGATTGGCAGCGAGGGAAGTAGGTATGAATGACGTAAAAAAACGGCTAGTCGCGCGCGCGACGTGATATCAGCGAGTATCGGATTCAGGATCGGATTACAGCGGCAAGCGAGACGACGCGTGGACAATAATTTCTCAGCGTCTCATTCATGTGCTCGTGTTGCCGAGAAAGTGTTGTCACGTATTTCTTTTTGTTGTTTGGGCGCGACGCGATAACAGCGAGCATCGGATTACAGCGGCAGGCGAGACGACGCATGGACAACCCTTTCTCGGCAACGCAAGCGCATGAATGAGACGCTGAGAAATTATTGTCCATGCGTCGTCTCGCCTGCCGCTGTAATCCGATACTCGCTGCTATCGCGTTCGTGTCGCGTGCGCGGCTAGCCGTTTTTTACGTTATTCATGCCTTCTTCCCTCGCTGCCAATCGCATCCACTGAATTAGCGAACTTTCTTTACTTAATTACTCGAAATTTTACGTGATTGTTTGCAAAATGGTACAGGACTTTTTAATTCAGTTTGACGAGATCTACTTGTGGACGAGAGGTTTTTCGCCTTATGTCAGACACCGTGTATATATATCTTAAATGAAACATAAATTCATTAGATTTTTATACACATAAAAGAGGTAACTTATTGATGTAAAACATAGTCTAAATTTACCATTTTTCATATGATGTACAGTACACCTTCTTCAATAAATCTTTGTTAACAAAGTAACTTCTTATCCTAATAACAATTTCGCTGCAGCTATCAACCTCAAATGCGACCAAATTTTCTTTATTCGAACATTATCATTTTCTTCATTATCAGTCATTAATTTTGTTTTTTCTTAGATGCATCGCATGCATTAATCACGAATGCCCGAATACTCATTATCAACATCTGTGAATCGCAGAATTGCTGTTAAGTCATTTAGACAGTGCAAGAAAATATAAGCGTAGCTTTCTCTCGCTGTGTGTGTGTATTAATGACATATTACTTACATTGTGGAAATTTCGTTTAAATACTATCCCATATGTTTCACCATGAAAGGTGTACTTTACTGTCGTCGATTTCATCGGTTCTGTGATGTGTTGACTGTGCATATATTTCAACTAATGCAACTTTTGTCTGTTTATTTTGTAGGAAGTGTTGCAATTTCGAAAGAAATAACAATATATTGTATGTGTATGTGTGTTTTACATCTACCTACTTTATTCCAATATACTATCAGACTAGTTATCTGCTTGTTATTACTGCATGGAATACATGAAGGTGAAGTAGGACAGTGATGCTTTAACCAGCTGCAAACAAGTACGTTCCTGCTTGCAATATTTGCACAAGGTATGCGACATTATTCATGTAATGTATTTTAAGCATATAATAATAAGTTTATAAATATATAGTAAATGTGTTGATATATTATATAAATACGTACAATATGTGTAATATATATGTATATATCAATGTATATGTGTTGGAGCAAGTTTTGCATTCTTTCATTAGCAATGTAAAAATACATTAAACAAGGACAACGCGCGCAATACTTCCATAAAAGTTATATGACTTTCTTCTTGATTGTGCTGAGTATGAGCTGACATCTCGTTGATCAGATAGTCACGCTCATACTTATGCGATTAATACGATCGATTAGCTAGTCCATATGTATAAAAACTTAAATATCCTTTGTAAAGGAAAAATGAATCTTTTTCTAGTCTGTGGGATCCAGTAACGTGCTTGCTTCAACAATGCCTACAAGTAAATGAAATAGCTTTACTGTTGCAAAACATTCTAGAGATGCTGTAAATAATCCACCGACACTCAGAGAGAAAATTTTATTGCTCCTTTGTAATAGAAACAGTATCAGTTTCTGTATGTGTAACGGTGCTAAGTACCATGCAACGTTGTATCTAGAAAAAAATTATTTAAATATAATTAACAAGGGATTCTCATCCCTTGTTAATTGAGAAGTATAAAACAATAGATTAATAATTTTTGGTATATATGCATGAGTTTTTGTAGTTTTCTCATTAAAAACTATGAGGGCAAAGTTGCAACGACCACACGGAAGACTATCACTTACATAATCACATATACGTGATTACTATGATCTGTAACTTCTTGCCCAACATAATTGCATGCGAACGTTATCGTTAGAACTGTAGATACAGCCAAAAGGTGTAATAAAACCTCGTCCATCCTCTCCATAGGTGATTCAATTTGAAATATCTAAAATATTACGGTTGTATGGTCAACATTTTATAAAATGCAACACTTTGCACAAAATCTAAAGATTCCTACAGATAAAGTAAAAGATATAAAAAAGCATATTATTCGATATATATTTCTCATCAAATTTTAACAATTCTATCATAAAATTAGTAAAATTTAATATTCGGAGTTTTTATAATTCTTGGTCATGTCTTCTGTCTTTTACGATTATTATAAGATGTTAGTTGTAAGTGACTTGTAAATATCCTCGAATTAAGAAAACTCACTCGCAAAAGATTGCAACTCATGCAAAGCACATTAATTATTATCAAAATAAAAACTGTCCCTTCCATACTAGTTACGAAGCACTTAGTGCACCTTAAACAGATATTAGATAATAAAATCATTATATCAGTAACAATATCAAAGATCCAATTAAACGTCAATTGTATAATATTTCTGGATATTTTCAATCGCGGTCATTTTCTTAGTATTGTTTTATTAGTTATATGATGCAAAAATTATCGTGGTTCTTTATATGTAAGTATATCTAATATTGTATTTTTTTATAACCAGACAAAGGCAGGAAAATTATAATTGTTGCAATGCTTTATTAGCGTCATTTATACGTGATAATGTACATACATTATCACATAAATACTAACTGCATAGCTTGGCGTTGCATATCTATGGCACATATCATTTCTCTGCATATCACAATTCTACTCTTTATGTCAACGGTATGTAACAATTCGGGCGCCATTGCTTGTTCAATACGATAACTGCAAATAACATTCCTGTTAATAAATAATTTTTCAAAAGTGTCAGAAAGAAAAATTAATTTGTGTGCAAATTTGATTAATTTTGTTTCTTTATATATGTATATCAGTAAATATCTTTTGTGTTTATGCGCGATTAGGAGAAGGATTAGGAAATCGTGCTCTGTAATAACAGGTGGCGGAAGCTATCAGAAATCGGAAACAGCCACGCGGCTGTTATCGGCTCCCAACCCCGAATGTCCCGAAAGTTTGTTCCTTTTGCGTGCGACTATTGAAGCGATAAAAATAGGAGCATCTAAGAAATAGGAGCATGCGTGCGGAGCAAGGCCTTGCTGTAGACAAATAGATAAGTAGAAGTTATATCATTCATTAAATGTACGAAGAGCTTTCTATTATATATATCTTTTCTGTCTTCCATTTGTTTTTTTGAATAATTACGCAACAATTTGTTTCTCTCCGATTTGTTTACAAGTATCAGCGCTGCTTTGTGCAAAAGCTGCATACTCATTGCGGAGTCGCAGACACGTAAAGAATAATATAACGAATAAAGTATACATTAGTTGAAACTAAAAAGTATGATTATTATTTAAAACTAAAACTCTCTTGAGTTACTCAATAATTTCTAACAAAAAGTACTTGAAACAAAATGTAATTCTTTTGATATAATCTAACTATTCGTCGTTTATCTTACTAATCCTTTCTTTACCTGGCAATTTCAAACATACCGCAGATATGCTTTAAATACGAAAAGATCATTGTTTCCGTTCCTACCGATACAATTAACCCTGTAGTTATCGCTGCGTTCAAATGCACAAGAACTAAAAAATAATACTTCTCTGAGACATTGAAGTACTTGGTTACAAATTGCATCGTATGAATTGCATAAGACTCATTGTTCGGTACAATAATATCAAGAATGTACGGCCAATATACTATGCCAGAATTACTACATAGGCCGCATACAAGAAATACTAAAAACGAAGAAGAAGTCTTTATATAAAATCAGGTTTTATTTGTATCTCCAATATTCCTCAACTTCTTGTATATATGTATTTCTTTCATATCACTTTTTCTTACTTACTACTATGGTCGTAAAATGTTTTCCAATGTATCCATATTTGTCATAGATAGCAATTTCGTTTCTATCCTTTAGCTGATCGTAGATGTATTGCAGTTGGTCCAATAAATATTTGATCTATCGTGATAATATTTTATGGCATATACCACGGTAAAGTTTGAAAAACCGTTGTTACATACATAGCTTTATTTATGACAATTGCTTCCTTTCTGGGGGAAAGTAGAAGTACAACTTACAGTTTTTATATTAATCCAAAATGAGAGGGGTAGACTCGTAAGCGTAGCAAAGAATGTCACAGAAGACAATATTCTGACAATAAAATCGAAACTATATTCTGCAATGAAAAGTCTTGAGAGCTGCAAACATTAAATTTATTGACCCGTGGCGACTAAAGGTTTTAAACTAGCATACCAAAGTTATAATCACGTCAGTAAAACTGGTAACTACTGGTTCATTTATGTCAAACGTATTGTTTGTAGGTTTTTGTACATCAGATAATGTAAATAAATATAAAGGTTTTTTCATTATTTTGTTTATGGAAATTGCTTTCTATGGAAATATACTATAATAAAAAATACATCTATGTTCTGACAAGTTTAATACAATTAATACATTGTTACGTCCAGAGCTCCGAAATACGGTGAGCTCAGGAAAGGAAGGGCCGAGGCCGGCGCTGACGATTGCGCTCCGGCTGCAGGATCAACGACCAGAATCTTCGATCTTATCCTGAGATCGGAGAACAGACATATACGATAGTCGGTCCCTTTTAGATCAAGGAACTGAATCCCTGTTACCTGCAATAGAACCTTGTGCGACCTATTGAGAGAAGGGGTGAATTGAAATAATATGAAATAATCGAGGGGAATTGAAATAAGAAAGAAATTTTTAAATTCAAAACTTAACATGGTATACTTCTAAATAAATGAATATGATTCAGGTCGAGTTACACTTTATTTAGTATTTCTTAAATGAATCGCACATAATAAAAAATAGAAAATCTAGCATTTACTATTATTTATGCACACATTAATTCGAAACAATCTTGCGAAAAAACGAATGTGTGAGGTACGTGTTTAAATTCCTATTCCGCCCTAGTGAAGGAAGAAAAATGAAATATCAGGAAAACAGGGATGAGGACCGGGTACCGCCGATTTCTAATAATTAGAAGGACGATGTTGGGATCTGCGTCGTTGTGAACTGCCCAGAGCTCCGCCAACTCCATGAAGTCGGGCTCGAGGAGTACGTTGTCGGGGGCAAAGTTTGAATAAAAGTGGAGTATGCGTCTAGAAAACGCTCTCGAAGAATTTCCAGGCATTGGTGTAGAGATAATCAGGCAGAGAAAATTAGGGGGAAGTAGTCAGGGTTGTGCGGGAGGATAGTGGAAAGGGTCTCCACTTCCTCCAAAGGAATTGGAGAGGGAGAGGGGGATTGATTAGAGAAATCGGAGACCCGAGCCTTCAATGAAAGAAACAGGTAAGTAGGATAAGGAAGAAGGAGGAAAAGGAATATTTCCTCTCAAACGACATAACAACTCGGCCATCAACCAGTATTCTATGGATGATCTGTCAAAGGCGGGTGAAAGAAAGTGGCGAGAGGGAAGGAGAAAAATGAGAAAGGAGAAGAGGAATGATTCGCACCGATTGCATTCGATAGTTCGCGCGGAAGTTTGTCGTCCCAATCTGTGAATCTTGGGATTCTGATCTGCTGCCGATGGGTGGCCGAGTGGAGAGAGCCGCGTTCTTCGAATCACAGGGCCTCTTACGGGCTGTACGGGGAATCACTTAAAGAAAAGCACGGGATGAATATATACTAAACAAGGGAGAATAAGTGAATAGAAGAAAGTAGGAAATGGAGTCAAAGAAACAGATAACCCAAATCAGCACTATAGAAAATAATAATGGTTGCGATTTACTTGATTAATCTAGTTTCTAGTTGCACTTAATCAGAGGAGTCCTGAGTGCCGTTCAGTTGATTGGTGCCGAGGAATATTGGATACAAGATTGCATCACACTAACTTGGATAATAACTTGAGGCTCAAGAAGAAGAACCCTATGAGTGCGAAAGAAGAAGATTGTGTATAGACGGGAAGACTAGAAGTGTTGTTGGAGAGTTGCGCTGTCCGTTTTATATCGAGAGATGTTTTACAAGAAAGGATTTGGTGTTAATGTTTGGATTTTTAGGATGGATAGGAGAACATCGCATGAGGTGATTCGCCAGAGGCGAGGCGAGGTTTGCGATTTCGTATTGGAAAGAGATTGGTTGTTAATTTTGGGATTTAGGCGAGATGGAGGAACATAGTTCAAGTGATTTGTGTATGGACGCAAGAACCGAGTCTTAGAGTTTTGCATGAGGAGAGGGTATTGTTAATTTTTTGGAAGGTGAGGGAAGATAGAAAATACCACTTAAAGTGATAGCCGGAAAAAGGAGTAGAATTTTATAGGTTTTGTATTAAGCAATTAGGATTAAGTGCGATTGAAGGACACGGCGGAAGATGCGGCGAAAGATAAGGCCTTTATATGCTGAGATGGCATCCCTTGTGATACCCCAACTTCTGGCCACTTTGTGCTGGCAGTACACAGTTGCAGCAACAAGCTTATTTGTCCAGAAATTTGCAAAATGGACCTAAGTGACTTTTGTTTGAAAGAAATAGATTTTGCCGCAATCGAGTACGTGCAGGAATTCGTCTAGACGCGAGTTGCGTCTAAACAGACGCCGGACGTGGTATGATGCAACATCAATAAAGTAATAAAGTAAATCCGAGTGAAATAATACAGAAGTAAAACTTTATAAGTTCTTTTTCCCGAAAGGAAGGCACCGTGGAGTCTGCTGGACGTAACATATTACATATAGATGTTATTTCATTATTTAATAATTAATTTTATTTTATACTATTATTTCATTTATTACTTAATTACTAAACTAAAATAAAAATAAAGGCATTTTTATAATAGATCTTCTTTATAATAAAAAATAATTTTGCGCGTAGTTCTTACTTTAAAATTTTATACTTTTATAATTTACAATTTTATAATTTTCATGTTATTAAAACGTCATTAAAACATCATTAAAAAGTCACAAGTTCCGTCATATGTTACGTCTTTTCAATGATTTCGGATAACATCTGTCCATGACATTAGTCCGTCATTTTAACGTCATTACATTGATCATGTGTAGTCAATCTCTGATCACTTCTGACGTTATTCACGTAGGTTATCCTAACGAAGTATGACATACCTGAAATACAATACTACTTATCAAAAGACTGCAAAGCAATGTTGCCTGAAAACGGGTGAATATCGTTTCCTCGTCAGGCCACAAGCCGAAAGCGAGTAGAAGTAGCCGATTGAGACTGAAGAACCGCTTCTTAATACAGACCATCATTGACGGTAAGTGAAGCTTCGCATTTGACTGCGAAATGGCAATATATAGCGATTCCTGCATTGAGGTAGAGGATGGTGGGAGCACTACAAGAATGTTTTACGATTTTCCTCACGACTCGCGTATGTAATTTCCAGGTAAATTATTTAATTTATTTAAATTGGCATAAACGTATCGCAAGATGGTGCATAACACTACCATGCAATTATAACAGCTGTTTGATGACAATTTACTGTCTCCGCACGAGAAAAGTGCTCAATACTTAAGAAATTTATCTCAAATGAAAAGAAGAAAAATTTCAACGTGTGTTTCCTTCCCACGAAAAATATTCGAAAAATGATGCCGGAGAAGGAAGTACACGCAAGCGCAGTTCCCCTTTCTAACACTCTTCAGTTCTTGGTGCTTCAGTCCGTTGTGTGCAGTCATGATGTTCACATCGTGGGTTGAGCGGAGCAGCGGCTTATCGATTTTATATAGGTACATACATCTAAAGTCTGGAATTACCAGTAAGGTACATACAATCACCAATCTGTTATTTGCAATTAATGTTGCCTTATGCTTAGTGAAGGATTTAAAATGTAAATATAAGTGGGACTCCACAATATTTTGTTGTGGTAATAAATGTAAATGGAAACAATAAAGGTCATAAATTATCAACTTGCACATTTATATTGATTAACTAGCTATAAGAAATCTTAGAAATCTCTCTCTTGGCAGTTTTACAGATATTGATAATTTAGTGTTTATACGGAAAGATGGTAATAAAAATAAGTACTTGATTTTGCGACGAAAAGAATTCAATAGATGTTTATTTGCCACAGAAAAACACATTTATAAGACAAACTTTTAATAGGAATTTAGTTCACTTCTTCTCACTATTTCAGTCTTATGTGCCTAATTGTAAAATGAATCCGTTCTTTTTCCCATTCATTAAGTATATGTACATCTTCTGTTTCTTTCTGGAGAGATACATACACACATCATCAATCTAATATGCTAAAGTGCTGGCCTCTAAACAAAATTGTTAAGATATATTTAAAATAAGTTCACTTTAGTAGAGTGTTATACATAAAAAAGGTATTTTATTGTTTCACAACGTATTCTACATTTATCTATCGTTCTTCATATTATATACACTTTCTTCAATAAATTTTTGTTAACAATGTAACTTCATATTCTAATAACATTATCGTCACAGCCATCATTCCTAAATGCGTCCATTTTTTATTTAATTCAAATCCATATTTTAAATTGCGATACACTGGCAATATCTGATGGTCGGATAAATTTATTAACTGCATGCGAACAAATTTCTTAGACTAAGATGCAGTAATTGTGTCGCTCTAGGAACCTATTTTCAACTACGCGCCAACAAATTCGTTAGTCTTAAAAACGCAGCGATTTCCTATTCCAGATTAGTAAGAAACAAATCAATTAATAATATTCATTGCGAAAAATCCGACCATCAGATATTGCCAGTGCATCGCGATTTAAAATATGGATTTGAATTTAGAACTCCCTGGCAAATAAAAGATTTTCTATACTTTTTTATTTAAGTTCCTTTTTACTTATTCCCTTCATCAGTCATTGATGTTTCGCTTTACCTTGGATGCATAGCATACATTAATCACAAATGCACGAATACATTATCAACATCTGTAAATCGCAGACTTGCAGTTAAGTCACGTAGACAATACAAGAACACTTAAGTTCTTTGTGTATGGATGTGTGTGTATTAATGACATATTACTTACATTGTGGAACCTTCATTTAAATAATGTCCCATGTATTTAAGGTGAAAGATACTCTAATGTGTCGTCGATTTCGTCAGTTCTGTGATTGATTGTGAGCATATTTCAACTAACGCACCTTTTGTCTATTTATTTTGTAGGGAGTGTTACAATTTCGAAAGAAATAAAAATACTTTATGTATCTGAATGTGTGCTTTATATCTATTATAAGATACTATCAAGCTAACTGCTTTTTACTGCACCGAGTACATGAAGGTGAAGTAGGACATTGACACTTTAACCAGCTGCAAAGAAGTACGTTCCTGTTTGCACTATTTGCACAAAACATTATTCATATAATGTATTTTACAAATATAATAATAAGTTTATAAGCATATAATAAATGTGTTAATATATTATAAAAATACGTACAATATGTGTAATATATATAATAAATGTATATATATGTTGGAGCAAGTTTTGCATGATTTCATTAGTAATATAAAACTACATTTAAACTAAATTTAAAGGATAACGCGCGCAATACTTCCATAAGAGTTATATATATGACTTTCTTCTTCATCGTGCTAAGTGAGCCTACCTCTCGTTGCTCAGATAGTCACGCTACTCTTATGCGACTACTACGACCGATTAGCACGTCCGTATGTGTGACAATTTAAATATCCTTAGTATAGTATAGTAAAGGAAAAATGAATCTTTTTTTAGCCTGTAGAATATAATAACTTGCTTGCTTCAACAATGCCTACAAATAAATGTAATACTTTACTGTTGCGAAACATTCGAAAGATGCTGTAATTAATCCACCGACACTCAGAGTGCAACTTTTAGTTCTCCTTTGTAATAGAAACAGTATCAGTTTCTGTATGTGTAACGGTGCTAAGTACCATGAAACGTTGTATCTAGAAACAAAATATATTAAAATAAAATTAACAGAAGTGTAAAACAATAAAGTATTAATTTTTCGTATATATGCATGAGTTGTTAATTTAGTTTTCTCACTAAAAACTATTAGGACATAGTTGCAAACACCACACATAAAACTACTACTTACGTAACTATTACTTACGTAATTACATATACGTGATTACTATGATCTATAATTTCTTGCCCAACATAACTGCCTAAAAACATCATCGTTAGAATTGAAGATACAACCAAAAAGTATACTAAAACCTCTTCCAACCTCTCCATTGGTGATTCAATTCGAAATACCTAAAATTTCACGGTCGTATGGTCAACATCTTATAAAACGCATTATTTTGCACAAAATCTAAAGATTCCTACAGATAAAGTAAAAGGTATAAAAAAGCAATTATCTTATTAGATATCAAGCGACGCGGTAGCGTCGCTTTTTCTATTATTAAAGTAAAGTTATATTGTTAAAGATATAAAAAAATATTATAAATCACATAGAGAAATTTTGTTAGCAAAACAGAAAAAAGTATAAACTATATAAAAATAATTTACATTATATAAAAATCAAAAAAGATTATTCTTAATAAAACTTATTACAAATTGCATCGGAACGATGTACGTGTTAGCATGTAAAATAATTGATAATAAAACATATAAAAAGAAATTATGTAATACTAATTATATGTTCAAAAGAATGTAAAACTAAAATATAGTCAAATTTTAAAAATTTCCAAAAAAAGTGAGATCCCTAAAAAACCTTTTTACAAAAAGAAAATATATATACGCCAAGTACGTAAAAACTCCCAACTTGTCAAAACTCAAAACTAAATATGAAATCAATAATTAACTAGCCAAGTATCTAGAAGCAGTTTGAGTATTTTACCCAAACGTTTTCCATGCATACTCTTTTATCGCATGACGACATTGAAGTACTTGGCGTACCCGGATCGCAGTGGTCATGTATTCTTGTAAATTTATACAATATCTTGATTTGTATTGTATCTTGTATCTTCATGATTTTCAATAATAACTCGCAAATGATTTTGTGTCTCTTATGGGTAGGACAGGACGTTTTAATGTGATTCGGGCACGCCAAGTACTTCAATGTCGTCATGCGATAAGAGAGTATGCATGGAAAACGTTTGGGTAAAATACTCAAACTGCTTCTAGATACTTGGCTAGTTACTTATTGATTTCATATTTAGTTTTGAGTTTTGACAAGTTGGGAGTTTTTATGTACTTGGCGTATATATTTTTTCTTTTTTTAAAAAGGTTTTTAGGGATACATATTTCATCAGTTTTTAACAATTCTATCATAAAATTAGCAAAATGTAATATTCGCATTTTTCATCATTTTTAGTCATGTTTTCTATGTATTTTGATCTTATTTTCTATCTTTTAAGATTATTATAAAATGTTAGTTGTAAGCAACTTGTAAATATCTTGAAAGTAGGAAAACTCACACGAAAAAGGTAGCAACTCATGCAAACTACACTAGTTATTACCAAAACAAAAGCTGTTTCGTCAATAACAGTTACGATGTATTTAAGAATTCTTAAACAGATATCATTATTAAACAGACATTATTATTATTATTATTATTATTATTATTATTATTATACAATAAAAACGTTGTATCTGTCAGTACTAATATAAAAGATTCAATTAAACTTCAATTGTACACTATTTCTGGATATTTTTAATCGCAGTCATCTTTTAGTAATGTTTTATTAGTTATATAATTCAAAAATTATCGCGATACTGCATCTGTATATCTACTACTTGTTACAATGGTTTATTATTATTAGTGGCATGTGTAATATATATACATCACATAAATATAATACTAACTCCATAGCTTGGCGTTGCATATCTATGGCACATATCATCTTTCTGTATATCATAATTCTATTTTTTATATGACAATTATGTAACAATTCGATCGCCATTGCTTGTTCAATACGATAGCTGTAAACAACATTCCTTCTGAAATTAAATCATTACTCCAGATTCTTTGAAACAGAACACATAATTCTTCTGATAATCTAAACATCGAATGTTTATCCCACTAATCATTTCTTTACCTGGCAATTTCAAACATACCGCAGATATGCAGGAAATACGAAAATAACATTGTTGTCGTTCCTACGAATACAATGGACCCTGCAGTTATCGCTGTGTTAAAATGCACAAGAACTAAAAACTGATACTTCTCTGAGACATGAAAGTACTCGGACAAAAATTGGATCATAGGACTTGTATGAGACTCATTTTTCGGTACAACGATATCACGAATGTACGGCCAATATACTATGACAAAATCACCACATAGGGCGCATACAAGAAATACTGAAAACAAAGAAGAAGTCTTTATATAAAAACAGTTTTTTCTTGTATCTCCAATATTTCTCAATCTTTTTTTCTAATCTATTTTTTATATTTTGCTAATATGTATAAAACCTTGTTGTAAATTTCTATATTAGGGGTATCACCTCCGATTTCGTTCAAACTTTGCACGAAGCTTCCTTTTGGTCTACAATTAAGAGTCATAATATTTTCAAAGCGGGCAAACAATATGTCGTCCTTGGGAAAAATCATCAAATGGTACTTTATAATGAAAAACTGAAATTGAAAATATCATAACTCTTCAATATAGGCCAAAAGGAAGCTTCATGCAAAGTTTGAACAAAATCGGAGGTGAGACCCCTAATGTAGAAATTTACCAACCTTGTTTATAATCTTTTATATGTATTTCTTTCATATTACTTTTTCTTACTTATTATAATAGTCGTAAAATGTTTTCCACTGTATCCATATTTGTCATAGATAGCAATTTCGTTTCTATCCTTTAGCTGATCGTAGATGTATTGCTTTTGGTTGAATAGATGTTTTGTCTATCGTGTTGAAAATATTTTATGCCATATACCGCAAAGTTTGAAAGGACATTATCACATATACAACATTATCACAAGGAGTTATTTCTGAAAGTCGCTTTCTTTCTGGAGAAAGTAGAAGCACAACTTACAGTTTTCATGTTAATCTCTAATGAAAAGGGTGTAATCGTAAACATGGCAAAGAATGTCGTGGAAGAGACTATTTTCACAATAAGATCAAAGCTATATTCTAGAATGAAAAGTCTTGAGAGCTGCAAACATTAAATTTATTGATCTCAGTGGCGAATTGTTAATTACGTAATTCTGAATTATATACTTCAATAATACTCAACAAGTTCACGAAAATGATTAGCCAAAAATTTATTATGACTATAGCTTCTGAACTACCATACCAAAGTTAAAATGACGTCAGTCAGAAACTGGTAAGTACTAGTCCAGTTATGTCAAATGTATTGTTTTTAGGTTTTCGTGCATCACAAATAATGTAAATAAATATGAATGCTGTTTCGCTTTTGCTTTGTTTATGGAAATTTTTTTTAAATATACATATACTATATCTATGTCCTAACAAATTTAAATAAAATTACTATATTTCATATAGATGTTATTTTATTACTTAATAAAAATAAATGCATTTTTTATAATAGATACTTCATAATAAACACTAATTTTGCATATAATTTTAGTTTCATACTTTCCATGTTATTAAAACGTTATTAAAACGTCATTAAGAAGTCACAAATATCGCCATGTTACATCTTTTTAATTATTTGAGGTATAATCTATCCATGACATTAGTCCGTCATTTTAACATCGTTACATTGATCTTTTACAACCACTGACCAACTCTGACGTTATTCTCACGTATGTTATCCTAACGAAATATTAACATACCTGAAATACAATGCTACTTATCAAAAGACTGTAAAGCATTGTTGCCCGAAAACGGGCGAATATCGTTTGCTCGTCCGCCACAAGCCGAAAGCGTGTAGAAGTAACCGATTGAGGTTGAAGAACCGCTTCTAATACAAACCATCATTG
Organism: Ooceraea biroi; assembly: GCF_003672135.1. Classification (NCBI taxonomy): domain Eukaryota; kingdom Metazoa; phylum Arthropoda; class Insecta; order Hymenoptera; family Formicidae; genus Ooceraea; species Ooceraea biroi. The sequence continues at coordinate 10,639,348 of NC_039509.1, forward strand.
ACAGTCAGTGAAGCTTCACATTTGACTGCGAAATGAAAATACCTAGCGATTCCTCCACTGAGATAGAGAATGGTGGAGACACCACAGGTATTTTACAATTTTCCTCTTGCCTCGTGTATGTAATTTCCAGGTAAATTATTTAATTTGTTTAACCTGGCATAAATGTAGCGCAAAATGGTGCATAATACTACAATGCAATTGTAACAGCTGTTTGATGACAATTTCTCTGCACGAGAAAAGTGCTCAATAAGTAAGAAATGTATCGCAAATAAAAAGAAGAAAAATTTTAACGTGTGTTTCCTTCCCACGGAAAATATTCGAAAAATGATGCCGGAGAAGGAAGTACACGCAAGCGCAGTTCCCTTTTCTAACGCTCTATAGTCCTCGGCGTTTCAGTCCGTTGTGTTCAGTCGTGATGTTCACATTGTGGGTTGAGCGGAGCAGCGGCTTATCGATTTTATATAGGTACATACATCTGAAGTCTGGAATTATTAGTAAAGTACATACAATCACCAATCTATTACTTGAAATTAATTTTTTGTCTTCTGCTTAGTGAAGGATTTAAAACGTAACTATAAGTGGGACTTCAAAATATTTTGTTATAATATATACTAAATATAAATAGAAACAGTATAGTGCATCAATATCAACTCAGTCACTATTCATTATAGTCATTAATTAGATAGAAGAAATCTTGATGTATTTTTTTAATCAATATGTTTTGTTGCATTATTGGTGACAGAATATTGCATAAAATCTGAAAAGTATTTCAGTAATGTATTACCTTCATTAATTCTGCAATAAACGTATGACAAGAAATGCTTTTATTTTGTTTCCGATTTTTGTAGACAACTTTATACACATCATTATTTGGGAACAATCAAAGATTATATATAGGTATTATTAACAACTTTATTCTTGACATAACGATGAAAGGAAAAGAATACCGAAATGTAGAAAACTGCATCTTTGTAACAAAAACAATCAGTTTCTGCAGGTGAACCAGTGCTAGATACCATTAGACATATATGATATATATATATATATATCATATTTATATATATATATATCATATATATATATCATATATATATATATATATCATATCTATGAAGAAAACTGCTCACAATGTAGAACATGATTGCTGAATATGTATCTTCAATATACATTTGATAAATACCTTCGGACGCATAATGTTATCGAAAGCAGATTAATAATACACATTACACTTTGAGAGATTTACTCGAAAATTTTGATTATAAATCTCAAGTATATATAATTCAATTCAATCAATATAAGTCTCAAACAGCACACAGTACCTATTGAAAGAAAAATAAACCTTTTAAAATTGGATATTAAAAATGTGGCGAACTCTTGCTTAAGCGAATAATAGTTTTACATGAATAGATACTCATAATTTAGCGTCTTTATATGGAAAAAAATGAGAAAAATAAGTATTTGATTTGGCGATGAAAATAAATAAATAAATAAATAGATGTTTATTTGCAATGTTTATTTACTTACGGAAAGACCTTTATAAGACAAACTTTTAATAAGACTCTAGTGTAGCTCACCTCTTTTCTAGTACTATTGGGTTGACCAAAAATAATTGCGTTTTTTTCTAATAAATGGACATACATATTTTGAAATATAACTGAATATAACTAACTTTATTTTAAATCGCAAATTCACTATGTAACCTGACAGCTGACGGTTCAAGCTTATTTTAGAAAAATAAAGTGCACGATTTCATTAACAATTGTTTGTTCGTTAATAATTGCGTCAATTTCAAAATGGAAAATCAAAAGGAACATTTTCGTCATATTTTGCTGTATTACCTCCGAAAAGAAAAAAACGCTGTGCAAACTCATGAAAAGTTATGTGTATGGTGAAGATGCCTTAAAAATACGACAGTGTTAGAATTGATTTGCTAATGTTCGGTCTAGAGATTTTGATGTACCAAGCTCAGAAAGACAAATCGAAGTTGATGACGACAAAATAAAGGCATGATCGAATCCAATTGGCGTTTAACGAGAGATTGCTGAGAATTTTAACATATCAAAATCGAGCGTTAAAAACCAGTTAAAACAACTTGGATATCTTAGTAAGTAATTCGCCTTTTATTTACACAGAAAAAAAATGCAGTTATTTTTTGGCTAACCCAATATATATTCCAATATTAAATGTTTAATATTAATATAATACATCTGTTCTTTTTCTCTTTCGTTAAGTATATCTTCTGTTTTTGTCTGGAAAGATATACACAAACACCATCAATTTATTATGCTAAAAGTGCTGGCCTTTAAAAACTATTTTTAAGATATATTTAAGATACGTTCAATTTATTAGAGAGAATTTTATACATGAAAAAAACTATTTTATTGTTGTAACATAATCTACATTTATTTATCGTCTTTCATATTATATACACTTTCTTCAATAAATCTTTGTTAACAAAATAACTTCTTATTCTAATAACAATACCGCCACAGCCATCTTCTCCAAATGAGTTCAAATTTTCTTTATTCGATTAATTATATACTTTATCAATCATTGATGTCCTGTTCATTCTTAAATGCATTATTTAATTAGATGCATTAATCGCATGCATTAATCACGAATGTACGAATACTCATTATCAATATCTGTGAATCGCAGAATTGCTGTTAAGTCATGCGGACGGTGCAAGAAAACTATAAATTAGCTCTTTGTGTGTGTGTGTGTTAATCCTTTCGCTACTACAGGTGACTTAAGTCACCCGTCACTAAACGCTTCTTGCATACTATAGGAGACAATAGTCGCCCGCCACAAAAAGTAGTCAAAAATATTAGATCACATAAACTGCAGACACCAGCGAGATAACACCTTATTATGAAAATTATTATTATGTTAGTATTATAATTGTTTTTAAATATTTACATTTACGGACATTTATTTCAATGCTTAATTAAATGTGAAACTACTTAATAAAGTAAAAATGTGTTGTTTTAAGTACAAACATTGCCTATTAAAAAAAAAAATATGAAAGCAAATCTTTGAGGTGTAATAAGCAACCTTCAAACGCCGACTAACGCTTACACGTACACTTACTGAACAGCGACAAGTTCCGCAGGAGCGGTCAGGCGGCCAGACCTGCGGTAGCGAAAGGGTTAATATGAAAACATTACTTACATTGCGGAAATTTCATTTAAATAATGTCTCATACGTTTCAATGTGAGAGGTATTTTATTGTCGTCGATTTCGTCGGTTTTGTGATGTGTTGACTGTGCATGTATTTCAATTAATGCAACTTTTGCCTGTTTATTTTGTAGGAAGTGTTACAATTTCGAAAGAAATAAAAATATTTTGTATATGTGTATGTGTGTTTTATATCTACCTACTTTATTCTAATATACTCATATATCAGACTAGTTATCTGCTTGTTATTACTGCATGGAGTACATGAAGGTGAAGTAGGACATTGATGCTTGAAACAGCTGCAAACAAGTACGTTTCTGTTTGCAATATTTGCACAAGATATGCGACATTATTCATATACTGTATTTTACACATATCATAATAAATTTATAAGTATTTAATAAATGTGTTGATATATTATAGAAATACGTACAATATATATATAATAATTATAATCAATGTATATAATATGTGTTGGAGCAAGTTTTTTATGCTTCCATTAGCAATATAAAAACATTAAAACAAGGATAACGCGCGCAATACTTCCATAAAAGTTATATGACTTTCTTCTTCATCGTGCTGAGTGAGTCGACCTTTTATTGGTCAGATAATCACGCTCACTCTTATGCGATTAATACGATCGAGTAACTATGCCATATATGTAAAAACTTAAATTTCTTAGTAAAAGAAAATGAATCCTTTTCTAGCCTGTGGAATCCAATAACCTGCTTGCTTCAACCATGCCTACAAATAAATGAAATAGCTTTACTGTTGCAAAACATTCTAAAGATGCTGTAAATAATCCACCGACACTCAGGGTGCAACTTTTATTGCTTCTTTGTAGTAGAAACAGTATCAGTTTCTGTATGTGTAACGGTGCTAAGTACCATGCAACGTTGTATCTATAAAAAAAATGAGTAAATAACATTAACAAGTCAGAAGTACATAAAAATTATTTAACTGTTTTATTATTATTAATTAAAATTAATAATTTTTCGTATAATGCATGAGGTTTTTAATTTGTTGTTTTTTTAATTTCCTCATTAAAAGTTATTAGGACAAAGTTGCAACCACACGTAAGACTATCACTTACGTAATTACATATACGTAATTACTATGATCTGTAACATCTTGTCCAACATAACTGGATAAGAACATGATCATCAAAACTATAAATACAGCCGAAAAGTGTAATAAAACCTCGTCCATCCTCTCCATAGGTGATTCAATTTGAAATATCTAAAATATTACGGTTGTATGGTCAACATTTTATAAAATGCAACACTTTGCACAAAATCTAAAGATTCCTACAGATAAAGTAAAAGATATAAAAAGCATATTATTCGATATATATTTCTCATTAAATTTTAACAATTCTATCATAAAATTAGCAAAATTTAATATTCGGAGTTTTTATAATTCTTGGTCATGTCTTCTGTCTTTTACGATTATTATAAGATGTTAGTTGTAAGTGACTTGTAAATATCCTCAAATTAAGAAAACTCACTCGAAAAAGATTGCAACTCACACAAAGTACCAAAGTTATTACCAAAACAAAAATTGTTCCTTCCATACTAGTTATGAAGCCTTTAGCACACCTTAAACAGATATTATTTTTCAACAATAAAACCATCAGATAGTACCAATATAAAAGATTCTATTAAACTTCAATTGTACAACATTTCTAAATTTTTCCATCGCGGTCATTTCCTACTATTCTTTCATTAGTTATATGATGCAACAGTTCTCGTGGTTCTGTATATGTATATCTAATATTTTTTTATAACAAATAGCAGTAAGATTATAACTGTTACTACGTTTTATTAGCTTCATTTGTACGTGGTAATGTACATACATTATCATATAAATACTAACTGCATAGCTTGACGTTGTATATCTATGGCACATATTATCTCTCTGCATATTCCAATTGTATTCTTTATATCAAAGTTATGTAACAACTCGGTCGCCATTGCTTGTTCAATACGATAGCTGTAAATAACGTCCCTGCTGTTATTACATCATTTTTCAAACTTATTTGAACCAAAATGTACTTCTTCTGATAATCTAATCATTCGTTGTTTATCTCACAAATAATATCTTTACCTGGCAATTTCAAACATACCGCAGGTCTGCTGCAAATACGAAAAAAATATTGTTCCCGTCCCTGCTAATACAATTAACCCTGTAGAACAGGCTGCATTCAAATGAACAACGACTAAAAAATAATATTTCTCTGAGACATTAAAGTACTCGGTCACAAATTGCATCATGTGAATTGCATAAGACTCATTTTTCGGTACAACGATATCAAGAATGTATGGCCAATATATTATGACAGAATTACCAGATAGGCCGCATACAAGAAGTACTGAAAACGGAGAAGAAATCTTTATATAAAAACAGTTTTTATTTGTATCTCTAATATTCTCAAACTTTTTTTCTAATCTATTTTTTATATTGTTCTAATATATAAGCTTTTTTATAATCTTTTTATATACATTTCTTTCCTATCACTTTTTCTTACTTATTACTATAGTCGCAAACTGTTTTCCAGTGTTTCCATATTTGTCATAGATAGCAATTTCGTTTCTATCCTTTAGCCGGTCGTAGATGTATTGCAGTTGGTCCAATAAATATGTGATCTATCGTATTGAACATATTTTATGGCATATGCCGCAAGGTGTAAAAAAATTTTGTCACATACATGGCTTTATTTCTGGCAATCTCTTCCTTTCTTGAAGAAGTAGGAGGACACTTACAGTTTTTATATTAACCCAAAATGAGAAGGGTAGAATCGTAAGCATGGTAAAGAATGTCGTGGAAGAGACTATTCTCACAATAAGATCGAAGTTACATTCTGCAATGAAAACTCTTGAAAGCTGCAAACATTAAATTTATTGATTTCAATGGCAAACTGTCAATTACATAATGCTAAAGACCTAAAGTACATAGAATACTGAATAAGATTACGAAAACGATAAAATCAGTTTATAATGACTACATTCTAAACAAGCGCACCAAAGTTATAATGACGTCAGTAAAACTGATAAGTACTGGTCCAGTTATGTCAAATGTATAGTTTTAGGTCATTTTTAGATAAAACGTCATTAAAATGTCGTTAAAAAGTTACAAATATGACCATGTTGTCTTTTTAATGATTTGAGGTATAATCTATTTATGACAATAATCCATCATTTTAACGTCATTACATTTTTTTGGGTGCGTTCACGAAACTCGAGAGGTGTGGAACTGTTGAGTGAACATACACTGAGCGCTCAGTGATGTATGCTGAACACAACTAATCAGTACTGCGCGACTTTGGCTGCGCTGGAAATCTATAATAGTGTACGTGACGTAAACTATAGATTTTCAGTACTGGCAGTGAATATCGGGACGCTTTATTGCGCAGAAACGGTAGAAATGTGTCAAACTGCCGAATTGTGTATGACAGAATGGATTTAGATTATTCAGTATGTATAATATTATAAAGTATTATTTAAAATATTGTGGATCTGCAGAATAGTGAAATAATCGATATTAATATTAATATATTAATACATATAAAATAAATAAATATCTCATTCGCCGCATTACTACTTACCAGTAGATAATAACTGATGCACTTCGAATGTATCTGTTATAACATATTCTATTCCATCGTTAATATATTTTCCACTACACATTTCCGAATTAATATTTACATTTTCTTTATTTACTTTATTAATCACGGGCTGCGTCATGTTGACATGGAAACTGATCAGTAAAAGTACCGAAATTTTTATGATGAGAAAATCACCACGTTGCGAGTGAGTGCATTGCTTAGTTCAGGACAAAATTACTAAACAGTTGTACAACTGCTGAGTTTCGTGAACGCACCCTTGATCATTTTTGGTCAATCATCTCTGATGTTATTCTCACATAGATTTTACTAACGAAATAGTGATTTACTTGAAATACAATGCTGCTTATCAAAAAACTGCAAAGAAATGTTGCCTGAAACCGGGTGAATATCGTTTCCTTATCAGGCCACAAGCCGAAAGCGAGCAGAAGTAGCCGACTGGGGTTAAAGAACCGCTTCTTAATACAGACCATTATTTGTAGTCAGTGAAGCTTCGCATTTGACTGCGAAATGACAATATATAGCGATTCCTCCACTGAGAGGATGGTGGAGACATCACAAGAGTGTTTTATGACTTCCCTCGCCTCGCGTATGTAATTTCCAGGTAAATTATTTAAATTGTTTAAATTGGCATAAACGTAACGCAAAATGGTGCATAATACTACCATGCAATTGTAACAGCTGTTTGATGACAGTTTAATGTCTTCGCATGAGACAGGCTCTCAATTTAATTATTAAGAAATTTATGTTACATGAAAAAAAAGAAAAATTTCAACGTGTGTTTCTTTCCCACGGAAAAATATTCCAAAAATGATGCCGGAGATGGAAATTCACGCAAGCGCAGTTCCCTTTTCTAACGCTCTATAGTTCTTGGCGTTTCAGTGCGTTGTGTGCAGTCGTGACGTTCGCATGTGCCTTGAACGGAGCAGCTCATCGATTTTATATAGGTACATACATCTAAAGTCTGGAATTAACTAATAAAGTAGATACAATCACCAATCTGTTACTTGAAATTAATTTTGTCTCCTGCTTAGTGAAGGATTTAAAATGTAACTAGAAATGGGACTTCAAAATATTTTGTTGTAGTACTAAATGTAAATAGAAACAGTATAGTATCAATAACAACTTGATTAATATTTATTATAGTCATTAACTAGCTAGAAGAAATCTTGATGTATTTTTTTAATCAATATATTTTGTTGCGTTATTATTGATAGAATATTACATAAAATCTGAAAAGCATTTCAGCAATGCATTATAGCTTGATTCTGCAAGAAACGTATGTCATCGAATGCTTCTATTGGTAATTATGTACTTTAACGGACCCAGCCCCGATGACCTTGACCTTGACATATGTTGTCAAGGTCACCCTCCTGAGTGACCTTGAAGAGGTTTTAGCCGTCGCTCGTTGTTTATTAAAAAGTTATTAACAAAAGAAGTTTAATAATTTTGCACGAATTTTCAGCTGTCCACGCGAGGCAAGGACTTGAGTTTGACATATATTACAAAGGTCACCTTCCTGAATAACCCGCACTAGGTTTCACCCTTCGCTCGTTGGTTGTTAAAAAGTTATTAACAAAAATGTTTAATGAATAAAGCATAATTTTACGATACCATATACGTTTACGAAAGAGTATATTTGATGGAATTTTAGCTTAGGTTAGGTTAGGTTAAGTTAAAGCAGAGAATACTTTGTATTTAACTGTTTGTGCTTTTGGTTAAAGTGAAGAATACTTTGTACTTATATTAAAAGAAACTATTCTATATATTAACAATTCACTGCTTTAAATGACTTTTCTTTCTTCGTTCATATACATATTCGTCGTTTATATCTTTCAATATTCAATATTCTTTCAAAATAACTACTATATTTTCGAAATTTCTTTTGTTAATAACTTTTTCATAAACAACGATCGACGACTAAAACCTAGTGCGGGTTATTCGGGAAGGTAACCTTTGTAATATATGTCAGTATCATGTTCTTGCTTCACGTGGACAGCTAAAAATTCGTGCGAAATCATTAAACTTTTTTTGTTTATAACTTTTTAACAAACAACGAGCGACGGCTAAAACTTCTTCAAGGTCACTCAGGAGGGTGACCTTGACAACATATGTCAAGGTCAAGGTCATCGGGGCTGGGTCCGTTAAAGTACATAATTACCTTAGTTTCTGCAGGTGAACCTATGTTAGGTACCATTAAACATATATTATATCTACAAAAATCTGCAAAATATCTACAAAAAAACGGCTTAAAATCTAGAACATGATTGTTGCGTATGTATTTTCAATACACATTTGATAAATACTTTAAGACGCATAATGTTATCAAAAGCAGACGCAAAGAATGATATACTTATTGTTAGAGAGATTTACTCGAGAAAGGTGAGTCTCAAACAGCATATAGTGCAGCACCTATATTAAAAGAAAAATAACCTTTCAAAATTGGATATTAAAATTGTGACGAACTTGCGCGCGACTTCTGTTCCCGCAAATAATTGTTTTACGTAAACAGATACTCGTAATTTAGTATTTTTCTTAGAAAAGATTGTAACAAAAATAAATACTTGATTTGACGACGAAAAGAATTCAATAGATGTTTATTTGCCACAGAAAGACATTTATAAGACAAACTTTTAACAAGACGCTCACTCCTGTAGCTCACTCCTTTTCATTATTCCATTATTGTTCAGGATTAGACGAAATTTGAAATTTTCATTTCTACGTAATAGAATTTATTTCAGTAAATTTCAAGCTTACAGTAATCGAAATCAGACAAACAGACTTATTTTCGACATCATACAAACAAGTTGTTTTTATCGTGAGTACAGGCTCGTTACATAATAGCTATCGCTGAGATTTCACTACGCGATAGACGGCCGAAATTCTATTATTCGAAGTATTTGTCAAAATTCGAATCAACCGAATTCCATCTTATTTGTCTCAAGCGAGCCTTTATAAGCGAGTCTGTATCGCGAAGACGAGAGATTCAATATTTCCTCGTTACCGTCCAGATCAGTTTCGTGTCGGACTAGTCTCGCGTTCAAAGTTTCGGCCAATTCGCAATAGTTTCTGCAGTTGACCGCTCTCTTTATCGCAGTTTTTCGTTGCTAAGTATCTCTCAGACTTATCTCAAAATTATCGGTTGCGAGACTATCTGCTCAGTTCCGCGAAGTTATCTACCGATCACATTTTTTTGTAGGAATCCTATAAGGAGGGATGGGTATAACCGACGCCATTTGTTTCTAATGAGGAAGTGAGTGAATGCAGCACCAACATCACTTTCACACTTTCTGCTCGTCACTGTTTACAAGTTCTATCCATCTATCTATCCATCTCTATCCAATCTCCATCTTCTATCTCTCTTCAGTTTCCGGTTTAGAAACAAATGGCGCGACCAATAGAAAATGTAACCACTTGTACCGATCCCTCTCTAGAGGATCTCCATTTTTTTGTAACTGTGTGCTCCGCTCTACGACAATCCTCGAGAATTCGCGAATTTTTGCAGTTTCACGGCTCGTGGCAAGATTTCCGCATATTCGCGCCGCGCCGAAGATAGCCGCATAGCGATCGAACACCTGCTGCATGAGTGCGAGTCTTAATTCATGTGAAACGAACTCTCGAGAGTGACCAGCTACTTTACGAATAAAGACTATTAAACGAAATTATTCAAGTACTCAACTGCAACCAGTGAAGTCCATTATTCCCGTCCTCTGTGAAATCGTCTCGGATCTCCTACACTGTGTCTCGCGCTCAGCGTTGGGCGACTCTGTTGCTCGATTCCTTCGATCTTTCGTCAACAATTATTATGTGCCCAATTTTAATACGTTCGCTCTTTTTTCCTTTTCAAGTATATCTTCTGTTTCTGACTGGAAAGATATACACATATCATCAATCTAATATGCTGGTCTCTAAAACATATTGTTAAGATATACTATACATATAACATAAGTACAACTTATTAGAGAGAGATTTTGATACACATAAAAGAGGTATCTTGTTATTCTAAAATGTATTCCAGCTTATTATCCTTCGTATGATGTACACATTTTACAATAAATCTTTGTTAAGAAAGTGACTATCCTAATAACACTATGCCGTAGCCATCATTCCCAAATGCGTTCAAATTTTCTGAATTCCATTAATTATATGCTTCAATCATCGATATCCTATTTTTTCTTAGATGCATGCATTAATCACGAATGCACGAATACTCATTATCAACATCTGTAAATCTCAGAATTGCTGTTAAGTCGTGTAGACAATGCAAGAAATCATAAGTTTAGCTCTCTCTCTCTCTCGTTATGTATGTGTGCGTGCGAGCGTGCAGGCGTGTGCGTGTATTACTGACATGTTACTTACATTGTGGAAACTCATTTAAACTTCATTTAAATAATGTCCCATATACCATATGTTTCAACGTGAGAAATACTTTACTATCATTGATTTCGTCAGTTTTGTGATGTGTTGACTATGCACATATTTCAACTAATGCAACTTTTTTCTGTTTATTTTTAGGGAGTGTTACAATTTCGAAAGAAATAAAACTATATGGTATATATGTGCTTTATATCTACCTATTTTATTCTAATATACTATCAGACAATCTATCTGTCCGTTATTACTGCATGGAGAACATGAAGGTGAAGTAAGATACTGATGCACTCACCAGCTGTAAATAAGTACGTTTCTCTTTGCAATAGTTGCACGAAATATGCGGCATTATTCATATGATGTATTATAAGTATATGTATAATAAATGTGTTTTAATGTATTATGGAAATACGTACAATATGTGTAATATACATAATCAATGTATGTTATATGTGTTGGAGCAAGTTTTGCATGCTTTTATAACAAATATAATAATACGTTAAAACGAGAAGAACGCGCACAATACTTCCATAAAAGTTACATGAGTTTCTTCTTCATCGTGCCAAGTGAACCGACATCTCATTGGTCAGATAGTCACGCTCACTCTTATGCGATTAGCTAGTTCGTATATATGAAAAGTTAATACCCTTATTTATAGTAAAAAAATTGTCTCGAAACTTTTTCTACTTTATGAAACCTACTTGCTTCAACAATACGTATAAATAAATGAAATAGCTTTACTGTAGCGAAACATTCTAAAGATCCTGTAAATAATCCACCGACACTCAGGGTGAAAATTTTATTGCTTCTTTGTAATAGAAGCAATATCATTTTCTGTATGTGTAACGGTGCTAAGTACCATGAAACGTTGTATCTATAATAAATGATTTAATTAAAATTACCAAAATGAGAAGTATAAGACAATAGATTAATCATTGTTCGCGTACATATACATGAGGTTTTTAATTCGTATTTTCCTCATTAAAAGCTATTAGGTCAAAGTTTCAACACCACACGTAAGACTATCACTTACGTAATTACATATAAGTGATTACTATGATCTGTAATTTCTTGCCCAGCATAACTGGTTAGGAACATAGTCGTGAGAATGAACCCTACAGCCGAAAGATGTAATATTGTTTCCTCCATTTTCTCCGCAAGTGACTGAATTAGAAATACCTAAAATATCATAATTATGATCAATATGATCACCATTTTATAAAACATATCATTTTGCACAAAATCTCACGCTTCTTACAGATACAGTAAAGATATAAAAAGCAATTATCTTATTTGGTATAAATATATTTTTCGTCAGTCATTAATAATTCTATCATACAATTAGCAAAATATAATATTCGGAATTTTCAGTATTCTTAGTCACGTTTTCTATGTTTTAAGATTATTATAAGATGTTAATTGTAATTCGCTTGTGAACATCTAGAAAGTAAAAAAACACTCACTTGAGTAAGATTGCAACTCACGCAAAGCACAGTAGTTAATACCATAATAAAAAGTGCTCCTTCAATACTAGTTACAAAATGTTTAGCGAACCTTAAACAGATATTATTATTAAACAATAGAAGTAGTATATCAGTCATTATCACTATGAAAGATTCAATTAAACTTCAATTAAACATTCTGAATGTTTTCAATAGCGATCGTTTTCTAGTATTGTTTTATTAGTTACATGATTCAAAAGTTATCGGTTTTATATATGTATATCTAATATTTTTTTTTATAACAAGTGGCAGAAACACGATGACCGTTACAATGCTATATTACTATTAGCGTTATTTGTATATGTAATGTACATACATTATTACATAATTATAATACTAACTGCATAGCTTGGCGTTGTATATCTATAGCAAATATCATCTTTCTGGATATCACAATTCTATTCTTTATATCAAAGTTATATAACAACTTGGTCGTCATTGCTTGTTCAATACGATAGCTGCAAAAAATGATCCTGCTTATTAAATCATCTTTCAAACTTATTTGAAGCGAAACGTAATTCTTCTGATAATCTAAACATCAGTTGTTTATTCCACTAAATATTTCTTTACCTGGCAATTTCAAACATACCGCAGATATGTTGCGTATACGAAAAACATATTGTTCCCGTCCCTGCTAATACAATTAACCCTGTAGTACAGGCTGCATTCAAATGCACAACAACTAAAAAATAATACTTCTCTGAGACTTTGAAGTACTTGGTCACAAATTGCATGGTATGAATTGCATAAGACTCATTTTTCGGTATAATGATGTCAAAAATGTACGGCCAGTATACTATGACAGAATTGCCAAACAGGCAGCATACAAGAAGTACTAAAACGAAGAAGTTTTTATATAAAAACAGTTTTTATTTGTGTTTCGAATATTCGTAAACCTTGTTTTAATCTATTTTTTTATTGTACTAATATATATATAAACTTTTTTATAATCTTTTATATATATTTCTTACTTATCACTTTTTCTTACTTATTAGTATAATCGTAAATTGTTTTGCAATGTATCCATATTTGTCGTAAATAGCAATTTCGTTTCTATCCTTTAGCCGGTCATAGATGTATTGCAGTTGGTCGAAGAAATATTTCATCTATCGTGTTAAAAATATTTTATGTCATATATCGCAAAAGTTGAGAGAACATATAAAGATTTATGGCAGCCGAGGAAGTAGAGGTTGGAGGAAGTAGAGGCGCAACTTACAGTTTTCATACGAGTCCAAAATAAGATGGGCGGAATCGTGAGCATGGCATAGAATGTTGCGGAGGAGAATATTCTGACAACAAAGTCAAAGTTACAGTCTGCAATAAAAAGTCTTGAGAGCTGCAAACATTAAATTTATTGATCTTAGGGAATTGTTAATTATACAATCCTAAATCACATGCTTGAATAATACTTAACAAGCTCACGGAAACGATAAATCAATTTATAATGATTAGAGGAAAGACACCAAAACCGACATACGATTTTGGTTTTGGAGATTATCTCTTAACTAAAACTCGAAATAAACATTTGCGTACACATATATATACTAGAGACTGCCTCCTATTAGATGGTACTATATTTTTTTATAATATCGTTTCTAGGTTTTAAGAAAATACCGTATTTATGTAATAATATACAAAACCCATATGTAATAACAAAAATAAAAATTCATGTCAAACATCATGTATTCTGTCAAGGATCAAAATTAAGTTATGTTAATCGCAGAGTGGAGCACGTATCGCATAGAGTGTGTCGGTTTACGGCAAACTCTCAAATTCTAAATCTTTGAAATCCATAAAAAAAGTAATAAAGATAAAAATAAAAATAAAATATTTTTAGAAAGCTACAAGTATGTAGAAAAACTTGATATTATAAAAAAAGATAACTACCGTTGTTTAAACTACATAAATTATCAAAGAACAAATAGAAAACTTGCAGAAAAAACTTTCGAACTTCAAGAACTCGCTATAAACTCATTTAGCATATAAACAAACAAGAAATATATAAACTTTTAGTTCTTAATACGTTAACTAACTAAATAGGTCGCGTTTATCACGTTGACCGCCCAGCGTAAATTAAGTATGTTTTCCGCGGGGCCCAAGTTCGCGGTTCGTCGCGGCCCATCATACCTAACATATAAACTGCTGACCTATAACCATTTGCATACAATTGAAAAGAACTGTCACCCATATCTGGGTGACGGGGCCCCTACGGAAACATAGCTGTCACCCATATATGGGTGACGTGTCAACGTGTTAAAGTAGTTTTGATAAAGTGTAACATTTACTTTCTCAGAAATAGGGGAATGTCTCTTTAGGAGGTCTATGTCGGCGCTTTTCCTCTAAAGGTTCTAAACTAATGTAAGTATACCAAAGTTAAAATGACGTCGGAGAAACTGGCAGGTATTGGTCCAGTTATGTCAAATGTATTGTTTTTTATTATTTGTTATTATATTTTGTCATTTACATCTATATATATTATTAGTGAATGTATATAGATAAGAATGTTTCGTTCTGTTGTCCACAGACATTTTTTTCTAAATATATATATATATATATATATATTCCAATAAATTTTAATATAATTAATACATTTCACATAGACGTTATTTTATTACTTAATAAAAACAAATGTATTTTTTATAATACATTTTTATAATAAATTACTTTTATTATAAAGAATAATTTAGTGTACAATTTAATTTTTAATTTTTTTATCATTTCCATGTTATTAAAACGTCATTAAAAAGTCTAAATGATCACCATATTACATCTTTTTAATGACTTGAGATATCATCCCGACATTAGTCCGACATTTTAAAGTCATTATATTGATCATTGGTCAATCTGATTAAATCCTGATCTAATCTGATTACATTATGATGGTATCATCATGTATCTTATTGACATACCTGAAATAAAATACTGCTTATCAGAAGACTGCAAAGCACTGTTGCCTGAAAACGAGTGAATATCGTTTCCTCATCAAGCCACAAGCCAAAAGGGAGCATAAGTAGCCGACTGGGGTTGAAGAACCGCTTCTTAATACAGACCATTATTTGTGGTCATTGAAGCTTCGCATTTGACTGCGATAATCTATACCGATTCCCCCACAGGTAAAAAGTGGTAGGGACACCACCAGAGTGTTTTACGATTTTTCTCTCACCTCGCATATGTAATTTCCTGGAAAATTATTTCATTTGTTTAAATTGGCATAAACGTAGCGCAACATTGTGCATGATATCATAATGCGATTGTAACAGCTGTTTGATGACAGTGTCTCCGCACGAGAAAGACGCTCAAGGATTAGGAAATTTATCTCGCACAGAAAGAAAAACAATTTCAACGTATGTTTCTTTCCCACGGTAAAATATTCGTAAAATAATGCCGGAGAAGGAAGTACACGCAAGCGCAGTTCCCTTTTCTAACGCTCTATAGCCCTCGATGTTTCAGTCCGTTGTATGCAGTCGTGATGTTCACATGTGCGTTGAGCAGAGCGATTCATCGATTTTATATACGTACATCTAATATCTGGAATTACTGGTAAAGTACAGTCAACCATCAACCTGTTACTCGCAATGAATTTTGTCTTATGCTTAGTGAAGGATTTTAAATCTAAATTTAAGTAGGAATTCAAAATATTATGTTGCAGTATTATATCGTAGTACTATACTATTCTATTTACTATTTAGTATAGTAGTACTATACTAAATGTAAATAGAAACAGTAAAGTGCATGAATATCAATGCTCAATTATATTTCTTAACAAGCTAGAAGAAATCTTTATATTTTTTCAATCACTTTTGTTGCGTTATTGATAGAATATTGTATAAAATTAAACATACTGAAAAACATTTCGCAATGTATTAGCTTCATTGATACAGCAGTAAATGCATGTCAACGAATGTTTTTATATTGTTTACGATTTGTATAGAAAACTTTATAGTCGTGATGATGTAGGAAGATATACGAAGATTATATACATTTATACATATTTTTGACACCTTTATTCTTCATGTAACAGTAAAAGGAAAAAGTAATCGAAATATAAAAAACTGTCTTTATTCCTAACAAAAAGAATATTAGTTAAATTTCTGCAGATAAACCGGTATAAGATTAGAACCATTTAACATATATCATATCTACACAACAACGGCTTAAAGTCTAGAACATGATTGTTGCGTATGTATCTTCAATACACATTTGATAAATACCTTAGGACGTATAATGTCATCAAAAGTAGATCAAAAGCAAAGATTGATACACTTAGAGAGATTTAGAATCTCGAAAAAGGTTGATTGTGAGTCTCAAGCAGCATAGAATACCTCTTGAAACAAAAACAAAATTGAATAAGTACTACAAATGTGGCGAACATGCAGTTTCTGTTCCCGCGAATGATAGTTTTATATAAACAGAACACGCATAATTTAGTATCTTTATTAGAAAAGATGGTAATAAAAATAAGTACTTGATTTGACGACGAAAAGAATTCAATAGATGTTTGTTTGCCACAGACAAACATTTATGAAATAAACTTTTAAGAAGACGCTACTGTAGCTCACTCCTTTTCACTATTCCATTATTATGTATCTATTTTAATGTAATTTTAATGCCTTCGCTCTTTTTCCCTTTTGTAAAGTACATGTTCTGTTTTTATTTGGATAGATATACACATATCATTAATCTAATATGCTAAAGTGCTGGCCTCTAAAACATATGCTAAGATATACATATACAGGGTGTTCCGGGTTTTAACCGACAAACTGCGGGAGCATATTCTACTAGTGGAAATAAGAAAAAATTCTTATATCGAGTTTGCTTAGAAATGCTTTATTACAAAGTTATAAACCAATATTGAAAAGAAATATGAGATACGTAACAACGGATTTTTTCACAAAAATAAAAGTTATGTACGCAATGATTTAGTGACGCATTTCAAAATGTTGTCCTTGCACATCGATACAAGCTAGACATCGACGTAGTACAGAATTTGTTACAGTACGACATTCCTGAAAATTTTGTTGCATCTCAGTAACTGAATTAGTAATTCGTTGCTTTAAATCTATCTGGTACTCTCCTGTTAGGAAATCTACGTTGATACTCTCGTACGGCAGCTCGTGCATTTCCGTCACAGAATCCGTACACGAAATGAATATCAGTGTATTCCTCATTTGAAAACACTTTTGGCATTCTGATAGTAATTGCTAGTTCACACGACGATTGAAATCTAACAGCTACTGTTGTGAAAGTAACAATCATACTGAATCGTTTCAACATAGTGAACATGAATACATGTGAATACACATAACATAAACATCTTCGACCTTCCAAATTCTACACTATGTTCCGTTGTTACTTATCTCATATTTCTTTTCAATATTGGTTTATAACTTTGTAATAAAGCATTTCTAAGCAAACTCGATATAAGAATTTTTTCTTATTTCCACTAGTAGAATATGCTCCCGCAGTTTGTCGGTTAAAACCCGGGACACCCTGTATATAAAATATACAATAAATTCAGTTTATTAGATTTTTATTCACATAAAAGAGATATCTTATTGTTGTAAAACATATTCTAAATTTACATATCATCGTTCATAATATGTACATCTTCTTCACTAAATGTTTGCTAACAAAATAACTTCTTATCCTAATAACAATATTGCCGCAGCCATCGTCCCCAATTGTATTCAAATTGTCTTTATTCCATTACTTGTAAGTTACATTCTTCAGTCATTAATATTCTGCTTTTTCTTAGATGCATCGCACGCATTAATTACGAATGCACGAATACTCATTATCAACATCTGTAAATTGCAGAATTGCTGTTAAGTCATGTAGACAGTGCAAGAAGACATAAGTTGTGAGTGTGTGTGTGTGTGTGTGTGTGTGTGTGTGTGTGTGTGTGTGTGTGTGGTGCGTACGTGCGTGCGTGCGTGCGTGCGTGCGTGCGTGCGTGCGTGCGTGCGTGCGTGCGTGCGTGCGTATTAATTACATATTACTTACATTGTGGTAACTTCATTTAAATAATGTCCCATATGTCTCAACGTACGAGAGAAACTTTACTACCGTCGATTTCGTCGGTTCCGTAATGTGTTGACTGTGCATATATTTCAACTAATGCAACTTTTTTCTGATTATTTTGTAGGGAATGTTACAATTTCGAAAGAAATAAAAATATTTTGTGTATATGTATTTGTGCTTTATATCTACCTACTCTATTCTAATATACTATCAGACAATCTATCTGGTTGTTATTTCTGCATGGAGTACATGAAGGTGAAGTAAGATACTGATGCACTCACTAGCTGCAAACAAGTACATTCCTGTTTGCAATATTTGCACGAGATATCCGGCATTATTCATGTAATGTATTATAAGTATATAATAAATGAGTTTTAATGTATTATGGAAATACGTACAATATATGTAATATATATACTCAATGTATGATATATGTGTTGAAGCAAGTTTTGCATGCTTTTATGACAAATATAATAATACGTTAAACCGAGAAGACCGCGCGAAATAATTCCATAAGAGGTACAGTTTTTTCTTCATCGTGCTAAGTGATTTCTCGTTGTTCAGATAGTTACGCTCACTTTTATGTGATTAGCTAGTTCGTGTATGTGTAAAGTTAAATAGCCTTAGTTATAGTAAAGAAAACTGTCTCGAAACTTTTTCTAGCCTGTGGAATCCAATAACCTGCTTGCTTCAACCATTCCTACAAATAATTGAAATAGCTTTACTGTAGCGAAACATTCTAAAGATGCTGTAAATAATCCAGCGACACTCATGGTGAAAATTTTATGATTCCTTTGTAATAGAAATAGTACCAATTTCTGTATGTGTAACGGTGCTAAGTACCATGAAATACTATATCTATAAAAAATGATTAAAATAAAATTAACAATGTGAGATGTATGGGACAGATATAGATTAATAATTTTTCGTACGTGCGCATGAGATTTTTAATTCTTATTTTTCTTATTAAAAGTTATTTATAGAACAAAAGTGCAAGCATCACACCTAAGACTGTCACTTACGTAATTACATATACGTGATTACTATGATCTGTTATTTCTTGCCCAGCATAATTGCATATGAACATTATCCAGACAACGAAAGATGCAGCCAAAAGGTGTAATAAAACTTCCTCCAGTTCCTCCGCAGGTGACTCGATTTGAAATACCTAAAAAATATCATGATGATATTGTGCGATCAACATTTTATAAAACGCATCATTTTGGACAAGATCTAAAGTTTTCTACAAATAAAGCAAAAATGTAAAAAAGCAAGTATCGTGTTAGGTATACATATATTTCCCGTCAGCTATTAATAATTCTATTATAAAATTAGCAAACTTTAATATTCTGATTTTTCATCATTCTTGGTCAGGTTTTCTGTAGTTTAAAATTTTTATAAGATGTTAATTGTAAGTCACTTGTAAATGTCCTGTCAGTAAAAAACTTACTTGAAAAAGATTGCAACTCGCGCAAAGTACAGTAGTTATTATTACTACAGCAAGAGATCCGTGCATAGTACTTAGAAGACAGTCGCTGAGCCTTAAACAAATATTATTATTAAACAATAAAAACATTTTAACAATATAACGGATTCAATTAAACTTCAATTATACAATATTTCTGGATATTTTCAATCGCAATCATTTTCTAATATTTTTTCATGCTTCATGATGTAAAAGTTATCGTGGTTCTATATATGTATATCTAATATTTTATTTTTTTATAACAAGACAAAAGCAGAAAAATTATAATTGTCAATGCTTTATTAGCGTCACTTATACATGATAATGTACATACATTATCACTTAAATACTAACTGCATAGCTTGCCGTTGTATATCTATGGCACATATCATCTGTTTGCATATCACAGTTCGATTCTTTATATCAAAGTTGTGTAACAACTCGGGCGCCATTGCTTGTTCAATACGATAGCTGCAAAAAATGATCCTGCTTATTAAATCATCTTTCAAACTTATTTGAAGCGAAACGTAATTCTTCTGATAATCTAAACATCGGTTGTTTATTCCACTAAATATTTCTTTACCTGGCAATTTCAAACATACCGCAGATATGTTGCGTATACGAAAGCAACATTGTTCCCATTGCTATCATTACAATTAACCCTGTCGTACAGGCTGCGTTCAAATGCACAAGAACTAAAAAATAATACTTCTCTGAAACTTTGAAGTACTTGGTCATAAAGTACATCGCACGAATTGCATAAGACACATTTTTCGGTACAATGATATCAAGAATGTACGGCCAATATATTATGACAGAATTTCCACATAGGCTGAATGCAAGAACTACTGAAAATGAAGAAGAAGTCTTTATATAATATCAATTTTTATTTGTGTTTCCAGTACTTCTGAATCTTGTTTTAATCTATGTTTTTATATTATAAGAAAAACTTCTTTATGATCTTTTATATATGTATATATATATATATATATATATTTCTGTCTTATCACTTTTTCTTACTTATTGCTACAGTCGTAAATTGTTTTCCAATGTATCCATATTTGTCATAGATAGCAATTTCGTTTCTATCCTTTAGCCGGTCGTAGATGTATTGCAGTTGGTCGAATAAATATTTGATCTATCATGTTAATTACATTTTATGCCATATGCCGCAAAGTTTAAAAGAAATTGTCACGTACAAGAATGTATTTATGGCAGTCACTTTCTTTCGAAGTAGAAGAAGGAAGAGACACAACTTACAGCTTTTATGTTAATCCACATTGAGATGCATGGAATCGTGAGCAAGACATAGAACATCATGGAAGAGAATATTCTCATAATAAGATCGAAGCTACATTCTGCAATGAAAAGTCTTGAGAACTGTAAATGTTAAATTTATTGCTCTTAGTGGCAAAGTGTCAATTATATAATGCTAAATTATACACTTCAATAATATTTAACAAGCTCACGGAAACGATTCGAATGACTCAATTAAATTAGGATACCAAAGTTAAAATAATGGCAGAAGATCTGCTGAGTACTGGTCCAGTTATGGTCAAATGTATTATTTTCATTTTTTTGTACATACATAGATAATGTATATAGATATGGGTGTGTTGTTTTGTCTATCAAGCGTCACGGTAGTGTCGCGACGCCAAGTTAACAATTTTTTCTAAATATACATATATGTCTATACAACTTTAAATATAATTAATACATTTCATGTAGATGTTATTTTATTACTTAATAAAAATAAATGTATTTTTTATAATAGATTTCTTTATAATGAATAATAATTTTATACAATTTTAGTTGTAATTGTTTATAATTTCCATGTTATTAAAATATCATTAAAACGTCGTTAAAAAGTTGGAAGAATCGCCATGTTACGTCTGTTTAATGATTTGTGATATTATCTGTTCGTTATATTAGTCCGTCATTTTAACGTCATTACATTGATCATGTTTGGTCTATCTCTGATGTCATTTTCACATAAGTATCGAAGTACTGACATAAGTACCTGAAATATAATGCTGCTTATCATAAGACTGCAAAGTAATGTTGCCTGAAAATGGGTGAATATCGTTTCCTCGTCAAACCACAAGCCAAAAGCGAGCAGAAGTAGACGATTTTGGTTGAAGAACCGATTCTTAATACACATCATCATTGAAGCTTCGCTGTTGACTGCGACATAATCTATACCAATTCTTCCACTGGTAGGGACAGGTGGGGATACCACCAGAGTGTCTTACGACTTTTTTTCGCCTCGCCTATGTAATTTCTAGGTAAATTATTTAATTATTTAATTTGCTAAAATTGACATGAACGTAGCGCAAGATGGTGCATGATACCACCATGCAATTGCAACCGCTATTTGATAACAATTTGACATTTTCGCCTAAGAAAAGACTCTGCAATCAAGTAATTTAATAATTTATCTTATAGGGAAGGAATAAAAAATGCAACGCGTGTTCAGTTCCTATGCAAAATGTTCTTAAAATAATGCCAGAGATAGAAGTACAAGCATGCGCAATTGCACTTTTCTTTATGTCATAATCTGATGGGTTTCATTCCAGTGTGTGCAGTTGTAAAGTACAGTTCTCTTTTGGAAAAGTACCATGCGATTCATCTTTACATACCAAGCAATAAATTAACTGATAAGTAATAGAAGTGTCTAAAAAAAGTGTCAAATATCACTGCATTTAATTACTATTATTATTTGTTACGTTTTGCCAAGCATGGAAGAAATAACGATAGGCTAAACATTTTTTAATAAGATATATTTCTGTATTGGTTTAACAATATTTTTGCCAAGAAACATGTATTTATGGTATAAATTACTATTCCATTTAGCAATCACTGATATTTCACCTAACATACCACAAGAGTAAAGAGATTTTTATTATGAACAATACTAAATTTGTCACACATATTTAAATAATATGACTGACAGAAATTAATATTATTTTCTATTACTTATTTCTTGTAAATTTCATTATAGTAATAATCCTGTAGATTTAACTGTGAAAAACATTTTTATCCCCGATTCAGCGTATGTATCAATGTATTTTAACTGCATTTTAACTCGATAATGAAGCGTATGTATCAATGTATGTATCAATGTATTTTAACTGCATTTTAACTCGATAATGAAGAATTTACATTGCGTCTGATGTCTGATGTATGACGGTTTATCCAACAGGAGTATTCGTTTCCTAGAGATTTTAGAAGTAACGCAGTGCGAATTCGCTAATAACGGATTAAACTCCGGTTAAAGTGAGTTTTAGAACCTTAGTTTTCGGGCCTTAAATCGGTTCCATCAACATTACCAATTCTACATACATGTCAATTACTACTTTTTCTTTGTTACCTTTGTGGATAACGTTGCGATTTCAGGAGAAAGATGGTATATTAGATGTTACATTCTTAACTTCTTACTTAGCTTTGGCGCTTAATTTGACGAAAAACATCCTGTATATGTCTCTATAATTATCTATTCTATTCTAATATGTGATACTATTGAATACATTATTTTTTCGTCATTACTGCAAAGATATCATGATGGTGAAATAAGATACCGATGCACTTACTAGCTGCAATCAAAATACTTTCTTTTTAGTATCACTTGAATAAGGTGTGCAATATTATTTATTATACATATATTCTCGAACAGCAAAACTACTTTACCGTAGCAAAGCACTCTAAAGATGCTACAAAAATTCCATGAAAATTCAAAGCAAAAGGTTTGTAATTTTTTTGTAATAAAATTAATATCAGCTTCTGTACGTGCAAAGGTGCTTGATACCACGGAATATTGTATCTACGGAAAAATGACATGGCACTGATTTGAATTTGAGCATTATAAAGAAATATATTAGTATTTTTATCGCAGAGGATCGCTCTGCAAAAATAAGTAGTAATGTCATTACAGACAAAAATATTGCTTACGCGGTAATAAAAAGCTTTTTATTATTATCTATGATTTCTTGTCCAACGTAGTTACATACGAACATGTACAAAAGAACGAAAAACATAATAAAAAAGTGTGTCGAAGCTTCTTCTATTTCTTCCAAAGGTTTTTCAATCTGAGACATCTAAAACACCGTAGTTATACAATTCATATATTAACATCTGTAATAATATTACATCTATAAAATTATTATTTCTTACGCGATAAAAAATCTTATTGCATATAATAATAGTAGAAAATGCAGAAAGTAATATTTCTATTACGTTTTCCGAAATTTCTTCAATTTTTTGTTTATACAACTAGCATAAAATTTAGTTTCTTAATATGTTTTATAGCTTTCTGATATATTTACTTTAGTATACTAACGGCATCATTCACATATTCAAGGTGTTATGTAAGTTGTGGATAAATAATATAAAATGTAGGAGTACTCACTCGATAAAGATTGAGGCTCACGCAAAGTACTGTAGTCCCTATGATAAAGAGAACTGATTTTTCAAAGTTGTATACAAGAAATTCGGCGAACCTTTAAATACATATATTATTACATTAATTATTCATATTAAATGCTTGTTATTATTATTATACTAACAGATTTAATTAAATTTTTATTCTATAATAGAAATTTTTGGTCATCCTTAATTATAATCATATTCTATTATACAATAACAGCACAAAGTCTCGAACTACGGTTTCCATTATAGTTCTTGTATCAATTGCTATTTATTTATGATATTGTATTTATGTTTTTATTGTAACTGATAACTTGCAGGAGAAAGAGTAGCAGTTTACAGTAGCAGAGTAGCATAAATATAACGGTATACTATACCGTTTATTGAATATATACTAACTCCGTGGCCTTACGATGAATTTGTACAGCACCGATTATGTATTTGTTAGTCACGAAATGATTCTTCAAATAAATATTTTGCAACGTATCGGCCGCCATTGCTCGTTCAAAACGGAAGCTATATAAATATTACATCTGTTACAATTATGTCGATTTTCCAGATTATTTGAAGTACAAAAGATTTTTACCATGCAATTTTGAACATTCCACTGATATATGTGACATACGATATCATTAGAGTTCCTATTCCTGATAATATGAATGATCCCACAGCATGAGCTGCGTTCATATGCAGAAGGACAAAAAAAAAATACTTT
Organism: Ooceraea biroi; assembly: GCF_003672135.1. Classification (NCBI taxonomy): domain Eukaryota; kingdom Metazoa; phylum Arthropoda; class Insecta; order Hymenoptera; family Formicidae; genus Ooceraea; species Ooceraea biroi. The sequence continues at coordinate 10,664,643 of NC_039509.1, forward strand.
TCTTGTATAAGATAGTAGCTTGTTAAACTATTTATCAGATGACGTGTGTAGGTGTCGTTTTTAGGTATAACAATGTCAAATATGAATGGCCAACTTTCCATTACAAAAGCAAAACTCAAAATGGATGCTTGAACTACTAAACATTATCTCCTTTAGAAAATGGCTTATGTATGAAACATACAGCAACATAATTAATTTTTATAAAGTATTATATAAATTGCTTTCGTGCGATGCTATAATTAATAAATAATCAAATAATACAAATTAACAAATATTTTTCTTACATATAAACTTGATTGTATATTGTTTTGCAAGCTTCCCGTATTCTTCATAAATAGCAATTTCATTCTTATCTGTTAGCTCATTGTAAACATCTTGCAATCGCTCCAAGGTACATTTTATCTATCAACAACATTTTATGCCGTATCCCGTTAGAAAACATGAAAGAGAATTACGTCGAAAAATTAATTTCGTAACAGTTTATACATTTGAAAGTAACACACAACTTACAGCATCGATATTAATCCAAAATGATATATACTTAGTAACATACAAAACGAATAGGGACGAGATAGAAAGCATTCTAAGGACAAAGCCATAAGTATAATCTACAAATATAAGTCTCGAGAACTGTAATTAAAAATTTATCGTGAAGGCCTCATTAAAATATCATTTCCTTGTTTAAACGATATGTTATAAAGTTTAAATTCTAAAATAATACGATTACAATATTTTATATTAATATACCTGGAATATGATGAAGGTTATCAAAATACTGAGAAGAACTACCATTTGAAGTTGAGTAAGTGTTGATTGCTGATATGGCCATAAGCCAATAGTGAGCAACAAAATTCGATTGAAGGTGAGGTATCGCTCTCTCAAACAGACCTTCATTTTTCGGGCATCGAGATGCGTTTAAAAATAAAAGTTTTTGTGACGGTTCATGTATTCCCTCCTCGCGAATAATCCATGGTGCATTATATACTTATATAAAATTATATATGATTAAATAACTTTCCTCTGAGAGTATAAATTTTTCGACGCAAAGTGTCTAATTTGGTGTAAACATAGCGCAAAACGACGTAATACCACGGTGCGAATGAAACACTCGCAATTTGACATCTGCCGAGAGGAAGACATCAATTACGCGACATTTTCACGCTGAAAGAAACATTTGACATGTGGTTACTTCTCACAGAAAAATACTTGTGAAATAATACCTTGCTTGGAGGCCACGCAGGCGCACTTCCGCTGTTCTTCGTGTCATAATCTTGTGCGTTTTCATTCTAGTACGTGCATTCGTGAAAGTCGGTTCTCCCTTGAAAAGAGCAGTGCTCGATGGATCTTGTATTTACCAAATATAAAATTAACTGATAATTAAGAGAAATTGCTAACAGGTGTGCTGCACTTGATTGCTCTCGACAGGTAACTCGGAAAAATCGATACTCACTGTCCTTGCTTATCTGAATATATTTTACTATTATTTCCTACGTTTTGGCTATATCATGTATCATACGGACTATATCATATGGAATAATAAACGATAGAATAAATATTTTCTAATAAGATATACTTCTTTATTGGTTTAACATTATTTTTGTCAAGGAACATGTATTTATGACATAAATTACTATTCCATTTAGCAATCACTGATATTTCACCTAACATACCACAAGAGTAAAGAGATTTTTATTATTGATAATACTAAAGTTGTCACATAAATTTAAATAATATGACTGACAGAAATTAATATTGTTTTTCTTTTACTTATTCTTGCACATTTCATTATAATATTGAATTCTATACATTTAAATGTAAGACTTTTAGTCCGATTTTATCAACGTAACCAATTCTACATATATATCAATTAATACTTTTTCTTTGTTAACTTTGTGGATAACGTTGCGGTTTGAGGAGAAAGATGTAACATATATCATAAGGATATAACATATCCTTAACTTCTTACTTAGCCTTTGGCGCTTACTTTGACGAAAATATTCCAATATAATCCTTTCTTCTGTAATTACCTACTCTATTCTAATATGTGATACTATTGAATATATTAGTTTTTCGCGCGTCTTACTGCAAAGATATCATGATGGTGAAATAAGATACCGATGCACTTACTAGCTGCAATCAAAATACATTCTTTTTAGTATCACTTGAATAAGGTGTGCAATATTATTTATCATACATATATTCTCGTATAGCAAAACTACTTTACCATAGCAAAGCACTCTAAAGATGCTACAAAAATTCCATGGAAATTCAAAGCAAAAGGTTTGCAATTCCTTTGTAATAAAATTAATATTAGCTTCTGTATATGCAAAGGTGCTTGATACCACGGAATGTTATATCTACGAAAAAATAACATGGATCCTATTTGAATGTGAGCACAAAAAAATATGTTAGTATTTTTATCGCAGAGGCTCACTCTGTAAAATAGGGTAAAAATGTTATAACAGACAAAAATATTGCTTACACGGTAATAAAAAGTTCATCATTGTTATCTATAACTTCTTGCCCAATGTAGTTACCTATGAACAGGTAAACAAGAACGAAAAACATTATAAAAAAGTGTGTCAAAGTTTCTTCTATTTCTTCCAAAGGTTTTTCAATCTGAGACATCTAAAACACCGTAGTTATACAATTCACATATTAATACCTGTAATATCTATAACATCTATAAAATTATTATTTATTACGTGATAACGAATCTTATTGCACATAATAATAGTAGAAAATGCAGAAAGAAATATTTATATTACAGTTTTCAAAATTTCTTCAGGTTTTTATTTTCACAACTAGCATGAAAAGTTTCTTAATGTTTTATTGCTTTCTGATATAATTACTTTAATATAGTAACTGCATCATTCAAATCCAGTTATTCCAGATGTTATGTAAATGGAATATTCAAGTTATGTAAGTTGTGTAAGTTATGGATAAATAATATAAAATTTAGGAGTACTCACTCGATAAAGATTGAGACTCACGCAAAATACAGTAGTCCCTGCGATAAAGAGAAGTGATTTTTCAAAGCAGTATATAAGATAGTCGGCGAACCTTTAAATATACATATAATTACATTAATTATTCATATTTAATGCTAATTATTATTATTATTATACTAACAGATTTAATTAAATTTTTATTCTATTTTTGGTCATCTTTAATTATAATCATATTCTATTGTACAATAATAACACAAAGTCTCTACGGTTTCCATTATAGTTCTTGTGGCAATTGCTATTTATTTATGATATTGTATTTATATTTTTATTGTAACTGATAACTTGCAGGAGAAAGAGTAACAGTTTACCTATTACCCATAAATATATCGCTACTCTATACCTTTATTATTGAATAAATACTTACTCCATTGCCTTACGATGAATTTGTACAGCACCGATTATGTATTTGTTAGTCACGAAATGATTCTTCAAATAAATATTTTGCAACGTATCGGCCGCCATTGCTCGTTCAAGACGGAAGCTATATAAATATTACATCTGTTACAATTATGTCGATTTTCCAGATTATTTGAAGTACAAAAGATATTTACCATGCAATTTTGAACATTCCACTGATACATTTGCCATACGATACAAATAGTGCTCCTACCCCTACTAAGACGAATGATCCCACAGCATGAGCTGCGTTTATATGCAGAAGGACAAAAAAAAAATACTTTTCTTGTATAAGATAGTAGCTTGTTAAACTATTTATCAGATGACGTGTGTAGGTGTCGTTTTTAGGTATAACAATGTCAAATATGAATGGCCAACTTTCCATTACGAAAGCAAAACTCAAAATGGACGCTTGAACTACTAAACATTATCTTCTTTAAAAAATGGCTTACATACGAAAAATACAGTAATATAATTAATTTTTATAAAGTATTGTAAATTAATTTTTCGTTCGATGCTATAATTAATAAATAATCAAATAATACAAATTAACAAATATTTTTCTTACATATAAACTTGATTGTATATTGTTTTGCAAGCTTCCCGTATTCTTCATAAATAGCAATTTCATTCTTATCTGTTAGCTCATTGTAAACATCTTGCAATCGCTCCAAGGTACATTTTATCTATCAACAACATTTTATGCCGTATCCCGTTAGAAAACATGAAAGAGAATTACGTCGAAAAATTAATTTCGTAACAGTTTATACATTTGAAAGTAACACACAACTTACAGCATCGATATTAATCCAAAATGATATATACTTAGTAACATACAAAACGAATAGGGACGAGATAGAAAGCATTCTAAGGACAAAGCCATAAGTATAATCTACAAATATAAGTCTCGAGAACTGTAATTAAAAATTTATCGTGAAGGCCTCATTAAAATATCATTTCCTTGTTTAAACGATATGTTATAAAGTTTAAATTCTAAAATAATTAAAATATTTTATATATTGATGTACCTGGAATATGATGAAGCTTATCAGAATACTGAGAAGCACTACCAGCTGAAGTTGAGTAAGTGTTGATTGCTGATACGGCCATAAACCAATACTCAGCAACATAATACGATTGAAGTTGAAGTACCGTTCTCTCAAAGAGACCTTCATTTAGTAGCATTGAGATGCGTTTGAAAGTGAAATTTTTTTGTGACAGTGTATGCTTCCCCTTCTCGCGAATAATCGATGATGCATTATATAATTATAATATTATATATGATTACATAACTTTCCTCTGATGGTGTAAATTTCTCGACAAAGTGTCTAATTTGGTGTTTAGTGTAAAAAATAGCGCAAGGTGATACATAATACCACATTGCAATTGAAACACTCGCAATTTGACATCTGCCGAGAGGGAGACATCAATTACGCGACATTTTCACGCTGAAAGAAACATTTGACATGTGGTTACTTCTCACAGAAAAATACTTGTGAAATAATACCTTGCTTGGAGGCCACGCAGGCGCACTTCCGCTGTTCTTCGTGTCATAATCTTGTGCGTTTTCATTCTAGTGCGTGCATTCGTGAAAGTCGGTTCTCCCTTGAAAAGAGCAGTGTTCGATGGATCTTGTATTTACCAAATATAAACTTAACTGATAATTAAGAGAAATTTCTAACAGGTGCGCTGCACTTGATTGCTCTCGACAGGTAACTCGGAAAAATCGATACTCACTGTCCTTGCTTATCTGAATATATTTTACTATTATTTCCTACGTTTTGGCAATTATATCATATGGAATAATTAATATGGGTAGAATAAATATTTTGTAATAAGATGTATTTGTTTTCTTAAGAATATTTTCGCCAAAATCACATGCTCTTATTATTTAAAATTCTATGTCGATATGTCAGTTACCGATCAACATACTAAATAATTTATTTATTGCATATTCATGTTTCAATATTAAAAAACATAAAGAAGAATATACTTAAATAGGTTCTGACCGCGAATACATTGGACGTTATCGAATATCGACAGCTATGTAGTATGTTAGTTTTAGTAATTTACATATCGACATCAATAGCGACAATTTCAGCTTTCATTTCATCCTTATATTTATTATTATATATACTTATTATTTAAATTATTATTCCATTTAGTAATCATGAACATTTCGCTGCCTCTTAAAACATACTGCAAGCACACAATCTAGTGAGACTTTTATTATTGAAAATACTAAATCTGTCGCACACATTTAATCATCGCCACTGACAAAAAATAATTAATATTATTTTTCTGCTACTTCATCCAAATCCAAAATTATTAGAGTAATAAGTCCTATACAGTTAAATATGAGAAACACTTTTGACTCGATTTTACCAATTTAACTGATTTTTTATATATGTCAATTAACGCTTTGCTTTTGTTAATTTTAAAAATAACGTTACGGTTAGAAGGAAGATGTTACAAATATTTTTAACTTTTTAGCCTTAGGCTTAATTTGACGAGAAAAATCCAGTACATATTTTTATATATCTATCTACTCTATTCGAATATGTGATACTATTCAACATATTATATTTTCATATTATATTTCATATTATATTTTAGTACTGCAAGGATAACATGACAGTGAAATAAGATACCGATGTACTTAGTAGCTGCAAACAAATATATTTTTTTTAGTATCTCTTGAATTAAGCGTTATTTAAATACGTGTATATTCTTTAACGTTACCGAAGCAAAGCACTCTAAAGATAATGTAAATAATCCACCGATATTCAAAGTAAAAGTTTTGTTACTTCTCTGTATTAAAACCAATATCAGTTTCTGTATATGCAATGGTGCTTGGTACCATGGAATATTGTATCTATGAAGAAATGACATGGAATTTATACTTTGACAAGTATAAAATATGTTTTATCACTGAAAAATGAAATATGAGCATCGTATAAAAATATCTCTTACGCGGTAAACGATACATGATTATTATAATCCGTAATTTCTTGTCCAGTATAATTGGCTAAGAACATGTATAGAAGAGTAAAAGTTATAATAAGCAAATGTATTAGAGTTTCTTCTACGTTCTCGGTAAATGATTCAGTTTGGGAAATCTAAAACACCGTAATTGAGCAATCAACATCTTAATATCCATAATAAAAATATCCATAATAAAATCCATAATTTATAACATCTATAAAATGTAGCGTGTCATGCAGAATAGCGAATTTTATTACCAGAAGAAAGCGAAAAATGAAAAAGTAAGATTTATGTTATACTTCCCGGAATCTTTTAAATTTTATGTTTTTAGAAATAACATGAGATTTATAATTCAATTTCTGAATATCTTTTATTGCTTCCTGATACAGTTATTTCCTTCTTATTAACAATTTCTTTCAAATAAATTATTGTAAGATGTTATATAGATTATTGATAAATAATATCACATGTAAAAACAACTTACTCGATAAAGATTGAAACTCACGCAAAGCACGGTAATCATTATAACAGAAAGAAATGATCGTTCCATGCTGTTTATAAGAAATTTGGCAAACCTTTAACAAAATAAATACTGTTATATTCAGCTAAACTATCATTAAAAGATTTAATTAAATTATAATTGTATGATTGGTCATATCTATATTTGATTTTATTTATTTAATTATAATCATTTTCTTGTACATCAGTACTTTGCGTGAAAATTCTAATTCTTCTCATTCCTAATTCTGTATTTATTTATGTCATCTAGTCTTTCCTATCACTGATAACACTGGGGAACACGAATTTTTTGTCGGGCCAATGGCAACTCATTCTGATAGGTTTTTTCCCGTAGAATCCAAATGTGGAAATGAAAATAGTGAATTGGCTCTAGTGTTTAAACAAAACGGGGTCAAATGTGCAAAAACCGTGGGTTTTTGGTTATTTTTGAACACCTGTAGAAAACAACGGGAGCTCCTAGAACTTTCTAATTGAGATTAAATGAAAGCCTAAACTTTGTCCTTTTAGGCTATAGATCGAAAAATGAGGTGCCTTTAACTTGGAGTAACAATTTTTTTTTACGAGCGCGCACCGATTCCGCCACATGCTTTTCTAGCCGCGTACACTGTTCTCTCCGCTCTCCAATTATTTTATCACTAGCATCCCCTGTCTTCGTCTTTGTCTGTGTTTTTCTACAGTATATTCACCACAAATGTAGCAGAATACATCTGGATGATTAAGACAAAGTTTCCGTAATGAACTCATATTTATACAAACCTTAAATCGTAATTCCAATGTTTATACGATGTAAATAAATAAGAATGGTACCTCGCACTTGCAAACACACTTTATGACTCGTAACAAACTCACAAGATGCATCTGCTCGTTCATCTGCTCATACATGTGGCGGATCGCATGTGGCGGAATCGGTGCGCGTTCGTAAAACAATTGTTACTCCAAGTTAAAGACACCTCATTTTTCAATCTATAGCCTAAAAGGGCAAGGTTTAGGCTTTCATTTCATCCTAATTACAAAGTTCTAGGAGCTCCCGTAGTTTTTCTACAGATGTTCAAAAATGACCAAAAACATGGTTTTTTGCACTTTTAATCCCGTTTATTTAAAAAACCAGAGCCAATTTAGTATTTTAAAGGCCAGATTTATGTTTAGCGCACCCAAATTAGTAAAGAATACCCATTCCCTTAAAAACAATCTAAAAACGATAAAATTTTGTTGACCAGTGTAATTTACAGGAAAAGACAATAATACACTAGGCATTGTGTGTGTAGGTATGTGTCAATATAATATGTGTGCAACATATTATAAAATAAATACTAACTTCATAGCTTTACGATGAATGTCTACGGCATAGACTATCTCTTTATAAATCACGATTTCAGTCTTCAAGCTAATACTTTGCAACGTATTAATTGTCATTGCTTGCTCAAGTCGGTAGCTGTAAATACCATTTTTACTACACTACTTTGTAAATATTTGTGAAGCAAAAAGAAATTAATATTTGTGCGCACAATATAGATAAATTCGTTTTTAGCATTTTTTTACCTGGCAATTCTAAACATGCCACAAATGTGTTTGGCATATGATAACATCATTGTTGCAACTGCTACTAACGCGAACGATCCTACAGTAATAGTTGCGCTCAAATGCAGCAGAATGAAATAGTAATACTTTTCTTGTACATCATAGTACTTGCTTAAAAGTACTATCAAATGATGTGTGTAGGTCTCATTTTTCGGTATAATCATATCAAGAAACCACGGCCACCATTGCATTCCAGAGAGAGTACATAGACAGCTTATTTCGCCTACTAAACATCCATTCTTTTAGAAAAATCATATCTTATACACGAGCAAAACAGCAATACAGTAAAGGCCATAGCCGGATAAGCATACTAAAAGTGCTCCCGGCGAGTTTTGGAACGACACTTGGACTGTTATTTTGTCATTATAACAAAAACATTTTCTCAAAATTTCAGTCCTTTAATTGTATTATTTCTCGAGTTATTGAAAAAAATACGATTTTCAGTTTTTATTTTTTTCTTCCATAGATATTATAGATGGACTTCTGTCGATTTTTTTAAAAGACTTATTAATATAAGACATAAAAAAACTTTTTTTCATAGTTCCCGATTTAAAACTCCATTTACAAAAAAAATAAAATTAAAAGTAACTTTTCCGAAATGTTCTCTTCGAGGTACAATCACTAAACTTTCACAGAAAACTCTTCTCTTTTATGAAATTGTTCTCAAATTTTTTCAATTTTTTCAAGTTGGTGCAATATCATGAAAAAAAATAAAAATCAATTTTTTCCTTTTATTTTTGCAGTAAAATAGAAAATTATTTATTTCTCTCAATACAAATATAGTTATAATTATACAAACAAGATTCTAGAAAGAAATTTTATACAAAAATCATAATTTTTATCGAATGTGATCAACAAATTAATTTTTTTGATTTTTTAACTGTCGACATATAGTTTTTGAATGGCGCTAATTTCGAACATTTGCTTTAAGGACTTATTACTTTGTTTTGTTATTTCTATTTGTTTTGTTATTATGACTATTTGTGGTCAATCTACTCGTCAGGAGACAGGCTACAATCGTATGCAATAAAAAATATATGTCGACAGTTAAAAAATTTAAATGTCCTTGATGTGACTTTAACCACTCCACCTAAGAAAAGACTAACTTCATCATATGATGTTATTTTCGATACCAAATATTTGCTGGAAAACAAAAATTTCATACTTCATCTAGTTTTAAAAATATAAGCTTGTAACACCTTTAGTAATACACCCTAGCTGTATATTACTTATCTTATGCGAGATATTTAGCAAAAATAATAAGACCAGCTGAAATTTTGAGCCATCTGTTTACGATACAGGGTAGCACCGTAGTGATTACTGAAGATAGTGATGAAGACTGATAAAAAATTAATTTGTTGATCACATTCGATAAAAATTATGATTTTTGTATAAAATTTCTTTCTAGAATCTTGTTTGTATAATTATAACTATATTTGTATTGAGAGAAATAAATAATTTTCTATTTTACTGCAAAAATAAAAGGAAAAAATTGATTTTTATTTTTTTTCATGATATTGCACCAACTTGAAAAAATTGAAAAAATTTGAGAACAATTTCATAAAAGAGAAGAGTTTTCTGTGAAAGTTTAGTGATTGTACCTCGAAGAGAACATTTCGGAAAAGTTACTTTTAATTTTATTTTTTTTGTAAATGGAGTTTTAAATCGGGAACTATGAAAAAAAGTTTTTTTATGTCTTATATTAATAAGTCTTTTAAAAAAATCGACAGAAGTCCATCTATAATATCTATGGAAGAAAAAAATAAAAACTGAAAATCGCATTTTTTTCAATAACTCGAAAAATAATACAATTAAAGGACTGAAATTTTGAGAAAATGGTTTTATTATAATGACAAAATAACAGTCCAAGTGTCGTTCCAAAACTCGCCGGGGGCACTTTTAGTATGCTAATCCGGCTATGGCCTTTTGATTAAATATTATAATCTTTTATTTTATGTTCAAATTAATAAATAATCACAGTGATAAAAATCAGCAGTTTTTATCTTACTTATAAAAGTGATCGTAATACGTTTTGCAATGTTCCCATATTTATCGTAGATAGCAATTTCATTTTTATCCTTTAAATCATTGTAGATGTATTGCAGTTGTTCCAATAAGCATTTTATCTATCGTATCAATAACATTTTATGTCACATCTTATTACAAAGTGTAAAAAAAGATTGAAAAGGAGAAAAGTACATATAAAAAAAGTAAAGTATATAAAAAATTCATCTTCTAACAATTTATACTTTAAGAAAAACAAATTTAAGAAGAACAAATATATCTGTTCAACTTACAGTTTCCTTGTTAATCCAAAAAGAGATATATTTAATCGCAAAAAATATAATATACAACGAGACGCAAAGAATTTTAATGGTAAAGTTAAAAGTGTATTCTACAAATAAAAGTCTGGAAAGCTGTAATTAAAATTGATCACATTAAAGCAGTGCTCGGAATTAGTTGTACATTTCGGCCCGATTTCAGAGGCGACGCCTACTATCCTCTCCTGCCCCCTCGGGGCTGAGCGGCCGGGCTGCCGCGACGAGCCGGCCGCGCGCTTGACGCTGTTTCTCAGGAGCGTCTCTATATAAAAAGTATGCTATGTCGTACCTTCCGTCAAATTGTCATTGAAATATAAATAATGTGTATTTTTATAAATAATTAAATGCTCAATTTTCTATCATTAATGTATTATTATAATTACATATATATAATTATAAATATATATATTTATTATAATAATATATAATATACTTAATTTTGATATTTATTTTTTTATACTTAATATAATTAATTTTGATAATAGCTTTCCGCATCACCCGTGAGGTACTATTGTTGATGCGTTTTTTTAAAGTGGTTTCCCCAGTAGGCCTATTCCACTAAGAGATGAAAATGATAATATGTGGCTTGGCAGGAAAGCAAGATATAAAATCATATAAAGTTGAAAGATGAAGCGGAAGAAACAATTTAAAAATTTTAATTTGACCTTCTAGGTCGCTTACATGAAGCTACTAGGGAGGATACATCCACAGAGAGTTTAGAAGAATTAATTAGCATCAGCAAGGACAATGATGTATCGCTCAAGGAAGAACGCTTTTCCGTTTTTGTTAATTTCATTCTAGAAAAAGAGCATTCGCATAAATATGTGGATCCGAACATGGAGAAAATTCGAAGACCGAAATTTCGAAGACGTGGATAACGTGATACATCTAAAATTTTGAAAAATTCGACCCCATTTTCTGGACGTGCCTTTAAAAAAAGATCACTTTGCAAATCGCAAAGTTCTTCCTGAAAATCTAAGCTTTGCTCTTGAATTTGGACAATGCGTGGGTTCTCGAAAAGTATTAAATCTTTTCTTAGCGTTTCAAAATCACGGAAACGCGTATCAAATTGATTTATTAAAGAATCAATTATATCGAAATGTTTTTCAAACTTACAATTTGTGCCGTGTTCTTCAAAGAGAATCTGGCAAGAAGGAAAAAAATGAAAAATATTATTTTCTAATTGATTTTTAAATAATACTAACTTTTTGCGAAAAGAATCGACATGACAAACTAATTGCGAAATGATTTGATTGGTCTTTTGCAGCTTTAAATTTAAAATATTTAAATGATTTGTCATGTCAGTTATTAAAGCAAGCTCGCAAAGTGAGTCTACATTTGTGAAGAAACATTTAAATTCCTCAAATTTTGCAGGTAATTCGTCTTGCAAGAAAAGGAAGATCTCTTTTCTTATTGCAAAGAACTTTTCTAAACACTTTCCTGCACTGAGCCACCGAACTTCACAATACAGAGGCACATCTGTGTAAATTGCGTTATGCTCCTCCAGAAAGAGTTGAAACTTTCAATGAGAAAGGAATTTTAGACCGCCTTTAATAGTATTAATAATTTTTGTAACAGTTTGCATAGAGGTACACAGTTTCACAACTTTCCCACATAACGCTTCTTGATGAATAATACAATGAATGACTGGGAACTTTAAATCTCGCTGCTTAATTTGACCGAAGAACCCGTTTTTTGAACCTAACATTGCCTTTGCGCCATCAGTTACGATAGCGGAACATTTTAAAAAATCACTATCAAATTTTTGAAGTGTTTGGTTAACAGCTTCGAAGATATCAATACCTTTCGTTGTGCCATGTAGTGGGACAAAATCTAAAAGCTCCTCGACATATGAAAAATCGGTTTGCACGATTCGATCAAAAATACTCAATTGACTCACATGCCGATTATCGGTGCTTTCATCAAGACATAATGAAAAAAAGGAACAAGATCCTAATAAAGATTTTAATTTGTTTTGTAGGGAAGAAGAAGCAATATCATCTATTCGCGATTTAACAGTTTTATCACTTAATGGAATGCTAGCAGCTTCTTCAAGAGTCAAAGAATTTCCAAACGACTCCACTGCTGTGATGATGCATTCCTTTATAAATTTTCCATCGCAAAACGGCTTGGAATTTTTCGCGAGAAGATTTGAAATAGCGTACGATGCTATAAGAGCTTTTACCGAAGGTGTAGCATTATCGATATGAAAATTCGAACTACAACCTTCTTGATAAACTAATTTTAAACCTTCGATTAGATTAGATTTCTCCTGATCCACATATTGTGAGTACTCATTAAGATGTTTAATTTTAAAATGTCTCTCAAGGACAAATTTTTTAACAATGGAGGGTTGATAACCACACAGAAGACAGGTGGTTTTATTATAAATAGATGCAAAAAAAATTTCTTCCCATACCTTATCAAAAGATTGCACGTATCTTCGCTCCATTTGGTCCATTGGTCGATTAATAAGCAATGTCACACTAGTGTATCTCTATCACTATCGCTCTTATGCAAATAGCACCTTTTTCCGTAACGTGGATCTTTAAAGCTCGAACGAGACTCTTACCATGCCCGTTTCGCTGGTGAGATACCGTTGAGAAACAACAGAAGCGATAAAACAATTGCATATCGCACTGTAGGAATACGTGCTTGAGGCGCAAAATTAAAAGACCCATATTACAAGACCGAAAATGTTACTTGATAATAGTGATAGTGCTACGTGTAATAGCATAAAGATACTACTGCTTATTATATTTCGTCATCATCTTCATTATCTTTTAGTAATTACATGGTACAACAACGGGTATTGATCTTCTTCAAAGCTGTTACTTAACTCTCCAAAACTTCGATACTGATTTTTCAAAATGTTCGATTATCGTAACTGATGGCGCAAACGCAATGCTAGGTTCAAAAAGCGGATTTTTCGATCAAATAAACCAGCGTGATTTAAAGTTTTCTGTCATTCATTGCATTATTCATCAAGAAGCGTTATGTGAGAAAGTTGTGAAACTATGCACCGCAATGCAAACGGTCACACAAAAATTATTAACATTATTAAATATTATTAATATTAATATAATATAATTATTAAAATTGCAAGATTCTCTTTGAAGAACACGGCACAAATTGTAATTTTGAAAAACATTTCGATATAATTGATTTTAATAAATCAATTTGATACGCGTTTCCGTGATTTTGAAACGCTAAGAAAAGATTCAATACTTTTTAAAACCTCACTTATTGTTCAAATTCAGGAGCAAAGCGTAGAATTTCAGAAAAAACTTTGCGATTTGCAAAGTGATCTTTTTGTAAAGGCACGTCTAGAAAAGGGAGTCCAATTTTTCACACTTTTAGATGAATCGTATTATCCATATCTTCTGATTTCTCTTTCGACTTTATATGATATCTTACGATTTTACTTTCCTGCCAAGACACATATTTATCATTTTCATCTCTTAGTGAAAGAGGCCTATTGGGAAACTTAAAAAATATGCATCACCAATACCTCACGGGTGATGTGGAAAGTTATTGTCAAAATCAATTATATTACATATTATATCAAAAATGTATATAATAATAAAACATATATATTTATAATAATATACATTATTATAATAATATATATTATTATAATATATTAATAATAGAAAATTGAGCGTTTAATTATTTATAAAAATACAAATTGTTTATATTTCAATGACAATTTGACGGAAGGTACGACATAACATACTTTTTATATAGAGACGCTCCTGAGAAACATCGTCAGGCGCGCGGTCGGCTCGCCGCGGCAGCCTGGCCGCTCAGCCCCAAGGGGGCAGAAGGGGATAGTAGGCGTCGCCTCTTAAATCGGGCCGAAATGTGCAACTAATTCCGAGCACTGCATTAAAGGATTACTTATTCAAGTGATGCGTTGTAAATTGTATAATAATTAATGTGATATAAAGCAAATAATATGATCAAAGTTATCGATGTACCTGGAATGCGATAAAACTTAACAAAATACTGAAGAACAACATCAGCTGAAGTTGAACAACTTTTGATTGTTGATAAGGCCACAAGCCAGTAGCGAGCAAAATAATTCGATTGAAGCTGAAGTACCGCTTTTCGAAAGAGATCTTCATTTTACGAGCATCGAGATACGTTTGGAAGTAAAACATTTTGCGACGGTTTGTGCATCCCCTCTTCGCGAAGAATCGATGGCATATTATGTAATTATGTAACATTATGTAAAACGTAACTTTTTTCTGTAAATTTTGTTCCAAAGTGTCTAAATTAGCATAAGAGGTGCGTAATACCATCGAGCAATCGAAATATTCATAATTTAACACCATCCGAGAAGCAGTCGACGATTACGCAGTTATTTCATGCTGAAGGAAAAAGAAAATTTCACACATGTTTGCTTCCCATTGCAGAAAGATATTTATGAAATAATACCTTGATCGAAACCCACGCAAGCGCAATTCTCTCTTCCTTTAACAAAATAATTTCATGTATTTTGTTCCATTTGTATGCATCAGTAAAATTCACTTCTTCTTTAAAAAAAGTAATGTGCGACAGATCTCTTTATTGTGTTACATGTGAGCTATGAAGTTACGTGCTGTGAAAAACAAATACCAGAAATTTCTAGCAAGTATCACTTTCTGTGACTATATATTTGGCTATAATTAACTTGGAAGAACTTAGACCTATTGTTTTTAATCATATGAATATGTTATGCTATTATTTCGTAAGTTTCTACATTTTAATCATATGGAAAATAAATAACGATAAAATAAATAAATTTTTACTAACGTATATTTCTTTATTGGTTTAATTATAATATATTTCTTCAAACAAAGCAAAGTAAAATGAATTGTTGAGAAAGTCGACTTATTATTTGTATGTCGATATGGCAGCTATCTACCATTATACTAAATAATTTTTTATTATATTCAAGATTAAATAGTATTAAAAATGAAATATATTTAAATATATTTAAACAAGTTCTGAAGACACATTCATTGGACATTATCGACGGTTAGCAATATTTTTAATATGTTGGTCGGTAACTGGCCAACAGCAATAAACCGATATTATCTAACTTTATTTTATCTGATTTTACCAAAACAATAAAACATTATGCAGCTTTCATAAAAAAAGATTTTCGCTAGAACTTTAGATAAGAATCGCAATATATGTTGTCTTAGTAAATGCAGTGATAAAACATTTTGTTCCCATGTATGATAGCGATCTCATTCTCGTCTTCTTTCGTATAGTTATAGGTTATATCGTATATTAATTCATATAGTTGTATTACATATGTACATATATGAACATATATGCTCAAATAATATTTTCTCCTGTTATTTTATAACAACTTTTTACATAATTTGTTTCTTTTTTTGATTGCAGGAAATCCGCCATTCATAAAGGCTTATTTACGAGGAATATTTATTGAGAAAAATACAAAGCGAACGATCAGGATACAGATTCTATGTTGACACAAAACTTTTATGGTGATGACGCAATGATAAAGAAGCACTTCAAGAGGAGGACCTTTAGAACAAGATTTGCAGTGCATTTTGAAGTTAGAAATATTATGCACTGCACATTTTACAAGTGTTACATTATAACAAAAACTTGCGTTAAATGATATTATTTGATTTGCTTACTTACAATTACTGAATCTTAAATTATTATTCTTTCTTATATCTAACACATACGAACAATTGAAACAATAATCCAAATAATTATAAGTATTTACAGTTAGAGAATACTATAAGTAACGTCGTTTTAATATATATGTATATATTTTATATATTTATTTATACATAACTGCATAACATGTTTAAAATGTTAATGTATCTGAAATATAAATAAAAAAGAATAAAAATACTATAGACAAAATAAACTGACAAATTAAAATCTGACAAATAGTGATCGCTGATGAGTCAATTGCGAGCAAAAGTTGAATGTTTAACAACACTATTTGCATTATGTATAGTTTTTTGTATAATCAAATGTATATATTTAATCGCGGACACTGGCCAATGTCTGATGGACGGACGAATTTTTCATAACTGCATACCAACAATTTTGTTAGATTCAATGCAGAAATTTTTAACGTTCCAAGAACACATTCGTTTTTGTATAATATTGCACTCGCATACATTTATAAACTACAGAATGATAACCAAGCACCTATGGAATGACAATCTGTAATATAAAACTCCTACAGGTCGCGCGCGCGGTTGCTATTCTGCAGGCGTTACTTTTTGACCGACCGATGGATTACCATCTAAAGGTATTTTGATAAATGAGAAGTTATCATTCTGTAGACACCAGTCTTACCAGATTGCGATAATACAGAACTCTCTATTTACGACTCCAGTTTTGTGTCCATTATTAGTTTTCGAAAAGGCCGCTACGAGCATCCACTGTCTTTGATCGAAAGATCGAAGTAGTATAATATTGAATTTCGGGTCAAACACAATTTTATATTTTTAACTAAAAAGATTCTAAAGTATATAATAAAAGGCTTTCAAAACTTAAAAAAGCAACTAAGCAAAGTTTTTATTTTCAAGCGTTAGAACAGAGCAATAAATTTTATTTCAATAAGTTTTTTGTGAATTATTAAATATTGTAAATTATTGTTATTTTCAAGTAATATAATTTAAAAGTGAATCAAAAGAGTTTCTTATGTTTTGATAGTATTGTTCAACGATGGATTTCGAGGAATGATGAAAAGAAAAGAATGGCTGTACTCAGCAGAATACGATTGCTTTCTAGCTGTTGATAATTTTCTGCTGAACAGTATTAATTTTCTGCTGAGTTGCAACAACGTGTACTCGATGATCACCATGTTCAGCAAAATAAATATACGCTGCAAAATGGTGAAATAAAAACATGACTTTTGGCAGAATAATGTACACCATTTTAAAAAACGGTTCGGGTAAGTCTAGATTTTCTTATATATATTATAAAATCATTCTGAAATTAATCAAGTTTCGCAACATATTGCCAGATTTCTTCTGACAATATGTTGCGAATATATTAATTATAAATTTTACCATACGTTACAGTTAATAAATTTGCTACTTAATAAACTCTCAATGTGAATATCCTTTTATAAAATATGAACAATTAATAAAACTAGCTCATGAAACAAATGTAATGCAACATTGGAAATATCTCGTGATTTTTATTCACATTTTGCGCACTTAGGAAAAATATATACACGATATATAAAATTCAATTCAAGAGGAAGAGAGAGAAGAAAAGCGAAAAAATTGTAAGAAGATATAGAAAACTAAAAAAGTCCATTTTTTATTTACTTTTCTTTGCATTTTCCCTACAATCATATTCTTCTTCGCACCTACATCTCAAGGCTCCGGAAATTATCTCATCATGAAAAGGCGGAAAATGTCGGAAAATTGTTGGAATTGATGTCGGAATGTTGTTGCATCGATCAGATTAATAAGATGATTCTTCGAATTTCCAAACAAGAGTGCTCGGTTTCGTAAATGCACGTGCGTGGAGGGCGTCGACCCTATGTCAGCTATGCAACGATGAACGGATGAATGATAAATCCTCGGCGGTTTCTTGGTCGCGCCGAGAGAAAATCGTCACGTCGTGAATGAAGAGGCATCATCATTGGACACGTGTTCGCTGGCGGCTTTAAACCGTCAGACGTTGCGTCACCTCGGATACATTCGAGTCCGGGCCCTTTCGCGTTCTCACCAGCGAACCCTTCCACATTTAGAAAGTCGTTTTAAATGGGACACGGTATTATGTGACTATGGATTACATTACATCCCAATGACGATATGAATGACTATAGTTCATTTATTTTAGAATTACTTATATTTTAGTAGATCAATTTATTTTATTTAATTAATTTTATTTATTTATTTTAATCGTGCATTCCCCAATCTACTTTCGTATGTCAAGAGTAAGCGCGATGGTTGAAATAAACAAGTCTATTTTCTGTCTTGTAATCTTTTTTTAATCTATATTTAGTTTTCTATTTGTTTGTTTAATTGTTCTTCTTTTTAACATTCGATAAAAGACACTTAATTGACTAGAAAGAGACGTAACGTCATAATGTTTACCGAATCAAATTTTTCTTGTCGCGAGGCGGTGTTTCCGTCGAAATAATTATGTGCGACGCGTAGGATTAAAAGCTAACGGAAACATGCCGGTTGTCAAGCACGCAGTTAATCTGTCGTGCGGAAAAACTTATCACTTCCGGGTCAAAATGAAATGAATCGGGATCGTCATCATCTCGTTCTTCTCCAACGTTTTTCTCGGTATTTCGACACATACGTGACTATGTGTGTTACGCAATCGCCGAGGAGAAACCGGACGTAGTGGAGAAAGCTACTAAACCCTTCGCTTAGCGAAGACGCCACGGCCTTGAAGGGTAACGCACTTCGAGCATGATGCAGCCGATGGCATATATTGTTGCACGTGTTAGGTCGTCGACCTTCTCTTCTTTTCTCTCTTCTCTTCAGACCCTTTATTCTACTTTCTACTGTCGCCGAATCTATTTTCTTCGGTCTATCTTCGCCACATCTTTCAATATCTCGTAGTGACAATCTTCACTCTTCGATTTCAACTTTGGCATTGCAAAATCGATATTGATGACATCATTAAAGTATTCTCTCTCTCTCTCTCTCTCTAATCTGTAGCATTATCATGTCAGGCAGTAAGGGCCAGTAAGTCGCTGCTCTCATAGCCAACAACGCTATAATTCAGATAGCCATGTTACTATCGCAACAACGTGGTATTGGCGACATCGTGAACCAGCGAAAAAATCTCGGCTGTTCCCTGAAAACACAAACAGCTCTTCTCTCGCCTAATCAAGTTGCTGTTCGCCACATCCGACGACATCGGATGTCACGGACCGCAGAGGTCCATCGTGCCACCGGGCGGGCTTCACCCGGGCATGACCCCAATAAAACGCAAAAGGGGATTCACCGATCAGGTCCACATTCTCCCACTCCGGTTCGCTATTTCGGTTTCGGCGCGATCGCGCGATTCGTTTCTAAGGTCACAGTCTCTCGCTCGCTCGCTCGCCGGCATAGCTTAAAACAAGTCGCGTTGAGATTGGTCAAGGTACGACATCGCTTTAGACTCGCTCTTTTGCTCGGCGGTGCCCCCCGCCGCTCCCCTCCCCTCCCACCAATCATCTTGCTCCCTCTAGCCGCCACTCCTACTGCTCGCTTTCCCGCTCCGCTCGCCACCGCCGCCGTCGTCTCCGTCACTGGCTCTAGCTGGTCCATCTCCCTCTCGTTCCTCCTGTCGTAAACAACCGGACCAAGACCCCGCCACTCTCCGACCCCACCCCCCCAATGCGAACGCGCAGTTCCTCTGCTAAAGGCGAATTCAATCCCTCCCTTCGCACATTTCGGGGGAACGGAACGGTGCACGTGTCCTCTTCAGGAGCGGAGACAATGAGGGGTGCTAATCCGATCGGTATTACACCAGTGCTCTCCGCTTGCGCCTCAAGGTTCAACGGTCAGATCTTTATAACATTTAAGAACCATGTAGCCTCGACTGCTTTATGCTCCTGACAAGATTGATCGATTAATGGTATATTATGAAATATGACGTCATTGTCATGATTCCTTGAAGCACTTTGAATGATGTTGATGGATATGGTTGTATTTCTCAATCCAATTCAATCAAAAAAATCCTTAAAGTATAAAAATAAAATTGCGATTTTTAAGGATTTTATTAAAGTTTATTGTAAATAAAAATCGTGCAAAGATTTTCCTTATAAATGTGAGTGTAAGAAATTTTTGTGAATGTTGAAAACATTCTTCTGTATATCTTCTGTAACATGTAACAACGAACGAAATATTATAGATATTCATAAATGCGATTTATAAAATACTTTTGTTATTTGCGTAAGTAAAACTTAAATTTATTGTACTGATTGTAACTGTGCTACAAGAACACGAAATAGTCTCCTGCTGGAAGCTTGAAGCGAGCCTACCGTAATCCAATTTGTTACTTCTGATGCTGGGGCTCGACCACTCTCCGTAGGTATTGATCGCCAAATTTTCGTCATATCTTCGCGTTTAGTGTAGTGAAGTCAAGGACTCACCACGATACAGGCACGTGCTGAATTCACGTAATCTATATATAACTTAAATATATTGAATATATGTATATTGAATATATGTATATTGAATATAATAATATAATATATTGTTGAAATCAAAAAGAATGGAAACACCAAATTGCTATATAAAACATGATATTTTATTTCTCAAGTCTTTCATATTATTTTTCCAATTTATTGCTTTGCGCCAATGAGATACACTTAATAAAAACTACATAAGAAATTTATATGCAGTCTTATCGCTTACAAGAACTCTTGTAAGCATTTTTGCATAGTTTCGAGCGCTCATATACTTCGCATCTAACATTACAATGTCGCAGCATCGACACACAGCTAATACCAAGAAGGCGAGCAAACCACAAGGAAGAAATAATCAGTACCAAAACCCCTCATTGAGAATCAACCTTCGCATACAACGCACTACAAAAAAAATCGTTAGTACATCCATTCTTTGACGCGCATGTGCCCAAAATTTCAGCCCGAAGTTTCCCGGAACGTTTCCGATTCACGGATCCTGAACCACCCCTAGAACAGCCCATATCCGCGACTTCGCTCGCATGCGCCTAGCGTCGAAGTGTCGGGGTTTCGCCGAACCATCACCATTATCCGAATCAACGAGGGGCGTATCGAAAAAGGAGAGAGAGAGAGAGAGAGAGACAGAGACAGAGAGAGGAGGGAAGGAGAGGGAGAGAGAGATAGGCTCCTATCGCACCGGGCGTTTTCGCCGCGCGTGCATGTACGCCTATACGTACATTACGTATACGAGTGAGCCGCTGTCGTCACTCCTCACCCCGCGTCTCCCACACCCGTGTGCTCGCCCCGCGACCCCCCCGCCTGTTCGCGTCCCGCGTGCGCCCTTCCTCCACCACCGCCGCGAACCGCACGTGGCGTCCATTGCCCCGCCGTGAGGCGGCCGTCGTGGTTTCCACCCGGCACACGTGCATCGCTCGCACTGGGTCATTGCTCCCCGGTTCCCGGCTCTCTCGCAAGCAATATCGCTACGAGCGAATCGGAACGAATCGGAGTGAGTGCGCGAGCGAGCGAGCGAGCTCGCGGGCCCCGACCCTTCTTCATGGCACTTGCCGCACACTGTGGCATGACCACGACACACCAAATCGCGTCGAGTCCGCGAACCGACCCGGCCCCTCCGTACGCGTCGTCCTGCGTAACCGTGGAACACTTGCGAAGTCGACGCCCGCGAATTCGCGGACGAGCATCGCTTCTTCGAAAAAACTGTATTTGCATATACGTATGTACATACATATGTACGACGTAAAATCCTTGACACACACACATACGTACCTAAGTATGTATAAATATGTATGTGCACTTTTTGTGAAGGACCGAAAGCGAAAAGAACTCTGAAGACGAAGAATTAAAAATAAAAGCTATATCGCGCTATCAGTTCATCCTACGTATCATATCAATATTAAATCTCAATACTTTGATATTACTCCGTACTGTCTAGATCTCGTCGAAATTTGTTTTCGTAGCTACACATAGCACTATTTTATAGACATTGATAAAAAATGTTTGTTATTTCTGTATTACAACTTTGTGTCGTATATCTCACAAAGTAATTATCCCATATCGTTCTCAGTTGTGTCGCAGGCGATAAGGCTTGCATAAAGGAGACCTAACTCGTGCTTCTAATTACCGAACAGAAGCAAAATAGCTACGGTTGCATCGAATTGCGCGTGGTTAGGACATCGCGTTCTTAAAAATAGCGCAAATAACACGTCGATATGCATCGCCGCTGTTACGAGCGCAGGAAATATCGTTTTGTAATAAAAGCGAGTGTAATGGACCCTCCCGTGTGTCTTCGCGTGTATGTTGCGTGACCACCTATCATTCTATGACGCCTCTGCAAATCTCTTTTTATTCGATATTTTAATATGTATTGTATTTTTTTACTATTATTTTTTACAACGATGTACCAAATTGCGAATTTTATATGCATTGGCGAATCAAACGCGACGCGTTTTAACCGCCACTATATAAATATATATTTTCCGTTGCGTTCGTTCAAGACTTCCAATCATGATAAAAGGCTCGGAATGTTCGTTATCTAATATTTAATATGTATCATGCGCGCTTTCAGACAATCAGTACATTTACCGGGGTCGTGATACTTCCTATCGAAGTGTTACATCGGATTTTCAGCGCAGGTATTACCACGCCCGAGAACACCTTGAATTATGACATAAAAAGAAAAACTTATTCAATTACTTTAGCCCGTTCTTATCGCTATCGCGATGTGACGATTTTGACTCTCACGCGCATGACAATATTTTGTATTATTTATACAATTTTTAATATTCGGTTATTTCGATTATACTTCTTTATTAACACATATGTATATATGCGTTATCGGACGTATATTTACATATATTACACTAACTGTGGAATATGGAACGTATTATGTGGCCGTTCTGAATACCTGCGAGTGCAGGTGTATTTCTGACGGACAACGTTTTTTCTACGATCGCCCGTTTAGACGGTGAAAGCGATCGCAGAAAAAAAGAAATCCCCAGAAATCCGGGACATCGTTGCACTCGGTGTAATTCAAGATGCATATCTCTCTCTCTCTCTCCCCCTCTCCCTTGCATTGATTTCAAAGTTCTCAAAGTTTTACATCCATAGGCTTTCTCATTCTCGGATTCTTGGATTTTAAGTTAATCAAATTTTTAAATTTTTAGATTTCCGCGGGATTCATTATAAACGTGTCTTCAAGCATTATATTATTAACGTTTGCAAATCATAGTAAGCCCCTTGACATTTAATAAGGAATAATATTTTAACCATATTAAGTTATATATTTTTTTCTATAACGTCTACGTTTTTTATTATAAAAAGTTCGACAAAATATTACTATAAAAAGTACTATAAAAATATTATAGAGGTCATATTGTTTATACATTCTTGAATTTACTTCTCAATGCAATATTTATCATCGTTTTGATAAAAAACATGAAAATGTAAATAAAGAGGACGAATTTAATGAGACTTTGCGTTTGTTCACTCTCTCAATGCAATATGGGTGTAGCCTCTTCCTCGTCCCGCTTGCCACCTTAGCCGCTTGTCAGATAAATTGTAGCAGCGACCACGTGGATCATGCGCTATGCGACACGACCTCGCGAAAGGAGAGAAACGAAGCAAAGCGCGGTGAAAGCGAAAGATAGACGCCACCCTACCCGTCGTACTACATGACACACGCACGCAGCACGCATAAGAGCGCGCGCGCGCGAGCGCACGCAACCGTCAATGACGAGTATCACGCAGTATCGTACTAAAATACTTTCCCGCCCCCATGGAAAAGAGATATATTGATCGTCCAATATATCTTTCTTTATATTGAATCTAATCATGCAAATAATATTGGATCGACCGAAAAGTCCGTGAGGGACTTTTTAGCAAAATTCAAACGCAAAACTTTGTATTAATTCTTAATTCTTAACTTAAATAATTATATAAATATTAATATTTTATAATACAATATCATTATTGTCTGAATTTTTTGTCCGAATTACCATTTCTTTTTTATATAAGGAATTAAATAAATGAAATATTGAGATAAGGGGAAAACCGCGGTCTTATCCTCGCCGAATGTTTTCTCATAGAAAAGTCAACATCAAGAAAAACCGATTTTCAGAGAGCCCTTCGTGTTTATGGATTTTGATGAAGTATGAGACTAATGAGACTACGTGGCGTAACCCTTAACGCGATCTGACACGCAGGGGTAGATTCGAGCTCGCGAGTGTGGCAGTGAATCCGTGACCGCACGCGCGCGAGACGTTCGCAGGTCACTGAGTCCTTTGCACCTCCCTTCTCGCCTGCCTTTGTCCCTTTCGCCATCTTCGCCAATCTCGAGCACACTCTCCTTCCCTTTCTCTCCTTTCACCCTTCTTTTTTCTCCTATAGGGAGATACGGTAGTGACGTATCGTATGTTGGTGCACTCCCAAAAATAATATTCGCAGCATTTTGACTCATATTTTATTTGTAATTAATTTATATTAAATGGTTTATGTAAGTTACGAAATAATATTCTTCGATATATTTCAGATTGTATTCTCTTGGTGGAGAATATTTAGTTACTTTCGAAATAATATTCTGAAAGATACATTCCTTAGAGATAGATAGATAGATAGAGAGAGAGAGAGAGAGAGAGAGAA
Source organism: Ooceraea biroi (assembly GCF_003672135.1). Lineage (NCBI taxonomy): Eukaryota > Metazoa > Arthropoda > Insecta > Hymenoptera > Formicidae > Ooceraea > Ooceraea biroi. Next base: position 10,689,740 of record NC_039509.1, read on the forward strand.
AGAAAGAGAGAGAGAGGGATAGACTTTGATATTTAAAGGCTGAGAGAGAAATTGCTTTCGAGCAAGAATGAGGTGATAATTCTTTCAGCAATGATAAGACTTCGATTGATTAACACGTGGTAGGTTTATTTCTTAAATCCCGGGATCGTCGTGAATCGTCGGCTCTTGAAAACTTCGCATAAACTAATCAACAACGGATCATTGATAAGCGCTGTTGTTTTGTTTATATACGCATGCGGTGGTTTACTACAGTGCTACGCCTGTGATAAGAGCCGCGCTATCAAATCGCACCACCCAAAATAGTATCGCAACAATAGCAGCGATAACAAATTTCCATCGCTTATCCGAAATAGCTAATATTACGCTACATGACCTTTCTTCACTTAAACACGAAGTTTAAAAAAATGCACCTATTTTGTAACAAAATGAGGAGTTTGAACCAAGTGCCGTGCTCGTGAAGAGAATCATTTCAAAAAATCAACGTTCAAGCAAATGATTTTAAAATTAAATAAATTAATTTGCATGTAATGAATGAATGCCGGTCTACACAATGCGTAGAGATCAATTTGGTTGCAGACCAAAGAGAGAGAGTTGATCGACGTCAGTAGAAGCATAGAAACCTCACAGTACCGAATGGCCGAAGGCCCAGCGAACGCTGACTACGTCCATGCGCTCCTCGTTCGCGACCGCCGTGTCCGTCACCTCGAGCCACCTCCCTTCACCCCTTTACCTCCTCCCAGGCGCTGTTGCGAATTGCACGCGCGAGCCAAGTTGCGCCGACCACGCCGACAACCTCCACGTGCTGCCGAGCGACGCTCAGCCGCCCCAAATTGTAGGTCGCCGCCGTCGGTTCGCGAAGAGCCACGGCGGCTGGGCGGTGGCGCGGGGCGGGAAGGGGCCCAGACGATAGCAGCGCGGCGGACGGGAACGGGAAAGGGTGACACGAAAGTGGGAGAAGGGGGCGGGGAGGGGAGCGCGGATCGCGCGCTCGTGCGTGCGCGCCTCAATCGTGATCACTCGGCGCGGCCGAGGAGGTAAACATTGTACAGTACGATTGGCCGGCCCTGAGGCGGCGGGTCTTTCGCTTTTCCTTCTTGCCCGTTTTCCAAGAGGAGCAAGAGGTCCCGTTTTCATTTTTCTTCTCCGCAAGTTCGCAAGTTCGGAAATTCGCACGCGAGTTCTCGCGAGCGCCAGTTTCGTCCCCGACCGTCGATTTTGAATCCGGAGAGTCAGGATTCGCTCGTGATCCCTCAGCTCGCAGCCGGGCTTAGTTTCTCTCTTGGATGTCGTCGAAGCGAAAAACAGTGATAAGCGGCTGGGTTTTGGATTACGTGAGATCGTAACGCAGCGTGTGCGCAGGTGGGTACTGCTTTCCATTCCGTTCTCTCGTCGGGACATTTAATTTTCCATCGTTCCGTCATCTGTCTCTTTCTCTCTCTCTTCGTGTGTCTTCTCTTCTCGATTACGCGAAGTAATAGATTTTTTGGTTCGCGGAGAGTAATTTCCTCGGATTCTTGCATTCTTGCATCTTTATATTCTTTGATTCACGACTTTTTCCAAACTATCGTTTTTTGATTAATTGTACATTCCGACTGTCACTGAATCTGTGAGAGAAAATTATACACGTCATCATATTTGAGCTGTTGATGATTTTACTTTCGTATTTTTTTCAGCGAATTGTAGAAACTCTCTTATCGATCATTTAATAACCACAAGTTTATATATAATTCGTTAAAAATTTTATAATTAAATTTATTAATAATTTTTCGAGCTACTGAAATTAAGTAATTTTTAAGAAACGATTTCATTTTTAAATTATTATAATTTTTATTATAATTTATCATAGTTTGATATATATTTATATTTTTATATAATCAGATTTCTCTCAAATAATTGATCACATATTTAAATATATTTATGAGAAACACAATAATGACGTATTTCTACAGAATTTTACTTTCTCCGATATATTCTACGAATTATTAATACAACATAAATCTGAAAATTAAAAATCAATCAATTAAAGAAATCCTAAAACGTCAACACATTATCAGCGCCAAATGCAAAGATAAGAGCAAGACTCGATAGCAGAACAAACAAATTAAATTTCTGCGAAAAAGAAAGAGATCGCATCGATTTCTCCGAAAAGTAGAAATTTTCGAATTTCAGCGAAACGGAGTGCGTGAGACGCGTTAAAAAACCTGGCCGACGCCAGGTTACTCGAACCGCGCAGAGGACGAGGGGCGTGATTCCATTATAAAATTCGGCCGAAGGTGTCTTCCGGGCGTAAGCAGAGCGGCGGGTCCGGCTGCTAGGGCGAGATTTCCCCTCGGTGACGAGGGGAAGTTCCGCGGATCAATACGATTTTTGCGTATCCCTCCGTGCGTGGCGATACCCGATCATGAAACGGCGATTATCGCGGCTCGGCCGAAAGAAAAGAATGGCCCGTCGCTGCGCGAAAAGGCGGAGACGGTGTCGTACGCCAATTATCGTCGGACGTGTGCCGCCGCGCGCTTCTCTCCGTGATGTAACGCGACGTCCTTACTGCGCGCCGAGTTGGACGAGGTCGGTGATCGCTATAAAAAAATGCGACTCGCACACGTGGAGGCAGTCGCGCGGGTTTCGGCCGTGGCGTGCGAATGGCCAACGGCACGAGTGCGATGCGATAGCGCGCTCTTTGCCGCTGAGGGGCGGGGGGGGAGAGGAGGGAAGACCGCCGACCACGCCCGCAGCCTCCTGCGACCGTTGTCGGACGATAGCGCCGTGCGCGTGCGAGACTGCGAGCGTTTCGTGGCCGTGTTGCACGTCCGTATGAGCTCGAGATTCGTCCAGTCGGGGAGGACAAAAATTACCACTTGTTCACGAGTGTTTTATCATTTTTACTTTAAGTTAGATCTCTATTGTGCTTGGCATCACGCCGGGCCACTGTACTTGAATGCAGCTTAGGTGGAATATGTGTCCCCTACTTTGGCCAGATTTTACGATAGACGGCTGCTCATAAAAAACTGTTATTCGTTAACTTGAAAAGAAGAAAATACGCGACACACATCATTCAGCGTTAGTAAAATTTGTAAATACGCGGATTACGTACAAGGTGTTGTTTATAGGTCCTGATAAACGGCGGAATAACAGATTATGTTGAAACCTTTGCAAAGCAAGTTGCGATTGAGTCTCACCTGCTCAGACGTTACGTTAAGAGTATCATTAGTCGCAACGTTGAATATTTATATCAAATATTGCTAGCTCATTGTAGGAATCGATTCATCCAAGCGTCCACGTGTCACTAAATGCTTCCATTGTGAGAAGCTACAAAGAAATTATACCTTATTATCGATTACGACTCAATGAGCTGTGCACACCGACTTATCTCACGAGCGTGATAAAAAACCGAATGCCCGCACTGTGATCTCGCACTATTAAATTATATATTACGCACGAGAGGCGCGCGCGCTACGAAGCTCGTCCACGTGAATGATCCTCGACCCTCGACTAACCGGGTTTTCCCCGTTGCTTCCGTTTCAGTGCCTCTTCAGTGTCTTCGATGTTGGGCTACTACCAGACGGAACCCATGTCGAATCCAGCGATACCGATGTCGGCACCGGACGGCGGCCCAGAAACGATGAACCCGGTGAAGAGCCTGGTGTGCAGTCCGGATCTCGCGATGTTCGCAGCGCCGCGGTGCAGCGGGGGCGCGGAAACCGCGGAGCCGGCCAGCCCGACGATCGCGGACGCCGGGAAGTACCACTGCCGGTTCTGCCAGAAGAACTTCGCGCAGAAGACCGTCTACCAGAGCCACATGAGGTCGCACGGCAAGGACGGCGAGGAGCCGTACGCCTGCAACATCTGCAAGAAGACGTTCGCTGTGCCCGCGCGGCTGACGCGCCACTACCGCACGCACACCGGCGAGAAGCCGTATCAGTGCGAGTACTGCAACAAGTCGTTCTCGGTGAAGGAGAATCTCAGCGTGCACCGGCGCATCCACACGAAGGAGCGGCCGTACCAGTGCACCATTTGCGGCCGCGCGTTCGAGCACAGCGGCAAACTGCACCGTCACAATCGCATCCACACCGGCGAGCGACCCCACAAGTGCAACATGTGCGAGAAGACGTTCATACAGAGCGGCCAGCTGGTGATACACATGCGCACGCACACCGGCGAAAAGCCGTACGTGTGCACGGCCTGCAACAAGGGCTTCACCTGCTCGAAACAGTTGAAGGTGCACACGCGCACCCACACCGGCGAGAAGCCGTACACCTGCGACATATGCCGCAAGGCGTTCGGCTACAACCACGTGCTGAAGCTGCACCAAGTGTCGCACTACGGCGAGAAGGTCTACAAGTGCACGATCTGCAACGAGACCTTCAACTCCAAGAAGACGATGGAGCTGCACATCAAGAAGCACCCGGAATCGCCGGCGTCCATCACCGCCGCCTCGGTCACTGACAGTTCCGTCTCTTTACCCGCAGCGATCAGCCCGCCGATCGAGCCGGACGTCGAAATTTCTCACGGTGGTAGAGGCAGTGGTGACGGTGGTGGTAACGTGCAGCTTGAATCGGCTATCCCGACGAGCCCGATTCTATCCGGTATTGCCGTTGATGATAAGGAGAACTTGAAGACTGAAGAAGCCTATCCGGACTCAACGACGAGCCCTTATCAACGAGAGTTGGCGTACTACTTGTACTCCAGCAACAGGGAGCAGCAGTATTCGCACTCGGCGACGATGACACCGGTAAATACGGTGGAGCCCGTGCTCGTTGACGTCGACGACAAGCGCTTTCAGGCGAGCGTGGTGGTGAGCGCGCCGCTGGAATCGGCAGCCCACCACGTGTTCTTCTACCCCGAGCCGGCGTATACCAGTTTCGGCTTGACTGCCGGCGGTGGTGTTGACCTCGACGTCAGTGATTGTTCATCCCTGCTGAACCTTCCGGGTAATGATGCGCGTCGTAGGGTCGAGGCCGCGTTGGAAGCGGTTGAGGAGGAACGTCAGAGGCAGGAATACAGTGCCGGAATTGTCAAAGTCGACCGGGACCCGCTGCTCACGCCGCCAAGCAGCAATCCTGAGAGCCCGGTATCGTCGCCCGACCTGGCGTTGGACCTGGCCATCCCGCCGAGGGAGACGCTTATCCTGCCGCCCAGGAAGCGCAGCAAGATGATCCTCCAATCGATGGAGAGCGAATACAGGAACAACAGCGGCCTAATCGCGGCCTCGCAGAGGCAAAGCTCGGTCATCCAGTTCGCGCGAGCGTCATAGTAAACGTACCACTGGCGAGAGACTTCGCGAAGACCACGTGACTTCGGAAACTGGAAGAAGAAGTCTCCCAAGGTAACCATCCAGTGAGATCGAGGTTGAGGACTGAAGGAAGTCACTCTCTCCATCAGAACGAGCTTGAGGAGAAGTCCGGAAGGTTTAGGAATCTCGCTGGTCTTCCGACGTCCAGTGATAATCGCAAAACACGCACAAGCAATAGATCTTTCAACCCATCGCCCATGATCGAACGCGCGTCTGGGAGGCACGACGATCTTGCTTCTGAAATCGGACAAGAGGGTCGCGCACGTATGTCTTTAGCGAAATACGAGTGTCGCTGCTCACTTCGTCCCTGCATTCACAATCTAGCACGATTGGTCCCGGAGAAGGGCTGACCGTGCTAAATCAACTCAACAACTGAAGCCGCGCATCCGTTACTTAATAATAATTAATAGTAATTAGCGCAATCCGCAGTCGCGAATGCGTGTATTTTTCTAACAGCTCGCGGACAACGATGTTCCCGTGGCTACTTTCTCAATCTTGTTCGATAGCCTCCCAGCCTTCGAGGCTTTAACATTTTAACGTGTATGCGAGTGTACGTGCGTGAGAAAGATGGACTGGAGAGAAACTTGATATTTCTTCATTGAGAGGGTCGCGCCGATCATGAGCGTGCTTGATGAAGTAGCTACGCCGAATAACACACGTACGGGTCGCTCAATATCAAAAGGACACGAGCCCATGAGGCGAATTCTTTGGAAAATTAATTAATAATGTTAAAAGGGAATTATTTAGAAAGAAAATTTTTTTATGATATCGTGTTAATGTATACATATATAGCATACAGCCAAATAAGTTCCCTTTTTTAAAAAAGTTTATGTTAAATTTTATGTATGTTTAATTTAAATATATTTATACTTGTTATATTTATTTTATCTTTTTAAGTGTTATTTTTATTTTAAGCGCGCGGACGACAGATTTCTCGAGTTCACGCCTTCCTTTAGCGATTGAGCGATTTCGTACACGGCGGCCAAGTGCTACGGGTGTTTGACCCACGATTTGCAATGTTCCATTTGAAGAATACGGCTCTGACAGGCCGTTCGAATTGTCAAGCATCATCAGTCAGATATCCGTAACATTGAACTCTACTTGAAAGAACTTAGCTACTTCAGAGTTCACTTCACGTGGCAGCTGTTGCCAGCAATATAGCGGTCAGTAATCGAGCAGCGTACAAAGTCATTAATTAACGACACGTTTAATCAGTGAACTGTTCTAAGAGACCACTTCCACTAGCCACACAACTGCCGAATGTCGCGGTCGACGATCGACGATGATCAATACGCAACTGTAGAGCAATATGATAATAGAACTGGCTGTCGAAACGTAAAGACGTTTGCCCGTTCGGCGAGAAAGGGGTCATGACTTGGACGTTCGCGCATATTACCTTATTGAAGCACGCGAGCAACGGCCCATTTTTTCGAATAATTTATTCCCCCGCTTTTGGATCTAAACTTTCGACGTCGTGTATTGTCCTGTGTAATTGTCTAACTCGTGCCAGTCGACTCACCCTTTGCCGTGTCGGAGGCACCCGCGAAGGCCGCGAATTCAATCTCTTGCCAGCCTTAACAAGACTGGTATCAGTCTACCTCGTTATCGCCGTAGTCCGGTCCAGCGGAGGGTTTTCAGGAACCGCTGGCTGTCTTGGCTAAGCTAGAACAGATGATAAAATTCGATAGAATGCAATTTTTAACAGACAGATTATTTTCTTATGAGTCGCTGTAGTTTTACGAGAATCACCTAGAGCTGTCTAGATCTCGACTAAAGCGATCGATTCTTGATCGATCCGTATATCAATAGAAATTAGCGTTTACACTTGATGACGATGACGTTTCTAGAGTGCTCCGCGTGACACGCATACGGACCGGACGGGCGAGTTTTATCCGTCGACAAGGATCAGGAAATTTAGATAAATTCCCGAGGACTCGGTGCCGGCTTCGCCAACGTCGGTCAGTTGTTAAGCGCGTTTTATAATACGATTTTCTCAGTCCTGATTCTAGAAAGACACGAAGGGCTCAGTATTAAAAGCTCGAAGTTGACCGACTTGTGCGAAACTAGCCGCGGGTCTTCGGGAAACCTTTGGATTTTACTCCGGAAAACTACACAATCATGCGCTTTTGATTATATATATTATTGTATATTTATATGTAGATATATATAGACAGCTTGCATATAAAGCGTACAGAGCAAGGACGACAGATCGATCATTTGACGAGGGGGGCGAAAGCGGAGATCGATCCTTGACGGTATCGTCGAAAATTGTTTATCGCTTTTGTGAAGTCGGGTCGAAGTTGGTCGTTATTTAATACGTGACAAAAAAATTAGTGTGTAATATATTATTAATCGGCGTAGCCAGACGATACCCGTTGCGGAACTACAAGGAAAAAAAAAGGATCACATTCTACGAGGGAGAAGAAAACGGAAACAGCGAAGGGAAGAGGTGACGAACGACGAGAAGTGGAAAGGGAAAATAAGTGCACCAAACAATTTTATATCTCTGTGATAAGAACTCCATAGTACCAGAGTATTGAGCGGAGCCGAGCCCACTGCCAGTACAAGCGTATATGTGCACATGCATGCTAGTGTGTAACGTGTGTGTGTGTGGCGCGCGCGCGTGCGCGCGTATGTGTGTGTGTGTAACTACAGTACTGTATGACAATGACAATATCTTAACACGGTGGAACTCCGTTTGACAGGAGGATCTCCAAAATCCCGCAAACTCGTTCGCTCCCGTTAAACTCTACGACGAAACCCGCGCAACTCCGCAAAACCCGGAAACGTAGAACGCGTATTCCGGACTTTAGGCAAATCTCAGATTCATTTTCGACAAAGCGCGTCGCGTTTCCGCCTCTCGCAAATCTCGCGAGGCTTCTTCAGTTCCATGAAATTCTGTATTTTTCCTATCCTCTCTCTCTCTCTCTCTCTCTCTCTCTCTATAAAAAAATTCTGTTTTTCTAATAATAATTAATATTCGTGCGTTTTATATATTCCGCTTGACCCCGCTGGATCTCAGTTCCCGCGACGGACTATTATTTAATTATTGAATTCCGTATTTACTGCGGTGCACTCGAACTGACTAACTAACAAACGGAGTTCCGCCACGGACGATGATAATAATAATAAAAAAAAAGAAAAAAAAACACTCGGCTGCTCGCAACGCCTGGCTACCGTTATAACACGTGCGTGTACATATATATGCGTTCGTCTAACTTCTCATAAACAATAACGAGTAGTTGTAACTTGTACCGTGTATACATTTGTATTCGCAATTGAGAGCGCACCGCGCGGTCCATCTTCGTTAACTCTTTGACACTTTTAGCGTCGCCGACGAACAGTGCAATCGTAATTTTAAGATCAATCTGTCACGGGTCGCGCTCTGCGAGCTTTAGGCGACTTTTAGGAACGATTTAGGAACGATTTGAAAGAGAAATACTTGTATCAGCTCTTATCTCGTATTTAATCTCGTGGTTGCAGTTTCTTGTAATTTCGGATACTAACGGAAGTTGAGGACTTATGCGAATATAATTGACTATGAAAGTTTCGAAATTCTAATGTTGAAGATTCCAGATGATTGTTATGATGGACGTAGGCCGCGCGGTGTAACGCAAAACGAGCGTTAGTTATTAAGTATTATATTAATGAGAAAGGAAGTGTAGCACGTAATAACTATTACTAGTATATAACTATCATTATCATTATCATTATCATTATTATTATTATTATTATTATTATCATCATCATCATCATGATCATTATCATCTCATCATTATTACGATTATTGATTATTATTCTTGTCATTATTAATTTTATTGTCATATTAATATTATTAATTATTATATTGTTAAGCCGTGCAGGCCGGCGAGACAAAAATGATCCCGTTCCAGCTGGCGTGTGGAACTGATTTATACATATAAAGGTATCGTTTTTTATAAAGGAGAAAAGAAAAATACGGAAACAGAGAATACCATTTCGCTGCGCATTTTCCATTTCACTGCATTTGTTATCAGGATCTTCATCTGAGAATCCTCTTTCTCGCGAGAAATCGTACGAGAGCAACCTATTTCGAAGTACAAGTACGAGGGCCCTTTTTTAATTTTAGAACGTTGTGAAAGTTGTACAAAAATTTATTATTGTTTTTGTATTTATAAAATTTAATATAAATGAATAAAAAAAAAGACAACGCAGTTTCCGAGCTTGTGACTGCCCCTTCGCATATATATCTCTCGCCCGGTGGTTTATTTTATTGTTATTTGCAAATTAGAACGAGTCAACACAGTGGCGTGCAAAGATCAATACAGCGAGTAAGAATTATATGAGACATAATTAGTAAACTTGAAAAATGCATTCACATCTCCGACTTTACGTGATGCAAGTGCATCCCTGTGCAACGTGCAATGTGCATTGCGGGCATCGAGCTTACCTCTTTCCACACCGAGAGATTCGCGCGTCGCAAGCGCACGTAGACGAATACCTTTTTGCAGGAGATATAAATAAATTTTTATTGTATTCGAGTTATAATCGTGCATATTATATTTCAATACGCGCGCAGTATTCTATTCAGAAGTTTCGCACCTTTTATATAAAGGTCTGACTTGTCTAAGGGATTAATCATAAGCTTAAAATTAAGTAACAACTCGTGCTCGATAAATAAATTAATCAGTAACATTATGCGACACCATATAAAAAGCTTACGCAAATATTGGGTCGTCCGGAAAGTTCGTGCCGATTTTTAATAGATGGCGTTGGAACATGTCTGAATATATCAATGTTATTGAAAACATACGATTTATATACATATGCTTAAAGGTGACATTTCAACGCATCTTTAGGAAAACAGTTGTTTCAGATAAATTGATTCGTGTCAGTTTTGTACTCTTTTGAAAATGGAAGAAAACAAAGAACATTTTAGACACTTGATGCTTTTCTATTACCGGAAAGGCAAAAATGCCTCACAAGCAACAAATTCGATATGTTCTGTTTACGGAGAAGGCGCTGAAAGAACCGTACGTAAGTGGTTCGCTAAGTTTAGAGCTGGTGATTTTAACCTTAAAGACCAAGAACGCTCGGGCAGACCCTCTACTACTGATGATGACCAAATCAAGACACTAATCGAGAATAACCCACGCTACACGACACGTGAATTAGCAGAGATACTGAAAATATCGAAAACCACTGTCCACGATCATGTAGTGAAGCTTGGTTACGTAAGTCGCTATGATGTATGGGTTCCGCATAATTTGGCCGAAAAAATTTAATGGATCGAATTTCCATCTGCGACTCGCTGTACAAGCGCAACGAAAACGTACCATTTTTTAAGCAATTAGTGACGGGTGACGAAAAATGGATCATTTACAACAATGTAGAACGAAAAAGATCCTGGGGTAAGCGAAATGAACTAGCATTAACCACTCCGAAAGCCGGCCTTCATCCAAAAAAAGTCATGCTCTGTGTCTGGTGGGATTGGAAAGGAATCCTATATTATGAGCTCCTACCACACAACCAAACGATAAATGCAGATAAGTACTGCTCGCAACTGGACGAATTAATGACAGCGATTCAGGAAAAACGTCCAGAATTAGCTAATAGGAAGGGCGTCGTGTTCCATCAGGACAATGCCAGACCTCATGTTTCTTTGACTACCCGACAAAAATTGTTGAAGTTTGGCTGGGATGTGCCACCTCACCCACCGTATTCCCCAGACATTGCACCTTCAGACTTTCACTTATTTAGGTCTGTGCAAAATTCTCTTAGCGGCAAGAACTTCAACTCTTTGATCGACATAAAAAACCACCTTGAGGAGTTTTTCGCCGAGAAACCTAAGAAGTTCTGGGAGAATGGAATCTTCCAGTTGCGTGAAAGATGGACAAAGGTTGTGAAACAAAACGGTGCATACATAAGTCAATAAATATTTATCGACATAAAAAAATGTTGCCTTTGAATTTTCCTTCAAAATCGGCACGAACTTTCCGGACGACCCAATATTTTAGCTTACCTAATAAGGTTTTAGAAAATAAACCGCGTCTGATCCGCCGTTGAGTCGATCTCGTATTACTACCGCATTTTCCGCCGAAGACAGTGGAGACCCTCAGCGAAGCTTTAGAAACTATCGCGGCAAACGTGGTGCCACCTGTTGGAACTAATTCTGTACCTCTGCAACGAGTCAGTTCTGAGAGGAAATGCTACGCAGCTTCACCATCTTGATCAAGTGCTGCTAATCAGCTGAAAGTACAGTGTTTGTTATGGGCATTGCAAAAAAATAAACAGTTTATTCGGCGTTTAGATGAAGAAGAGACGTAAGTGCTGAGTGTTTGAAGCAACTAATCTAAAAGAGCGAAAAGAAGCATATATTAGCATCGTATTAAAGGCAAAATGGGGGGAGGAGACTTGGTAAGTTTGCGATAATTTATCACAAAGTAATGCAAAATTAGAAACGTATTTTCGCGTCCCTTTTAATTGACACACACGAATTCTCTTTACAGAATTTGAAAAAATCGTGGCATCCGTCTACCATGAAGAACATGGAGAAGGTGTGGAAGGCGGAGCAGCAAAATGATCAAGAGAACAAGAGGATAGCCGAGCTGAAGAGGGAGATTGAGATGGAGAAGGATCGGGAGGACATGACGAGGTACGCGATGGAGCAAGGCGTGATAGGCAAGAAGGATGAGAAGAAGCTCGACTGGATGTACAAGGGACCGAATCAGATGGTCAATAGGGAGGACTACTTGCTGGGTAAGCCGGTCGACAAAAATTTCGAGCAAATGCAACAGGCAGAAAAGGATGCGGAGCTGAACAGAGCACCGAAAAATCATGTTGAGTACGGTAAGTTTATCCGTATAGAAATTATCCTCATTTATGCCTGGTTCTACCAACGTCGCTTGACTTTAGCCATAGTAGTTTAACTCACTTTTCGCCTCTTTCTAACTACCCGCCTTAGAAAGAGACAGAGAGTGAGTTAAACTGTGGTGAAAATCAAGTGGCGTTGGTGGAACCAGGCCTCATGCATGTAGAATATTATAATTGAGACGAGAGAAATTTTATGATTGTGATATGGTCTTCGTTTCTTTCTAGAATGCATTCCACCCTCATTGCGTTTCTTTTCCGGTAACGAGCAGGTCGATCTGGCCAGAAAGATGCAAGAGGATCCCCTGTACGCTATAAAAAAGAAAGAAATGGAGGCGAAAAATCAGCTCCTAAAAAATCCTGTCAAGCTGAAGCAAATCAAAGAATTGGTGAGTGAGTGCTGCGGTATTTAACATAATCTTACTTTTGTTCATGTTAAATGTTTAGGTATATATGTACGTGTGTAATTTACAGCTGGAACAGCACTCACGCAAGGATAAGAGTGAGAAGAAGAAGAAGAAATCGAAGCACAAGGACGATAGTGACGATGAGGCTAAATTGGACATGTTGTTAGCTACTAAGCTTAAACAACTGAAAGACGATATGAGTGAAAAATATTTGCTGAAATCGATGAAAAAGTTAAAGCATAAACGAAGAAAGAAGTCAAAGAAGCACAGTCGCAGTTCCGATAGTGAATCCGATAGCAGTGACGACGATACTTCTGCTAAGAAGAGGGGCAGCAAGAAGGAAGATAGGAAAAGAAAAGCAAGCGAAGACAGAAACGCGGAATACGAGAGGAGCAAAAGACATAAGAAGGAATATAGCAGGGATCATAAGCAGCATCGATATGAAGATGATGATCGGCAAAAGGATCGATCAAGAAGTAGGAATAGGTGTAACAATGAAAGGAGATACCCTGCGGAGAAGCAGAGCGTTGCAGTAAGTAATAAGTAATCAAATTCTGTAAAGCGATTTTGTGTGTGTCGATTGAAAAGGACGCGAAAGTGCGTTACCTAGTTTTGCATTTTATGATAAATTCTTGATAAATTATAATTTTAATAAATATAATTTTAATAAAACAATCTTGATTTACGCACGTTAACTGAAGACCCTTTAAAGCTGTCCAAAAAAAGAAAATGTCTTAATTATTAAATACGTTCGCGTTACAATATAATTTCAGAATTTAAATTTAAATTAAAATCTTCGACCGTTCGCAGACCTCCAACAATACGAAAACGTCGTCCAGTAAATCTACTTCAGACGACGGTTATAAATTCAAAGACAGAAGGGAAGAAAAATGGAGATCGAAACCGAGATCGAGTTTTACCGAAGAGGAGAAAGAACGGCGACGGCAGGAAATGATGGCAAACGCGGTGTGGCGCGACAAAGAGAGAGAAAAGACTCTCCAGACGTACCGGCAGGAAGAGAAGTGGGAAGCGCAGAATAATAAATCGTACAACAAGGATTTTATCAGGTACATCATCGGACACATTTTGTTCTCCCAAACCGTGTACATGTTTCTTCACGAGTACAAGAGTGTCGGAAATTTTGTAATCGATTATTATTAAATTTTGTCAATCGATCATTAATTATAAATCAATTATTAATTCGAAAAAAACCGGATTTTTTTTAGGAAACAGTTGGTTGCCGCGACAGAGATGGGCAGCGTTGCGTCCAGGATCAAAGCCAATATCAACAACATACAACGTTCTGGTCGCGCGATGGATACGAATTTCGCGAAGAGATGATTTCTTGTAATCTCAATTGTAACATTATTGCATGTATTATAGTAACGATGAAGCTATTACATTTTGCATGTACATGAGTTATATCGCACATACCTACATACATCCCCTTGCTAATGCTCGACAACAATCTGCCGTGTTTGGCATCGCCGTTAAGCGACTCGTGTCGTTACGTGATTTTGCACATTTCGCGAGACGATTCGACGACGTCGCTGGGATCCACTATGGTCGTCATACAGCCGCCAGTGAGGACGTTGTTGACCACTGCTCGGGCGAGGTACCCGGTAGTTATCGAGTAGTGAGCGGAGAAGAATGACGACTTGTCGCTGACATTTACCAAATTGTGATCCTGCGGAGGCAACGAAGTTTTCAGAAACGAAGATTAATATGGTGTGTGCATGTGCACGTTACCTTGCAGTACATGACAAAACTATCTTCCACGAGCTGCTGGAGGTCTAGCTGCTTCTGGAAGCTCAGTTCCGGATTTCGGAGCAGGATGGTCGACACGATACTCAGAAGCTGCAATCATACAGTTGCAGTTGAGCGTTTCTTCTTCTTTTTTTTTAATGAAACATGAGTATCAACTATTGTGTCTGAAATCGCTTGCCTCAACTACGATCTGACGGTACTCCGGTAGCTCTATGTAATGAAGCAGAGATTCCACGAGAAGAGCGAACGTGAGCTCGGATCGGGTCATGCTGGACACGGTGGGCTGTTGAGGCAACTCCTTTCCATTGACCACGATACCGCCTGGACAGCGCACCAAGACTTCCCAGACTTGATTGTAGAAGTGCGCGGGCACTCTGCACAAACAGCCCTCGATCTTCCGGCGACCAAGCACTGTCAAGCTGTCAGCAACGCAGCAAATCTTAGTCAATCAGTCGAATCTCTACCAAAGTCTCTTAACTTTGTTAACCGACATACTTCTCCGCGTGCGCCCACTCTTTGACGGTCAATATCTTGATGAGAAACCGCCGGACCTCGTACGGACTGTAATCTTCAATCGGCTTGGCATCCTTCACGAACATCTGCAGGTAAAGCTTCATCGCCTCCAGAACCCACCTAGACGTGCGAACAAAAGCGAGTGAGCGTTATCGCGTGGCAATTATCAGACTTGCAGACCTACGCCGAGGAGAACGACACGCTACCCGATACGTATTTTCAGTATGCCCTTGAACATCTCCGGATTGGTGCCGATAAGTCGACCGCAGTACAGCAGGATCTCCTGCTGCAGCACGGCCTGCACCGTGTTGTGCGGCTGTATTGTGGAGTACATCACTGACTGTATCTCCGCCGGCGTCATCGGCTTGTCAAATACCGTTTCTTCCTGCCCGATTACTCCCACTGCGATCTAACATGAATAATCAGTTTCGAAACACCGAATTCAAAATCGGGCCTGCCTAGACCGAGGGTCGCCAGTACCTGTTTTCCCTTGACCAACACACCCGTGATGAAAGGGCTGATGCTGTCCACCGTGTGATTCAACAAGCTGCTGCAGTAACGCACGGCCATCCAGAATCGCAAGGATCCAGCTTGCTGGTACAACGATCTCAGATTATCGCGCACTGAGGAAGAATAAAAAAATCGCGCGTTTGGACGAAGTTCTTTCCGCGGGTTCAAGTAGGCAAGTGGAAGCAGAAATGTCATATACCTGTCACTCCATTAATCTCGTAATTAATTCCTTCTCGTTTCATCAGGACGCCGTACAACTGGCACTTGGCATACAAGCCGACGCTGTTGCGAAGTTCGTTCAATATGTTACCCAGGGGCTCGTTTATCATGTGCTGAAAAATGGATGACACTATCGGTTAAGGATACCTTCATTCGCTCAGGAATTTATGCGCGAATTTAACGGTTCCGTACAGTATAGTCTCTGATATCTTCGGCGTAGGCGAAAGCTCTGGGCACGTCCGTGAGACTTTGATAGCCGATGTAATCGTGTTGCAGTTGTTTGAACTGCGTGAGGTCCAGATCTGTTTCCATCGTGTTTATGAAGTCCAAATGCTCTGTGTAATTAAAATGAATTAATTACAATATATAAAAATATAAAATGGCGCAAGAATGTTCTTATGATCAATCTCAAGTTTTAGTAAGAAGAATAATGAAAATTAAAATTGTTAGGTTCGAGTAATTATTCGCGAGTATACGTTACCGATGCAAGAGGACGAAATCAGATTTTGCAGCCGGCCGATGCGCACCTTCGTTTTATCGCAGTAGCCTTTCTTCAACATCGCGAAGAGATCTAACATCTTCTTGAATTGCGGATCCCTAGACACATTTTTGCACATATTTTTAATAAAATTTTTAATAAAATAAATACATTTTTAAGTATTTTTAGAAAACGCTTTTTTTAAGTATTTACAGTCCATTCGCGCAACACATTTATGCAAATTTACCGCATGTGTTCCTCCCGTATCAAGAGACACACAGTGGGTCGGCCGGAGAGACGCCAGTATTTGCCCACGAACTGCAACTCCGTCTTGATATCGTCGATCAGCAGGGCCATGTCTCTGTACAAGTAGAACTCGGACACTTCGAAGATCAGGGGATAACAGAGAACAGTCATACCGCAGACTCTGTATACCTGTCCGGGCAAAAGAATTCATCAACCATTTTTTAATGTTACATCTCATTAAATCGATGTCTTGAAAGAAGCTATTAATAGTTTTCATCATGGAAAAGATCAAGAAGATAAAGAAAAAGCGAGAAATATTCTACCTTGCTTGTACCTAGAGACCCTATAGGTCGCGCGGGTCGCCCTTGGAGATCAAACTTTTTGTTCACGCCTAGCTTCTGGTAAACCTTCACCAACTGGGTAGACGACAGGATCTGAACGGGCTCGACCTCGTGCGGCGTCTGCGTCTGGATGCCGTAAGTGGCCATCATGGCTTGCAGCCGCATGGATTCTGCGATCAGGACTATTTGTACTACCAGATCGGTATGGGTGCCCTGAGAGCAAAGTGCGGTAGCGTTCATGAATTGTGTAGTGTCCCGCTTTTGAAATTGTACAATGATAAAGAGTTATTTAAATGTGTACTTCAATACTGGCATACATGTGTAGCCCTGTGTAAAACTGACTTGATAAATACGAGATAAGCCAGAAATTTCAAGTAAGAAGAATAAGAAGAAATATCGAGCTTCTTTATTTTATTATCGCATGCTTCCTCTGCAAAAATGTGACATTGAAAAGTAACAAATGCGCGAGCAGCACTTCTTAAAAAAAAACATGCAAAGGCAAAACAAGTAGCAACCATGTTACACTACAACAGGCAATATAATTATTTAATTACTTACAATGCTGGGTTTTGCCTGTGCGAAACATAACATAAAAAATTATTAACGTTTCATCCTAACTCATAAATAAATCAACTATCATTAGTCAAATGTTCTTCAAAATCGCTGTGAGTACGTGCAGTTTATTTTCATTAATATATGCATCGTGCAATTTTCAAAGGACGACAATTTTTCTAAGTTAAATTAAATAGATCAGTTTCAAGTACCAGAAAACTCTCTCTGACTATTCAAACAAGAATGATCGATTAATAACTTAAAAATGATTTAAGATGTAAAACGAATCTCGAGTTTTCTTACCTGGAAAGCGGAGTATCTTCCCGCTCGCCTGGGCCGGTTGTACGACGGCAGGTATCGACGGATCGGATCGAGTTCGTTGATATGCAGGAGGCCGGCAGTGAGCAGCTGCGCGATTACGAATATAGCTTGATTCCACAAGCACATCGGCGCAGCCTCTTGATCCGTAGCTCTCTGGCCTCTCCCTTCGTCGCTGGGTAACCGATAAGCGCTGCACGGTTCGTTTCTCTCGGTCTCCAGATTCTCCATGGGTACGTAGTAGTACATGGGAATCACCGGATCTGTCGCGCGGAATAAATCATTAATTATGCCAAGTACAAAATTATTGGCTCGCAATATTGTGCAATCATTGAAGACGATTTACAGATTCATCATCAGAATAAAATTAAAATATTGCTTGTCGCTACCTCCATTCAGATCCTTGTGCACTCTCGCTTTCAGTAAATTTTGATACTCCTCCACCTGTTCCGGCAAGCTCTTGAACACGCCGTCTATTATCATGAGGATGTAAAAAAGTGGCCACTCGCTCTCGACACTGTCAAAGTCCTGTCGAGAAAACGTGAGTTACTCGATTGACGAAACTGACGAATTCGCCAATTCCTCTGCAATAGTCTACAATAAAATTGGCGCAAGTTTCGAGACCTTGATCTCCCCGGCCTTGTAATACCGTCGCTGCTTGTCCTCCAACACCGTTTTATAGCCGTCCCTTCCAAATCGCTTAAAGCCGTAGTTGCCTTTTAATCTGTGGACAATATTCGCTTTCGTCTCATTGTATAGCATGTCCTCGTGAGTGGCGAAGGCGGGGAAGGATATCGTCGGTAGCAGTGCCGCGTCTACGCTCTGTGGATCGTCATCTTCAATTAGAAATTCATCTGAGGCTCGCTGTATGATTGGCAGATCGCGCTCACCTTCGAACTCGATTCCCTCGGCAGCATCGTCTCGAAGATACTGCGGTTACGATTGTGCGCGTCGATGTCCACGTATATCACCGACCAGGACGCGCCCTTCTCCCCGAACAAGTTGCAGCCGTTGATCGCCTCCAACGCGCTCTTCGCGATTCCGATGGAGCTAGCGTGTATCTCGGGTGTCCCGTCGTTGTACCGGCTCCCGCGCTCCCACATGCCGTAATCGGGCGTGCGATACGCCCTCTCGACGTAATAGACAAGATTTTGCACGAAGGCCACCTCGTCTTGCGTGTAGATGATTTGTAATCCAGAGGAAATCATTTGTACGAGGAATATTAGGTAGAAAGACACGACGTCGATCTAAGTCAGGAATAACAAAATATGAGTAATATTAGCATATTTATATAGTCGCATTGTACTGTATTCCATATTTTTATATATTAGGTGTATGCACAATTATTTCATATATTTTTATATTAGGTGTATGCAAAAATTTTAGCCTTTTTTCAGCGCTCTGGTATTATTATTTCAAATAAATATCAAAAAATAAATATCAAATATAAATTGCAAAGAAATTCTAGCTTTTTTGAAGAGTTTCTGAAGAGTTGGCATCAAAGTATATAAAATGTATATTTAACATTTCTTGTACATAATATTAATACCTTGTAGAAATATAGAAATACAGGAATTACTATTACTCACTTGCAGATGATGGTAATCGGCATCCTTGAAGATCTCATCACCAGTATGCAAGTGAAATTTACAGTGCAACGCATAGCGGTCGCACTGATTCTTCTTGAAGAGTTCTATCCTGGAAGACTGCTTCATCCAGCATTCCAGGATACCTCGCATACACTTGATCGCGGACTGCCCGAGCTCGTACGACTTCCCACGATCGTCGTCTATGCGTCTATACGCCTGGTACAGGCTCCATATTGCGGCGGCACAGTAGATGCTCTCACGCACGCTGCCGACCTTCCGGTCCGTCGAAATCTGTGGGAACAGACCGGTTATGCAGCTCTGATAGCGTAATAATTGTCTCTTAACAATTCCGTAGTAAATGTCCAGTTGTCTGACGGTGTCCTCGTAATTGGATATCTTGAGGAACATGTCAGCGTCTATGTCTATCACGCTGCCCTGCCGCATGTTCCTGATCTGCGAGACCCTGTGTAAATGTAAACATTGATGATTACATCGATTGCTTTTCGTAAAATGATCTCGTTTAATGCGACAAATTGCAAACCTCTTTGCGCCCGGTGGTGTCATCAATAAAGTAGCCATCTCGAAATGCGCGAGCTATTTTTGGTTCAATGATAGACAAGGACTTGCAAATTCGACATCAACAGTAAATTAAATACCTCCCTAATTTCTAAGATAATTGAACTAGCATGCGTCGCATTTAATATTCGTTCGGATGTTAGTACGTCGGATGATAAATGTCAAACAATTTAATTGACGGACGAGTCATTTTCTTTGCCAAACTCAACTTGAGCTCCTCGGTTCAGACACACGTCAGCTGAACGATGGCCAAATGATTACAAAAATCAGCTGATCCGGTATAAAGATATAACTAGCATAGATAATAAAATACGAGAAAATTGTGAGAGGTCTAACTCAAGATAGTGAAGTTGATTGGTTCATATTAGTTCGAAACTGACAAATGGCGTAATTTTTTAGTAATTTTTTACTTCACGATTTTTGCTTCTAAAATACTTCAATCTATGAAATTTAAAATATATTCCAAATAACGAGATTTTTCATTTTTGCTGCCAATGAAATGGAAAAACCGCGAAATTTTGCGAGCCTCAAAAATGGATGCAATTAGCGCCACGAATCAGCATTTCTCCGAAAGTTACTAGATTGTCGGCACGCTCTCTCTCTCTCTCTCTCTCTCTCTCTCTAGTTTCTAAAAATAGAAAGCATTCTTTTGTGTATGTACCGTCGCCTGTCAAAAATGTCAAGCACGGCAAAATGAGGTTATATCTTATCCTAATGATAATTATCTGCTTCACATGGAATCGGGGCAAATGTTCGTCGCACGCTGGCGCAAACAAGAGCGCCGATCAACAATTGGAGTACAAACCCGAGGGCCCACTTGTGCTGTGCAAATTTTTGTATGTATTCGAATAGGTTAGTTCTGTTCTAACGTCTTGAGGTAACGAGACCAAACACACGATCATCTTTCAGGCCTAAAGAATTTATAGAGTGCGAAGAGCCAATTGATCACAAGGGAAATAAGACTGCCAAGGAGGAGACGGGTTTCGGTTGCGTCAAGGTATACGTATCTGAATTTCGGCATCCTAAGTGTGCAAATTGATTCACTACTTTATTTTGAAGAAATCGAGCTTTTATTTACTCCCTTTTCTCGAGAGAGGATTCACCAGCTGCCCGATAAATATCATATAGATCTATTACATAAATATAAATGCTGCATTTGTGAATTGTGAGTACGAGAAATTTAAGTCGGAGTGTTTTCTAGTTTGGAGGCTCCCGCTACGAAGATGTGGAGAAAACCAAGGTGTCCTGCACAGTATTGCCAGACATTGAGTGTTTTGGACCAAGGTCATTCTTTCGCGAAGGAGTGCCGTGTATAAAATACAGCGACCATTACTTCGCGACGACTCTCTTGTACAGCATCTTACTGGGTTTCCTTGGCATGGATCGCTTCTGTCTCGGGCAAACTGGGACGGCAGTTGGCAAGCTACTGACGCTGGGTGGTATGGGCGTGTGGTGGATAGTCGACGTGATCCTCCTAGTAACCAATTCCCTGCAACCTGAGGATGGCAGCAATTGGAATCCATATGTATAGCACCTCAACTTCCGGAAAAGAAATGATAATTTTTTGTATATATAACTCATAGTTTATAATTAAGTTGTAAATTATTCTAATGTGGTAATGAATCTGTGTGTGTCAATGTTGCGAATTCTCTTTAACGTTGTTAAGAATGAGTCAACTTGTATTTATTTAAAAAGTGTACTATACAGAAATAATACAAACAATTTACACAGAACTCTATAATTCGTAATCGTCAGGATGGTACAATTCGCTGAGCAATCTGTATACGTAGGACGGCGCATTTCCACCTCTGGAAAAAAGAAGTAAATACATTATTATTTCTGAGCAAGCATATATATATATACACACACACACACACACACATATATATAGTGTCTACATTTATAATTAATATTTCACTCGTCTTACGTGTTTGTAATAAATAGCGTAACGAGCTCCGGTGGCACGTAGTCGAATAAAGGATTGTAAGCCTGTATTCTCTCCACTACGGGCGCATTAGCACTATCGATCACATCCTGCATCGGCGAGATGAGGCAATTGAAGTCGTCATGCTTATGAGACCTATGATAAAGCGGCGAAAGCTTGTAAAGAGGTAGCAGAACCATCACCGGAACGGAATAGTGCCTGGCCGCTTGCGCGACGTTGTACGTCCCCGAGATAGCCCTGAGTCCACCGTTTGCCATGACGGTTTGAGTGCCGATTATGACCTTGTTGACGCGCGACATCATCGCAAAGATTGCTGCGTCGGAGATCAAGGTCGTCTTGATCTTCACCTTAGCCAGATTCGTTACCATGTTGTGGCCCTATAATCGTTTAATCTTATAAATTAAGTAATCTGCGAATCTCTCTTGACAAAATCAAACTCTATATACTCACGGTCAACGAAGGTCCACCTTCGACTACTATGACTTCAAAGGCTCTCGTCTCAGCAGCCTTCTTAAAAAATTCCTCCACCAACTGAGAACTGCCAAAAGTCATTATGATCTCGTCTGAGTGTATGTGCTCCGAAGCTTGCTGAGTGATGTTTTGCGAGCTGAAAATGCACATAATGGGTACGTTTACGAAACTCAACAATTGCGCAACTGTTGAGTGAGCGTTTAATATAAGTGATTCTTGCCTTTAGATCCTCGCTGGAGAACTAATTATATTAAACGCTCACTCAACAGTTGCGCAACTGTTGAGTTTCGTGAACGTACCCATTTTTTCATTAGACATAAAAAAATGTGACAGAAATAATTACTAAAAAAAACTGACCATGTCTCCAACTCGGCCTCAAATTCATTAACATGCTCGATGAGGGAAGACTTGAGGGAAGGTACCAAGACATTGAAATCTATCTGTTGATCACCCTCGGTGACGATCTTGTGCAGGGACTCCTGAGGGTCCGTCTCCTCTGTCTTATTTTTTAATTCCGAAGTGTACTCCTCCCTGATAATCTGCAATATTCTTCTCACCATATTTCCAATGCAAGCTTGAAGAGGGAGCACTTCAATCAAGTACTTCCCATTCCACGTAATGATATCCATTAAATCCCTGTGAGAATTACAAATACAAGTTAGTGAAACTCAATGCATGTTTACATCAAGTAGAGACATTAACATATGTTGCGAAATAACTGGCGGTTATTGCAACAGCCGGAAAGGAAGCTCCATACTTTGCTGTGGTCCATTCTGTATTGTCGATGATGTCCTTCAGCGTGGAAATAGTAGCCACCACAATACTATGTGTGTCTTTAATCTCTCTACAATTAAAAAAAAGGACTTAGTGCTTCTTCTCCTATTTGAGGTTCGATGTTTAATGGATTTTCCTCTTACCCATGACAAATGTCATTTCTCAGTTTTAACACGCTTCCGTGAAGATTCTCCGACATTACTCCGACCATTTTCTATTGCACTTGAGAATTTAGTTTGTTAATTGTCTGTATTTATTTATACTGCTGTCGCTGTTTCTTGTCCACTGATTACACAACACGTATGTACATGTGATGTAACGCAATGTAATGTTAATTAGGTAATGTTAACTATATAATAATGTTAACCACGTGATAAAGTAAAAATTAATTACGAGTTTTTCTTTCATTTTCTTCTTGCTTATTAGCTTATGAGACAATTCAAAGAAAAGGTCTATGTTATTTCGTGTATCTCGTACGGATAAAATAAAATTACGACGATTTGTAATAAAACTCGTACAACTTGAAACTGCTTTTATGATAACGACTACTGTCCTCAAGCAATGAGTAATAAAGACAGAATGAACATGGCCTAGTACCCTGTGCGCCTAGAAGTTAGCAACATAGGGAATTATAGCAGTCATATCGCAGAAAACGAAAGAAACTATATGGCACAGCCAATCAAAGCAGAGAGATCAAAGTTTATCATCTAGTTGCTTTTTAAGTAAAGTTTCTATAATCGGTTTCTTCTCTTTCCCTAAACTTTTCTATACTCTCCTGTTGCTCCTGTTGACTCCTGTTTGCTCCTGTTTCACTTCCATGAGATCGTAGTAAATTTGGTTATACTATTTTTCAATTTTGACAACAATCTGTGTTTGGTATGAATACATAATATCTCTTTATTAAAAAGATAAAATTATTATTCAAAAATTCGTGAACAATCTGTGAAACTCATAAATTTGTTAATAAATTCGCAAAGTTCTCAATATTAAATTGAATAAATTATAATAATGTGTTAATTTATCAAATTTTTCTGTGCGATTTCTTCTGTTGCTCTCTGAAACTCTTATTTTAATTGTATTGTTGTAGAACGTAAATATAATAAGCTTTGCTTAGCAGAAAAGTTTAAAGTCATGTCTTGTCCACCACTCGTTTCCAATTACAATACTCCAAGAATACAGTGGTATCAAACAGATCTCACAGTTGTTATTAGTATCCAATTAATTGATGTACGTGATTACTATCTCCGGATCGAGGATGATCATTTGCTTTTTAGGTGCTTTTATACGTGATAAGTAACAGAAATGCAAAATGCAGATATAGCAGCATGCAAAATGCTGGTAAACATCAATCGATTTCTAATTATGTATCATTGCAGTACAATAAAAGACAACAAAAAGTACTATCTCATCTTGTACTTGTTTGGGTCAGTAAAAGCGGAAAAAACAGTACACAAGAATATTGACAGAGAAATTAAAGTCTACCTTACAAAGACAGTAAAATGTACAGCACATACTCTCTATATCATAGAATTCTTCATCAAAGGCATAATTATATATTATATTCATTATATTTAATAGGGTATCCGTGGTTAAGACTGACTCTCTCCGATGAAAAGAATCCCCTTATATCATACGATGTACATCATATATATGAAACACAGCAGTCTCAAGAGATTTTTGAAGATGCCGGTAACAATTTTACATCTGTATTTTTTAAATATTTGGCTATACACTCTATTTACAAAAAATAATTTCCAAGCAGTTCCATCATTTCTCCATTTCAATTTTATTGTGTATATATTTATTTATGTTGTTTTATTATATTTGTTATTTATGTTTTCCTTTTTTTAACAGGACAAAGTAGCAAACCTAAGTCTAATTATCGAAGTATGAACATTATGCCTGTTGTACCATCTAGTGATGAAGAAGGTTTTATATCCGAAGATGACGACGATTTTTTTTGTGAATGATAAAGTCAGATCTAATACATTAATAATAAATAAATCTAATGATACATTTTTTATTTTTAAAAAACAAAAATTGAACTTTTTAATTATTCAAATATAATAATTGAATTGTATATTTACAAAAACGCACTTTATAGAGAAGACATTTTATAAAGAAGTAGATTTTTCTATTTAGATATGTTTTTTTAATGGTTGTCAGTTTCTGATATATCCTGTATTACAAACTTTCGATGAGTATAACGTTTTCTCTTTTCTGTACGTAAATATGTAATTTGTTTACGTAAATATGTAATTTGACAACTAATAAAAGAAATGAAAGCGTTTTAATATATAAATATTTTTATTTCTAAAACTGCATCCACTAAAAAAAATTGAATAAAGTTAGCATATCATCACATGCGTGTGTGTGCAACCCTCTTTTAGTAAGAATAATCTATTGTAGTCAAAATATATTGCAAAATTATAAATTTATAAAATATGTAATGAGCAAACGTACGACTTAACCATTATTGTGGAATGTAAATAAACTGACGAGTTACAATAATCTGCAATTATTAATTAAATGACTATTGTCACATTATGTACTTGGATGTACTTGCATGTGACTTACATAGTACGTATAACAGGTTTCAATGTCTTTGGCAATTGTTAACCGGGTTTTTCAACTATGATACAATTTGTACTATGTAAAATCTATTTAATGAGAAATATTTCAGTACTAGCGATTATTTTTAAAATAACGAAACGATGAAATAGTCACATTGTGTGTTGGCCAATACCAGCATCTTACCACAATGCATATACTCATCAAAAATATATTTGAAATGAGAGCGTTAAAAAAACCTGTACGTAAAACTTAGAGTAGTCCTCCTTTTGATTAATGTACATCTTATTGCACATATGAGGAACCATGAATTGATCTCATTTAAATAATATTTTTATAAACTATCACGTAAACCATTATCGCAATATGTTGATTTCGCTAATGTAAATGATCCTCTGCATAATGCGGGAAAGTATCAATAGAACGTCTTATTGCAATTATATAATTGTAATAAGATATACACATATATATATATATATATACGTAAACATTTTGTAAAACATTAAGAAAGATACCTGCTTGTATACTACACTGGAATAAAAATTATAAGATTATATTATTAATAAATAAAATTATGATTTCGATATTATTTACATGTTGCAAAGTAATTAAAAAAATTTCTGTAAATTTAATACTATAAATACGAGCAACGCGTGTTAGTTATTCTTTATTCTCGAATAAATAATGTCGGGTGTTTAATTGTGCGCATGAGGTGGAATCGTTATTATTATTATTATATAAACAGTAGAAATAAATGTCCATCACACGAGAGTACGACGTAAAAATTATTTCATACGTTCATTAACGTAAAAATGCAAGAACACTGTCATTATCGCTTCCATCGGAAATGGATAGTAGGCAATAATTGGTGTTTAGTCAACACATTGCGCTAATGGTCGGCACTACGCATGTCTCGTTCGGTTAGCAGCCCTCTAACGATAGTCTTTGATTTATATTATCAATCCTTAGCTTCATTTCCCTGAGTACGTCGGCGGCGAGCTCGTCGACAGTCGTGTACCGTACTTTAAAGAGATTAAACGTATCTACAAGAAACTCGATCACCTGATCCCTGAAGTAGCTACAAGTGGAACGTAGACTACCTTCCGGGCCCAGGAATCCCCAGACCAGCACCGGCGAGACGTGTTCGGAGATTGAGTAGAAGTGCGCCAAGAAACCTTGGTCGTACTTCAACATTTGCCTCTTGCCCGCAAGAATGGACCAGAGTGCTGTCCCTACCGCCTGTAAAGAAACAATAATCGATATTTAATTATTGACAATGAGGCGCAAGTGGAGAATTAACGTTCGTTAATATCGTTAATTAATTACTTAATTTATTAATTTATTTAATTAATTAATTAATGCTATTATTTTTTTATTATACTTACGGTTTCCCGGAAACGCGCGGATATCCACCTGTTTTGGAGTATGGCTCGGATTGGTGGCGGTGGCTTCTCCACCTCCTCGAACGCATCCAGGAGTATGAAGTCGACGAGGATGTCGTAGAAATTCATGCACTTGACACCTCGCACGGTCAACTCCTCCTCCATGATGCCATGATTGCGCGGCTCTTGCAGGAACTTCAGCATGCGTTCGTAGTGCAGCAAATAATCTTTAGGGTCCTGACAAAAATATTTTTCTCTAAATCTGAAATTAATCTCAATTCTCTTGGTCTTAAAAATTTCAAGCAGGACGTGTTTCCACTACGTTTTTAATATAATACTCTGCTCAGTCGTACGACATAATCCGATAATTACTTTTACCTCTACCCTATAATACTGTCTTACCCTATCCGCGTACATAATTAAATCGCAAATGATTTGACGGCCCATGTCCGCTATAAATGTCGCCGTCGTCGGCATGTTAAATAATTTCGTATAGGCCTGACGTAGACAGTACACTTTCGCCAAGTATTCCACGTCCGATCCGCACTTTACGAGCTCCGTGTGTAATCTCCTGTAACAATATTGCGTGTGTGCAAAATGTACGTCCACGTACGTGTAGAAAAAAACACGAGACGTATATCACGCTGGCTGGCAATCAATGATTTACCTGCAAGGAATACTTTTCTCCTCGTGCTGCTTAAGAGCGGCGTGATACAACTTCTGCTTCTCGAAGTGTGGAAAGAGCTCCGAGAATTCCTCGAATTCCCGCAAATCCGCAACCTGAAATCATTTTAATTCTAATTCCAATCCGCTCTTATTTCAACATTAAAGAGATTGCCGAGCTTGTTAAAACAGCTCGAGGTGACATTGCTGTACCGTATCATTACGGACTTCTCAAGCACAGCTACTCAATAGATCTGTCTAATCTCTGCGGGATACAAATAGATTGCATCTATCCGACGTAACTCACCCCGTCACGTGCAGATGCAAACGATTCGGGTGACGACGCAACGTCTTTGTCCCTGAAACCAGATATCCGCATCCCGATGTTCGAAGGCTTGTCGAGGCTCTCCTCGCTTTCGTTGCGGAATAAAACGGAGTGCTGCAAAAATGAATATAAACGGGCGATAATTAGACCAATTAGGGAAACATGCAAATTACTATCCTTATATTATAATAACAAGTTTCACGCATCTAATATCGATTTTTACTGTCGACTCAGATTGCTCGGAGAAAGTCGTGCACTTCCTATGCCGCTACGTCCGCAACAATTCCCGACCGCTGGCGTCAGGTCAAGTGACTCGTTGCGCTAATTACCCCCGGAGCGGTTGTCATTTAAATTGGATTAATTCCCGCATTTTTTCACCGCGCTGCCGGAGAAAGGCAATTGATGTTGAATGCAGCGGAATGGAACGGCATCGGGTGACCGCCATCCGTCCGCGAAGGACGGGGTACGCGGATCCCCGGGTCGAGTCACGGCTTTCTGAGTCACTGATGGGATTTCGGGAACTCCGGGAATACCTAGAAGGAACCGTACCTGATCGAGGAACAGCATTTCCGCGTGACTTTGCATCTGGTAGCCCATGTCGAGGAGTTCCTGGACATCTTGGGTGAACGCCGCGTCAGCCTTTGACGGCAGGGCCAGGGCGTCGTTCGCGAAGGTCGAGCTGAACGCGGTGAGGGCGTCTTCCCAACAGTAGAGGGCCCTTTCCAGCGCCTCGAGTCCTATTAACGAACATTAGTTCACTTCAGCAAGGAATGGGTCATTGTTCGCATGCGTCATACGGCTAAAACAGGGAGATAATTCATAAAATATTATAAAATAATTTTCATCAGGACTGTAATAGAGAATATTTTGAAAATCTCAGCACAGAGGCTCTTGCAAAATCGTCGAGGGAAGTAAGCAATTATGTTTGGGCAGATGCTTATCCTTTATATAATTATGTTAATTTTTTTATTATCTTCTGTTTCATTTGCGCATTTTTCTGTCACTTGTATACTCATGATTCAAACGGTTTTCGTCTAGGAAATGATTTGAATCAATTTATTAGCTTGTTTGCTCCGAAATCGCTCACACGCACGCACACATACGTCTTCCTTTTCAGAGCCTACGCTATCTTTCCTTTTTTTTTCTTTTTTGTCACGAGAATTTATTTGTCGCGAGAATTTATTGTTCAACGATATCTGTATCGATTGCTCAATACTCTCGAAGGCGTTATAGAATAAAGTCGACTAAACAGATCTCATTCTCGTAAATCTCTCATCACCGACATACATCTTTTGAATCCCGACAAATTCGACGTCACCAACCATACATACATTCAGTAGTAGTTTTTAATAAATTAGCTTCAACGGGAGACACGCAACGAATTTATTGGTGTTATTAACAACGAAGCGTGAGACTTCAATTCTGCATCAATCTAATGCAAGCGTAATCACATGTTACTTGTGAGACGAAGAGAGGACAAGTTGCTATTATTATAATACATTGTCTTCCGCAACGTCCTTTACCAGCGGAAATTCAGATTCCATTCTGGTTTCTCGGCCCAGAAGAGGATGTACATCCGGTCTATATTTTGTACAAAGGTAAGTGCTTCTTTATAAAAGATTAACGAATTCGGACGAGATTAATCTCGACACGATCCATCATAATGCGGCTCGCCAACGCAGAGCGCAAATATAACGGCAAGTAAGGGTAACGCGTCTACCAGAGGACGCAGGATCCGAATTCCAAGTCGGTGACGCCATTCCCTCTTTATTGAATCTTTTGTAAGTCGTCACGGAGAAGAGAACGTTCACCAATTTGCCTCGACGGAAGTCCGACACGCCGTGTTAATTCAAGCGGGCCCCCTCGGCGCTAATGTCCTGCGAAGGCTTGACCATCATCATTTTCAATCTGTGCTGTTACCGTCACGCCGGCCGACAATTATACAATACATCATTCAGCGAAATCAGGACGCCGCGAAGAAGTCGACAATAATCTTGTAACAATATTGATCCCCGGGATTGATTAATTATGCAGACGGAATGTCTATTGCAGGACGCTTGATAAATGCCTGAAAATGTCACAATTTATTTTGTAAGTTCCTCTTCGACGTGCTGAAGTATACTTAGCAAAACAGCAGCGCGATTAATCATATTGGCTCCGCTGGCGATTAATCTCTTTATTTTCTTGAATGATTTCCAGTTTCAAAGGAGCGAATTTAAAGCGTGAGCGCGTTTCGATCATTTGATACAGATGTCGGGAGCGGGACTTGTACAAATAAAATTGCGTAATGCTGGAAGGGGATGGCCGGGGCCATTAAACCGAATGCGATGTTCGATCAACTAAAATAAAATTAAACTATTGGATTATAATTTATAACGGCGCATTTTTAGATAGTTCCTATCGGTGCGATCTGATTTGACGGAAATAGATGAGACATCCATTACGTGTCGCAGCGCCGGTGGCGATTTCCACCCCACGACGACGCTAATTTTGTCGCAGCTTCAATTCGAACGAAGAGAAGCGTGTGTTTGTCTCTGCTGTTTGCGAGATACACAATAGCGGAATGTGCCTCGATTGTCCGCGCCGCCACGCTCGCCGGATGGAATAAAGATCACATTCCTGGAATTAAGCGAAGCGATGAAAGGGCCAAAAACACGGCGTGTTCCGCATCGCGTCGTTTCGCCTTGCCAAAATCATTTTTCGAAATTTTATAAATTATATTTGCGGAAATTATATCGCGCGGCATACTTGACATGCATTTTAGAAATTTACAAATATAATAAAAGTTTGCATAATTCTGTTTGTCGCGTCCGTAAAACAAAAAGAAAGAAAAAAATCGAAACGTGTAAAATTCGTAAAGATAGTATAT
This sequence comes from Ooceraea biroi, assembly GCF_003672135.1. Classification (NCBI taxonomy): domain Eukaryota; kingdom Metazoa; phylum Arthropoda; class Insecta; order Hymenoptera; family Formicidae; genus Ooceraea; species Ooceraea biroi. The sequence goes on from NC_039509.1 coordinate 10,720,395, forward strand.
TCTCCGCTGCTTCCATTCAAGATTGATCTTTATTCCAGGTCAGACTGCATAATAAAAAATTTAATACCAATAAATAATTTAATTCTGTATCAATATACAAGGTGGGAAGCGCAGCGCAGAGAAAGTGACATGAGCGAGCTGGTCGGAAGTACGAGAGCCCACCGGGGGTACCGAGTTCGTCCTCTGAAACGGTTGAACCCACTGCGATCCGCTGGACCGGTGCAATCATTACGCAACCCCTCGACAGGGGATCGCACGGAGGGATGCCACTGCACGGAAAACGCGGCAGTGCGACGCCGCTGCACACGTCCGGCGTCAATAATACCCCGGAGTGACGTAATCGCCAGACCGGCCGGTCATTGGAGGATGCGTCATCCAATGGTGAGGGGTCGATACGGCGGCGGGTCACAAGCCGCGCACGCCGCTTTGAAGCTCCCGCGTTTTGCGCTTGCGAGTGCAATTACTTTCCCCGCAAACGCAGATCCAAAACGTGTCCGAAACGTGCTTCATACTATTTTAACAAGATCTACCTAGTTACTTTTAACCTAGTTTCTATACTCAAAATTTTTTTCCTTTCTTTGCGGATTCTCGAGTTCATCAGAGGGAACACGCGTTGCGGCGGGGCGCGCGCTAACTGCGCAGGGGTGGCTTTAGGGCGAATTCTCGAGGGTACAATAATCGGAATTAAACATTACGGTATATCTAGAGTTGGATGTGGCACCCCTGATCCTTCGTCTCGCGTCGACATGAAATCTGAGTCGAATTCAAATTTAAATGCAATTCAAAATCGAGCGGCTATGTTACACGAAACAAGCGTGACGATCATAAAAATGCAAAAGAGAATGTCGCTGCGATATTACACTGCTATGCCGAAGCTCGAATATCCTTCTTACACCTTCTTCTACACGCTTTCGCACGACGTTCAAATCTTCTACGAAAAACCCACGATCCTTTCCTTATTTTCGCCACGGATAAGAGATTACATCTTATAATCCATCGCTGCGCGCACGGCGGAACGGGAGCGGGACCAATGGGAGCGCGAGGAGGACAGGACGCGCGTCCAATGGGTGCGCGACGAGGATGAAGAAGCCGCGGAAGAGGGAGAGCGCGTTCGCTGTCTCGCGCTGGCGTCAGTTACTCGGCTACGTTCAGGTTGTCACTTGCTCGTGGCTGATCGCGCAGCGCGCCAGCGGGAGTACGGTTCTGTTGACACGCGAAATTCGCCGATCGAGAGTAACGGAGGGTCCTCTCTCCGATCGCGCGACTCGTCGTCGCGAAACAGTTCGCGACAACCGGGAGATCCCCCGCTTTCTCACAGTGTCCGCTTCGCAGCTACCCGGCGGCTTTACTCGCGCGTATTATTTGGATTAGGGTATCGACGAGCACGCCGAAGATAGAACCACGGTAAGTGTAGAGAACCTCGACAATTTTCGCAGGACTCGCTTGAGGACTGTGCGTTGTTTCGCATAAACGCGCAATTTCTCCCGTGGAAAAAAGTGCTTTCGAATGACGCATAAATGATCTAATACAACGCAATTTCGTCGCAACCGACGTCGTTTAAAGGTCCGGTGGACTTAAACGCGCGACGTGTTGGTAGAGCCCTTTCGGAAGGATTCGCTCTCCCCCTCCCAAGAGCCCCGAGGTCGTCCTTTCCGCGTCAGCTAGTACACTTCCGCCTGGAATCGTTCTTTCCTCCTAGACGCCGGGATATTCTCGCTTGTTTTGAGAATCTTTCGAAGAGGCAGAGAGAGACATGAATTTTTTAAGTCGTCTACGCGCTTCTATTTTATTTTATTTTATTCGTCGCGACACACTGGTGTGGGATTCCGGAAATCGAAGTTTGATCAATTTATTCGAAATTTATACGGCGATTCATCGGCGGCGTACTTCAGGCTGGTGCTTTCGAGTGAAATAATATCTTTGAATATTCTACGATAACGAATTATTTCTGTCTCTCGCGTCTACTCTATCGCCAAACAACTACTCAGGTAGATCAATGGAATCGATCTCGGCCGTCCTATACCTGGAGAGAGAGAGAGAGAGAAAGAAAAAAAAGATTCGTATTGTTCCCCTTTAGCATCCAGGGAACGCATCTATCGTGAGAGAGATCGGGAGTTTGCGGACAATATCCAGCCGCGGGCAACACCTGGGCGTACCTTGTTTATTGCGCAACGCTCGCAACAGCACAACAAACAAAAATCGAGTGAGAGAGAGAAAGAGAACGCCCGCCCGCGCGCGCGCGCGAAACGAGATCCAGAATTAAGACGGGTGTGAAGATGCATTGCCGCGATGCATCCTCGATGAATCGAACCCGCAATTCGAAACTGCGCATCGTTCGTTAGTGCGGGATGTGCCGCCGCGGGCGCTCGTAAAACCTTCGTCCCGATGCGGGATCACTACGCGGATCTCGTTGCGGGATTTAGGCTCGCGCTTGCTATGGGGGTCAAGTTCAGGGGTCAATAGCTCGTCGGTGGTGGTTCCTGGCGGCGGTACCCTCGGTAAAAGTGAATGCCGCCGCGGCACGTAAGTGCAGCAGCGGCGGCGATAGCCGGCCGTAACACAACGCGCCGGCAGATCGATGGAGGTGCCCCTGGTGAACTTGGAAATTCCCCTAGCACACGCGCACTTCCTCGTCGCCCTCTTCCCCTCTCTTTCATCTCTCTTTGGTGTCTCATATTATTTCTCTCTCTCTCGCTCTCGCTCTCTGCATCTCGTTCACGCCGCCACGGTACACGAGGATAACGCACGCTCGAGTAAACTCATACACGACGTGCTACGCACGGCCGATTAAGAAACAGGTTATCTTCGACTCGCGAAGTCTATCGCCCGTGTAGAGCGCGGGATGATTCATGTTGCCCCAGGGACGTGCAGTCCTGGAAGGAGGAGGGAAGAGTCCGTCCCTCGACCAGTCCGCGGCCTCAACAACGTGATCCGTGAGAGATTTTTAATCCTCTCGATCACAAGAACGAGAGTGAGTAGTAGTTTACTCGAAGCGACTTCCAACTCGTCAGGTTTTACTTCGATGAATACGATAACGCACTTGTCCGTTTCTTCGCCAGGTTTGATCCTCTGATGAAGAGGACAAGAATAGAATCGGATGCAGGAAGAATGAAAAGTCCTAAAAACCGGCTTCTCTAATCGCTCTGATCAATCTGTCGGCGCGCTTTCGTGCAAATTTCGCGGGCCGATTTCAATCTCCTTCGAAAATTATATCCAAGGATGACCACCGCCCCCTTTCTTCCCGGCGTGTTCTGCATTGCGTGAAAGAAGGCCGCTTCCCGTTGCATGACCAGAAGTCGTGATATACAGTTACGGATTAATATACACCGTGTGGAGAGATCCCGTGATAACAATTGGCGATTACGAAATTCCTAATATTATTGCATTAAAGCCAATTTATCGTGCAACGGTGACACACGCAGGCACGCCGGTTATTTGAGCATACAATAATCTGATGACGAGAATAACGTTCTCTAACAAGGTAGAACAAAGTCGCACCTCGATACGCGTGACAAACTACGTAACGTCCTGAAATCGACTTGAAGGAAAAACACAGGCGGTCCTTGCTCTCGCTTAACAAAAAAAAACGTGACGTCAGAATTGATTTCACGCGGTTAATAAACCCGCGAAGGGCAATTGCGAACAATCGGATAATCGTTTTTCGCGGAACTCTGTCTCTGCGCTTTAACTTTATCTCCTGTTTTTACGACTGCCTGATTTGACACATGAATTACGAGGATTTAAACCGCGAGAATGTTACATGTTACGTATTACGTCACAAGTTTCCTTGATAACAAGTCGCTTTGTTGTTTGCTGCATGACAACTCTGCCTCTCACCTCATATTTTCGTTTGAGTCTCAGCGCTGCCGCTGTATCCTTGCATTTGACTGCGTTTGTCTTTGAGAAATGTTACTCCATTTCTTTTGGGATATGATTGCAGGAAATGCTCTTGTACTCGTTTAAAATGATGAATGCGGTGCATTTACGCAACCGTGCTTTCAAGTACAATGAATCGTAGGTAGTTGTAGGGTGTAACCCGATTTTCAAGCTGAACGTATGGGAATTCACGTAACGTCAGCGCAGAAAATGTGATTCATACGATATAACGAGTGACCCGATTCCACGCTCGATTTTCGCTGAACAGCCCTATGAACAGCTCTCCGGTCAAACCATGTAATGACGTTACGTTCGATTACATTATATTAAATGCCGGCCGCTTTATCAAACGCGAGTGCAAATGAGTATCGATAATGACGATGTTCCATCAAGAGGAATATCAAGTTTCCCACAATCGTAATGCAATAATCGCTCCACGACCGCATCCGCGGCTAAGATCTTATGTAATTTTAAGTGAAGATAAAAACTATTTTCCACGAAACTCTCCATTAATATCCGTAGTTTGGAATTCTCCGAGATTTTCCTTGAAATTTCCTCGCGATTCCTCGCGTCGTCGAGTTTTCTGCCCTTTTTTCTCTGATATACAGTTACCGCAATTGATTGCTCAGCTGGAATCGCATTCGGGTTCTCATTAGTCCCTCGTTTGCTACAAGGAACCTCATTTCGGCATCGTACAGATCGCCGAAAATATATCGTAGATTGCGGAAGTGACACTCTTAACGAGCGCAGCGTGCAGGTGCCGTCTCACGCGGTGGCGTGCAACTTTCTCGCCCAACGACGCGTCGATGGATGCAAATTGACGGCGTAATGAGATACGGCGATCACGTTGGATATTAGGTAATAGTGGTGGAGCCCGCCCCCGGCCGGAGGATGCCTCTCTCGACCCTGATGAGGCTAATAAAAGTGACATCATTACACGCCCCGGCCGCGGCGCAACGAGCCTTTAACCCACACGACGAACGTTCGTTCTGATTTTCATAATCTGGTTCACATCGTCACACGCTACTGTTGTTACTGCTGCTGCCTCTCCGATGCCTCTTTCATCTCCCGCATCAAATTGTATCGAGCTCCTGTGCTGAGTCAGCCAACTACGAAGGACACTAGAATTTTTTCGTTCCCCTTTTTCTCGTTTTCCATCAATACCGGGGGAGATGCCTCCGTTAGGGGGATATTAATATCCTCCAATATCCTTGGCACGACAAAGTCTCTGCCGATGGTTCTCGCGTATTCTCCGTTTATAGTGGTGCTTTATTTAATGCTAATCACTTCACATGCGACTCTAAGTTACAAATCCAATAAACATCACGTTTGACGCTCGACCAGCTCGAGATAAAAATCAACCGGCCATCTGTTGTGCTGTTACGTCGAGGACACTTCTTTTTTCACTACATCACCATGTCTGTAATTATTACTGTTATTATTTCTCGAATCACTATGCAAATCTCATCTTCTCTTATATAATGTTGTGTGCGTGATTGAGTTATTTTCTTCACAAACAGAGAATTTTTGTTAACGCTCCGTTAATTTTTCCTGCAAATTTATTATCTGGTGAACTTGTTTGCTACTATAATAATAAGTATTAATTAACTGATCTCGTCCGATTGGTCCACCGTTGTTTACCGCACTTTGTGTATTCTCTCAGCTGTTCTCTTGCCTAAAAAGGAGCTACTAAAGAAGCGAATTATATTCCGGAGCATAATAAATTCCGTCAATTCGTCCGTAATAGAGCTCTACTTGATCGTGGAAGCGGAGAGGATAAAAATCATACACGCGGTAAGCCTCTCTCCCTTCTTTGCCAGGACTTCGTCGTAAAGTGGACCGATGGAGGTCACGCTGTACTACGAGAGCCACGTCATCAGCCACGAGGAGGAACCTCCTCTCGTTACATCTCAGACGGAGGCGCCCAGCGTGATACGAGCGCGTGATTGTCCTTTTTCGGGCCCTCGTTTTCTTCTCTTTTACTTGTATTTATCCCGAGCCGAATAACGGTCATGGAAAACAGTAATAATGGATCTCCCATCGTCTCGCGTTCTTTTCTCGATTGAGGAGATTATTGCACGAGTATCGGACGAGCGCTGCAGGAGACGCTGCGGTTTCTCACGAAGTCGGCTCCTTCGCGTAAGTAACCGGACCAGTTAATTAAATCCTCGCCCGAGAAGGATTCTCCGCTCTCGAAGAATACGTTTCTCGCTAAATGCGGCTATCCAATTTTCCGTAGTGCACTCCAGAGTCCGGACGAATAATAGAAGAAGCAACGGGAGGAAATAGAGGAGAGAGGGCTATCCTAAGAGAGAGAGAGATAAACTGAGCGATCGCGAGGAGATGGGACTTGTCGAGTGCAGAGGATCGCAGTTTAAGTCTCTCGTGCACAGCACGATACCGCCGTGGAGCAATCGAGCGACGGAAATGGCTTTAACAATGGCGATGTAGAGACAGTCTCTGGTTGCATAGGTGCCCTTGACAATGACAGATTGCGTGCGGGGTACGGCGTCACTTCCCACCCCCACGTAGCGATCCAGCAAGGAGCCCGATAGCGTCTTGCCTTCGCGACGTCGACGTACCTGACGTGTTTATCGATACCGGGTTATTAGCGTTTAACCCTTTGCTCTCTCGAGCGGTGTCTGACCCTTCGCTTTGCGCCGAGAGAACGAGAGAGAAGACAATACTGTCTTCTTGTAACTCGTGCTCTGCTCTCCATAGAGTTAATTAACTTCGATTAGAGTTCCTATTCCATTCGTACCGTTGTTCTGTAATACAGATAGAACCAAGAGAGAGAGAGAGAGAGAGAGAGACAGAAACGGAGAGAATGATGCTGCCGCTCTTGAGGTCAATGCGAAACGTTATCGATTTACCGTTCGGCCGGTGCGCACGGTGGCCTTCGAGCGTGGAAACTGGTGAGAAAATTCATCGAGCGTTTTAATTCGAAACGATCGACTAGAGAGAGAGAGACGCACGTCGCTAATTATAATACCGCGAGCCGAGATCCGATCTCCAAGAGGGGGTTCCACGGTCAATTAAGTCGCCAGCGGTTACGTTTCACGAGACTTTTATTGGTTTGCGTGCACGCGTTAGAAAGCATGGTTTCTTCTTTCACCGGCTTCTTCCTCGGCTTCGCGAGAGATTCTGAAGTGCACGGTCAACAGAAATCCGACTGGCAAGAGTCGACTGCATGAAGGTAAATACCCGCAGGGCATGGGATGACGTAAGACAGCAAGAGCTGAAGCTGACGTGTTACATTTTGCCTTTACGGTAACTGGAACCGGCTCTATCTAATTTCATCGTTTCGTATGTCCCCGCCGCTCGTCCTCGCTTCTGAAGTGAAAAACAAGCAAGTTTGTTTCGAAAAAAACGAGTACATTTAGCATCACACAAGGGCATCTCGCCATTTAATTAATTATAATTTCAGGCAGTTTCTTCTCGGACAATTCGCAGGCGAAACATTGTGCAAAAGAAGCCAACCGTGGAAATCAACACGTTCCGTGAATACCCGTTCTCTTCCCCGACTATTCGGTGAAAGTATAAACGTTCAAGGGCCCGACACCGCGCCCAAGTCACGATGACGCAATGTTGATGCAACATCGAGGAAGAGAGGCTTTCTTCTCCGACACATCGCTTCTTCCACCTTCCCCCTTAGCACCACACTTTTCATCAGGCCGCACTTAAACCAGAGTCAACCGACGAAAAAGAGAGACGCAAGCTTTTGTCCCATTGTGTGCGCTCGCGAGGGATGCTTGTGAAAAGTGTACCGACGTCGGCGATGCATCTGCTTTGCGGCGTCTCGCCGACTCTATGAGCCGTCAGAATTTACTTCTTTGTGTTGTCATCGCCGAGGGGCGCGTGTAGGATTTTTTTCTATCTTTCCTTTTTCTCTCTCTCTCTCTATTTGCCTCCCTCGCCCGACTTCTCACTTCACACGTGCTAAGAAGAGCGGCAGGAAGAACGAGGCCTCCCGTTCCGACTGCAGCGGACTCGTTGCAGCGATGGTGGTGGCGGCGGCGGGGGTGTTATCATGGTAACCGGTGTCCGCTGATAGCGTAGCGCGCCGTGGCGAAAATCGATATTTCCTTCATTCCGTATTCCGCGAGGCAAGGGCATGCCCTATCTATCCCTATGCGAACGTGTCCCGCAGTTAGGCCACGTTCTTCCCAATGCGGGACACGACTCGTGTACTTTTAGGCAACGAGAATGATGTCGCGCGACTTTCAGACTTTCTGCGATTGTACACGCGACAGGAAAATATCGTCGTTTGCAAGAATCGCAATCGTGTTTGACATACCACCAAGAGTCACTTATTTCTATTCTCTCATTGTTTTCGCTTCCAAGAGTGCTAGAATCGTGCATGAGGCTTCAACAAAGCTGACGGAGCTAGGTTGCGTCTCGGGAATAACGTAATGGAGCACACGACCTTTCCGAGAGGGAATAACTGGCCCGTTGGGTCCATTCTGGAATGCGGGTGTGCGGCACTTTCTCTCTTAAATTGCACCAGTGATATTAGCGCGCCGTAATTCATTGTGAAAGTCATTATCTAATTTCGTCTTGGAGATAATCGCGGCGCTGCAACGTTTCACTGAGCGAACAATAAAACGGCGCGGCGGTGTGCGTCATTCCGCGCTTGGCGTTCGCCGACAAAGTCGTAAAAACCTTTAACAAATTTAAACGTCCGGGTTGCTGTTGCGCTGGGTTACCTCTATTCCCGGATTCGCGAATAATCAATGAGAAATCGGGGTCGCCACTTCCCTCCTTCCTTTTCCCGTTGAACGATGCACCATCGACCCGCGTAATGTCTAATTAATCGCGCAAATTGGGCTGAATTATCGAGGAATCTTTTTGTTATTTCGGGAAATGTAACGGATATTAACTCGTAGGTCGCAATCGATTCAGAAGCGCTGATCGATCAGCATCCATAAATATCAGATACTCTGAACGTTCGGATGTAATCTTCTTCTTAAAGACATCATCTTTCTGTTCGATTTTTTTATTTTATTATATTATTATTTCTTTCACACTCGCATACCCTTATTTTTTTCACGCTCTCATACCCATTCTATGCTTTCAGAGAGCTAAGAATTGAGGAATAAAAGCTTGAATTTTTCTGCGAGCGAGATAACTGAAAGAATTGATGTCGCAGATGACGTTACTGTGAACAATGAAGAAGAAAGTTGTGTTGCGGGCTAGAAATTAGGGAGCTTCGTCGAGACGGGAATTTCGGCTGTCACGCCGGGACTTGCCAAAGTGCGCGTTGGCGCGCATTGGTCCCAATTAAGTAAGCAAACGTTTGTCAGGGTCATACATAAAAGTTGTCTGTGCAGTTAAGGCCAGTAGGTCAGCGGCGCATCAAACGTAACGCGCGAAATATAACGTATGGCCTTTCGCATTACACGCGAAGGACATCCTACTTTAACACGCGCACGACTTTGGCGTCTCGCGAGTCTCGCCTGATCAGAATCGAAGCTCTTCTGTGAGCTTGTCGCGATAAACGCACCTCCGTGATCTCTTTCTCTCTCTCTTTCTTGCTCCTCCTCTTGCTCGCTTCGCTCCGCACCAGCCTGGCCGATATCGCGCGTTGAATATCAATTTCTACGACTACAATCAGCTTGCCCCCTCTATGTAATCACAGCAACATATACGGAATGTGAATCGCGATGCAACGGTGCACACAGGAAACGCGGGATTGATTCTCGCTCGATTCGCACGCGCAGGTCGTCATCAGTCCTGCAATCCCCGAGTGTCGATTTATCATCCATTTCATTATCCGGCGATTCAAAGCGGATATTGTTGATATTCGCCACGTCGTTATAGATCATCCATAGGTCTTTTTTTTTCTTTTCCAACGAAAGGCTGAGCATTTGAAGATCGCGGGTCGTTAAAGATCATTCGCACGACTGCTTCTCCATGCGAGTCAAGGGTCAAGTGACGCAGTTGCGATGTGCCACATGACGATTAACGTTTGATTCTGCTTCCAGCTCCCGAATTATGTCATTCACGATGTTAACGCGAGGATGAGCGTGAAGCACGATCCATGGATTTGCGCTCGCACGATTCTTATTGCCGGCAAAAACAGAGACGAGTAATACATCCGCATGTAACGTGGAATCCACGTTACATGCGGTTTATCGCGTGAAGAACGGAACAGGCATCATCGAACATAGGCGCGTTTCTTCAATAATGATACTTGGGACAGCCGGTGGGGCTTGAGGAAATAGTCCAGTTAAAAATTCGATGTGCAAAGTGCGAACTACACCCACCGTGAGTGACGCGGTTGCGTAACTCTCGTCGGGGTCAACGGTAACATCGACATTTTATTTCTGCTTCAGTCGAGATAAAGATCGACGCACACGTCTACTTCACGTGTTAAAGAAGAATTGAATTGAAATGCTAATAAGTGCACTTGACTCATATCAAAAGGAAATATCTCAATTATAAATGACAAATAATGTTCTCGTTTATTTTTCTCTCGCGCCTAAGTTTGAACATTGCAAAGCTTGATTCGATCGTGCGGAATTACTCTTTCACTGAAACCGACAACGCTTTGGTGGTGAGTCCAATATCCAATTGCGAGGCCGTTCTTATGTTTCCGCTGTTTTGCAGGTACGCGAGACGTTTGAAAGAGATAATATAAAATTACATGTGTGTACACGTGCGTCCTCGCGGCATCGCGTTACACGCGAGCGAAACGACGTTTTACATGCTTATCGTAATTCTAACAATGTGGCAGATTAGCGAACTGAATCAACGCGAGTCCAGGACCAGGATTTATCAATTTGCAGCAGCTCGGTGAGACTTCGCGTCGAGGAACGCGAAGCGTACCGACCGCGCGGAGGATTTCGAGTTCCTAGGGATTCTGACACGTGTTTACGATTCCACGATGTCGCCTTAAACCAGTTGCAAGTTACTTGCGCCGCAGTTAATTTATTGACGAGCCGAGACAAGTCCACGGCGGATGGAAGTGCTTTTACAACCGCGTGCGCGCGTTGGTTTAAGTTAAACGGCGATAAACCCGCACACGTACCTCGTCATCTCGTCGCCAGACCGGAATAAGCCGAGTTAGAGAGTCAATGTCGTGTCGTCGTAACTTACAGCCTGCCGCGGGCGATGAGAGTGCCTCGCTGGTGTTGGTGGAGTCCACCTTGGTAACATCAGCCCAAGTTGGAACTACAATTAATCCATTCCTGTGATTTCCCAGCGCGAGGCAGTTGCAATGACAACGACGACGACGATAATGATGATGATGACGAGAATGAGGGTCGCCGTTCATCGAAGGTGAACTCGATGCGGGAAACAAGTTGTCCGACCGATTACGGAGTGAGAACCGGGAAAAGAGAAAGAAAAAAAAGAAGACGGACGGATTTAACGCCGGAATTCGCAGTTAACGGGACTTCTTGTACGCCGCGTGTAGCATGAAACGAGATTACACCTGTCGGATTAGCGCGCACGGAAAACCGGTGCGACGACGCATCATCATCGTCGGGGCTGACGCGCGTGTCACGGGAATGTTGTGACCGCGGAAAGGGAAAATCATTCGCGTCATGTGCTCGTGTTCTTGCGTCTTGAGTCGCCGTCAAAAATTATTTACCCGCGAGTTCGTGTGACTGGTCATGTTGTTGAGGCACACGCTAGCTACGACGGCTGGTTGAGAACGGCGAGCTTGAATAGCTTGAAAGTACTGTGTATCTTGCGGCGTTTTTTTCGCCTCGCCGCTCTGGCGTGTTGCTTATGCAGATTCCATTTTGCCGTAATTATACAGTCGCTCGACGGGAGCCAGCATTTGACATTTGCCAGGTTTTTTTCAATCGAATCAAACGGTCACCGCTTCGTAACTCATTCACTCGAACAGCGTCCTCGGAATTCATAATGCGCCTCCCCTTTATACTTGTGGACAGAAAACGCGAAACTCTCGTGTGCTTATACATTCTTCCAGGTCACGGACACCCTCTGCCCGTTTTCCTCTGATTTCACTCCTCGACGAATACGAATGTTCGCGTTATGGGATTTTTTTATACGAGCTGATTTCTCACGAATTAAAATGTTCACAGTGTTGCGTGATCCGCGATTCGCATGACGAGCAAAAAACTATATGACTCTGAGGAAAAGTATATAGAAGAAGCCAGACCCATGGATGATCGTGCGACAGATAGGTTGGCTTTTCAATGGATTATCGCGTCAAATCTTGCCGGCAATTGGAGCGATGCCATCGCGACAATAACGCGACCGACAATGACTGTTTCCGCAGAACCACGTGAATAACGTGAGCGGAAACGTTTTGTCATTGCACATTTGACTGACCGACGTGCGAATTCAGCTACATTTGCGAGCGAATTTGATGATAGCTGCACGACTGCACGCGAAAATCTCGCCTCGGTCACTAGATCAGATTAATTATGCAAATCATGAAGAAAGATCATCAGCGAAACAAGTTATTTGATCATCCAGATTAGCTAAGTAATGAAAATCTGTTCAAATTAATTTTCTATCGATTATTAAATCGATTTGGCTATTTATATAAATTTTCTCGAATTTGTTTAGCAGTAATCAACTGGGATTGCAGTCGTTTCGAAGAATTAATACACGTCACGCTACTTTCCTTATCGACCTTAATGCTTTTTTTCCCTGCGATCACTTAACGTTATTATTAGCGTCGAAGCGGCATTCCAATTATATTGACCCCATGTTGTCGTTGCAGTCCTCTCCCCGGTAAATCATCATTAATCCTTTATCTATTATGATATCGTGCACATTACTATGGTATCGTCAACAACATTGCGGCTGATCACGCATGTTCCCATTGCGAAATTCCTCTCACGAAGCCCGATGTCGCTTTTTCCTTCCAATACACCGTCAACTGTGCCATTTTATACGCGCTATTAGATTAATCGAGAGACAGGCAACGAACGGCCAACTGGCGTGACATCAGACTCTTCGGCTTCTCCAAATTTAGAATCCAACATAGAAAAACCGGTTTATTCTCTAAAACGAATTCTTAAGGAAGATCACTCGATGGGGAAAATAAACGGGTTGCTTTTGTTCCGGCTTCGCTCTTGTGCTATCGGCGCAAGCTTCTTTCATTGCTCTCCGAGGTCTTGTTTCCCTTACGAATTTTGCTGGTAAATATTTTAGTTGGTCCTTTATCGACCTCCTTCTGAAGAGAAGAGTACCGCTGAGCGGAAGCCTCTCCAAGCAGGAAACTGATTTTTCCTGGGCGTTTTTCGAGACGAGTGGTTTCTCTGTCCTTTTTCTAAATGATGTATTATAAAACAAGTGTATTATCAACGTTAGCGGATATGCCACGGAACCGTTACGGTTACTTGAAGCTGATATGCGGAGCGCATGAAGCGAGCCGGGTTTGAGCACGAGGTCTCTCGGAGACGTAAAAGTATCCGACGAAACCGCTTCGGATTACCGGACCACCTCGGTTCACGAACCTCACCCGTGGCCGTTATATCGATTACGTGATTGAGCGGTCAGTTGCGCAATGCGTTTCTGTGTAAACACACCGGTTCGTACACACACGTTTACTTTCGACTTCCGCTGCCGTCATCGCGATTTAAATGATCGTGAATTTCTGTTTTCAGGGTCTCCAGGGTCATTTCAATTATCAGTTTCGATAGGCACGTTCACTTAGAACTCTTTCAAGGGAAAGCCGTCAACGTTTCCTTCGGCTCACTCGTGCTTCTGTTCATTTCTCGTTGTTTCTCATTTTTCTTTCTCAACGACTGCAAAAAGTTAAATCAGCAATGCGTCACGTTTTTGTTGGGACGTTTACATCGTTATTATGGAAGAACCTATTAGGTTTGTCGATTTTCCAGCGCGTTAGAACTCACAAGTTTACCTGCTGCGTTCTCATCGCGCCGGACCAACCGAAGCGAAAACACGAAGCAGGAGTAAAACTGAGAGGTCCAGTTAGACTCGGGAGGACTCCTGTGTTAAAGATACGCTCGGTATAGTAAGCGGAAACGTAATCACAAAGCCCGAGGGGCGGTCAAGCTTCTCTCGTTGCATTATATGTGCTGCGAGCGGAGTTAGCGTTAGGTAGCGCGCAACTATGCGTGCTTCATACCTGTTTTTTGTTCGCGGCACGATCGTAATGTAATTAGACAGGAAAAGTATGCCTTGTTGCGTGTAATCGCCGGAAAATCGCGCGCATTTTTTGCATCGGTCGCATTGCCGACCTCCCGGCAGAAAAATGGGAAAACCGGAGAAAGAGAGCGGTATTTAACCCACTGTGATCCCGCGTCGAGAGAGATGGACTCGGCATTCTGCGCATACCTCACTAGAGCGTGACTAGAACCTAAAAATAGCGTTGCAAAAATGAAAACTACGTATAATACAAGTCGAAATCGATGAAGACTTAATAACCCAGATTAAATAAAACTCATTTAAAAAAATTCAACTCATTTATTTTATCGGAGTTGCGCAAGAAGAAGTTCGTTCACCGTAGCATCATAGACGGACTCCCTCCGGGAGCGACTAACAGTTCAAGTTAACACTCATCTCACTCGTGCGAAATCTCAATTGCAGATGCTCTGGCAGAGGAACTACCTTGCCTTGGGGCTGCTCGGCTGCGTCCTCTTGCTGTCGGCGACCACCGCGGACAACAGCGTGCATGTACTGTCGAAATACGCTCACCAGCCGCTCACCTCGACCACGCTCAGGTGGCTACCGGTGGCGCACTACGACGAATCGAGGGAAATAGTCATCGGCGGCTTCGAGAACGTGACAGACAGTAAAGGTGTGAAGATGTTCTTAAATTGTCACCATGTGCATGATGCATTATCGTGCATCCCGCACGTGCATCACCAGCTGTGTAACGTTGCACAACACACTGTCATTAATATCGCAACTCTGACATTTACTCATATCTTATTAAAAGCTAGAAAATACTTGTTGGAAATGCTAGCTTTGCCACGTCCGCGAAATTAAGACGTATTGGAACTAATCATCGTATTCATCGCGAATTGCAGACGAGACTTCTGCGAATCAAGCGGAGAAGCCGAAAGCAAGGAGGCGGCTCTACGTGTGCCGCGCGATACACAGTAGCATATGGGTGGCCGGCACGCAGAAGGACAAGGAGAAGGTCTGCACGGTGACGATACACGGCGTCGTGCACTCGTACGAGAAGTATGAGTTGCTGGAAAACATCGATGGAGCCGCGCGAATCGCCTGGGTCTACTGGGACAAGTATATGCAGCCCTTACTGGGCGCAGTGTACGTCGACACGAAGATGTTGGTCGCCCGATATGTTCCCGAGAACAAGAAAGAGTCACGATACACCCATTACATCGGTACGCTCAGCCTGAGCGGCAATTTTGGCAGCATCATCTACGTGAATGAGGTAAGCGTTGAGATCGTGAAACATTTCTCGCGGATTGAGAAAAGCGAAAGAAAAGATTGGAATTGCCTCGCACTTGTGATCATTTGGTCAGCGAAAATTAAAACTGAAGGTACTCGAAGCACAGAATTATGCTGGGTTAAATAGTAACGTCATCGCGGCTAAAACTTGCGTTGGTTGCGCTTCAACGATAGAGGAATGCCTTCAGTAAATAAGAGCATCAGATTAAGACCTGATTCATCTCGGCGAGAATCTTCCCGAGGAATCGTTAAGCGGGAGATGTTTACGGCAGATACCGTCGATGAACGTCGTTAGTAGCCGTATCGTTTTAACGACACCGTAGTCCATTCGTCGAGGCAATTACTCGCGTTAGCGTCCGAAGACTACTCTAATCTCTTTTGCAGAACGGCGAAGAGGGGTCCGAGAGGATCGGCGAGCTGCTGGTAGAAACTGAGCCGATCCGTTACGAGCTGAGCGCCGTTAAACTCAACTGGCCTAAGAAGCGCGATATTAAACGCATACCTAGCGTACTCAGCGAGGTGACGATCACCAACCGCGGTACGCAACCGGCGAACCTGGCCGAGGCTTGCACGTACGCGTACAAGTACTTGGTCTACTGGGGTCGCAGACACGCCATCTTGAACGGGCTGAGCACGACGATCACCCTCGCCAACGGCACGTCCTTGCCGAACATAACGTGGGGCACGCGCGACGTGGAGAACCGCACGGAGGCTTATAAGTGAGTAAAAAAGAAAAAATATCAAGCTTGCACATACGTGAATCCAAATCTTATATGAAGTATACCGTAAGCATCTTCGTAAAACTGTAAGAAAATAAATCGCAGACCGGATACGTACAGTAAAAATGGTAAACGGTAGTCAACGTTCGCGTCCGTCTGGTAATCGGAATTTGAATCAGAATTAGCAACGAAATCATTGATTCAGAAATAACTTCTGCTCTCTCCTGATTCTCCTCGAGTATCCCTGTAAGAAGTGAGTACACACTTTCGCTGCGCAGTTAATGGATCGAACGAGAATAATCGCGGGAATTTATCGCGGTGGAAGCGTGTTTAGTTCAGTCACAACGAATAAACGTACGGTTTATGACGGTGCCGGTAATCTGCGCATCTGTATAATTAGATATAATTAGAGCACGGATTTATTCCGCGACGTAGCTGCTGCGTATCTCTCTTCGTATCCCAGGGCACTTCATCGCTTCCTGTGTATCATTGAAGCCAGTACGCGGCGGAGATGAGCGTGAAGTGCACTTTGCACGGCGACTTCGTGCCACCCTTCCCGCCCGGTGCGTCCCAGAATACTCCGCCGTGTGCGTGGCTTAAGTGATGCTTCAACGCAACGCAATTACGGCGCCCGTGCATCAGATCCACGCTCTAGTTGTAACATTGCGTGACCGATACAAACTAATGTGTCTCTTTCGAATCGGTTACTAATTCACATTCTGTCGAACAAATCTCACCCAAAATATCTTTGAAGATCCCGAAGAATTACACAAACTTGTAGCCGAGATAATAAAAAGCTCAAGATTAATTTTCCTAATTAAATTTCTAAATGCAAGCCGAATAATACATTAATTAATTACATTAAAGAATAATCTGTGTCGAATGAAGAAAAAAAAAAAGATTATTCCGGTTCTCATCCTGGCCAAAGATTCACGCACTGATTTTTCGCGTGTTTGTTGCAGCGTGCTATACTACCTGAAACCGGGCACAGCCGTGAACGTGACTCTGAGGGCCAACTACACGGAGATGGAGGTGCCGTACACCGCAAAGCTGATTTCGCACTACGAGGACGGTATGACGACGTCGCGCGTGATCAGCGGTACCCGACTGGAGGAGACGATGGTCGATATTACACCGGAATACGGGCCCGTGTACTTCCTGAGCAATTACAGCCTAGTGCCAACCACGACGCCGCCGCCGACCACGGAACCACCGACCACGACGACGACGACGACCATGATGACGACGACGACGACGATGACGACGAAACAGTCTCAGGAGACCGGCAGAACGACACACCGGCACCGGCAGATGGACGACGCCGCGGATCACGACGAGAACCTGATCATACCGAAGAAGACCGACATATCGACGAGTATGCAGAGCGACGACGGCGGTCCGCTCTCGCTCAAGAACAAGGTAGAGGCGACGTACAACGGCGGCGCCGCGCTCACGTCGAGCCTGACGCTCGTTGTCCCGCTGCTGTTGGTTCTCCATAGAATCACGTGAAGACCCGAACATGCGCCTGTCGCCGCTCCTAACGTTAATTCCTAACTCCCGCAATAGTAATATAAAAATATAACCCAGTAGAGACAACCATACACACACACACACACCACCGTACCGAAAACGAGAAAAAAAAGATTTAAAAAAAAGAACAAAAAAACGAGCAAAAAGAAAAGAAAGAAAAATACGTGAGAGAAAAATTGCTGTAATTTCGTACGTAGCGATTACCGCGCGAATGACCTCCTTGTTTAAACGCACCGCTGGACCGCGATGGCACCACGGTGCTGATATAATGCTTGCCTTTAAAACAGAGAAACTCTATATATAATATATATATATGATACAAATATCTATATTATTATACATACACACGTCTTAGGGTAGCGAAGAGGAAGAAAGATAAGTATCTTTGCGATTGAAATAATGAGCTAGTCTCACGAAGACACGTTAAGTACAAGCGAAAAGGGTGGCCGTGGAAGGGAGAAGGGGCAGCGATGTGCGTGGGTGGGTTAACTTGCTCGCGAGACGTTAACGTTCACCCGTACTGTATCGTCGAACAGCCGACCGTGTAACTATGACATTCCGTCTTTTTCTAATCCCGCTGTGAACCGACTTTCCAGCTATAATAATATATGTCTTATGCCTTCGTAACGTGTAAGTTCTCCTCTAGATCCTTTAGGAGGATTTAGTCGCTTCAAGAGATGACGGTAGATGTTCTTTTAAGGGGTTGCGTCCGGGGGAGAGAGAGAGAGATATATATAGAGAGCTACAATCGCCGCGAATTACGTTGGATAAGATAGTGGCGTACACGTCGAGCTAAGAGGGACGAGTAGAGATTAAGCGAGCGAGGTAGAAAAAAACAAAAGGACAGGAGGAAAGAAAAGACAGATGCGCGAGATACGCGAATTAATTCAGCCACGATATATTTTTGAGATTACCGTATAATTTTAGAAGATTGTAAAATTTATAAGGGTAGCAAGTAAGAGAAATCTATAGAGCGTAGGTGTGGATGGGTACATGTTTTCGCGGTATACTAATCCGGAAACTGCACTTCAGCGGTGGAACGATCGGCGCATGATCGCGTTACGATCAAACGTTGAACGGCAATGTACGGTTAGCGCGCGGTTAGTTAAGCGCGCATACGGAGGATTATTTTTGCAATGCGCGATTTTTTCCTTTTTCAGTTTTTCAAGCAGAGAGTTCGATAAACGATCGCTGCGTACCCATCTGTTGCCACTGTAAAGTGATAGGACTTACAGATTTCCTTAGAGTACTGTTGAGAGGCAGAGATCGTAACGACGGAATTACGGGGAACCATTGGTATACGGGTATATTACGGGATTATCGGGATGACGTCTCACGGGAAGAAAATCGTTTCTGTTCACACACGAAAGACTACTAAGCGACGAAATGGTCATTTTTTCATACACGAGATTGCGTTGTCAGCATTTTTACCGAAGAAGTATCTCTATATGTATATACGTAATACGTATCTCTATGATCTTGATAGTTGTAATTGTGTAGTAAGCTTATTTATATATATATTATATATATATATATATATAAAACATGATTTATAAATATTTTCTCTATCGATAGTAGCGCGGTTACGAGTACAATTCTTATATTTTACTATTAACTGGCGATGAAACCGTAGGATTAGAGCGAAAGCACTCATCTCGGACTAAAGCGAGCGTGTCTGTAACGACGTAATCGTTTATCGACGTAAGCCTAATCACGCCTGTTGTGATATCCAATGAGATCTTACGTAGACAGGAATCGAAAAGAAGAGAGCATTCTGTTGAATAACAATTCGTTAATTACGAGAGAAAGCAATAATTCTTTGGTAGAGACTTTCGTGTATCAGAGATCGGAGGGAAAGAAAGAGAGAACGATGGAGAGAAGAAACAAATAAAACTTATTAATATCTATGTACGGACGATATTTCTTCGATATTACGAGTAAGCTGACGGAACGAGCGCGGCGTAAGAGTTGTATCGTGCGAGTTGCGTAAATTCAAGATTGAAGACGGAAACTAAAGCTTTATATATACGACCCGGGTTCGTAAACCATTCTCAGTGATCGCTTCTTGACAATTCATCCTGTATGCCCGTAGACAGACAGTAAATGTCCTGAAGAAACTAGCTATCGACCTCAAACAAAGCCAAGAACTGTTCTAAAAATATCTGTAGTCGACACAGATGTATTATTTGTGAATACGCTGCTGTATTGTACATTATCATGTAAATATAAAATGCTCTATGTACATACAAACATTTCCATTTATTGGCAGCGACTCTGTCGCTGTCAGCCTTCCTAAACCTGCGAGTGAACAAACTGCTCGATGCGAGATACAAATTGTACATACATTTTCTTGCAAAGGATTAAGATAATTCTACGAAAGATATGTTAATATCAAAAAATGAGTGACTGTAGTAATAATAAGTAGCTATATTTTTTTTATAACGATCTATTCAAGTTTTCTAAAATTTGCTAAATTGTAAGTTTATTTAATTTAAATTTTAATCGCAAAACTGTCTTATTTACCCAAAATTTTATAAAACTTGGAAATCATATACTAGAAAAAATAGCAGATCATCTGCATCTTTCCAATATAAAATTCAATTAAAATTACACAGTTGTTTTTTATGTAGAGTGTAATAGACTTAAGTTAATCGAAAATTGTTTCGCACTTACCAAGGACACCATATTGTTGCGGAGTAAGTTTTACATCGTCATCTGGACCTGCTGGCACAGAAGAGATGAGTGACGCATGATCACTAATGTGACTTTTAGTACTGGCTTCGCTTCTTCTCGCCCAGGACGCTTGAGACATCGCATCTAGATGTTTGACGTAACACAAGAGAACACTGTATTCCTCTCGTCGCACAATCATCAGTGCAATACAAATAAGAATACAAATAAAACGCTTCGTTGTTCTTTCTAACGTGATTACGTAACACAATGATATTACCAAAATTGGAATTCCTAATCGTTGATAGTCTTGACTTGTAATCTCTGTAGGATCTCCTGGCAGGCGGGTGTGGGGGCCGTCGACGTCTCTTCAAGAATTGTGCTAGTCCTCCTAGTACAACTGAACCACCAGCGAAGCAGATAATAAAAATCTAAAAGACATACATGCAGTTGACACAGTAGTTAATCAACTCGTGCGAAATAAATTCCGATTGCAATAACGAAATTCCCGTGCGACTGTCACATGAGTTTTTTTACATTATTATGTAATGATCAGGTGCAAATAAAATGAGAATATTTATTCTAACCTCGGACACCTGACAATTCGCCCTCACCTTTTGCGTGCGAGATAAATATATCGCCGGTATTGACACCGCGTAACTTCGATATAATGTGC
Organism: Ooceraea biroi; assembly: GCF_003672135.1. Classification (NCBI taxonomy): domain Eukaryota; kingdom Metazoa; phylum Arthropoda; class Insecta; order Hymenoptera; family Formicidae; genus Ooceraea; species Ooceraea biroi. Next base: position 10,741,233 of record NC_039509.1, read on the forward strand.
CGAAGAAGTGCCGGACGTCAAAAACAAACATTGTCATTCACTTTCGTTACAAATACCGTTAATCAAAATTCACGCGTGCTACTAAACCGATGATCGCGAAGTGATCTAAGAGTGGAGACCTCTCGCCAGAAATCTCTTGGAGCATGCTTGCAGGCATCTGTGGGGAAAGAATGTAACCTTATCGCCGTTTGAGGAACAAAACATTCTCTCGGTAAAAGTCGTATTGCAAACCTAAGAAAAATTAATTTCTTTTTATATATTTAAAAAATAGATTTTATATATAATTATAATTATATATATATATATAAATTAAATATTTTTCGCGAGTAACTCAATTACGATCTCACAAAATATATATATAGAAACTTTATTATAATCTCATAGAAAAATAATTTTTCGAAAATAGCGAACATTTCATATCAACAAGACTACTGTACAGTCACATAACGTCATCCCAATCACAAAAGTTAAAATATTCCTCGTCGGCCTCGAGCAATTCTTTAACGTTCTCTACGGAAGTAGACGCTGCTACGTTTGAACAATGCTTTTGCTCTTTATCGCTCTCCAAAGTTTGCGAGTCTTTCTGCTCTTTATCCTGCTGTGATTCCGCGAAAGATGAGGAGATGTCAAAAAAGAAACTTAAGTCTCGTTGCTCCTTATTTTTCTGTGTTGTAACATTGACGTCGTTTATCGAGAAGTTTTGGTCCAGGCCGACCGCGTTTAGAACATTTAGCTTCTTCTTGATCAACGGCCACATATAGTCATCCACGGTATTCTTCGCGACCAAGTATTGGATTATAACGCTTTCGTTCTGTCCAATTCTATGCACTCTGTCCTCCGCTTGACACAAAATCTAAAATAACAAAAAAACAATTGTTTTACAGACTACATTAAATGTAACGGAACATATGTATAAAAGAAAAAGATATAATTAACGATATAAAAAGCCTTACACCAGGATTCCAGAATAATTCGGTGAAAACCACGAGGTGCGCAGCCGTCAACGTAATGCCTGCGTTCGCGGCGGTGATTGACAGAACTGCTGCCAAGTAATCATCGCGTTGCTGAAATGTGTCGACCTGCATTTTCCTTTGTTCCGAACTAGTCTTGCCATCGATTCTTATGTATCTGGAAAATGGTCGGTATTGTAATAAATAGAAAGATAAAAATGAGGAAAAAAATTGAATGTTACGAAAATTTCAGTGTAAATCCATGCGAGTTTTAAAAATCATAAAAATTTACCGTATGTTCATGGCTTCAGCAACGTCGCAAATGGCATTCAAGACATTCTGATGATGAGCGTATAAAAGACACTTTCTCTTATTTTCGAACAAATTCGCAACGTAATTGCTGTGAAGTATAATGTCAGATAATTCGATTAAAACATATTGCTAATATACGTTTAAAGAGAAATGTTATGTAATAAATGTACGTACCGTACTGCCTTCATTCTCGCAAAACTAGATTCATTATAATAATCCAGCATGGCATTGTGTCCTTCCAGGCCTGTGAGCTTCTTCTGCAACTGTTGCGACATTTCCTCCATCTGCTTGGTGCCAGCTTTGATCAAATCTGGATCCAAAATGACCACTTGTCTAAAACGCGCGACAGAGAAAACACGTACACGAAAGTTATCTAAAATTATTTACACGAAATTATTCCTAAAAGTAAATGTTCGATTGTTAAAACCTTATTTTGGATGGTAACTGATTCAACACGTCGGCTTTCAGTCTTCGTATCACGCAGGTGGATTTTAACAACAACTGTAACTCTTGCATGTTCGACGAACCTGCGAAGTCCCAACCGAACGCAGTTCTCTGCCCTGCGCAATATCGTACACCATAGTCTTCATATCTGTATAATAAAATAATAAAAAAAATAATAAAAAATGGTACCTTTAAATTCCGTGTACACATGTAATATACAAATAAAGCACACAATTGATCATCATTGCTTTGGTTACCTCATGAAGCGCGGTATAATGAGGCTAATCTGAGAATAGAGTTCAATCGGTCTCGACAAAGCCGGGGTTCCAGTCAGAAGTACGACGTGACGCGCTTGCACACATATCCGCTGCACAGCTTGAAATCTTGCGGTCTTATTGCTCTTCAGCACATGAGACTCGTCCTACGAAATTCACAACATGAAGCAACCGTAATATTTATCAATAACCGGCTTATAAAAAATAATATAATATATATAATATGTACCAGAATAACAAATCCATAGATATGTCTCTCCAAAGTATCTACAGCTCGTACTAACAAGTCATATGATATTATGGTGATCCTCTCGTCCCCGATGCAATCCCTCGTATTTACGAAATGATGAACGTAATGCGTGGGCACGGACGGTAAGAACTCATAGATCGCTTCGGACCACTGGAATCTAGATGAAATTATTTCCACCAAATTGATTATCTATCTTTAGCGTGTTGACGCTCTCATTATTTTCATCACCTAGTGCTCACCTGACTGATGACGGCACCACGATTAAAAGTGGCCAACTTTCTTTGAAATAATGTGCTATGCCTAACGCTTGTATGGTCTTCCCTAAACCCATGTCGTCTGCGATCATGCAACGACCACCCTTTGATACGCCATAGCTGGAACAAAGTTCATGTATTTTGCATTGTTTAATTATGTATAAATAAATCTACAATAAATGAAAAAAAAGAGAATTTACCAAATGCCATCTCGTTGGAACGGCATCACATTGTCCATCAATCTTTTATCAATATTTGATAAATCCTGTTCCAACACTTGATTGTCCAGCTTTGAGTTCTTTTTGAATATCTAAAATAAGAGAATGTTCTGAAATGCTATGATCTCCCATATATTTAAATTCACTTTGTATTAATATCTACTTAATTACCTGCAGAACATTCCCTGGTATTTTTGTAAGAGATATTCCAAAATTGTGGCAAGTCAGTTTCTGCATCAGACTGTTGTAATCATTGATATGAAAATTCCATGTCTTAGTTTTTACATCTGAAAATTAAATAAATGTAAGTATTAACGACACACTTATATACACGTTGTTTAATCTTAAATTCGATTTACTTAATTTATAATTACCATACAAATTGCTTGGAACTGTTTTAAATGTATCAATAATTGTAGGTACAAACATTGACGTTTCTACTGTGAACCTATTGTTACTAATCATGTAACATTTTCCTGTTAGTCTAGTGAACGGTCTACTAAAAAAATTCTTTGGTTCTATAGGATTGAAACGATTATTTGATTTATCCAGTCTTATGACATTATCAGTAGCCTTGTGTACTGTTTGTTGAGGTGTTGAATCAGTTTTAGATGTACTTTGTGCCTTCAGTTGGGCTTGCTGTCTCCTCTGCAACGCTAACAAGCGTTTCTGCTCGATTTCTGCAGGAGAACATACTTTCCCTAAACAGATATTACTTTTTACTACACAATATTATGCAACAAAAAAAGAATATTGTTTTTCGACAAAAATTATACCCGTTTTATCCATTGTTTACTCGATAATTGTAGGAAGTAAACGTATCGTATTCTTTTATATTTATATTAAATGTAAATAGTTTCCACGGTCAACATTCTGTAGATAATGAAATACAAATATTATATGGGCCAACATAATATTGTTGCACTTATTATAAATTATGTTCAAGTCACGTTTTAGCTACTAAAGGCAACCAAATATCGGATTGTTATCAAGTTTAGCCAAATTAATGAAAACTGGACAACAATTTTCTCAATTTCACATAAGGAAGGTTAATCGTCAAATCACAACTCGCGACTTTAAACAACGAGCTATCGAGCTAACCTAACCCTTCTAGAAATTTATTGTAATAAGTTATGGCTCACGCACAACACAGCAATACTTGCCGCGCGTGACAAATAATGTGACGACCAATCGTTTTCCACATCACTAAATTGTCACGAGAAAAGCGGAAGATTGATTGATCGTGTACGTAAATTCCCTAGCCTGTCGCGTGCTATGTGTTCGAGCCATAAGGTAATGTTTCTTGAATCATCGAATTTGTAATGGGCGACTGTGGGCGACTCACCGTCTCAATGACTTAACCTCCAGATGCAACTTACTTATTTATGACGTAAACGAGGTAATTCACGCAGGGAGATCTTTTTACGTTGCTCTCGCTTGAATTGCTATCATTGCAGTGTGTGAAGCAAAAGCTTTTGTTATTTTTTTATTTATTTGTTAAATCAGGTTCCGTTCGTTCACGCAGCCGGTGCCGAAGTGACGGCAGTGAATGACAGAAGCCAATCGTGCAATTACGTTTAATAGTGCGCCTAAACGAAATGACGAAAACATTGCTGCTTAACATTTCGCATTAATCAATTACTTACCAATACATTGCAGTCAAATCATTAAATATTTATCATGTCGGTACCAAAATATCGCGTAACACCGTTACTACGTACGTATCTTGTACTATACGTCAGACAGAAGAGATTCCTGCAAAATACATTTATTTTCATTTATTTCAGCCGATCAACATGAATTTGTTGTCCCGAAAAAGTGTATTAAGGTACCAGCCGACATAGCAGCCTGGGAAAAATCGGAGGCGTATTTTGTAAAGCAATTTTCAATACAGATAATTTTCTTGATAATAAATATTGCATATGAATAATAAAATCTTGCTTGCAGGAATACTTGGGATTCATCTTGGCATTGAACGGAGCTGTTCAAGGAAAAGCTTTGGATGCGGAGTGTCCACAGTCTGATATAGTGAACAGTGTTGTACAAATGCTAAACAAATTTGATGAGTGGATAACAGAAATCCCACCCACTGAACAGCCCCAACGATTTGGTAATAAATCATTTCGCATATGGCATGAAAGGCTACAACAGGTCTGACATTAGTACTTCTATTTAAAATCTACTTGAACTTGATTGTATCATTTTTTTTAACAAGTGATCTTCTGTTACAGAACGCAGTGGAGGAATTGAAACGAGTGTTGCCGGAGGGGTTGCATCGCGCGATCCTGGAAATAGTTCAGTATTTGTATGAAAGCTTTGGCAATCCAACTCGTATAGACTATGGGACGGGTCACGAAATGGCTTTCCTCATGTTCCTTTGCTGCATATTCAAGATAGGTGCATTTAAACAGGACGATGAAGTTGCTGTTGTAACGAAAGTGTTTAATAGGTATGAAGTATTTTCATTTTCATTAATATATGGTTTAATAAATTGATTTTTTTCTGAATTAATTAGCTTAAATTTTTTTTATTAAAGGTACCTTGAGCTGGTGCGTAGACTTCAATTGACTTATCGCATGGAGCCAGCAGGTAGTCACGGTGTTTGGAGTCTGGACGATTACCAGTTTGTACCTTTCATATGGGGAAGTGCTCAACTGATTGGTATTGTATAATTATATTTTATAATTATAATTTTAATAATATTTAATTATAATATATAATTTTTTTATACACTCATTTTTGGAGAATCAAGTTTCTGCATTTTATTCATATAATTGAGCCTTTATCACGTAAATAATATAATAATTAATAACACTTTAGGACATCCTCGAATAGAACCCCGTCACTTTGTGGATCCAGGCGTTATAGAATCTTACAGCAAGAAATTCGTGTTCCTTGGCTGCATCGATTTCATCTCGAAGGTGCGAGAATCATTCAATTTCTGCAAAATGTTATTTATTGCAATTCGCTACATGCTTATCGATGCATTTTAGAGCAAAAAAACTTTAACATCAATTAATGTGTTCCCATAGGTGAAAATAGGGCCTTTCGCCGAGCATTCAAATCAATTGTGGAACGTTAGCGCGGTATCTACATGGTCGAAAGTGAACAGTGGTCTTATTAAAATGTACAAAGTCGAGGTAACTATGATTGTGTCATACTTGATCAGGAAAAAGGATTTGCCGTCTTTATCGATTATATTCTTCAGGTGTTGGCAAAGTTTCCTGTTATCCAGCACGTCTTCTTCGGCTCTCTGCTACCATTAAAACCAATGAACGCTCCCCCTAACAGCAGAGAAGCTCGTCCTGATAAGCGACCGCAAACATCGTCGCAATAAGAAGAAGATTATATGCATACCGAATATCTTTGTTACACTGTGGATCGTTTACCATATTTCCCAGTATTTATAATAAAACAGTACATTATTGTATGATTTTATTCCAGTGCTTTCGCCAGCCTTGTATGCATTTCTTTAACTTACTAGAAACTCATGTTTGTTATATTAATGCGCGAAAGACACTACGTCTCTGTACATTTCAAGTTGATTAACGATGTAAAAAATTTATGTTATTTAATGATGTGCAACGCAAATTTATTTAAGAGACTAATTGTGCATGACAATATTGCGAGCGCAAAAAAATGTATACATTTTTTATTATTCGTAATTCTGCGCGACTTCACTTGTCTTCAATAAAGATGAAAATGATATTCGCGGAAATAATATAAATTAAAGGTCCCATGAAAAATACGATTTGCATTTTTATTTTATCAAAAATATAAATATTGGTTGCGATTTTATGAAACAATGATTGCCAGTGTTAAAATCAAATTGTGCCGGCATTAAATTTCAAATTTGCTGGCAGAATTTTCTGTGCAGTCTTCTTTTTACTTGAAAAAGGATTAAAAAAAATAGTTTGAAGCATTTGTAGTGTCAGTGGACCGCATCATACATTTCAAACATTTCACAAACATATGTGTGACTCTTGTATATATTTAACCAATGTTTGTCACCCTTGTCAACAGAAAAAAGTAACTGATATTATGCTTAACCTACGCGCGAAGAGGCGGTTGTATGCCGCGGAAAGTCTTGCCTCTGGAAGTATTAAGTTATATTAAATATTAAATATCAATTGGCCATGATGTTGCGGGCATCGATCTCTATATTACTTTTTATAAGCTTTTACAGTGCACACTGTCAGGCTATTAACGTAGATACGAACGGCTACATCGCCTACTGTCCCTGCATGGGTAAAACCGATTTCACAAACCTACATCACGTTGTTTAATGCGATTATCGAATAATAATTTTACGCTTCTTATTGCAGGACGTTTCGGCAATCAAGCGGATCATTTTCTAGGCACTCTGGCATTTGCCAAGGCCTTGAATCGCACCTTGCTGCTGCCAGCATGGGTAGAGTATCGTACAGGAGCGCTACGATCCGTTAGTAAAATTCATATGTAACGTCATTCCCAACATTTGAATAACGACGATTAATTAATAATAATTCATAATAATAATTTTTCGCCTTCAGACACAGGTGCCTTTTAATGCCTACTTCAACGTCTCACAAGTACAAAGTTGTCACAAAGTATTGCTAATGGAAGACTTCATGGAATTTGTTGCACCAAAGATATGGCCGCCTGAGGAAAGAGTATGTAAGTTGACAATATATCCCTCTATTAATCCTTCTGCCAGCAAAGTATGCCTTACACCTTCGCGATCTCCCTCAGCCTTCTGCTACATGCCCCGTGGAGGTGGCGACTCCAACTCGTGCAACGCGAAAAGTGGAAATCCGTTTGGCCCGTTCTGGGACACGTACAACGTAGATTTCGTTAAATCAGAATTTTACTCACCGCTCCACTTTGACGTGCATCACAGCGACATGAAGATACAATGGCGAGAGCACTACCCGGCTACTTGGCCCGTACTGGCCTTCGCCGGCGCGCCCGCCACTTTCCCGGTGCAGCTCGAGAACAAGCACCTGCAGAAGTGCCTCGTCTGGAACGACGATATCCTGAATAGAGCGAAAACGTTTATTAGGACGGCGTTACCGAGAGGTGCATTCGTTGGCGTACACCTGAGGAATGGGATCGATTGGGTATGTCGCGTTCATTCGCGCGAAGAAAAAATGTTATCCACGTTCTGCAAGCAAGAATGACCTCCCATTTCCATCGTGCTTCAGGTGCGCACCTGCGACCACATTCCGACGACGCCGAACCTCTTCTCCGCGGCGCAGTGCGTCGGCTACCGCAACGAACGTGGCAAAGCCACCATGTCCATGTGTCTTCCGTCGTTCCCCGTGATACTGCGTCACCTGAAACGCGTCATTCGCAACGGCAGGGACATCAAGTCGGTGTTCGTGGCGTCCGATGACAATCACATGTTGACTGAATTAAGAGAGGCTTTAGCACGCATGCAGGTAAATTGGTAAATCGCATATGCCGCATGTTATCATTAATCAGCGTTGCTCATGTCATTGGTGTGCTGTACAGATACCAGTATTCCGGCAAGAACCGCCAGCATCGCCTCATTTGGACTTGGCGATTCTTGGAAGATCCAACTATTTCATAGGAAATTGCATCTCCTCCTTCTCCGCGTTCGTGGCCAGAGAAAGAGAAGTCAAGGGATACCCCACGTTCTTCTGGGGTTTCCCTACTGAGAAATCTTCCATAGTTCACGAGGATCTGTAGCACGTAATATTTATACGTAATAATTTTTATACTACGCGCTTAGAGCAGTCGTGTAAATTTTATTGAAGATACGTGATTGTATGTGCAGAGCAATTCGAGTCAAGCGGCGCAGCATTCCGCGAAGTTTTCCCGTTCCCAATATATATATATATATATTTTGTAGTAAAATAAAAATACTAAAATATTAAATATCGGAAAGCTGATCCGTTCGACTCGCATTGCTCTGTCGTCTCTGCTATTTTACATAGTATATAAAAATAGTGTGTAAATATTGACTGAATTTTCATTGTGATAAAACGGACTTTCTACTATGTACTCTCGCTTCCTATGGCTCGCATGTCGCACAGAGTCTGCTGTAAAACGCGAGCGAAATCTCTCGTGCTGGTCCTCCCGCAGGACTTGAACGAGGAACAGGCGAATAGGATATCCTTCGGTCGCGGATTGTAACAGCATCCGTAACCATCGGGAACGACTGGTCCGTAGCACATGAAAGAGGCTGATTTGTACGGTACCTTTAAATCACAAATGTCGATTATCGAACTTGTTCCTTTTTCAGCTATTTAATATTTAAATTTTTTAAAGATGGACTTTGCATTACCTGACTCGACGTTAAATTGAAATATGTGCTTCTGGTGTAGCTAACGTCCTTGTACAATTCTGGAAGCTCCATACCTTCGCTTTGAGCGATCATTTTTAAGCCGAACAAGTGCCGATCGACGCCTTGGCCCATCGCCGCCTACGCAAAGAGAAGGGAATCGTTAATTCCGTTGTTTAGCGCTAGAGCATTGAACAGCAATTAAAAGCACGCTATAATTCCAGAAATATCTCACTTGTCCAGCAAGTTCTTTGTGAGCGTTTATAGCTCTGATCATCGTTTCCTTCTTTTGCGCTTTGCTCTTGGAATTGGCGTCGTGAAGCATCATTCTCGCGAATTCGACCGACTCGATGCACGTGGATCTGATGCACTCGGTCCTAGCATTGATGAACCTTCGTAATGCGGCGCTCTCGTAATGAGCTGGCGGTTTCTCGTGTAAATTGTAGAAGGTCACCTGCATCGCTATCTGGATAAAACTGTCGGGGCTTAGTTTAATCGCCTTTATCGCGTCCGCGCCGAACTTGTCAAACGTAAAACACTCCATGTCTATGTTTCTCGAGAGACTGAAAAATCACGTGCGTCGCTACATTTTTAACTGACACTGGGGCATGATTGTAAAAAAATTATGTAATTTTTTAATTTTACTTGTCTACTGCATCAGTAGCTTTCTTGATCGCACGATCTGTCGCGTCGTTGGTCTCGAACTTCAAAAGCTCAGCTCGAGGAAAGTCCTTGGGGCTTTCACGCCTCGCACTGTTCTCCCTCGCCGATCTGGAAATTATTATTTGCTTTATTATTGGGCGAACATTTTTACTTTTTGTAACTTCATGCAAACATAATAATTATTATTTACATGTATTTTAATACATAATCATGAAGAACAGCAACCGGGCCACCTTCGCATGGACTGTGCTCGTATTCCATGCCGACGTAGCCATCTGCGGATACTATATACTGTAAAATATACATTTGATTATTTTAACTCTTGATTATTGTTGATACCATTTGAAATTTTTTCTTGTCTATCGCTTTATTAAATTAATTTATATCAAGGCGACTAATTTCTATCCGAGTTGAATGTTCCACCTGTATAGTTTTATCGTGCCACCTGTTGCCTGCATTTACGGAGCTGTCGAAGCCTGTCATGGCCTGAACCGCTCTAACGGATGCATTATTTTTTTCCCTGAACGCACCTTCCGGCATATTCTTGTCCAGACACAATACGAACAATGACGTCTCTATGTCTCTGATTATACGTCTGTTGTTACCCAATTCTGAAAATACACAATTCATGCACAGTGACAGATTCGACAGATAGTAATTAAAAAATAAGTAATACAAAAATGAGCTGCAAGAGACCTGAAAGTAAGCTGTGATCCTTTGCCCAAGTGTCTCTATCATTTCCACTTAAAATTCCGACGGGTTTCCCTGACACGCACGAACGATCAGCGATATCTTTTATAGCAGCCACGAGCTTAGCCTCGCTCAAAACGCCGTTCTCATCGACGACGCAAAGTTTGAAGAACTAGACAGGATGTATCCAGATATTTTTTTATTATTATATTATAATAAAATAAATATTATAATTTTTTCATTATTATATTATTATATAATAATTATCACTCACGTTATTATTGTTTATAATTATTACGTGTCTGGCTTCGTCTGTGTGCAAAAGTTTGTCAACTCCTTCATCAGGTTGCCTGTGAGTGCCAAGTACCATGCCATATGGCTGCATGTCGAGCGGATCATTACGGACCATTTCTTGCTTCATCTTTCCACTGATTGCACATGTGAGTGTCAGAAACATGCATACAATCTATAGAAACCCATAAATATATAATATAATCTATAGCAACCTATAAAATTCACCTCTTGACGATCTCATTGTAATCGCACACTCCAGCAATGAGACGTGCAGCAAACACGTAGATGTCATCTGGTCTGCGGAAGGTAACTGACGGTCCGACAGTTCCAGGACTGGAATTTATAATCGCCGGAGCGCGATACCCCAAGTACGCAGCTCGCAACCACCAGTCTTTCATCTAGAGACGAGTAAATACTAGTAGTAGAGCTACCCAACTGATACCGATCGATGAAATTCTATATTGATCCCTGCATGGATGCGACAAGTACCCAGTTGTCAGTATTCTGATATTTCTCCAGTAACTTGGTATGCAATCGAGGTCCAGCACCACCATCGCGTACAAATTCACCTACAATCTTCTCCGTATTTTCATACTCCTGGTCAGTCAGCAGCGGTTTTACAGACCTGCAATTTTGCCAAGTTATAAACAATGACGGTTACGTATTAATGCTCTAGAAATAAAAAGCGTAGATGTTTACCTTAAATAACGTTCCGCGGTCTGCTTGAGATCAGGCACAGGCTGCCTGGGAAGTGGTTGCTTATTGAGATTTAAGCTTGTTATGTATGGTGTGTGAATGGCTGTTGATGTGTGACGCAGCCCATTGTAGACCTGTTGATTCCATCGATATCTCATCGAAAGACACTTGCTTTCTTTCTAAAGAATAGATACACGTATTCTTACTTACTGTATACTTTGATACATTGGACAGCACTTTGTACATCGCTGGTTTCTCTAAAGAAGATGAGCGCAGTTCCACTGTGTTGCTAAAGAACAAAAATCAACAATGCTGTTAACATTTGAAAAATGCAATTACAGATAGCAAAAATAATTGTTAAATGAGGATCATCATCGAGATAAACAGCGAACGAAGCTCACAAAGTATGCTGCACTGGCATGTAACAAACGTCAAAAGATTAAAAATATCTCTGCAGGAAGGTGTCATTCATACGTACAGGTGCGCACACACACACACACAACCCACACACACACATGGACATGACTAAATTAAAGTATGCGCGGGATAAATGACCTGCGATGATCGACATCCTACCATTAAATCACTTCACCGTTTCATCGCACGACGCACGCACAGTGGTGAACGTTGGACTGATCAATTGTAATAATTGGCAAGATCGTGTCTGATCTGAAGCACTTAAAAATTGATTATAATATACGTACATGCCCATATGGTAGAAATTCTGCTCGCCGAGTAGAAGAAACACTGAGTAATAGGAGCGGTAACTGCCGCATGCAAATATGATTAAAGTTCAAGTTGCAGAACTGCAAATGTCATTGCCTGTCTTATCGCTGTGTAAATGCAAGTTACTCCAATCGTGTTCGATCAGAAGAAGCGCTTATCCGCGTTCGGATCACGGTGGTCGATTGAGTGGCGATCTGTAATAAACGATCACCACACATGAATTTTAATATCTATACTTAAAATATACCTGCTCAAAACCGGTTATTCATTTTTTCGAAACTGTCCACGGTTGATAGCAAATGTGTTCAATTGCTATCAAATTGAACAAAATCGAATGATAAATATATTTTCATGCAAGATCGATTATGTATTACATATATCTGTAAAATAATAATGTTTTAATATGTAGTCATATCAATAAAATAAAATTTGATTTGAAGCCTAATTTCATATAATAAATTAGTAATTTTTGTTGATTCATGCATGATTTATTATATAATAATAATCTAATTGGATATCGTACCACATCTAGTAAAAATTAGCTAGACTGTTTATATGAAGATTGTCAAGTATAAAAAGATTATTTATGTAAAGATTATCAAACACAATTCAATTTTCTCTCTTTTTTTTCGTACAATTTTTGTAATCAGTTTTAAAAATTCCCATCGAAAAACTCGAATTCACTAGATCCGGTTGGTTACTTCTCCGCCCTTTGAAGTTAATAACCTCTCTACATTTTGACTACTTTCAGGTTATGTTAATCGTATGTTTCGATCATCTGTCTGTCAAAGGCAAAATCTTGTAACTTTGGTAGCTTGATATTTCTAAGCAATTTGTGAATATCTTATAAAAATGGCAGATCCTAAATACGCCGATTTACCTGGAATCGTAAGTCCTTTATGTACCGTGACATTTATCGCATTTTCATGTATTGCATTATATGACTAGAGTGTAAGTAAATTATTTTATGTTACCCTACTTTTAATAAACATTGTAGGCATACGACCAGCTTGATGTTTATGAAACAAGCGATCTGCCAGAATCAGAACAAATGCGAATATACGAGGTAAGACACCATCACGTATCACGTGTACGTATGCTTGATATACTAAACATGGTAATTGACTTGTTTAGGAGGAACCTGACAGTTGTTGCGTGGAGCAGTTACACATTAGTGCGAACGAGGCGTTCAATAAATTTAAAGGCAAGCAAATCATCGGGAAGCCTGTTGATTTTTCGGATCGTGTGACTACCAAGCCGAGAACAGGATACAAGTAAGTTCTGCTGACTCGATCAATTTAAAATGATATACTTACCGCAACACATTTCCAGATTTGGAGATTGGGAACTCGTTAGTGAAGGTGAGAAGGAAAGTCCTCTGCAGAAATATCAACGACTGCAGTGCGAAGTTAAAGAGCTGTATGAAGAAGTAAACGAGATGAAGGTATATCGTTGCGTCATTATCGCGCTGCAAATATTTCCTGGTTTCATAAGTGACAACTGTGTACGTTGACAACTCTATTAATCACGCAGGAAAAATCTAAAGACGAGCAAGAAATTAAGTCCGCAAGTGAAATTATCTCTCAGGCGCAGCAACTAGAGAAGCAGCTGGTTTCCTTGAAATTGGAGGAGTGTCTGGGACCCGATGTCGTCGCGAGCTTATCAGATCCTCAGGGCACTACGCTCAAGTATGACTACTGAATTTAAAATCCGTTGTATCACATAAAAACTATTAATATTAATTAAATTAAAATATTAATATCGCACACTGACCGCAATTCCAGGCAGCTGGTATCACAGATAGAACTGTTTAAGCAGACCAGTGTCCCTTCGTCGAAATCGTCGGCGGAGAGCAAGAAGGCGGCCGACCCATTGGAACCCGGTGTCCTTAAATACCAGATGATGTACCTACCGGAAAAAGCGAGGATGCAGGAAGCCGCCAGGATCGCGCAGCTCGAGCAGAGACTCTGCTGCCTGGAGAATCTCATAGGCACAAGCAACGACAAACTTTCCAAGTTCTCGCAAGTAGGACTCGTCACGTCACGTCCGCCTTCTCATGCGTTTTGTACATGTTTTAAATGCATTTTATTTTCATAGAACCTGAAGAGTCAGGGCATAATGGATGCTGTGCAACAGCTAGAAGCGAAGGCTTCGCTGCTGGACGTCAATCAATTGGAGACTATTGAAACAAGGCTGGGCACCTTGATTTACCGGATGGACAGCATTGCGCAGAAAAAAGCGGCGGCGGAGCAAGATTCAGAGCAGGAACAGAAGGTAGTGTCTTCCTCATCTGAACGGTAGAATTGATATTGTAGTAATGCCTTGTTTGACGAAGCGCTTTCTTCTTTACAGATCTCAGAAATGTACGAAATAATGAAAAAAACGGACGCTGTGTCGCAAATATTGCCGCAAACGGTAGAGAGGCTACTGGCACTGAACGATATTCATCAGCAAGGTAAAATTTAATTTAACATAATGTAAGACTTGTGCGAGAATGAGTCTAAAGGAATACGTCGCATTCCAGCTGCCACCTTCAGCAAATCTTTGATGAGACTAGAAGAGCTGCAGGCGGAAATCTCGTCGGGGTTGGACAGCAACAAGTCCTTGCTGAAAGGCGTGCAGGAGAGTTTTGCCTCCAACATGGAAATCATAAAGGGCAACATAGCGTTGCTCGACGAGCGTGTTAAAAAACTGAAAAAGTGATCGAATGGAAACGCCGAAGCTAATTGAGAAGGCAGAAGCTAGATCAATTCCATTTCTTAAGATCGCTTTTTTCAGAACATTTATACTTCTATCATGTTAAGTTATTATTTAATATAATTTATGACGTTTATTTTTGATTCGCACGCGCAATTATGTTAGCATCGTTAATTCGCAAATACTACTTACGCAAGTACGATATTTAATCTCGATGATGTAGTTAAGGTAAAACAAGCTAAAATAAAACAGGAGCCTAGTAAATTTTTCTTGGTGTAATTCACAAGCGACGAATGTAACTTCATACACAATGTAAAGTATGGCAAACTGAAATAAACTGAGATTTCAGTAAAAAAAATCTTTCAAGTTTTATTGAACACTTGACATGTGCGACGTAATAAACTAGCTATAAAATAACTTAGTCGCGTCGATTCACATGAAATAAACGGTGGTTGCACAGTAGGTATGGCATATTTTTCACAATGATGCAATCAACTAGCTATGACTCAGTCGCGTATTTAATTCACATGAAATAAACGATGGTAGCGAAGAGTAGGTTTGGTATTTTATATTTTTCACAATAAGACAGTATGATGAAAAAGATTATATTTCTCTTTTTTTATATCTGTATTTCAGACCTTTAATTATAAACATCTTAAAATCTTAATTTCTGGAAGAACCACTTGTTTTTACCGTTCTTATACCTGAAAGCACGCAATGAGTGGAATCAGCTGTTTTGTCGATCTCGAATGCGACGCGTGAATTTTGCGACTATAATCGTGGAGCATCGTGTACGTACCTCTCTTCAAATTTGACGCGCGTCTGAAATCTAACCTTCTTGCGCTTCATCGGATCTTTCAGATCCTTGGGTGCCACTTTGTCCAACTGTAAATCAACTGTGTATCTGGTCGGCATCAAGTGGTTGTAATTTAAAACCTAAAATAATTCAAGAGACTGGAGATTGTTGTACAAGAAAGGAGGACGCTATTACGATAACGTAACAGAATCATCTGGATGAAAAACGAAAGGAAAATGAAGAAAAACATAAAACACTTACCTTAACAAATGGCTTGATCTTTGAACGCTTGTGTAATTTTCCCTTTCCCATTCTTTTATGAACCTTACGCGGGTACCGGTCGATACCTGCAACCATGGCATGTCCATACTGTTTCTCGGTCGTTCCATCGTCGTAGGTGCGCATAACGATGGCCTTCCTCCCTGCGTACCGGCCACTGAGGACCAGCACGACTTTCCCAATCTTCATAATTTTCACCATTTTGGTGATTCAAGCTGAAGATAAAACAAAGAATATGAGTAAGCACAGAAAAAGCAAATTCTAACTCAATACAAGAGTGAATTTTTCTGTACGATTCGAAGCGACGAATATATTGAGTTTCGTTTCTTTTCCTCAAATTATATTGAAATACTGCCAATGGAAATGTAAATATTTTGGAGGAAGCGTCACATAACCTATCACGTTACAGAAAAAAACTTGACGGTTTAAAAGAGATAAAAGGCAGTAGATTAACGATGTTACAGGAACGATATAAATGCAAAAATTAATAACAACCGAGGCACCGATCGGCAAATGCAACGTGAGTTTGATTGAGGTTAACTTGCTGAATGCCATCAAATATCCTCGAAAGATACGAGAAATCAAGTATTAGAAACGTATGAATAAAGATTGCAGTGCGAACTAATTACCGATCTGACGCGAATATAGTAAAAAGACTTTTCTAATTACTGATGTTCGCGGATTACATTACACGGTGACAAGTATCACGTACCTCACAGAATCTTGTACCGAATGAAAGGAAGTTAACCTTTCTTCGCCGTACGAGACCACAGAAATATAATGGTCGCTGCACACTGGACGCGACGGGCGATGAGCGATGAGCGATATCCAATGAGAGCTCTGCTAGGGATAGAGACGTTTGGAAAAGCAGAGCTCTCATTGGACGTCGCTCATCGCGTTCAGTGTGCAGTGGCCATGAAGCCTCGTGTCCACGATTTTCCATAAAAGCTGCAAGTTGATTGGCTACACAATTCTCGGATCGAGATCTCACACCGATTTCTAGCGTTGTGGACACAAGGCTTTATTCTTTTTTTTTTTTAGTTTATTTATAAGAGCTTCAGTGGCTAGGTTATTAGCGACCAATGTAGTTTGTTGTATCAATATACTTTTATCCATTTTTATTTCCCACATTTCGAGATCTCGGACCGATTTCGTGGACACAGGGTAAGAGTAAATAGATTTTTTCGTAGAGCACTTATATCTCTACTACCCGTGCAACAAGCAGACCTGTAGGGTTGCGAAGATGCAGGCTCCCAAGAAAGCCTGTTACCTTTTTTAGTTCCAAGCCTCCAAGGAACTCTACTACGAGCACGAGCCTCTACTCCTTCTTCCTCGAAGAGTAAGAACAAGTCAATAGCACGTAAAATCACATATTTTTTACTATACAAAACAATCTATTTATCTATTGCTATTCCATGGTTATTTAATGATGTATACAAAACTAAGTAAAGAAGAAAATTAGATCAAAAGTCAACAATCATTAATATTTAGATCGCCCAATAAGCGACGCGTGAATACGATATTCGATATTTTGCAACAGTACTTTATTAGACAATTTTATACATGCGCGATAGAAGTTTGTTCGATTCTTGTATATCTTTCATTGGAAAAAGTTACATGATAATTAAACAACTCCCGAAGATCCTTCGTCTTGATATTCAATGTTCAACATTAATTACCCTTAAAAAGCAATATAGAGTGCAGCAACTTTAATTACTCTACGAACTTCCGATAAAACGCATAAACTTCTTATTGAAAATTGTTTTTCAGAAATGTTGTAACTTTTTTCTAAAGTCTTGGATATAAATGTACATCGTACGAACAAATACAAACGCTGGCATATATTAATATACGATTTCTATTCAATATTTTATATTTATTTGAGTATATAAAAAACAGTAAAAGAAGCAATAATCAATAATAATCATAAATCTAGATAGGCATACGTATCACGACACCGACGATATTAATAATTTATATGCGAAAAATATGTTTTTATAGATGAATATTTTCCGCCATGCGTGTGATCGAGATATATCGCAAATGTGGGTCGTTGCTTCACGGAAATGCTGATTGGCCACATAAGTATCGTACGATTCGAATGCCTATTGTGCACAATTTCAAGTCGGTGCCTATTTCACCATTTTACTGCATTCAACGATCCTTGACATTCAACCGTTGAATTTCAACGGCCCACAATGCTACACAGCGAAGAATAATTTTCCCCGACAACCCAGTAAACACAAAGTAACAGTAATATATATGTTATGTTATAATTTCCCACTCAACAATGTAATTGTTATATAATACGTATGTTATGTTGTATTTATATTAATGAGTGGGAAATTATAACATAACATGTATATTACTGTTACTTTGTGTTTACTGGGAAAAGACGTAGAAAATATATAAGTGCAATGCAAACGTGAAAGTACAATGAAAGCCAGGTAAAAAAACGATGCACGCATTAATATAACATACAAAGGTAACCATTCACTATCCCCCCCGAGATCGTGACGTTTACATTGAAAATATTAATAATCGTTGATCCGCTTCCACGTTTTTCCCGGTTGGTCGAACGTGACGTTTTTCCAACTGCGCGGAAAAATAATTCTCGCGATAATTTATTGTCGCTGTCCGTTATTGTGCGTTCTCGATTAATGGCATACGCCGCTCGTTCTCTCTCTCGCCGGCTCTCCCTCTCGGCTTCCATTAGGAACAACATAAATCTTTCGCCTCTCGGAGAGCGCGTGGGCCGCATTTGCCTCGCGCTTTCAACTCGCAACCTGCAACAAGTGTTCCTAATCGATACCACACGGCGATTCCTTTCCATCGAACGCACGGCGCAACGCGAAGAAGTTCGAAGAAGGAGTTTCTTCATGTTCATATCGTCGGCGAAACGTGTCAGCTTCGCCTATGGTATATATGCTCGCCTCCCCTAAAGAATTAAGAGGCCAAACGATGCGCGTGATAGAACGAGATTATTGTTCGCGACCTCGTCGTCGTCGACCATATTTGCCGTGTCACTTTGTATTGCTCTCCTCTCTATTTTTCTCTCGCTATAACGATTAACATTCCATTTTTAACCCCTTCGGCGGCATTGACTCCATATGGCGCGAAAAATGTATGTGTCTATGTCGGCATTGACGCCATATGGCGTCCTTGTATTTTTTTCGATTGATTGGCCGATCTTCATAAAACTTAGTACCCAAAAGCTTTTTGGGTCGCTGAATACGAATCCATAGTCAAAATTTCAAAATTCAAAATGACAGATCCAATATGGCGATCAAATATAATCATAAAACCAAAATTTGTTCGGAATGTTATTAAATCTGATATCTAAGGGTTTTTGGGACTGATGAATACGAACCTCAGATCACAATTCCAAAATTCAAAATGGCGGACCCAATATTGCGGTAAAAAAAGCAAAATCTATCTGAGTGTTATGAAAACTAGTATCCAAGAATTTTTTCAGTCGCTGAATTTGAGGTATAAAATTGCAAAATTCAAAATGTCGAACTCAATGAAGTGGCACAAAATAAATAAAAACTTGTTTCACTGACTACGTTTTTGGATGCATCTTTCCAAAGATAGTTTGGGTTCCCAATTCTAAGATACAAATACTTATCAGTTTTTCAATTGTTCTTAGATTTGGTGTTTTGACCACCATATTGGATCCGCCATTTTGAATTATGAAATTTTGTATCAAATTCGTATTCAGCGGCTCAAAAACCCTTTAGATACCAGTTTTCATAACAAATAGATAGATTTTGGTTTTTTGACCGCCATATTGGATCGGCCATTTTGAATTATTAAATTTTGTACTTCAAATTCATATTTCGCGAGCCAAAAAATCCCTAAATACAAGGTGTCTTTAAAATCCGATTACTTTTTTTTGGGTGCCACCAGGAGCACAAACAGTGATATTCTGTTTGCCGCTGAAGGGGTTAATGCGGTATATATAATGGCATTGTTCAGCAGAAATTGCATTTTATTTCATTCGAAAGACCCGGTGATTTAATTCCTCGCTGGGTGTTCCTCTTTATTGTCGACGACGATGTCTGCTCTCTCTCCCTCTCCCTTTCTCTTTCTCTCTCTCTCTATTGTTCTACGTCTTCAATGGTTGTGCTACCCGGCGGCGCGGTGCAATCGATTTCAAAATCCGACGACGCACGCTCTGCGCGTCGTTGCCACCGTCACCACCGCCTGTTGTATCTTCTCCCCCTCATCGCCCTCCTGCTCGTCGTCCCCAGGTTTGTCAGTCAGTGCCATCGCTGCGGCGGAACCGGTGGCCGTCCGCGAGGACATGGTCCAGGAACTTGTGGCCAGTACCGCCAAGTGGTGATTGTCAGCTTTCTCTCTCTCTCTCTTTCTCTCGCGGAAACGGAAACGGTGGTGGCAGTGCTTCTCGGGGGCAACGTGTACGATGTGCTGCAGATTGTGAAGAAGCTGCGCTGCGTCACGCCCAGGTAAGGACAGACTCCACGTTTACACGTTCCACCTGTATATCCTTTTTCTCTTCTCTTTCAAATTTGTTAAATTTTGTACTGGATGTTTGAAAAACGGCTTTGTAATTGTTCTTGAAAAGATCATTTGCACTCTGTGCATATTTAGGATTTTTTTATGTTAATTTTCTTCTATGAATTTTCTTTAAGATAGATTAAGGTCGTGCGATTAAAGGGATTGTATCGCGACACGAGAACTCTCGCTCGTTTCTTGCCGGCTCGCAGCGAGCGCACGCTATACCGTATTCATATCGCATTTAACGCTCAACGTTCGCTGATTTGCGTATTTTTCATCACGCGCGTCTCATTATAAGGGCACAAACCGAACGCGGACATTTAACGCGAATCATGAAAATCGTTATCGCGCGAGTTTCCGATAAGCTGTTTTTTACGATATCCGAGAATAATCTGGGAGCGGAGAGAATTAAAACCGGATGGCGTAGCGGCGCGCAGATTGCCCAAGGGGATGTTAATTCATCCTCGAAGGGTGAACGCGACTACAACCTGATGCTTCGACTACGAGATATGTAAGCGATAACGCGTAACGCTTTTAAACGATGGAGTAGTGGACTGAAAGAAATTGTGAGATGAGAAGAGCAAAAAGATCGATCACGTGAGTTGCCAAAAATTTCGAATTTCTATTTTATTTTATACTTTTTATTATATCTTTTTAGCTATTGTATGATATAAAAAAAAGAAGAACTTAAATCATGCAATAAAATTGATTAAATGTGATCAAATAATGTCAGAGAATCGGTGAATCATTTTACGTAGCGCTTTTAGAACAATTTAGTTCACTGACGCGAGTAATAGCGTGTCCATTTTACCTTTTGTTAGATTCGCATTCGATCTAGCGCGGGCGCTGCACTCCAGGGCGATGCACCCAGAAAAATTCTTATACCTTACACTATCTCTAGAAACTGTTACCGCAAGTTTGATTGTACTTCCGTATTAAACAGTCAGTTCTCCAACTAACTTGAGCTTCACGTGACGTTTGTCTCGCGCATGTAGAAATAGACTTGCAAGTCGAAGGCCTGAAAATATCCCGTGATAATTCTTCGATCGTTGCCACTGTGTAACAAAACAATGTGATCGTTCAAAGGAAAAATATTTGCAAGACAGCAATAATTGCAACGCTCGCGAATTATTATCATCCCAGCTGTGGCTGAGGAATTTATCCTGTTAGGCTTCTGCAAGTGAAAAAGTGAGCGCCCGCAGGGGTGGATAAAATTCTCATCAAGCCATGACTAGAGCAGGGAGGGTAGCTTAAAGTGGTCTCGCAATTGCAGGAACATCTATGGGCCGTAAACGGTGGTGGCGGGGAGGTTTGGTGGAGCTGCTGGTGCTCTATATCCTCCATCATGCCGTTGTTCTGGCTGACGGCAATGTCGGTAAGTACGACGACTGAATATCATTATCCCGCGAAAGCGGGTATAAACACGAGTCATCCCCAGGAGTGATTTAACTCCTAACTGTCTCAGCGTGACTCCTTCGTGACTGAGACGGGAAGATGCAGTCGAAGTGATTGCATTTCCATGTAATGGAAAATGCTGGAAAAATACGAAGACGCGCAGTACCAGAAATTTCGTTCGCCACTCCAATCGACGGTTTTATGTATTTCTTCCCCGAGAAAATGTAAATCGTAATAATATTTGTTCAACGGTTTAATTTTGAATGAAAAGAGACACGCTTCTTTAATTTCAATTTTAATTTCAATTTTAATTTCAATACCGAGCTAAGTAAATTCTCGGTTATGTGGCTTCATTGAACTTCTGTTGAAGACTGCAGCTCCATGATTCTCTTTGGGAGTAGGTAATAAACGGATGAACCTCAGGTCTCTTTAAAGCCGATAAACAAGGCTTTAAAGTGACTCGGAAATATAACGTTTTATAGCGAGACACTCGATTTTCCGCTCGATAGCGTTTTACAACGAACCATCTGTTACGCTCAATCTCTAGCGCAATCAAGCAGAAACTCTTTGTATATAATAAGTGAAGATATGAAACAAAAGATGAGAAGAGAAATGTATTGTAATACAGCCAGTGGCGAGAGAATAATGTAAATCTAAATCAGTTAATGAGATAGTCCTGTCATCATGCTTTTGAATGATACGACGATTATTTAACAACGGTATCGCAAAAATAAACTTATAAAGTTTTACATTAAATTTCTTATATCTGCTTTTCCTTAAGCTCTGTGAAATTCTTAATCTCTGTAGATATAAATCTTCTTAAATCTATAAATATATGTTCTCTAACTCTAAAAGTTCATTTCTTGCAGCCTAAGAATTACATTCCCAATAACTGTTACATAAGAAAGATGAATAATATTTCTCTCTGATCAACCTTCTTTTCTCGATGATACGAGAGTCACATTGAAGTATTAAACATCGATCGCGCGGTAATAGTTGACGACGCCCCATTAAATTGCCACATGATATTACACTTCTACAAGCGCTGTGCTGTTTGATTACATTTATGAACGTGTATTTATCATCAACATGTCGGGGTTGCTAAATTAACGAAAGTGAGCGAATGCGTATTACATTTAGCACACATTAGACGCAAGGAATGTATCATTTTACATCTTCAAGAATACAATCATGAATACAATGATGATTTGAAGTCTATATAAAACTTGCACAATATTACGGCAGCAATATTGCGTAGTGGAAGGGATATTTAATTAATTAGCGCTAAACGACGTGAACAGGATCTGAAGAAACCCGTGGGCTCTCCTAAATTTAGCTTAGCGCGTATGGGTGTGTATGTGTGCGCATATGTCTCTTTTCAGAATAATAGCTCTGACTATTGAACAGAGAGAGTTAGCGCGGTCAAAGTTCACAGCTTTTTCAAAGTTCAGAATATTTCCAACTCGCAATACTGAATTGCCGATTGACGTCAACGGACAGCTTTCCTCGCTGAATATTGTTTGCGGTGTCTTTACAAAAAATCAAGATTACAGTGTCGATCTTCATCGATTTCTCGTTATCGTCCTCGCGATATTCCTCATCATACACACACACACACACACACACACACACACACACACACACACACACACACACACACACACGTGTATGCTCACCCTGCCGCTTTTGTATCTTGTATGGCAACGCATAGCTCGCCATAATCCTGGGGAAGGTTCGAGGTCGTAAAAAACACATAATACCAGAATCCATTTCTTTCAGTTACAGCTGAAAGAATAACTGCGAAGAACTTGTGTTGTTTTGTATCAATGCTTTATTTTAGTACCAATGTTTTAGAATCGATAGCAAGCATCGACGAAGAAAAATATCATTGAAGAGAAAAATTCCTTCCAAAATTCCAGAGGATTATTCTTTTCTTCATTCAATTTTCCGTGAAATTTATGATTTTTCAAACGCGTCGATCCTTCAACTCTATCCTGAAAGTTTTATTTGAGCGACCTAACAGGGAGCTGATAACGGCGTGTCAAACGAAGTGTGAAAACTTTAGCAATCTTGCGTACCTCCCTTATCCTCTAATTTGATGATATTTCGTCCTTTTGAAGAACGAGAGGGAACGAGCCTTCTCTCTTTTTCCCCGTGCATAGGCGTGTGTAGAAGAGGTGTTCGATTTTCGCCCACGGCAGCAACTCGACAGTTATCGAGCCGTTCATCCCACGCAGCCACCGCCTTCGCAAACTCTGACCTCTCTGTCGGATGCGCGTGACACGATTTCTCTCTCTCTCTCATTCTTCTATATATGTTACGATTCTTTGCTTATCTATCTTGTACTTTACATTTCGTCTCGTCTCCCATCCCCTTCAATCTTCATAATCGCTCCGCTGTCAAAGTACACATGTTTATTGTATGCCTCGGTGCTTGTTCTTATATTTTAATAATCTTTGTCGATCGTTTTGGGAACGCAACATACACGTATGCGAATATCTGACTCACCTGTCGAGTGCGGGGCCATCTCAAGCCCCTATTTATTCCACCCCAGCCGAGGCTATCTCGTGTAACTAAATACCCATTCATGGTAGTTAGGGTAGTATCATATTCCGGATGTAATGCGCGTAATGATGTTTCCTAATAATTAGAAGGTACTTGTTGATATCCGTGCAAGCGTATCAATTCAGCGAGTATAATACTATTCAGTATTTGTCGTGTGTAAATAAACGCATTGGCTCTGTTCATAATCAATATGGCATTACACGGTGTAAATCTAATTTAACACACTTAGTATACACATCTGCAAACAGTTACATAAATAGATTAATTCAATTCGTTGCGTTTGGAACACCGTTTCACCTTTGCTCTTTCGTAACTTGAATTTTGCAATGTGTGGTTTCATGCATTTTGCATTTCTTTCTTGCAGTCGTGGGTTTTCACGTTTTCATGTCAAACATTTATCCATTTATTTTCGCAATTAACAAGTAAGCAAATGTACGAGTAACAATTTTCTTCGTTGCTCGGCTTCCTTGTTATTCCAAGCGCTCGTGCTTTATAAACTCCGCCGCTATAATTTATAACTTGTCAGAGAAGTTGAGAGGTATCGCAAACATACAATTATATTATATGTCAAAAGAACAAATACGTTAACGTGCGAGCAACACGTGCTCGTCAATTTCCGTTTCGTATTTTTTTTTTGCGATCGAAGCTTTACACGCATACAGAACTTACGTGCGTGCTCCATTTAATCAGTCGGTCACGCATGAACTTCCACCCTTTAATCGCATAGGTATATGTCTTCATTTGTACCGGATATCACGTCAGTATCATCGATCGTACCTTCACGGTTCTCATCAGAATTCAATTCGCGTACGTTGCGTAACAAATGTGTGATAACGTATGCGACAAATAATTTACTATCGGCGACGAATGCGTGATTTGAATAATTTAGAGTTTCGAGAAACAAATTGAAATAGAAATCAAGAAAATAAATTCAGTGATATGAGGAATTAAAGATTGGAAAGGAAGGAGCTAATGCGATTACTTCTGCACGAATCCGCCTGTATTTCTCCCTTTTTTCCTATTACGAGATTGGATGGGATTTTTATATAAATTCTTTATGGAAACGTGTATATGCGTGTGTGTGATTGGAATGTTGATATCGAATATCCACGCGTTTTGCGATATACTATTATAACAGGTTCTCGTTTCTGAATTATTGACGATATTAAACGCTAAACGCGCCTACGCTATTCCAGGTAATCCGATGACAAATATGGCCCCAGATATTTTCAGCACGGTGCTATGTATTTCAACACATGTATTTCGCAAGAACTGACGATATGACACAATCATATCGGTCGATTGTTCGCGAGCGAACGCCCTCAAGGGCTACATCAGCTTTACCCACCTGTCATATTGTTTGCGCAGAATTAGTGGCGAAGTTATATTCGAATATGCGTGTGACGCAAATGGAACTGCGTGTGCACATCGGAAGGAAAAATAATAAATTAGTAATTTAATTTCCTTCATACATATTTGCGGAGCTATCAGACCTTTGTCATTGCATGAACGATTTATCTCGGCTCAACAGCGTAATCGTTTTGCTTTCAGGATGCCTTTTCAGCGAGAGCGTATGTGACCGCCAGGTGGAAAGGTGTTTTAACGGTAATAGCTCTGTGAAATTAATTCCAGTTGATAAGTTAATTTAATAATACGATACGATACCAGATTTTCCAGTTTTTTCTCTGTAGAGCTCTGTAGGCTCTTTTATTTTGCATCAGACAAACAGAATATTGAAAGTGAACTTTGTACAATACCAGATTTTCCATTTTTCTCTCTATAGAGCTCTGTAGGCTCTTTTATTTTGCAACAAACATTAAAAGTGAACTTTGTGCGATTCAGTAACATTTATTAATGACGAAACTGCGATGTGCAAGTGGAATCAATAGAATTTGATAACAATTTGTTTATATTATAAATACTTCTTTATTCTTTATTAATTTTCAGATCTGGCATTCGGAAAATGCATATCTCTATACACGAATTTAGGGAGCGACGATCTATACCAGTAAGTTCCTACGTCACGTACGCTATTACGTTCTTAAAATCGACAAAGGTATTCAGAGCGCTTATAAATTATTCTTGTTGGAATATCTCTTTGAAATGTCATTCCGATATACGTATTCAGCAGAATCGGATTCTCATTTCGATCGGTTACCTTTATCATCGGGTCGTCAAACGGTCTCCGGCTATTTCGTCTTTATTATCGTACGGCCACATATAACGTTTCGGCCCGTTCGAAGCACGGTATAAAGCACAGCAATAACGGACGCGCATTATTGCAGCGTGTACAAACTTACTCTGTCGTGCAGGTATAATCTCGACGCCGATGAGTTAGAGCTACTAAGACTGCAATTGAAGAGACTGGAATCCGACGGGTACAAATGGAGGCACCCCTTTACACAATGTATTATGCAAATCTTATTAGATAATCTCCGATATGGGTACGTTATTTCGCTGAATCTCCACTCTAAGCAGTTCATAATGAACGATTACATTGTTTATTATTAATTAAAATTTATAATTATACAATCAGCATAGTCCATTTTCTTTAGGAATCCCATGAAATATCGCAAACAGTACAATGTTGCTGAATGAAAACAAAATCTTTTCAGGCAAAACGATCTCCGTGATCTCTCTCTCTGCGACTATCTGAAGAAATCGCCTCTCGACGAACAAGATATACTTACTAATGAGGTCAGCATAAATCCGATTCACGTGTTTTTGTTCATTTATCATATCGCAGATGTGCATATATTCCCAGCCACAAGTCGAGAACGATAATTTCTCCTGGCAACGTTCTCGACCGGTCATGATTATCTTTAGAAAAATACTTAACTCTGCCCAATAATATCGCTCCGAGATAGTCAACCGTCATCGATTTTCATTTTAGGTGGTTCCAGCGGTCACCATACTAAAGATATCCCCGGACAATGAGAACTCCGAGAGTAATTTGGTCGACATCAATGATAAGTACGTCTTGTTGTGTACCTAAGAAAAAATATAAATGGGGAAAATGATAGAAGAGATTTGAAATTTACATGAGTCCTCTTCTTCTTTGTTTAATTTCATTGAATTTCGTTCAAGCAGATTACCGACTTTCTACGGCAAACAGGAGTTGCTGCCGTACGATCAGGAACTTGTCGGATCCGTTTACAGACCCGAGTACGTGGATTGGCGCAGCGACAAGAGTGATCGGGCTTCG
This sequence comes from Ooceraea biroi, assembly GCF_003672135.1. Lineage (NCBI taxonomy): Eukaryota > Metazoa > Arthropoda > Insecta > Hymenoptera > Formicidae > Ooceraea > Ooceraea biroi. The sequence goes on from NC_039509.1 coordinate 10,768,749, forward strand.
ATCAACAACGAGAACGAGTACGAGACATCGCTCACTGATGTGGACGAGCAATCGTATCCACCCAGGATACGTCGGTACAGCTTCATCGACAGCTACGGCAATGATATCAAGGACGCCTCGAGAGATGAGGAGTCCTACGAGGATGACGACAACGGCAATGAGAATCTTAACGATGAGGCTCTTAACGATCCGCTTGCGCCCGATAAGCTCGAATTCCTGAACAAGCATGTACAATTCTGGAACAAGCACGTTCAACAATCCTTTCCCGATTACCCATTGATGAAACCCACTGACGACGATGACGACGAGGGGGACGAGGAGTATGAGAAGGCGTTCTCCAGGAAGTACAAGCACTGGAAAAACCTACCGCTCCTCGAAGCTGACTCTGCAGGACAGGATAATGCGAAGAGGACGGTGATCAGGCACGACGAGGAGGATCTCGATTATGAGAACGGCAATGAGGAGACCTCGGCGGAGGTCGAGAGACTCGACACGGAGGTGCCTCTGGAGATGAACGGAATCTATACCGAGGGAGGGGTCGTGCGGCCTTCGAAGCACAAAGCTGCGCCCGACGGTGAGCTTGTCTAAATAGATTGGCTGAGGAGAGGCGCCGTTCTGTTCAAGCTGACGTAAATCTGATGCAGGTACTTCGTACGACGCGATGCTCGACGATGACTTGAACACGCTGCTGTGGCAACGAGAGCTGGCTGGCTTCAAGCGCAGGGAACGCCTGGATGTTAAGAAGCCCGGGCCGCTGTTCTCGACGAACAATTACGCGTTTAAAACCCAATCTCCGGCCGGTAAGCACGAGGCATACGTCCTGAATCTATCTGTTTAATCTTCGCTTTGCGATAGATTTGTTTCTAATTAGTTTTTAACAGCTTTTCGTTGAGTTGATAAGATCGGTAATTGCCATTTGAGTTTATTGATCTCTATGAGATTTGCCTTTCCCCTCTAGCTCCCCTCGAGAAAGATTATTCCGAGGACAGTCAGGATGTAAGTGCAACTATATATGCTTAAACTCGCGCTGCTAAACTTTAGACATTACATCAGCATCGTATTGTAGAATAATGAGATATACGCGCCGTTAACGAAGAAGGAACTGCGCGGTAACGCGTACAAAGCGCTCGACGGCTCGTCAAGAGCATACAAAAACGTCGATCTGGATTACGTCTATATCGAATTCGAGCAAGAGTTCCACAAATGGCTCGAGGGGGAACACGTGGTCGCTAAGGTAGAATAGAATAGAACAGAAATAGTTGTAAGTTATAAAAAGCGTAGACAAAGCGGATCGTTTAATCGTAAATGAAGCATTGTGAACTTTACGTGAACTTTATTTGAACCCTCAGGTGGAAGAACTTTTAGGATTACCATCTGGCACGTTGAGAGACATACGAGTGGGCCGCGCGGAAGTGACGTTCAAAGTCATTCAGAATGACAGAAACTACAATGCCACCGATATCGCTAAAAGCATTGGTACGATAATTTACGTGTCATGGATATAAAATATCGCGTAGAATGTCAGGGATTGTTCGCGAAAGTGAGATCTATCGTATTCCAGATAACATTCGCGGCAAGCTGCAAGATGCGTTAGGAGTCAAAGTCATCCGAGCGGGCATCGGCGATAAGGTTGTACCATCGTAAAGACTTCTCCGTCAGATCAGCTGATCTCGCATAACGTTTATCGGCACGCATAAACGTTATTCTAATTTTCTCAAGACTCGAGACAAGAATGCGTCTTCTTGCAGGCTAAATTACCAGCCACGCTGGAGGTAACCAGGGAGAGCGAGATGAACTCGAGTCTGTTCGGAGCGTTGGTAGCCGCCGGAGTTGCAGCCGCAATCGCAGCCGCGGTAGTCACGCTGGTGATCGCGCGTCGTCACGCCAAGTGTCGAGCGAAGCTCGCTGGACTGGCCACCCCGGATCCGGAAGCATCCAAGGATTATCAGGACCTGTGCAGGGTGAGAATGCAGGCAAAGCAACCGACCGAGAAAGTGGAATCGCCGCGCATAACGAGCCTGTCGCGCGAGAGTGAGTCTAACAATTTACCCTCCAATCGCTCCAGCACGTCCTCTTGGAGCGAAGAGCCCACTCTCTCCAACATGGATATATCGACCGGCCACATGGTTCTTGTAAGTATAATCAAGGGCAGAAGGAGAAGAAAGAAAAAATATAAAAATTATAAATGTATAAAATAAATATATAAAGAATTATTATTTTATTTTATAATAATTTTATTAGCTTTATATATATTGCTAAAACTATATATATAATTTAAATTTAAACCGAAATGTAGCTATAAGAGCACTATAATGTTATTTAAAAAAAAATTAATATTTAGTTAATCTTTGTTACATTTTCAGTACTCCGCATTATTTATTACCGATTAATTCCGTAAAACTATATCAAAATTCTGTTTGCAGAGTTACATGGAAGGTCATTTGAAAAACAAGGACCGCCTGGATCAGGAGTGGACAGCGTTGTGCGCGTACGAGGCCGATCCATCATCCACGGAGATCGCGGAGAGCGAGGCAAATATCAAACAGAATCGACCCGGCGCGGCATTACCCTACGACCATTCTCGAGTGGTTCTGAACGATCTCGCGAACGCCAACAATTCCAACTACATAAACGCTTCCACGATCGTAAGTGCTTCTCTCGCTCGACTTTTGACGAAACTGCATTTCGTCACCTTTTGCATCCTTTTAAAATTTATTCTTCCTTCACTTTTTAAAGTAGATGTGTCTCATGTCTATTTATATCAATCCATAGAAAAATTATAAATTTTGACGCAAGAGAATATATCGTATTTTAATATGCGGAAATGTGACATATATATATATATAGAAAGAAAGAAAATTCTCCAAGTGCCAATATTTGCGCATGCAACTGGTAACTCTTCCTGTAAAAATAAAATAAATATTTTCGTTTTCACGATAACGTTGCTGAAATACGTACGACATTCGGTTTTCCGGCTGCCACATCGCAATATATGTAGAAGTCGGTAAGTCATAGTCGACGGGCATGCCAATCGTTTGATCGTTTGAAGATCGCAGGACCGTTTCTCGGCTCCATCTGTAAGACTAACGCTTGCCGTAGATATTTTTTTTAGTGCATCGTAATCGTAATGCAGTAAACTGTAGCATGTTTATCGATAAGCAAGCCTTGTGTTTTTTACCACTGCACAGTTGGCCAAGTACGACCGTATTATTTATCTGACAAACAAAAACTCGTAAAAAAAAGGCACGCAGAAGCAAATGGCAGCAGAATTTTAACAGCTTTCTTGTATGAAAACACGCGTTTTTCGGGGGATGTTCCAGGCTTTTCAACTCAAGAAAAGTAACATCGCGCGGCTTTTGAGGCACCAAGTGTGAACCAAATCCACCAGGTTGATCAAAACTTTTGTTTCAATTGATTGACAAGTTCAAAATCAGAGAAGAGAGAAAAAAGAAAACGAATCTTTTGATCAATCTGATCTTGTCGTTTACGGTTTCGAGCGCTTGTCGAGTTCCTCTCGCCGAGATTGCAGCCGTATAATGTCTCTCGTGCTTGCAGACGGATCACGATCCCCGGAATCCCGCTTACATAGCCACGCAGGGACCACTACCGCAGACCACGGCTGATTTCTGGCAACTAGTTTGGGAGCAAGGTAGCGTGGTGATCGTGATGCTGACACGGCTCACTGAAGAGGGTCGGGCCATGTGCCATCGCTACTGGCCCGAGGAGGGTTCGGAGCTATATCACATCTACGAGGTACACTTGGTGTCGGAACATTTCTGGTGCGACGATTACCTGGTGCGCTCCTTCTACTTGAAGAACCTGCACACCTGCGAGACCCGCACTGTCACGCAATTCCATTTCCTGTCCTGGCCGGAGGACACCGTTCCGTACTCCACGAAAGCTCTACTCGAATTCCGCAGGTTAGAGAGTTGATCCAGGTTGACCAAGTTGTTTGATGTTATTGCCAGGACTTGTTCGAAAAATAATTACATGATTTATTGCATTGTATTAATTAATTATTATAGAGATTATTAGGAAACTTACAACGCCCGAGAATTATTCTCCGTTTGACCTTAATCTTTCATTTTTTTTTTCCAGGAAAGTTAATAAATCGTACCGCGGCAGATCATGCCCGATTGTAGTACATTGCAGGTAAGCGTCTTCCATATCGCCTACATTAATCACAATACGATGTTATTGTTATCTCATATCCTTATCCTTGCAGCGACGGAGCTGGACGAACCGGTACGTATTGCTTGATCGACATGGTCCTAAACCGTATGACGAAGGGAGCGAAGGAAATCGATATCGCCGCTACGCTCGAGCACATCAGGGATCAGAGGCCCAACATGGTTGCTACGAAACAGCAGTTCGAATTCGTCTTGATGGCGGTGGCGGAGGAGGTACACGCGATCCTCAAGGCTTTGCCCGCACCTTCCACCGAGAAACCCGCAACGGCGGTGGCTACGACCAGCGGTTTCGTACCGGCTGCGAAATCGGAGCAGTGAAGCTAACGCTGCGACGCGAATTCAACCGTGAGCAGTATAAAAAAAAGTCTGACAACTCTCGTTCGGTTCCAATAAGAATTTTGCCGTTTCTTCATATTTATTTTGTTTCAAAATTGTGATCAAGGTCTTAGTTTCCAAAATTGATTCTTTTAAGGCTCGGATATCATTTTTGCAATTATTATAGAGGAGGCCCAGAGGTCATGCTACATCATGTGTCATGTCGATCGATTATTTTCTACTGCTCAGGGGTTAAAATCGTAGTCGAGGAGAGGAAGATAATTCCATTGATTTCGATGTGTCACGGGAAAGCCAAATACTTTTACTAGCTGTTTACCATGATATACCCTACCGGAGTGAAGAATGATCGATCGGATTTTCCGTTGAACTTTTCTACACGCTCGATACTTCTCGATTGCATACACACACACACCCTCGCTAGTTTAGAATGCACCAGTTGCCGCCGCGAGCTTCTTTCGTACTCCAAAGTTGTACTGTATCTCAGAGCGCGGACGAGGAAGAGACGAGTCGATTTAAACTTCTAGCACATAGACGCATAATCCAGAGTTTTAATTTAAGTGCAGCGAGAGGCGGGCAAGTAAACGCGGGAGTCGGCTCTCGGGGGCCCGAGCGAGTATATCTACAATTAAGACAGCTTAAAGTATAAATGTGGTGCATGATCTTCTGTTCTTTTCCCGCTACTCTGTGAAGATGGTACCCTTTTATTACGCTCGACACTTAATCGCGTGCGTCCCTTTCTGCTCATTCAGAAACGCGGCCTATTTCAAGGGTCAAGTACCTGTAAAGTGCAGACAGACAGACAGACACAGTTGCTACTCGAGGCACATACGATATATATCAACGACTGAGCTATATTTACAGTTACTTATACTGTGCGATCGATCGGTGATACGACGGAACATTTTATACTAGTAGAGTTTACCTAAGCACGTCTAATGTTAAACGCGGCCGGTCGCGGCGATCAGAAGTTTGTTTAACCCTAGCTTCCCACGCGGGGGTACCTGGAACCCCGAGTAAAATAAAGCGATTCACGATTTTTTAATGTGATTTTTTCAGAAGCGAATATTTTACAAACTTCTTTCTTTTTTAAATTTTTCCATGCATATTCCTCGATGCGCGGTGATGAAATCAAAAAAGTGATTAAAAAAATCAGTTGAGCTTTTTTTTATTTTTTTTAATAACTAAATGTACGACGTGGGGTGGCCTGCACCCCAGTGTGGGAAGCCCATGAAAATTGAAAGTTTATGTGGGAAGTTAGGGTTAACGCGAAGGATTACATACAGTATTATTATCCACTGAATTTGGGGGTCAGATTGACGGTGTTTGGCGTTAAACATGCGACGTGAATACACGAGCCAGCACTTTTTTTATTGCTTGTCGCGGACAAAGTATTATCCTTCACACACATATACACAGGGTGTCCCGGGTTTTAACCGACAAACTGCGGGAGCATATTCTACTAGTGGAAATAAGAAAAAATTCTTATATCGAGTTTGCTTAGAAATGCTTTATTACAAAGTTATAAACCAATATTGAAAAGAAATATGAGATAAGTAACAACGGAACATAGTGTAGAATTTGGAGGGTCGAAGATGTTTATGTTATGTGTATTCACATGTATTCATGTTCACTATGTTGAAACGATTCAGTATGATTGTTACTTTCACAACAGTAGCTGTTAGATTTCAATCGTCGTGTGAACTAGCAATTACTATCAGAATGCCAAAAGTGTTTTCAAATGAGGAATACACTGATATTCATTTCGTGTACGGATTCTGTGACGGAAATGCACGAGCTGCCGTATGAGAGTATCAACGTAGATTTCCTAACAGGAGAGTACCAGATAGATTTAAAGCAACGAATTACTAATTCAGTTACTGAGATGCAACAAAATTTTCAGGAATGTCGTACTGTAACAAATTCTGTACTACGTCGATGTCTAGCTTGTATCGATGTGCAAGGACAACATTTTGAAATGCGTCACTAAATCATTGCGTAGATAATTTTTATTTTTGTGAAAAAATCCGTTGTTACTTATCTCATATTTCTTTTCAATATTGGTTTATAACTTTGTAATAAAGCATTTCTAAGCAAACTCGATATAAGAATTTTTTCTTATTTCCACTAGTAGAATATGCTCCCGCAGTTTGTCGGTTAAAACCCGGGACACCCTGTATATATATTGTCTTTCGTAGACGAGGAACTGTATGGAATATTCGTGGAACTGGGTCCATGTAGGACACAATGCATCGGATTTTAATACTTTATTAGAATCGTACATGTCACTGGCTCAGCACGAACGTAGGTACGTAATTTCAGTTATGGAGCACTCACAGAGCAGTTTTAGCTTTTGCTAACGTAATTTGCGCAATTTGCGTGCACACGAATTTAATTCTATTGACTTCTACGTGCCCTTCAAATAACGTGCTTTAAAATAGCTTTAAACGGATGGACGAGCCTCTCAAACTCTCGAAACTCGTAAATAATAATCAACCTAAAACCAATCAGCTAAGTCAATTCTGTGCATAATACTAAATACACGCGTAACGAAATGTGAGCACAAAGTTACTTTTAGCAGGGTCATTTACGGTAGATTGAAGCAACTTTATAAAAATCTCTCTTTCTCTCTGTATATTTTATATATTGTATACTTTTAATTTATTTTTTATGCATTTTATAGTTTATATAATATTTTATATATTTCTTTCGTAGACAAGATAAACCATTTTATTATGAAAGTATCAAGTATACGCTTTTATTACTGTAGAGTTATCAAAGAGAACGTATTTAAATATACGTATGAAGGTGCGAGTGATCGATCGGACAGCCAAACTATATTGTACCAACTCACGAAAAATGCGTATACTTGCACTACGGGATAATCTGGCCGATCGTTGAGCAAGATTTCATTTTTCGGATACTTATTATAAACGAATTGATAATACGAAACTTGATGTTCTAAAGTATCGTATGTGTGCGAATGTTTCGCTAAAAAATGTAGCTTGATAAACGATGTTAAATGGTGCAAATCGTATACGTAATTATACATGCAGATGTGTTACGTTAGGATTTATTATTATTATTATTTAGCGATTAAGCTCTTATTACTGTGTGTAAACTCTTGTCACCAGGTATATTGCTTTCTAAAAATGTATTTATATACACACACACACACATCTGTAATATTTATTTAATTTGTCAAGAAATATACGTCAGAAAATTAAGAAAAAGATAAATTTCAGTTTAAGTATGTTATCAAGTCAGTGATACGATTCAAAATTACTGTTTCATGAGCCTATAATTGATTGCGTGACTTTAACATTATTTTCACGGGAATTTTAGAAGGAGGTGGTCGGAGGGGAAGGGGGACACTGATGTACCTTGAAACTGTGTCAAACTTTGCTTGATCACCGCAACTAAGTTTGATTAGCCCTCTTTAGCACCGATTCACAGAACAGATTCTATATTTTTATGTAAAGGAATGAATCTACGTATTAAAAAAAAAATTAAAAATTATATAGTTATATATAAATCTATACTATGTTATCCAAAAATATAATACTATATACATGTTGTAAAATAATAAATCTATGTTCAAGCCATGAACGCGTGTACACTCTCTCTTATCCACTGTAACGTCACATAGTAAGCATCGTGCATGTTTAATGTTTACTCCCATCAAACTTTATTAATAAATAGTGCCAAAATGCATCTATTTACAAATCAACAATACATATAACTCTATGTTAAATAGAATATTATGCATTCTATTTTATTTCTATTTAATTTATCGTTGATGCATTTCAGCTTTTATCGATATGTACTGGACGGTGTATCAGGAAAACCCACATCCCAAAAACCTTTAAAGAGAAAATTTACGCGTTACATATATAACATGTTCATAATTTTATACGTGGCGTCTCCTATAAACAAAACAATATTTAATGTTACACAAACCTTCTGGTGTCATTGGCTCCTCATATTTCTGTCGGTGTCGCGAGCATTGATTCTTCCGTTTCTGCAGTTCTTCCTTCGACAACGTCAAGTTCTCGTAATACTGACAGATCAGAAACATCTTTTTATTGAAACAAAAAGTATTTGCTGGTTGCAATAATAATAAATTGCACATAATTTATTATAATTATGTAATTATTTATTTAATTTTTATAATTAAAATTGCACATTACTTGTTTGCATTCCCAGCAATCCCAACCATCTAGCTTTGCTCTGTCAGCTTTGCAGCGCATATTAAGCTGCTGGGGAACATCTTTGCGTTTTGGTGGTCTAGAAATTAAAATTTCGTTAAATATGCAAGGAAATCTCTTCAATGATTGTATATATATGTATTGAATAATATTTACACATTAAACTTATCCAGCAGTATCTTCTTTGCAGGTGGCTGATTCTCCGTGTCATTCAAAAGTCTGAAGTCGCTTGCATTGCTTTTGTTTGCAGCTTGTTCTGCAGGCAGGTAGAATGTCTCATCTTCATATACAGGATCATTCAAATTTAGCATAGTATTTGATGCTTTATTTATCAAGTCTGGTGGTTTTTTCTTTTGAGCTTCTGTAGACTTTGTAATCTGCACATCCGTTCTGTTAAACATTTTTACCGGTGAGGAATTGCTTACGTCGACTTTAGTCTTTAGTGCATTAGTCATAGTAGTCACAGATCCATCATTCTTCGTTTCTGCAGGAATATCTTCAAATGGTAATTCAAAATCCTCGTCTTTTATTATTATCAGTGCGGCATCATGACATCTGCTTTTATCTGGAGACTTTTTTTTCATTTGCTTCACCGGAGTTCTTCTTTTGAGTGCTAAGCGATGCTTAATTTTCGATTTAACGTTTCTCTGCGTGGGACTAATTTCTATCACGTCCTCCCAAGTGTCATCGATGTTCAAAAGATCACTTTCCGGAGTAACAGATACTTTCGCTGTAGAGAGATTCTCCTTCGCTGGATCCTGCTTTGCTCTTAACGATGTATCGACTGACTTTACGTTTGATGATGATACTTTGCGTTCATGTTTAACGGGAAATACGAGTCGCGATTGCGTCAATCTCTTGCCGTCTGGAAGAAACGTAGTTTCTACATGGTGCGCCGTGCTGATGTCTAATTTTTTGTCACATTTCGAAAATAATGCTTCCATGTTGCAGCGCGTTTTCGTATCTGACATCGCTTTATTACGTTCCTCTTTAGACAACTGCGGAGAGTTCTTTGCAGAAGTACTGTTAATCCTCAACCGTGATCTGGAAAATACCGGACTCTTCGGCACATTATTGTCCTTGTCTCCGAGCTGATATTTTGCGCTTGACAGGCTGGCCCATGTATCAGAATTAACGGGATAACTGGTATTTACCGTTTTCAGATCCAACAATGATACACTATCACTTTCTCGCACAAAAGGGCAGCCATTAACGTCTCTCTGCGGTGTTGATTCTTTTGTCTTCACGCAAGATTCGTCAGCTTTCACTTGAGATGGAGGAGAATGCCTACAATACGGTACAGTGAATAGTAACTTATGTTGGATTACGCTCTTGTTATCGTAAATTTTAAGTAACAGATTTTAATATAACTCGTGAAGATAAAAAACTTACATATTACTCTGTTCATATTTCTTTTGTAGCTTTAGATAATCATCCCACAAATCTGTGAAATAAGAAAATTGTCTATGTTAATTGTATGAATTAGTTTTATTGTTATATTTGTTTATTATCTAGATAAATAATTGCAGAATATTAAAGTGTTTTAAAGTAAATATTCGCGCGTTTAAATATTTAACTGGCGACTTGTAGCTTCATTCGGATGATTGACAATAATGCCAAAAATATTTCAATTCAAATATTAAAATTCAAATATTAAACAACTTAATTTAAATGTTGTTTCCGCGCCTTTTTCTTAGTTCCTTCTATCCTTCCCAGAGGGCAGAAGTATCCGCGTAAAAGTTTCGAAAGTTTTCATTCACATAAATTTATATAAATAACTTCAAAATCTACAAATTCGACGATTCCAAAACATATGGATTTACAGAAAATATTACAGAAATTGCGTCACTTCTAAAATGCTCCAATTTCTGCAACGTTTGACATAGAAGGAAAGTGTGTTGTGACAGGAGTGTATAATATAATAATAATGACAACGCGTACTTACTCCGATAATGTTCGAATGCCTGTTGCAAGATTTGCACGTAGTTTTCTATTGCTGCCTTCGCGTTTTTTTCGTTTGGCATGGAATAAATAAACGGCGGAAGCGATGGCATCATTGCGAACAAGTCACACTTTATATACCGTATATACCGTTTCGGAGCGACACGTATTTGCGCGTTTCGGAGCAACACGTGTCTCCTGATTCACCAATCTACCTATATCAGATATCTTGAGAAATTCGTGAATATAACTGATCGAAATATAAATGCGATGTTTATTTAATTTGTTGTCGTCCGATTATCTCTCCTTACTTGCATGTTGCGATCCGCCATAACTGGCCGTAACGTTCACATCAGTTCACATGGTTCACTCTGTACGGCATGAAGTACAACACAAAAAACCAATTCAGGGCTGTCTGCTTATGGGCCTTAAAATTCTAGGAATTTAAGCTGAACTTTCGAAAATGTTCTAACTGACTCAAAATAAATATCCTGAAATTAATTTTTACCGAGACGAGAAAAATAAAGACAAAATGTTCAAATAAAAATTAATGTATAATGGCGTGGGGGGTTTTCGGAAGTTTATCCGCTCTTTTTGAAGAAATTGAGACTTCATTTAGAAAAAAATAATAATTATGTCAATCTTCGAAATATTCCCCATCATTTTCTAATATTTTTCTGTCAACTCTATCGGGCAGACGAATTCCCCCTCGTAAATGAGAAGATAAATAACGGCTCAGTTTCTTCAAAAGGGGTACCGAATTAATTTGCGCACCTGATATAAAAAGGTGTATAGAAGGTGCTGAAGCATTCGTGTAGCTTCAGCCGTTAGCTTCCGACCGTCTCGACTGAATGAGCCTCGAGAGATTTTGCTGTCGATATTTTTATTATATATCCTTAGCATATAAGTATGTACATTGTACACTGTAGATACGTCCGTAATAAATAAGCGCTAGTATCTTATATAAAAAACCTTAAGCAATAAATAAATATTCACATTTCTCAGCGTTACCGCCGCCACCGCGAATCAACGCTTCCCGCTCGCGGAGCCGCGTGGTTTCTCTCGGAAAATAAATCCCTCTCTTCCTTCCGTGAGACTACAACAAAATGCGATCCCTCGTTAAGAAGACCTCGAATGTCACTAACAAAAGTCCCCCTTTTTTTTCTCCGCGTCCTTCTCTCTCGCTCTTTCCTTTTCTAACGAAAAATGAACATTGAAAATCGAGCTCCAGCTTCGGATTTTGGATTTCTACATTCACAATATATTTATAAATTGTAATGTATATATATGTATATACACGTGTGTATCACAGATCTTTCGTAATGATGCGGTAAACGAAAAACGTGAGAGAACACTGCCTTCTTGCGCGCGATTCACCGAATAATAATAATAATGTCTCCCGAAACAATCTCTCGCATCCCATATATACCATATTAATATATAATTCCAGTGTACACTATATAACGACTATAATACCGTCGTCATTTTGGGGGGGGGGGGGGGAGAGAGAAAAATTGTATATCCTAATTAAGTATCTGGTCGCATATCGTACAATTATACACTGAGCGTGCACTTACGGGTTAACGGAGTGATAATAACAGAAGTCTATAAACAGATCAACCACATGGTCATACCATCTTTCTCATCCTCTTTCACCCTTTCCCTTTTCTCTCTCTCTCTCTCTCTCTCTTTTTCTTCCTCTCATTTATTCACTCGCGCGTCGTCACTCACACACACCCACTCGCTTACTTGTTTTCGGCCTAGCATGATTTAAAAAATAGCGATTTATAGATTCCTTCTGATTTTACATACTCATTACACGGTTCGCGGCGGGTCGCGCATTGTGCACGAGTCATTATTATTACGAGCTAAACGCAGATTGCTGCGAGGAAGTCGAGGGCAGGAAAAGGTTCTGCACCAGATTCGGCTGCACAGGTGGTTTACTTGACGGCGCTCGCCCGACAGCCGAGGCGGGGCCGGTGGGATTGCAGGAGCTGTCCAGACCGTAGTACGACATGAGTGCCGACAGCGCGTTCCGGATACCGGCGGTGGCCAGTTGCGACCATCTCCCGTGGGAGCTGACGGCGTCGTCGCCCGCGTAGACTGCATGCGCGTCAAAATTACTCGGACCGTGCGGCACGCTCGTATCTGCAAAACGGATGCAATAATAACAAAAATATCGAGAGAAGACTGGGATTAATTATTGGTGATGATGATGATGCTATCGCAAACCTAGTATAGGCGGGTTCAGCACAGGCAGATGAGGATCCAGCTGTCCACCAGGTCGGGAGTTCGCGATCAGACGAAGTTCCACGCGTAGATCGGACAACAGCTGCGCTACCTTGGGATCGCACTGTAACACATTACGTAATTAATATTAAAAATTGCGTTACCTCACTGAAGAATATAACTTGACGATATAAAGTGTAAAAAAATATATCTTTAATATAAATTTATATTTAATATAAAAGATAAAAAATTTGACAATCAAAGATACACAGGAATGTGATAATTTCTTTGCTCAGTTTTACCTCACTCTGGTCTAGTCGAAGCGACAGAAGATCGTCGACCCGAATCGGCTTTCCCTGATTCAAGGCGTTGGTGAGAATCATCAATCTACGGGCGAGAGTATCCTCCACACACATTTCCAATGATTGATTATCCCCCTTCAGATTCGGCTGTGGTTTAACGGGCGATGAACTATTGAAGAAATACGACGGTGTTGATACGACGTACGGTCCGCCCTGATTAAACATATTATCTTCACCGTAATGGGTCTCCGCACCGAGTCTGCTCGGGTGCGAGTTATAGCCTGCTTCCATCTTTAGTCGTTTAGAAGACCTGCAACACAGGCACAGGCCAAATATTGAGAAATATGAGAACACGGGTAAACACGAGATTAAAGAATGGAATGGAAACACAACGTTTCCCAACACAATTTGAACGTAATAATGAGTTAATTTGCTTATATGAGTTAATTTACTTGAGAGAAAATTTGTTATGACTTTTGAACGATGAAATTGACAATGTACCCTTAATTTGTAACGATAAAATGTCTATTACCCATCAGAATAAAATGCTATTTGCTATTTCCAACAATTTAAACATTTAATAGTCTAAATAAAGGCACAATGAGAGATCATGCAGTTAATAAACTCTACGCAAACGTGTTACAGTAGCCAATCTAATGCACTAATTATAGATGCACATGCACATATTAACGTAGACACGTATTTGTAACACTTTACTTATTATCATTTATTACTTTTAAGTAACAGTCGGTTATAGTGCGAGGAAGAATGATATAGTACGTCTTCTTCATTGTGATTTGATGCATCGTTATCGAATCCTAATTCATGTAAAACAGCATTGCAAAGCGATTAGATTATTATCTCGATTAGCCAAGCTTAAGCACATGAGTAGTTATATGATTCATAAATTTTGGTCAAGATGAGTCAATTGGACACTCTGGGCGTGAACACGTATTAAGATTTAGAACTTTCATTACCTATTATATATTCTTTACAAGTGCTACAAAATTTGTCCGTCTATTATTCAGCCGCAATTATATTATCTCCTGAAACATAATTTCCTCCTATTAGACGTTACGCCAATTACGTCCACGTACATGATTCTGATATATAATAAACAATTCTGGAGCTGCAATATTATATGTCGTTTTCTACGTATTCCACAATCGTACATAGATTCGAGGTGTACATGTGTGTGTGGCATGTTTGTGATTAGTACAATAACAATAATTTTCTAACCGTTATTTTTTTTCAATTTATATCAATTCTGCGATCACAGTATCGGTCTTATCGAATGCATGACTCATATTTAAACATACTTTATATGTTGCATAATGAGACAATGAGAACGATATCCATCGGTTTAAAAATATATAGCAATATAGATAGCAAAATTTTTTTATTACGTATTATACACATATTTATTTATGAGACAAATAGTTGTGTACAAGATTGAGCAGTTCAAGATTTAGGTTTATTTAATCAATACTAAACATTATTGTGTTCGAATAATATAACTTTAATTTTCATTTTTTTCAATATAAGTTCAGACTATATGTGTGACAATATGAAAGATATTATGAAAAATGGAACAATGTATTTTATAAACGACTATCAGCATCAGTACGTCTTCTTCATTATACACATTTCATATTCATTGATCATTACAATTATTACATCATATACATTCAATGAGTCGTAAAAGCATGTGACATATTTAAAAATTTCGTATTTTCCAAAATATTTTACAATTTTATTATTTTTATAATTTTATCTGCTGTGCATGTAAACATTACATCATGAATATATCTTCCATTAATACATTTTCTTCTTCTACATGCAAGCAATGACAATAATGTACATTGCACATTTTGTATACATATATATAATAAATTTTTTTTATTTTTAACGCGCATGGCAATAGTTTTGGGATGTATTTACAATATGAACATTGTCTCATTATGCTATGCTTTATTGATGCATTGTAGGCAATGCAAATTGAAGTATGCGAATCGTGACTTTATTAGATTTTTCAAGCGTTTCTCTTTAAGGAGTACAGGGAAGGATTAGTATCGTTTCGTTTATATTGTCGTACAATTATATGTGAACTATTAGGGGAAACATCACTTTGATATATAAAATGCCACATGACTTTGTTACATCGCTGTTTTTTTCTCAATATCATATATTATTGAAAAAGAATTTTATATAACATAAGAATTGTTTTTATTATATAAAGAATATATATGAGAATGCACACATTCTATATATATATGTACATGTGTATATATATATATATATATATAACAAATATACTATATATTTGACAGTGTATCATAAATATATATGTTATTCAAGTCTTTGATTTATACATTTCAAGTAGAATAAATATTTTAATTATTACATGCCATTCTCATATTTATATCATTGTTATTGTACTTGATTCTAAATACATAGAATTGGTATTGAAGAAACAAAACGTTTATTAGCGCGCGCGCGCGTTTGTTTATAAAAACATTAAATAACACGAAAAAGATTTAACGTGTAAAAGTATTTGTGGAATAAGTAGAAATCTATTTGCAATTATTTATCTATTTCAGAAGTGAAGTAGTTTTTAAGATAATTGTCAAATGCTGTCGGATAAACTCTTGGGGCGATTCAATCTCCTAATTTAAACATAAAGATAAAGAGATATTAGAAAATAAACTAAAAAAATTAAATGATGTAAATGTTTTAATAACACTAAGGATTCACTCATTGTTCATAAAGTCGTTGAGAGAGCGTTTCTGAACGCTTCTCGAGTATATTATAGCATTCAAATATCATTTTTTTACATCGCTATGATATGACGCTAAACAACATTCAAAGACTGAACTTTATAAGAATAGATGACTTAACGTAATGTACATGGAAAAAAAAGAGAAAGAAAGTGTAAATACTAACGTAGACAATAATTCGCTAAGCGTATATTAAAAGAAAACTCATAACTCTCTATCATACAAACCATTAAACTGTAATACAGTCATTCGAAAAAATAATTAAAGCGTAATATTATGCTGTAAATGTGAATGCTTCAACAAATTTAACGTAAATAACATTATTCATGGAATTAAGGATAATGTCCCCTACGATACATTCACATTTTCACTCTTGATCTCCTTGCACTCCGGCTCTTCGATCTTCTTACAGTATTTTATCCTTCGTACCTGTATTTCTCGCTTATATTTATACAAAAAAAGTTTTAAATTTCAAGCTCGTCCGTTTTGCATACGTCATATTTTATCCTTTATCTGCGGGATATAAATCGGAGTTCCATATAAAAAGTAACAATGAGAAACCACGCTGTCGTGATCTCCATATTTATTTACAATCAAGTCGCTATTCCTGTTTCCAATTGTATAGTTTCCACTCGTGGGGCTTAATAAGATATTATAAACATATATATATATTTTTCCTTTTTTTATAATAATATTGATGTATTACTACAAGAGGAATCGAATGAACATACACGTGCGCATAAGTGGCACACAAAGGTCCATAGTCTGATGTAGCAGCGTGTGCACACGAAACGTATATATCCTTTTTGTCTATGATGGTATTATGTATTGTACATATGTATACATGTGTACATATACGCTCTCTCTCTCTCTCTCTCTCGCTCTCTCGTGTCCGTACAATATTCACGGATATGTACACATACCTGACTATATTAATTCAATAATAAGCTTGACATTAATCTTTACAATTGTCCTTAAAAACAAGTGATAAATTGGATCACAGTGATTACTAGAATATACATTTTTCTTTTCTCTCTCTCTTTCTCCTACTGCAGATATTTGTATATTACAAGTGACTTGTCAAAAACTCGCGTAAAGGGATACGCTAATATAGTATAGTTAGTTATAATAATCACCTCGCTCTGGTAAATAATCATTAAAATGGTTGATTCTGGAAGATAGGGTAGATAATAAAAACCCTTTAGCTGCGAACGTCGTACACACATGTTTATGTTTGGTTGGAAGTAAAAATTCTGCGATAAAGACAAATAAAATTATAAATAATCGATCGATATTAAAGCTATAAATTTTAGCTATAAATTTATAACATTGTTACGTTACATCTAATTCATATAAAAACAATAGACTTGCACAATATATTGTATAGCACATTTCTATATGTTTCTATATATATCCAATTCGTTGAACATTCAATGAAATCAATTTGACATGCCACAGCCGAAGGGTTAAACGGTAATAATATATTTTGCCACAACACAAAATATAATATCGCGCGCCGAGACGTGACAAATAATTGAGGCATCTTGCGCGTCCTAAAAGATACATATACTTAATTGTGAAGGTATTTGACATTGACAATTTTATCGAATCAATCGTTTGAGAACAAACAATCTCTGGTGAGCGCGAAGCCACGAACAGAGAACGGATGTTTCGTGCTTCTATTTTCCATTGTTCTGCGTTATTGCCATCGTCGTGTTCGAACGACTGTGAACGAAACTAAAATTAACTCGTTGATATTCATTAAGGGCTCGGGGGGAAAGGAGGAAGTATACGGCATGCATACGCGGCTCGTAAGGAAACACATAAAAGAGTACTACTTAACAACTTCAATATGTCGCTTTTTTTGCTTTCAAGAAAGTCATTACTCTAACAATGCATATCGCTGAAGGAAAATAAATGCGAAGCACAACTGCCATACACAGCCATCTACGTGTATATAAGCAAATTAGTTATCGATCGGCGCTGGAATATATGTATTTCAGCAGCGTTTCACGGATTAGACTTCTCTACGGCTCTACTCACCCCCCGACATCTGACAGATCATCCTTCGGGTGGGGGCCTCCTTTATTCGGGAAGGGAAGGAGAGGCATCTTCGCCGCAGTGCTCTCTTGCTGTTCTCGTAGCAAGCGCTTTCGCTTTTTACACCAAAGTTCATGACAATCCTGCCAAGTCGGAAGTTGCGGCGCTGGCATCCTAATTTGTTGCGAATGACGTGTTTGTTTTTACGAATATCATCACTGACACGAGAGGACACAGTGTATTTCAGAGAATGCAAGAGAAATGCAAAAGGATAACATACTGTTCAGGCTGAACGTTCTTCAGCCAAGCGCTCTTGAGCGCGTCAGCCGCCGTTATGCGCTTCTCCGGATCTAATACCAACATTTTATCCAGCAGGTCCAACGCTGGCCCGGGCATGAACGCGAAATCCTCCCTCAGTCGTCTCCTGTGCTGCTTTTTTGGCTTGAGTGTGTGCCAGTGCGGCAGTTTGATCACCGAAGGCCAGACAGCGGGAGTAGGCGTTCCACAAACCCTCGAAATCATCTCCAACTGCATCATATCTACACTCGCCTGTACCACGATTTATCGGTATTAATATAACACATTCAGATCAATTCTTTATTCTTAATTTGATGGACGCTTATTTGTAGTAACGCAATAACGTGTAACGTGTTTACCTGGAACAAAGGTTTCTTCGAGAACAATTCCCCCAAGATACACCCGCAGCTCCACACGTCAATCGCCGGACCGTAACGTTCCTCTCCTAGCAGAAGTTCCGGGGGTCTGTACCACAGAGTGATCACCTTATTGGTGTACGGCCTTTGCCTGTCCTCCGCGTTATACAGTCGCGCTAATCCGAAGTCAGCCAGTTTAACTTCGCCTCTGCAAAGATGGATTATAAGTTTACCCGACAATCATGTACTGCAAAATGTACTATGCAGCAGCAGCAGACCGCGTACGCACTTGTTGTTCATCAATATGTTCGAGCACTTGATGTCTCGATGCAGAAAGTTCTTGCTGTGACAGTAATTCAGGCCGTCCAGCAGTTGCTTCATGATGCTGGCGTTATTCATCTCGTTGAAATCCACCATACCGGATTCCAACAAGCCCATCAAGTCGTGGTCCATGTATTCGAAGACCAAGTAAAAGGAACCCTTATCCTGAAACACGCAAGCAGATCGTGCGACAATCCAATCTTCATCGTGAAAAAATAATCTTTACTGTTGGAAAATAGAGAGGTAAAATTCATCACAAGTATCTATATATCATATTATAAGTATCATATAAATATCATTATAGCGCAATATGAAATACATAATATCGCTATAGTAATCATTATAACTTTAGAGATACCTTCCGGAAGTCCAATGCGTCTTGCTTGTCGGTAACAACTTCCCTAAGATTAACAATGTTCTTGTGATTGAGCTGTCGTAAAATCTTGATTTCTCTGACCGCCGTGATGGGGAATCCCTCCTTCTCATTCTCAAGCCTGACTTTCTTCAGCGCTACCAGCACGCCGGCCCGTTTGTCCCGTGCCTTGTACACCTGTCCGTAAGTACCTTCCCCGATCTGCGTTATAAACTCGAAAACGTCAACGCAACGTTCGCCCCAGTCCTTGCCGCCGGAGGCGGACATGGGAGTGTGGCAGTTGCGTGACCCTCTGCGCTTCAGTATTTTCGGTCTCTTCAGTTTCGGCTTTGGTGCAACCCGCTCGACCTTCGAGCGCGGCGGCGTCGCGTTCGGGTCGTCCTCACCGCTCAGGTCTTCCGATCCAGGTACAACTACGATTCGAGCGATGGATAAATTAAATTAACACTAAAATATATGATAAGTATATGTAAAGTTAATGAGACCGACCTGGTGGCATCGGCAAGTCCTTGATGCCCTTCTTCAGCGGTGGCTTCGGCGTCGACGGTGGGAACTTGAGCTGCGCCTTATTTGGAGGACTCGGGGAACGACTCGGTGGAGAGTCTATGCTCTCCAAATCGTTCTGATTGATGCCAGGTGGCAAGGGCAATCGCTTCAGACTTTTCGTCGTAAATGTTACTATCGGTGGCTTCGGAGGATCCACCGACTTCAACGGTACGAGATTATTTGGTGGATTGAACTTGGACATGATCGTGTTCGGTGCCGGAACGGGAATCGGCGGGATCGGCGGCGGTGGGACAGACATGTTCGGTAGAACCGGCGTTGGCGGGATTGGCGGCACCGTAATAGGTACAGACACGGATATTTGCGGCAAGACTGTCGACTCGGCGGACTGAGGCAGTGGTGGCGGCAGCGGCGGCGGCGGTGGTTGTTGCACACCGGGAGCCGGAGCCGGGAAATTCGGGCTGTGTGATACGGTGATTGTTGGGCAGTTGTTGGGTATTATGGGTGGGTTGTTGGGAGAGTTATGTACAATCGCATGGGGCACGAGAGGATTCGTCGCCGTGGGAGGCAACGGTGCGCCGACTGGTTGCCCAGTCGGCGGCAACGGCGGCGTCTTGCCCGCCAAGGCGACCTCGTCACTGGTTGGAATAGGAATGTCGACGACGTCAACGCATTTAACTGCGCCCTCGCCGCTCTTACTAGCATGCTCCTTGTGATTAACGGATCTGTCCTTATTGTCAGTGGAAGTTTTGTTCTCGGAGGACACGTTGCTGCTACCGCCGTCCTTCTCGTCGGTGCCTTCTATGATCTGCACCTCGTCCTGATTCACAGCTTTCTCCTTCGCCGCCTGTAACTTTTTGTACGCCAACTCCCGCATGTTCCGATCCTTCACCAGCTCTGCGAACAGACTGGTCTCGCTAATTTTCGCTTGCACCCGGAGATTTCGAGCGGTGATGCTCGACGGGCTTCTAGCGCGGGACCTGTGAGGGGAAGGCGAAGGTATTCTAGGGCGCGGGCTCTTCGATTTGTGTTTCCTCGTTGATTTGTGTGATTTGCTGGGCGAGCGCGATTTCTTCGGGGTGCGACTCCTTCTGCGTGAGCGCGACCTCGAGCGTGACAACTTGCGCCATCTTCCCGGACTGCGGGATCGCGATCGGGATAGCGGCATGTGTAATCTAAAATCAGCAAATACATGTAAGTTTATTGAACTTTGATGTTTTCTATTAAAAAACAAAATAAATCCTCTTAAGAGCATACCTGCTTCCAGTGGGGCTTCTGGTCGATCTCGATTTCCGTTTGTCCCTCCTGTCCTTGTCGTGATGCCGGTGACGTCGATCGGGCTCATCTCGTCTCCTGCGCTTGGGAGACGCAGCTCCACTGTCGGTTCGTCGCCTGCTCACGGGACTCGGACTGAATTCCCGTCGTCTGACCGTAGCCGGGCTCGGACTATGCCTGAGCCTATGCAGTACCGGGTTAGGACTGAAATCTCTTCTTCGCGGCGGTGAACTGTGATCCCTTCGCCTCGACGGTGGGCTTGGGCTGTGAGGCCGCCTACGACTCGGGCCGACGGGTGCGGGACTGATGCTGGCGCGTCGCACTGCGTGAATACTGGGACTGCGTTTTTGCCGGTCGGGACTGCTGTGCTTCGACACCAACGTGACCTTATTCAGATTTTCCGGCGTGGTAGCGCCGGCACGTGGAGGCAGCAGCGGCGTGTGCGGCGATTCCGTCTGTCGCGCCGACAACATTGGCGGTGGCGTGACGTTCCGGCACGTCTGCCTCGACATCTCGATCTCCGCGTCATCACTGGGACACCTCTGCTCTTGCGGCGTGGCCGGTGAAATCGGCGACGTGCTATTTAACGGCAACAGGGGCGATTCTGACCAATTGGCAACGGCGGCGCTCGATGGCGATTGCTTCTCATGATCCGGACTCAGGATGATCTCCTCGGTGATGGTGCGATGTGGGCTCAGACTGTGAGAGTGCCTCTTGGATTTTCTCTTCTTCTTCTTCCCGGAATTCGACGACGGACTCGGGCTCCTCTTCTTCTTCTTCTCGCGTTTGTGCTTCTTCTCTTTCCGTCGAGCGTATCGTCTCGATTCCTCCTCATATTCCGAGCTCGCGCCGTGCATCGTCGTCGGCTGTTGCTGCTCATTGGGTGAGGAATAGTGTCTACCGGAGTGTCGGTGTTGAACCGGCGGTGACGGCGACAGACTGATAGGCGATGCTCCAAGAGCTCGTACCGGACTGCCGCCGTAATATCGCCTCTGAAGGAGCGGTTCAGGTACTTCGCCATCCGTATAACTATTCGCGCGACTATCCTCCGACTGTATCTCCCCCGCTTCTGGCTCGGAGAGGTCCTCGCTACTTACGTCAGAATACTCGACTAATGGTTTGACAACCGACGAAGCTACAGTTGGAACGTTCTCCAGTGACTTGTCGCGCGAACGTTTCTTTTTCTTCTTTCCAGAGCTCTTGCTCTTGCCATGCCTCCTGTGCCGCTTGTCAGTACTGTCAAAACTGTGCCGATTCACGTCACTGCCTGTACTGCCTCTTCTTCGTGAGCGAAACCTCCCATTACGTTCGGCTCGTTCGATATCACGAGTGCTAGGCATGTCACCTACTAAAAATAAAACAGACATCACCAAGTGACACATATTAATTACAGGAGACGCGTTTCCTCGTTACACCAACAGTGCAGCAAGAACGGACAGATAAAAACTAGATAGTAAACTTTGCGCACCCACTATATTCTAGATATCATTCCACTATATCATTCTTTACAAATATCATTGATAAATTAATGAGACATATGTATGTATGCGTGTATGCGTGTGTACAGATGTTGTGTTCGAATATTCACAGTCACGCAGTACACACTTGCTTTACTGGCCGATTTAACTGGTCCATTGACTGACCGATTTTACATATGCAATAACATTCAGCTGCAGAGCAAGCAGGCAGCTTTACATTGTTGTATTTATCAACAAGTATAAATAATCGACGATACTCTGTGCGCGTGAACGATATCAGGGAAAAACATCAGGAACGAGCCACACAGAATTTTCCTCCTGGCTTACCCTGACATCGGTAGAAGTGCGATGCTCGAAAATAACGCTGTCTCGACGTGCCGTAACACGGTCTCGAGACCGATCATGGATGTACACTCACGCACGATCACAATCACGCACATACGTACGCACACGCGTACGCGAGAGCACGCACACACCGCCGACACGTACGTGCATAGCGATATCGTCGAATGACGCGATTGCGGTACGAGCGGGCGGTCGCGTTATGCTAATTCACCGTGTTATACTTGCCCGGATCGGAGGCGCAGGGTGACCGACGACGTAGCGGCCGGCCGCAGGGATCGGCAGTCGACACGGAAACGCGGACTCTCACGAATTACTCGGGCGAGTCAGCACGGCGGCCATTGCTACTGGCACGACGGACTCGCCCAGTTTCTTTTTCCGGGGGAAGAATCCGGGTCGGCGATGCGACGACTTGCCCGAAAAAGCACGATATCTTGTAGACACAATTGTACTCACGTGCGATGTATGTCCTGCGGCGTCGTGGCAAGCCTCGGTGTCCTTCGCATCAGGCCCGAAACCAGCACGTTAAAGGTCGATGAGGGTGCGTAACGGTTACGTCGTCTCGCTCGTCGTTGCTTCTTCGCGCAGAGCAATTTCAGCACATTACTCGCGGACGAACGATATTCCCTTGGCCAAAAATTAATCTGTACCGCGACCGTACGGCGCTCAGGCGATCATATTTTTATGAATCTAGCGGCCGATCGCATCATGTCTCATGTGTTTTCTTTCGATTGGATTTTGGCTCGCTCATAAAAGATAGCTCGACCGAGGAAGCCATTAACCATTAGCACGCGTGACGTAACGTCCGTACGGTGCTGCTGCGCTACAGCGAATGACGAAAACGTGATAACGTGACGAAGTGACTAGGAAGCTAGAGGAATCTGCCAACTTCCACGAGATCGCGTACTGCGGGATGTTCGGATTGGCCGAGACCCGAGCCGACGACCAGTGAAATTTCTGGATTTCTAGAACTTCCAAACTTTCTTTCAGAGATTCTAGAGTCTTCTGTTTCATGACCGAAAACGCTTATTCGACAAAAACAAGTAATGACGCGTAATCTTTATTAGAATAGCCAATTATCTCTCGATACGTATTTGTTCTTTCTGGAATAGCGGCGGATTGATTGGTCGCTGCGCTCCGCGTGCATGAGTTACAAATGTGAGTTTCATTTTAGCGTGACGTACATAACCTACAAAACAACAGCGAAAGAGTATAATAAAACGCGGAAGTTTTAATTAAAATCTTATATCTATTGAAGAGCTCGACAAGGAAGTTAACCTGAGAAGATGGGTGAACGTTACAACATCCACAGTCAATTGGAGCATCTGCAATCGAAGTACATCGGTACGGGGCACGCGGATACGACGAAGTTCGAGTGGCTGGTGAATCAGCACCGGGACTCCTGCAGTTCGTACATGGGTCATTACGATCTGCTGAATTTCTTCGCGATCGCCGAGAACGAGGCCAAGGCACGAGTGAGATTCAACCTTATGGAGAAGATGCTGCAACCCTGTGGACCGCCGCCCGAGAAACCGGAGGATTAACTCGTGCATCTTTTCTTCATCGATCATTTTTTTCTTTTTTGTGTAATGAAAAGTCTGCGCATTATTTTATTATTCTTAATTAAGTGTCGTTGCAAGACAGGTAACCGAGTTCAATTAGATTTCGTCAGACGCTGATATACGTGACAGTACTGTTCTCTCTCGTGCGGTCGCCATCTTTCATGTGCAACGTGGATATTTAACCAAACGTTTCAATTATGTGTCTGTGTCTTGAGGAAGCAATAAAGACTATTTTTATATAATTTATATCATTTGAATAAATTACACAAGGTGTGATATAACGAGGCTTCATTATTAAGAGTCTTGTAAAAAAAACAAACAAGATGCCTGTCTCATGTTCCACACAGTGTGGGAGGGATGCCATTTTAAAGGTAACTGATTATTCATACGGTTCTAGGTACATACTGTGCTGAAACATGTACCCAATACAATATTATTAATTATACAATAATATTAATAGTTGAATATAATGATAAAAATACTCTATGCATCTCTAGAGGCCAAAAACTGGTGATACGTTGTGCAAAGAATGTTTCTTCTTTGCATTTGAAACAGAGATTCACGATACTATCGTCAATGGTAAATTGTTCAAGCCTGGTAACAAAGTTGCTATCGGAGCATCAGGTGGAAAGGACTCCACTGTACTCGCTTATATTTTAAAGACCCTGAATGAGAGATATAAATATGGGTTGGATTTGTTTCTCTTATCCATTGACGAAGGAATTACTGGTAATATAATTAAGACATTGCATGTATAAAAAGTATAATTCGCGTTTAATAATGTAGTTTATAATAGTAGTAATGTAGTTTATAATATGCGTTATTTATTTATAAGGGTACAGAGACGACAGTTTAAAAACTGTTGCACAGAACAGAGATGATTATGGCATTCCGCTTAAAATTTTGTCATATAAGGAATTGTACGGGTGGACGATGGATTCCATAGTTGCCGAGGTAAAGGCATATCCAGTGGCATTTTTGTTTGTAGATTTATCTCTAGCTTCCCACACAAGGGTGCCTGAAAGCTCAAATAAAATAAAGTAATTCACAATTTTTGAGTGTAACCTTTTTTTCACAAGTGAATATTTTACAAACTATTTTCTTCAAATTTTCCTATGCATAGGCATATCAATGAAAAAAAAGTGACTCAAAATCAGTTGATGTTTTCTCAAATTTTTAACTAAATATTCGACATGGGGTAGCCTATACCCCAGTGTGGAAAGCCCATGAAAAAATTGAAAGTGTGGGAAATTAGAGTTAATAAACGTATCTAAATGATACAATGTACAACGCATTTCAGATCGGTCGCAAAAATAATTGCACATTTTGTGGTGTTTTTCGGAGACAAGCATTAGACAGGGGCGCTGCACTTTTGAAGGTAGATTGCATCGCAACCGGTCATAATGCAGACGATATTGCGGAAACGGTGTTAATGAACGTTTTGAGAGGTGACATAGCTCGACTACAGAGATGTACATCCGTAATCACTGTAAATATACATGATTATATGTATGCAATAAGAACTTTTTCGGACAAATTACTGATATATAAATTTTTCTGCAATATAGGCAGGTGCAGATTCTATCATGCGCTGTAAGCCACTGAAGTACGCGTACGAAAAGGAGATTGTTATGTATGCGTACTTTAAGCGACTGGTGTACTTCTCCACCGAGTGTGTGTATGCCCCAAATGCTTACAGAGGCCATGCACGAGCCTTTCTGAAGGATTTGGAAAAAATAAGACCGTCAGCTATCATGGATATAATACATTCAGGTAAGAGAATGCGCTTTGTCGTATTTTGCTCCAATGTTGATGATTATCTGTATATAAATCGAAGATTCTAAACATTTATACTATTGATTGACATATTAGGTGAACAATTGCAAGTGAAAGATACCATAAAAATGCCCGAAAGAAGAAATTGCAGTCGCTGTGGATTTGTTTCGAGTCAAGAGATATGTAAAGCGTGCGTACTGCTGGAAGGTTTGAATAGAGGATTACCAAAACTCGGTATTGGCAAATCTAATAAGGCTAAAAAGATCATGAGCTTAGATAAAGATGTAAGTAAGAGAAATACACAGCAGAGTATAGATCCTTAAAATTTTTATATGTATCCAAATACAGAATATATGCAGAAAATATACATGTTAATTCTTAAAAAAATGCCCGTCCCTTATATTGCGTTACTAATTGCAAAAATATTCTTTTAATATAATATATATATATATATATAATTTAATATTAATTTTAATGTTAATAATAAATTAGAGAAGTATTGCACATATAATTTACATATTGAATACCAAAATTATTTATTTTTGTAGTACGAAAGCTACATTAGGATAATTTTGACATCACAGTTTTAATAAATAATATATATGTATATATATATATGTACATCTTTTACGCAATCAAAATCAATTGTTTGAATAGTAAAACTGCACAAGTGTAACGTCCTGCATCACATTTTTAAATGAGACAAAACCAAATTTCTTACGTTTTAATCATTTTTGACTTTCACGTAAACAGTCTATCCTTCTTCATAATAGAATAAAACTATTTTTTTGCTTTATAAAAACTTATATCTGTATCAAAACAAGATTCATACGATGTACGCTGCTGCTTTCTGCGTGATCTGCGTTCTGCAAATGGGACAGTTATTGTTGATGCTGGCCGAGCAATCCTCGCATATGCAAACGTGGCCGCAGGGTAGCAAAATGATTTCGCGTGCGTTCGTTTTGCAAACTACGCATATTTGATCCTCCCTGAGGTCGCTGTCCCTGACTCGTTGACGCCTTTCTTGACGCGACGCTTCGAGCGACTGACGTAACTCTTCTGCCAATCGTTGTTCCTGTTTGTTCTTCCAGTATCGTCGTGCTACGATTCCTCCGAATAGCAATCCGACAGTGCCGCACATTAAACACAATATCCTGTACATCAGGGGAGATTCAACAGCATAATATGCGCACTTTCGATTAGGTAACAAATGTATCAAATGCCGCATACCTGTACACTTTCGTGCGATTATCTAACTTCCGTATCAAGGCAGTAACCGACATGCTTGTTATACAAAAAGGGGACCCGTTTAATGGCAGTTGCAGAGTAAGGAAGTTGGATTTAGTTTCTGAACTCGAGAGCTCACCTACCACTGTAATAACTGAATCTTCACGCAACATTTTTTCTGTAGATTGTAGACCACGTTGACGTATCCCTAATAATGTACAGTAAATGTAAAAATTTAGGCATTGCTATTCCTCATGTAACACATGAGCGACATAATGGAACGCCATGTATGATAAGATTTATTTAACCTTACATTGTTTTTTGTTGTAATTACCTGTGAAAAATCCCCATATATGATCTACAAGTGTCGGTACAGTAGGCTCGAAGTGATCAGAGATCACATCCAGGTTCAGAACGTCGGCAGACAGTGGATCTATTACTTCTACAGAATACCAATCCTTTTGTAGAACAAATGGTACCACATTGTATATAGTCTGTATTATTCGTTGTTCATCAGACCTATAGAGTCGTGATCAATCGAATGAAACATCACAACGATGTAGCTAGAAACATTTTCTGATCAAACGATGCCTACCAGAAGCCAGCGGATGTTCTAGCGACAACGTGTTCTTGAATAGTAAGTTTCTGTATAACTCCAGTAACATCGCTTTTGTTGATACTCTTCAACGGTTCCCCTAGTGGCCTCACGACGCCTCTGACACCGACATAGCGCTTGTTACCTGGCTCATTGGCCAATAGGGTATCGAGGTTTGGGCCAACCTCATGTATTTCAACATCCTGCAAAATAAACGCTTTTAAACTACGTGTGACATCTCCGAGAATATCTCTCTTGAAAATCATGGAACTTTGATCTTAGTAGATTGATAATTCATCTTACCTTAATGGCCTTAACTGCATTTTTATAATACACGTATTGCCTCAGGCAGACAGCGAATATGACAGCATCCATTCCGAGGGCGAATACCTCGCCCAAGTAATCCATGTTTAAATTACATTTGCGTGTATATTATCGTCCATCTTTTACATTGCACTGATCTGCACGGAATCAGTCAAGCTGCAAGATTCTTCACGTGGAAATACTCATTCCGATTCATCCCGAGACATTGACTAAATTGCGGAGAATTTCGAATTTATAACCTCTCACGGTGCACGTACGTATGTATGTACTAGAGAACCTCAAGTAAGAGTATGGACATCGTGGATTCGCACCTGATTGGTCTAGTTTCTAGTGGGATCGAAAATGGCGGAATTGAGGTTTATCAATTAAGGGACTCTATCTAAAATACATCTTTGTTAGTGTAAAGCCGTGAACACACGAAAAAACTTAAGCAATAAGACTTAAAACTTAAAAGGTGCAACTAATCACAGTCGAGAACGTAGCAGCCATTTTAAAACTTAAAACTTGTGATTGGTCGCATCTCTTAAGTTTTAAGTATTACTGCTTAAGTTTTTTCGTGTGTTCACGGCTTAACACAGTGTAACACTACGCTACTGCTCTGCGTTACGCGAAATGCTGCGCGCCCCGCGGCGCTACGCCATTGTGGCCGACGTGACTTCATGTATATAAGCCACGCCCCGTCGAGCCTGTCGAGACCTGTCCAGACCTGTCCGTTCCATTCTCCTGTTCCATCCTCTCGGAGTCGGGCGCTCCCTGGGGGACTCCTTCCTTTCCTTTCCTTTCTCCTACCCTTATCCCCTCGCCGGTGCCGTATCGCCGCGGGTCTCCTACCCTTATCCCCCCGCCGGTGCCGTATCGCCGCGGGTCTCCTACCCTTCCATCCTCTCGGGCGCGGTTTTAGTTTCACCGACTCGGCAGCATGACTCACCCGTGGGGCATTGTGCCCGGTCTCGACAGGGATGCACGGCATTTTTATTGGACAGCGCAGTCCAGGTGGGGGGGGGGGGAGGTGGCCGAACCTCCTGGGGGCAGGGGCCCACAGGGGGACGTAGGTCGTACAAAATCACCCTTTTTAACCGGGAGCGTGGAACCGGCGGAGAGTCCTGACGTAATGCGCCTTTTAGTTCCAGGACTCTTTGTGAGCGGTTTGGTTGGTGGGATAAAAAAAAAAACTTACTTTTCTTACACTAATATTTTTAACCCTAAAGTAAGGAAGGTTATATTGTATACTCCTCATAGATAGTGACCATACTAGTGACAAACGAACGCCATTTTCGATCCACGATGTCCATACTCTTACTTGAGGTTCTCTAGTATGTACATACAGAGAGAAGCCTGAGAGTGGTCACGCTCGCGTTTTAACTGTAACGCCTCAAACGTGGACATTGAAGTGATTGAAGTGATTCTGTCTTTATTGCTCACTGAATATTGAATAAAGATAGAATGACGCCACGAGCGTTGGGAGCGTCAAGTGGAACGCATATGTCCACGTTTGAGGCGTTACAGTTAAAACGCGAGCGTGACCGCTCTCAGGCTTCTCTCTGGTACATACCTGATCAGACGCAGTGCAGCCAATTTATTGAAACTTTTTATTACTATATAGTAACTATTTATGGTAAATGTTTATAGTAATTTTCTGCAACACAACGATTTCTGTTTTCCACTGCACGCACGAGAAAAATCCCTACGGCACACCCTAATGAATTTTTGTTTGACGAAGTTATTCGAGGAAATCACAATCGAGTTCTCTCGACAACACTCGATTCGGGACGAGCAGTGTGATTCATATTTGCATCATATGTGATTTGACGTGTTTGACAGATTTCGACTGCATGCGGGACGCCAAGTAATTAGGGCCGAGATTCGCAAGAGATAATATTCTTTTTAATACTTTCCACCATGGACACGGACAGGCCGTTGCATGAGGATTGGAAGAAACGGGTATACAATCGTCACTTATCAAACGCAATAACTGGAAGCACTACAAAATCGCTTATCATATTGATAAATGTATCTTCGTATACGTTCGAGGGAATTTAATAGATATTATGTGTAATAAGTACAACTGTGGATACATATCGACATACGCACACGCACGCACACTGCCTCTTTTACGCAAAATTTCTATAAATCTATTTCTATAACTCTATTCTATACAAACAAAAGCTTATTCAAGATGCGTACAAAATTCTGCTACATTATGTTCTGTTATAAGCGCTGAATTAAATTTTATTCCATTTTTACTACCCCTAGGCATTTGTGGGACCACTGCCGGATAGTTTCTTGAGAATAGAAGAGCGCAATGCTCAGCTGCAGCAAGAGGCAGCTGACCAGCAGGCTGCTTTAGCGCTCCAGCAGCAGATGCAGCAGAGTATGCCAGTAGCTCACGATCCACGAATGGGTAGACTTAGCATAACAATCTCTCAGGTAATTTATTTTTTCATACCTAAACTGCTTCTTAATTCAGTGAGTGATTTAGGTAAGGTAATTTTGTGACAATACGTACGTTCTTATTAAGAAGCTGTGCTTTTCAGGCCAAATTAGTGAAAAATTATGGTATGACGAGGATGGATCCTTACGTGCGGATACGAGTAGGACACGCGGTGTACGAAACTCATACAGACTCGAACGGCGGTAAAAATCCACATTGGAACAAAGTGATTCAATGGTGAGCGCACTTCTGTTTTCGTTTCATTTGAACGCATACCATGTGCTATAAATATTGCAACGCTATTATTATTATTATTTAGTCTCCTTCCACCTGGAGTCACTCAGATATACATAGAAATTTACGATGAATGCTCCTTTGTGATGGATGAGCTTATCGCATGGGGTCACATAGAAATCCCACCACAAGTCATTCAAAAAGGAGAAACGCATGAGGATTGGTACATGCTTAGCGGGAAGCAGGGAGAGAATCAAGAAGGCATGATCAATCTAGTTTTTAGTTACACGGTATGAACAATGAATATATTATTTCTTTGTATATATATAAATATATATATATATATATATATCAGCAATTTGCATTAATATTTCTGCTAAATAAACATCAAAAACAGATTATTAACTAAATATATAATTGAACTTGAAATGGACGCATTTTAATGCTCACACTTATATTTTTAAATGATATTAATATAAGGATTTTTCTCTTTTCTCTAAACAGTTAAATATTTAAATAAAAATTAAAGTTAAAAATTAAATATTTAAAGAATTCAGTATTTTCATCTCTTTCTTTGTTGAATGTGTTTAGAATAAGTATCATCCGTACATGGGTACATCTTCAATAATGATGGTTCCTTCTGGAACAATGTTTGGTCATGTGCCATATGCTCCAGTAAATGTTTATACGGCACCTCCAACCGCCGCTGCACCAACGGTTGCACCAAGTTCTCTGCCAAACGCTGAACTCGAATTGAAACAGGTTATTACTTGCATTCTTTTAAATTGATTCTCACATATCATTCAAACTTGTATTCTTATGTTTTTATCCTTTTTATTGTGTAACCGTAATTTTGCAGATTGCGGAAATGTTTCCGAACATCGATAAGGAAGTCATCAAATCAGTATATGATGCAAATCACGGCAAGAAGGATGTTACAATTAATTCACTGCTTCAAATGTGCGAATAAGTAATCCTAATTTTTTTACGGAATTTGCCATATGTAATTTTATCATGTCCTCTGTTAATAAGTATTCTTTTCGAAAACAAAACCGCAACGAACAGTTTTAATTTAAATTTAATACTTCCATACGTAATAATATTAAGGTAAGAATATATTTTTTAAATGTACGAAATAGTGAAACAGTATCCTTTTGAAGAAGCCATGTTATTTTAACACGTTTCCTGCCAAGCCATTTTTGAGTAATTTTCAAGCTGCGTGTATCATGTAAAAACGGTACACGTTATAGAGTTTAATAAATATGTAAAAATCATCTATTTTTTCGCGCTTTTTGTGAGCTGGAAATTTAGTTTTTAGTAGAATGAAACTTTTGATGCAACTTAACAAGCATCATCACGGAGCATGTAATAGCGATACCAATTATTCTCTTCCACTTTCTCTACTTTATTTAATCTTTTAATAAAAATATTACTTGGCCTGAAAATGAATTTCAATGTGTTTCACCGGAATGGTACACGCGGCAGGGAGCGTGTTAAACATAACATTCTCTTCTTCATTTATGTTACTTAGTCATTTTTGTTATTGTCAACGTGTTATTGTTATTTCAGAGTTTATGTTGTGCTTTATTTCCGTATGTACAAGTATTTATTTTTACAAAATACATGATTTATTCATCCCTGTATATAATTTGAATATATTGTGCTATCTATAAAACTTGTAAAAACAGATATATATATATATATATATATGTATGTATAACAGATATATATATATATATATATATATATATATATATATATATATATATGTATAAACGCTTAACTGGTATTGCATATAAATTGTAATAAATATCATATATATATATATATATATATATATATATATATAATTTGTACAGTCTCATTCATATCAAAGAAGAGTACAGTAAGTCAAAAGTGTCAGAGAATTTTATATATAAACAGCGAAGCAGCTGTAGCCATGATAATAATTAATATTGTACATGTACTTCTTATCGCTGTATTGCAAGGCATGTTGTTTCCTCTGGTCTGACAGACACATGCTTCAATGGTGAATCCATCAGTCTGCAAATATATCATATCTATTGTATCTCGGTATAATGTTAATTAATTTATAGCCGTATTGTACCAATCGTAAAAATTAATCGCGAACAGCTTGTGATACGTACGCGCTGGCTGTAGCAACCCGATGTAACCGGCAGTGTCCGGTCCTCGACCACTTTTCCACAGAAGTAACTGACATTTGCAACTGCAAAGGAACATTTCCATTTATTTACATTAGCACGGATCGCGCATATATACGTACGGGCCGTAAAGTCTGGGTCTAAAATTCTGTATTCTGTCGTAGAATATATAACTTACTTGCACCGTTATAGTTGTACGTATATCTTATACAAACGTTATCGTCTTCCAATGGGCAAAAAAATTTTGTTAAGCTGCTATTCGTTTGTGCATCTTCCCACAGTTTAGTTGTGTTCGGCTTCACTGCACCTGAAAAGTAAAATCACGAATAATATCGATTATAATAGCGAAAAACAAATATAAAGATAGAATTACTCACTCTCATACGGTGTCATGCAAGGTGTATGTGGATTTCTCTCATTATGCTTCGTACAATTTTTCTCTTCGATTCCTGTAGTTGGCCATGTGAAATTGAAGCAGTGTGGTCCCTCAAAGCATGCCGCTACATGAAATATACATTCTAATTAAATTACATAAAACCTTTGAGATATATCTGATGAAGCAAAAAAATGAATTCGTGTTGAACAAAATTCAAAAATATGAAAGTCTTTGGCATTATTTTTTATATTAAATTTATTCTTTCCTTCATATCGTAATCTAGTTGATCTAACAGATTGAAGCAACATTTTTCTCATCCTTAATGTGATATAAATTAAATCAAATTTCCTCTATATTTTTATATATGATTTATATATATATATATATGTCCGTGTGATTGTAGACGATATTTATACTATACGAAGTGTCTTCATGTTCTACGTGTACATGTATATATACGTGCGTGAGTGCGCGTAGGTGCTTTCTGCGATATATCTTCTAGTTGATTATAATATTATCGAATGAGAAACTGACAACGGCTTAAACTGGTTCGCCTGAGCGTGTGATCGATGTGAGAATCTTTAATAAAAATATCGCTAACACTAATCGTTAATATGGCCTGAAAGTTACGCGCCGATTTATTTGGTATTTATACATTATGAGCATAATATTTATAAGGCATTACTATAGTACATACATAACGTAACAACAATTTGTAAAAAGAAATAAATATTTACCCAAAAGAACATTGTTGACAGAAATCGCTAAGAGCACAGCCAAATAATAATTTCCTCCCATCTTTGTGTATTTATAAAATAACGCGACCACTTACTTCAGGTACTCTCTACTGACATATCGTAAGATTAGAAGCTTATCTGATAAACCCTATCCCGATCAATGATAGCATATTCTAGCTATTATGCGAATGAATAATTCTTATCGGCACAACTTTAAACAATAGATAGTATAAGCATAGTACAAGGATATAAAACAAGGATAATGAATATATTTTCAGGTTTGAGAGAAAATAATATGGCAATTAAAGTAATATAGTATCAAAAGTTTATTTTTTTTTTGTATAACAACAGCTAATTAATCTTTACAATTTTTGGCAGATATAGCATTTTATATATTTCTTTCATCTACGTTAATATATAAAACATGTATAATAGAATAAGTAGATAAATACTCTCCTTCGTAAATGATTTATAAACTAAAAAGATCTTAAGTAAAGCGTTACAAGAGTTTAAGTTTTGTTCGTTAGTAATCTTTAATTTTTATGAGACTGCACCCTCAGAACTCGTCATGTCTCTTTAACGCCTCGCCAAAGTCTGTCGCCTGAGATCCAACGAAAATGTCATATTTCTCTAAAATCTCATCCTTGGTAAGCTTATGATCCGCGTCCGTATCCGCTTCATAAATCAAATGCCTGGATTCTGCCTCGGCGTGATCGAATTCCGCCGGAATGATCCACGTTTTTACCTGTTTCCAATACATTCGAAATTTACATTTGAGCAGAGATCAATGTTGTTATTATGGATCAACTTTAAAAATGCAGTCTTCAGTATACAAATCTCAAAAGAACTGCACAAACAGCGCAGACTGTACAAACGTTACCAACCTCGTCGGTATTCAAGTATCCGTCCCCATCTTTGTCTCTGTACAACGAAAATTGTTCCTTTTCGTTCTTCACCCATTCCGGCTCTTCTTCGCCCTCGTTACCTAGATACATGTCGCCTACGGAGAAATCAAACATTTAAGAATCGTCTAAGCTAGGAACCATCTTTTGAGAACCAGAATGATCTCCACTTACCGATGTACTCTGTAAGAGATATCTTTCCATCTCCATCCTTGTCAATGTCCTCCATCGTTTCCAGTACTATCACATCCTTCATGTGCTCCACCTCCTCCGCGTGAAGGAAGCCGACAAATTCCTCCTTAGTTAAGGCATCGTCGCCGTCCAAGTCTGCAGCGGTCCATCTTCTACGATCTCTCTTCAGCATTTGCATGTATGAAAGGGTATTGTCATCCGACTTGTCCTGCCTCTCTTTCTCGTGCTCGTCCATGTAATTGTAAACCAGAGCCTTGTACTCCGTCCACGGCAGTTTCTCCTTTCCTTCCGGATTATGAGCCTTCCACTGACGTTCCACGTTGTCTCTGATGTAACGCTGTTGCGTGTACATTATCCAGTCCTTCAGCTCTTCCTGAGTCACGTAGCCATCGTTATCCTTGTCTATTTTATCAACAATTATGCCTAGCCTCCTGGTGCTCTCCTCAGGGCTAAGTTGATCGAAGGTTTTCGCCTCTTCCCCAAGGAAGGCCTCATGATCGTAGGCTGAGTTGTGTTGCGAGTTGATGTAGTGATCCTCGCTGCTTACATCCTAGAAACACGATGCGCTCGTTCAATGCTCTAGACTATATATTTTTACAACTTGAATTTGAATACGCTATAATATAATAATAACAATAAGTAAATTATAGATAAAACACTATAATAAATGACAAGAGTGACATGACTCTCAAGTCAAATGCATCAAGTGCCAATTATGTTCATTCTTCTGATACTTGAATGAAGAACTAGATTTATTATAACGATTAGATTCATTTTTATTTTCACGAGTGAGACAGTCGAGGTTTCTTTCTAACCTTGCTCAAGATGCGATGCTCGCTGTCCGGCTTCGGGATTGCCGTCGCCAGGATGGAAAAACCGATCAGTATCTGGAGGAACATGAGTCCTCGCATACAAAACGTGAAAGGGAAAGTAAACAGTGCGCAACGAGGGTCGACTCGACGGGCTGTTCGAGGGGGCGGCTTCCGAGCGTCAGAACGAGCAGGCTCCTTCACTGGCGGCGCGAGGAACGACGGGGCTTCTTTCTCACGTTCCACATCAGCAAGAGCGACGGGAAACCCAACGCCACACCCCCACTTCTCAATGTCGGAGCTGTTTATAGGAGACGCGCGACGCCGCGGAGGCTGCCGAGCGAGCGCTCGCACGCGGACGGACGCGTTTCGTCTTCGTCCCGGACGAGGAACGCGCGCCGAGCGTGCGGCGGCCACGGCGCCGACCGGGAAACAAATCGACAGTCTCCACGTGGACCATAATCACTGAGATCCCGCGGCATCTTCGAGCGAGCATTACGGAAATGCGGGGCGCTCGTTCCGCGCTCCTCCCGATAGCTGCTTCTTATGTGTAACGCTTGGATCGTGTGACGTATTACTGATGTGATCTTGATAGATTTATGTGATAATTTATTGATGCAAATGCAGCGAATAACTAGATTCTTAGGAAACTGTTATTAGATTAAATTATATCGTTATGTAATTTTTAATGTTACGTTAATTATTTAAAGTCTCGATACCTTGGAAGTTAAACGAATTGTTTGTATGGATTTTTGTAGATTTTTATTTCAAACAACACACACGTGTCTATTCTATGCGATATACAATGATCTATGAAAATCCAAGATGTGAGAATTAAAAGTTATTAAGTAAGCAATTTCAACCTTCGGTTTGGGTTACCTCATTGTGCTTAGAAAATGGTTTGTTCAATTTTTTGAACATTTCTCTGCTGCGTATTAATTACAAAAATTGTATCTATGAAACTGAACGAAAAATATAAACAATCATTAATGCAATGGAAACAGTCCTGATATTATCTATTTTATGTACATGTTATCTATTATATATTCACACATATATTATCTTCATATTGTATAATCATATCGATATGTCTACTTTAGTAGATCGCCTGTGCTTTTTAGGAATTCCAGTCCTCCTGTACTCAGTTCTCTCCGCCAGATACATTTCTGTGCATTCTTTAATGAAATCTTGATCGTAGTACCATTTCTTCATGCAGTCTTGCATCTTTGTATTTTCTTTTCTACATTTTACAACGTGTAACAATCCACTATCGAGACAGCACTGATGAAATTCTGCGGAAGGAAAGGTTAAAAACGTCTCTCTCTTTCTTCTCTTATTCTTGCAAAATTACATGATTACCTTTGACTTCATCGACGCATTTTTCTGTTTTGGTTCTTTCTCGCATCAGCTTGGGCACCAGTATGTCCTTCTCTACCTTCCTCATTGACTTGTCGTCGGGATCACCTGAAACAACGACGAAATGAAAGATACAAGTACCACTCTAACCTCAAAGAAAGAATTAAATAAATTTTATACATGCATAATAAGTGACTAATAAGTAACATTTCATTTTTGTCTATTTCGATTGAGTTATGAACGGTCAGATCCCGTTAACGTCTCCCTGTCATGAATATAACCTGTCATCGGGGCGGCTTTCGTTCTTCCGCGTCGCTGAATCAGCGCAATGAAATTATTTCGTTCTTTGGCAAAGGTGAGGAAATTGTCCGCGAAACGCGCGTCAAAAAATAAAAATTTTACCCAGTCCCATCGGGCCCCCGCCAATTTTAGGCGGCTTGTACTCCGCCTGCTCTTTCATTATTATGGTGCTTTCGGAGCTCCTGCAGAAGACAACTGAGCTAACCAATACACAGCTAGCTGCGGTCCGCACTCGTGAGTGTGCAGATTTGAGGTTTGTCAGTTGGCAACTTCGGGAGGAATGATCGTTCCTTTCGCCGCGACGAGAGAGGAACTCCGTTGTTAAGAACGAGACAGAACAGTAAGGATCAGCTTGACACTCTGACACAAATAAAATCGTGCGAGCCGCGAGGTGGGACTATCGGAAAACCAGAAAACCCCGTAGCGTTCTTTTCCTAACCTCGAAATGCCCGTGCGCGCACAATGACATTTCGAATTCCCGAAAACCTCACGCGATCACGCAGGGTGATTACATGTGTTTCTGAAATAGTTGCAGAGAGCGTAGATTAACAAGGCATCAACGAACAGCAGGATGGACAGACTACTGCGGTTAGGCGGCGGAATGCCTCTGAATCAAGGACCGCCACCCTCTGACGCACCCGTTGTGGACACAGCCGAACAGGTATCCATTATCGAGGTACTCGTGGCATTCATCTCCTTCATATCGCTTCATCGTTGATTGTTAAAGGTGTACATATCGTCGTTGGCTCTCTTGAAAATGCTCAAGCACGGTCGCGCTGGAGTACCAATGGAAGTGATGGGTCTGATGCTGGGAGAGTTTGTCGATGATTACACTGTTCGCGTGATCGATGTCTTTGCTATGCCGCAAACGGGAACGGTGAGCATCAAGACATTGGAGTATGCAAAATAAAATTTACGAAATATGCAACACTACATATTTATGTGTCACCATAGGGTGTCAGCGTCGAAGCGGTCGATCCAGTGTTTCAAGCAAAAATGTTGGACATGTTGAAACAGACCGGTCGACCGGAAATGGTAGTCGGCTGGTATCACTCTCACCCAGGGTTCGGCTGCTGGTTGTCTGGGGTGGACATCAACACTCAGCAATCGTTCGAGGCTCTCAGCGAAAGAGCGGTCGCTGTAGTCATTGATCCTATACAGTCAGTTAAGGGAAAAGTCGTTATTGATGCATTTAGATTAATCAATCCAAATATGATGGTAAGTACACCTGTCTTGATTGTGTGCTTTCTGACAATGACACGCCGTGGAGATGCTGTGCTACGTTATGACACTACAATCGCAGGTTTTGGGACAAGAACCGAGGCAAACAACGTCGAACTTGGGCCACCTGCAAAAACCGTCTGTTCAGGCATTGATACACGGACTGAATCGGCATTACTACAGCATTAGCATTAACTATCGCAAGAATGAGTTAGAGCAAAAGATGCTATTGAATTTGCACAAGAAGACGTGGATGGATGGTCTTACTCTTGCCGAGTATTCGGAGCACAGTCGACTCAATGAGAACATCGTTTCCGAGATGCTTGAACTCGCGAAAAATTATAACAAGGTAAAATAATTGAGCATGTTTTTTTTCTTTTTTACAGCTGCGTAATTATCATTTGTATGTCGCGCTGCTACTTCCGAATTTCTTTCATCGCGATAATACGTTGGACCTGTTGCAGGCTTTGGAAGAGGAGGAGAAAATGACACCCGAACAATTAGCTATAAAGAATGTAGGCAAGCAAGATCCAAAACGACATCTCGAGGAAAAGGTCGACACGCTAATGGCTACAAATATAGTCCAGTGCTTGGGGGCTATGCTCGACACAGTTGTATTCAAATAACTGTTTTCCAATATGTCATTCACGATATGGTATTTAAAGGAAATACACATCTTTTTAAAACAGAGAAGCACGAGAACTTTTATACTTCTCCTTGGAACGACACAAGTAATCGAGACACGAGTGTAATCAGCTTTCACATCAATAAAACCCATTTGCGAGTAATCGATAATTCTATATTATCATTATGTCTACAATGATCTGTAGAAATATACATATTACATAAAAAATAGATATATTACACATATCATAAAATAGATTTCGTGATTAAGAAAATATGTATATATTGTTGTGTCCGGGGATGGACCAGGGTAGGATTGTCAGTTCTGACAATCTTGCTCCCCCAGAAAATTGTCAGAACAATAATCTCGTGAAGAAGGTAATAATGTTGTGTCCAAGAGTAGTTCCGTGAAGAGGAGCCACCCAGTATAACGGACGGCCACGATCGTCATCAATCGGCCAGGAAATTAATAGTCCGTGACTATTAATAAAAATGATGCTGGAGTTTCTTGGAGACGCAGCCGGTCAAAAAAAAGAGGCTTGAGAGTCTCTGGAAAGTTTGAGTCCTCGCGAAATTAAAATGTATTTGTATCTATTAAAGAATAAGAAACGTGTGGTCTTTCGTGCGCGAATGTATACTCGCACATGTGCGCAGAACGCAACAATATATACAGTCAGTCCTTTCACTCTTAACGGGTTGATAAGAGTTGAACTACAGTGATTGAATTGTAAATGCAATGTAAACTTGGAATTCTATACGTTTCATTAAAACATGAGTATACAAATAATAGGATAATGAAAAACGTGAAGAAAATACTTGCATTTTCGTCTTATCCTTTTAGTCAGAAAACTATGAAAGATTGTATGTTTTAAAGTAGACTTGAGAAATTACAATATACAATATACAAGATGAAACTTTCATAATATAACCTTTATAAAGAAATACTTAAAATTATTTCATACAGAAATAATTTTATATATTATTTCATACAGAAATAATAATTTTATATCTTAGTAATAGTTTCATCAAAATTTTTATTCTCTTTTTCATGCTAAAAAGCAACTTAACTAGATGCAGGTGCAGGTAGTTCTTGATCTTTGTCCTTCTTTTTCTTCTTCTTCTTTTTTTCTTCCTTTGCCGGAGATTCCTGTAACATGTAAGCGTCATGTAATGATAACCCACTAAACATTCTCTACTTTTCATTATATATATTGGTAATAATTCATTTATTTACCCCACTGACGCCTCCTTCCACCACCATAGACTCTTCCTCTCCCTTTTCTTGTTTTTCCTTCTTATCTTTCTTCTTTTTCTTCTTTTCCTTTTTCTCCTTCTTTATTTCGCTATCTTTCGGTGATGATGTTTCCTGATTCTCAGTGGTTTTTTCTTCCTGTTTCACAACAACATCGCTCGTGTCCATTGCACTTTCATCCTCTCTCTTTCGCTTCTTACCGACAGGTACTTCAACGCCATTTGGCTCCGCCTATGTTTAATTACAAAGTTATTTTACAATTTATGATCATTTAAAATATTTGCTTATAAAAAGAGAAAATATTAGAAAAATCATTAGAATAATTGACTTACCTTTACTTCCGTTGCTTCCGTTCTTGGATTATAGTCCACGTAAGATCGTAACCAGTCAGAAGGCGTGTTCGCATTCGGTTTTCCATGTTTATCTAACTGACCCTCAATTATCATTCGCTTCTTTTGCGATGCTTTAGGTCCCAAGCCCCATTTTCTCGGGTACTCGTCTCTCTCCATGATTACCCTCTTGAGTTTTGCAACAACTCCATGATCGCAAGCAGACATGGTTGGAGTAGTCATTAATGCTATAGCTGGCGTGTTAAACAGACAAGTTAAACAGACTTCTTTTATCACAAATATAATTTCGCGATTTTAAATCATCGCTACATAATACGCTTCGAGAATATAACTTACCAATTGCTATAGCTTCACCCTTAGTAGACACAATCACGATTTCCTCGTTCATTTCTATTCCCTGATCGTACATCAAAACTCCTGGCAGCATTATTTTAGCTCCGTAGCAGATCGCATTTACCTAAACATTTTATGTAACGTAACGTCAAATCTCTTACTGTTACTTCAGACAGCACAGAAAGTGAGGAAGCTAGATACATACAGCACTGTCCTTCAAGATGATCCTCTTGTGATTCACCAGTAGCGCTTCCAATGGTTTTATCACTCTCCTCAGGTACGATTCATCCATGAGATTGTCGTACAACCACTTCGCATCAAGAACATCGTGCATCGTGACCATGCCGTCCTTCTCGGACT
Source organism: Ooceraea biroi (assembly GCF_003672135.1). Classification (NCBI taxonomy): domain Eukaryota; kingdom Metazoa; phylum Arthropoda; class Insecta; order Hymenoptera; family Formicidae; genus Ooceraea; species Ooceraea biroi. Next base: position 10,810,838 of record NC_039509.1, read on the forward strand.
GAATGCCGGAACGGTTCCTCCGAAGTTCTTGCATGTGGCAACCAGTACCAGTGAATAATCCAAGATGGAAGCACAAAGTTCTGATGTAGGAGCCAGCCTGACAACTGACACGGAACACTCCCAATTGGCGTTCCTTATCGTAATCCAGGAGCCAGGTGTTGTAGATTGTCCTGACTCGGAGTACTCTTTTGACGGCAGATATCAGCGGTGGTCTTTGAAACACCGAGCCATGCAGCTTCTCCAACGCTTGCGTTATCTGAATCATTGGCACAACGATGATGGACGAGATACATCCTGCGCGCGAGACGCTTAAAAGAATAAAAAAAAAACTCACCTGCTGGTAACTTTCTGGTGCAGAATGAAGCTTAAACACAGCGATATACTCTTTCCCAGCATTCTGTTGTAATTTGGCCAATCTGGTCGCCCTGTCTATGCAAACTATTAAGCAACCTGACACCTTGGGATCCAGGGTACCAGAGTGACCGGTCTTTTCGACCCTTAAGATTTTTTTTATCCAAGAGACTACTTCATGCGACGACGGATTGCATGGTTTATCTAAATTGATGAATCCTGACCTTATGTAATCTTCTATAGAACGGTTTAGCGGAGTACTGCCACACGTTAAAGGTGTAAAATGTCTTGTACGTGTCAACATTTTGTCATAATTCTGCAAAAATTAATAATAAATAAAGAATAATTGTACAAAGGAAATTTATTTCTAATTTTGTATTATGTAATTTCGTTAATTATCGTATCGTCGTTATACTGTTACATATAGCTATTACACGTAAAGAACGTTTATGATGTACCAAACTACCAACCTTAAATAACAGAGGCCAATCTTTGCACTCAAGTTTTACTTCCGCAGTAGAAGGTTCGATTACGCATTTCGTTGACTTCTGCATCTCCCCGAGCGATTTCTTCTTGCTCTTCGTCTTACTTTTTTCTGTGACGAGAAACGAGAATAGTATTATCATTGTAACTGTGATAAAAAAAACCAAGAACATAACTAAATCTGCAGAATCCACTTGGCGCCTCCGCCAATTTCAATAAAATTAAAAATAAGAAAACAACTATGTCGAACTATGTCGGTTTAAAACACAAAACTGATGATCAGATTGCTCAGAAATAATGAATTACATTAAATTTCATTAAAATTATTTTAATGAAATTACAATTCAAAATATTTCGGTGAAGAAGATCGACACGTATTTGTGTACCTACCTTATAACCTATAACCTAACCTCCATTTGATAATTACATAGAACGAATCGAGATAGCGGAAGTACATAGCAGAACACATTTAATATGCGACGACTCTTGCTCCGTCAGCATTTTTCAGTATTTCGAATAGTACTATCATTGTAATTATGACAAAGAAGCTAAGCACACACGTGGGTAACTCTGCAGAATCGCGTTGCCGCCGATTTTAATGACACTTTGTACGACATTGAACTATGCCGGTTTATAAACGCAAAACTGATGATCAAAATCGCTCGAAAATAACGAATTACATAAAATCTCATTACAATTATTTTAATGAAGTTACAATTCAAAAAATTTCGGTGAAGACCGACACGTGTTTTTGACAATAAGCATCACAGAGAAAGAGATTATTAATCCGGAACGCTGCTTGCTAAATCAAAATAAGACAAGCAGGCACAATTACGCAAAGTGAAGTATTGAAAACATCTTTGCGAAGTTTCTAACTCGTTTATTACTCACCGATTTCTGCCATTTTTCGATTTACAATCAATAACTATTACACATGGCACAACTTTCGAAGCCTCCACACCTCAGATCGGTTCGACCAAAAATACCGTAAAGTAGGAAGGCAACTCGCAATCTCCTGTATTGTACCATTAAATGCGCATGCGCAAGTTGGTAAGCACTACGCTAGTTTTGTCAACCAATTGAGAGCCGATCAGAATTCGTTTTGAGATCGAGTTTCCCCTCCCCCGGCCCGTTTGATACGTGATAATTGACCACAGGCCAATCAAATTGCTTAATTTGATTGGTTGAATGTTGATATTGAAATATTGAATATATTGAAAATTATGTGCACAAGAAACAGAAAGCCTCGTCTTTATTCTATCATCTTATCACTCAATCTTGCTTGTAGAGAATCAAGTTGTGCATGTAGTAGGGATCAGCTGATGGCTGCCGTAGTGTTGGTCTGTCATATTAACGCTCGTGTCACTAACCTATGCCAACCTTGCAGGTTGCAACTGCAAGTCAATAGGCGCATGCGAGCAATGACAGGTGAAGCAAGCCAAGAAGTACCAATAAAAAATACAATGCAGTTGTGTTGGATTAACTGTCACAGGAAGAACAGCGAGAAAGTATTGTACAAACTCGTACTGCGACTCGTACTAAGCTTGCTTCTTACTTAAACATTAGGCGCATTACAGAACTGAATATTTCACACAATTCTGGCTAATAATAATCCACTTAATTCGCCATGGGTGAGCAAAACGTCAAGATGTTAATTCGCTCCTTCGGTCTCACTCGAGAACACTTCGTACTGGCCGCACGGCATTTGCACGAAATAGCAATGTCACATGCATCCCCGTAAGACGTTCGTCATCATGACAGCTTATTAATGCAGATGTTGTGAGCAAAGGCCGAGTTATTTTGGGCGCTCGCCCACAGTTGCTGCTAACCTCCGGAAATGCGAGCCAGTCCTTCCGATTTTTAATGTTCAACTCAACTCCCAGCCGGGATTAGCTTCGGGCTAACTCCACTTAAATATGGACCCAGACCCGAAGGAGACGGTGAAGGAGGTCGAGAGCAAAGTGATACTACACTGGAACTATCGGGACCTCGCCGAGCTTCCAGAGGCGGTGAGAACGCATGGCGGCCACGTCCAGGAGATGTACCTCAAGTGGAACCGGCTCACCGTCATACCATCCTGGATCGTGGAGCTGCGTAATCTCACCAACTTGTACATCAGCGGCAACCTGATCAGAGAGCTGCCCAGGGAGATCAGCGAGATGAGCCAGTTAACGGTGCTGGATCTGAGCGACAACGAGTTGGCATGGGTACCACCTTGCATCAGTGATCTGAGCAACCTGAGGACCCTGCTCTTGAATGACAACTTCATTGACAAGCTACCAGTTGGTAAGTAAGCGCAATCGGGGATACGGTTCTGTCCTGGAGATGAAAGCTCCGTGAACTCATGTCGATGACAAACGGGAACAGAATTGAAAAGATTGAGCAACCTGGAGGTGCTGTCTGTCTCGAGCAATCAGATCGTTGTGCTACCAGAATGGATCGGCTCTCTACCGAGGCTGAAGGAATTGCACATGGACAACAACAAGCTGAGGGAGCTGCCTAACCGATTAACACTGGCACCTGCGCTTACCATCATCTCCGTGTGTGTAAACAGGTTGTTATTTGCAAGTATTTATACGCAAAATAGATATTCTGTTTTTTAGAGATTAAACTGTTCAAGATTTTACATATTCTTCCATCAAATTACATTCTCTTGAGCTCCATGTAATAACGACTATTCACGCAGGCTGAGGTATTTACCGTTGAACGGATTTCTGTCGGCTCCCTATATCCGATTCGATATAAACGACTTTCTGAATTACATGTCGTATCCGCTACTGTTCCAACTGCTCTCGCGACTTCGGACGACGTTGATCGACGACAGGGGCACTCTGGCATATGGGTAATGAAACTATACTATTGCTTGGAAGTATGTATATAAAGTAGATTTACATTCTATATATGCGTGTACGTGTGTATACAATCACAGATGTTTTAAGTCGCATGACGATGTGTTAAACACAAATATAAAATTGTACATAGAGATGAAGGGATTTTATAAAAAGAACGCCGACGTTATAATCGAGTTGCCACGGCAGCTATTAAAGGTCCACGGGGTCCACGAGAACGCGACCTGTTCCCTGCTGGAACTCGCACTGAGAAAGGTCTACACCGGCAGGTAATTGAGAAACTCTAAAAACATTTTTAGTTCACGTCCGTCAAAGTTAATATACAAATTACGAGATATAAATATGATAATTGACGCAAGTACATCTTTCAGGTTTAAGCATACGCTCGACGTGACGATTTCACCTCCAAACGCGACGGTGCTTTACGCGCCACTCTCCGAGGCTAAATTTGACTTTACAATGACTCCTACGAACTACATGTTCCGTTTACTGAGGAACGGGCCCGCCAGTATCTGCGTAAATCCTCGGTGTCAGCAACCGATATTCACCGAGGCGTGGACCATCATCGGTATCAGTTTTCACGCAGAGATGATAACGACAGCCCTATGCTGCAGTAAAAGGTATAAAATAATCGTGTGCTGTGTATATACCTGAGCGTATCAGGTTTTTTTTTATAAGTCTTCTTTAACTTCGCAGTTGCGCCACCGCATTCGCTACGCACTCGAGTACGACTATTACGACGCTCGATTGGCATTGCATCAATCGATGAGACCTCCTCGTTAGGTATCTAGTCAATAACACCTCTGTACATAGAAAGCATTTAGGACAATAAAACGATTCTTGCACCGTACACCCGAAACCTTCCGGCGATGCCTCGTGAATCAAACCTCTATTTTGTTGTAATCGTGATTTATTCTGCAGCAATCGGTTACTAGTAGTGCCTGTTGCATTCGGTAATGCCCAGTAGGAAATCAAATTTTATAATACAACAGATTATCGAGTTAAATTATTACAGAATCGTACAGCACCTCTCTCTTCACTCCATTACTTCCATTATTCATTCGCATTCTTTCAAAACACACACATACACAAGACTAGTCTCACTGAATACTATCTTTTTTTTATTATTATTATTAAAATATACGTTGTGATCGACGCAATTGTGCATCTTCTATGCATTATAAAAATTCCAATTTTCTTGCATAGATTCCATTTGCACTTTCCCATAAAATCAAGTCACCAAAAATATTTCTCTCGGCCTGTCCCGTTTCGCGCGGATATTAATTTATATCGCTTACTACTCGCCTGCTCAAGTGATCAGAAGATCTAACGCTTTATCGCGATCGAAGTTACACTTCACCAGCGCCGCGGAAGCTTCATCCTCGGGGAATCCCAAATCTTTCAACGTGCACAGGTTCTCGTAGTAAATTTGCGCCTTGTGCTGATCGTGCTGCGTGAGCGTCAGCGCCTTCTCGGCGTAGTCGCTCGGGATGCCGGTTTCCTCCAAGGACTGGACGGCTAATAGATACTCCACGATATTCTTTTCGTGTATCCGACCCAGTTCCAGCACTATGCGCGCCGCTCTGCCTACGGGAAAGCCCATATCGTTCAGTTGCGCGACCAACTTTAGATCGTCCTCCGTCAGGCCCGCCAACAAGTCCGCCGACAATCTCGCGTGATTCGATGACGCTGAGTCATCGTGCTGCGTAGCTCCACAGGCGTCGCTGTCCGATGGACTCTCCAAATCGGGCCACGGCTTCCAATTCTGCAAGCAAGCAAGGTGAAATCGACGAGATCAGAATCGCGCAAGGAAATGAGGAAAACAAATCTGGTTACCTCCATAACAGGACGTTCTAGCTCCTTTTGAAGTTCCTGCACGATTACTGAAACACTGCGGTGATTTTCCGTACTGTGCGAGTCCGCGTCAGCCTGGCTCTCCGCTTGATCTTTCGTATCGTCGATGGATACGTCCTCCTTGTGAGTCTCTGAGGTATCATCGATGGACAACTCGCTTATAATGTTTTCCAGTTTCTCTGCAGGCACCCATTGCGACCTCGGTTGTAAGACCTGTACGAAACAATGAAAGGAAAAAGAAGACGTGAAACATAAGACAACAATCGAATTGATTATGTATGCAATTTACATTCAAGTTAGAAAATTTGTAAAGTCGAACGCTGACCTGCGCCAGTTCCTCCATATCATTGATGGTTTTCAATTCCATGTTGTCGAAGGGACTGCTTGTGTCGTTATCAAAATCAGCAAAGTCCAGACCACCATTTATCTTCACGTGATCTTGAAGATCCTGAAGGTCGTTCATATGATCTGAAGCTGGAGGTGACAGCAGTTGTGGCTTAAGTATTGTCGTTTCTGGAGCAGGTGCTGTATTAATGGGCAGTTGTTTTACACAGTCTGGCGGTAGAGGCGGCGGCGATGGTGGAGTCTCCTCTTTCTCCTTCTTCCTCTTTTCCTCCAGTCGAGCCTGACGCGCTTTGCTGTTGGCTTGCCTAGCCTTGCGCCACTCACACATCTGATCACAAATGAATTTATCAGGTCAACCATACCATTCCACGTAACGTATCACATAGGATATTCACGGATCATGCGAGTGAAGATGGAAAGAATGCACCTTACCTTCTCGACAACTGACTTCTCCAAACTGAAATCGTACACCAATTTCGACACGTCTGGCAAACGGTTGTTGTACGCTGCGGGCAGACCGATCTTCCTCGGCGGTTTGTAGGCCTCCGCGATCTTCACGTGAACTCCGTCCATGTACGACGCGACCAGGTCGCATTGTGCCGACACCGATGATCGAGCCATTAGCTTCTGCACAGGCCAATGCTAGGAAATAATGCGCGACCTGCGGCCCGAAGATCTTACACTTTATTCGCCAGGTATCAGAACATAACCTAGCTTACATCGCGATAAAGCTTGTGCGATCGCGCGCCACCGATACATCTCGCGCATGCAGCCACACTTTAATTCCTGCACGTTCAATTCTCCGCCCGAACGCGGACTTGAGACTCGCGAGATATCCCTGACGGTCGAAACAACGAAAAGTACACTCTCATTTGACAGCTCGAACTCGCGCTGTGGCCATTTTGCCCGATTTTCACGAAGAATCGAGAGGTTCGAATCTCGGCTAAATGAGGTTTGAATCTCCGCTAAAACGATATACTTCTGCAACCTGAACGCTTGGCAAGGAAGATCACACGTGATTCAAAGACAAACCTCTCGGAAAAGAGAAAATAATAAACAATTAAATTATATATGCAACTTACATTTTATATCAGAACAATATCGTCTTTTATATGTCATTAATAATTTTTGTCAAATGTGTCATTCTCAGTTACATCAATTTTCCACTCAGAAATGTTTAAAAAATACAATTTCAACCTTTTCTCTAATATTATTCACTAATGCACTCCAATTTCTTAGTAACACGTAATCTGCAAAAGTAGCTAAAGGCTTTTGTACTGTGAATATCACAGATACCGTGAGTCGTGTTATGCATAGTAATAAAGTATAAATATATGTATACCATTTCCAATTACAAAGTCCTATGTACAAATAAATTAATCTAACAGCACATTATCAAATTTTCCTAAAATTTTTATCGTAGTATAGAAAGTTGTAAGCCACTTTTCTGGAGTTGTTCGCTTGGGCTCTTTAATGTAATATTGGAACTAATGTCATTAACGTCCATCAGCTCCTTCTGTTTTCGTTTGCCTTCGAAAGCTTTCATATAGGCGAGGAAGCACGTCCAGGCTAAACTGCACACGCTGACGTATACAACGCGATTTCGCTCCGGAATCAGGATGAAATTGATGGTCTGTAGAATTGGCCATACGCAAATGGCAGTCTGCGAGGAAAACAATTTCCCATTAATTTTTTTATTTTCTAACGAGCATATCTCGTATATGTATATAAGAGAAAAAGATACCTTGTATGTCGGCCAAAACTTAATTTTGATCTCTTCGATGCATTCCGAAATTGGCTTTAATTCAAGAAAACTCATGCCAAAAAAGAAGGAACACATAGCCACAGGACTATACGTAACTTGCTCGACTAAAGCCTGCAATTGTTACCCGGTTACTTAATTAACACTTATTGTCATTGTCTAGAATAATTCGATTTTTAAAGACAATTGTTTAAATAATTGTCGCAATAATTAAGTAATGCAAAAGTATTATTCCGCATTCTTTATGCATGCGTACTTTGGTAACAGCTGATTTCAAATCCGCTTTAGGCCACAGGTAGGACGCGCATCTCAGCCAGCAGTATAACGTCGGTGCTACGTAGAGACTGCCATACAGACTGAACCGTATAGCCTCCGCATAATTGAATTCCTCCTTGCCCATTATCTTCTGTTGCATTAGACACGCGGTCGGCCATATGATCGAGTAGGACGCCATACCTCGTACTATCGGATATTTCTGCGAGATTTCGCGGAACTTCACAAGCACCATACGCATTTTCGATGCCTCTGCAAAAATACAAGCTCCTTGAGTCATCGAAGCAAAATGTAAATTAAGGAACAAGTCAGCACGACGTACTAAAAGTGTGCAAGAATATATATCTATATCTGTTCACATATTCATTAAAAAAAAGGGGAGGAATTTAAAAACGATCGCACGGTTGCTGGCAACGGGAGCCTCGCTGATAACACCTCGTATTAGTCACAAAACGTTGCATCATTATCTTTTCATCCCAGTCTGAGAATACGGAAAGAGCAATCGCACTCCAAAGTCCACTTTCTTCATTTTTCCGTCGATATTGACGAACGTATATAATTCACTTTTTTGACGAATCTTGTCCAGTTTATGTTGAAGACATGAGCACGAAGGTAGGTACGAGGAAAGTCAGTGCGCGCGGCTTCACGAGCGCATTACGTCACTGATAATTTCCCCAAGGGATTTCACGTGAGACGGTATACCTGCCGCAGCGTTGTCAGGAGCGAAGCGAGGAGCGCGGTGCCGCGATACGCGCTCACCGCAACGTCGTGAGCTTGACAGGCTGCAGCGTTCAGCGTGCGTATGCGGCCGCGACGGTCCAGTGCATCTGGCGAGCGCGTGGTCACGTATGACGCTGATGCCGACGACTGAATCTCCGCGCTGTGACAAGCGCGCGTCCCGTCGATGACGAAATCGGCCGATCCATTCTTATCTGTCCTTGGTACGCGTCACGAGCGAGTGAGCGAGCAAGCTTGTCCGCTGAATCGGTCGCGTTGCGCAATTGACCGTCTACGGCTAATGCGCCTTCCCGATAATCCTCTCGAGGAAGGTCGATAACGTTGATATCCACGAGAGTAGATCTTGGTCTTGGCAACTCCGTCTTTGATCATTTGAATGATGGAAATATAAATATGAGACTACTGGAGAAACTTAAATCGGCGTGGGATTCGCGAATTCGAATCCAGAGATACGCTGAAAAAGGAAACGGTACAACTTCTTCGGTAATCGTATATATTCAGACAGTATAAATGAAACGAAGCATACGAGCTATTTTTAACAAGTACAATTGTGACTTAGTGATCTTGTATGTTACCGTCTATAATATAATGATGATACACTGTACATAAATATTACTACATATACATATGTTGCCAGTAATAAAGCACACTTACGTGTGTGTGTGCGTGTGCACATGTATGTATAATTACGATAAAATATTTAAAAATGCAAAATATGCGTGATTATGTATATCCTACGGTCCATGTTACATACGTAGTACGAATATCTCAAGAATACGTGCATGTAAATTTTTACAAAAGTCCGAAACAAGCTTTTTTTCCCCCCATGACAGAACATTGCTATACAAGTAACCGTCTCTCCTTCTTTCCTTTGATTACATACTGTTAAGTAATTCCTTTTACCCACGCAGAACGGAGAATTATCACAATACCATATATGCGGTACGTATTTCCATGTAGCGGCATTCGTGAAGCAAGCTCGGGTGGCAACCCAAACTTTAAAACAATTATGCGGAGCTATACGGTTCAGTCTTATGGCCAGTCTCTACGTAGCACCGACGTTATACTGCTGGCTGAGATGCGCGTCCTACCTGTGGCCTAAAGCGGATTTGAAATCAGCTGTTACCAAAGTACGCATGCATAAAGAATGCAGAATAATACTTTTGCATTACTTAATTATTGCGACAATTATTTAAACAATTGTCTTTAAAAATCGAATTATTTTAGACAATGACAATAAGTGTTAATTAAGTAAACCGGGTAACAATTGCAGGCTTTAGTCGAGCAAGTTACGTATAGTCCTGTGGCTATGTGTTCCTTCTTTTTTTGCATGAGTTTTCTTGAATTAAAGCCAATTTCGGAATGCATCGAAGAGATCAAAATTAAGTTTTGGCCGACATACAAGTATCTTTTTCTCTTATATACATATACGAGATATGCTCGTTAGAAAATAAAAAATTAATGGGAAATTGTTTTCCTCGCAGACTGCCATTTGCGTATGGCCAATTCTACAGACCATCAATTTCATCCTGATTCCGGAGCGAAATCGCGTTGTATACGTCAGCGTGTGCAGTTAGCCTGGACGTGCTTCCTCGCCTATATGAAAGCTTTCGAAGGCAAACGAAAACAGAAGGAGCTGATGGACGTTAATGACATTAGTCCAATATTACATTAAAGAGCCCAAGCGAACAACTCCAGAAAAGTGGCTTACAACTTCTATACTACGATAAAAAATTTTAGGAAAATTTGATAATGTGCTGTTAGATTAATTTATTTGTACATAGGACTTTGTAATTGGAAATGTATACATATATTTATACTTTATTACTATGCATAACACGACTCACGGTATCTGTGATATTCACAGTACAAAAGCCTTTAGCTACTTTTGCAGATTACGTGTTACTAAGAAATTGGAGTGCATTAGTGAATAATATTAGAGAAAAGGTTGAAATTGTATTTTTTAAACATTTCTGAGTGAAAATTGATGTAACTGAGAATGACACATTTGACAAAAAATTATAATGACATATAAAAGACGATATTGTTCTGATATAAAATGTAAGTTGCATATATAATTTAATTGTTTATTATTTTCTCTTTTCCGAGAGGTTTGTCTTTGAATCACGTGTGATCTTCCTTGCCAAGCGTTCAGTTGCAGAAGTATATCGTTTTAGCGGAGATTCAAACCTCATTTAGCCGAGATTCGAACCTCTCGATTCTTCGTGAAAATCGGGCAAAATGGCCACAGCGCGAGTTCGAGCTGTCAAATGAGAGTGTACTTTTCGTTGTTTCGACCGTCAGGGATATCTCGCGATCTCAAGTCCGCGTTCGGGCGGAGAATTGAACGTGCAGGAATTAAAGTGTGGCTGCATGCGCGAGATGTATCGGTGGCGCGCGATCGCACAAGCTTTATCGCGATGTAAGCTAGGTTATGTTCTGATACCTGGCGAATAAAGTGTAAGATCTTCGGGCCGCAGGTCGCGCATTATTTCCTAGCATTGGCCTGTGCAGAAGCTAATGGCTCGATCATCGGTGTCGGCACAATGCGACCTGGTCGCGTCGTACATGGACGGAGTTCACGTGAAGATCGCGGAGGCCTACAAACCGCCGAGGAAGATCGGTCTGCCCGCAGCGTACAACAACCGTTTGCCAGACGTGTCGAAATTGGTGTACGATTTCAGTTTGGAGAAGTCAGTTGTCGAGAAGGTAAGGTGCATTCTTTCCATCTTCACTCGCATGATCCGTGAATATCCTATGTGATACGTTACGTGGAATGGTATGGTTGACCTGATAAATTCATTTGTGATCAGATGTGTGAGTGGCGCAAGGCTAGGCAAGCCAACAGCAAAGCGCGTCAGGCTCGACTGGAGGAAAAGAGGAAGAAGGAGAAAGAGGAGACTCCACCATCGCCGCCGCCTCTACCGCCAGACGTGTAAAACAACTGCCCATTAATACAGCACCTGCTCCAGAAACGACAATACTTAAGCCACAACTGCTGTCACCTCCAGCTTCAGATCATATGAACGACCTTCAGGATCTTCAAGATCACGTGAAGATAAATGGTGGTCTGGACTTTGCTGATTTTGATAACGACACAAGCAGTCCCTTCGACAACATGGAATTGAAAACCATCAATGATATGGAGAACTGGCGCAGGTCAGCGTTCGACTTTACAATTTTCTAACTTGAATGTAAATTGCATACATAATCAATTCGATTGTTGTCTTATGTTTCACGTCTTCTTTTTCCTTTCATTGTTTCGTACAGGTCTTACAACCGAGGTCGCAATGGGTGCCTGCAGAGAAACTGGAAAACATTATAAGCGAGTTGTCCATCGATGATACCTCAGAGACTCACAAGGAGGACGTATCCATCGACGATACGAAAGATCAAGCGGAGAGCCAGGCTGACGCGGACTCGCACAGTACGGAAAATCACCGCAGTGTTTCAGTAATCGTGCAGGAACTTCAAAAGGAGCTAGAACGTCCTGTTATGGAGGTAACCAGATTTGTTTTTCCTCATTTCCTTGCGCGATTCTGATCTCGTCGATTTCACCTTGCTTGCTTGCAGAATTGGAAGCCGTGGCCCGATTTGGAGAGTCCATCGGACAGCGACGCCTGTGGAGCTACGCAGCACGATGACTCAGCGTCATCGAATCACGCGAGATTGTCGGCGGACTTGTTGGCGGGCCTGACGGAGGACGATCTAAAGTTGGTCGCGCAACTGAACGATATGGGCTTTCCCGTAGGCAGAGCGGCGCGCATAGTGCTGGAACTGGGTCGGATACACGAAAAGAATATCGTGGAGTATCTATTAGCCGTCCAGTCCTTGGAGGAAACCGGCATCCCGAGCGACTACGCCGAGAAGGCGCTGACGCTCACGCAGCACGATCAGCACAAGGCGCAAATTTACTACGAGAACCTGTGCACGTTGAAAGATTTGGGATTCCCCGAGGATGAAGCTTCCGCGGCGCTGGTGAAGTGTAACTTCGATCGCGATAAAGCGTTAGATCTTCTGATCACTTGAGCAGGCGAGTAGTAAGCGATATAAATTAATATCCGCGCGAAACGGGACAGGCCGAGAGAAATATTTTTGGTGACTTGATTTTATGGGAAAGTGCAAATGGAATCTATGCAAGAAAATTGGAATTTTTATAATGCATAGAAGATGCACAATTGCGTCGATCACAACGTATATTTTAATAATAATAATAAAAAAAGATAGTATTCAGTGAGACTAGTCTTGTGTATGTGTGTGTTTTGAAGAATGCGAATGAATAATGGAAGTAATGGAGTGAAGAGAGAGGTGCTGTACGATTCTGTAATAATTTAACTCGATAATCTGTTGTATTAAAAATTTGATTTCCTACTGGGCATTACCGAATGCAACAGGCACTACTAGTAACCGATTGCTGCAGAATAAATCACGATTACAACAAAATAGAGGTTTGATTCACGAGGCATCGCCGGAAGGTTTCGGGTGTACGGTGCAAGAATCGTTTTATTGTCCTAAATGCTTTCTATGTACAGAGGTGTTATTGACTAGATACCTAACGAGGAGGTCTCATCGATTGATGCAATGCCAATCGAGCGTCGTAATAGTCGTACTCGAGTGCGTAGCGAATGCGGTGGCGCAACTGCGAAGTTAAAGAAGACTTATAAAAAAAAACCTGATACGCTCAGGTATATACACAGCACACGATTATTTTATACCTTTTACTGCAGCATAGGGCTGTCGTTATCATCTCTGCGTGAAAACTGATACCGATGATGGTCCACGCCTCGGTGAATATCGGTTGCTGACACCGAGGATTTACGCAGATACTGGCGGGCCCGTTCCTCAGTAAACGGAACATGTAGTTCGTAGGAGTCATTGTAAAGTCAAATTTAGCCTCGGAGAGTGGCGCGTAAAGCACCGTCGCGTTTGGAGGTGAAATCGTCACGTCGAGCGTATGCTTAAACCTGAAAGATGTACTTGCGTCAATTATCATATTTATATCTCGTAATTTGTATATTAACTTTGACGGACGTGAACTAAAAATGTTTTTAGAGTTTCTCAATTACCTGCCGGTGTAGACCTTTCTCAGTGCGAGTTCCAGCAGGGAACAGGTCGCGTTCTCGTGGACCCCGTGGACCTTTAATAGCTGCCGTGGCAACTCGATTATAACGTCGGCGTTCTTTTTATAAAATCCCTTCATCTCTATGTACAATTTTATATTTGTGTTTAACACATCGTCATGCGACTTAAAACATCTGTGATTGTATACACACGTACACGCATATATAGAATGTAAATCTACTTTATATACATACTTCCAAGCAATAGTATAGTTTCATTACCCATATGCCAGAGTGCCCCTGTCGTCGATCAACGTCGTCCGAAGTCGCGAGAGCAGTTGGAACAGTAGCGGATACGACATGTAATTCAGAAAGTCGTTTATATCGAATCGGATATAGGGAGCCGACAGAAATCCGTTCAACGGTAAATACCTCAGCCTGCGTGAATAGTCGTTATTACATGGAGCTCAAGAGAATGTAATTTGATGGAAGAATATGTAAAATCTTGAACAGTTTAATCTCTAAAAAACAGAATATCTATTTTGCGTATAAATACTTGCAAATAACAACCTGTTTACACACACGGAGATGATGGTAAGCGCAGGTGCCAGTGTTAATCGGTTAGGCAGCTCCCTCAGCTTGTTGTTGTCCATGTGCAATTCCTTCAGCCTCGGTAGAGAGCCGATCCATTTGGTAGCACAACGATCTGATTGCTCGAGACAGACAGCACCTCCAGGTTGCTCAATCTTTTCAATTCTGTTCCCGTTTGTCATCGACATGAGTTCACGGAGCTTTCATCTCCAGGACAGAACCGTATCCCCGATTGCGCTTACTTACCAACTGGTAGCTTGTCAATGAAGTTGTCATTCAAGAGCAGGGTCCTCAGGTTGCTCAGATCACTGATGCAAGGTGGTACCCATGCCAACTCGTTGTCGCTCAGATCCAGCACCGTTAACTGGCTCATCTCGCTGATCTCCCTGGCAGCTCTCTGATCAGGTTGCCGCTGATGTACAAGTTGGTGAGATTACGCAGCTCCACGATCCAGGATGGTATGACGGTGAGCCGGTTCCACTTGAGGTACATCTCCTGGACGTGGCCGCCATGCGTTCTCACCGCCTCTGGAAGCTCGGCGAGGTCCCGATAGTTCCAGTGTAGTATCACTTTGCTCTCGACCTCCTTCACCGTCTCCTTCGGGTCTGGGTCCATATTTAAGTGGAGTTAGCCCGAAGCTAATCCCGGCTGGGAGTTGAGTTGAACATTAAAAATCGGAAGGACTGGCTCGCATTTCCGGAGGTTAGCAGCAACTGTGGGCGAGCGCCCAAAATAACTCGGCCTTTGCTCACAACATCTGCATTAATAAGCTGTCATGATGACGAACGTCTTACGGATGCATGTGACATTGCTATTTCGTGCAAATGCCGTGCGGCCAGTACGAAGTGTTCTCGAGTGAGACCGAAGGAGCGAATTAACATCTTGACGTTTTGCTCACCCATGGCGAATTAAGTGGATTATTATTAGCCAGAATTGTGTGAAATATTCAGTTCTGTAATGCGCCTAATGTTTAAGTAAGAAGCAAGCTTAGTACGAGTCGCAGTACGAGTTTGTACAATACTTTCTCGCTGTTCTTCCTGTGACAGTTAATCCAACACAACTGCATTGTATTTTTTATTGGTACTTCTTGGCTTGCTTCACCTGTCATTGCTCGCATGCGCCTATTGACTTGCAGTTGCAACCTGCAAGGTTGCATAGGTTAGTGACACGAGCGTTAATATGACAGACCAACACTACGGCAGCCATCAGCTGATCCCTACTACATGCACAACTTGATTCTCTACAAGCAAGATTGAGTGATAAGATGATAGAATAAAGACGAGGCTTTCTGTTTCTTGTGCACATAATTTTCAATATATTCAATATTTCAATATCAACATTCAACCAATCAAATTAAGCAATTTGATTGGCCTGTGGTCAATTATCACGTATCAAACGGCCGGGGGAGGGGAAACTCGATCTCAAAACGAATTCTGATCGGCTCTCAATTGGTTGACAATATTAGCCGCGATGGGCAATGGTGCTGGTGCTTGAGATGGGTCAAGTATTATACCACCGAATTGCTCTTCGTACTTCACGACTTCTTGCAGTTCCTAAAAGTATAGAACAATTAAATAATTGAGCTAACTAATAATATGCGTCCATTATAAATTACGATTTATAAATACTCACAGATTGAATCCACTGCCGATATTCGTTATTTCCAAAGCATTTCTTAGCGTACAGTCCTGTTAGATACGTGGAAATACCTTTGGGCAACCATGTATCCGACCAATTTTGCATCGATATAAAGCATCCAAAAAATTGCTCCGCGACTGCCTGCGCCATTGCCTTCTTAGTAATATACACTTGATCTATGATTGCAGTAGAGTGCAACAAATTTGTGCTGTACAAAAAATTGTCGTCAGTAAGTACAACAATAAATCCTGATTATATAAATGAAATATAAAAATAGGAATAAATTGGTTTTTTACTTTAAGATGCTCATAGTAGCGTAGGCGTTGATGTCTTCGTCTATCTCATCAACGAAGACCTGCTTGTAACACGAATATGGGTATCGATTCGCTAGGGTCTCCTCGTAAAATTCAAATGCCTCATGCATATATTTTGCCGACACTTTTAAGGATGGCAAAAGTTGCGGCAGACAGAAATGAGTCACCTCGTGCATGTAGGGATCCACGAAGATCTCAAAAGGGCTGCGATAAAACGGATTATATTACTATTTTATCGCTAATACTGTTACCAAATTATTGACATGATTCCTGACTTACTTACCCGACAGCCAGTGCAATATTTGGCGCGCACGCAGGGCTATTGAGCACGTAGTGAAACGTTTTCCTGCGCATGTCGGGTGTGTAGACAACTTCCACCAAATCGCCACAGGAAACTGCAGTCATTGAATCGTCAACGGTAAATTCTAGCTTCCAAGTACAAGGTTCGGCAAAACTATCTACACACGGGAACCACAGTCTGGATGAATTTTCGTAGCTATATGTGTACATGTGTGCACCTCTCTATAAAAAAAAAGTTATCAAGATGTGAAAGAAAGATTAATTTTTCCACTTGTTCAATAAAACTAAATAATAAAAAACAAATAAACTTACCTCGGCTAGAGTGCCTTCACAGTTCGGCACCACAAAATGTACACCACCTTGCGGCTGTTCCAAAGAAAATTCAATGCTAATTCTCAGGCTTCGGCCTTCTGCAACTAAGTGTGCCGCATCCGGCGGTATCTGAACAACTAACTCCCCAGCGTTGTTATCGGGAGCAACTCTTTGAGCAGCAGCTAGGTGCATGTTTGAGAAAAATTCCAGAGAACGTCTGCAAAGGGTTCCAATGAGATACACCCCAAGATTGTTAATTAATTAAAAATAATTAGAAATACATACTGTTTACTATCTCCTTGACAAATATCCAGAAATGGATCAAAGTACTGAAAGGGAGCTTCGTACGTGTCATTTAAGCACACTCTGTATATTCTACATTGCTTGGCATTGAGTTTTACTAGTCGCAGTGTGTCCCGTAGCGGAATAATCGTCAATTCGACGAAACCCTGCATAACAAGAATACTATGTATATCTTTCAGCTCAATATATATATATATAACTTACAAAAATTAAGTTTATATCACTTACAATAATGCTTTTCCTTTGAAAGCTTATTCCTGTTAAGCTTAATATTTGGTGAGCTGTAAAGAATCAAGAATTGCTAATTAGTTACAGTATGATGATTAGATTTGACACTGACTTTACTCAGTGACTGTAATGCATAAAGTATAATCTACGAATACAATCTATACTTATTTGTTTAGACGATATTATATATAATTACATATTTACAGTTTTTGATTAAAAATATATAATTATAAACAATGCAATTAAAAATATACAATCCATAATATCCAAAATTTATTTGAAGATATGAACAATAACACAAAGCAACTCAAAGTATCGAAGACTATGGTCATTTCTTTCATATTATTATTTCTAAAGATACTTATAATTTATATGGTCGACTGTTATCGCCCGTTTTTTCTTTCTTCATGTTGTCGCTTATATGTGATTTTTATATTCACAGAAAAATGGACTTTTGATTAGTTTTACGTGAACATAACCACTCATCAGCGATCAACTCGGTTCGACGACACAAACACGACTATATACGCGAGTATACAAACTCCACAGTGGCTCCACTCATACTTTTTCTACGCATGCGCGCGAGTCAATGCAGTGACTGTTAGTCAGTTCTAAATTGAATAGGTAATACAACTAAGTAAATTATAATTATAATTTTAACGTATACGTTTATTAAATGTGCTAATATTATAAAACGAGTTTTAAAAAAGAATTTTATAGAAATTTATATAACTATGGCAAGCTTTGTTGCGTCCTGTGTGACTCAGCCCTAGTGCGACCAATCACAGTCCACAGATTTTTACGTCCTCGATTGTGATTGGTGTTATATCTTTAGATGCTTATACTGTGGCTATAGTCCAGTTAGCATTATGAATACTACGAAACATTTTCTATTCTTTTTCTTCTTTCATTTAAAAAGAAGGATAGAAAGTGTTTTGTAGCATTTACATTACAGCCCTAGTTGACGTTTACAAATGCTTCAGAACATTTTTGATCTTTTTTATATGTATGAATAAAAAGAAGGAAAGGAAATTGAAACTTTTGAAGCTTTAGATTGGTTGGATTCCATGGCATTTGCACTTGCTTGAATGAACAAATCGGCTCGTTACGTTGAGGTTCTGATTATGACAGGGCTGCGTTCCGATTCCTTACCCAGGTGCACCCGCTATATTGGAGTGAGAAAGATACAAGAATGAGATAAAAAGAGAGAGAGAGCACCCTGGCGTGGAATCGGAACGCAGCCCAGTATCTTGAAATGTTGTGAGGCAATTTGTGCGTTTCGGTCGTTTCGGTTAAGAAGAATTAAATGTAACACATTCTTAGCAAATATTTATTTATTACTCTTTTTTGGAGAGCATATTCTTTTTATAACAGTTGTATGAAGAATATTTATAAATGGACGAAGAACAAGTGGAGAACGTGTAAGTTTTTGCGAGTTGCCCATTTGCAAAAGTTTAAATTAATCAGAGAATTTTATATATTTTATATAGCTGTCAATATAAAAATTACTTTTCGAAGCAAGAAGGAAAGAAAGAAATGATAGGAGCTTTTTGAAGAATTTGATCCTTTAGGTTAAATCACGTTTATTAAATTCAAGTTTTTAAAAGACGGATTTTAATAGCTATTTTATTTTATTTAGAATGCCTGTGGTGGATATTAATATACCTATGGTCACGGAGAATTTAGGGATGCTCACCATAGATAATAATTGCTCCACATCCACAGAATCTAAGAGAATACTAAGGAAAAGGAAACCTAAACTTACTACCACAGAAGTTTCTAACAGAAGGTAACCTAACGCTAAATAATTTCACATTCACATTTATTCATCTTTTGCACACATACTTCTTATCCAACTCTGTGTATCCATAAGATGTACCAGGGGACCAAAAAAGAGAAAATTCACAGAGATGGACAATATGGACGAGGGAATTAAGGAATATTATTTGGACAAAAGCATAAAGAAAAGATCAAATAACCTTGAAACGATATATGAGGAGAGCAACAACATGACTGATGATTCTACCATACACATGAGCGCAAAGAGGTTTAAACGAATGTTAATGTTCCCGGAGAAGCCTACAAACAGCAAGCTGAAAAAGAGACGTGCAAAAATACGGAGAATCTTCGGGTCTGTCAAGACCCCCAGAAGATGTATCTCAATGCAGATGCTTGCCGATAAATTAAATGCCATCAGAGAAAGCTCGGTGAAAATTGATAATGAGCTTGAATAATGCTGATTGAACTGGTTTGTAATCTGTTTTGCTCGTTGATCATACATGTATTGGACAAAACTCAGCAATATTTTCTAATTAAGCATTTAAGGAAAGTCTCTGTACCATATACTGCATTTGTAGATTATTTTAAACCAGTTTAACATGTTTGTTATTAATTAAGAATAAAGACAAGAAGTTTTTATCGAACTTGTGTGATATTAAAAGAATCTTTTAAGATGCTGTTCGTAATGGTAAAATAGAAAGAAAAAGACTTATAATCGGAATATTTAAAGATAAATTTAGTTTGTTTTGGAATAAAATGTCATTTCATAAATAATGTTCATGCATGCTCTGCTATGTACAGTTTGTACAAATTGATACAAATATTTAAGACATTAGAATTACCAAAATGTATAAATTGTATTTGCTTTAAGGTGTGCATTTAAATACATGTTTTCGTACAAAACATATGTTTGTTGTTTGTACTTTTATGAAGACGATAATGGATATAAAATTACAAATATATCGTATTTAATTACAGAATAAAGTAAGAAACTTGTGTAAAATCTCTTAAAGTCTGTGTGTGTGTGTGCAAATGCATATATTTTATTTTTATATTTAATAATATAAAAATTCGTCTTTTCTTTTATAAAAAATAAAATATATAGGATTCCAGAAACAGGGAGTGCATTGTTTAAATACTGTGTTGCAATTAATTCTTTTTCACATTTTCTTCATCACCAAGACGCATTTTGTTGCATGTTTCTCACAGCCATCGTATTCTTTCAACATAGCTATGTTCTCCTCGTATTCTTTGCTATCCAATTGAACGCAGGCACATCTAGATGCGGCTTGTTTATTCGCGCTCTCGAACAGCATTCTCGGTACTCCAACCCAATCTCTATCAATCCCACCGCTATTAAATAGAAAATTAAATCACACGTTTACGTATCTCAAAGAAATTTTCTTTTGCTACTGCTCTTTAAATCTTCTTAACATTAAGATTAATAGCATTGAATACGCACCTTCTTTTAGTACACCATAATACGGTACCAGTGTCTGCATTCCATTCTATGTTACAAGGTGGAAACATCCTTTTTTGTTCATCGTCCAGCGATTTCTCCTTTCTAGCAAGCAGCACCTTTTCTTGTACCCTGTCAGTTTCTGTGGTTGGGCTACCATCGAGATTATAGTATCTACCGTACAATTTTCCTGGAGGAAACAACAAACAAAATGTCTTGGACAGTGCCATTTGCATGCGAGTTGATCTACCTCATGCAACATCCATGTGTCAACTATAATGCACAGTTTCTTGTTGTAAATTAAAATAAAGTATACCTTTCCTTTCCTTCGATTCTCTTCTTGCCGAACTGAATGACAGACTATCATAGAATTCTTTTGGTTCTCAGAGCAAAATTACTTTGAGGTAGATCAACTGCTCCAACATTCCACGCCAGATTAAGTGATAATACCTTTGTAGACATAATTCTCGTTATAAAATTGCAGCCAATCATCCAGCGCCTTAACTTGTCGCACAGATAAACTCGAGACATCATCGGTGAGGCCTTGCTCGTCAAATTCACCAGTAATAAATGCTAGAGAAGCATCACGACCTGTAAAAAAAAATTATTTCCTTTGGCGAACAGTATGAGCACAATGTGCGTGCTCCGACATAAGAAGTATCTAAGTTACCGATAAAAGCATGATAGCTTCCACTTGGTCCATAATGCTTTTCACCTTTGGTCACGTCAAAAACTTGCCCCAAGATCGAAAGATACAGACCACTCTCCAGACTCGTGTATTGCTTCAGTTCGCTGGCGGTGAACACTCTTTGCCCGCCAGAATTCCCGTTCAGTCCGAAATATATCGTGTCAACTACACTGAACGTTCCGTCCATCAAGTGCGACGTGATCTCCTTGACAATGCCGCGCGAATGTAGAAAATATATCATTGCCAGTGGTAATGATAGCCAAATGTATTTTCGCACCGTGATCATGTTGTCTTAGACTCTAACATGTATATGCTGCACCAAGTTTCGACAAGCTTTGACGATCTGTCACGACATTTGATTGCTTTTAGTTAACCTCTATAACCTAACACGAATTGCTAGTTGCTTATTTTTAAAGACCACTGTACTTATAAGCAAAGATCTAAGACGGTTTACAGGCATCATAGAGCAAATGTTAATATTTGTAGCAGAAACTTTCAATAAAATAAGAACTTTAGAACATATGTCCATTGTCAAACAAAACTATTACATACGAAAAAATCTGTTTTAAAATTCGCGCCTTCGATGCACGTTGAACTACTGGGCTGCGTTCCGATTCCTTACCCAGGTGCACCCGCTATGTTAGAGTGAGAAAGATACAAGAATGAGATAAAAAGAGAGAGAGAGAGAGCACCCTGGAGTGGAATCGGAACGCAGCCCTACACCGAATCGACTTCCCGAACATCGAGAATTGCTTCCGGAATTTGAATTCGCAGCGTACTTCAGGTCACTGTCGTTTGCAGCGCGAGCTGGAATAACGAGCGTTCATTATCTTAAAAAGTTTTGCATAGAAATCAAAAGATAAGATATTTATCAGCTCGCGATGTAATGCGAGCGTAAATTTATGTAGTTACGCTCAAAAGTTACATGTGTCAAATAATATGCAGCAATATTCCCATACAGCACCGATTAATACAGAAAGCTTTTCAGGAAGGTTTTAAAATCATTTCAAGATTTCACATTTCATATGCAACATTTCTGAAAGGATTCCGCAACATGTCATATGAAATGTTGCAACAGAAATGTTTCTAAAACCTACCACATGCAATAAATTTGAAAAAATGTGAATATTGTTAAAAGTAAAATTATATATACATACCTAGACCAAGTATTCGATCTTTAGTGAAGCTAACCAGTTGACAAAAAAATGCATTATCTTCACGTATCCTTTTTTTCTTTCAAATATAAGTGTTGGTTGAACAGAGAATTATATATCTATATAATTCTTTCCTTTTAATCAACTATTTGGAGGAAGAAAAAGGAAAATATATAATATAAGAATGGCTCTTTGTCAATGCGCCAACAATTCACGCTTTTTAAAGGGAAACTTGGTGAATACTTGGTTTAGCTATGTATGTGTATATCTATATATCTTATATATATTATGTATTTTTTTCATTAAGCATATTTCAGAAATCATATTTATTATATTAATTAGATTGCAAATATTAAATAAAAACGTACAATAAAAATAATAAATACATTTTATATATAATTTTTATTATAACTTTTTAGTATTTGCAATCTTCTGAATACTCGTATAATAAATTTAAATATAATTTCTGAAGTATTTTCAATTTATTTTAATAAGAGCTTTGTAATTTGTGTGCAACATCGTAGGAAAGTTTCAAAATTATTTCAATTAACCTTTAGTAATATATCAAAAAGATTTCAGCTATTTTAATAATCTTTCGGCAATATTTCAGAAAGGTTGTAGATTGATCTATACCTTTCAGCAACCTTTCTATAAGGTTTTGAATGCAACTGTCGCGGACATTTTGCTATTCCGGAGTTGTCTCATAACTGTTGCAGAAACATTTTGCAATGTTTATGAGATGCTTTCATCTGTCAGATGAAATACTTCTGAAATATTTCTGAAATGTTTTCGTGCTGTATGGGTTGTTCATCCGTGTATGTACTCTATCGATCTTGAATTATTTACATATAATTTATATACAAAAAGCGCACTCGAATTACAGATTTAACCTTTCCACAGGAATTTTCTTCCGTTTCCGTGCCCGTCCTGGTCCGATTGACGCGAGAAGTAATTGACCGGCAGGCTATCCGCTATCAGCGTGTCACCGCGATCGATTGACAAGCGGCACGTGCAAAGCCGGCTTTCGACGTTTTTGAATTTACGGGCGCTGAGATATTACGGCACTAGTGAATGACACCTAGGCTGGAGGACGCCGGTCACGCTTGGCTAACCAAGACAATCGAGATCAGCGGTCAGTCGCACGGCGACGTGTATCCTTGTTGCACCGAAAGTGCACCCGCGACTTTCTTCGTACATATACTTTCGATCACCCGCTCCGCGTCGACGCGTTTCCCCTTTTCATTTTGCGAAATCAGTTTTCGTAATCGACGACAGCGTTTTATCACGCAACACGTACACGGGAATGCAACTTATATATAATATTTTGCATCGCTTGCTGGTGGCTTTGCATGCCGTACGTACTATATATATATTCGTCGTAGAAGCAATTTAGCAAATTGCAATGAACTAGATGAAGTAAACTTCATGGGGTGAGAAGTAAGCACGTTGGAGTGAACGGTAAAAATATTTATTTTCTTTTAGATATTTGTACAGTGTCGTCAGCAATAAATTGTTGCCATTAGCAATAAAATTTGTTTACACTACGCTTGATTAAAGACAGGATTAACCAGATAACTGTCTCGCATAGAACCACACCTCATAGAGAGAGAGAAGAGGGAAAAAGAGAGAGAGAGAGAGAGAGAGCAGTTGTCCGTGAAAAAGTGAAGAAAAGCAATTAGAAGAAGTGTAAGAAACCGTTTCTTTGGGCAGAGTTGCGCCATCGGCCGCACAATGGGCTGATGCTGGTATATGGACCGTTTTATGGCATTTGGAACTGATGTGAGGTCGACTGCGCACACAATGGACCACCGTTTATCACCTCCTGGTTTGCTCGGTTCGGAACGAGCTCCATGACATATTACGAAAATGAGCACGAGAAAAAGGCACCATTGACTGCGCTTAGATAAGACCCAGGGATTCGATATGCCTCGGTTAGTCGCTGCCCAACACACACTGGAGGCAGAATGAGCCGCGGCAGGCATTATGTTCAAGTTTCCGCGGTTCGTGCGACTTGCGTTCGTCCTGGTCATCAGTGCGACGGCTGTGATCTTCTGCACGCTCCTGCTGTTCCCGGATTTCTTCATTGTTAGCAGGAGGATCCACGTGGCCGAAGGAGGAGAAATATCAGTGAGAGAGAGAAAAAACGAGGAAGCTGATGGGTTCTTATCCGAACCGAGATTGCCCAGCAAGCGAGAAGAATTTGTGAAGATCGCCGCCTACGATGCGCACCTCCTGGCCAACGGATTTACTAATGAGCAGGTGTGAAATGTCTCCCACCATCCAGCACATTATTATTATTGATTTGCATATCTGATGAATTATTTTCGTTCGAGAAGTCGACATTGAGTTTTGATAAATTGATATATTTAATTGTCTATGAGCACTAGCGTGTACATGTATGTTTTATTTCTGGAGGATTAGACGTTTCATAGTATCGCAAAAAAAAGTGAAGAGGATCAGAAAAAGAATCAAAAGTGTTTTAATCAAGCGCGAGTGAGAGAAATTCGTTCAATCGCTCTACTAAGAGAAAGGACCCTACCGAAACACACGAAGGAATTTCGAGCGTTTTGAATAAGTGCTGCGACTTGTTTTCAGGTACGTAAGATGTCCCTTCTTGGAAAATGGTTGTTGGCGCCGAAGGGAAGTTCACCCCCGTGGTCGAGCGCAAACAACAGAAATTACCTGATCCTGATTTGGAAATATGGACCATTTTTAGAACGCAGGCACATCAGGCGCTTCACATCGAACAAGTTAGCTCTCTGTCTTTCTCTCTCTCTCCCTTTATTTCCGTTATTTCATGTGTCTAAACTTTAACTGTCTTTTATCTTTTTTTATCTTATCAATAGACTTAATAGGCCTTTTATCTTGAAATTCATGTTATGTTATGATGGATCGATTTTCTCGATGAGAAATTTTATCAAATTCGAGCTAGCATTAGATAAAGGTACGACTAATATTTTATCTTGAAATGATCATGTCATGCAATGATGGAGCAATTTCCTCGATGAGAAATTTATCAAATCCGAGCTAGTATTAGATAAAGGCACGATTAATATCGTTCAGAATATCAAAGAGTTGGTTTTTATCACAATAAAGATTTATAAAATCGTATATTTCAGGTTTTCACCATGGGATCAATGCTCGGTGCGGAATTGCACGCTGAGCTACGACGAGAAAGATCTGCATCGAGCGGATGCTGTGCTCTTCCATTTACATT
Organism: Ooceraea biroi; assembly: GCF_003672135.1. Taxonomy (NCBI): domain Eukaryota; kingdom Metazoa; phylum Arthropoda; class Insecta; order Hymenoptera; family Formicidae; genus Ooceraea; species Ooceraea biroi. The sequence goes on from NC_039509.1 coordinate 10,836,536, forward strand.
TCACAAAGGCACCATCGGAGCTACCCGCGAGAAGCCGAAGGGATCAACGGTGGATCTTCCTGACGGACGAGTCGCCCTTCAACACATTTGTAAATAGCAAGCAGGAATTGTCGAACTACGACGGCCTGTTCAACTGGTCCATGTCCTATCGAATGGACAGTGACGTGCCAGTTCCCTACGGAAGAACAGTGAGACTCCCTGACAACGCCGCTCCGAACGACGGCAGCCGGCACTGGGAGGCTGCTGTGACGACTTCCAAGACCAAACTAGTTGCCGTGATGGGCAGTAATTGCGGTGGCCGTAATGGACGCTGGTCTTATGTGAAGGCACTCAAATCATTGCTCTACGATGACCTAGACATCCTCGGGAGATGCCTGAACGGTAATAGGACCGCCTGCCCGGGTCACTTCAACCGGGATTGCCCGATTCTCGAAAGGTACAAGTTCTACCTGTCCTTCGAGAACTCCAACTGCCGGGAGTACCTGACGGAGAAGGTGTTCTGGAACGCGTACGATAAATTCGCAGTCCCGATAATAATGGGAGCGTCGCGGGAGGACTGTTGGCGTCTATTACCGCCGCGCTCCTTTCTTCATGTGGACGATTTCGCCAGCGCGGATGCGCTGGCCAACTACCTCAGGTATCTGGACCGCGACGATGAGCGTTACCTCCAGTATCACGATTGGCGCCGTCGTTACCAGGTGTTCAACGAGCACGGTTATTTCGGTAGCGCGTCCAAGCACTACTGCCGCATCTGCGAGGCGCTGCACTACAACTCAATCGCGCCGAAAGTCTACACGAGGCTCGATCAATTTTGGAGCCAGCAGAGAGATTGCACAGCAGCTTAGACTCAGTTACTCAGAATCATCTAGTCGCCGGATTGTAGAATGAATTAACCTTCCGTTAATAATTTTAAAAAAGGCTTCAGAATATTTCAGAATTATAATAAATTATTGACGGATTGTTAATCTTCGTAAGTTCCTTTGATCGTTCAGTTTAGTTCACTAAATAGTTATTAGATACGTTAGATCGCGAATGAATGGAATTAGACATAACTAAATGAAAATTTGAATAAATAAAAAATGTTAATAAACTTGTAATTTTTTATCAATGATTGATCCTTGCGATTTTGATTTTGATAAGATATAATCACTGATTGATCGATGATTATAACTCATTATATATTTAAATTAAAATGTATTTACATGCGCAAAGTGTTTACGGAGATGTATATGTAAATAAGAAAACATTAATGATCAGTTGGTCCAACTTCCTGGTAAGCTAACTGGCAATTAAATCACATATCTGTCTGTTTTTTTTACAAAAGGAAACACGTGTTTTAAGTGTTAGCTTACAAAGAGGCATAACAAATTCATAAATGTCGCGTAAACGGTTGTCGAAGATTTGAGAACGATTCAATTTTATGAATCGATCGAATATGAATCGAGAAGTACAAAGCCGCACACGGATGAATCTCCAATTTTTTCTGCTTCGTGCTTGAAACTGAAAAAGCATTCGTTCGTTTTCAGAGAGAGCCTTCTTTAAAGATACTCGAAGATTGATCTGAAAATTCGGACTTGATAGATTCGTGGCGTTATTACCGCCTTTTCGAGCAACGGAGGCGCGCCCGTTTAGAAAACAAGGATGCGCTTCGACGCGACGACGACGACGACGAGATTGTTGTCGGCGGGTGAAGAGAGACAAAGACAGAGTAAGGGAAAGAGATAGAAAGGGATGATACGTCCAACGACGACGTGGGACGGAAGTAAAGAAAGAACGGTAGGCGGCGACTCCGTACGACCGTATCTCTGCAAATGGCAGGCGGTGCATGATACTCCGTTTGTTTGCATCGTATGCACGGTCGTAACTCATAGGTAATCATCTCTTTCTCCGCGGTGCCACCTCGAAGGTTCTACGCTGAGTATTTCGTGTTTACTCGAGGTCACGGGTTTAATCGGGTCTTGGTGGAGTACAGATAGAGCGGTGAGTACTCGAGCGAGCTAGCCTGATCCGCGGCTAGACTGATCTGAACCGTCTGAAACGAGACAGGTTGAGTTCGAGAACCCGGATCGAGAAGACGCACAGAAAGGATGGCGAAGTTGGTGGATGTTTGGCGGGACGACGAGCCGGTGATACTGAGAAATAACCAAATGCCGCTGAACATCGAGGGGAGCCTGTCGGTAAGCAAGACATCGCGTAGCACTGTCTGGTCGCTGACCGGTGTGCTTTAACCCGGTGAATGCTGACCTGGTAACGGTAGCGACGACAACGACGATCTCGACGACGGCGACGACGGTAATAACACCGACGACGACGTCTTACGTAATGACGGCTCGCTTCCAGCGCCGTCATCCTCTCGACCTAACCTCAAAGAGAGAATAAACGGATCAAAACAAGAAACAGAGCTCGTGTGCTCGCTCGTGGTGTCGTGCTTGCTCCTGCCGTTTGTTTACTTCTGTAATTCTCACTGTTTGTGAACTGCACAATTAATCTCGTGAACCCTTTAACGACTTTGACTTCGTTGCCGATTGCAATGAAAGGCCTAGTTCAGCATCCACATTTCCGCGTTCTGAACGTTTACATACAGGAATTAGCAGAGAAAAGGAAAGTTCTATGTTTGTATCAATATCTCATAAGTTGTCTTCGATTCCATTATTATTGTAATTTTCTCGATAGTGTACAAAGCAAAGATTTTAAAAGATTTGTTATCAATAACACTCGAAATTGCTGTTTAGATGCATATTACTTTCTCATACAATTTACCTGAACGTTCGTTTACATTATTTTAGATGATCATGGATTTATGTGGCTTGAACATGATCTGTAACTCTCCTTTGATCCGTGGCAAGTCGCTGGACGAATTCACAAGGAAGTTGGATATGCTCACGAAGGAAGAGATCAAAGCGTCGTTCAAGGTCACTGATAAGGATGTAATGGCAATTTTGAGCCAGGTTGAACCATGCGTCGGTTGTCGAAAGAGTGTTGAAAGACTGTTGGGGGATTTGATGAAGTATGGGTATCCTGCGTTACATCCGTTGGTTATCACTCACAAAGGTTTGCTTTCTGTAACGGACGAGGTCTTGGAAGAACCCCAACTGCTTTGTACAATGTTGAATGGACACAGGTAAGTTGGTTGCAAAGACAGTTAAGTATGATCTTCTACAGGGAAGAGTTACGTTCTCACCGTTTACTGTTGTTTATGTCCTCGCAGTGTTAGGTTAAATAATTTAGTAGAGAAACAACAAAGAAATAGGAAATCTCAACGATGCGTGCTGCATTCCTTAGAGATTCAACGAATGCGACCGTTGCCGAATGCATGGAAGGAGGCATGGAATTGCATGAATGAGTCGTGCAGGCAGGAGATTGCTCTGATAGAAACGGACACGTTGGACGATACCTTGGAGACTTATCTGCACAAACACAGGTACGATAATTTTATGTGGCATGCCTTTCGTTGTCCAACACTCTTACGAGACATTTCTTCAGGTTTTGTATCGAGTGTCGTAACAAGGTGTTGCTGGCGTCTTCACTTCTGACACGAGAACCCGATCCTGCGAAGGAGAAAGGCTACGTAGCAGTTTTATATTCTGGAATCAAGCGTTGCATATCCGATCACCACATACACTTGCCAGTCGTCACGGAGTACATCGGTACTCTTATTGGTCGCACGCAGCCAGAAATCATGGGAAGGTACTGAGATCAATGCGTCCCTCTGCGTGATGAGACGTGAAATGTTTTCTTTGACTTTCAGAGAACGCCATGCGAAAACGCTGGATATTGCTCAGAAAGAGGTACTTACGTGTTTAGGAATATGCTTGGCGGAACGGCTGCACAAGATCCATCGACGGCTGAAGGAAGAGGAGACTGTGTGTAAAGTATTAGCCGCTGTCGCGGTGGAAGCATTGTTTAGAAACTTCCAGGTAACGAGATCGCAATTGTTGTGAATATCGTGTAATTAATATCTAAAAAGAAATTCATATGTATATATATTTTTTTACACAGATGGCGATTGAGGTGAAGCAAGGTATCTCGCAGTTAGAATTATTGTACGAGGAATTCACGAGGGAGGAAGTTGCAAAGCGGCAGAGGCGCGAGAAACTACGACTCAAACGTAAGAAGAAGAAGGAACGTCGTTACGAGACGGAGGAGAAGGAAAATTCCTGTGACGTATGTTGCAACACTTCTTTTTTTGTCTTAAATGTATCCGTTGTTAAAAATTAGTTTGATCACTGCGTGCAGTAGCTGAAATTTTTCTAATTTCATTAAAGTGCTCAAGTGTGAAGCAAAATGGTAAATCCTGTAGCTGTGCAAAATCGAAATCAACAACGCAGAACATCGATTGGCACAAGGTATCTGAAACATCTTGATCTTTATCTTCGTGCGCGTACTAGCGAATCGTTTTATCTCAGTTGCAGGTGTTAGATCCGAAAAATAAAGGTCCGCCAACGTGTAAGTGTTCGGATTGTTTAAAGAAGCCAAAAACACCGAGTATATCACAGACGAAAAGTAAAACCGACTTAGCATTCCCAGTGACCAAGATGGCAAGTGCGCAGAAAGTGAAAAAGGGTGCCACTGAAGCGAAAACGAAATTTAGCATAAGCCAGTTGAAGCAAGATAATACATCCCACAAACAATTACCTCATGAGGACTCGTGCGACACTTGCGAGTCCTGGAAAGTAAGTACGACTGAGCGAAAGTTGAACTCTATATCGACATTCTGTTCGATACATTTTTTTCATCTTTATATTTCCATAAAAAAGTGAAGCGTTTCAGTTTTTACTCTCGTTTTCAAGGAAGATAAAAAGCTGGACGAGTGTCCGTGCCGTTACGTCTATGCTAACTGCGAAGATTCCATGTCTAAAGAGCTAATAGACGCTTGGATAATGAAGCCCAGTAAAACTAAATACACCATGTGGATAGAGATGAAGAAACGTTTCGAAATGTCGAAAAAGAAAGATCACTCCTCCAGCGAGCAGTCGTCCCAGGATTACGGATACTCTTCCGAAAACAATATCAGCAGTTCTTCCCTTCCCAGCACCCCGGAGGGCTCCGAAGTAGCTTGCAGCGATGAGTGCTGTAATTATAACTGTCGCGATACGTTGTGTGATAAATTTCATTCCAATTTTAGTATCTCTTTACTGAAGGAGGGGGGCTTGACGCTTACACAAATGTTGGAGGTAAGTTGAATACATGAGTCGAAGGTGTTACATGTGTAGGGCTATGTATCCCACAAATTTGTTAATGTCAAGGGTGGAGGCGAGACCGTTCTTGCCAAGATCCATCCTGAGATCTTTTACACGCTCGTACCAGACTTCTGTCTCGATCACTTTACTCAAGTATGTTCGTACAGTTTAATGAGTAATCGATGACTGACTCTCGTCGTTAGATCTGTCGATACAGAATCCTGAAAGCTACATTACATATGAAATTATGTAGAGGATATATAACGCGCGCCCTACACATGATATTCTAGATACTTAGGTTTTCGTTTTGTTCTATTTCATGGAAAATGATTTGTTTTATCTCCAGGACTCTGATAAAGACGAGAAAGACAGTTATATTCCAAGAGAGGAAGTATTAGAATTTAAGTCAAAGTTGCGACAGCACACGAAAAAACGGCAGGAACTTCGGCAAATGCTTAGAGAACGTTTCGCCATGTTGTGCAGCCATCAGAATAATTGCTTACCATTCTTTAATAAGAATTCTTCACTGAGAATCCGTAGACACTAATGACAGCGACTCAATATAATATGTACAGTATTTCCTCAATTTTTCTTTGTTATCATTGATTTACCGTCAGCAGTAATACGCAAAATAGATATTTTCAAGAATTATTGCCATTTCACAAGTCGATATCTTTCGATGCAATTAAACTACTGAAAATGAAATATGTATCAAAAAACCCAAAAGAAAAAAAATATTCTATCGAAATAAATATAATAAAGTAACTGAGAAAAAAAATACTAACGGAAGATGCAATAGCGGGTTTAAATCGGAGAGCGAAGTAGAGCACCGACTTTAAGCAAAAAATACCGGTTTTATAATACGAAATAAAGACCAACCAGTGAATTTGTTTATATAAATATATATACAATTTTATATATATATATAAAATTATATATATAAATTTTATATACATATATATATATACACAAATTTATGCATAAATTTGTGTATATATTTGTATAAATATATTGTATGTGTGTGTGTATGGGCTCACACACATATACACAAATTTATGCAAATTAAACGTGATTCCTGTAGACATTTTGTATGAATATGCCTTGTGACTGTGAGAATACGGCAGATGTGCAGAATACCGTAAACGTAACTTGTTACAGATACAAACTCTCCGATGGTACCGTGCATATATGAAGAATGTTGTATTTTCTTGAAAGTTTTTCTTTTCAAGGAGATTGTTTATATCGATGGCGACACTATTATGTGGATTTGTGTCCATCCACGTCCCTGTTATAATAGTAGAGATGTGATCGAGAAACTTGTCGAAATCTTAATATAAAATGTGAATGTGCATTCCAATATAATATATATATATATATATATACATATATTTTATTATTCCGATGTACATCCTCTCTGTGTAATTTTCATTACACGCCAAGTAAGAGCATTCGATAAAAAGATTTTCATCGTAAATTGTATTTACATATTATATATGTTGCATAAGAATTATTAAAAATATTTAAGCCGCTACACCCACCGACAATCAGTGTGAGATTCAATTCGTCACCGAATCTGCTTCTCTCTTTGGGTCTTTGGCATTTTAATACGCATATATACATGTTGCAAAAATACACATTACGAAAGTAACGTTAGCCTCTGCATTCTTAGTCGAATAATGAAAATACAAAACGATCCACTGTTCGTGTCCCTGTGCATATTCGATCTTTTTAATAATACTTACCAAGTATTTCCATGCTTGAATCTTGCATCTTTGGGAATGGTTGGTCTACGATTATCCGTGTAATTGATTGTGGTATTCGATGTATCAGAGCAGTGACTTTAATAGCAGCAGTTTAGCGATAAATCAAGTAGATGATGTCTCGTAGCTGGCAGTTGAACAAGATTTTAACAATTTGATTGTTACTGTGCCGTGTCGTAATTGTCTCTTGAATTTGAACGTGCTCAGTCGACGTACTGCGTGAAGCACAGGCACGCGTTTGTCCCGCCGAAACCGAACGCGTTTTTCAAGGCTGTTCGACGCGTCGTCGTGTTCCACTGCGTCTTCCTGTGCGGCACGAACTTCAAGCGCGTCTCCGTGTCCAAGTTGTGCAGGTTCAACGTGGGCGGTATAACGCCCTCCTTGATCGCCAGGATCGTAAAAACGGCCTCGAGATTACCAGCGGCTCCCAATAGATGACCATGCGCACCCTTCGTGCTCGTTACCGTCACGTTTTTGCTATGCTCGCCCATGAGCGACTCGATAGCCTTCAGCTCGATCGCGTCACCCAACGGCGTGGACGTGGCGTGCGCGTTTACCAGCGTCACCTCGGCGCTCTCGATGCCGGCGTCTTTTACCGTCCGGTCCATGGCAAGCAGTGCACCGATGCCGTCCTCACTGGGCGCCGTGATGTGGCACGCATCACCGGACAGACCGTAGCCCAGTATCTCCGCATAGATTGGCACTTCCCGGGCGAGCGCGTGATTCAGCTCCTCCAGCACGAGTATCGCAGCACCCTCGCCCATCACAAAGCCATCGCGATCCTTGTCGAACGGCCTAGACGCTTCGTGCGGCATGTCGTTCCTCGACGCGCTCAGCGCTCGCAGTCGGCAAAACGCAGCTATGGCCAGTGGACTGACGCACGCTTCCGCACCGCCGCACACCATCACGCTCGTTTCCCCACCGCGGATAAAACGGAAAGCGTCACCTGGAGAACACCGTGGCATGTTACGATGTTTCGTTTACCATTTATCAAAGTGTAGTCTTTCTCTCGCCGATCAATTACCGATTGCATGCGCTCCTGTCGCGCACGCGGTCGACACGGAGTGATTCGGTCCACGAAAGCCATACTTGATGCTGATCTGGCCAGCTGCCATGTTGGGCAATATTCTCGGCACAAAGAACGGGCTGACTTTGCTGTAGCTCTTCTTCAGGGCTTCGTACGTCGTGCACACGTCCACCAGGTCTACCATGCCTATTCCTACCGAGACGCCAGTATCGCGTTTATTATTTTCATCGTCTGGCTTCCATCTCGCGTCCTTCAGTGCCTCCTCCGTGGCTATCAACGCGTAAGCGGTGGCAGGGCATATTGTGCGTAGTTCACTCTTTGTAAAGTGGGAGTCAATGTTGAGTTCGTGAGAGGCACTTCCTTTCGGTACCAGCGCAGCTAGCAACGATGAAGTAATCGTTATTCGATTATAACAGAAAATAATAAAAGCTTTCAATGAAAGAATATGATTATAATAATTATAAATAAGTATAAAAATAATAATAGTAAGAAGGAGTAAAATATATAATATGCGCTATAACAACAAAATTTATTTATGTTTTATATTTTTTTGCATATAATAATTATATATCAGTTAATGAAACATTTCATGATAATGTTTCTTCTGCATTGTATGCATGCATGCATGCTTGATAACTGCAAAATGCTTACCTATTTTGCACGGTAGCTTGTCATAATCAGGCTCGGTAAGTTTTGTAATTCCGCACTTGGAATCAGTAAGAGCTTCCCAAGCATTTCGCGTGCCGACTCCCAAAGGACACACAACTCCTATACCGGTCACAACAACACGTCGCTTGGATCTGACGGCGGTCGTCAACGACCGACTGACGTTGAAAAATGGAATGGACATTGCAGCCTGAGAAGCATACAGATGACTTATCCTCAGTAATTACGATGTTAGCTCATCAGAATCATTTAAATACGAAAACGTTTATGCTACTCTGACGCCGACTACGTTAAGGTTATGTTTACCATTCCTAAAAATGATCTGAAAGCACGGCTCTTCCGGTTTTGATGGTTAGGATGGAGTGCGTGTGCGCGTAATAAGGAAGTTATTCAGTGAATTGTTTTACTTTAGCAGTGAAATCTGTCGATAATTTAGACAAAATTCTTAGATTTTAATATTATTAGGAGATAAAGCAACACGAAGAATACGATTAAAAACTTTATTTTGGTTTTGTAATCGGGAAAAATATATATAATCATGTTGCATGTATCTGTAGGAACTTTGGGCTACAGATTATGTCGGGGGCAATCGTCGTTTCGGTAACATATTAATAAAACTTAAAATATACGAAAAGATATGTCACCAACAAAATAAAAAAAGGGGAACGTCCTATCGTACTTTAAGATTAACGATTCATAAACCTAAATATACGCATTGGTAACAAACGTAATGTAAAATATTGTATGCATGATACTCATTTCTACAAGTGAATGGATGATCGTGTACATTACGCAAACCGGACTTGTGCTTTCGCGGCCTACCATTCATTCGCGAAAATGAATACGGTTAAAAAAAGAAAGAAAGAAAATGAAGATATTCTACATGAATATAAAAAAGAAAAACATTTCAAATTATCTGTAATAACTTAAAATCGTTGATATTAGAAACGATCAGATGAGAAACAAATTTTTACGCAGGGGCGAATTGAGCGGGAGCAGAAAGATCCTCTGCTGCAGATACGCAATCTATATAGATTAATAATACGTACTAATCGTTTGCAAAGAATACTTTGTAATATACCAAGAATTTGATGCAAGAGATAAAAAAAGTTTATATAAAAATTGTCACGATAGCCATATTATAAGATTATTATTATTATGGCATATATATTCTACTATATACATCAATTGTCGCAACTTTGGATTGGTCGCAAATCTTATGATAATAAAAAAATGAGAAAAATATGTATGTTTTACGAGATCTTCTTACGTCAAGGCTGATTCGCGATCCCAATCCGCCCCAAATCTTACACATGGCACGCGAGCGATTAACCGACATTCTAAAATCCGACGCTGAATAACTTTGCTAAATCGTATAAAATTATGTACAGCATCATCGCAATATTCGATATTGTGCTTTTCACTTTTACAAAGCGCCTCGGGATTACGCTACATCCCTCTCCCCGCATTCGTCTTTTCAAAACTCTAGGTCTTTCGACTAGCGTAGTAAAGTCTAAAAAATTATATAGTATAAACGCAGGCTTGTAAATCAGTGGTATTCAATGTTTCGTCAATACTCCGTTATCGATCTCGCAATCAAATCCATTCTCTTCATCTAAAAGCTCGAACGAGTGCAACGTGGAACATTCTTTTTCTTCGAGGAGGATAGATGCACGCACGCATCGGTAAATGCTTCGGTAGGACCGTAACAAAATCATTGATTCCAGAATCATGAGGCTCCTTCCGGTTTCCATTGCTAAATTAATATTATCTCTCTCCCTCAGCTCTCCTTCTTTCTGCATCTCATTTGTCGCTCCACGAGAATTATGTTCTCGATCCTTCCTCTCTTGACTAGATTCATTTAAATTAGACATTTTACTTTACTTGATGTCGTCATAGAGATGCCCAGATATTAAGCGTTGGATTTGACTTTGCTGTTTTCGGGTTCGGGCGGGCAATGGTCCGAGTGCGTTGCCCACGCGGCAAGCTGTTGGCATAACGTAAAGTTCACACGACCATGAGTTACTCGAAAATAAAATAAACTGTTTGCTTAAACGAAATAAAAATGAGACAATTTAGAACACGGATGATTTCTTCATCAGTTCATCTTTGCACTGGCAAATTGTCATAACTCTCTTTCGTTTGATATACTGACACGGTCGATGATTGATAGCAAGACGATGTATCTGAAAAGATGACGTACCTGACATGTACGACTGCAATACCACTGATTTCCACATCCAGCGCAAACAAACTGCGCAGAACGAATCATGCATCCTTGACACTTTGGCGGGGAGTTCGGTGAGGGTGGATTATCCTTCACCACTTGTTTACCGTCCCTTCCGCCTGCCGCGTTTCCTTTCCTCTCATCGATTATTGTCGTTTCTTCCTCCACGTCCTGCTAGAAAATTAAATTATTGGAGAACGCTCGAAACGTACATGAATGCACGCACGAAACGAAGAACTGAAGAAGGCAATATTACCACTTGAATTAGATCGTTGGAGTGTGATTGCGCGGAGGTGTTTACGACGGGGGTGATAGTTATCTCTGTGCGAGCCTGGTAAAAAAACATTCCGATTCTTTAATATACCGATTTCAATAACGATCAAACTTGCAAATTGCGAAAATTTACGAAGGACAAAGACAACAACAAACCTTGGAAGAAGACAGAAGATCGTTTATAGAAACCAGATTAGAACCTTGGTACGTCTGCAAGAGGTGTTGAGTCGCGGTGCCCTGCTGCGACATGGACGCGGCCGCCACGGCTGCCGGGGAATTCCTTTCTCTCTCGGGCGCAGTAAGTAATCTTGCTAACGTAGGTGAAAAAGTGGTGGATCTTGGCGACTGCGCCTTTGTTAGAATCCCGTGTAAGAGCGAGCCGGTCGGTTGAGACGCAGCGTTTTGGGCCGCGGGTGACGGTGCCACGGGATGGAGCGTCACGTCTGGATAGTTTTGCGGTACCTTCACTGGTTCACCTTAACATATTAATTGCATGCAAATATATTAAAATCGTGAAATGGTTCCGTGACTCACCTGGAGCCACCTGGTAAAACGGACGGCCGATTGTTGTCGATCGGCCAGAAAAATCGATAGAAGACTGGCGTCTCCTAGAGACGCCCTCATGGCGTCGAGACGTTTTATATTCGTTGCGACAAAGAGTTTCTTTTCAAAGAAATGTGTGGGTTTTTTATTCCGCGAGTGTGCCTACGTACGGCGTGCGGAGAACGCCTGGATGCTGCGTTGTGTATGTGTGACGTGAAGCGAACGGGCGTTTAGAATATTAATAATATTACAATATATACGTTAACAATATTAAAATATAATTATAAACTGCTAATAATGAGGAATAATTTACAACCTAAATGTATCAATAAATTTTAATCAATCAAATGAAATTTGTTATGTAGGCTATCATTTTTATCTTTCTCTCGAGCTTTAGATACACTTCCTCCTCAAGTTTCCTCTCCCTCAGAATCTCGTTCCACTCCTGCTCTTTGCTATCAAGTTAATACGAATATTATTAAATTAACGACTGAACGAATCGAACCAGAGATCTCCTCAAAACAATTTGAATGTGTGATTGCTTACCGGGCTAAGTGACAACCCGCCCAACCTAACGGAAGTAAGGAATGCCATTCGTAATCTGAAGACAAACAAAGCTAATGATGACATCCTGCCTGAGCTTCTGAAGGCCGATATAAGTCTCATGGCCAACTTGTTGCAACTAATTATAGAGGAAATCTGGGTCAACGAAGTGTTACCATACTGAGACACCGGGGTAATAGTAAAGTTCTCAAAGAAATCCAAAAAAACTGCGATAACTGGCGAGGCAACACGCTTCTAATTCTATTCCGCAAAAGTACTAGCCCAAATCATCCGCACGCGTTTAACTGCTGTATAGAGATGCGAATCGTCTCTACGCTTGCAGGAGCAAGCGGGTTTCCGTCCCAACAAATCATGCGTTGATCAGGTAATTCAAATACAAATTCGAATTATTATAGAGCAAGGCGTTGAGTAGCAAAGGACATTACCTTGCTGGCTCAGCTTGGCGAACTGCACTAGCATGTCCTTGTAGTTGAGAGAGTCGGATGCGGTCGGATTGCTCTTGCACGATTCCGTACTAGACGGCCTCGAATCGGCATTGTGTCCTGTTTCAACCATGGCACCGCCGGCTCCGAGCCCGATGTTCACCGAATTCCTCATCCTTCGTCCCCTATAATCAGAAAAATGATAATGAAACACGCCAATCGGCTTACTAGGGAAACAAGCCGATCGATAGATTCTCAATAAAGACTATTAATACATTCGAATAATTTACAAAAATTGTATTGTGCCGATTTATGATCGGCAACGGGAAGTAAATCAAGCCTGATAACTAATCAATTACCTCCTCGGTACAGTTTCCGGATGCTTGAGCCTGTGATCAGCGATAATGGATCTGACGTCCACTATCGTACCTTGACGACCTTCACCAATCAGCCGGCTATCCAGACTTGATGCTTCACTTTGCTTCCGACCGCTTTCGCCATTAGTTTTCGGCGGTGTCATGCGTTGCTGCGCGGTGATTTTCCTTTTTTGAACCGACGATATTGACAAATCAGAAGATCTTTCTGCGGACGTATCGTCCCTAGATTCGAAATGTTTTTCCTTAGGTACAAGACTGACGCAATCGCTGTTCTCCCATTCGGTCTCTAACGACGATCCAGCGGGAGGCAGCTGACTGTCGCTCTCCATGTAGTCTATCATTTGTATCTTTCTGTCGAGCCTTACGTACGCTTCCTCCGTAAGTTTCCTCTTCTTCAGGATCTCGTTCCATTCCTGCTCTTTGGTATTTGCTAATTCTTTGAGAGCCTAGTGAACACGTAACATAGCAGAAATTCGGTAAAGAACTTCGTTACAAGGATTAAAAATTTCATCTCGGGTTACACGAGGCACATCGCGAGTTCCAGACAACACTTACCAAGATATCAGATTGTAATCGAGTGGCTCTCGCCATGAGTTGCTCAACCGTCTCGTTCCTGTCGCCGATCAGTCTCAAAATAAGTTGCTCTCGTTCGTCGTCGTTGCGGAACTTCTTCCGAGAGCTCCCGGACGAGAACGCTTGCCCGTTGGTGGACTTCCGTTTTCGCTGAATCTCCGTCTTCGACGAGTTCTCGATGGATTCATACTTGGGATGACGCTGCGCGACGTTGCCCGGAGTTAACTTCTGCCGCGACGCACCAGACGTGAGAAGCTGTTTGCTCTTTGCAACCAGCGTTCCGACGTCGCAATGCGAATTCTCATTCTTTATGTCGTTCTTGGTGTGAGCGCGATTCACTGCTGCCGTAGGTGCCGTCGTAGCCGTCTCTTCCGGAAGAGCGGCACCGTTCTGCTGACTCTGCGGTACCTGCGACGAAGAGGCCTTCGTCTTGTCCTCTTCCGCAGTGTTCACGTTTCGCCTATTTTCAACAGTACCCTCCATCGCGTGCATCTTGTTCAAGCTGCAAACATACAAATAGGACCATTAGCAAAAAGATTCCTTCAGGATTAAATAAATATATATCCATAGAATACATTATAAGTAATCGTAGAATTTTATAAGTACTCATAAATGTGAGTTTTCCTTGCTTTTTATTTTATTTCATTTTCAGCTCTTTTTGATAATTTTTTAATTATTTTTTATTTTATACTCTCTTTAATCTTATCAATATCAGTCTTCGTTTTTAACTCGATGTTGACATTTGTACAATGATGATAGGGTAAAGTAGATCACCAGTGTTTTAAATTGATTGTTTCTTATAAATATATTCTGACATTTTATTTTTTTTCCCTCGCGTTAATGTACATGATATTACATATTTACTTTTCATTATTCATAATATATAATAGAACTCTAGTACTCTTATTAACAAGATAGTCATGCAACAAGTAACAAGGTTGCAGTAAGTGTGTATATGTAGGATACATATACACCTGTATATAAATCTGTACTGCGATCAGTATCTCTATACTGATCTGTATCTTACAACACTCATTACACTTATTACTTAATTACAGTTATTACTGTGTAGCAGATGCCACATTATTACACCACTTGCTGCTGTATCTTATATTGTCTACATCAACCCTTATTATTATCCCTTAACAAAATCAAAGTTCACATTTTCGAAAAACCAGTCATTTTGCTGTGTTGCTTAACACAAAGCTTCAAATTTGTTTTGCAGAAACCACGTAATGATTAAAGATGAAAAAATCGTCAGACCAGAGCCTTGCCAAGATAGCTTGCTCTATCTTCTTTGAGAAAGAATCGTGCATAGCTGCGCGATGTGCGCGCAGGCCGTTGCTGGAAGGCCGATCCTGCAAAACAGCCGGCCGGGGAGACGACATTGATAAACCGATAAACGCGGATAGCAAAATTTCAGTCGGCCTTGCCTAGAAAATAGTCGCTCGCCGGGAGATCGCCCAAGGACGATGAGACGCGGTAAACGCCGCGCTATCATTCCCACAACATCGCGGCACACTTATTAATTCGCGCCGTGCCCTCACGTGTATATCGCGGCGTATATAAAATTCTCATATCATGACCTGATTAGCCGCGCTATAATTAGATGCCGGCGCGGCTTAACCGGCGCTCCATCGGTGTCCCGATTAACGCGCACAAGCGACTTCACGGCTACGGGAGCGAAAGGACAACTTCCGACAAAAACAACGGCGAACTTTGCCGTAACGGAGAGAGTGCGATTCTTGCGTTCCATTCAGTCTCGTACGCTGGATGCGGAGATCCTGAGACACCGTGCAAGAAAACGTGAGAGCAACCGAGCGTCTTGCGAAAGGACTTCACGACTAAAGGATCGGATTTGGGGATTGTCTCGATTATTTCAGAGGAACTTTAAACGTTTTATTGGAGAAGAGTTTTTTGAGTTGCGGAATTTGCAGAATGGAAGGGCTCGTTGTTGAACGACACGATGCAAAGATACAAAGCGAAACACCAAACAGCCTGCTGGATCTGATGCAATCTGCAAAGCTGATTTTGATGCTTTCGATGCATGTGGTTGATGCAACTATTGTTCGTAGCAAGCTATGTCACCGAGGCTGGATTAAGGTCAAGGAAGATCATGCGAAGAGGTCATACGAAGGTCGTGCTTTCTTCATTCGTCCGAAGAATTTAATAAATTTTTCATGCCGTTGGTCAAGGAGACGATTGATGTGATTCCGCGTGGACGAAACCTTCGACGATGGTTCGAGTCATTGAGACAGAAATACGTCATTCATCGGGCAAACATCCGTTTAAAGCAAACAAGTCAATGACGACTTCGCAGACTGCGAAGGTGTCTTCGCGCAACCCAAGTGCATTTCTTGCGAGCGGCCTCCTTTCCTCCCGCGAGATCGATTTTTCTCTCTCTCTCTCGCTTCAAAGAGTGTTACCGCTGAGCAACATTTACCGTGGAAGTTTCGAGGGACCGAAGTTACAAAGTAGCCGTCATAAGTAGATGCACCCCTTTCTCTCCCTCTCGTTCTGTTAGACTGACTGATACTGTGTAAGACATGCGATCGGAGGCGTTTAATGCGCCGCTCGTGACGTGCACTCTGCACACCAGCCGAGTGTTAAACGCGATGACTCCTGTCATGCCACGTTGACGCTATCGTTGGCTCTCTCTCTCTCTTTCTTTCCTTCTTTTCCGACATCCTAACATCATCCAACGGTGACACTCTTCACGTCGAGCTGTATCGTCACATTCGATGTCACGATCATCGTGACACGAGCGAGTGGCACGCGAAAATGCGCCTTAAGCTCGCGCGCGCGCCGGCGAGAGACCATTCTTGCTACGAGACGTAGAGAGAGAGAGAGAGAAAGATGGCAGTTGGAAGGAGGGATGGAACGATGCTAGCCGGTGGGACGGGGGTGCTGAAAAGAGCCAGAGGAAGAGAGAGAGAGAGAGAGAGAAAGAGAGAGGGGGAGGGGAAGGGAAGATACGAAGCAGAGTTCGTTGCACCCGCCGCGCGCGTTCACTGCGCTTTATAGACGCGGATATAGGTTTCGCGGTACCAATTCTGAAAAGGCGCACGAGACTCCTCCTTCATGCCCGCGAGTACTGATCGCGTTCAAGAACATCTCACAGAGTAATCAGACAGACATACAGAAGCCTAAGTCCAACAAAGTCCACAGGATATTACTCCAACTTGGTCATTTAAAATAATCGCATCGATTCAATCGAAATTTCTACTTTTATTGAAGTCTATATGTGTGTGAAAGGGAGAGAGAGAGAGAGAAAGAGAGAGACCTGACAATCTCTTCTGGGAAATGTTAACGATTGATTTGAGAGAATAAGTAGCTCCGAACGAGTTATATACCCTTCGTCGATATCGATCGTTCTTGCTCCGCGATAAAAATCAACGCGGAAATCGCTCAGATACCGAGAAGACCCGTTCGCCGCTACTTATCGAAAATGCAGTTGTCGAATGCACAAAGAGCGCTCTCCTTTCGTCACGCGGCCACTCAGTCCTCCTTTGTCTCCTCTTTTTTCACGGCACCCGCTAACAGGTGGTCAGCGCACGTTCGCATTCGCGCACGACGTGTTAATTCATGGGCGTGCATAATCAGGAAATCGTTTTATTCGGCGGTCTCATTAATATTGCATAAGACACCGTCGCGGTGCACGAACATCTCGTAAATGTGCAGCAAAATGATTTCGCGTCAAAGTACAACGATAAGTAATTAATATACTTCGAGACGAACGAAAGTTGAGACACGATCGTTAAAGGGCGGGCCGGGGAAGGGAAAAGGAGGGAAAAGGAGGGAAAACGGACAAATGGAAAATGTCGAGAACGCGGACGCGATACGGTACACCCTAATGCCTTTCCTTTCGATCCTTGAGAACACGTCGGCGTCGGTTCTCTTCCCTTTTTCGCGCATCTCTCTTTAGAAGGGCCCGGAAATATGGGAAGCCTTTCGAGTGCACCCGCAGAAATTCGATAACGCACCTCGGACGCTCTTGCCGATCTAGAGACTGCAGACATTCTCCCATACGGACAAGTTTCCTGGCTAAATTCCTAGGTAAAAATTCAATTCGTCCAGATCAACCTCGGAGCGATTCTTTATTTCGCAAGAGCGTTTCTTATCCGTCTGAGAAGCTTCAGATAAAATTGCTTCTCACCGCGAAGCGAAATATCGATCATCGAAACGAATCGTTGCGAAATACGTGACAAGCAATAATCGGCGGAGATGATGCATCGATTCGCCGCGAATTGGCTGCTCGGCAAGCGAGATGCATCGCGCATTGCACACGAATGTGACGATTTCGCGCGAAGGACACGTGCATATCTACTAGGTGCGCAAAGTAATTTGCTTCTTTTTGGAGAAATTAAATTGACCTTTATTATATTAATTTATTATATTATATATATTTATTAAAAAAAATAATAAAAATAATAAAAATAAATAAATGTCAATCTTCAAAATATTCGCCATCATTTTTGAATACTTTTCTCCATCGTCATCGAGCAGCTGACGAATTCGCTCTCGAAAAAAGAAAGCCTTAAGTACAAATCTTTTAGATTTGATGGACACCGATAGACACCTTTCATCGGCCGTGTTCTCGTCAGTGTGTTGGTAACCATTTCATTTGAGACAATACTGCGGCGAGCTTCACAATACTCCGCGCTCTACCTTTCACAACTAGTCGTTACGCGAGCGCCGGCTTTTCTATCTTCTCGCGCGATAGCGAAAGCGAGGAGAGAAAGCGAGACCGTTCAGTGGGCGGCACTCGATTCGAGATCCTGCGAAAGCACGTGAAACAGAAGGATACTCTTACACGCGCGCAGGATCTTATAACTTGTCCCGCCATAATTTGTCACGCGACTCCCTTAGACATGTCGCGTAATCGAGGTGATAAAACCCCTAGCAAGCTCCTTGCTTCCAACCCAAAATTTCATATTTGCTCTCACCGATCTAATGACGAATTCCGTGGATTGAAAAGTCGACGACGGCAGGAGGTGTTGAGAAGCTGAAGAAAGTTAGAAAACGTGCGTAAACACCACGTGACAAAAGGTACTTCGATTACTCGAAAATCCGGCGAGCCTCCTGCTCTAAACACGTGAGCGTTTAAATATATCGAGCGCTGCGCCGGCGTACTACGCCCGAGCAGAATGCATTAGAAAGCACTTTCGATCCTGCAGGATCTAGAGATTCCCTCGCGCGAGATTGGTCACCTTCAATCACTCGCGATTTCACTGTCGAGTTTCAATTCGCTATCTTTTCGGAGAACTGGTTACGCGCGGCAGCTTCAAGCGGCGATTCACAAGTTCACATATCGGAGGTTTTAATTTCAACTGTTTTTCAATTAATCAAGAACATTTATCCACATTTTGCAGGTGTGTTATCATTATAGCTTTTATTATTATAATTATTGTATCATCGTCATTGTTGAGACCATCGTGAAAAGGCGATTCGATGAGCTTGTAAGCTTCGGCTGACGGCACATCAACTTTGTACACAACTGTATAATTACGTTCTCACGGTTGTGCTCGCGCGTCTTATTATTCGCGAATGAATGTAGATCTGGGCGACGCGCGGGTTCTCTTGAGAACAATCTTTACGGAGATACAAAGACACGTTTCTAACGAGCACGGAACGCGTATCCGAAGGAACGAAACGCAACGGAAAGAGAGGACGACGAGCAAAAAGATACGCGGTGACGAGCGCAGTAGCGCACTCGCGCTTGCACCGCTCGGAGAATCCACTTGCACTTTCCACCAGAGCGTCTTTCCTCGCACTCGCGTTCTTGCAATCCTTCCTCGCTCGTCTCGGCTTACCGCTACCTTTCACGTTACACTGCGGACGCAGACTGATCGGTCGATTGGTCGAGCGGTCTCTTCGTGGCCTCCCTTCGACGCCGCACTCGCTCTCGTCAGGTAGCGGGCGAGGGAGGTCACGAAAGGTCGTGCTCACCTCGGCACGTTACACAATACGAATACCCAGTTCCAATCCCCACGACGAGGAGAAGGTACAGCAAAATATCCTTTATGATTCTTCGCGCTCCCTGTCGATCAAGACACGGACGACGCGCGTCGTTCTACTCGATCGACGTCCCCGCGGAGCGCCGCCGTTCCGGCGGCTCTATCTCCCTTCCTCGTAGCATGGGCGATGGCGACGATGATGATGACGATGACGACAATGATGACAACGACAACGACGACGACGACGAGGAAGACGCGACGGAGAACGCGAACGTGCATCGACCACGACGCGGTATCGGGGTCGAGAGTTCCACGACCGAGTGCAACGAGCCACCTACCCTACCACCTCCTCTCTTCTCGACCGCGACGGCGGCGGCGGTGGCGGCGGTGGCAGCGGCTCACCGCATTCGTGACCGCTCTCGCTCTCTTCTATTCGCGCCACGCTGCTCGCTCACCTACTCCGCGAGAGAGCTGGAGTTCCTCGCGCACTCGCGATTGGCCGGCCGACTGTCGCGTCAGCGCGGAGCAACGCGTCTCGCTGAACGCCGGTTTAGTCTCACCGGAGTCGCGCGCTACTCCTCCTCCGTGTCGCGACCTGGTGCGACACGTGTCGTCGGACCAGGGCGACCCTAGTCTGCGCGCCTAGCTCGGAGCTTTCGGCTTCGCTCTCCGGCGAAAGTGCGAATCGAGTTGTATCAATTGTTGTGTCTCATGATTGATGATGCAGCATCAATATTTCGATCGATTGATTCCATTTCTCTAAGTTTATCGGTCAGTGGAGTAGCAATTTTAAAGTGCTGCTTCAATGCTAAAATAGTTAAGAAGTTTGCTGATATTAAAAGTAACAAAATTGAATTGAGATTGCATGTTTTAATAAACAATGAACAGTACGAGGTTATTACAAAATTTATAAACCATTTAATTAATCTATCGATGATTAATAATTAATAATGAGTAATAATAATAATCATATTTTTTTCATTTTTCTTTAACGTTTTTTTTTAATAACATGCTTTAGTCATAACATGATATTGTTACACTTTTAACTTATACATATCATTGCCAAAGTATGTTTAAAGCATTATTAAAAAATAAAAACGCCAAACAAATGAAAAAATATGACGTTATTAATCATCGATGATTAATTAAATGATTGATGAAATTTTGTAATAATCTCGTACTGTTTATTGTTTATTACATCATGCAGACTCAATTCAATTAGTAACTTTTAAAAAAGTTAGGACAGTTTAAGACAGAGAACATATTTACGTTATTTACATATATATTAGCTTGATGCAAAATTAATTGCGGTTTTTAAGCATCAACTTGATAAGAAAAGCCGCAATTATTTTTGCACTAACCTAATAATAACATAAAATTATATACGTCTACGTGTGTGTGTATGTAAAAAAGTAAAAAAATACAATGCGCATTGTTTTTTAATTCTTTTTTACATTTTGGTCTCTTACATTGATCTTTTGCACGCAGAGCCACATTTTCCTTTCCTCCTTTGATACTTCTACGCCTTTGCTGTCCAGTAGATTTATTGTTATTATATGACATACAGCCTGATTCACATGAAGATTGGCCTGTGCTCTCGTCATGGAGCGCGTATGTTACAATTATATTACTGCAAAATTAATAAATAAATTATATGCTTTTTAATATCGCACAATAAGAGATCAATCTTTCAATAGATCGTTTAATATGTTTCGTGCCCATCAGCAGTTTTCGCGCAACTTTCTATTCAGGCCGCGTGTATCAGCGATGACCCATACTGATGCATTTATTATATGAGCTCAAAATGTATAATTTGTAATAACTTAAGATTGAGGAATGCATATTATTATGTACGATATGATAAAAAACAACTCTAAACATGATAATTACATATTAATAAAATGATATATTTGATATGAAATATAAATTATGAAATTATATAAAAATTATGAAATATATGATAATATACCTTTATGCTTAAAAATATTACTTAAAATATTAAACATGGCCTGAATGAAAAATTCAGCGTGTATCAGTGGTACTATATGTGTCAATCATCAAATAAAATAGTTTATATATTCTACAATCAGATTGGTAATATTATATTTCTCACAATGCATAAATAAATATAACACCTATTTACGATAAAAGCATTGCCTATCTTTTCAACCTAACTTGAGTTTCTAAAAGCAATCAATTTTGTAATTTATGCGCAGGTGCAAATCTTTAAAATCTCTGAATAGATCTCTAAAAAGAATCTTCTCAGATGTGTCTTTTTTTTCTCCTCTAATATTGTCTTAGAGTGCGGAAACTACGCACCAAAAAGTTAGATCAGAAGAAAATTGACAAATTTCAAACGCGAGAAAATAAAAGTAAAAGAAGGATGACAAATTTCGCTGGCGGTTTGACGAGATTATGAAACGCGTTGCACATCGCTGGAACATGAACGTCGCGTTACGCGATAACAATTATCATGGTGAATTGCGGCGTGTCGGCGCGTATATCGGTGGCCGGTGTTACGTATGTCGCGTCTCCCAGCTCGGATGCAAACGTAGATGACGGGGGAGGGAAAAAAGAGATTGCGAGGAAAAGCGAGACGAGTCAGGGACGAAGAAGCGATCCACGCGTGTGCGCGAGCGCGCAATAAAAAAGACCTTCGAACAGCGATAGCCCTCAAAGAAGGTCGGCGTGTTAAACGGTCAGGAATGCGTATCCTCGCGACGCGAGGGGACGCGCGCGATAAAATATGCGCTTCGCCTTCGTTGCACAAGCGAATGACTATTACGTACAGGTAATAATGCGTACTTACGAATCTTCGCGACACCGCCAATAAGGAAGAACGAAAGAAAGGAATGAACGGAGAAATGAGATGTTGAAAAAATGGCATGTTGGAAATAATTTCTAGATTGGTTCCGGTGTAAAGTCTATGGATGTTAATAAATCAAGAGAGAGAGAGAGAGAGAGGGAACTCGCTCTCATTGTCGAAAATTTCAGATAAAATGAAAATTTTCGTTCTTCGGGTGTAGTCAAAAGAAACTCTCCCATGCAAATAAGGGGTCTATTCTGTAAAAATGCTGTTTTGTAATGCTGTATCTCTATAAACTATGTAGCACTGTAGAGCAAGAGAGAAAAAGCGACGAGCGAAAAGAGAAAAGAAAAGAAAAGAGAGAGAAAAGAAAGAGCTAAAGAACTAAAGAGCTACATAACTTATAGGTACAAATTTTTTTTACAGAATACAGGGCTAAACCTATTTAGAGCGAAGTTCATTTCAGGTCCATGTCTTCCGAGTCGATTCCGAGAAGTCGTCCGTGCATTTCTCTCCTGGCACGGTGCCGCGCAAAGTCGAAGGTTCAAGGTCTTCAGAAAAGTTCGGTGAAAGGAATAATCCTCGCTGCGACTAGTCGTGACAAATTCGCGGCTAATTCGCATCACGCATTAGATGCAGTTTGCATAGATTAAAATAATGCGCACAAGTTTCACAAGACAATGTGTAACGCGTTTTTCTTTCTTTTTCCTCACTTCCCGATACCGGGAACGAAATTTTGCATGAACATGACAAAATACGCGTCAGTTTAATAAAAGCTTAAGGTCTCGTCCACTTTTGTCAAGGATTAAGATCTCTCAAGAATTTTTATTTTTATACGAATCCTTCGCGCATTGTTGTGAGATCCTTATCGTTATCGGCAAACATGTATTTGTCTACCTTCATCAATTTATAAAATTCGAATTCAAGCGATGATCAGTTTCAGTTTCAAATGATCGTCGATACAACAACAGGAGAGGGAACGAAAAAGACGTACGGAAAGCAATCACGGACGCATTTATCTATCTATATCTAAGGGGGACGCGAAGGGAACGTGAAGAGGGAAATCTCGGTGCGTGATCAAAGTCGCGCTATTATTATTGACGTTGAATTGGTTACGAGAGGAGCACTCTCGCTCTCTCGTCGTCGTCTCGACCTAATTCGCGGGCACTCGCGGAGGTGCGGTCGGATCTTGCACACCCGAGATGTCCCTGAGCGCCAAGGACGCGTTCTCGAGCGCGTTGGTGAACCGCGCGTCACGCGTCTCGCCGCGACGAGGTTATGTTAGGTTGCACTCGGCGGCCGGCTTAGATCGCGGCGACGCAAGCACGTAGACCTTCGGCATGCCACCCCGCGACAAGCGATCGTTTGCTGTTCTCTTTTCTGGCATCCCTAAATTTCGTTTTATTCAACGCTAAAAACTAATGAAGGAGAAAGAGAGGTTAAGAGATTCTTCTCATGCGATTTTAAGGCTCATCATATTTATATGCTTGCATGCGAATATTTGACAATTTACCTAAAGCGAAAAATAGATTCCAACTATCCTGAAATATAAAATTGCGACTGAATCGCGAACAGAGCGGCGGCAGTTCTAGCGGACGTTTTCAGAAATAATGACACCACGCGCAGCGGTTGACTGCGTCTGGTGCCAGGAACGAAGCACTCGCGATATCCTTGGCCGAGAAGGCCTTTCTCGAGAAACTCGCTGCATCACGAGAAGGTCGAATTAGGTAAAGTTAGGTACACGGACACATGGTAAACGCTCGCGATCGCGACTATATATTTTGCCATTACGGGTGTTCGTTTCAAAAATTCCCTCCATGATTGTCTCAACTGAACGGCAGGGTAAATCATCATAAATCATCGCGCAACCCACGACCTGACACGGCGGGACCACAATTCCGATTTCGATTTCGTTAGATAAGCGAAGCACCGTTGCAGCAACACGTGTCGCAATCCGTCGCTCGTATTGTGTGGCTGTTCAACTTCGCACCCGATCGATTGCTGGGTCGGTCGCGTCAAAGTCCATGGTACAGCCACGCAGTGAGCAAACACAATCGGTGCCTCCTCGAGGTCGACGCAAATGAGGCGAACACTGTTGTCCGACCCCCAAATAATCCCCAAGTAAAATTGCGTTCGAAGAATCATTGAAAAAACGTTCAATCGCTGACATGGAGTTCTAATTCGAGTTTTCATTCTGCGTTTGTTTAATATTATTTCGATGCATTCACATAAGATGTCCAGTCATTATCAACAAAATGAATCACAAAAGGCATAGCCGGGATAACAGGAAGATCGGAACAGGCGATGCTGGAAGGGCATTCGATAACAAAAAGACATGTCGTAAAGAACGATCGCTCATAAGGAATTTCCCAAACCAGTTTTCAGGTTCATCTGACTTTGAGATAACAGTCTATATGCCTCTTGTGGGAGACCTTGAGCACTCAAGGACGGATTCTTCAGGGATTCGTTTGAGGAACTTTTATGTGCTTTTCTCCTGTTTTTCCTTTATCTTTCTGAATTTGCTAAGTAAAATTTGAACTGATTTCCTGACGGCGCTGGAGCAAATTGTGTGGACCACACATCTCAAAAGTTTAGTTTATGATAATAATAAAGTGAGCATTGTTATGTACAATAAAGTTTTTCCAATATATGCCATTTATTTTTAGGCAAAACAATTATTACAGTCCACCAGGCGAATTAACATCTATAAACTCTCAAAATTAATTTTCTATTATTGTTCGGGATTCGAACAATTATTAGAATAATAAATTGCTATTTTGACGTTTCTATTTTAAACGCGCTATGATCCGTTAATGCCCGATTCCACCAACGTCGCTTAATTTTAACCGTAGTTTAACTCACTCTTCGTCTCTTTCTAACTATCCGCCTTAGAAAGAGACAAAGAGTGAGTTAAACGACGGTTAAAATTAAGCAACGTTGGTGGAATCGGGCATAAGAGTTATTTGTGTGCTATCCAGTTTTTCGCTTGTTTTTGCGCGACGATCACACCGTGATTTCTCGCTCGCCCAAAGCTGATTTCCTCGTGCGATCGAGAGAGATCGAACACGATCCATAAGATCGCTGGTGAAACAAACACCGAAAAACTACTGACTTTAGCCTATTTTTCTAACTACAAAATAATCAAGAATTCTCTCGATCGGCGCGTCGAAGTCCTTTTTAGTCAGTCTATCTTCAACCGCTAAAAGACTCGTATCAATCGCTCAGTTCGTTCGTCCGTCGATCTTGACGGTGGTGTCCGGCCAGTTCGAGGAATTCGCGCAATTCCAGCTACTCCGATAAGCACCTGCGGTGCTATTCGCGAGTTATATTTCGAGTTTTTCGTCAATTGGGCAGTGACCCCGCTGCTGTCCACTGTTCCGATCAATCGATCTTGTGGTAAATTGCGATCGCGAGTGTCAGTGAACTCTGTAACGTTAACTAGCCCTCAAGCGATCAGGATGCTCGTTGCATCATTCCGCCAAACATGATCTCTGTATTCTTTATGAATGTACGGTGATTCTTAGTACATGCGTTACCGAGCCCGATCATCAATTCTCACGTTCGCGCGCAAGATCGTTTCGTTAGGGTGGATCGATTTCCGTTTCGCGGATCTCAACACCATGAGTCCGGATGAATCTCCGCTCGCTCAGTGCGGTGTCCGGTTGTCGTTTAGCACGAATACTTGGTATGTAACTGTTGATTTTACTGGTTACTACTATAATAAACTGTTAAAACTCATTCAAGTGCAAACTGTTCTCATTAGCTTGTCACGCTCTTCTTTCAGTGATCCAATGGTCACAACACGCGTCTCTCGCTCACTATATTATTATTTGTTATATTATTATTTTAATATAATACAAAGATAATGTAAAAATATATTATATATATATTTTTATACTTTTTACTAGTCCACTCTTAAAAAAAGCCGTGTTAAATCAAATCGAAATCATTGTTGCCTCTTTTCCGCGACGCTGATTGGTTATCTCGATTCGCGTTGTGCGTTATGTTCAGTTTAGATTACCATCGCGCGGCTGTCGTCACGTGGAGGTTAACAATTTGGTAGAGTGTGATAATTGTTAGCCGTTTTTAAAAATTTTTGTTTTTAACAAAATGGCGGTACTTTGAAAATTGAGCAGTATTTTTTTCTATAAAAAATGAACTTTAAACGTTCATAAAATAGTTATAAATAAACATATCAAAAATCAGCTACGCTACACGAAAGACAACCTATTTTTAAACAAAATGCACCAAACTGGATCTATTTTTTATGTTTCAGGTGCATTTGGTGCTGGTGGCAAGCGGACCGTGCCACGCTCAGCAAGTGTAGCAAATAATTCATTATTATTATTATATTTGTATCAGATTGACGTTGTTAATAAAAGTTTAAAACATACTTATTAACCCCCAAAAACAGTTATTTGATTCTATTGATTAGTCTCTGAGAAATATTACTTCGAATTTGACCCATTTTTTGAGGCTGTCAAGGTGGCGTACCCCCTTAATTCGTACAGCAAGGGGTTAATACTAATAGAAACGCGTGACAAAGAAAGTGCATTTGTAAAAACCTATTTATTAAAATTGTGTGAATATGATTATACGGCATGTAAAGATGAATCTGAATAATTCAGTCGATGTGAATGGAAAGTCAGTTAATTATGCTTGGCAGTGAATGAGTTAAGCAATTTCGCACAATACACATACATTATGACACACAAAACCTTGAATAGCTATTAAAAACTATTTTAACTATTTTAATAAAAATTTCTGCACCGAATCTAACAAAAATTGTTGGTATGCAGTTAATGTATGAAAAAATTCGTTCGTCCATCAGACAATGGCCAAAGTTCGTGATTTAATATATATACATTTGAGTATTTTAATAATACTTCAACTTTGAGGTGTTCAAATATTAATTGCTTGTTCGGTTTCTCAACGTATGCTACATCAATTCAAGACGAAAGGAGAACAGCTAATTCGCGATCTGAGATAAGATATAAAAAATCAAAGATAATATACACCCACAAAGCGAAAGATGCAAATGCAAATGTTAGTTTCTCATCTGGTTTCCGTATTTTTCTTCCGAATGAAAAACTTCTCGATGATACCGAAAAGCCGGACGCATGCGCTATACGCGACGCTGCACGTGGTGCAGAGATAATCTTTGAATGATATTATTCCGCTTCGCGAGGGCAGTTTCTCATCTGGTTTCCGTTTCCTTCTTACGAAACTATCACGTGCAAGAGATACTTGTTTTTTAATTACACAAAAATACATGTACGTTTTACCGCTGTCGTTGATAGTGTCACTCATGTCAATTCCGCCATTCTGCCAGTTTGGCTTACGCCATTTTCCGTTGCACGACCAACGTTTAAGGCGTGCTAGGTAGAAGAAATGACTCTTATGACGTAGAAAACGACCAATCACAAGTTTGAAAACGGTTGCTTACATTCTCGACTGTGATTGGTCGTGCTCTTAAGTCTTAAATCTCACTACTAAGCTACACACCTAAACTTTTGTGTGTCACCATCCTTAAAGAATGTTATTTGTTCTATTTTCTATTTTTTTTGTTTCGATATTTTCTGGCTGTTAACTCGACACGAAATTATGTAATATTAAATATTAATTGCTTGTTCGGTTTCTCAACGTATGCTAACATCAATTCTTTCCTCATCAATGAAGGCATAATATCAAAGAAAATTTCTATTTATTCATTATCTAATATATACTCTTGTCTTGTGCATTTTCCATGCGGAAAATGCTAGTGTGTCACGAGAATGACGAAAGGAGAACAGCTAATTCGCGATCCGAGATAAGATATAAAAACTCAAAGATAATATACACCCACAAAGCGAAAGATGCAAATGCAAATGTTAATTTCTCATCTGGTTTCCGTTTTTTTCTTCCGAATGACTTCTCGATAATATATTTTCTCTCTATATCTCGATAATATCGATAATATATATGTAATATATTGGTCACGTTGCGGCTCTATTTCCCGTTTCTCTATGTAATATCCGGTATCTTTTATCACATAATCGCAAATATTATATTCAGTTAACACAAAAAAATTAAGGTGATGCTCAAAGATGATTAAATATTTTTTAGTAGCGTAGTTTGTCCGAAATAAGCATGTATAAGCACGTTATATTCATATTTAGGCACATAAGAAAGCAATGAAGAAATATATATACAACATACAATGCAGACAGAAAACAAATTATTAATTAACCCTTTAACGCTCATGCCCGAGTCACACTCGGGCGTGGGTAACTGACAGATTTGCTCACGCTCGAGTCATACTCGGGCGACTCTAAAATTTGTGCTGCTAATATACACGTGAACGCGTGCTGTTGGGGTTTAATATTTATTTTATTTATTAAACGATGCACATATTCGTCAATTAAGAATTTATCACAAAATGGTTATTTTGGATCGTTTTTCTCGAAAAAAACGAGCGTTAAGGGGTTAAAATTTTTAAAATCTCATGGAACATAGTGCTTATTTAATGATAGATCACACAAACCCAACTACAAAAATCTTAATGTTACTTACTCTTCAGGCTCTTTGGTAGGAATCAGTTTTAAGGCTGCCATGAAGTCCTTCTTCGAGATGCTTCTCGCCATTGATGTTACGTCCGACTTCCGTTGCTGCTGCAGTCGGTCCAATTCGTCGGCCTGCTTACTGGTACTCGGAATGGCACTATTACGGACGCTGCTGAGACTTCCGTAGCCGCTGTTACCACGCTTTCCGCTCATCCTTGGGACAACATTATCGCTGATGCCGCTGTTGCCACCATTGCTGGAACCAACGCTGAGACCGCTGTTACTATGCTCGTCCACGTTGCTGTCGCCATTCATATTGCCGCGATCGACGCGTTCACTAGCTTGAGCTAGATTTACTTTTTGGCTGTTTCGTCGTCGCGGTGCCATGGGCTTTGTTTTTGGTTGCCCTGATTTCTGGGCAACTTGCAACCGCTTCTCTTCGCTGGCACTCATCATCTCGACGAATGGCTGAACCGGTGTCGGGACATGACGCGTCGGCACAGCGCCGGGCTTCAGCCTGCTCCTTTTGGCACCGGAGGGTCCGTCCTTCTCATAATATTCGTCTTCGAAGTGGGACGAGCATATCCTCGCAGTTGAGATGTTAAACGGTGGGTCGCCATTCGTATTAGGTGTTCTACCGCAGGCTCTAACCCACCGTTCTCGCACTTCCGAGTGTCGAGGGAATCTGTGATATCTCACTGCTTCGGCACGAGTTCGCCGGTGGCTGTTGCGGCAGCTGGCTACGGCACACTGTGGCATGTTGTTGGTTCCTCTTCGATTTCGTGGTAAGCACAAGTAGAAAATATCGTCCGGTGTGTGTATGAAGCACTCTCGGAGTCTATCACTTCATTTTGCTCCTGCTGTATGTAAAAACAAACCACTAAGCGAACTTTCGTATTCGAATTTTTGCGATATCTTTGAGAAACTTCCGGGTCGAGTGTTTCCAAAATGTAACTGCTAGGTCGCACTCACTGGACACGAATGAGCAATGAGACAATCCAGCGTGGAAATCGGTGAAAAATGGTAGCAGAATGGTGGTACCACTCTTATTGGAGAATACAAAATGTCGAGGAGGGGATAAGAGAGTTTAAGGGCGCTAGCGAGAGAGCGAGAGAGAGAGAGAGAGAGAAAGAAGGGGGAAGGAGAAAACCAAAATTGTTCAAATCTTCTAACTTCCCTTATATTTTTTTCATTCTTATGTATAGTAGCTACCGAAATCAATGATCAATTGATTTAATTGAGATCTCATAATCTCATGAAGGGGTAGTGGAATCAGAATAGAAAAAGAGGGGTGAGATACGATTTTTGTCCCAGAGTAACACAAGAACGATTGAGTATATCCTGCCACGGAAAGATGTCGCTACGGAACACATTTGGCGCCAGTCGGCCGCCTTTCGGAGAGATGGCGTTGGATGACGCACGAAGAGACGAATGAGGACCGGCCGGCGTCGAAAGCACACGAGACCCGGCGAAAACGCGTTTGGAAGAAAGAGAGAGAAAGAGAGAGAGAGAGAGATATAGAAAGAGAGAAACTGAAAGAGAGAGAGATTGACAGAGCAGACTCCACCTCGATGGATATTGGTGATGCTAGCGGAAGTAAGCATGTATATGACAGGGAGAAAATGAAAAAAAAAAGAGAGCAAAGGACGTGTCGTGTTGGACTCACACAAAAAAGACGGACAGCACGGATATCTCGTTGCGGCGCGACGATAGTGATGGTGACAATGATGATGATGGTGTTGATGACGAAGGAGATGACGAGGATGACGACGGTGAATTTACCCGCGCTCGCGGCGCTCCTCCGAGCACTGGTCCCTTTCGCTGATCAGTCCGCAGCGCAAGAGGTGGCAGGCACAGCCAGTGGCAGCTGCGTGTGCCTCCTCGTGCCTGCGTGAACCCGGTGAACCAATGATCGTGCTCCGCCGTTGCCGTCGCGGCAGGGATGACGAGGACGCCGTGGAGGGGGACGCGCAACCTGGGGTTGCAAGGAAGAGCCGCGCGCGAAGGCCGCGGGCGAGGGGACGTGGAGGCATGGGGAGATACAGGGGAAGAACGCGGGGGAGAGGCCGACGGGAGGTCACCGCGCGCGCTATCGCGAACGGGGGTCCTTTAGGGGTTCGCCACCCTTCATGGCGCGTATGCCGTCGGCGCGGTCTTCCGCGCTATCTGGTCCGCTACCAACCACCGCACGTATCTACCCTTTCGCTTTCTCTCATTTTCGTAATAATTGTATGATGGTTATTTTTATTATATATATTTATAAGTTTTATCACCGTTCACCAGGCCGTTCACTAAAGGTACCACAAGGGCAATCTTTCATTGCTTCCTTATTTTATTCTTTTTTCGAAAGAATCTTATTCCAGTTATATAACTATAACTAATATGCCATAAATAATATTTGTTTTCTTTCTTTTTACGACTGTATTCTTCTATGAGACATCATAAACATAAATTCTTACCAAAGGTAAAAACGTTTTCTCCTCGTGCGTTGTTCTATTCAATTTGTTAAAAAATCTATAATCGAAAATAAGAATTTTATGACCTCGAGAATTTTTATTCTTGAGGGGTGTATCAAATTACGCATCGTTCCTTTAATCGCATGCTCTTGATGATTATTCGTAACATGAGCAGGGTGCACTGAGAGATGAAGAGGTCTTTGCGGACCAACACTGTAACCGTTGTGTCGATGACCGGCGATTTAATTATCGCGCACTCGATGAGCATTGCGCCGCGCTTTCGTGTCTGGCATGTGAAGTGTGTATCTTTTACTTGTAAAACGTTTTTAATGATAACTTGTAAATGTTTCTTGAAGATCATCGGCATTTCAATTTATGCACGCTGCATAAAAGTCACGCTATCAAAATTTATAATTATTTTACATATTATATTTTAATCATTTTTTGAGCTTAAATACTTGCAGTTTAACGTTTTAAATAATTAATTTTGGTGGCATGCCGTAGCAGTGCATTATTCAATAATATCATTGATGATTTCCAAGAAGTGTATGCGAATAATCCAATAATTTAATGAAGTATGTATTGATTTAACGTAGAATATCAAATAATTTGAAGAACTCAGAAAAGAAGATGAGAAAATTAGTCGTTCAGTCAGCTTTATCAGATTATTTATCTCTGTATTCTGATCCTTCTACAACAGTACATTTATGTTTTTTGACTCACAACTTTTTTCACTTACTTTCGGTTGCTATCCATAAGCACACGCGAGATCAAAATCGATAATAATTGTCGATATTTATCGATTGATTTCTAATCAAACGAAATGCAAGAGCAGAAACAGTCTTGACTTACCACGCGCACAAAATTTACAAAAATCAATTCAAACGATTAAGAATATGTAAAAAAATAAGAATTAAAAGTCGACAAACAAAATTATGGTCTTCTGCACATTCTATACGCGAAAAGAAAAGATAGTGAAGATTTGATTTAATTATTTATTGACAATTTCGCGTCTTATAATATCCAAGATCACAGGAATTTAATAATTCAGAAGATCGTCGGAGGACGAACTCTTGGACCTATTTCGATAGCGTTAAAATCTCTCACCGGCGGGACAACTCGTCGGTGATTCTCGATATCTGCATGGAATCCCATTACGTCGTAAATAGTCAATCGTTTCTGCTATTGTCATCGACCGTAGTGCCCATATTTTTCGTGATACCAAAAGCAATGAAAGAAAGAGGAATTTGATTTGATTATTGTATTCGACAATTTATTGAGATAGTGCATCACATTTACGCATTCTCAACGCAACTTTTTGTCGACCTAATGTCAATATCTTGTAAAATTAACAATAGTTTCGTACCTAAATGATGTTAATTTGATTAAAAAGTAATAATGCCTAAGAAGCATGTACAAATAAAGAAAAATAAATATTTAATAACTATGAAATTTCATTTTTTTCTGGAAATGTCGCGTTATTGCCACGGTTCTTCTTGTCTGATCTCTGCTAGAGAGCGATTTGGTCTTCGCGGAGGCTTCGGTCGGGAGTGTTTTTGCGGTCCACGTTCTTCCTCCTTCTTCTTCTCTTGATTTCTCGCGTGGGTCTCCCGATCGAGCGAAAGGAAGAAGCCGTCGAAAGGAGCGAAAAAGAGTGGCCACGTACGCAGGAAGTTTGCCTGGACACGGTGTGGTTCATCACACTGACGCGGTTCACATAAGGAGGGACCAATTTCCGGTGTTATCATTCTCCTTCTGCACGCAAATCTCCATCGTCTTCGCTCGACTCCTGGTATGAGCTTCAAATTCATGAAGTTTCTCATCGTGTCGAGGAGCACTTCAATCGCGATTAAACTATTTCCGGGGATTGATTCGTATTAAAACTGCATATAAATTATCTATCTAGTTATTAATCTAAAAAAAATCTAAAAGAGCTTTGGCGAAGAACGTTGTTTTTCCTCCAAAACAGAAATAATGATTTGTGACCAGATTAACGATTTTAATTATTTCTTTTTGTACACACTTTGATTCCGCTACCACTGCTCTTCCTCCCTGTCTTTTTTCCTGGTTTCTATCTTGCGACAATTCAATTGGAAAGCTTCATAACTTTCCAAGACGCTGACCGATTTAGACAAGATCCGAAGCTTCCTCCATCATACCTCATCACGATCCGTTATCCGAATAATTCGTGCGATTCGGCTGGCCGGGAATACCAAAGGGGCCAGGTCAACGCGTTAGAGTTCCCTCGGATACCTGGTTCCGCAAATATCTAGGGGCCTGCGCCTCGCCGTTTCCCATCATCGGTTCCTCGCAGCCCTTCCCGCCGGAATATGCGGTCGGAGAGAGAAAAGGGAACCCTCGCACATATATGTCTCTCGCTTGCTCTCTCGCAGCCGACACCCGGGCGCTATCCTTCGCCCTCCCGCGGTCTCACGTGCGCGCGGCTGCTCTCGGCTTGGTTCAGCTCGCTGCTGCTGCTGCCGCTGCCGCTGCCGTCGTCATCGCCGCCGCCACCGCCGCCGCAGCCGCCGCCATCGCCGCTACCATCGCCGCGACGCACAGCTGGCGCAGGAGGGAAACAACGTCGTCGGCCCTGTGGCTACCAGACGCCTGGAGAACGACGAAGGATGATGCGCAGCTGCGGCGGGCGAGGACAAAGTGGGGCAGGTCGAAGAAGAGTTTCGGCGCCCGCGGAAAACGGAGGAGAAGTAATATCTTGAGCTGGTCCACACAAAATCGTTAACGGTGAGATCCAAATAACGAGCGCATCGATTAATCGAGATCGAGATTTCGATCTTTGACACATGACGCAATCACCATTTTGCTTCAAATCTCAATATCATAATTGATATTGATATCACGCTTATTCCTCGAGCCTAGGTGCTTGCGGTTTCGTATGCACTAGCATCTTTACGCGACGGGTATTTTCGTATATCGACCTGATCGAGAAATTGCTTATCTTGCATTCTTTTAGTACTCGTCCCCGAGCAATTCCGCGCGTTCGACATTCTTCATCCACGTTAACGATTCGGCCGAATCTCGGCGATCGCAGCAAGAATTCTGGGAGACGATTCGAGTTCTAAGATCCGTTCTAATTACTCTGAAATCTTTAGTCTTGCTAATTATATAATATATATTTAATTATATAATGTATACTTATATGATGTATAAAAACATACATTTTTATCCCCTGTTATCCTTGCCTTACAAATTCTACAGTTAGCTGCATTTCAAACGACCTCGAAAATGCAGGGATCATTCAAACCGTTCTCCAATCACTTTTTCCGGCATTATCTCTCGGATATCTGTACTGTTGACCATCCCGCCCGGGTAGCAACACCGACGAAGACGGAGAGACGAGAAGCTCTCTTGTAGAGGGGAATGAGGGTCGAAGCGCCAACCAACGCGATACATCGTCCGCTCATCTTTTCCGTGGTGCTCGTACGACGAGAGAACTTCACGCGATTAATATTACGCTTGCGCGAAAATTGAAATATCCT
Source organism: Ooceraea biroi (assembly GCF_003672135.1). Classification (NCBI taxonomy): domain Eukaryota; kingdom Metazoa; phylum Arthropoda; class Insecta; order Hymenoptera; family Formicidae; genus Ooceraea; species Ooceraea biroi. Next base: position 10,871,409 of record NC_039509.1, read on the forward strand.
AACGACGTGATTGTCTGCGCCATTCTTTCATTATTTATCGGCATGCGTTCAATTTAAATGCGCGCGCAATGCGGTCGCACTTTCATCGTGCGATTGAAACATTAGTCTTGCGTTTAATATCGCAATCACTTTGTGCGACGAAAATTCGTGCACGTGCAACGCAGATGCACGAATACGAGCTATTTTCCGAGAACAGTTTAATTGTTAATTTGTATTATATCTCGTACGGATATTGTACAAAAGTGTTTTATAAAGTTATAGTTATCGAATATTGTCAATTTTACAAATTTCAATATAATTTTTTTCGGAACATTTCGTCTTTTTGCTGTTGTTTGTTGGTGTTTAAAGCAAACGAAACAAAAGTATGAGTGAATAATTGTAGATTGTGTTATGTACTAACAGTTTTAACCGTCTAGATATTTTAAAGGCATTTGAAGACTGCGGGTATTAAAAAATCCTTTAGAATTTTGAAATACCAGGTGAGGACGAACGAAATACGTGCACCTGAGTTGTTAGCAGGTTTTTTTCAAAAACTAGGAATTCAGAATTCAGAAAGTTATATAATGTAAAGGATACTTTCTGCAGACCTGCCTAATGTAAACCATATGTGCAGCATATACTATTCTTTTTGTCATATTTCTTGAATTCTGAATTCCTAGTTTTTGAAAACAACCTGCTAACAACTCAGGTGCACATATTTCGTTCGTCCTCACCTGGTATTTCAAAATTCTAAAGGATTTTTTAACACCCGCAGTCTTGAAAAGAAACATAAATTCTCAGGTATACGAGTTTAGATATTATTTCAGGTACATATATATTACTGAACCTTAATCTATTCTAAAATTTGTATTGGAAAGTATTTTCTAAAAGTAGTCTATCCTTCATATATATCCTTCATACATGTTTTATATATATATATATATATATATACTACTCATATATATTTAGCTTGTATTTCGAGAAAGTTTGGAGAACAGAACATCAGTTTCAATGCCAGTTCACTTCTACGTAGTCGCTCCTTTTCCGCTCTGCACCCCCTTCGCCTACACCAACCTTTTCGTTTTCATAGCATTGGCACTTTCATTTTGCGAAGAATTTTACTGAGTTATTTATTACGGCAATTAGAAGAAGAATGATATCTTTGGTACACGGATGTGCTGCGTGATCTATTCCCTTCTCCATCTTTTGAGACGCAAGCACTCCGCTCACGTGGTCCCTCGCTCATCATCCCTCTCTTTCGCTCCTCTCGCCCGCTCTTCGTCTCATCGATGAAAGAGTACGAGAAGGAGACAGGATGGATAGACAGATAGCTGAAGAAAGAGAGAGAGAGCCGCGCGCGGCCGAGAGCGGAGGGGAGGCACCCTTCATCCTTGAGGTGGGGTCCCAGCCACCCCGCTGCTACCGCTTCGCCGGGATCAATACCCACCATCCCGACCAAAGTCCAAGCCACCCTCTCCCTTTGCCTGCGCGCCCGCTCTGCCTGCCTGCCTGCCTGCCAAACCTGCCAAGTCGCGCATCGAGTCTCCAGGGAGTCTCGAATGGCTCTTCCAGGCTCGCGCTTCTGCGATCCAGCCGATTTGAGATCGCGCCCCGATTAGGTCGAACAGGTCCACCCGTTCGCCAGAAATTTCGCTTTCCAGCTCTAGCTAGCGACTAAACCCTCTTTCCGCCCACATCGCACCCACGACGGCGCAACGCGGTCGACGTTCACCTTGCTCGACCTGTTGCTCGTACGATGGACAGAAAAAGAAACAAGTCCATTTAGCGAGTCAAGTCGATCTGGACGATCGCGCTAGATACATCTTCGATGTGTAGCTGATTGCGCGTCGATTCGTGCGCGAGAGGGCTTAGTTTCTGCACTCGAGATTATTTACGCGCCGATACGGAGTGCACGTGGCGGCTCCCCCGAGATCCCCAGCGTCGGCGAACGGCGCATCCCATCCCGTTTTGCAGCGCTACCACTTCTGGTATTGCGCTGTTGCGTACCGCACGATCAAACCTATTACCAATTTTGTGCGTGTGTGTGTGTGTGTGTATCCGATTATATAAAATTAATTATTACGTCCGCGCCGCTGATATGTTCGCCACTATCATTAAATAAAGTTTAAATCTGATTTTAATTATAATTGTGATGTTAATTGTAAATTCATATCTGAAGATGACTGTTAGTTTCGTGTTGTATAATTATTTTTAGACACGAAAAAGGAATTGGATTATAGAGGATTAAAATCCAGTTAATTATCTACACTATACCACAAATTAAACGGTGCGACATCAGATTTTAATTAGGAGACGAAAGAGAATATGCGTCATTATAATAAAGCTACATTGTATACTTGCACATCAACATCAGCAGAAGACGAACCAACCCGCTGCGTCGCTTGGTCTGCACAATAAAATGTCGTTCGAAATTCGCGAGCACTTCGCCGGATTCCTGACGAGATCTATTCAGACCGGGAACCACTAAGGAAGATCTGGTTTCACATTCGAGTTTGACGAGTAACAGATGAAGCTTCGTGCGTGCGTCTCGTAAATACATAAAATGCAGATATACTGCGATATTTCTACTACGAGAAATTACACAAATGATCGCAAATTAATTAGTTGACAAATTTTCAGCGGCCTTTGGTTCTCCAGATACAACTTAAGTGAGTTTTAAATATAATCGCATAAATCAAGATAATAGGAAAGCTTTTGCTTTCATTACTGATAGGTTACCAATGAGAATACTGTGCTAGTCTTCGATAAATCGATAGTCTCTTATTAGTAGGAAATATGCACGCAAGTGTCACTTGTGTCATAAAGAAAAGCAGTGTTTCGAACTTTTTGATGTTCTGTCATGTCATTTGCATTTAAAAAATGGTATCAACAATAGAAATTTTAAAAAGTGAGGCAAGGTAAATCGAGATTTGCTGCTAATTGTTTTATTATAGTCCCATGCATATCCTAAACGCCTGGTCATCAAACTGAAACTGGAGAACATATCGACCGCGACGAACGTTTAAACAATGAATTTCTGTTCTTATTCGTAACGTCATACGCTGTAACAAATAAATGGTCCAAAGATAAATAAGTTTTATTTCATTATATGAAACTTCAATTTTACTATTATAATAATTTAATGTGCTCCGTATTACAATCAGATGAACTAAAATTCCGGACTAAAATTCATATCCAGACTAAAATTTGATAAAACAAAATCGTATTAATCTTCATATCGTAAATAAAATCGTTATATTAAAACCTGCTCCAAAAATTATGAAATATTACCGTTGGATTTTATAATATTCCACGTCGAAACTGATAAAACAGCATACAGACATGGGTACCATATAAAATTATAAAAAATAAGATATCAAGATATCTCTCTTTACTATTTATTCTTATGAATAATTAGTAAATCTTATGCTATTTTTTAGCTAGCTTTCTTATTTTGCAGAATAAATATATCTTTTAATGAGAGTAAATAAACAATGTATATCGACCAATACTGGCACAAAAATATATATTAAAGCACAACGTTTATTTACTCTCATTGAAATTTTACCTGGCGGTTGGAGTTATTATTTACTTGGAATATCTTTTAATCTTCCCAATTTTACTAATGCAGGTATGTATTAGAGAACAAGTCAATAACTGATAATTATTCAGGGATTAGAAACTTTTTAGATAGCAACAGTTTGCAAAAGATCATTGCACACATGCGATTATTATATAGAAATAATAACAATTAGTAATTAATATAAATATATGGCCTAGATTGATCTATTTCTCCTCGAATAGATCACTTTTCGACAATATGCGACGATAAAAATCGACGATTTGACGTGTGAAAGATCTCGAAAATATCCAGCATTTTGTACGCGTTGATGATGGTCTCGCGTTGCGTCTGGAACCAGCTCTATCCGGCTCCGGTTATAGCAACAGCGGTGGCGGCGGCAGCGACGGCGCGAGAGGGGTCAGAGTCCGTTCGGAGGGCGACGGAATTGCGAAGGGGATCGCCGGAGGGGGCGAGTGTGAGAGGAACAGATGAGGTGGGGGGGTAGGAGGGTTGATCCGAGGGTGGCGGCGGCGGCGGCGGCGGCGGCGATGCTGGTCGTGACGGTGGGTGGTGGTGGCGGTGCGCGATGGTAACGGACGGTTACCGGCCGCCGGGCCTTTTGGATCACACACGCCGGATGACGTCACTCTCCGGTTACCAGGATACCAGGGATCGGAAGGCGAAGGAGGCGAAGGCGGTCGCTGCTGACGGACGATCGTTGGATCCTCGCGAGATTAAACACGATTGGAAGGTTTGCGACGATACGTTTGACGGTACAAGTCGCAAGCCTGTGATTTACGCGCTAGCTCTCGTCTCGAGGTCTGCGGCTTGAAGCGAGATGCTAATGAGTACTACAACGAATTTCCAATTGAAAATATCCGAAACATAATATATAATATACATATTGTAGTAAAATCGTGAAGGTCTCAAGATCAGGTAGTCTAGTCTACCTTGAGCTTTTCAGTTTTCGCGCATGTAACATTTTATTTCATACGAACTCGATAAAACTTGATATTTCAATAAACTCTAGTTTTTTCAAAACTCATGAATTTTCTGTTGCGGAATAATCTTGACAATTAATGTCTTCGACTTATATTTGCAACTTATATTTTGCAAGGATAATTGGACGTCGCTTGAGAAATACTCAATCTGAATCTCCATGAAAATCTCGATAGAAGTTAAAGGAAGCAACCAAATCTCGAGATAATCGTTGCCGGAGCCAACACAAGGGCAGCTCTCTACCATGATGGTATCGTCACGCACAACCCTCCTGTACACATACACGGACGTGGACGGACACGGCGTATGTGTGCACACAGACGCACACACCAGACGCGTGCGCGCCATGTGAAAAGGCGACGCACGCACGTACACTCTCGTCAATCGACATGTGGCTACTGTCCTTTGCCTAAGGGACCCAGCTGACAAAGAAGACCTCGTCCCTTTTCTTCAGAAACCTTCCGAACTTTGAATTGCATCCTACATGCGCTCCATCATCGCAGATAATACCAAACCTTCCGCAAAACCCACAGCTGACAAGTCGCATGCGACAATGCAATAACATCCGCGCTCTATTTCGTCTCTTCTTTCTTTTCCTGCACTTTCAATCTCGAAAACTACATAACTAAATCAAGGTCGAATGAGCTCTCATTAAATCTCGATGAATGTTCTTGAAAATTCGTGGTTTCGAATTTTCGACGAGCGCAACGACCAATGGTATCAGATCATACATTGGTAGAGATGGGAGTCAGAATCGAGGCGAAGGGTCGTACGGGATCGAGCCCTTCTAGCCGGTACCGGAGTGGTTGGTCTCCGACAAGCGATCACTGCACATAACGACCCTAGCGGTACCGTTTCTATGGTACCGTTCGTGGGGATTAACGCCCCTCTCGCGTCGTCGCGGCCGCTCCACTTTCATCCGGCTGCTGCTGCTGCCGCCACCGCCGCCGCTACTGGCTGCTGCGGGGTGAGACCAGCCTTGGCCTGGGACCATGGAAACTGGATAGCCTTCCCGTGAAACACGCGCGCGTATATATATATGTACATTGGTCGATCGCGTATTATAATTATCTCAGGTCTTGACTATGTGCGACAAGTCTGAGACGCACTCGGAAAAACGCCGATCCATCGATCAATAAGTGATACCTATAGCATAGAGGGTAGCACCTTTTAGAAGACGCTGCGAAGAAGATTATGCACGGTTAAATATAATCGTCCGTAAAAGTTGTAAAGCCTTTTCAAGTTTCACAATAGCTTCCAATAGAGAGATATAACGGGATATTCATAATCAAAACTCAGGTAAAAAAAAGTAAAGTCGAAGCTTTGTACGCTAATTGGCAGTACTTTTAATGCTTCATGACTCTCCTCAGTCAAATACGAAATGCAATGTGTCGCATATCATTGTTTAACTCTCAATTTTTTATCGCCTTCGCGTGCTGCTATTAAATGCTTTGTTCACGTTTTTAAATATATATTTGCGAGATAACGCGAGTAATAAGTATAATTATAAAAATAGATGACTGTAGAAGAGAGAAGTGTACCAGGTGAATCTAATCCCGGAAATTGTTTATTGCACACATTTGCGATATAACTTTTTCCCGATTCGGCCGATATAATATTTATCTTTTTCTAATGTATTGGCGTGTATGCCCAAAGATCGAGGTAACGCCTTGATAGCGATAATAACATCATCATCAGGCGCACCAATGCTCATGCGAGGCTACGCCTGGCATCATAAACGGCATATTGTCATCGCTTAACCTTCGTGTCATCGAAGCATTGATAACCGCGATGGTAACTGAAAAAATTACTTCTTCCTTCTATTTTGTTTCATATAGATATAAGTTTTTCCTTTTTTTAAGAGAATATCTTGTTCGATGTGTATTCTGTCCAAATTCGTACCAATAAAGATGATGGTACTAGTAAAAAGTACAGCAACTACGAACACATAATTCTTCAGAATTATGTATGCAACAGTTTTCCCTCCAGAAATGTTTTATGAGTTACAATAGTAAAGTAATTACAAGAAATAAAAATAATATAACGGTGGTCACAAAGAACCAAAAAAAGAATATTTAAAAAAATGTTAAAGTTATAATATTTGCTTAGATATAAGAAAGACAAAGCTATTAAAACGCATAAAAGTAAAAAAAGAGAAACAAGAAGAAATGAAAAAAAATGAAACTAAAAGGGAACTTAAGAAAAGTTGTAAATAACGGCAATGCACCGAAAAACTATAAAATGTGGAACCAAAAGTGAACTAGTATTGACAAGATTATGTAGGGATAGAACAATAAACCGCAAGCTAAAAGGAACAAAAAGATTGTCAAAAATTATTCTTAATGCCATTGGGAACTTCTCAATAAACAAAGTTTTCAGTTGTCGATTGTACACAGTACATCCTACATAAATTTGTATATTTTAATTTACGCCGAAAAGTGCAAGTCGTGATGCTATTTACGACACACATGAATACAGACGACAATAAGAAATAAGATAAAAAGATTTTTACAAATAAAGAAAAGTTGAGGGAAAGAGAGAGAGAAAGAACGGAAGAGAAAAAGACGGAGAAGAGCACGCGTTGCAGAAATAGTCATCCTGTTATCGACACCATCGTTTGCTTATCGTCCCACGGTCAATATTTCGCTCCCTCCGCTCTTTTTTCTCACCCATCTTTGCCTCACGCTCTCTCTCTCTCTCTCCCCCCTGATTCTGAACGTCGTTAGTGTGCGTTTGCGCACCCGTCAGTGCACTCAACACTTATCCCGGCTTTATCGGCCGATAACACCAATCTCGGCCACCATCACCGGTGGTCACGAAGGAAAAAGGAAATATCTACCATATATCCAGAAATATCTTCCGGAGAAAATTGTGGCGTCGCGCCGTGCATCGGTCAGTATGCGCGCGTTTCCAATGGTGACGAGACCAATGGAGACTTTTACCATATAGCAGTAACAAAATTTAAGAAACGTGCGTACTCGAATACGCCGAGTTTAAACAAAAAGTTCCTATCCATTATTATAGTAATTAATTAACCGTTAATGGTACCATTTTACCAAAAATTCCTATCCATTATTATAATAATTAATTAACCGTCAATTAATGGTACCATTTTCAATGTACGTTTATTTAGTGTCCCTGTGCACCAATGTTGCAATTCAGAATCAGAATATCCTAACTTTATTTAGAAAGAGAGAAAAACAATTATTTAGCTTCTCAGTTTCTTGAACATCGCAAAATGGCTTTCGCAATTCTCAACTTTCTCGGCGTTCTCGCCGACGCATTAATTAACTGATCGAATGCAATGTACTCACCACTTGATGCTCTTCTTGATGATGTTGCTGACGAGTTTCTGCGACTTCCTGATTGATATGGAAGGTATGTCAGTAACCTTCTTCCGCTTCACCCTCTCCTCTGCCGCGTCGTTCTCGATGTACTCCAGTTTATTTTCCTCCGCATGATTATTCTCCTCTTCGACTTTCACTTTCACCGAGTTCTCAACCCATTCTACTATGTGCTCCTTCTGATCGGCTGATAATGCAGAGTCCCCCCCGAGCTCCTCCTCGTTAATCAATTCGCTGACCGCGGTAGGCGGACCAACGATTCCCAGCTCCGATCTCTCTTCTACCTTCGTCTCTGTAGATTCCCTCGAATTGATCTCGTCTTCCGCATCCTTTATGGCCGCGGAAGCGGCGCAATCTTTGCTCGTGCTATCCGTTGCCGCATCGTCCTCCAGGATATCCGTCTCCTTCACGGCCGTTGGCTGCTCTTTCTCACCGTTATCCTCGTCGGCGTCGTCCTGCGCAGCCGCGGGTGTCTTAACGCTCTTGAGAAAGTTTACGTGTAAATCTCCATGCACGACTTTCAGAATTTCGCTCAATCGCTCGTCTACATCGGGAAGGTAGTCCACGGCACTCTCGTCGCTGGACTTTGTCTCCACGGAATTGGATTCCTTGAGATTGCTTTCTTTGGTCTTCGGTATCGCATTGTCGACAGATTTTTCTTCTTCAGCGTCAGCTATCTCCTTAGGATCGCCATTGCAGTCGCTTTTACAAGCACTCTGGTCTTCTACAGGTTGAACCGAATTTTCACTTGTATCTTTTTCCTTTTCGAGGCTCGTTAACGGAACTTCTTTGAGATTAGGTTCTGCATTTTCAGTGTCCACCGTGTCGGACTTCTTCTTTTCTGCACAAGAAGCTTCATCGTTGGTCGCATCCTCGGTTGAAGTAACATCTGCCATCTCGTGATCATCCACCAACGATTTGGTGTTTTCCACAATATTTTCTGCCATTATTACCGGATATTCTTCAAACTTAGTTTCCCAACATTGTAATCTCGAGCAATTTAAATCGGATAATCAATCCTTAGCACGTCATAGAAAAGATGTGTTACCATACGAGTCTTTTTGAGGGCATGTTGGAAGATCTTCCGCAAGCCTGCCTTCCAGTTATGACCTTTGGCTTGCACCTATAATAAAACAAAACATCTTTAAGAATGACAAATTATTTGTACACGTAAAATTAAACATTTACTGAAACTTCGTTCTCAATAATTATACGTTTACCGTTTACTTTCGCCAATTTCGTTGTGCGTAATATTATCGTCGCTTTACATTGCACTAAATATTTTTATGATAAGAAAAAAAACACTCCGATGATAATAATCGCGAGGGAGACAATTGTTTTCGCAGGGATACTAATTCCCTGGCTTATCGACCGAACGCGCGGCGAGGTTAGGAAGTGTCGCGTATTACGCGAGACGGTTTGCCGCAATTTCGCATGAATTTCGACATTACCCGTATTTCGCTTCCGCACGATGCTAACCGCACGCGGATTTCACAAGACGGACATTCAGCTGCGTAACGCGATAGCTGTCACGTAACGTCGGGTCTCCATGACCCAACGACACTTACGTACCACGCGAACGTGTCAATAGACGTCTCTCTCGATTGTCGTTCATTCGAGAATTTTCGCGAAGAAAAAAAAACAAAATCGCACGGAGAATGCTCCGAACGTTTCTCTGCGCAAATGATGTCCCAGCAAGATCATCACCATTTCCGCGATGCGTGACGTTTCTCTCTCGACACGGGAATTCGCCCGAAAAAGCAATGCGACGAAGCTACTGAGACTCATACTTGTAAGGCTGCTAACGGGTCAACGCTACTCCAGCCTCTTCCTCGCGGTCTATCGGCATCTGATGATCGGTCGCTTTTCACAACGTCGAGAAACTCGAAGACTATCTCGACGAAATGCGATGCCGCTTCGAGCGAGACTCGTCGCAGCGACAGCGTCGCGGGTTCGTTCGAGGAACAAGCGGAACTCTTACGTTCGCCTAGAATTACAGTTGCAATTACGATTATTGACGCGGCGGCGAAGCCCGACGTTGAGCGCGGATTAACGTCGCGACGCGGTCCGCACGTCTGTCCCGCACGATCGTTGCGGGAACATCTTGCGGACGAGTGACGTACCGTAGCGCGCAGCTAACCTCATTTCGCGATCGGACGGTAACCCGGACGTGCCGGCATCGACGGGACGCGGCGCATTGCGGCGCATATGAACGATCGGGATGTTGGAGAACGACACGCGAAGAAGATTCGCCACGGCGAAACGTACCTGACGTGCTCGGGAATCCTTCGTCGTCGCAGCGTACGCGCGACGTGTCAGCCATCCGAAGTTGGCCGAGTTCGTTCCGTGCGTCGGTGACGATTCGCTCGCGAATTCGGGAATGGCAACCGGCGCGTGCGAGTAATCGCGATGAACAGCAGGAACGAGAGCGGGCGGACGCGACTCGGTGCGATCTGCGCGGAAAAAATGTTCCACAGCGTTCGAGTAAATATCGGAACGCGACAAACCGCGAGAAACCGCGACCCCGAGCTAGCGATGGCGCGGAAGACTAGTGACCCTAATGCATCGTTGCCAACTGCAGCGAACGAAATGTGATTCTCTCGATGTTCATTCGCGCGAAAGTCGCGCTTCCGATATATTATTTTAATCGGTTTATATCGTAGAAAGCAGTTGAGATCGATTGTTGTTTGTTATACAAATTTGTACAATATTTTTACGCGGCTATATTTATCTATTATTTGAAGAATTAGCGACATTTTCTAAATAGTTTATGTCAAACCACATGTGTTTTTATCCACTATTCTGAGTAACGTCAAACTCGTATATAGAATTGAAAGAATACAAAGATGCAGAGATTGAAACGGGAAGCTTTGGAAAAAAAACTTCAAAGAAACTTGACATTTGCGCCTTGTACCTGGCGGTTCTATGGCAGGCTTGCCTGCTTTTCACGCGCATGCGCAGTAAATACTGCATCACCGAAGTATCTAGTATAAGCACAAAAAGAACGTAAACCAACGTAAACCTTTAATAGAAATTTTTTTAACTTATGAAATTTAATAAAAAATATGAAATATATGTTTATTAAAACAAATAAATACGTAAGAAATATGGTAATTGTGCGACGTGTAATGGTCTTTGGTATGCACACAAAATGCAGGATGAGGAGCCAACCACCCATACAGCACGAAAACATTTCAGAAATATTTCAGAAGTATTTTATCTGACAGATGAAAGCATCTCATAAACATTGCAAAATGTTTCTGCAACAGTTATGAGACAACTCCGGAATAGCAAAATGTCCGCGACAGTTGCATTCAAAACCTTATAAAAAGGTTGCTGAAAGGTATAGATCAATCTGCAACCTTTCTGAAATATTGCCGAAAGATTATTAAAATAGCTGAAATCTTTTTGATATATTACTAAAGGTTAATTGAAATAATTTTGAAACTTTCCTATGATGTTGCACACAAATTACAAAGCTCTTATTAAAATAAATTGAAAATACTTCAGAAATTATATTTAAATTTATTATACGAGTATTCAGAAGATTGCAAATATTAAAAAGTTATAATAAAAATTATATATAAAATGTATTTATTATTTTTATTGTACGTTTTTATTTAATATTTGCAATCTAATTAATATAATAAATATGATTTCTGAAATATGCTTAATGAAAAAAATACATAATATATATAAGATATATAGATACGCACATACATAGCTAAACCAAGTATTCACCAAGTTTCCCCTTAAAAAGCGTGAATTGTTGGCGCATTGACAAAGAGCCATTCTTATATTATATATTTTCCTTTTTCTTCCTCCAAATAGTTGATTAAAAGGAAAGAATTATATAGATATATAATTCTCTGTTCAACCAACACTTATATTTGAAAGAAAAAAAGGATACGTGAAGATAATGCATTTTTTTGTCAACTGGTTAGCTTCACTAAAGATCGAATACTTGGTCTAGGTATGTATATATAATTTTACTTTTAACAATATTCACATTTTTTCAAATTTATTGCATGTGGTAGGTTTTAGAAACATTTCTGTTGCAACATTTCATATGACATGTTGCGGAATCCTTTCAGAAATGTTGCATATGAAATGTGAAATCTTGAAATGATTTTAAAACCTTCCTGAAAGCTTTCTGTATTAATCGGTGCTGTATGGGCATCCTTTAAAAATTTGTTTAACCATAAAAATTTGAAGTCTCTATAACTCTTTCTTTGTAATCACTCGTTTCTTTGTATCCTTATCCATTTTGAGAAGAAATATTATATTTATATTAACTTATCTACTTACCGTATGAGCTCGCAAATCTTGCCACACATGTCCGTAAAGGCTTAGAATGAAAGGAAGAAATGCGAAATAGAACATGAGAAATTAATTAAATAAGCCCTATCAGAATGGCCGCGCACCGCGAGTTCGATGTCACGTCTTCGATTTTCGCGAATTTGAAGTTTATCCTGATCGCGCGACGTTTTCTGCACTCGCATTCGCGATATTCGTTCACGAAAGCGTCAAGCGATGCGGATTCACGCGAATTTACGTGAAGTTTACCGTTCGTCGTTGGCGTTGCTCGCGCGCCGAGTCCGCGAACGCTGATTGGCTCGCGGCGCGACAGCCATGTTTCAGTTGGCGGCCATTCACTCTCGATTAGTATTTCGATTAATATTTCGAATTTTCGATATTATATTTCGATAATCGCGGTTTGAACGCAGTCGGCAACGAAATGGCCGCGCAACGCGAGTTTTTTGCTGCTGGCGCGCGTTTTCGTGAATTTCGTGCGAATTTATGTGAACTGTGCTGTCACGCGGTGCCTTCCGCGATTACGTACGCGATATTCGTCGCGAAAAACGCAATCTCGCGCGAGTTTACGTGAAACATCGTCCGCGTTCATGTTGAGACTTTCGTAAGCGTGAGCTTGAAATCGCTAACAATCACAATGGCTGTGTGACGCGTAATAATCCACTGATTAACTTACCCCGAAATTTCTCTTTTAAAAACCCGTCTTTTCTTTTATTGTCTTCGAAAGATGCGAAGGTGTGCCAATTTGATGAGAAGAATTGTACATGATTCTAACCTGCACGATTCGTTTGGACGTTTACCTGCGTGTAAGTATATGAGTTTATTTTTCTCACTCGCTATAACTCGAAAAACATTTTGAATATCCACTTGGGATTTTTTCACATTAATTTTAAGACTTTAAACTATTTTTTTAAGAAAAGAATTTTCGATTTTTTGAAAATTTCAATGTGCGTGTGTATGATTCCCCTTAACATGAAAACTTTAAAAATTAAAAGCGAATTTAAAGGAATTCTATTTGCTGTATTGCTAGTATTATAGTATAATGGTATTATAGTATTAAAGTAGATTTATATGACAATCATAAAAATTATAATAAAATTATTAAGCGATTAATGGTGACGATGGGAAATAGATAGAAGTGGCAGGGACAGGAAAACAATTAGAAAGTTCAATTGGAAACAGAACTCTGCGGTGTTCTTGTATATTTACATATTATTTGTTATTCATAATCAATAATAATCATATATATATATATATATATATAATATGTATATATCAACAAAATAATATTTTAGTCATTTTTGTGTCGCTAATAAAATCTAGAGGCTAAACAGTCACAGGGTTTCCGATTATCTAAAATGCTGGTTAGCTCCTGCCTAGCCGCGAATCGTTCATCACACTTTCGTCGCGCGTCCGCTCTTTACCTAACAATAAATAAACAAACAAGTAAAAATCTATACAACTCGCGCGCGTCGCCGAGTGTGGGCAATCATAATTAATAATTACGTAACGCTCGCAGATAACGAGACGCCAGTAAGTCGCACGTCGGTTCTCTCGCTCGTGCTGCACATGCTGAAGGAACTGAATCAAGTTAAAAATAATAATAATTCGTCGTTAGCACCGTCTGGATTTATCTACAGGCAATAACATAACAAATTTAAACAAACTTAAATCGTTTCAAGATTCAGCCGTTAAGTGCACCGTCATTCTCTCCCGAGCGAATTATTACGTGATCGTGATGCAAAACATGCTCTCACGAGCATCGTTTTCGTCACAAAAGACTCTCCTCGTTGCAAAAATATGATACTCCCAACTAACGCTTTCGCAGACCGTGCTGCGTTACGCGCGGAGGGGGAGGGGGATTAAGATATTAATACAATTTTAACAAATTTCGACGAATTTACAACTCGTTCTGAACGAAAATTTCCTCTCGAAACGAAGTATTATAAAATGAAAGAGCGGTCGCAGCCGGCCACGCGCATTTTGCGATCAACTTCTTCACCAATGTCGATCTTACTATCGCCAGCACGCACCACAATCCGCGTACAGTCGCGCGTTGCTTCGTCTTTTGCACACACCAACGGCGAAAAACGGGGACAGGGTGGTCGCGTCGCGTTCGCTTTTGCCGCAACGTTGTTGCCTCGCTGTTGTGTATATCATGCAGTCTACCATCGTCGTCCTCGCTATTGTCGTTGCAGTACGTCGCGACTGTCGCAGACACACATACCGAAGTCATGACTTTTAACGAGGTCATCGTGGACATAACAACGCTAATAATCGCTTGCGTTTCCGTCGGAATTGGCACGGCCGGCGAACACTACAGGACGATTGTATCTGCGTTATTTGCGATGGTAAACGCATCGGAACGTGCCAAAAGTGCATCATCTCCATTGTCACACAGTTATTACATTGTCACATAGCATTAGTAGCACGCTCGGGCTTTTTTATCTTTTGCACCCCGGGTCGGTCACAATTTATTAGGCCCGTTCTACATAAACAAAAGAGATGGTCAAGTCCCATCTCTTCCGATTTTTACGACTGGCAACATCCGACTCCGGCATACGACTTATCGGGTAGAACGGGCCTTATGGTTAATAAGGCTGTTATTCTCAGCCGTTATTGATAATGATTAATGTTAAACCTCTCTGTCATTTTCCTGTTTGCGCTTTTATAAATAAGTGTCGCACCCACAATAAAAGCGGAGCAACAAAATTCTGTGCCTTCGGTCGCAAACTGACAATGAGTACCCTACGTTCCGGTTCGACGAAGAACACGACGGTATACCTATATGTACAAGCGTGTTTCGTTCCGCGGAAACGGTGGTTCTGGAAAAAGAGTATTCTACTAAATGTAATAACTGACATTTCGTTTGGCGGCCTTTTCCCGCCACTTCCTCGCTCTACCTCTCTCTTTCTCACGTTAAAACGTTATGTTACAAATTTTGGAATATCACATACTCCTTCTGAAGAAGAGAAAATATGAAAATCGGGCACAACTTTTCCGCTTCGCGCTTTGTTTCGTCTTTTACGGTGAATTCGAAGTCTATTATAAATCGATATTCGGTGCAGTCCGCAATTCGCGATCAAGATACATACGTAGGGTTCCTGCGTGGCGTCACAGAATTTCTTTAACCATCGCTAATTTACGCTGATGCGACTCGCGCTAATCCGACATGAGAGCCACGCCAAATGCTATGAATTGTCGCGAGGAATCTTTTCCGCCGTGGCGGAATATCGGATTGCAAGCCTGAAAAAACGGTATAATCAGCGTCGCACGCTGTTGTCAAGTGCATGTCCGTGCAAATACACGTATGTAGGATACGCTATTTCCCAGAGGAACGTGCACATCATATAGAAAATACCTTTTTCCCTAGCTAATACGGACTATCTACACGCTTTAACTGTAGTACTTCCTCTTGCCCTCTATTTTTCCCTTCGAATTACCGGATAGCACTCAATTCGTCACGCATTGTTCCGGCTCCTTTTCCTTTGCTGATTCTTCACTTTGCACTTTACATTTTCGTGTTTCTATACATTTTGATATAAGGTTTACAGAGACAAATGCGTGATGTTTTGTGTATGTATGTGTGTGCAACTTTCTCTCTCTATTAAATAATAAAAACGATGTTCCGATAAATTATTTTGACATCTCTTATGAAAGTCGTACTATTATTCGAGATCTATGCCCGGTTTCTTCATACTTCTCAATAGCTATCTTCCAGATAACTAAAAATTTCTTTTCTTCATTGAAACCTCTGATTACGTATTTAACGGATAGCTATTCTTTATACTACTCACTTTTGACACAAAGTGTCTAGAATGTTATTATAAATTATCATATTCTGTCAGGTTAAAAAGATGAAGAAAACTGATTCTACGAGATATCTTTTGGATAAAGTTATCGAGAGGTGAAGAAATTGGGCCCTAGTCACAAAGATTTAAGGTGCTAATGCTGTTACCGAGTTTACACCGATGACAGAAAAGAATTTTCCATTGTACGCCAAATCTCATTTCACGCAACGGGATTAAACAAGAAATACATGTTCACGCAATAAATGAGTGTGCTCGCTGGAATACCAAAGCGTGACTATTTTTGAAATGCCGTCTCCCTGATATGTTATTGTGTCTGCGATGTTTTCCGGTATCCGACGGAAATAGCATAACATGCATATGATAAACGAGTCAACGAAGCAATCATTTCGATGCCCTGCAATTATCTGTGACATATCCAATTGGGACAAACTGGACAAACAGAATTAAAAATAATTGCAATTATCACTGATTACTGTACATAGTAAGTAAAAATGATACGAAAGTGAAAATGCAAAATAAGAAAAACTTGTTATCTGGACAGTCTTTAAAATTATCTTGCCTTTTGCACGGCGTAAATAAAGTCGACATGTATATTCATGATTTTTTTCTAGAATCATAAATTTAATCGTGCTCTCTCTCTCTCTCTCTCTCTCTCTCTATTTATTACACAAGAATTTATAAAATGTGCATAATATTTAGCTGTTTATATAAAAAGACATTATCGAAATATGAAGGAAAGAAATGTTTTTAGCCCATTATAAAAGTGACCTGATGTAAAGAGATTGTTTATGAATCAGACTGCCAGCACGTGGAAAATTTGAGAACACACGTATTATGTCATTATTGAAATAAATAAACGGTATCTATAAATTCAGTTCTGAGATTCATCGATATGTTTTCAGTGGAAGGCGCAGTCATCGTGGTTTTATTCCGCAATTATTGTGAACGAGGAACGAGATTTTACGACAGATTTTATAATATGGTGATAAATCAAAGTATCATGCGGAATTTAAATCATCGTTAATTGTGCAGATAGAGAATGATTGCACGTCGTGTAAACCCGGCTCGTAAGACACGGATGCAAATATTTGATCATTTACGCATTAAGTTTTACTTCGGGATTGAGAGACTAGTTACGATCGCCGTGACGACGCTGCGAGCAGAAGTAAAAACTATTACGTACAAGTACGTATGCGCGGTGTGTGTTGGTATAACAAATTATGCAAACTAACAAAGACATAGCTAACAACTAACGAACGCTCCAAACAAAAAATATTAATACAGAAATACAACCCAATCTAATTATAAATACAAAGATGCGTATCTAATACAAAGATTCGCTCACATTTTCTCTTAAAAAATTAACAACATGCAGAGAGAATTCTTTCCAACATTCTGTATTTTCTCTCCGAGAAATAATTTATCGACGCGATCTATCATTCGCAGATACATCCTCGCATCTCTCGGAATTTAAATGAATAATAACGGGCAACTCAACGAAGCAAACGCTTGGTTTTATTACTCGTGAAAAACGGACATATCATGCACGAAAACGTAAGAAGCCTCATCACGGCGTTCGCGTGTCATTGCACTTATGTTAAGGGTCCCTGCGGGATCGTGACGATGAGAGAAAACCGCAGTGTTCTACATCGTCGTAGCAGTGGTGTAGTCTTACAAAACATCGAATCAACCAGTCGTACGACAGATTTATTCGTAATCTTGTATCGCGAATGATCAATCGCGTATCAAAGTTCTGATCGACTACAAGGTTGCACTGGTCATACGTTTAACGTGTGCGTACGTTTTTACTGACATTGGTGACTGGTCTTGTTACGAATTGGCATTGTTTCTGCGCAGTTATCAGAGATACAAATTGGAGTACAAAAGACTCAACTAAAAAAATATGTTTTTTATCTCGAACTCACACTGAGGAGTTAGCGGGGCCCTCAGTCCAGAATACATTTACTACTAATCTACTTTACTAACCGGTTATCTCCTAGAACATCCGCGTATGTTTTTTCTCGTTTTATCACATGATTTACTTGTATATAATTTGTGTATAATGCGTGTATGTGCGCGCGAGCGCGCGCGCGTGTGTGTTTAGTGTCGAGTGTAGATCGCGCAACGTAAGTAATCTTTTAACGTGTCGTTAGTGCTCGCATCCCGTCTCATTTTCCATTTCAGCTCCCTGATAACGTCGCGCATGAAAAAACTTATCGTACTTTTGGACATAAATGCTTCATGTACACTATATAACATATATAACTACATATGCAGTACGTGTACACTACGTGTAAATCGCATAATTTTACGTAGCACATACACAAGTGATACGCGCATGTGTTCACGTTTGACGTAAAATCATTCCTGATGAAATAAAGATTGCGATTTGTTTCCTATGTGTCTTTATCTTTATTATTTCGCATGTTCCCAGGAGGACAATTTAACGACCCCTGCGGGCGATAACTTCCAACGGAAAATTCCATGCACGTATGTAACGACGATTAACGACCCGTTAGAGGAAAACGTACGAACGGAAAGGGGGCGATCGTGTCGACTACACCACCGCGAGGGGGGAAAGAATACGTTCCTATGAGTGGTCCTGCGATGGTCATTCCTCGCCTCGCAACACTCTTGGCTTTTTTTCATCAGTATTTCACCCTCTCTCTCTTTCTTGCACACACACTCTTTCTTTTTCTCATTCGTTCGCTCGCTCGCTCGCTCTTTCTCTCGTTCCATGTCGTTCGTAAGCACTTTCGGCGAGCAGTCGAAACCGGGTAAATGGCATCGAAGTGTCCATTGTGATTCCTTTCTCCGTATCTTTCAGAATCCGACTCGGAATGGCTGGACGACTCGTGGTCAGGGTCAAGGTCACGATGGTCAGGAGGCGAGAGTAGTCCTGTGCCAGGAGGTGTGCTGCTGCTGCTGCTGTGATGGCTGCTGCTGTGATGGCTGCTGCTGTTGCTGCTGGTGCTGCTGTCTTTTCTGACTGCAAACGAAAAAGGGTAACGTGTTATTATTTTTTCATCGGTATTCATGTGACGGTAAATTTAAAAAAATTATTGAGAATCTTATTCTACTGTAATATTCATATGAAGAAGATCGGAAAATCTTTACGTCACGTTTATAACATAATGTGATTGATGTGAGAAACATTGAAACAAAGTAGATAATGGAAAATGAAACCAATGCGCATAAATAATTTGTTATAATATTATAATATTACTATTATATTATTCAGAATATTATATTATTCAAAGTATAGAATAAAAAAATTTTTATTATACAGTATTAAAGCGATCTTCTGTCGTTTCTCGTGAAGTAAACAACTCGTTTAATCCGTGCTGTGAGCCGCGATAAACAACGAAAAGGAACAAGATTCGAATCGTTTCCTCGCACATGCTTTCCTTCCTCGGGAAGCATACGCGCTCGGCGCACGTTGCTTCACGAAATCAGTTAAAAAATCACAAATGCGCATTATTATGCACATACCTTCGCGCATTCGCGACGATAACACGGACGTATGAGCTTTTCCTGGAAACGCAGAAAGAATTCTGGAATGAATGTCCGCGACATCGTCATCATGTCTCGTTCAATCGCTCTCTCGGCGCAAAATCGACACGCGCGCGTTACAAAATAACGTCGTCTAACGCGAGCGTCACGGTACACACGTAAGCGAGATTATCCGGCCGAAACGTGATTACAACGGAATGTAATCCACGGTCCAGCCACGGTATAATTATCCAACTGTGCAATTTAGAGACCAATGTCCGTATCTTCGATCTGCAACGCTGAAAGCGTCGTGTTCGCGCGCGCGTCAGCAGATCAATTAGAACGGAGCGCTTAATTAGGAACACTTTTCTACGTCACAATGTAACCGCAAGCAGAGGTAATCGGAACGATTAGTTGCACGCGACGCCAAGTCGTGCAACTCTGCCACGTTGCCCCGGCCGCTCAACGTCATATGGCGCATTCTCATAGCGCGAACGAAACTGCACGATAGAAATATACGGAATAAAAACCCGTGGAGCAAGATGCAACACTCGACACTTCCATTTACGTTGACGCGAAGCCTCGCGAAACTTCTGTGTTATCAAACAGCTATGAAGACACTTTTCTAGCTGACCGCTTTTGTTCCGAGATAAAACGCATGATTTTGCGCGATCGTAATTTGCGCAAACTGATACTCTCTTTACGAGAACAGTCTTGAATATTTTCTATGTGCCTAGACGGTTCGCATTTCGGCATCATCCGATCACAGATCGTTGATGGTTTTTTCCATGTCCGTATTTTTCGGTATTTGGGCGAAATGGGAACTCTTCGCGTGAAGGGATAAGAAGGGCTCGGTATTTGCGCGATTATCCGTAATTAATGAGCTACGAGCCGATTGTCTGTGATTATGAGGAATTAAGGGCGTCGCCTAAGAAAAGGGGACACAAGCCGGATCGTCAGAAACTTCTAGCTCCAGCTGTACTCTCGTACTCTCGTTCTCCCGCGATCGACAGAACGAAATTTTATTGCGTCTGATCATCTCGCACCAACGACTTTTCCTCATGTAACGAGATGATCTCTCGTCCATCGGGGTCGGCAGTTTCAACGACGATAATCCATCCGTACTCGTTCGCAACGATTTGAAATATAGATGGCCGAGTTTCACAGACGCCATGGGTACGCTCGTTTCGTGACTCTCTCTGGAACGGGTACGACGGCCGTGCATGAAATATGAATTCCTGATCGAAGGCGCTCCAGAACTTGGAACTTCAGTGACCGGCGTGCGTGCGCGACGGGGGGAAGGAAGGGGAGGCTCTGTTCGTAAACTGATCCGAATGCACATGGGTAGGGTTAAATGAGTTCGATATCGACATGGCTGAATTACTATTGCACCGTGGCGGTGTATTTGTAACATTCGAGAACCCCATGGGCACCTGGCGAGCCGCCGCGAGTGAAATTTGCTCGCCGGAGTACTGCGCCGCGCGAGTAGGGTAGATGCACCCCTCGCGTTCCCCGCGACCTTCCTTTCCTCGCGGCGGAGGAAACACATCACGGTTGGCTTTCTTCATTATAGTCTGCTTTTTTTTCTTTTCGTCCCTTCAAATTGCGATTCGTTGTGCACTGCGTATCGATCGTGTGTCGCTGTGCTTTCATGCGCCCGTCACCCGTCGGACGTACATATACGCGCGCGCGCGGACGCGCAGACGTTTCTTTCAATAATATATTTAAATCTCATGCCATGCGACGAATATCGAATATGCCAGATAATTGAATATGTAAATCGCACATGACATGAGAATATGTCTAACGTTACGTCCGCGATCGGGAACGGCATCATCGCGAACGCGCTGGCCCCGATTAAACTTTGCACGCCCAAAGCCAAAGTGACCCTGTTCGCCCATTTATAGACGTCCGCGACGGCAATTAAGAAGACGTCATGAAACGTTAAGCCAGTCGTTGAAGAAGTATCATTTTCCCGCTAATGTAGTTCGCCCACCGCCCCCTTTATTAGGGCGGGGTCCACCCTACTTTGCTCAAGAACCGAAATCAGTATTCAGGGATTATGATTCTAGAACGTCTGTGGATATTTTCAATATAATTCTTTCGTGTCTCGCATTATGACGCGAATGAGTTATGAACTCGACAGAGCAGCGCGTCGTTTCCGAAAATTCGGTATAATTTCGTATAATTTAGTATTCCAGCGTTCTCCCCCAAGAAGTTTCGAAACTTCCTAAAGCAAAACGGGCGACGTTACCTAATAGCTTCCTCTGATTTGCGTACTCGTGAAACTTTATACACACGTGCGAACGTTCGCATCTGATCTATGAGAAGTTCCAAACTTTATTTAGGAAAGTACGTGCGCGTGTTGGAGAGAAAGAAAGGAAGAGAGAGAGACAGAGAGGAAAGAAGGGAGGGTAGCGTACACGAATGGTTGCGGCCATGTGAATATCATGCTGAAAATTTGATGAGCGTTTGAGGTGAGGCGAAACGTTCTTAATAAACGAATGTCGGTCGAAACTTTTCAGCTATTTACCCCAAAAACGTTATTGGACTCGGTCGTCTGGCGGATTTCCGGCCTTGAACTTTTTTCCACTGACACCAATTTCTCGTTTCATGTTGTCACATTAATGTGGCACAAGGTGCAGAAATGTTGTGATTAATGAGTGTGTTATTTATATTATATTTCGAAACTTGAGGATTTTGAGCCTCTCACTATTTATCGCACATCATGGCGCGTTAGATAAATTATTTATTTGTCGATAATAACATTGCTGTTGGCCATATCGAACCTGAAAGGGATTGGGTGCCATGGAACACTAAGAAGAAGAAGAAGAAGAAGTCGATAATAACATCATATTTAATTGCATCATAATTACATTCAATTATTTTGTAATTATGTCTAATTATGCGTATAATAATTACGTAACATGTTGTTGAGTTATGTAGATTATTTAACTGTGATATCTATTGACTAAGTTTGTGAGTAATTGGTGAAACGGAAGACTAAACGGAAATTTTATGTATGTGTGTGCGTGCATATGTTGGGACATATTCACAAAAATTTATTACATCACAGTAATTAATGCAAACTTTATCTTTCATTGCATTTTTTATGTATCAATGTAATGCGTTGCTCATCATGTTATAAGAGTTACGCAAATATAATTTTTCAGTGATTATGCTCACAGCATAAATCCATGCTGCGAGATAAGATAAGGGGAGTGGATGCTGTTTGATTAATGTATGTTTGATTAGCTGTGTAAGCCATTTCTCCCAAGTATTTTCGGTTGTTGTTAGATCGAGGTTAAATGCTTATTGAGGTCACTTGTTGATAAGCTAAGTACTTTTTCTCGTGTCGTTGATCGTTTTTCCAGCTAAACCATCGCTCAGCCGTGCAAGGTAAAATGTGGGTCACTTTAGAAAGAGCGCGTTATTGTTCTCGAAATTATTTTATGCCGTGGACGTTGTCGCTTCTTGCTGTTTATATTCCAGGCTTTTTCGAGCAATATTAAATTTCCCATCTTCACATATAAACGAACAATCCAACAATAAAACGTTCTTTATTTTAATTCACAAATACCAACCGCACCTTGGGAGACGCAAATCTATATATCATCATTAATCAATATATCAATTGACTCATGATATGGATATGCAGTCGTCGAATATGGATTAGGAACTGAGAGAAAGAAAAGGGAAAACCGCAGTCGTTCACCGTTCTTTTTCATTCCGCGCACTCGTGAGTGCGTCGAGTGCGTGTGGCTGCTGGTCTCATGCTGTAAAACATATCCCAGTACCAGTAACGACAGTACCGGTACTCAGCTCGTAACGACTCTTTGCAACGATGAGGACGATCGATCGAGGTGCTCTCGGTCCGCACGTGCGCAGATTACGCGTGTTTCTCTCCCTCTCTCCTTCTACCTTTCTCCTTTACCATCCTATTTCTCTGTTTCTCTTTCTCTCCGTCATCCCTGTCCCTCCTTCTCTCGTACTCTCTCTCTCTCTCTCTCCCTCTCCCTCCCTCTTTCTGTCTCTCTCTACGCTACCACGACCACGTCACCACTCGTCGAGGTGAACCCAACGTAGCCACACAACCTTCTATAGAACCACCCACGCGCTCACGCACACGCCTTCAAGTGCATGTCGATACACACATCGATCCGGTGAGGCGAGGGTGAGTTTGAAGCTTCGCGGTGCCGAACGTAGCATGGCGGGTTCTTAATACAAAGGGCGGGTTACGTACGCACGCACCCACGCACCCACGACAGATAAGAAACGCCACGTGGCCACGTCGGTCCGACACGTGCACGCGGCCACCCTTGTTTGCGAATCGTTTCTCAGTCATAGTTCGACAATCCGCTCGTGTCAATCGCGCGGGTCAACCGTGCGATCTCCCGGGTAATTCGATTTATAATACATTAGTCGTCGCTGCGTGCGTGGCAAGTGAATGAAGAACGAAAGAACGGAAGTAAAAAATTTTCGGGCTTTTGCGCGAAAGCTTCGTAATTGCCGAGAAATTTCCGTGAGGGATTTGCCGTCGCAGAAATACGGGGATTCACCGGGAAAACGTAATACGGCTCTCTGCGTATAAACGCCTTCTCCTCGCGTGGAGTGCGCGGTGTTTTTCACAAGGGACGAACCAGACGTCCCCCTTCGGCTCTATACAGCGATAGATTTTTTTCTAATAAAACGATCGCGCGACCGGCGAGCGATCAGCACGCTATCTTGAAGCGTTCTTCCCCCCCGTTTTACAATCCTCCCCGTTACTTTTATTTCTTTTATTCCCATCGATCGTCATGTCTCCTCGTACTGCGCGACGACGCCGACGTCGAGGTGAAAAAAAGCCATGAGTGATAACCCACGTACTGTCCGTTTTCCCTTTCGTGCCCGCCCCGATGTGACGTTTGCATGTGTGTAAGGTCGAATCCACATCGTCACGGCGAACCAATCTTTACTTGGTGTCACGGTTATGGATTTTATGCCACGGTAATCGTCCAAAGAAAAGCTGTGAGGTGTCAGGTTACACATGATGGACGTATATCCGACCTTCGTGCGGTCGTTTGCGAAGAATACTCAAATTTTCGCAACAACGCAAAATGCCTGTTGGCGCACGATTGCGGATTGTTCGACTTTTTCCGGCGAATTTGCGGCACACCGACTGAAATTATCAAAGTGCGTCTAAGTAAGCCGAAATAACTCATCTTGCGTGTACAGTCATCCTTCGTGCCGCCTATATATAGACATCGATCCGCGAAAGATTCCACGGGAGGATCGTTCCACGGCAGACTTGAAATCTTGGGAAAAGAAACGCGCACGCATGAAATCGCACCAGAGAAACGCGGAGGTTGTCTGCTTTTAACTGTCTACTACGATCGCGCAAGAGAGCCAAGAAAGCTCGAATCACGGAGTCTGCTCGTCTGATTTTCTCGCGCTCGGATGTACCGGGCGCCGGAGAGACGCATTTAGCGTCAAATAAGCGAGGAGAATACAGGCCGTTGTCTGCAGCCCGGCAGAGAGACAGAGACAATTGGAGCGAGAGGGAAAACACGCACATTGATCCTCGAAAACGGCCGCGTGCTTCACGAGCTGCCCGGGGTCCCGCAAAAATCGGAAGCAACAGCAGCACGTGGTGCGTCGTTTCCGTTTCGCTCTAACGACTCTCTCGTTACGTAAGCGCCTCAAGGCTGTGCGAGCGTCGTCAAGGATCCCCTCGCATGGCCAAATTCCTCGAAAATTCTGCGATTCTTATCTACATGAATTAGTATCAAGTCTCATTATGAATATAAGCAATAAACGGACCGACCAATCATGGTCGAGGTGGAAATCTTGATCGATCCGTTTACTGCTTATGGTTTTCCTTGCCGATCTGAGACCTTTAGCAGGCGTTTAAACTTGGGACAGCGGACAGCTCCCTTCGGCGTTTAAGTGCCGACTTAAGTATGGTCGTTGCGAGGAGTATCGAGTGTACGCCGCTAGTGGAAGGCGACATCGGTGCTCAGACAAGCTAGCGGAGAACTCTTTCGCGAGACCATTGACCGGGTGAGCGAGGAACGCTTTGTC
The DNA here is from genome assembly GCF_003672135.1 of Ooceraea biroi. Classification (NCBI taxonomy): domain Eukaryota; kingdom Metazoa; phylum Arthropoda; class Insecta; order Hymenoptera; family Formicidae; genus Ooceraea; species Ooceraea biroi. Next base: position 10,896,971 of record NC_039509.1, read on the forward strand.
GCGATCGATTGCCGCGCACCTCGCGTGGATTTCTGCCTGGCATACCTGGCCTATCCTTGCGTCACTCATCCTATTTGCGTCCGACGTGACGTATCCGAAGCTATACGATACAATCACTCGTATCCCCGTCCCCGCGACGTTCCCCGTCGGACGAAGATTCAGATCGTCATAAATGTCGTGCTCGTTGCCGTTTACTTTCAACCTGATCGTTCCGCGTCCTGTTGCTCGCGATTGACGGAACTTCGCCAACTTTTCTCGAAGTTATCGGCTTCGATGCTATGCGTCTGTTGCAATTCTACTTCCTGGGAGTAACCGCGTTATAAGTTGAGCTTCTCTCTTTCTCTTTCTTGCTGTCTTCGTCTTTGTTTCTCTTTGCAGATATAGCGTCCGTGTCACAGTGCGTCTACATTGCTCGGTAATGCCACGGTTTCACGAATGGACGATTTATTTTTCCATCACTACGTCAAACATGAATTACCTGCTTTGTCCTCCGCTCATGGGTGGGCAAGACCTGCTATTCTGTACCTGGCTTTTACCTGGCACATTCCCTTACTTGTTTTCTTCGGATGAAAATTGAAATTGGGAAAATCCTTTTCTCGAAATTCTAACAGAAGTTCTTCTGTGACGAAAACCCCTCATGATCCTTCCATGAAACCATGAATTGCGCAATGTGCGCGCTTCCTAGCGATATCCATCGATCCGCTTTTAAAGGGGCGTTCACATCAGCGATATACCTATGTACTCGCGCGCTGGCGCGGAGACGCAGAGAGGGAAAGGGATAAAGAGAGGTCTCCCCCGTGCTAGTCCCAGGGGACCAATGACCCCCAGTGTCTGGCTCGATCACTGTGTCGCGGTGCTCGTCATCGTTGCAGGCGACTTTATAAGCGGTTCCGCGAGCTCAGACAGTTCGCACTACGAGTGTTCCGAGTGAGTTATTGCCTCGGGACGAGAAACATAGAGGAAGCAAGCTGGGAAAAATGATAACGAAAGTGAACATGAATGGGAAAGGAACAATGAAAAAATTGCAAAAGGGACGAAGGAAAGAGGGGAAGGAGGGTAAAACGACAGCCAAATATCATATAGACAAACGTACGACGACAGAGGCGAGAAACAGTTGGAAACAACGAGAAGCTTCTCCTTCGTCGATGTTTTCTTCCTCCGGCTTTCGGTCTCTCTCTATCTCTCTTTTTCTCTCTGGCTCTTATGGTTTCGTCCGTCATTCTCTTAATCCCTGTCTCGCTCTTTCTGTTTCCCGATCCCGTCTCCCTTTCTCAACGTGTTTTCTTCCTCGCCCTCCGGCGGGTGGGCGTGGACGTGGGCGAGGTGAGTCTTCAGGGCCGGCGAGCATCGACCGATCCCGGCTGGACGTCCCATAAATGTGCCGACCGTCGGATCCTCGTAAAATCGTCGATAACTACGTCCCTGCCGATCCAATTCTATGGCGGGCGATCTCCTCGAATTCCATTGCGGAGTAGGATAGTGTCCGGCCCGAGAGCGTGCAATATTCCGCGGAAAATATCGCCAACGATAATCGCAGTTAGCGCTGGATATGCACGGAGGATTCGACTAATTCGGCCTGCCTCTCTCTCTTATTGGGCTCCAGCTTTGTAAGGGGATATCCGCAAGTACTCGAATCCGCGCGGTATTGATCGCCGCAGCGATTGTAAAATAAAATTCAACTTGCTTGTTAAATAAAAAAAAGAAAACGATATGACCGTATGTACATCATTAATCGAATTTTCTGCTCCTCGCTGTCTTTCTTGTTTTTTCTTGTTTTTTTTTTTCTTTTTAAATCGTCGGATATGATATTCATGCACAAATTACGGATTCCGTAGATAAACGTATGATTGTTCTTCTATACGATTCGAACGCAAGTTCACTTGAACATTATCATAAAATTACGTCTGTCGATACGTAATTGTGCATATCGGGGATCGCACACGGTATGTTCTATCTGCTGGCAACGCGCGTGAATTAATTACAAGAACAGGGATGATGCGCGACCCTTCCTGCCGCTTCTCGCATATTGATTCGTCGTTACATCATCGAAAGTGACTTAGTACGTCTGTTTTTTTAATTGTCGCATGCCCGATGTCGCCACAATGTGCGTGTTTCTTGCAACACGCGCCCAGCGTCTTATCAACGGGTGATGTACATCATATCCTGTTGATTTATAAAGTTGGACGACGAATACTAATCGGCGCGATACGCTCTGAAATGTATTTTTAGCGCATCTCTTTTTTGCGACGTTTGCCACGCCGGGAATGACGCAAGCACGTAAGAGAATTATGCAACATCTACTATCAAACGAATGATATGGGAAAAAAACCGATGGCATTCTTGCATTCGATATTTTAACATTCGTTACATTTCTCAGTTATGGAAAAATTATGGAAAGTAATTAATTATGACGTAAAACAGTTAATAACTAAATCACCGTATAATTTAGTGCAATTATCGCTGGACGTAAGTCCACCAGAAGAAACGTTATTTACATTTATGCAGCGTTAACCGTTGCGCGATTTATTCGCGCTACTCGTAATCCAAGTTTGCGACTATTCGGTCTCTGCTGAAAGCATTATAATATTAATCCAATAAAAAAAAGGCATATTTGGAACTCGAGCTCGAGTGTTCGAAGCTGCGAGCTTAAATTTAGCCGTACTTCCACCGCTAATGTCTAGAAATACAGATGTCAGAGGAACGAATGGGCGGAACGATCCTCTCGGCGAGATCGTTACCCCGGAATAATAAATTGATTTCTCTCTCCGTTCCCCTCCCCCTCGCCCTCCTCTCCACCCGCTCCCGCCCGCCCGCCCGCCGACAGCCTGCGAGAGGGTTAAACCCCGCTGAGATTTTTGCTTCCTGTCCGACGTCCCTCCTCCTTCCGCGTCCTTCCGCATCCCACCGCGCTTTCGAATTCCCGGTGCTCCGATCGATGAACGCTCGCGTTGACGTCACACGACGACGACGACGACGACGACGATGACGACGACAAGGACAACGAGAGCCCTTCTCTAATGCCTCTGTCTCTCATTAAAGCCGTCCATCCATTCGTCGACGGGGAGTAGCATCCTAATGCTATTTACACAAGTGCGGAGAAGGGCGTTTTGGTGTAACTCGCGCTTCGTGATCGGGCGTGTGTAAGCGTGTGCACGCTGGTGCTCGCGCGTTTACATCACGCGGATCGCCCGAACAAACACCGTGTAATCCCGTGCACGTTTCCGGGCTGAGTCCCGACTCTCTTTGTCCTCCCTTTGGGAGATGGGGGAGTTCACGAGACGCCGCTTCTTCTATTAATTGTCGGTGACGAAGACTTGTCCCGCGCCGCGTTTCATTATCAGGGATTTAGCGCTGACTACAACATTGCTGAAAACACTTTCACCCGGCGAATCGATAACTGTCTCTGTAAGCTTCTTACGAAAATACGAGACTCTTGTTGATCACTTTGCTGACTTCTGCATCTTGTTTCGCGTGCACCGCAGTAGGATTCTTACGATCGTCTGTGACCGGAGCTTGCACTTTGTCCGTCACGCCGAGAAATGGGTTTACGTAAGATGGAAATGTATAATGTTTTTTACGTCGATGTGATAAACTTCAGACACGTGAATGGTAAACTTTATCACACAATGTTAACGCGCACACGGCGTGTTATAATTATTTGCCGAAGGAGTCAATCAATTTGTCAATTCTATGCGTGATATTGAAACGCTGGTAAGAGCGACCGTAGTCTTCGTCTGATCAAATTCCGGTTTAAGGCTGATCTATCAAAGCAGCTTTTAAGCACGTCAGGTCAGTCTAAAGATAATAAATGAAGCGATCCTTCGTGCACGAACGTAGACGACCTCTCCGCCATCATCGGCGAGAGAAAATCAGCATACTATCATTGGGTAATCTTATCCTTTCTACCCACGTATTATTATCAGTCCTACGGATCTATACTCGAGCCTATGAATCTTAAATATGTGGACTTGTGCAACCGCGCCTCCTCATCGTCGTCGTCGTCTTCGTCGGCGCTCTCGAGCTAAGAAAACGCAGACAACGAAAAGTGATGCCACGACCCAGTTTCGCGCTGTGCCAATACAGCCGATCGTGGCTGGTTGAGCGGTCGGTCCTAATTAGAGAAGTCTCGATTGCCAATTAGCGGTCGAGTGCCTACCACAGGAGCGAGGCTGGAAATTTTCCGCGAGCGAGTGCTTCTCGATAACGAATCGTGTTCTCCCGAACGCAGCCGCGTGAACATTGCCAAAAATTTCGACGTACATTGCGCGTAATTTCGGGAATTCTATTCCGAGCGCACTCGACGGCGGAACAGGTGAATGCGGCGCGGAACTTTATAGCACGATGATGGAAATAGGACAACACCGAAGCTAGGAACGCGCGAGAAGCGCGAAGACGCGGAGCGGAACTTGCACGGCGATTCGCACGGAGATGTCCATCATCGGGCCATGATTTCTTTCTCTCTGCCTGTTTATCCAGATGCCAATTACGCTAACGACGGCCATCAATCCTCTTCTTTTCCACGCCTCGCGGAGGAAGCTAGAAGGTCACGCTCGACCTAGGAGCTCGACGTAGGAGGCCTGATACCAAGACGCTGCAGTCTGTCTTTGTATTTCTCTTTCTCTCTTGCCGTTCCGCGCACAGTATTCAATCTGATTTAAATATTTAACAGCGTCGATGTATGTATAATACATCGTCGTATAGACCATCGGCTGCTTAGCCCGAGCGACTAGTCCGCGCCGGAGTTTGTCAGGCTCGTCAGGCGGTAGCGAATGTCATCGTCGCGCGTATTAAGATGCAAATGAACGTCGTCAGGCTGACGGTGGTCGCCACGTCGAAACCGTCAAACGGAATTGTAGAGCGCGATTCCTGTTGCGATCTCATATGCATACGCGAAGGCACCGCGACATGACGAATCTATAGGTGGAACGTGAGGGAACAGGTCGATATAAGTGATACAAATTTGATCGTTGTGCGTCGCGTACATCAGGGTAGCCGGGTTCGCACCGGAGGGTGGAGAATACTGGTCGTTTGCATGCACGGTCCGAGCACGTTGTCGCGTGTTAATGGCAGACGCGGAAGGGATCAGAATGTACTTCCTGCGAGCAGGCGGCTCTCTTGTGTTTGAACAAATGGACCGACTATATCGTTCGGACGTCTTCTCTTTCAGCGTCGTTGCGCTTTGTCGCTCCACTCGGTTCATTTGGATGCTGCTCAGTAGGGTTAACAATATTGTTTTCGTGCGCTTAGCTCGTCCAGATCGTTATTAAAACCGACCCATTTGAGCGCGAGTAAGTGAAGCATCGATGCCGTGCTTTATACCTTTTTTTATTTTTTTTTTATTTAACCGTTTATCTCTTCCGCTCTAAATATGTACGTGCAACGCGCTGTCCGTGCGCCGCCGCGTATCATCGGATGCATTACGTTCTTAATGAGCTTTTAATTTGGTTAAACGTTGCACATTGCACGTGCGTAATTCGTATAATTCGTGTAATTGGACAATCTAGAGCGCGTATCGATACGAAAAATATGAGTATAATAATTATAATTGCCAATATTATTTCGATTACTCCCAAACATCCTCGAGTTTATTATCCGCCCGTAATTTTGAGCTCCAACCAGATTGAATTTTATTTTTATTTTGACATTATCAGTTTGAGAAATACGGCATATTAAATTCTCAGCATAATATTATTTACTAGAGTTGTTTACTTTGAATATTGAGTGGTCGATTTAAAAGCACATTAATTTGGACGTTTCTTCTTGCTGAAATAAAATTACTTTTATTTCTAAATTTTAGATGAAGAGATTTCGTAATAAGCCGGTTAAAAACAAACTTTCAGAGTAAAAAAGTCATTCGTATATCGAGTTCCTATAAATCGAATTTGTATAATCCTAAAATATTATCAAGATTGACTTTTCAGGTTTTCACTGAGTTTTTAAACTATATTCATAAAATATGAAAGATTTAATCTATAGATGGAATATTTTCTTGCGTATTTTTATAATCAGTGGCACAAGAACGTGTGGACAATAAGTTCATTAGATGGTATCTAGCATGCAACATTTTCATGCGGCAAGATCGATAATGCATTAAGTTAGAACCAAAAATGTTGACGACTTGTCTGAACGACAGGACGGGCACGATCTACATCAGACTCAGAAGTCGCAATAGAAATTTTGAAAAAAATCTTATATGTACATTGCGACGGAAATTATTAATTAAAAAAGATATTGACATCAGCCTGAGAACAATTAAACGTTTAACGTTTAAGTTTATGGTTTCGGGTGATGAAGTACGAAGCTTAAATCTTTTCTAAAACTAATGCATGTAGAAAAACGATTGCAGTGGACAAAAAATAATAACCAACCGAGATTTTTCAGATGTCATCTTTATTGACTCTTTTTGGGGCATGTGTTTTAAGGACCGTGCATGGTCCATGCGTGAAAATCCTTTTGTCCAGCGCATAGTTAAACATCCAATTAAAGTGCATGTATAAGAATGCTTTTATAAACAAGGTTTTGAAGTTTTACACATATTTACGGGTGAATTGAATGCAGAAAGGATGAAAAGAATATTATCCTTTTGATAAATGATTTCGCTTTAACATATAACATCACTCTTTGCCACTGATTGCTACTTACAATAGCTACCTTTAACTTTCTCCATGCTTGGCAATCAAAAGTGCTATCTACGTGCGAGTTAGCAAAAAAGCTGCAATGAGCCTAAGGAGGGCACAACAAATGCTGGAAGAATAGAGGCTGAGTAATGGTGTTTTTATGTGCATTTTTACCTGCCAAATAATGGATGCCAAAGCTGTGATTCGTCCGGCGAGCTTGCAGTGGAGCTCACTTCTGGCTCCTGTTTAAGCAATCCGCTGCGCACCCTCAGCAGGGGAGGGCAACAGGGGCTGACACGCGAACGACCACTGCTCGACAGATCTATTGGTTGCGCCGGCATCAGCGTCCCGATCGGCTTGCAGCTGAGTTTGGGTCTGCCAGCAATGTTTCCGCCTCTCGCGCCGTTGCTGTTTACGTGACAGGTCGATCCCTTGTTAACACTGCCATTATTGACGACTCTGTGTTGCTGTGGCTGCGCACGCGACGTGGAGACTGGACCTTCGCCGTGATCCAGCACGTGCTGTAGATGTGCTAGCGAAATCACAAGCAGATCGGGGTCCCGAAGCAGATCGGGCCTGGTGAGCGCCTCTGGCAGCCTTAACTCGGGTCTGCTGGCCAGCAACTTGGGTATCTCCGTCGCCGGAGCGGCGGCCAGTCCTGGTAGATAACTACGGGGCACTAAAAGTGGATCTGGTATCAGGTGACCAACGGTCTCCACCAATTCGCGAAGCTGATTGGCTGGGTCCAGAAGCTTGTCCGTACTGCTGGACGTGGCATAGGCAATCTGCTCCTGATCTTGGTGGTTGGCTAAATGGTTCCTGATCCTGCCGGTAACTTTTTGGTAACAACCCATTTGATTCTTGTGACGTTGCCCGGTTGATGTTTGCCACTCGGCGGACATAGGTCTCTTCAGCGCGACGCGATCCGCAGACGTGTAGAAGGTGCTGTGGATGTCGCCACTGGACATCGGCCTGCCCGAGTTCCTTGCTTCCTGTCTGTGAACGCTCAGGCGCTCCTGGAAGCTCCGTTGGTTAATTCTTCGCACGTTCCTGTCGACGCTCGAGTGCACTGGACGAGAAACGGGCTCGACATTGGAATCCGATCGTATTACTGCCTCTTTAGATTTATCGTAATCTCGCGGTTCCGTGCAGCTGGATGAAGCCAAGATGCTTTTCAGCGTCAACTCACTTTTTGCGTCCTCCGAGCAGGACACCGAACATGGCGGACTAGGTAGCAGCCTCTCAAGATACGCTGACGATGGCCTTCTAGAAGCAGGAGAGCACGGGATACCGCTGGGCTGAGGGGAGACTACGGTGCCACGAGAACGGAGCTCTTCCAGGACCTGTTCGTCGAAGTGCTCGAGATCCTGATATCTACACTTGGCCTGCGCCTCGCTGCTGCGACTGCAACCGCTCCAATCGCTCTTCGTGTTCTCCAATGGAGTCTTGCGGTCTTCATGATTATTCTTGGCACCAGATCCATTGTAGTAATCTGCGTCCACGTTATCATACGCCAACGAGTCCGTCTTCTGTCGTCGGAGGTCTTCCAGAACCTGCGAATCACAGTCATCCTCATCCTCCTCTTCTTCGTTCCCCTCATGAGGAAACCTGTCTAGCTTCATTCTATCCGAATAAGCGTCGGCTTTGTTGAAGCTGACGGTACTCTCGGGCGATTCGACGCGGTTCTTCGTGCTTGGCGAGGTCGTCGTCAAGTGAGTGGACATGCTTCTGTAACGATAGCTCGGTATAATTATTGATAGACCCGGAAGATTGCGAGGCGAGCAGCTCGTGCGTCCCTGATTGTCGACGAAGTCATTCGAGTTTTTCAGCAGCTTCTCGACGCACTCTGCCTGCGAGTCTGGCGATCTACTCGACGAGGACGCCTTCGAGGATGGCCTTGCAGGCAGCACAATTGGATTCTTGCCGATCTCAGGAGTGTGATTTCTCGTCACGGACACTGAAAGCCCTGGAGTATTTCTCAGGGCGTCGAGGATCTTCGAGTTATCATTGAAATCGATCTTCAATGGCTCGCCGGGTTCATCCGGCGCCTCCTCCTCGATCTCCAATGGCGCCTCCTCTTCGGTCGTCGTCGCACTCGACCATGTCACTATGGAGTTAGATCTGCATTTTGACCGGCTGATGAGACTGCCATCAGCCTCTGCGATTTTGCAAGAATTTAGTGACATCGTCTCGACAGGGTTATCTTTCATTGACAGTAGCGTGAAATTGTCTTCCGCGGGAATCTTACTGTCTTCTATCTCCAAGCAACAATCCTCCTCCAGAATTTTCTCCTCATGCACGCCCAGCTTCTCGTCGATCTCGCCATTCTGCTGATGGATCTGATAGCTGGATATTCTCGATCGATCCTTCGCATCGTCAGGGTTTGTGTCTCTGACCTCCCTCTCGACGGTCTGAGACTTTTCGCTGAGAACTTCATATGTCTTGGTAGAATCGACCGGCAGATCGGCGCTGGGAGTGTCAGTGGCGAGAACGGGCGAGGCCGTAGCATCTATCATGTTCAGTATGTCCTGAATACCCGCCTTGTTCACTCGACTGTTCGCTTCCTCCCTGTTCACCTCCTCTTCTTCTTCGTTCTCCTTCTCATCATCCTCTTCGTCTTCCTCCGCTTCTGCGGCATCGACGGTATCCTCCTCGTCCCGTTCATCATTTTCCTCCACTCGCCTCGTCTCGTTCGTCGCTACATCCTTAGTTCTCGCGCAACGAACGACATTTTGATGCGCGCTCTCGGGGAGTTGCGATAGATGCAGCTGCTCCAGCACGACGCGCGGTTGGAACAGCTTGTCCTTCTGTAGTCTCTCCAGGTTAACTCGACCACCCAATCTGTTCTTGCACTTCAAACTGGATAGACGATTCAGACGATCCTCCACCTTGCTCTGTTCGCAAGCCTCCTCGCCGTCTTCCTCCCGTTCGCTTTCGCTGTCGTTGTCCTCGTCGGGACAACCTTGCTCGGCCGACTTCCACTTGGAACCATCACGGAGTCCTAGAGGATACGAATATCCCCGTCGGCCCACCTCTTCGTCGTACCGTCTCTTCCTGCCTGCGCCTTCGCCAGTAAGCAAACCGTTCGTCGCACCGTTCGCCGAGTATTTTCGCGGATGGCGCCGCATGGAGTTTGCTGGCGCGTTTGTCGGCGCAACCTCCTGGCGTCGCTTGCCGTTTTCCTTCTCGTCGTTGGACGCGACCGGGGAAGCCTGAGACGAGTCGACCAGACCCGGCGTCGACCGCTTGCTGGCAGTGGCGATCGTGTAGACGTTGGATGTAGTGCGCGGTATCGAGCGCCATCCTTGCGCAGTCTTGGTGAGCTTAATGCGATTCCGCTTGTCGTAATCCTCGCATCTCACCTCGATGATCCTCTGCTCGCGTTGCGACGCCCACAGGAAGATCGGGTTGACCTTTGGCCGCTTTTCCTCCGGCTCGTCCAGCGTATTGTCTCTCGGTGCTTCGTCCCGAACGCGTTTTTGATGCTTCTGATGATGATGATGATGGTGATGGTGACGTCTTTGACGACGGGGCACTGTGCCCCGCGCAGGGGCCCCGCTCATCACTCCATTCAACGGACGGTGATTACTCTGTCTCTCTCGTCCGACAGAATCGCTTCCAGTCCGCCGATCGTTGACGATCGATCGTCGCGGCGACGTCGGGGACTGCTCGCGCTGTTCCACCAAATAATCGCAGACACCGTGTAACGTGATATACGGCTTCTTCCGCGCGATGTGCCTACGTGGGCGATTCAGTCTCGGTGGTTCACGTGCCACCGTGCGCGTCGGTTCCGTACGTCCCGACGTACGTCGTACTCTTGGGTGTTACCGCGACATGTAAGCCCGGTTACCGTACCGTGCATCGTAGACACCCGGTAGCGAGCGGGACGAACGTCGCTTGTGTGGATCGCGCGGATTCGATCGCCGTACCAAGCCGGACCCGGCCGTTCACCGGGCTCGCTCTCGCGCAATCGATCTCAAGGCCATCTCGCCATTGTCGACCCGGAACGGAGCTTCCGTGTAACCGGGACTACCGCGTCCTGTCGCACGATCGTAGCCGCCGTCGTTATCGTCCCGTCCGATGCGGCCTCCGCGGCCGAGAGCGTCGCGCGAGTTCGTCGACATCCACCGGAGCAGGTCGGTCCGCCGCTGCCACCGCCGCTCGCTCGATTCCAGGCTCGGTCGCGTCGTCGACGCCGAGGTCGCCGGCGTTCATCCGGCTATCGAACCGTGACACCACGCCGCGGTGCGGCGCACCGCGCCGCCGAACGGGGACTCGCGAGCACGAGCACGGGCGTCGATCTTCATCGGACCTCGTCGCCGCGTCGCGTCGATTCGCATCGAGCTTGCGGCGTCAGTTCGCGCGAGCTTGCGATCGCTGGTAGCGCCGGATACCCGGTACGACCCATCGGGGGTCGAACGAGTCTCGGTGCTCTTTCTCGGCACACGGGTACCGCGAACACCGGCGGGAACGGCAGCACGAAGAAGAAACACGTAGCGTTGAGCAATGAGAATCGAGAATCGCCTCTTAAACAATTGGGAGCGGACGCTCGATAATGTATAATCCCTGTCTGGGTTGGACCCCTCGGGTTCACGATCGGTCGCACTTATTCGCGATTTCGCGCGCTCTCGACGAAACCCGATGCCTCGCCGCGTCCTGGAATTGTCATCGATGACATAACGCGCGCGAGGCGTTACACCGGTTACACATCAACGTTACACACGTATTCACTGCCTGGGAGCTACTGGCGGCGGTGCCTCCTCATTGCCTTCCTCTACGCCGCCGCCGCCGCCGCCACCGCCACCGTCGTCGTCCTCGCCGCCCCCGCTCCGCGGGATCGCGACGCAGATGCGGATCAAGCGGGTCGAGCGCCCGCGATTTAAACCGAGCAAGAAGCGCTCCAGTGAGCGCTCATACGTCTACTAATTAAAGCACAGTTAGGATATCATTGTTTCAAACGCACATCTGAATAAACATCTTGAGTTTAGAATGTTCCTTTTGATGCAGGCTTCTGACATGATACGCGCGAGACTTGCCTGTAAGAGCAAACCTTTGGACTGGATCTGGTTTAGAATCTGTAAGAGAACGTGCGACTGTTAGCACTCTGCTGTTAAGAGTTAGCTTTAGAATCTTTTAGAATTCAAATTTTATGAAGATAAATCTTTGAAAGAAAGATTCTTAAATTCCACCCATATAGAATCAACGGTGTGGGTGGAATAGTCTCTTAACAAGGGGAGAGGCTTATATTATCATTTTAATATTATAATAAGATCTTTATCTCATCGAGCATGAATTGTAATTTCGTATGGAGATATTAAATATAATACCACCTAGACTACAAAGTATGAAAACTTTAATATTTGTTCTGGCGCAGGGCGAGGGTGGAGCTATCTACAGCGTTGATACCCTCTTATCCCTCGCCCCGAGGCAGCATACTCGCGAACGGAGTACCGACCACGAAGAGAGACGCACCGATAGAGCGGCGGAGATAGCTAGGCTAGCTGGTGGGAAAGAGAGAAAGAGAGAGAGAGAGAGAGAGAGAGAGAGAAAGAGCGAAAGAGAGGGAGAGCCTGCACTCCCTGTATATGCACGCTTATACAGAGTGTACTAAAGGTAACTTCGGCCGCAATACGGCCGATTGATTGCCGTTGGCCAGTCGCCGGGAAACGTTAAGCTTTACGATCGTTTAATCGGCCCCGTTGCGACACACTGTGGATTCTGCAAAACAAAATCCACCCTTCCTCTCCTGCCATCCTGCGTTTCAGAACCCTCGGCGCGTAATGTGCGCACATCTACGTATGTGTGCGCGTTTATGCACGCCTATACAGTGTGGATCGAAGATATCTAGAATGCTGAGGGAGAGAAGCCAAACGACGCGTTAGGATGGAAACTGCAACGGAATCTTGCATTTTCGCGAAATCTCAATTAAATAATTTAATTCGTGTTCTCCTGCTTCAAGTATACGAAATTTATATATCCGTGATTGAGTTAATTAATTATCAATTAGTGAATTTTTATGTTTCACTGAAAGCCGATTATAAAATACACAGAAAAGCGGAATTTAATCTCCGTACAATGTACGATCATAAGGAGCTGAATAATTAAGCAACCACCTGATTGCGCACGTTACGAGCATGCACACGGTTTTAATACGCGGCGGTAATGGTGCGATGGTCGTGGAAAAACCGCAATGTTAGACAAGTTTGATGCCGCCGCGCGGCGGAGTTAGTTTCCACTTTTCCTTCGTGTCCACAAATCGTGCACACGTGTCACTAAGTACCGACACACTCCGCCGAAAAACAGCGGCGATTCTCGTGTTGTGCGAGGGAATCTTGCAGAAGGGGGCGCGAAGGGGACAGATTTCTCGGTGGGCGAGCTAGAGCGAGGAGAATATAGTTTTCGATAGACAAATACCTTCACGCTAAGTGCCTCCATGAAGGGGGACTCCAAATCGCGTTCACCCTAACACCGCGGTGCGAGCCACTGCGAGGAAACGCGTGAACACGCGCGCACGAGCAAGCTAGAGAGAGAGAGAGGGATGAAGTGGAGTTCTCCCGTGTGGGGGAGAGGGAGAAAGGGCGGCGATGCGAAAGGGGGAAAATATTTTTATTAAAAAGGGCGCGAGAGGCGGGAAAGGCAAGAGGAGGGAGAGGGGATCCCATGGCGTCCGACGAGAGGCTGCATTAAACCATATTTCCGTTCTCTGCGAGCGAGCCGCCGAATAACCGAACGGTAATCGTATTATTCCGCTCAAGGAGCGTAAATCGTGTTACGAGGTATATGAAGAGCAGAATTATATCAAATACCTGGAGGTTCATGTAATCCGCTATGGTGTCGATGAGAAAGTCAAAACTTTTCGGAATTATACTGCACGAAGAAAGAGGCGCAGCACGCAACGCGTTACAAAGGAATATTAAATCTTATTAGCGATTAATGATTTCCTTTCCGCATTAAAAATAGCCTGACTTTGCCCAGTTGATGACCTTTACTATTGAAATCAGTCGCTTCCTGTCGCTGCATGCCTCATCGTAATTTTTTGTGGCAGCTCGACCAAGCTCATTGAACGAGAATCCGATGCTCTTGCTTACTCGCGCTCGTCAAAAGCGAACACGAGGTAAAGTACGTTCACCAAGGTCGCGTCAATGCATCCACCACGAAGACCGCGATGCGTGCACGCAGAAGAGCGACGTCACTGACCGTGGATGCACGCGAGACTCGCGACAATTTCGTGTGACGTCGTAGGACCGCGCTCGTTTCGGCCCTTAGCTCGAAAAAACCTGCACTGCCTTGAATCCGGTTCTCGAAACCTTGATGTGTGCCCGCGATCGCCGAACATTGTGCGGTTGAACATTCGAAAGTAAAATGCCCCAAGGTGGAGATGAGCACCGACCCCTAAGTTAGACATCCGATCTGATCTAAACGCGAGATAATTTTTCATTAAAAAGAAGATTAATCCTGACGCAGAGAAAAATACTGGCAATAAATGTTTGCATGTAGAAACACACGTAAATCTATTTCTATTATCATAATTCTGACGGAATCTTAAAGTATTTAAATCTTAAAGTATTATACATTTAAATAACTTCTACGAATCAAGCTATTCGTTCAATTACATCCCTGGTAGAAATTTCGTGCAGTTTTTCAGCAGTTATTGAACAGTCATGTTATATATTCTGTCCAGTAACTGACGAGTAAAATATATATGCGCTGAAATTGACATATGTAATAGTAGCAAATATCAAAGATTTCCTGTACTATGACTCTTATTAATCTTATTCTGATATTGTAATTTATGTCATAAAACCTTTAACTGTCTCTTCCAAATGCTTTATTTCTAAGAATAGAAATAAAGAAAATATGATACATTATTTTCTTTCTTATGGTCTAGACATACTGTGACCTTTGTTGTCAGTCCTGCCACGATATGTTCTTAAATTCCGTATCTCCTCCAACTTTTTCTTCCTTGCTCTATATTCTCCTACGCGTTCACTCATTCTTTACGTAGCGAAGTTTCAAGATTGTCCTTGAACGATAAATTCAGTATAATTTAATATAATTTAGTCTTTATGTCACATACGTGTATACTGTCCGGTATAAAACTCAGTGACACTATGTTGGTTTAGTCCTTTTCCAGTTTCTGCGTAGTTTTGATACATCTATCAAACAGTAATACTAGACAACACCTGGGCAGTTGCCTAGGCAAACTGTACATATTTTTACCAGGAGAACTGCTTCAGCTACTGAACAAAACTCTAAGTTCTTGTCCAATTCCTACATAGTATTGATACAATACTAATGAATATGCAGTAATACTACACAGTAGCTGATTGGGTGTCTAGAAAGACTGGCAGATTTCCACCAGGGATGTAGAAACACACGAAAATCTATTTCTATTATCATAATTCTGATGGAATCCTAAAGTATTATGCATTTAAATAGCTTCTACGAATCAAGCTATTCGCTTAATTACATGTGCATAAACATACACTTGCGCGGCAATCAAAGAGCGCATTGATTCGTCGGATTCGTCTGTGGGCGAGAATCATACGTAGGCAAATAATGGTATTATATGACAAAAACTATGTAACGGAACAGAAATAGAAGAAGGAAATAGCAGATAATAA
Source organism: Ooceraea biroi (assembly GCF_003672135.1). Taxonomy (NCBI): domain Eukaryota; kingdom Metazoa; phylum Arthropoda; class Insecta; order Hymenoptera; family Formicidae; genus Ooceraea; species Ooceraea biroi. The sequence continues at coordinate 10,912,212 of NC_039509.1, forward strand.
TGTTAAACACGTAGATAGTAATGCGCGAAGCGTGTCCGCGCGCAAGATACGCAAATACAGAAAAATTGTTCTCGGCTCTCCGCTTCAATAATTCATGCATAGTGAGCATGGAAAGAAACGGGCAAGCTTTATGTACGAAGTTTCGCCGGATTGATCAGTGTAATCGCGCGCTAGTTCCTTTACGTGGCTTCGATCGTCGAACTTTCGAACAAAAAGTTACCGCAACCTTTGCGTGCCTTCGCGCGAAATGACGCACAATGTCGGAGCTGCCTTATGCATCTCGCAGCGTTTGCCGAGTTTTCGATTCAAAGTTTAACGTTATAACGTTATATTCGTATACGAAATCGCCGTTCACAACAAGCGAGTGCACCTCTCGCCGGATGCTTTTACGTTCCGCAAAACTTTGCGCGCTTAAAAGCTGTCGCACTCGCTCTTCTCCGCGCGTAAACGAAGGATCAAAGTCTCCATGACGAAAGTTTTAATGAGTCTGAAATTTAATCAATCAGGTAAGACCACGAAGTGAAGATGAGAGAAAGAGAGAGAGTGCGAATGCACTCGCGAATGCACGCTACGTTACCGACTCCGTGAACTTTGAAGTCTACCGAGTCTTTTGACAGAAGGCGGTATAATCCACGAGTGAAACGATGAAGCCGGATATAAGCCGGCATTGAGCTCTCCATGAGCACGTCTCTCCACGGTATCCACTTTTTTTACGTCATTCCTGTCTACGATGTTTACGATACATTGCAATTATCTTATTCCACGTCTGATTTTTTGCATACTATTCTTTATCGTCTCATTCTTCAATAAGAAAAAGATAGAAGTTTAGAAACGAGATAATCGAAGTTGCTGCGACGTTCGAGAGCGTAAATCGAGGACCATCACATTATGTTTTCTAAAGACGTAGCACCTTCTCTTTAGAGAAAATTTTAGTCCAGAAGGGGACCGATCCTGTCTTACTTTGCATTTCTATCTTGTTAATTCCATTTTTCAATGAGACTATTTTTGCAAGAAAATATTCCGAAACGATTTGCATATTCATCAATGCAACGGTCGGACGCAAATTGTATATGCAAATCGCAAAAACGATTATTCCTTCACACTTCCTTTACTTCTTACGTAGAATCAGCCCGAGTTTCGTAGGAATCTCAATACATTGTCGGAGCGAGATCGATTACTCTTTCCTCCTACGTAACTCCGATCGCGGGAGTTCCTCTGCATGTAGGAAGTCCTGCGGACGTCATGGGACGGATTTCCTAGCCGTTTACCTATATGCTTGATGAGATTTCACGTCATCAGATACGCATCTCTCATTTCGCCAGCACATATATATACGTGCCCTCCTGCTGTCGCCGCCGACACGTTGTGTAGGAAGAAGAAGCGGCAACGTTACGTCAAGCATTATATTTATAGCCATTTGGTCCCGGGGTCCGCCGGATACCATTCGCCATAAAGGCGATATTCGACAACGCGGAACTTCGGCCGCGATTCAAACGGAATGGCGCGACTGCCGGACCCGATTATTAACTTCGACGAATAACTTCGACTTCGAAGTTAATAACACGATTATTAACTACGCATCTATTCGTGTGTGACCACCCACGTGAACGTCCATGCGGATTTTTCTTTTAGCAAAGCTTTGAATTAATTCTTAATGCAAAGTGTTGCGCTTGAATTTCCGGTCAACACGATGGAGATGTGCTTGATGAACGCGCGACTCTGTATGTTCGCCCTCCCTCTCTCCCCTCCTTGGACCGGCTAAAGTAAACTCGAAATCCCGCCCACACGAAAATCAAGTTCACTTCTGAACGATGAATCGACTCGTTTGAATTTGGAACTTGTAAACAACGCTCGCTTGAAAAGAATCTTGCGGCCGGGCGAGGCTTGAAATTCGTTCGAGAACGGCGATACAAATTACGCGTCTGCATGCATTGCTACATGTTATTAAGCAGCATCTGGACGCAGTAAACACTTCATGATAATTCAATTTTATTACCCGTTTTTTTTCTTTTCTATTTACTTCGATCTTGTTATGTAAATCGTACGTATTATATTTTTCATATCAGCCTCCTCGACGATGTGTTTTTAAATTGATACAATTTTCCTTTGATTTCTACTTACTATTCGCTACGATGATTAATTAATTGACTTTACGTGTGGAAGAAACCAAGTCCATCAATACGCTGTATAAATAACGATCATGATAATAATACTGCAATGGTTCAAATGGGCGTTACGCGCAAGTTATTAATGTTCGCTTCGCAGTACCGACTGAAATAGAGACGCAGTCTAATTCTAAGTCTCGTTTTCTACCACCTCGCGCAATGCCCGGCCTTCGATTTATATTCCGCCTGTTGCACCCCGCTGGGTATTATTCGTAAAGTTTGGATGCAGAATCAAGATATATGAAAAGGCAGGCCTGATTGACTGAGCAAGGTCTTCGCGGAAACGCCGATCGAATTATTTGATTGCAGAAATCGGTATCAGTAAGTCGGCACTCATGGCGCGGCGATATGTTAACAGTTACGTCACTTTCGGCGTACTCTACCGACGTCATTTCCTATGAGATTAAACAGGGGATACTTGCTCGATAACTCTTACACATATTTCCTTTTATCGACATAATTATGATATTAAAAAAGCCGACATTAGTTCATCACAATTTTCCGTTCTTCCTCTTGTGACACTGACTAACGATTACACCATGACGATTGACGCGCATAAAAATTCCTAAAATGTGTCGATCGTCTGTACACCCGTACGTCACACTTAACTACGATAATAACGTAATGCAATAGTGTGATTATTAGGTTCGAGTACTCGCGTTATCTTAAAAAAATGTAGGTACATGTTACGTCAGATGTTCGAGTGATAAGCTTAAATTTTCCGAACAGAAGGTCGGTAACGATTTGCGCTCGTGTGCTCATCTGCGCTTCAAATAAAAGAAGGAAGAACCCCGAAAAATGCGTGAAACGTACGAGTAAACCCATTCGGGTATTCTTCGTAATTTTTCACTGAAAAGAGATTTCAATAAACACACTGAGAAAAATTTTCATCGGATAAACCGATTACATAGTAACAAACGGATATATCCGATTAAAGTGCATAAAAGACAAAGGAAAATGATCGGACATATCCGATGAAGGTAATCGGAAAACAAAATTAACAATCGGAAAACTATTTAATTGGTTTATCCGATGAAAAATTTTTCTCAGTGCACGTGACGAATGACGCACGTGAGTCATACGCGTGACACTTTCTACAAACATTGATATACCAGCATTTCACGTGCGACCAATCTACGTAATTAACATAAGAGCAGCTCATACACGCTCATAATGCCGCGCAAAAACAATCATACCGCGATGCCCACGCAAATGATTCGCCGATTCGCTCGGGAGCGCGATAACGCTCGGGTAAAATTAGCGAGTCCCTTCTAAGGGATGATCTTTCGGAGAACGGAAGGTTGCGCGATTATTTAACGATCGAGCGGGATCGAGTAAATATCTGTCTTCGATGATCGATAACACCGCGGGTGCGAAATACTTTCGGTATATCACGTATATACACAGGAGCGTAGTCATCGGCACGTTCGCCGGAGTGTGCACCGCGGCGAGCCGCGGAAGATCGCTCTCCGGTTCGATAAAGGCCCGAGTGGATCGAGGTGTCCGGCCAGTCAGCTCTCGGACGTCGATCCGTGTGCGAGCCGGGTGCTTCGTAGATCCTATCGATCGCCGGCCACGCCGCCCGGCCGATCGATCTTTGATCATCGTGTCCGCCGCGATCACTTGAGGTCGTCGATCACAAGTGTAAGGAAAGATCTCACGGATGATTCGCGTGAGCAATGATAATGAGACCGGTCGAATAAAACGAATCTAGTGAGGGATTACTCGACGAGATTAATGGTGTGTGAAAGATTTGACGTGGATCATTCGATCGAGGAAAATTGGAACCACAGTGGATCACGCGATTAAGTATGCGAGTGCGCGCGAGTGGAGAGAGAAAGATCCGTTGATAATATAATAATTGATAAATATCATCGCGCGTTATACCGATCATTCGCGCAGTAATTGAGCGCAATTGATTGCCGGCTGTCGCGACAGCGATCGATCGATCGATCGATCGGAGAACGGACGGATCGGAGCGGGACCAGAGGAATTTTTCGAGAATTTGCCTGCACTTAGCACTCAAAGGCATCACTTTCGAAAGCCGGTCCCAGAGTGGAAGGAGATGTAATGGTGGATGAGTTAATAACCGAGAACCACCGCAGGACGATAAGGTCCGCTGCGTTCCTTACGATTCCGAGCGACAAAGTAGCGGGAATTCCGTAGGTCAACGACCATTCATCATCGAACGGCTCCTGGTATCTCACGCCGATTTTCAAAAGTGATGTCTCTTCGACGAAATCGGGTCGCTTTAATCCGCACACAGCTATGCAGATTAGAAATCGTCTCTCGAAGTTTCTTTGAAAATCGGTATCTCGTAACGGATACGATAAGAACACGAGAGAATACCATCTTTTTCGAGCGCGATATTCGATCGCATTATTTCACGCTGCGTCACGATATCCCCAAGCTCGGCAAAAAATGCACTCCGCGGCCGATTTTTTGTTATTTATTATTTAAATATTCTGTTTTAGTTAGGTAGTTAGTTAATGGGTCGCTTTAGTCATCAGTAGATTAGGCCTACTGGGGATACCACTTAAAAAAAACGCGTCAACAATAGTACCTCACGGGTGACGTGGAAAACTATTGGAAATATACGCGAGTCATACGTTCCTGAGCCTCGAGCGGCTCGTAGGCTGCGCGCGGGACGCTGAGGTAAGGGGAGCAGCGGCAAGCGGAGCGAGCTGAAAATCGGCCGCGGAGTGCATTTCTTGCCGAGCTTGGCGATATCCGATCGATGTCCCAAGTCTCTGATAATGTCTTCGTCTGACTCTGCAGATTAATTTTGAACCACGCGTCTCGACAGGAATTTCCGGATGACTAAATATGCATATCAAATGTAATTGATGATGCCCAGAGAATACATTTAAAAAAAACTACTGTCAGTAGAAGTGCGATAAAAAATATTAAACGAGCGTCACCCGGCAATTCATTCTTAGTATGAATTTCAATAATTCCCGTAAGCTTTGGGTTTTAGCCGGCTGACTGATTCATGGGGCTACCCGGTAAAAAACGCGAGAGCGGATTACAAGTTTTCGTCGACGTCTTCCATCGATTCTCCCATTCATTGAACAAATACTAACGCCCGTATTACGCGTAAAGACTTATCGACTCATGCGAGTGCAAGCTGGGTGTGACAAGATAAACGTGCGAGATCTAATGCGATATCGGGTGACGAAAGGCGAGCGGAAGCGTCCATATTACCCGAATCCCATGAACGTAGACTAATCGTATCACCCGTAGCTAGCTGAAGCAGAGTCGAGCTATCGGTCCCATCTTCAAAGTTCAATTGTTGCGCCATCCAAAGTTCGATTATGTTTACCAGGCATTCAGTGCGCATTCATGTAGAAACCGATGTGATATAGATTCCGAGGCTCCGAGACGCATTTCACCGGCTCCAAAATACATTTGGACGATATGACAAACTGCGATAAATCACGACTATTGTGCGGGATGCATCTCATCTGCGTCTGCATCTTCCTTTGTGTGTATTTATCGGCGCCGATTGCGCGCGCGAGTGACGTAGCACCCACCATACACTCCACCCCACTGGTAAGTATTGACTTCCAATATTTATGACACTAAATTTAAATGTCGTATTTATTTGTCCGGTCTCGCGGGCTTCATGTACGCGCGCCACTCGCGCAGCTATATTTGGATCAAGTGATACGCTATTGAGATATCTGTTTCTTGATACTGTCCAGATAACTCAGCTTGATGATCTTAGGTAGATATCGCTTTTCCGATCAGCGAAGTTGCGCGAGAAAGTAAAATTGTCTGACGATCCTAGAGGAGCGATGTGAATATCAAGCAAATCGTCTCGCAATTAATTTGTCGCGAATTGTGATTTAACATAAGTTGTTTGCTTGATTGTTGTTTACTCTACGGTCTCCGCTCATTTACGTCGCAATCTAGCATTCCTGGTATTTCTGAAATTGCTGCAAACAAGTCTCAGATATCTTTCCTCCAGTTTCAATCTCAGCCTCCAAATCTCTCGCGAAATGACTCGTCAGCGATTTATGTCGCCATTTACGTCATTGTTGTCTTCATCTCATATTCATGATGCACGATCGCGCTGCGTTTGCCGAATCTTGGAGTGTTAAAATTTCGTTTTATGTTTTATGTTAATTATGTTTGAGGAACATCCTGACGTCGCGATATATATGATCGCAACAATTATGCAAAATTTTGGTCTGCATTTTAGCAAAATGAGACTTTCATCGTACCGAAGGAAGACAGAACCCTACCGCTGGTGGGGAAATGTTGCCCCGTGAACGAAATCTTCGTAAAAGATGCAAACGGGAAATCCACGTGCTTGCCGTCGAATGATTCATCGACGGTGTTCTTTTCACCTTTCTTCAGCGAGTTCAATCGAAGCGGCGTATTGGTGCCCGGAGACGAAAAGGAGAAATTCGTCGCTGTCGTGGGGATTCCCTGCCGATACCAAAAGTATGTCGAAGGCTCACACATTTATAAGGATTACAATTTGTACAGTCAGATCTATTGAAAGCCATATTACAAATTATCTTTTCGCGGGTCGCGCGTTACATAAAATATATAAAGATGTGGTATACTATCGGGGACATCCTTATCAATAGATCGCCAGTTGGTTATATTTTATGATAACACTCTATTTTGTTCCATCGCGGAACGATTAGCTTGTCGATTCGACCGCTAGTTCATCAACTGTATTATTAACTTTAGAAAATTTAATTTAATTAAAATATCTGCGTAACGTATTCATATAATTAAGACATAATTAAGATTTATATATCGTGTAGATGTCATAAATATTATGAAAACAATTTTTACATGAATATAATTCATATCTTTTTCTATCAAGCAAAGTATTATTAATACTTGTTAATTATATGTGATACTGATAATTCCGCGCTTAACATTGTATTTTTTGATATTTACTATATGATAACAAAGAAGCGATTGTATACACTATTAAAGCTTATGAGTTGTTAGAGTCAATTATGCTTATTATCGTTTACATTGTCGTTGCGGATAATGTATCGCCAATAACTTGAGTCTTTTTCTAATAATAAAAGGAAATTGTATCGTGCCGTGATAACTGATGGACTTGAGTCTTTTTCTAATAATAAAAGGAAATTGTATCGTGCCGTGATAACTGATGGACTTGAGTCTTTTTCTAATAATAAAAGGAAATTGTATCGTGCCGCGATAACTGATGGACTTGAGTCTTTTTCTAATAATAAAAGGAAATTGTATCGTGCCGTGATAACTGGTGGAAGTGAAATCATAGAATGACACTTAATTTCAATAGATGAAGTGCTACGGAAGACAACAATAGAGACACTCTAATGAAAGACTGGTTGCAAAAAGAGCACTTTTGATTGGTCCACTATTATTCGTCTATTTCCATTGATACCCAATTTTCGACTAACATTTTGAATCCATAAGCTCAACGTTCTACATTTCTCGGGAAAGTTTTATATTTTTCGCGCAAAATTGTTGCAAAACGATGCTGATCTTTTTGCGTATAATCATGTGCACGAGTGAATTAAAAAAAGTATCATGAGTAGATCATCACACGTTATTGTACGTTAGTCATATGTTATTATAAATTAGAGTGAGATAGTGAGATAGTATATTTCTTTCTCTCTCGTAGGATTTTGAAACATATCGGACTGGTGGTGGTGGCTAGTCTCTCATTAGAGTGTCTTTAGACAATGATATAGTCGCGCTTTTGTTCACAAACTATTGATAAGGAATGCGCGTATCACACCAACGGATAAAATGTAATCAACAATATATACAATTGCATGACTAATAGGATTTACGATTCCATAAAGTTATAATATCATAGATGTGGCGATTTTTTTTACGAAGAACATCGTTTTTCTAGCGTATCATTGACATAATATTCTTGTAATATGATTTAATCGACTGATTCAATAAACTAATTGATTTCCATCAAGTATGAAAAATGTAGAAACACATTGTGGAGTTCAATATTTTGTGATAAATAATGCTTTATTCTCTTTTCCATCGTTAGGTATGATTGGAATTTCCGCGATAATTCTTGGACAAAAATTATTTTCTCGTTTGCCAGCATAACTCGTTTTCCATGCTTGATTACGTTTCTCGGAAAAATCGTGCAGTATCCTGGTGAAATATTAAAATTCACTTGTTTTTAAATATTCAACTTGCTTGCTCAATTTAGCGAAAAGTTAACTTATCGACCAACCCTGGCAGTTTAATGTTTGGTATTAATTTAATAATTTATATGTTACAGTCTCGAATTTTAGAAAAAGACTGTGTTATACTCGAAAAGGACCAGATGATTGGTCGAAACGTTGTGATTTAATTGTACATTAATAAACTACCAAGGTTGGTCGACAAATTAACTTTTCGCTGAATTATTCTGGCCATTCTGGCTGATTAAACTCCTTTCGTTATTGCTTGCTCAACATTCAACATTCAACGCGCTTTGTCGAGCTTTCAATACTTTTGGTTTGCACATTCGCGTGAATGTATTTGACAAAGAAATTTTCAGGTATATGCTATATCCGGAGGACAATAGCGATGACGAATATTATTTAATGACAAATGGTTCAATATTCGCGCCGCGTCATGTGCCGATTTTGTTGATGCCCGGCGAGGATTATTGCATGGAAGTTGTGCCCAAATTAGGACTTCGGGTTTTTGTTTGCTTTCTCGAAGGTGTGTATGAACAGAGTCAAAGAAGAAACCACTGCTATTTTTCACACAAACTATATATCCATTTTTTTACATTTAATCTCAACTTCAAGAGCTTCAGTTAAAAACGACTTTTACTTATATCGTAAATCGTTCATGCAAAAAAAGATTCACAATTTACAATCATTAAAGTTTAATCTGGCTTTAGAATCTCTTAATGAAACTTAATGATTGCAGACATCACTCTCGTATCCACGGATGCGCGGATCACCATATACGCGTGTGGACTCTTGATCTCAGTTCCATTTCTGTTACTTACCATTGCGGCGTACATGATAACGCCAAGACTGAGGGATATCCATGGTAAAGCCCTTTGCCATTATTGCGGCTGCTTGGCACTGGCCTTCCTCACTTTAGCCATTACGCAACTCGCGAGCTCGTATCTACCGCTGCAAGTCTGCATTAGCATAGGTAAGATAATTAATTATCAAGGAGAATCGTACGTAATCGCATGTACATGACATTATAACGTAAAATTATGTTTCATACTTATATGTCAAATTTTTTGAAAAATCTGAGATTAGTTTAATTCTGATGTAGAAAATATCAGCTTTTAACTGATACTATTGCTATTGCTTAATTAACTCTAAGTTTTGAGTTAAATGCATTATTATGACATCGAATATTTGAGTATAGGCTGCGCATTGACTGCTATGCTGTAATTTGCGAACGCTGTCATTTCCACGGTCTCGTGGAAGTGTACCCGTGATAGCGTAGCAATTCGCTTTAGGAATCATGACGATGCACGAATGGACGAGATGGGCTAATTAAGAGACGCCGTTGTCGTTTTCAGCGTTCGTCATTCAATTCTCATTCGTGGCCTGCTTCTTCTGGTTGAACGTGTTGTGCATCGAGATATGGTCGCTGGTACGTCACCTGACACACCATCGCGCGTACAGGAGAATCCCGTCCAAAACGCTGTTCTTCTATTACTCGATATGGGCCTGGGGTCCGTCGGCCATCCTCATTCTCGTATCGATGACGATGGAGCTCAGTCCCACGATACCCATGACCTACGTCAAGCCCACTTTCGGCGAGAACTGCTGGTTCAAGTGTGAGTCTCGATCCATTTACAGGTCTCGTTCTCGTCTTATCGCCGTTAGAGCATGCGTCACTGTGTGCACTGGTACACAAACGAAGCTTCGTAAGATTTATTTTTTAAGATTATCGGATGGTTTTTGTCGGATAAAATAAGCGTACATGATTTAATCATAATTATCGTCCACTGAAGAATAATAATTCTCATTATCTGTAATAAAAAAAGACTCATCGCAATTCAAGTTTCCCATTCAGGCATGCTGAATTCCGGGAATCCGAGAGAAAGCTAACATTAATTATTGTCACTTCTTCCGCAGCCGATGCAGAAGCGATGCCGTACTTCTACGTGCCAGTCGGCCTTCTCCTACTGGGTAACACAATTCTCTTCATAATCACGGCCGTCAAAATCAGCCGCTACCAGCAGGAGCTCACGCTGAGACGCCTGGCGAGGAACCAGCATTCTGATCGCGAGGATCAAAGGCTGTTCCGCAGACTTAAGCAGACCTTCATTGTCTGCCTGGTGCTCTTCTTCCTGATGGGTCTCAATTGGATAATGGAATTGATCTCCTGGTGGGCCGGCGGCAATCCTCTGGACTGGTCGGCTTTCGATCTGGTGAACGCTCTTCAAGGCGTCCTCATCTTCGGCCTGTTCGTTCTGCGAAGGCCGATCAGGGACTTCGTCTGGCATCGGATACAGAAGCTACGGGGCATCCACACCACCGAACCGGATCTCGGTAGCATGGACTTAGCGCTACTGCCTGTGATAAACGGCAACTCTTTGCCGAGACAGACCGTCGTTCAATGATAATTCAGGAAGAAGGAAAGGTCGTTCTGTTTGGAAAAGTGAAAATGCGGTTCATTCGGTACGCATGTACGCGTACCGCTAGAGTAATATCAGCCGTGAACTTGAAACGATCGATAAACTGATAATGGAAGCCCGGTGGAAGGGACCCAAATGTACAGTATCGCGATGAGATGGAAGTTATTTTAAGTCCGAGCCACGAATGCGGAATGGGACAATCTTCTTGACGATGACGTTGACGAGGAGAGAAGACGTGAAACGCCGCTATGTGTGTCACCGGTGTGATTCCATTGCGAGATTTTGCTCGAAACCCACCTAAGTTAATTAATTTCACGGAATTAGTCCGCGAGATGCAACGCACGAAGTCTACTGGGAGGAGATTATTTGTATTAAACTGATTTGCACGTTTTGTTAAGTAACAACTCTAGTCTTCTTCAACGGACGGTATCTACAATTAGAGATACCATTACAATGCATGTGTCGATAAGCAGCGTGTTTTCCTCTGAACGGAACCATCCGCGCGCTGTGCACAAAGAGACAGAGAGAGAGAGATCCACCGTTCGATATGCAATACAAATTTACGCGTATTGCTCGTAGTTAAATCGCAACGCGGTGGATAAAAATAAAATTTTAAGAATGCATAAACAAGTGCTACGCAATACCTATGTTATTTGTCTTTTTCTCATGAGATAACGCCACACGCACGCGACAATCGTGCACTGATTGTAATAATGCCACCGTGGGAAAGCGGATAATGAAGAAAACAACCTGAATCAAGGATCTCCCGAGTGATAAACGCGGGATTGGTATAATAATAAGTCTGGATAAGACTTGGCCATGAACATATGTGTTAATTAAGAGATCGAGAGACATGCTATGATATAACATAATAATGATGTATCAAAATACATCGCGATATATACGATACTTATAGTTTTATAACTCTCGCTGTTGATACGAGGTGTGATCAAAAATCGAGACTGATTATGTAAAAAAACTTTATTGTTTATTAATATAAATTTAAATTTAAATAAATGTATATTTAAATTTAAATTCTTTTCTTGGGCACCTATACATTTATGCCAGCGATTCTTCCATTCGAAACACTTTCTAAACGCATTTTTCGGAATGATCTTTAGACGACTCGTCGCATTTTCTTTTAACGACTCTATTCGTTCGAGGGCCGAGGTATCGACTAATGATTGAAGGTTGGTCTTTGTACTATAAAAAGCAGAAATTCCAGACTTACGCGCAGAAACGAATTTCTATTTTTTATTAATATTTTCCTATTTTTCCTATTTTTTGTTAACCGAAATTAGCAGAGTTATACAACCAATCTCGATCTTTTTGATGACACCTCGTGATAACTTCACGCCGATTCAATTACGTTCTCATATTTAGCGCACGGCAGCTTGAACTCTCGCATTCCACCGAATCGAACAAAATTATGAGAATGTGTCCAAAATAAATGTTTAAACAAATTTACACATTCCATTAAATACGATAAAATGTAGAACTACTAATTTCGCCGTCAGTCGTCAATAACATCGTAACATAATAATCGAATTCAGTGGAATGCAGATTTCACGCAACATTATTGCTTTCGCACTGTGTTCTTGTATCATATAATGCAGCTTGTATATTATTTATTGTCGTATGATAGGCATTAATAATTTATTTGATAAATCACGCATATAATAGAACAACAAGGCAATCAAGAATCAAGAAAGACGAATAAAAAATATTAACGTCCTTTATTTGCGTCCCCTTTTAAATCCTACAATATACAATATTTGTTCGTTCAATTTGTTCCGATGTCGCTATAAAAATAAAACGTTTGTACGGTACGGGCGGTGCCATACCGTCGCCTACAACCCAAAACTTTCCGCTAAAAATTATCATACTAAATAGTCCTGAATACAACAACATGAGCGCACTCGTACATGCCCATTAACCCATTAACGCTCCAAGTGAAAAAAAAATTAAGTAGCTATATCATGTATACCTTTAAAACAAAGGGGCGTTAATGGATCGAGCAAGATCTCGCGTGTGAAAAAATGTGGCGGTGCATTTACTGCAAGCTCTAAAAGCGTACGATTAATACGCCGTGACGCACTCCAAGCGGCACTCACACACACGAGAGTGCGAAAACCAGGTACCAAAAGTAATGCTTAAACGTACGACGCCTGCATCGCGTTTCTCACGATGCTTTAGCTTTACAAATTTACTACGCGTGTAAAGAGAGTAATTTTAACTACACTTTGATTAAAGGCCATTAAAGGTCTAGTTCACTCAAGTTTCCTATTCACGACTTCAAGCGTGTCAATTCCCTTTCTTAAATTGTTATCACAATTTGCAGGAAAAAATTGCGGTCACTCGTGAAACAATACAGCCAAATAAAAATGTACGTCCGCGATTAAAAAATTGCAACTGTTTGATATTTAGTTTCTCGATAAAGCGATTGGTGTTCATGTAGTTCCACGTTTCGAAGCGAACAGATTCCCTGGCGCAAGTTTACATAGATGGAACGTGTCGTTCGATCGACCTGCGAGGGCCCGAGAATCCCCGACTGACACCCAGGATCTCGGTGAAGTCTCCCCGTTGAGCCACGTAGACCAGGCAATACATTTCCGACGGACGAAGCGCTGTGTCATTGAAAAATATCTGGTCCGTGCTGGTCGCGTGCGGTTCACCAGGAACTGACGTTGATTTACCTGACGCATCATCATTACGAGACATTCGAGTAAAACGACGATGACGTTAGAGGATGAAGCTGAAAATATAATGCAAGATAGAAAACTCACCACGACCGACGTATTCGTAAACGATATAATCGTCCAGACTGGAAAAATCGTTGGCGAAGAGGCCGATCCAGTCGCCGTTGTTCGGCGCGAAATCCCGCGGCAGCTTGTAGGATACGAAACTTTCCTTCACTGTGCACTCTTGGAACTCCACGATGTAGTCCTTCACACTAGGTCTGACCTGAAAGCGCCGTCGTCGTTCACATCCGCATAGAAAATAGAGTGCACTGTACGCAGCGAACGTGTTTATCCTTACCGTAATGTCAAACTCCCCGGTTACAGGTTTGTGGTCGGAAACGCTGTAACTGGGATGGCTCTTGTAGGAACGCTGCTTCGCGCTGAGCTCTACGTCGTCGTAGATGTCTACCGCGTTTACTTTGTACAAGATCCTATCGGTCCAAGACGGCCTGCGTCTGCGCGATAAGGAAACGATTACGAAACGTATTTACGGATCGAGCTCTGAAAATTTGGTAACTTACTTCAAGTCGAATTCCTGGGACTCGAACTCGTACTTGTAAGTCGGCGGGAACGTGATGCCGTTTTCGTTCAGCTCGGCGAACGCTTGACCCTCCGTCATCACCGCCTTCAATTGATCCCTCTCGAGGAGCTCGCTCAGCTTCTTCTCCTTCACCAGAGACTCTATATCGCTGGCGGTTAAGTCTTCTCCGTTCAGCCGGAAGTTTAGATCGCCGATCCAAAATATGTAGCTGAGCAAAGGCAATCAGATTACTGTCACAGCTGATTCTGCTCGGACGATATAGCACTTATCACACTGTGAGGATGTCCATACTCGTGATATAAGATTTTCGATGTGTCCGAAACGGTGAAAGTGTGATCAGTCACGATAGTATTGTAATCCGAGATTCTGTCGGCCAGCAGGTGGTCGTGGGGGGTTAAATGTGTGTTTACTACGCATATGCTGACTCCGTAGGCATTCATTCTCACGCTCACCGCACCCTTGTTTCCCTAAAACGACGCGACACCGTTAGCAAAACGGAAATCCCCGTTGTTACATCGTCCTCTTACCCACATGCCACCAAAACCTGTCTTAGTGTACTGAACCTCTATCAGTCTCAAGCTCGTTAGATGCTTCCTCAAACAGAACGCATTTAAGACGAGGCCCTGTAGCCGCTGCGAGCGTATTTTTACGTAATCGTACCTCTTCAGCACATCTCTGCAAATGTCAATGGCTAAGTTATGTTTCTTGAATACATTTGCATACTATGAGTAAATAATACTACATATTCATGTGTGACATGTGGCACAAGTCATGTTCAACCGACCTACCTGAAGGCTTTAGTCCATGGATCCTCAAATAATATATAGTCCAACACTAGGTTCTGAGGTTGCGACTTGACTTCCTGTAATCTGAAGCAAACTTCATCGCAACTGAATCGAGCACGCGGGGAGAGAATATATATATAGCGGACGTACCCAACAAAGTACAAATCTGGCCATGGGTTCGGCTCGCCACAAAGCGAGATGCCCAGAAGCTGGTGGAGATCCTGCTGGGGATCTGGGAACTTGGTGGCCACGTTGTACGTGACAAAGTAAATTCTTCGCGTGGAAAGAAAAAAATATTACACGGCGATTAAGGACGCAAATCACGTTTGTTCTCGAAAGACATCATAACCTGCACGCGCAGTTAGAAAAAAAAAAGAGAAAAGAAGCTGACCTACTTCTGACAATTGGATTTACCTGAGCCGCTCCGCTGGACTCGCCATTTCCGTCTGGACGGACTCTCCCACGGGGTCAGCTCACGTTACGTAAAGCGAGGGTGAAGAGGGTTACGTCGCGGTGACTCTGCACAGTGATAGATGACAGCTCATCGTTCGTCAAGAGGTTAGAAAAGACGTGACGGTCCCGACGCGTCGTGATGTATCCGTATCCGCGTGCGCCCGCTTACTTTCACTACGTCGGGCTACGTCGCCGCGATGGAACTACTGTTCGGGCGACTGAGCTCGTCGCTTTTGTCGTCACGGACAACATCTGGATCCCGCAATCGACACGACGCTCGAAACTCGCTACGGAGCCATGTTGACAGGTGCTACAGAGGACGCAGCTTCCCCCTCCACTTCTCGAGTGCAACTGCGTTATCGTTATCACGTGACGTCGATGCACGCCTGATCGAGTGTGATCGATCGCACGGCGCACGATATTATGGAATCGACCTCCTTTGAAGGATCAGGTTAATGTTGATTCAGCTAATGATAACAAATCCGGAAGATTATAAATCGATTTTCTTTCCACTCTTTTCCTCGACGGGAACTCTTTTGCAATGACGAATATATTCATAATGGAATATATGGAGGATTTATATTTTTTAGCTCAAAATAATTAGTTGCATTCCGCCAGAGTACGTAAGTAATGAAAATTCCTTTAATCGACCAATCTGGCAAATTTTATTACTGAATACACATTGGTCGATTAAAGGAATTTTCATTATTTATATTTTTTAAATTAATTATGATAATTGGAGATAAGATACGATTGATACGAATTTTTGTTTCCCCGATAATGTCGTCGGGAAACGCGAGCGAGTACTGAAGACAGGTTTCGTGTAGAAAAATGTATCATATCATTTATTGCGTTATTCTAGAGGCACGCGCACACGCGCGCGCGCGCGAGCTTTCAACTTGAGTGTTGGTAATCAACGATTCACACACATATGCTTATTGATTACTCACGTGATTCCGCAATAAATCGCATACGCATTTTTGCGAAGTACGACGCATCCTCACAGTAATAAAATCCAAGTTACAAAGAAGAGTTTATAGGGATTCCAACGAAGCCACTCATCAAACCCGACAATGACGATTATTTACAGTGACGAGAGAACAATAACTGTTTATCGCGCTCGTCCGTAATTTAATCTAGAGTCAAGATCTTGATGCGCGCATTATACACACACATGCGAGAGCGACAAATTCGATTATCATCGACGATAACATTCGCGCGATGATTCGCCTTCTTCAGTACATCATCCCGGGATGAGCTGCCCTCTGGAAGAACACGTTGGGGTTGGCCGACAAGGTCGTGTAGAGATTACCGGCGTCCTCCGGCCTCAAGTACATACCGGGCGGCAAAACGAACGTCTCCATCGGGCCGTGCACATCTGGAAGCAACGAAGATGTTCTTCACTTTTTCCTCGACACGCATGAAATAATATATACTCTACATAAATAAAAGGCAATCAGAAAAACGCGAGTAAATCGGAAAACTGGAGCGAGCCGCTCATCGCCACGACTCACGTTTTATCGGAAGCCGTTCATTAGCCGGCAATCAGCGGAGAGACGCGCATCCGGTCGTGACTGTGCGTGTACCCCCGGCGGCTATTTTCCATTTTCTTCTTTTTCTAATGATAATTTATTCGATATATCGATACGCGCGATATCCCCCGCGTCGAAACCGCGAAACCATGCAAAACCGGGACGGAGTCCTCGTTACGCCGCGCGCTTTAAACGCGACTGTAATTTAAGCCGGCGCGGCGGCTCGAAGTAGGTTCCGTGGCTGTCGTTACGGCGCGATTACGCGAGTTTGTTTTCACCTTGACGTGGACTGATCGTTAATTAACTTCGCAGCTTTCGACGGCAATTACAGCCGCCGGCTGATATTAATCGCGACACTATAAGCTTCGCCCGCAGCTGCGAGCCGCAGTTTAGCAACCGCGCTTTCCGATTCTCTTTTTGTTTTCCTCACTTTCGCAGTCGACGTTATAGTTCCTTAATGAACCGATAAAGGAAGTTGCTTGTCAGCGAGACGCGCCGCGTAACGAGCGGCCTGAGCGACTTGGGGAGGCTAGCGACCTTTGCCTCGTAATCTTCTTGCATATTTCACGCCATGCTCGCGATAATGAGGTTTACCGTAACGAAACGTGTCGTCCGGCCGCGTGCTGCCGCGTTATCGGTCGGCACCGGAAGTGCCTCCTGACGGGAGCAAGAACTTGCCGAATTCTCGGGCGAAAGTGTGCTGCGATTTCATGAGGATACGAAGTTGATTTCGCTGACGATGTACGTCCGTTACGAAGCGTACTGCGCCGTGTGCTGAATGGACACGCGCGTGTTTTCAATGTAAATGCATCGCACGCGCGGGTGAAAGTCATCCAGATGATGATCTCTACGTGATACGATCTCTACGTCGTAGCGAATGTACCATGCACCTAGGTTTGAGAAATGATCACGCTCATGATCCGGCATCAACCGGAGCTGGTCGGCGAACTGGGTCGAGCCGGCGTGCCTTCTCACGCGCGATCGGTTTCTGGATTCCTGGATTCTCTCTCCCTTTTTTTTGTCGTCCATTCGTAACGCGTCGAATTTGTACGTCACGACGCGGCCTCGTTACAATAGCGCGTTCCCTTCGAATAGAGCTGAATAGAGGATCTAGAAACTCGTTAATGAACGCGCGCGCTTTTCCATTATGTGTCTCTAGAAAGTGTGAAACTCCCGCTTACAATGTTGTTCTCCAAAAGGAAACGTAATCTACGATCTCCATTCTCGGACACGAGGAGGGACTCGAGCCTGAGGAGATATCGAAGGCCAGAAGTCCGCGCCGCGGAAACCGCGCGCGTGGATTTTTGTCACCGGCTCGGCATCGTCGTTTCATAAGAGCATGGTCCACTCTAACGGGATTTATTTCCTTCCCCTTCCACCTGCCCCGCGCTTCTTGCCTCCTCCTCCTAGGAAGAAGCGATTGACCTCCGCCTCGGACTTTCTCCCCCTCCGCCTTTTCCCGCCGCCGCCTCGCCGGTTTTCCTCCCTTTCGTTCGCACCTCGAGGTGAAGGTCGCCGAGGGCGTTAGCGTGACGGAGGAAAAGTTTCGGGCGTGGAAAGGCGCGAGCGGGACAGGAAGCGTCGAGATTCTGCGGACGATACCACCTGCGCGCGCTTTGTGCCGCGCGATTCGCAAGGCGTCCCGCGTAACGACGAATAACGAACGTTCACTGGGAAAATGTTCATATTTAAATGCATTTCAGTAGAAATTAGAAGATAAAATAATGAAACTTTTATACAAGGTGATCCGGTGCTCACCGGGCAAAATTTTAACGCTAAATCTACGTGCGATTAATATCGAAAGACCATTTTCCTTTGTCGTGAGACGCTAATTACGCTGTATCGATTTACTTTATCAGCTGCGCACCGTGGGACATGAACTGATACGCTTTTGCCGGGGCTTCGTTACGGGCTTACCCGCGCGTTTGCGTGACGCGAAGGACACCGATGGCCGTACCGTAACCGAGAAAAATCTGCCGTCCCAAGGTACCAGGGGTCTTTGCGCCAGGATACAACAACGCAAGGGCGCTTTGCATACGGCACGTAATAATAATCGGCCGACTGATTCTGAAAATAAATAATGACGGCTTACCGTCCGAGTATATGGGACTTCCTCCGTGCCTGCAGGCGCTGCATCCGGGTATCCCGGACGAGACCAGTGCGACTCGATCTATAATTAGAAGTTTCCACGTTATGATGATCTCGAGGGGACGATTACGCGAATTACGCTACCATTACCATCTATTCTAGAGCGCCGACATCGTCTTGGGTTCGACGCGGCGCTTAATCACGATCGACTTCTCTATTCTTCCGTTCCCGTCAATGCTGCGATTTAACAGGACAGTTTTCAAGCAGAATTAAGCGCGATATTGTCGCGAGTGATCCACCTCCCGGGTAACGCGCACATCCCGGATACAATTACACCATAATTGCGAACATTTACGGTATCGTGTCGTACGAAGGCGAGCACGTTGTTCCATTTTTTTTTAACGACGGAGAGAAGAACGACGTACGTTCCGTCCATTTACTTTCTCATCTACTCGTTTCTCTTTCGCGTTTTACGCGTCGGCGATTTTTTTCGTCGGTCGTGACCGCCTTTAGATTTATTCGGTGCAATTGCATTGTCCGCGCTTTTAAGAAGGAACCGCGCGTTGAGATCAGATGATCTTCATGGTATCAGACGAGCGGATCGGAACGACGATTGCGCGCTGCAGCAGGACGCGAGAGGCAGGAGTAATCGCATGTGCGTGCGCGGTAAGAGAAACTCGGATACTCGATAAAGAGATAGATCGTCGTGATGTCTACTCCTCAACGTATCATTCCTGCGCAAACGGTTAATCCGCAGGTCTGAAGGGCTCGAACGACCTACCGGCACTGTGGTAATGTAACTTCCTCTTCAAGGACGCTTCCGTGGGCTTGAAATGGAAGAAAGAGGGCGAGTATCCGCTGCCGGGGAGGGAGCTGAGGGCGTCGTCGCGGTCGCGAATGACAGCCGCGGGCCCTTCGCGACCCAGGGCAGCCAGCTGGCGTCCCTTCGGCAGAAACATCGTGAGGAAGACGAAGAGCGACGTGGCCAGTAGACCGTAAGCCAGCCAGGCCTCCCGATCGCTCTCGCTAGTGGCCGCAAGCGATCCGATCCCGCTGGAGATCCAAATCGGCAGTGAGAGGCCGACCGCAAGACCGATGAAGGCCGCCTCCCGATTATTGTCCCGGATGCCGCGTGCCCGGACCGCTAGACAAGCCACCGCCACCAGCAGCGCTCCGGGATACCTGGAATTCAGTAAACGATGTGTTGAAGAAGGACGAGTTCCGTTCGGCAGAGGAGTGAAAGTGTGAGACACGTCGAGCCCTTGCGCGAGGATAATAATCCGGAACGGATTACGATAATTAAAATGCGAGGCGTCCTGGATCGCGCGAGTAAAAAACATTGCCGAGCAATATTCGACTCGGCTTATCGATCGGACCTCCTCGCGCGCGGAAGATCGCGAGACGAGACAAACTTCCGCGGCGCGCGAGCACTGCGCGTGCTCGCTCGGACGCGCGCGTTATCGATGGCTCATCCGCTTCTTCGTGGCTCATCCGCTCGCGGAGGTAGGCGGTGTAAGACGATCTAGCTCGCGCAACGAAGGGCTCGGCGGGAGAAAGGTTTACATTCGCAGAAGTTTACCCGAGGGAAGCCACTATCTGTCCGAGCGGAGTCTTGCAGGTGGTGGATGATGCCGGCGAACTCAGGACCGCCGCGCCCGCTTGCTGCTGTTGTTGCTGCTGCACCTGGATCACCGCAGGTGGTTCGCCGTAAAACCATTGCCCGACAATGGCCACCTGCACCAATACCGCGAACACCAGCACCAGCGCCTGCAGCAGCACAACCGAGACAAGAAAAGCCTTCGAAGCGATTATTTTGCCTCTGTGAGATTCGCGCGGCCGTTTACCTCGCGCCGATCGCTTTAATTAAAGGTGAACGGCCTGTTGGCGACATCGGTCACCGCGTATATTCTTTTACACGCGCGTCTTGTCTTGGGATAGAATCGTATTCCGGAGGAGACGGTCCATTCAAAATACAACATGCGCACGTTTGATGAAGAACGAGAGAAACGTGCATGCTTAAATTTTTACATTTCACTCTGAACCTTATCTTCGTTTCGCAACATCACAAAACTTTCCACCGCGATGTTAATCTTCATCATAACTTTTAGTGATATCACTAGTTAGGTGCCACTTTCCTTTAACCGAGCATTTAAATGACGGCGTTGTTAATTACGATTAATTACGCGAACGTAATTACCTCATCTTTCCTCGACTTGTTCTGATTCCACTTCCTTTTTTCCCCCCTTTCTTTCGTGTCTTTTTAGCGCGTCAGAAAATTTCTCTGACCATCTCAGCGCGCGATTATCGAGATCGTCTGTGTCGGGGCGGGCGAAAGCACGTCGAACGTGAAAAATGGATGTTTGTCCTGGGGAGGAGGCCTCCGCAGGGCGAGCGGCGCTCACCCTGCCACGCCTGTCATTCAACGCGCACCAACACAACGCCGCAGTAATTGCCTCCGTGGTTTTTCGCGCGCGCGCGTATAATTAATCGTCGTACGGTGCAATGACGCAACGCGGGAGAAAAGGGAAGTCGATGGTATGGGGGGATGGGAAGAGAAAAGAAGAAGAGTCCAGGACGCGCTCAAGACCCGTTCGCGACGTATAAATGGCCATGCGAGATGAACATCCGGATCAGCGTGGCGCGGCGCGGCGGAAGAGAGGGTCGTCACTCGCGAGAGAGCCGTTCCGCGAGTTTCCTCCGATGTACCGGCGTAAAAACAGAGACATTTCAAAAAAGTTATATCACAATTTTATTTTCGTACATCCCGATTCCTACTTTGATTAGCCGCGTAGATTTTATCGGTGCTCGTTTACCGGAAAGACGTCTCTCTCACAATTATCTCGCCACTCCTTTAACTGATACGGGTTTCTCGGTGTCTTTTTAACTTTCGATTCTCTGAGTTAAACATTTTAACGGGTTTCGAAAGTGATGCTCTATTAAAATAACATCCCCATGAGAAAACTGAGCGGAGATCGAATTTATATTAGACTCACCTGATAAGGCGCCGGTAAGTACACGCCACTGTTCAACGACAGCAAGAAAACGCATTTGACTAACAAGGCAGCGAACACGAGGGCGGCGGGCAAACCCACCAATCGAAAGGCCGCACAGGATAACGGATTTTGGCTGAGGGAAGCTGCGGCCGAGAGACCAGCCAGGAGAAAGAGTCCCAGGAGCAGCGCCTGGCCCAGGAACAAGTGTCGTCTATTCGGCGCCGTCGCTCTAGCCTGGAACACAGCACGAACGTCGTTAATATGAATATATATGAACGTTTGATTATTATAGAATTTAGTCAGGCTTCATGTGACCTTATTAGATCTCGCCAGACTTCGCAGAATCTCGCAAAGATCCACGTGGCAAGGTCCATGCGAGTGACTTGGCATGTATGACCAAATGCTAGAGATTTTCTGAATTCTGATAGTGACGATCTCCGTATCGCCCTCGCACTATTAACTTCGCGATGGGGATCGAGATGCAGACCGCGCCGAGTGTACCGTGACCACTTGTGCGGCGTAATTACGCGCGGATTAAGCTTGGAGCGAGCTTAAAGCGTGAAGCCAACGTTATTTTCTCCAATTAGAATAACTGATATATCCCGGGCAATTTGCTCGGAAAGTGCGCAATTCTTATATCGTCCGAAAGATGCAAATAACATGTTTTCCAGGTTGCACACGTACCCGGATAACAACATTATTCTCATAAGTTGTGAGTTTCCGAGGTTTACGTGTCATCGAACAAATTTTCTGAGACTATCAAATAGCCTTCAAATAATTGGTCCTCAGTAATAATTATCTTATAATTATTTATTTACTTTTATTCCTGTGTACTATTCTTGAACTAAATTTGCACGTTCGATATTAATCGATCTGACGACCGTTCGACGAGCAGCGGGGCTTCCACGCTATCTCGGCCGTTCTCGCCGAGAGCTGCTCAATAGAGTGTGTCGGAGGGTGCGACCAGGAGAAACCGAGGCCGGTCAGACGCGAACGCAAACTGGGCCTAGGTCTCGGCGAAATTCCCCAGTGCCGGTTATTGGAGCTTATCGACGATGAAGCGAACGAAAACGATTAATAGTAGGTCGACAGGTGAGAAGAGAGACAGCGTATACGATAGAGACGAGTTCTTCTCCGAGCTCTATTAATCTCGGCCAACGACAAGCCCAGCCGGTGTTTACGCGTTCCATTTCACTCACGAGGAACAGCTGTTCTGCCATCACCGAGCTTCAGGTATAAGTGAGCGCGTATTTTACGATTGAGAGCGCGGAGACACGAAGCTGAGGTCACGCGATGGTAAATGAGAGATAAAAGTCCCCCGCGAAAATGAAAGAAGTTGGAAATGAAAATTATTCAGGCGGAACATAGATGTAGATCAGCCGAGAAAGGTGCCAGAACGCATCGCACTTATGATAAAACCTACCTTGAGCAGCACGAAGACCTCGAAGCCAGCCATGAGGAGCATCGTCGCGGCGCTGAGCGCGGCGAGCGGCAGCGCCCAGGGTCGTTGCTTCAGCAAGGATTTGGGGGTTGGTCGCATCTCTGCTTCCTGGCTCTTCCTGACTCCCGGTGCCGTCCTGAACACGCTGACGGTCCGGTTAGGCGCGGGCACGCTGATGACGCTCGCCACGCTCGCCAGACCATGCCCGATCTCGGATGGTACCAGGAAGAACTCCGTCGACAGCTCGTAGTCCCAAACACGTGGTTCCCGCGCCGTCACCGTCGCTGCCGCCGCTACGCTTCCGTTTGATGTGCCCAACCAGCTGGCCAAGGCTGTGGCCCACGACAGGATAATCGGGCCCAGTCTCATCGCGACATCAGCGACTGTCTCTCGTCTTTCACGCGTACGCGTACGTGCGATTTCTCCGTGCGTGCGTGCTCGCGTGCTCGCGTGCTCGTCGTGATCGTAGTCGTCGCCGTCACCGGGATATCGCACACCGTCTCCTGCGTGCGCGCATCCTTGCAGTCACGCACCCGCGGCCTCGGTCAAGGTTCACCGGCTGTGCCTGTAACCATGTACGCTAATTAGATGGCGCCCAGCGGCTTGGGCCGATCCGCGTAATTCGCAGGTGCTTAATTCGTCGATAATCCAACGTTATCGATCTTGGCAAATGGACAACATTCCTGCGAGGGCGGAGGGGCCACTTGAAGCTAACGGAGGAATAAATTGCCTCGTTTAACCGTAAATTCGTTGAATTCGATTGACGTTGAACATGTAGGCAGGAGCCAACCGCGGCCTCATCGGGGGATCTCATTAACGGTGGAACGCTGTTAATGATTTATGATCTCTTTCCGTTGCTCGCGTGTCAAATCCTCTCGCGCGGCCTGGCGTGCGTACGCACAGGCCTTTCAAATATTTTCAATCAGGTCGCTTCAGTGCACATCGGGGTTATCAAAGACGTTGACTTCTTAGGCGCGTATCGCGACCTGACCTGAGGTTTGAGCCAACTAGTGCCTTCCGCGATCTACCGCGATTCATTAAAGGGTCTTCCGGGTGTTTAGAGCGGCGGCTGTGCACAATACTAAGTAATACCCTCGACGAAGTCACGACCGAGGGCACGGAGGAACGGAAAAGATCGATGGATCGTAGTGTTAATGATCAATTAGGTCGGTTCTCGTGCCTAGCACCCGCAAAGATAGATAACTACGAGCGATCTGCATGCGTTAACGCCGTTAATTACAGCGTCGTTAATTAACGAGCACGCTCAATCGCGCACGGAAATTGTTTAATAACGCAGACGGACAAACGCCGTGGCATTAGTCGCGGTGGCGGACAGACTATCCATATACTTATCGCTGGAGTCAGAACTGCATCTGCAGCCGTACGCTCGCCCGGTCTAGCGCCATTAATTATTACGAACAGGGTCAGCCGTAAGTAGAGTGAAGCACGGACCGAGTAAAACACGACGAGGAGCGTAAAGACAGGTATCACGAGCAGTGTTCTTTCAGAAACGAGGAAGGAGCGCGTGATTCGCGCCAAACGGAAGCGGAGGGTCCATCGCGTCCGCGGCTTCTAATCCGCTTACGATCAGGCAGGCTTACAGATCGGCAAGATTAATCGATCACAATTAGCACTAATTACGATGTTG
Organism: Ooceraea biroi; assembly: GCF_003672135.1. Lineage (NCBI taxonomy): Eukaryota > Metazoa > Arthropoda > Insecta > Hymenoptera > Formicidae > Ooceraea > Ooceraea biroi. The sequence goes on from NC_039509.1 coordinate 10,937,186, forward strand.
CGCCATTAACGCTATTCCTCTGGAAAAATAAAATCTGAAAGTTCCTCCAGAGGCGTAATGTGTCACCAGTCATGTTAAAACATGCTGACAATTCAACACAAATCGCCCCTCAAAGAATTAGATTGTCCGGCTCAACGGAAGATGAACGGATGAGTTCTCTAATGGGGAGACTCTTACGGGCTCCTTTCGAGCATCGAGCTTCTCTCTGGTGGTTCCGCGAAATCATTCGAATTCATTCCTCCCGACCCGGTCGCATGCGGTATCCCGATTCGTTATCCAGTCTCTTCTGGGACCCACATCCGGACCTCGGCGATGATACCAAGAGCGACGCGGATGATTCTTTCTGTTTTCTCTCTGTATCCGTGCTAGGACTAGGGCAACGCGATACCGCGCGGGTGGACGATCCCCTCCGATCGCCGGAAACTCTATCGGGACGACGACTTCGAGGACGACGACCGCGTGATCGGCCGTTAAGCGAAGCGCACGTCGTGAACGCCGCGCTCCTACTGAGCCCGGCACACTGGCATTCGCGATGGCCAAACCGAAAGCAGACTGGAGTCAGTTCCGTTCCGGAGGTGAGGCCTATCCGTTACAGAGAAGTCGGGGAGATGGTGATGACGATGCAGAGGCGGCGGTGGTGGCGATGGAGAGGAGAGCAGGAGCGGATACTGGAAAAGAAATTCCTCCTCGAACGGCGCACCATACATTTAAACAATTCGTCGACTCGCGGATACAATATTATTCGGACGGTAACAATTACTTGTTCAAAGACTTTTAGAACAAAGGGATAAACAGGATTATAGGTGGTATTTTTTGATGCACTTAACGATCGGTATGGAATCGTTTGATGTAAATCGTACAAACGTTTCCTGAAACAGCCCAAGGATTTAATTGATTTTGCTTAAGTAAACTCGAAGGGACAAGGGCTGGTCAAACGGGCAGAGAAATGACGCAGTTACACAGGCTCGCGAATTATCCATCGCGGCATCCGATCCGCCCCTGCTGAGCAGAACGAAGGAGCCGAGAGAAGGATCGAAGGAGAAGAGCCCGAAGGAGCGAGAGAGGACGACCTGGTGGAGCTGGTCCCTCGACGTCGAGGACCGACCCCGGCGACGCATTTACATATCTTACGTGTAATAACCTCGAAAAAGTTTTAACAATGGCCCGAGGTTCGCCGCGGTCGAGCGAAAGGCGAGAAGGTGTAGAGACGAGAATGAGGGAGCGCGGCAGAGGAAACGTTTAACGAACCGCTTGCGGTCTTAAAGGATGACAGAGACGTCCGAGAACATTTCCGAGTAAACTCTATCGTGATCGTTTGCAAGCGGAATCGTCGCGCGCCGACTCATTTCCGACAGAATCCTCTCATTTAGCCAGTGCGGCATTTTGCGAGACGAAGTTTATGTCCTTCCCTCAGGAGAGGTCAACGATCGTTTAACCGATTCGGCATAACGCGCCGCTAATTTTTTCCGCTGTTAATTAATTAATCATGCCCATTTGAATGTAGTTGAATTCCGCTCGCGCGCAAACTCGACGACCGGAGTAACTTGGCGAAACTGCAGTCTAACTTACAGACGTAATCTCTCAGGAGGATGTACCAGCGCTACCGTGCACAGATTAAATGTTTGCTGGACGCGCAAGAAACGGACAAAATTGCAACCATTGCTTTGCCCGAAAAGGATTGGCTGCGTCTCGTCGTCGATCCCCCTCGTAAAAAGAGAAAAGAGGATTTGGAGCTTCGAACTTTGAAGACTCGATATTTATGTTTCCTGCATGAGCTGCAACTGAGCCTGTCGGTGCATCTGTAACATTATTGCGGACTACGCTTCCCCACGTGTTCGCGCGCAAGTGCGCCCGTGGAAAAAAACGCGCATAAAAATTCGCCGCGTATTCCCTCGCTCGTGTATCGCCACGTAAATCGGCCCAAGAAAAAGGGGTCCGCGGTTAAAGCCGAGGACCGGCGACCGCAACGGCATACTCGCCGACCACGTTCGAATAAACTAAAGAAAAAGGGGTGAAAAAAAATTCCGGCGCACGTAGGTAAATCTCGTTAAGAGCATTATCGCTGCAACCAACTGAATTTCGGAATTATTTCCTGAACGAGGTGAGATATTCGAAACCGAGCAGTAGCAGAAGATCTATTCTCTCGCCCCATTTATCAAGATCGACATAATTATCAAATTTAACAAAAGCAAACAATATTTAAGCTTTTGCTTCCGTCGCGAGCATAAATCCCACCGTGATCATTTCATTTTGTAGACACAGACATTGAACTTCATGCAGAATTTAATCTAGATTACTTGGAGAGGGGAACGAGAGCTCTGAGAAGCGGCTATTTGCTTTAGATGCTTTGCGGAGAGAGATTCGCGACGGCGGTGGCGGCGGCGGCGATATTGTTGCGGGAGAGGCAAGAAACGCGAGGTATGTTAGGCGCTATCGTACGGTGTGGCAAGAGCTGGCCAACGGCGACGTACATACGTACGAACGTACGGTTTGTCCGGTTTTCGAGACAAAGAGTTCGTCGAACTCTGGCCGGGCACGTTCGATCGGCGGCGCGGCTACCGAACGTGCCGCGTACGCACGCCGCGGACGACCGTCGTCGATCTGCGTGACGTGCGACGCGTGCACCCACGTGCGATCTCGGCGTGCACCTCGTGCACGTGTCGCGCGAGCGCGAGAACGCGAGCAGAAGAGGCAGGAGGTTTCCCCGGTGCATCTCGTGGATCACGGGGTGAATCGGTCATCCCCGAGCGATGAATCAGCACGTTTGGAAAAGAAGAGAAGAAAGAGAATTATCCCGAAACAGAGAGCGATGAACGTACGGATTCCGTTGGATTGTAACATATATTCGTCCGATTGTTTAATTTTTAATAACGAATATATGTTGCAATCCATTTTATTAAAAACACTAAAGAAACAGGTCGAGTGTATGTTACAAGCCAATATAATATTACTGTCATCAGTTGCGCAAGTTGGAGGAGATTCGAAGGCAATCGAGTCTCCAGGAACTGAGGTCCTTGTAAAGAGGACCAGAGAACGACTCCTTGTGTCTCCTAGAGTGGCAATGCCTGACCACACCCGGCCACTTTCTCCGCCAAAGCCAAAGTCATTCCGGTACCGTAAGTTACTACCCTTTAATGACGCAAGCTGCCCACGCGGTCTAGTGTGAAGCGTACGTAATACACTTTCGTTCTGGACGCGTCGTGCGAAAGGTAGAAACGAAAATTATAGGTCGCGAGAAGGATTAATTAAGCTTGCCGGTGAAAAGGTAGCAAATTGCTCGATCGACCCTGACCGAATTTTATACTAACATCAAATCAAGCGTGAAATCCTTCTTGCTTTAAAGTTAATTAAAAACTTGATCGGAATCAAGATTGTTCTTGAATACATACAGAAAAAGATATTAAAAAGTTAACATGTCAAAAATGAATAGTTTTTGATCGAAATTGCGCGCGATGGTATCGTTACAGATCGAACGTACTGTTATCTCGATTTCCGACTGAAAGAAACGGGCATCTCGCGATGCCGCTTCATTCGGCCGTGCGAAATTCCTTCCTGAGAGCCTTGGGGGAACCCTAAAAGTTGTGGCGTACCAAACCGCGGGCGTACCTTTTCTCTCTTTCTCCCTTTCCCGAGCCAGAAAGAGAAAAAGAGCCGCTCGCGCGCGCGTGTGTGTGCAACCGGTTTCGACGAACTAAAGCTAAATAAAGGCATGCACGGCGCGAAGAGAGGACATCGCGTCGTGCCGATAATTGCGCTCTCGAAAAACTCCGCTCCGCGGACCTCTATCGCGTTATCCTCGTCCTGGAGGCGATCCTAAAAACTCCGACAATGTTATTGCGGAAACACTGCACCGCTTCAGGATGAAAGCTGTAATAATGGATGTAAAACGTTTTCCGGCGACGGGCCGTTAGCTTAATGTGCACGTGTATAATTAGAAATCATAATAATAGAAAAAAATACCTCGGAATTCTCCGGGTAGAGGTTCGTTATATAATCTTCGACTTCGGCTCTGTGTACGAGATCATAGCTCCCCGAGTGGTAACAGCGAGCGTAGAGCGAGCGAGGGAGGGATCTACGCTCCTTAGGCGCATCCTTCCTCTCTCGTAACTTAACCCCTTGATTTTCCTCCTCCTCTCTCCATCCTCTCCCGGCCTGCTCCCGCGCTACGGAGTTTGATCGGGCGTCGATAAATCGAGGCCTCGCGATTCATTTGAATATAAATCCGTCTGTCTACGCTCTTCCTCCTTCCCCCTCGCTGGAGGAGATCCACTTGCGGAAAAGAAAACGACAATGCTGAGCGAATAGAGGACGAGGGAAGGCGAAAGGCGAAAAGGCAACTTCTTTTTTTACCTCTGTCGCTGCGCATCAGTGGTAACCGCAAACCAACCGCGGTGGTTGGTCGCGCGGCGTATTTTTTGATTGCTCTTATTTCGGGGCGGCCGTCCTCTCGTCGCGTCTCTTTCTCCCCCGGTCGCCCAATCTTCTCCTTGTGCTTGTCCCTTTTCTTCTCTTCTCTGCGGCGTTTTAATGCGCTCGCGACGCAGAACCATCGGCGGTCCTGCAGCGATCACGCGAACGCGCGCCTTGACGAAAATTCATCCCGACGATTTCGTACGCGCAACCGCATCCTCATTTGAAATTCCATCGAGCTCTTCGGCTTGCCCGAGGGGCAACGAGAAGAAGAAGAAGAAGAAGAAGAAGGCTGCAACTGCGCCGCGTAACGATCTCGTAAAGTTCTGAAACGATCATTCGACCGGGTCGTCCTTGGAATTTTTCACTGCGTAAAATCAAACCGGAACAAAGTGGATGAAGATAAGCACACGATGGTATACCGTACGTGAGAAAGGTTTTCCTCTCCGGCAGCGCCGACTTTCCGAGACGGATTAAATGCTCGTTAATTAACGCCGTCAAGTAGACGTGTTTCAAAGGAAAATCAAACAATATCGCATTGTTATAAAAAAAGAGTAACGGATAAAGCTTTGGGATAGAAATAACGACCATAGTAATTTTATCGTATTAATCTTGACCGCAATTTGTATCCTACATGACGCGTGGCTTGTATGCGGCTACTATATGATATTCGAGCGTGAATTTTGCCAAAAAAAAAACAAAGCAACGTAACGATCACGGTGGCCCGGCGATAGCGCATGTTTTACATCCGTTGTGACGTCGATACACGAATAGTGCGCATTATTCAAGAAACTTTTATTAGGCCGGCCAAGGCCGAAAGCTCAGTCGCGGAGTCATGTCGGGGAAGTCGACGAGAGGAAGGCGTGTACCGCGCGCACGAAAGGGCCGTCTTCTTATAACCATAAATATCGCACATAAATGCATATAGCGCGATGCCCCATAAATTCGACGCCGTCCGTTTCGACGAGCCAAAAAAACAAGCTTGCGCGCACCACGAGACTCCTTAATTAAAAGCGTGCTGTCCCAATATGCAGTATTAGCAATATTTCTGCCATGATTTTTCTTAGCAGTCTGTGAACATGTTTTTTCGAAAATTTGTAACTTGCTTGAGCGAAAGAAAAAAAGATAACGTTAATATAATTCTTTTCTTCTATCGTCTTTCGAAAACGAGATGAATAAGGATTATTTTCGAGTAGCAACGCTACTTTTCATATTTTTCATTCAATATTCAATCAACGTTGCGTCATACTTGATGACCGAATTCGATTCGATATTAAAAGCGAGACGAGAATTTGGGCCTTTATCGAACGGGCCCAACGGGTCGGATACGGAAAGATACGCAATGGACGTCACGGATGTAAAATCTCGGAGCCTCCGCTCACTTCCTCGCTCTTCGCGTGTCTACGTGCGCTCACGACGGACTAACGATATTTATTATACGTCGGCAATGAATTATGGGCCGTTAAGTTCGCCGTCGTGACGGGGCCCTTCGGCCCCGCGCGTAGCGTAGCACAAGACGTAAGCATCGCCACTGCGCTCGCACGCCCGAAGGAAAAACGCGGGACGGCTCGTGGTGGACCGTGCTCGTATAGCCCCGCGCTGCGCGAAATGAAATATTTATTCCATTACGACACGGCTGTATTGTAATGCGCTGAACCGTGTTGCATTTTTTGCAGCCGCCGTCGGCAGGGTTATCGCGATGCGTCTCGCCCGCGCGAGGGAACAGCCCCGTCCGATTATCGCGCCGGGCATTGTGTGCGATTTCTGCACAAAGTGTTCCTTATGACGTTCTCATTTCCAGCTCGCTTTTGCAATGCTTTTGAAACTCGTAAATCGAGAAAAAGAATTTGAATTAAGTCACGAATCGATTTTATTGTATGCCAGATTCGATTTGATTTACAAATTATTTTCAGTTAGCATGAAAAAAGAAATTGCAAAAAGAGAGAAAAAACGAAAGACAGTTACTTTCGTTGGGCATTACGAGTGATCTATGAGGAACCACGTGATAACTTCACTTGACAAGTGCAAAAAAATAACACCAATTACACGCGATCTTAACCTCGAACCGCTGACTTACCGCTATCGCCTCGAATATCGCCTCGAGGGGCGCAATAAACGGCAATATCTCACGATCGAGTCGCCTTCGTAGTAGAGGCGAAATGTCGAGTAGAAGCTCGCTCGAGGAATTGCCGCGCGCTTAGCTTCCGCGACGAGGAAAATCCCTCATGATGCTTCTCCTCGATGCGCGTTACCCGTGGGAAAGTGCAGACGACAAAACCGTTTAACAGTCCCCCCGTAACGGTTCTGCGCAAAGTCCGGATTGTCCGGATATTCCTCTGTTTGAAGTACGGTTCGACATTCCAATGGAAGCCTCTCGTTTCTAGTAACATGAAAAATCTTGATTTATGTACACATTTAATATTTATGCTCAAGAAATTATTGGATAACATGATTAATGTTAATTTTTATTTATTTAATGTATCGAGTGCATTTATAATTATTGTCGAAAATTTCTAACCTATTATATTATATTTTATATAAACATAAATCATAGATTTAATATCTATTACTTGTCTGTCATTAGATCACATTATATATAAAAAGCATTTTGTACTTACAGGTTTTGACGAATTCCGCAAGTTGAATTCCATCGAAAAGCGAGTTAACACGATTATCGATGTATCGAAACGACGGACCAATCGCAAGCCTGCTCGTCACAGTTACTCTTTCTCCACTTACCGTGAAACGAGTGTAGATTACAACACACGGGAAGAAATATTTTCCCTGGCGATCGTTTTCAGATCTTCGTCGTCATGATATACATATATGATATAATTTATAATAAATTACGGAACATAGCATGGATAAATCGGATAAATTGGCCGCCGTTCAACGCGTATCCCACGCGCGATTCTGCCACATTTCAACTGACACGCAATCCCGACGAATATTTGTGCGAAGGTTCACTCGACGATCATCAAGCTTGCTCAAAGATCTAGAAAATTGATAAATCATCCGAGGATTTGACGTAACAGATAGTGGCATCACGTGATAACGCGGCGTCCCGACAAGTGAAATTGTATCGTGGGCGTTGCATCAAACAAGCCGTGTCGACTGAGCATCATCGCTCGAGGTTCGAGACCGAAGATCAGCACCAAGTCCAAATGAGCACCGATTCGAAATGCAGGATTCTGGTGACCGGTTTCGGGCCGTTCGACAAGCACGTGGTGAATGCCAGTTGGGAAGCAGTGAAGGAGTTGCAAAAGCTGTGGGCGGCATCCAAGGAATTTCCTGGCGTTGAGTTAATCACGGAAGAGATTCCGGTTTCATATGACTACGTGTCCACCTGCATTCCTCAGCTTTGGAAGAAGTACAACCCTACAGTGAGTAGCATTGGGTGACTCTAGTGTTTCAGTACAACAATCACCTAATAAGGTTGCGTTGAACTAATCGCTTCATTCTTTCAGATTGTTCTACATGTGGGTGTGTCGCACATTGCCACTTCTTTGACGATAGAGTGCCACGCTCACAGCAGTGGCTACGACAGATTTGACGTAGACGACAAATGCCCAGACGAGAACGACATTGAGTGCAATGTCTTGGAAACTAGCATAGATGTTAAGGAACTCTGCGATATCGTGAATAAAAATTCTGAAAAAAGTGGATGTGATGCCTGTATATCGCACAACGCTGGTAGATACCTGTGCGAGTACATATATTATCAGTCTCTCACCATTGAGCCAACGAGAGTCCTGTTCGTACACGTTCCTGATTTTGACAAGTATTCCAGCGCACAAACTGCTAAGGGCTTGTACGACGTTCTGAGTTGCTTAGTAAGAAATTTGAAATGCAGTCAATAGTCAATTCGATTACCGATAAAAAGAGAAGTAAAATTTTATACAAATCTAAAATCTAAAATGAGAAATAAATTTTATAAAAATCTAAATATTTGAAGCTCGTCTACTTCTTTACAATTACTATGTTCAAATAGAAAAATTGAAAGATGTGAGATCGAAATATGTAAGAAACTGTAACTTACTATGAACTATGGTATAAGATTATAAAACAAATACAAATGTTTTGCTGAATAAACATCCGACGCTTGATATAGATACAGTAATATTCCTATCGTTGCATGTTATAATTCACGATCCAGATTGGAATTTCGTCCGTGTGGGTGGGATGTTGTATCTAAGTTCAAGGTGTTCCGTTTTTCTGATCATCGAAGCGACGTGTCCCATTTGAATCGTGCAGTCTGGATTTAGATTTGGCGGCAGTAACGTGCACTCCCGCTCCAGAATGCGTGCTAATCCCTCCAATAATTCGATAAATCCTATCGACACTGCTGCACGACGTAGTCTGTTCACCTCCTGTCGCAATGATAGAAGATCCAGATCAAAATCATCGTCCCTCATACGTGAATCGTGCCGAAAAAGTATCATTTTCTTCCGTAGGACCAACTTACCTTATAAAAGTTCTGCGTCTTCTCGGGCAATTTTCTCGCGTGTCTTAATATCTTTTGGATATCCGACTGCAGGCCAACCTGGCGAATCCATGAAGGAGCGTTTTGCGTGTAGCTCCTCTTCTCGGCTGGCCTAATTGGGAAATTGATCGGGGAATCCTTGCTCACGTCCGACGGACCCAAATTGCTGAAATTGCCTAACCATGGCACAACGTCGGATCCCGGTTCTAGCACTGTTAACATCAAGTTAGACTTCTTCTTGGTGTCTGCCCACGAATATATGAAACCGTACCAATCGTTGTTCAACAAACAAAGGGCTGCCATATTTTCTATCTGTAATATACATATATATATATATATATATATAAATTTTTTCAAGTGTTTTATTGAATTAGAAAAATTGGTGGATCTCCGAACGTTACTTTTAATGCTCCATGCAGCAACACGCAAAAAGACGGCATTTTCCCCTCATCTCCGTTCTCATCGGTATCAGAGTCCTCTTCCAACGATATGCCCTGCACACTCGAGGTTTTCTCTGTTGCCAGTGGTAACACCAAGTGTCTAGAGATGGAACTTGGGCTACCGACATCCCCCACAGATATAAATCCGCATATTTCTATAGTTTTCGATATCACCAAACCTGGAATTAACTCGAAATCTGTTTTCTTTGTGTAAGCCTGCAAAACAATATGCAATCTTTGTCCAACTGTACAGTAATCTACGAAATATTCTTGCGACGTTTATTATTACCATGGGTGCTGGAGATAATAGGATACGGGAGCCTAAGTGACCACACTTTAGATACCCTTGGAAGGAGACATAATTCGTTTCGGCCAACTTTTGGAAGCAAGCTGCGACGGAATACTTGTTAAGTGGTGATTCTGGAACTAGTACGACACTATCGCCACCCGCTAGATCAGCCAAACGTTGATAGAGAGGTAAACCAATCTGCAAACTTGCATCTGTGATGACAGAAGTGAGGAAACGTTAAGGAAATATATTTGCAATGTGCAATAAAAATTAAACATGACAATTATGTTCTAACTCACCTTGCTGGGATGCAAGACAAACTATACTTAATTTTCCAGGATAGGGAAAGGGCAATGGAAACGGGTTTACATCTTGCGTGATGTTCAGTGAACTTAACGAATCGCCCAAAGACATTCGTCCTGTGCCAGGGTTGCCATCAGTAATCAGTATTACTTGGCAGGCTGTAGCGTTACCCCACTCTGCCATAATTACATTATTTACACCATGCAGTGCTCCTTCGACGCACGTCTTGTCCCATTCCTCGATAGTTTGTAACTTTGCACGTATGCTGTCATAATCGCGAGTGAATGGACAAACTACTTCGTACAATGATGAAAAAACAATCTGGAATTTAAAACATTCGTGAAATCTCTACGTACTAACGTATATTAATAAATTCGTTATTTAATATATTATTAGCACGTTCTCACCAACGACACAAATTCCAGCTTTGAATTAACTTGCAGGTAATGCAACAAAGCATTTATACCATGTACTGCCAAGTGATGGCGTGTCAATGGCTCATTTTGTACATTATCATTTGGTCCACTTGGTAATACTGGACGTCTCATTGACAAGGAGACATCTAATGCTATGACCGTAGGCATTTTTGCGTCAAAGCAAGATTTTCATAAAGATTAATTAAGAAATACACATAAGTTTCATGACATATTCATTACACAAACATAGTTCATAGTCTTTGAATTTTCATTTTTACACTTTCCTTGGTATATACTGCAAATATTAATTTCTTTATAAACAATAATTTGTGTCGCGTATTAATAAATAATTTACAATACTTGTACGCTGACACCTTTTAATTAATAGCGCTGTTCATAACCTGCTAACCATTCTAACCTGTTTGACAACAAGCTAGAGATGCTTTAAGTAGGGCTGCGGTTCACTTGTCGCTACAAATGCTTCAAAATACTTTATAAAAGTATAACTAATTCACTAGAAAATCTATAATCTCATTGGTCAATACCTAGTGGATCTGATCACTTCTATGATTTTTAGAACTAGATACGATGTGAACATTGACGTTTAGAGGACCATAGATGTCAGTAACATCGCAGGCATAGCGAGTTCAGCGGTCGAGTGAGCGCCTTTCTTGTCTAGTATCGCATTCGTGACCAAGTCGTGACGATTTGCGATGCGGTGCCGTCTCTTTCGCAGGCACAGAGACGGGGATCGAGTAGAGAGTAGCACGGCGAGACTCTAGTGCCAAGAAGAACGAGAGGAGGTGTAGTCATTGCCATCTGAGACCTGTTCGTTCGTAATGCAGCAATGACCGGTACGTGCGTGTTTTGTGAAATAATGTAAAGTCCAAAGTGGCAGTGGGGCCGGATCTCATTAAGAGTGAGCAAGAGAGGGGAGAGCAAGAGAGAGAGAGAAAGAAAAAGGAGACGATCGTCGACGGTCGATCTAAAGGAAAGGCGAAAGGAGACTTCGCGAGCGGCGAAGTGCTGTGATTTCTGAATCTCGAAACGGTGAGATGCCTGCTGGCATAAACGCGCGATTAACCCCGAGTCCAGGCTCTCCGGTCACGTTTTCTGCACTCTTTTGTAATACCGTTTGAGTTCATTTAAAGCCCGAAATATCAAGTTTCTTAAGTGCCGAAAGTGTAGGAAAGTGCAGCTAAGTGCAGTTAAAGAAGACAGCCTGTCTTGTCCCTTGTACGGGAACTGTTGAAAGTGTTACGCATGTTTATTTTTTTGTTTTTATAAAAGTGCACTTAGATGTACACTTTCTTATGCGTCTTCCCGGTACTCTTCACTCCGATAACGTAATTCTCGTAAATGAAGGGAAGATTCATTGATGAATGATTTTTGTTGTTCCCGATGTCAGCGAAAAGAGCATTCGAGTACGCGTCCGCGAGCGTACAGGAAATCGTGTAATAACGAGCGCTCGCGATGCAAATGATTCAAGGCAAAGTGACGCGCTGAAAAGGAAACCGGAACGAGCATGATCGTGTCTTGATAGGATAGGACAAGCGTAGCGGCTGATCGCGTCTCATGTCCGAGGGAAGAGAAGTTGCCTCGTGTCTCTCTGCGACAGCGTAGAATGGGTGAGAAAATTGTCGAGTTATCACTTTATTACGCGGAGTTTCAACTCCGATTTAGAGCGGTTTCCGCGTCGGCACGATCGTCGCTAAATTCAGGCTCGTCAAGTCTCCCTTTCCTTTATCTATATATGCTTCAAATGTAAACCAGTGGACTTAATTACAGTTCTTTATTTATTTAGTTTGTAAATTTAATTAATAATTACAGTGCCAACTGCTGCATAATTTTAGTGAGAGATTCTTTGAGAAATTTAGAATCCATTTGTCTCGCTTGAATGATCAAGCGAGCTCATTATTCATCTCAGAATCCTTCAATTTTTAATGCAATTTTTAAATAGATGGTTTATTAAGATATTATTAAACTTCATTTCATGGAATTATTTAAATAATATTTTATTACCTCTAGTTATCCTTCAAGTTTAAAAGTCTATATTATATTAATAACTTATTAAAAAATTATTACTACTCCAGAGCTTATACTAGTTTCGAAAAAGCTTTTTCGAATTGATCGAAAAGTCTGTCACTAAAAAGACTATGTTCTGCATCGAAGGACAACTCGAAGAAATTCCGATGGGAAAGTTCCTGATTTTAAGCTGTATCGGACGCGCATGGATAATCTCCGAAATCGGAGAACCGAGCAAGCATTCTAAGCAAACGTTCAAAAATCAATGCTGATCGGAACAAGCAGACTGCAATCGTCTCGTGTGTCGCGATCGGAATAAAAACTGCCATCATTTTATCACACGGCGTCTTCAAGAATACTCGCGGCATGCAAAAAGAACTTGTGGAAATGGAAATTGAGCATCAGTAATCGCTTAATAACGAAATTATTGAGAATTTTCGGCGTTATCGAGAATTCTCGATCGGAATAACTTGATGATTGGTCTCGTCATGTGCACGTTCAGTGCGACTAGCGATGGCGTCTCGACGGCGCGTGGCCACGCACAGCGTGCATTATAAATAACAGCGTGCTATTTGGAGCCGCATCGTGCATACACGCGGGGCGTGTCTTCCGCGGAAACACGGCAATTGCGTCGCCTGAATTCGCGCGCGTTCGCTCTTCGCTCGTCGACGTCGGACGTGGGAAGAGTTAGAATTGCTAACGGGGTTACAGACCGTCCGAACTTTCCCCGTACTTTCTTCCGTCCTCTCGTCTCCACTTGCCAGAATCTTGTAAAATAGTTTTTCTCAATTGTATGTAATATTTTTAAAACTTTTCAAATGAATCAGTAGCATCATGTTTGCAATCGTAAACATTACCGTTCTAGGAGCGATATTTTATTATTGTACGCTCAGTCGAGCGCTGATTCTCTTTTGATTCTTGAGGTGTCGATGCAGCGCAGCATGACAGCGAACGTCGACGAGATTCGCTCGTAATTCGCATGACGCGTCAAATTGTGTGCGGCGTTTGATGCACGTCCTCGGCCAACCAAACGCTAATTTGATCCAAGCAATTCTAATTGTCGCCCTCGAAAAATGCCGCTTTTTATTACACCGGTGTGAACCTGGCACCTGACTTTAACGAAATGAAAATTTTCGGGCATATTTCGTTTGTACCTCGTTTGTACCTGTTTGTACCATCGTTCATTTCGTTTATACCTCAACAGTTTAAAAGTTATAAGGGGTCAAAAAATAGCCAGCACCCGACTAAAAGATATCCGAATTTTAATAATACCATTCGAAAGAGCACCGTTTGTACCTTCAGGAACCATCGTTTAAATCGTTTGTACCTCAACGGAACCGGAAGTACAGGCTTTTCAAAAAATAGGTCCAAGAGGTATCTTCGTCAATTTTTGAGATATCGCAAAACGGCCAACGGCATTCGAAAGAGCTCGATTAGCACCTGTTTGTACCTCAAAGGAACCGGAAGTACAAACGTTTAAAAATTTGAAAAAAACGTTCAAGAGGTATTTTCGCCAATTTTCGAGATAATCGAAAACGGCCAACGGCGGTCGAAAGAGCTCGGATAGCGCCTGTTTGTTGTACCTGCGTTCAAATCGTTTATACCTCAAAGGAACCGGAAGTACGGCATTTTCAAAGTAAAACAAATAGTTATTCGTACCTCCGTTGTTTGTAGAGATATCCGAAAATGCCCACCGCCATTCGAAGGAGCATAGTTTCTACCCGTTTGTACCTCCTTTCAAATCCTTCGAATAGCGTTGGGCATTTTCGGATATCTCTACAAACAACGGAGGTACGAACAACTATTTCTTTTACTTTGAAAATGCTGTACTTCCGGTTCCTTTGAGGTACAAACGATTTGAACGGAGGTACAAACGGGTGCTAATCGAGCTCTTTCGAATGCCGTTGGCCGTTTTGCGATATCTCAAAAATTGACGAAGATACCTCTTGGACGTTTTTTTCAAATTTTTAAACGTTTGTACTTCCGGTTCCTTTGAGGTACAAACGATTTAAACAGTGGATTCTGAAGGTACAAATGATGCTCTTTCGAATGCCGTTATCCATTTTGCGATATCTCAAAAATTGATGAAGATACCTCTTGGACCTATTTTTTGAAAAGCCTGTACTTCCGGTTCCGTTGAGGTACAAACGATTTAAACGATGGTTCCTGAAGGTACAAACGGTGCTCTTTCGAATAGCATTATTAAAATTCGGATATCTTTTAGTCGGGTGCTGGCTATTTTTTGACCCCTTATAACTTTTAAACTGTTGAGGTACAAACGAAACGAACGATGGTACAAACAGGTATAAACGAGGTACAAACGAAATATGCCCGAAAATTTTCATTTCGTTAAAGTCAGGTGCCAGGTTCACACCGGTTTTTATTACGGGCATTCTTGGGCGAACATATACACATTCTATCACCACAGTGCAGATATATCTCTCTCTTTCTTCCTCTCTCTCTCTCTCTCTCTCTCTCTCTCTTTCTCTTCATCTTTCTATTTTTGTCTAATTTGCTCGCTCCAGATTCTTCATATGCGCAATATAGTTATGCACAAACGATCAGTAAACTTTTACAAAGATAATTTTATAGCAAACTGTGTTTCTACTATGTGCTAAACTTTGTTTAAAATTATGTCAGTACATATTTATCCAAATAAATGTTTTAATTAAATTTTTCTAGGCTGAAAAAATTCTAATTATGTTGTGCGATCTGTAACATGTGTTTCGATTCCATCAGAGCATTTTATTTTGTAGGAACACAGTTTTTCGTTTTTATTTTGCGAATATATTTAGTGATTATTTTAATATATTTAAAATTTAATGTAATTTTAGATACACAAGGAGGGATGTCCCGTAACAATGGTCCCGGTCTTTATGAGTTCCTCATGGAAGCCGAGTTACAACAATATTATCCCGGCATCCGAGGTATATTGTCCGTTTGCATCTGTTTTAATCTGTTGAGATTGTCTTTTTGAGATTTCCAAGATTTAAAAGAAAAATTCAGAAAAATGTTAGAGACAACGCATTATTGTTGAAAGCAGTTTTCAAATTAGACGATTCTGTATAATCGACCGTTCACTCAGATTTCTGTATCAATACTCAGTGCTTAAAGTTAATAAATAAAAAATAAAAATTAATAAATAAAATAAATAAAAATAAATAATAAGAGACCTTTATCAGGGGACTTGAAGGTGCAGACGACAGCGCAATTAAAATATGTAACGGAAGAAGATCTGAACGCGATAGGGATGAGCAAGCCAGAGATGCGCCGTTTGAAGAAATACTTCCAGAAGCATTTTCCCCAGAATTACCTTTCCAAGTTTAAGAAAATGCTGCTGCCGAAGCGCGAGGAGCAGACCCCCGGTGCACTGAGCATGCTGCCGGAGGAGCGGCAGGACCGGCCGTCGGTTCGCGTTCCTAATAAGCACATGATCCCGGCCGACGCGATTATCGTGAACAAGGAACTCGGCACCGGAGAGTTCGGGGTCGTGCAGCAGGGGGTGTGGACGAACGACGGCGAGCGGATACAAGTGGCGATCAAGTGTCTGTCGCGCGAGAGAATGCAGAACAATCCGATAGAATTTCTGAAGGAGGCCGCTATAATGCACGCGATCGATCACGAGCACATTGTGCGGCTGTACGGCGTTGTGCTCGACACGAACTCGCTGATGCTCGTGACGGAGTTGGCGCCGTTGCGCTCGTTACTGGAGTGCCTCAAGGAGCCGAGTCTGCGCGCGAGTTTCCCGGTTCTGTCATTGTGCGACTTCGCCGTACAGATTGCCGACGGGATGCAGTATCTGGAGGCGAAGAGGCTGATACACCGCGACCTCGCGGCCAGGAACATCCTCGTCTTCTCCAAGAACAAGGTCAAGATCTCGGATTTCGGATTGTCGCGCGCACTGGGAGTGGGCAAGGATTATTACCAGACGAATTTCAACGTCAACCTGAAGCTGCCGATCGCGTGGTGCGCGCCCGAATGCATATCCTACTTGAAATTTACGTCGGCGAGCGATGTTTGGGCGTACGGCGTGACGCTGTGGGAAATGTTCAGCTACGGATTTCAGCCGTGGGCGGCATTGACCGGCCATCAAATACTCGAAGCGATCGACGAGCCCAATTTCCAGCGGCTGGAGCAGCCCGAGTGCTGTCCGAAGGACTACTTTTCTCTCATGCAACAGTGCTGGCAGCACGAGCCTTCGAAGAGGCCAAAGTTCTCCGAGCTGATTAACCTGTTGCCCGACCTGAAGCCGGAACAGGTGCAAGCGGTCCAGGACGGTACCGAGCCGGGTCAACTCGTTTACAGGCAGAGCGATATAATCACAGTTCTAGATAAAGGTACCAACAATACCTTGTGGAAAGGCGTGCTGAACAACGGTAAAACGGGGTTTTTCAATCCGGCGCACACGATTGCGTATCTCGGCTCGAATCTGCCTAGCAACAAGCCCGGCGAATTCACGCGGGGGGATGGCAAGAACACTTTCTCCTCGCAGCGCAGAAAAATACGCACCGACATGATATCCTCGCCGCAGGGTGATCTCAAACATACCGGTCACGTGGGTCTGGACGGGGCGTACTTTGGCGATATCAGTTTCCTCGGCGGGAAATACCCGCACTTGCCTCGTCAGGTCGTGACGCCGTACAAACCGCAGGAGGACGCAACCGATAATTCTAGTCAGATTTCAAATCAGGACGCGAGGAACGCCGACGTGAACAGGGAATCAACGAGAGACTCGGGCAGGAACTTGCAGGAGAATCAAAACAAACACGGTACAGTTATTTATTGCTTTATCGTGATTAAATTCATTTAATTTTAATTTTTAGTTTTAATTTTTATATTTAATTTTTATATTTACTTTTTATATTTATTTTTATATTTTAATTTTCTTACGTTCTACGTTAAAAGCGACGTTTCTAAAGCCTTGAAATCTTACTGAATTATTTAGAGAGTTCGTGGTCCAATACGAGTTCAGAGACATGCCACGTGACTGCGGGAAGCAACGCGAACAAGCAACCAGTGACATCCAGTGCGGGCAATAACGTTGACACTCTCGGAGCGGATCACGAGTATCACGAGATCAGCGACGAAGAGAACCAAGACAGTCCACTGAGGTTTGACAAGACGTTGAATTTCGACTTCGGTCCGAGTCTTCTGGCGGAAATGGATCAGATGTTCAGATCACTAGGTAATGATGAGAAATATCAAATATTTCATTTTACAAGTAGATGCAAAAGCACATAATGTTTCTTTAATTCGTTATTACGTTGCTTTAATTAATTTGTTAGTTGTTCTTACGTCTTACGTTGTTCGCTCTCGCAGGCTCTTCCCCTCCTCCTCCGCTGCCTAGCCATCCCTTACCCACCGAGCACGAGTCGAGCAACGCGAGGAACGAGCTGAGGGAGATCCAAGCGAGGCAGTGTAACAAGAAGAAACAAGCCACCGTGAGTCCAATAAATGTACAGTAATCTTTTATTATTTACGGCTATGAGTTTATGTGTTATCCAGTGTTACCTTTCTTTTATTTATTTATTATTTTTCTGGCTATCTCTGTAGACGTTATTTTTATTTATATTCATACAACGTTCTGAGCTGTCGTTAAGTTGAAAGCTAAACATTAAAGTCACTCTAACTTAGAATCGATGATTCGCGATCAAGTGATCGCATATACTGGATGTGTATTTGACATAATGAATCTGTGCAGCTGTGTACTTGTAAGCAGATAACGTGAGAAAATTGGCGGGCAGAAAGTTAACGTACCGTTAATATGATGGAGACGGTAAACGTTTCTCTTGTATCCAGGTGAAGCCTATCTCAGCTGCCGATCAGAAAACTCTCTACTCGGCCATTGCTATGGCGCAGGAATTGACAGCACGTTCCATGACAGATCTTGAACATCCACCGGAGTCTCCCCGAACACCTGCCAGTCCTTCAAGACGCAGAAAATTCTCTTTTAAGTTGCCACATCAACACAGTCCCAAACCAGACAGACGACACTTTTCCGAAGAAGCTGCCAGTATACCTGACATACAGGTACAAAACACGATTTTTGTTTTATCGCACACAGGGATACATTAGAGATTCAAATATGAAATTTAAAAAATTTCTAACAAAGGAAGACATTGAGGAAAAAAATATTTTAAAATATAT
The DNA here is from genome assembly GCF_003672135.1 of Ooceraea biroi. Taxonomy (NCBI): domain Eukaryota; kingdom Metazoa; phylum Arthropoda; class Insecta; order Hymenoptera; family Formicidae; genus Ooceraea; species Ooceraea biroi. The sequence continues at coordinate 10,955,699 of NC_039509.1, forward strand.
TATTTACTTATTTGCCATTTACTTGCAACAATTCAGAAAATATTTTCTTATAATTTGTACGTTTGTCGGAAAGTCTGCAAAATTATATATTAATTCAAAATCTGGGGATAACATATGGGGACGTACAAATTTCTAAATTCTTACTAATTATTAATAAAATTTTCCATCAATTCTTCTTTATTATTCTTTATTATAAATAATTATTATGAGTTATTTTGCTTCTTTAAGCGATTCGGCACTAAAGACAGCTCTTTCTTTGTTCCTTCGATTAATATTTAATACTGGAACAGTGCGATAAGTTATGTGCACACGCCATTACACAACTAACATATCTAACTATACAATATCGAACAGAAACTTGTTTTAATGCTCGAATTGTTTACAAATATACGTAACAAAACACGGCTATTTTATTTTCCAATTTCGACAAAATAGAATTACAATAGGAACATGTGATGTACATGTAACATATATTTATATACTTTAACATTATCTAAAATAATTTTGAAGCTGTTATGGAACACAGTTAATTCCTGCTGTCACGTAAAGTAAAGAGTAGGTATATATATTACAACTGCAACTAATAATTAATTTTTCAAGCAATCTTTCAAGATCGATCGTACTTTAAGTTCTTTAATCTAGTGCTTATTCATTTATAACACGACTAATATCGATTTTCCTCTGATCCTTCCCCTTTTTCTCGTTACTTTTCATTTATTTCCGTATTTTTTGGTTATCTATAACATAATTAATATAATTTTATTATTTATATATAATAACTTTTTAATTTAATTGCATCGCAAATCTCAAATTTTATTTAATTTGGCGACAAATGCGAACTCTCTACGAAACTCTCTGCTAATTGTAAAACGTCACACGTATACGATATGCGTCTTGCTTTATATGATGCACCTGCACTATGCATGCGCTTGACCGAATTATATTCGGTCCGAATTAATTATATTGTACCTGATTTCCTTGTATTTTCCTCGCACGCCTCGTTGCCTTCGAATTCCTACGCGCTACATAAAGTGGCTGTGCTCAAGTTTGCAATCGCTCTCATCGACGGTGTCCAGCATAGAATCCCTTGGTGCACCGTCGACTTTGAAACTCCCCCTGTGGGACAAGGCGTCGGCGGAATTCTGTTTCGCGAAGTCGCGAGAATTATTGACGAAGCCGAGTACTTGGGCCTCGTACATGGACATCGATTTAGACGCTTATATACTGGACAACGCGGCGACGAAGCAGAATCTCGTCAAGTCCACGGAATTTCTCGAGAATGGAAATAAGAAAGGTAATTTGAACAGTGAGAGCGTGGCCGACGTGGCGAACGCCAAATTGAATATTCGGCATCAAAACGGCAAAATCTTCAATAAGGAGAAAGCGAACTACGATCTTCCACGCGAAATGAAGAGGGTGTCTACCAGTTACGTTGAACGCTATTTCGAGCAGCCCAAGTATTGCGATGATGAAGGTATCATAGGGTGCGCAAGCGATAAGATGTATTTCGGAGAAGAGAGACGGGATAAATTCGATAAGATTAATAATCTGGAGCAGCCTAATAAGTCAACGTACTACGTCAATGTTCAGGAACAGGGTGCATCTGTCGGTGGCAGGTCCAATCAAGCGTCACAAAATAAATTCAGCAATGGCGAGCCGCAATTAAAGGACAATATCGCGCATTTCGAAGCACGGTCCGATGAGAACTTTGATACATCGAAGGAGAAAGCAACGAATTTGGAGTCGCCCCGTAATAAGCCAAATAAGTTGGACATCGCAGCGAGAGACAAAGCGGCGAACCTAGACCTCGGCACGCGACCAAAGATTCCCCTTGCCTTCGCCGAGTCCGCAAAGATGAACATAATGGAATTCTCCAAGAAGATTGATCTATCGAAGCCGAGACCTGCGAAAGTATCCTTTGTGCCTAGAAATCCGAATCAAGATGCGAAGAGCGTCATTTACAGTTCGTCGGACAGTATCAAGACGAATGTAAAAGCGGGAAGATCGGACAGTCCGCGAGGCAATATAGAGGCAATGAGAATAAACATACAAAGTTTCCGTAAGATCGAACAAAACCAGAACGGCCACGATGGTTTCCCGTTCGTGATATCCAACAATCCCCTGTTCATTGCCGAGCCAGAGAAGAAGGAGTCGCCTATCTACAGCAGCTCCGAAAGCTTGCGAGTGAACTTTCAGCGCCTTAGACGGAAATCCGATGCGGAGGCCAGCCAAGTAGAATTAAACAGCAAGCTTCTGGCAGAGAAGTATCAACGCGAGGTCTCCGGCTTGGAGACCGTCAAGAGCTATTTGGACTCCAAGAAGGGTCAGGGATTGAATCTGGGCTTGGGTAAACTGACGCAGAACATGATACAGCTGGGCAAGAACATCGCACAGAACTCAAGGAACTTGGAAACAGCCTCGCCCAAGCCATTAGTCTCTAGTATGAGGAATCTGGACTTGTCCGTGCCTGCCCAAGCGTCATTGCGCAGCTTAAATATACCGATGCAGAAGCCCAAGCATCTAGACCTAAACATACCGTTACAGAGCCAGTCACCGATCAGCGCGAAACTGAGTTTGATGCAGAAAGCGAACCCACCGATAAGTCCTACAATACATCAGCACATCCTGGAACCACCGAAGCTGTATCAAAACGATACCATGAAAAAGGAGCTGCCAAAGTTGGACGTACTTGCGGATAAACTTCCTAGTGCCACTAACGTCTACCGACACAGGACGTCTTCCTTGTCAGAGAACAGGAAACCGCCGATCAAGAACATACGCAGATCTTTTCATACCAGAAACGACTCCAGCGAGGATTCCGATTCGGTTTCGCATTCGGAGACGGACATCCGAAGCCGCTTACGTTACAAGCGCAGGCACAAGAGGCTGCCGCATAATCTGCGGTTGAATTTCAAGAACAAAGCGCCATTCCTGCATCCGGATTCCGCCAAGGGATTCTCTACGATTGAGCTCTTCGGAAAATCGCCGCCGCCGTCGACGAGCTTCCTGAACTCGCTCTCGCCACCGTTTTCCTCCAAGAACAATTTGCTTTCGTGGCCGGAAAGCGCACCGAGCTCCAGCTTGACATTCACCAGCAATTCGGATCTTGACTCGGACACCAGCTCCGAGTATCCGGAGTTCACGAACGATGTGTTGACTTTCCCTCCTTCTCCTGCTCCTTAGAGTTTAAAAACGAAAGCATTGTGTCTTTAGTCTTGATCGCTCTGGATATGGCTTTTCATAAAGACTTACCGATTTTGTGTAGAGTGGTTTGAAGAGATCGTTGTGTAACAAATGCATGCAATTGTAATAATCCATCATAGATTCACAGGCCGACGATTGAAAAATTATGAGGGACTGATTTTATTTTAAAAAAAATGTAAAGTATTTGAGAAATTGCAAAATCAGCATATCTTGATTTTGAGACGGCAATCTCTTAACATTTATTATATGTTATACATGTTTATTCCCCAAGTATTCTATTTCGGAGCTCAAATTTTTACGATAATGATAAAGCGTACATTAATGGTAGCATAAAATTCCATTTTTCCCGAAATTGAGTGTGAACGATCCATACCTGAAATTAACCTTGGCAAAGGATGTCTAATTTTTGAGTATAATGAGTTAAACGGATGATACATCACGTATGGTATATATAGCAAAATAATACACAATTTGAGAAAAAGGTATTGTACAAAGCAGCAGTTTATATACGCTTAGCATGCTTGCCTGTTGTATCAATCACCAAACTGGATGATATTAACACGTAATAATAATAATGGAACACTCTTTGGACATATTTACACATTTTTAATAATTATACACGTATTTGAGGAACTGATATATAAAACTCTACGATATACAAGTCGATTTATTGCTAGTAATAACAGTTTTTTACATAATCGAAGTTTTTATAATGTAACGTGTAACATTTGCACCTAACGTATTTCTAGGTAGTTGCAATAAATACTTTGGAATAAAAAGTTCTCAAGCTGAAATATGCATATCAGTAATGGGTATGCTAATCGTTCAATAAAAGGTTTGAGAACAATGAAACAAATCGTGTTTATCAGTGAGCAGAAAAAGTATGTCAGAAAAAGAAAACACGTCAGAGGCAATGATTTATTGCACTATAATACTGTAACGGGTGTCAGACATTGTTGGTTTATTAGCAGTTGGACCCTGCCCATGGTAGTTGTTGATTTGAGATACACTATCAAGATATATATATATATACATATATGTGTGTGTGTGTATATATATATGTATATAAGAAGGGGGACTCGCGTTTAGGACTTTACATTCATAGTTTCCGTCATTTTTTATTTCTGTTTAATTTGGTTTCTTCTTCCCCCGTGTCTATCCCATCCCACGAATTGTTCAGGCCACCCTGTCGGAAGAAGCCAAGGAGGTGTACAACAGTCTGGTGGAGACGCCGCCAGTGGAGAGCGCCGGTGACACAAATCCGTTGCGCATGCTGCGTTCCGGGCTGCCGATAGTGAGGCCCAGAATTCGTGGGAACAAGCACGCGACCCTCAGCCACTCGATGTCGTCGCAGTCGGAGGACAGCGAGCACAATTTTCACTTGGAGATGCATCACAGTGGCGCGAAGACCCTGCCCAAGGTCCGGGCTCCCCCTCCGCCCCACGCGACTTTATCCTTGTCGCAGTCGCGCATTCTTGAGAGGCATCACTCCGCCCTGGAAATCGAGAACAATCAGAATCAGAGCAACGTCGACGAGAATCCGATACCTTTACCGCCGAGGGATCGTTCCAAGACGCTGCAGTCCAAGTCTAGTCTGCCGCGACATCAGAGGAAACATCCGTTGATCATACCCGGGGGCGGTGTTACCAGAACGTTGGCCAAAATGGCAGTAACCACGCCGCCTGTAGAGGATCAAGTAGACGGGCATTTTATGTTGCAAACCGCTAATTCATCGGTTCCCGGGACCTCGTTGCAGGACAGCTATCCTCCAGAAGCCTCTGCTAACAGGTAACCATCACTGATTACCGTTCAGATTGAACCAGATATTCTTATGGCACTTAGTATTTATCTATATCTTTATTAAAAAAAAATAAATCTATCATAAATACTCAAATTTCAGTCCAGAAGAGTTTGAGCAACGCATAGACTCCGAGTTAGCCGCATTGGATTCCTTGTCTATCGACGAGAACCGATTTCGACGTTGCAGCGTGATCTCGGAGGACTTGCTGGAGTTCTCGGACAACCTGATCGACTGCGGCGACGCGGCGGACTTGCGTCAGAACGTCTCGGAGACGAGCAACGACGGGCAATCGAGCAATTCGTCGACTGTGACGGATAATTTGCGCAGGAAGGTCAGCGTTGAATCGAAGAATTCCGTGAGGAGTAGCGCGTCTAAACTACAAGAGAGCACGGAAGCTGATTTAAATCGCAATCCGACGCCAACTAATTCCAATAAATCGGAAGAATGGGGCAAGACGGACTCGTTGACTAACGCGATTAAAGGTCAGGTTGCGTCTGCGAGAATTCCGGTGACGCGTCAGCAGACTTCGTTGAGCTACACGTCGCAGGCTGATCACGCAGAAGGAATCTCCTGTAAGCCCGAAACTGCAAAATGCGAGGAACCGTTGGTACACATTAGCTCGAGTGATGATCTTCATTCGACTACTCTCTCGAAAGCCTATCTGTTATCCAACGAAAAGACATCGAACCGCACCAGTGATTTGTCACGCCAGTCGGATCACGTCTCTTGCGAGGACCTCCTGGAGTTCGCTTGCGATGGGCCGAACACGCGACGAACACGCGGACCTCGTAATGGCGAACAGTCCGACGAGGTACGAATCATGCTGAAGGTCCTGCACGAGCAATCGACCCCGGAATCCTGCATCGCCGCGTTGAATGTCACCGAGTGGGACGTCCTGGCGGCTATCAAGCTGGAGCGACTTCAGGGATTGCTGAAGAAGGAGAACAGTTTCGTCGGCCTCGAGGACTGCAAAGTGATGCTGCATCAGTGCGGTGGTGATGTCGTTAAAGCGGCCGCGCTGTTGCAAAGCACGGAGGACACCGCCGCGGTTTAGTGTGATACGACGCTGCGCTCGGCCTCGGTCCTCTTTCGAAAGTGATAGATTAATCCAACTTCCGTCTTCAGTAAAATGTGAGGAATTAGGATCTCTTGATTCAGGTACGATTAACAGAATTTTATAACAGAGTTTCTCAATCAAGTATCTAGGAAAGGATGATCATCGTCTCGAAATTAATTTGTTGGAGTTGCGTCTGGAGAAAGGGATTGTTTTTAAATTACGATATTCGGCGGGAGAACGTAATCTTTATTTCGGAGAGCGAAAAAAACTAAACGTGTTAACATCAAGTCTCTTTTGGAGTCATATACGTGTATAATCTTTATGCTTCCTCAACGGTAACTAAGATTCTCGGTAAATGTGTTTATAGGATTTTTCGTATGTGTAAAAACGTGTAGATGAATCGAAGGGATATTTATTTATTGTTTTAGCGTTATTAGAGCGAAGATAGTGCATGATATATGCTTTATATATGTAGTTGAATTACAAGATTGAATACCCTCCCAATGACTTTATTTATATATTTTTAAAAAGTCAGCAAGATGATCTAGCTCCCTACTTAATCTGACGAATAAAAAAGCAATTTGCCGATTATATATTTTATACGTGAATACAATGTGATAATTCGCACAATAAGAATCTAAAGTCTGTAATTAAACGACGAAGAGATATGCAACCGATAGGTTTCGTGGTTTTCGTTACGCGAACATTCACAAAAGTAAAAGGAGCTAAGTAAATATAAGAAATATTTTGGCTATGACCACAAATTCTTACAGATCTGAATAATAACGAAGCCTACATAATGTATGATCTATAATTTATGCTATGATATAGACTTATTATAGATTTACTTTGCGTTTGTCTACACTATTTCGAGAAACGCACACCGTTTTACATTTCGAAAGTAATGTGCAATTAAGTATCGTATACAAGACAATCATTTTATATTTGTACGTTTGAAATTACTGCTTAATAGCGTGAGAAGCCAATAAAGCAACACAGCGAAATAGTGAAATTAGCAAAATGTAGATTACTGGGCTTGCCGCACGCGTTACTTTTCATTTTGTGTAATTTCAGTGAGGGATAACATTGAAATCCAAAGATTGCTTCGTGATTATTTGTTCGCGATTTCATATTTTAATTTTTGTGAACAATTATTTTTACAAAGTGTAATAATCAAATTATACACTTCCTTATTTCACCTATTACGACGCTATATGGATTCAGAATGATAAAGTTTTAGTTAGCCATTCGGAAATTTTAAAAAAGAATATTTTCTTAACGTATCATACAATTTATATTGGACTGACCGCAAAAGTCCATGTTGACTGTTTTTTAGCAAAATTCAAGTGCAACATTTTGTATTCTTGACATGATGTCTTGCGTTACCAGAAGATCCTTTTGGACTGTTTTAGCGAGATTCATACGCAAAGCTTTGTATTAATTCTTAATGCATTTAAAGTTTCCTAAAACATCGGCACAAACTTTTCGGTCAATCCAATATTATAAAAAAAGAGGGGAATTTTTACTCAGTAAAACTTGGACAGGCCTAAGTTATATTTTTATTGGTCCCTCTATTTAAAAAAATTGCACGAATAATGTTTCTTCCCAAGAAAGCAAGCTGCTTTAAAAGAGTTCCACCGAGATATTTTTATCAAAAATATCTGTACTTTGTTTTAGTTGAATCTTTTATTCTCTTATTTTCTTATTTTAAAAGTCCGCAATAAGCATTTTAAAAATATTAGTCATACGTATATCTTAAGCTTTACGCTAAATTTGACCAAATCAATTTATATGGAAAGGAGCTGCTCACACTGTATTTTATTACATTTTCATATCTTAAGAAACAAAATGAAAGTTTCAAACGTGTGAAATGTTGTAACTCGTGTAAAAAGGAATAGGAGAGAAAGAAAGAGCGAGATAGATATTCTTCGTATTTTAAGGTGAATAAATTTGAGTAAGAACCAAATATTTCGCAAATTTTATGTGTTCAGTAAGATTACTTTTACCATGTATGTAAAACATATGTATCGCTTATCACACAGGTGATCTGTATTTTGCTCGCACGCCTAAGACTAAATCTAACTGTTTGTATCTTGATTTAATTGATTCAAGATACCGACTTGATGCATATTAATATAAATATTATACATTTTAATATAAATTTCAGACGAGAGGATCAGATAGATTCGGTCTTAAAAGCGTAATAGCGAGCTTCCGGGATGTTCTTTAAGTTGTGACATGTAAAGTGAGCTGCATAACTATACGACTGAAGAAGAAAAAGTAGCTTTAAATGGATTAATCAGATTGATTCTGGGGATTATAATCAATGGGATTATTTCCCAAATATTTCTCAATTTCTCAATAAGATAATTTCTCAAAAAGAAAACTAATCTTAATAAAATAATAAATCATCATAATCCGCATGACTGATGATTGCCGATAAAAGCAGAGTGCAAGTAGTGATCTTAAATCGACTCGTGGTCTGATACAGTTCCTGTGTTTCTATGAGTTACATTATTAATATTATGATAATCTACTCTCGGTAATAACGTTCTCGGTTAAGAAGCGGCAATGTAACCGCAACAAAAGCTGCGACGAAAGGTGAAATTCAATTCCACACAACTGTAACGTGTTTCACGACTAAACACGTCGTATATATCGTTTGTACATAATACCTTGAATTTCGTTCGATATGTATATTTAAAAATGATCAGTGTAATTAAAATTAAGCGCGTACACGTAATATGTAAACATATATATTTTAACATATATGTATGTTGAATTAAGTTACACCGTAATATCTCCTTTTTACGCTGGAAACAGGAGCATAGAGTATGACATTTCAAGACCTACAAGCTTAGCGCGCAATTATAATGATGGCCTTCGCTTATGATATTATTTTCTTTTTTAGTGACTCTTAACCCTTTCGTTACTAAAGGTAACTACTACAGCCACCCATGACAATTTTGCATTATTCCAGGCATTAGTCTAAGCGATACTGTTTCGTCTTCGTCTTGACAGCTGCGCCAATAACAATATGAAAATCGGTAGCAGTCACATTGTTCGTGGCAAAGCGTGAACTCGCGGCTCAATTCTGCCGTAACGAAAGGGTTAATTCGATGAAGAGAGAGGGAGAGAGAGAGAGACAGGAAGCGATGCGTGACGTATGTCATCGTGTATCATTTTTTTCCACCTAAAATAGTACGTTTTCCGAGTGCACCTTGTGGTACTTTGCGAATGAAAGTTCAGTTCGCACTTCGGACACGGTAGAATCGATTTCCGGGAGAGCGTGCGAGAGAATCATTTTAGTTTTGATATTGTCTTTGTGTCGACGGCCATTAATTGAACGATGCAATCGATGCAGGTTTACTCGCTGCCACAGCGTACGTGAGAAAACGTGTTAACGTGTTAACGTGAGAGCCAGGAAAGCAAAGAAACGGGAGGGGAAGGGGATAAAAGCGAGATCGCGCGCGTTTGACGAGCGTGTCTCGCCCGCGTCGTTCAAATAGGAGCCGACGAAGCCAAATAGCAGCCGACGAAGCCCGCCTAAGTAACACGACGTTACCGTTAACCTCGTAAGATAAGCGACCGTAATGCGTACGCGCATCCTCCGGATGCGTCGCCAGCCAATGTACTTACACACGCGCCCAACGATTGGCGACATTTTCTCAGATTATTATTATTATTATTATTCACGCGAAATCTCAAAAGCTGCATTTGCCGACAATATCAATCTTCAGATCTTCAGATCTAATCTTCATATGGATTACTTTTGAAGTAATAATAAAAATGTAATAGTTTGATGATGATAATAATAATAATAACAACAATAACAATAATAAAATAATAATAATTAAGCTTAAGTCGATGCCATATAATTCTCTCGCGGAGAGAAACGAAATATGCATCCCGAGTATGTTTACGGCATGCGCGGCCAGTAATTTTACATGTACGTTGAATTTCGATCGATCGAGATCCAACGAATCGAGGTTTCTGCACGTTTGGTTATGTCACACGAAAAATGTCGGAAAGCATTGTCAAAGTAATTAACAATTAAACGCGAACGACAGTGCAAGTGAAAGAAGGAGAGTGTGTCGTGTTATGTAAAGGTTTCAGTGTGCGAGAGTGTTGGCATGAGATTGCAATTTGCCGTGCATCTCAGATTTGAATTTAAAGAGGATCTTGCGTCACGAGATACCCGGTATCTCGGTTTCGTTCCGAACGCTTCGATTCGTCGATTTAAAAGTGCTACCAACTGCTTGACGACATGGTAATTTTGCAGAGAAATTACGAGCCTGATGGGAGCCTGATGCGCCTAAAATATGCCTAATGTCGGTCGAAATTCAGCGTACGTAGTCAGAAAACGGTTGGTCGCCGAGCGTCTCTTCAGGAAGCGAACGCGTCTGATTTTTGCCGCTCGACAAGAGATACATAAGTGTATAACCTGTAATCATTTTGATACGCGATCTTCTTTATAAGGCGAACACGTTTGTACGTATCTATATATTATTACGCGCGGAACCACAAAGGATGTTTTTATATCTGCTGTATTTGCGATAATATATATACAACACCCATTGATAAATAACTGGTCGAGCTTGCTGAATCCCTTCTCTCGTTGCAATGAAAAATGAACAATTTATTCTTTTTTTTTCGCATTATTTTATTGTTTATTTTATTCATTTTATTATTATTTTATTCACCATAGTCGTCTATATTCATACTATGTTACGTTACATTTGTTGCTTACTTCACTCGCAGTGCCTGAAAAACGTTGATTTCACGCGCGTTGATTCGTCCAATCGTAGTGCCCGAAATCGTGTCGCGTGACCAGTACGGCAGTTCAAGTTCGAAGCGTCGCTCGCCCCGTGCGTTTGCAGTTTCTTCGCAGTTCTCCGTGGGAAATTTGTAAAATAGCAGTTGACGGTAAGTCCATTGTTACGCACTATCATTATGCATCATAGGCACAATCATCTTTTCGAGAACTTGAACTTGATCTCTCCTCCACATCGCAAGACTGGAGTAACTGCGTCGTCGCAATAGGAAAAGATAAGGATACGCAGGGATTAGGAAGACGTGATGTTCAGTAATTAATTACAAACGCGCTTTTCAGTCAAGTGGCTCGACGAGCGAACGCGGTTAACGTTCAACGATTCTTCGAGTCCAAGTGGTCGGATAATCGCGTCTTAAATTAGACGAGAGATTACTACAAAACAGGCGCAAAAAGCGTTTCAAGGATGTTCTCGAAGGATCGTTCTCGATTGCGAGTGATATGCGAGCGTTCGCTGCGCAACGTAGTGAGGCACGTGCCTTCTCACGATTTCCACACACCTGGTGCACATCCGAGCGAGCCGGCTGAACGGAACGTACACACACAGTCGGCATTATACAATATTATTAATGCGTGCGCGGATTTTTTTCTCCAAGTATGGCGAGGTATCGCTTGCCTAGTCTGTTCGCCGGTCGATCGCTCGCGGCGAGATAGTCGGTGTTATGGTAGCAGTTATGGTCGGGCCGCCGAGAAGGAGAAAACGCGTTGCCGGGCGGTCCGCGAGAGCGTGTGAATGAGAAGTTCGAGACTCGTTTTCGCCTGACGGATTACCCTGTCCGGATCGAGCATTAGGCCGAATTAAAACGGAATTATACCGCATGAGCGGCATGCTCTCGTTCGTACGCACACGTGAGTCTGCCCGATTCGAAGCCGTAATTCCTTTGAGTGACTCCGACATCAGAGTATCGTGACAAGTATGTGTTAAAGTAATGATGGACGATTACGAGCCTTCAGTGTGTTGGGACAAGGTGTGAAGATGTAGATTGTATCGGATCGCAATGCAGTCAAACAGGCGATACTAGTTTTATGCTTGATAATTGAAACGCAGTTTTTCGATGCTCGATTGCTTTTGCAAAGATTGTCCTTCGAACTGTTTCGACAATGGATCAAGGGATTTTTATAGTTTAAAAACAGCATTTAAAAAAAATTCTCTTCAACGTAGCGAGTCTTTATATTATATTATAAAATTGTATTGTAATATGCAGATCTCGCGAAAAATTGTGCTGCTTCATGCCTTTCAATGTTACTCTGACACTACAAGCATCATTAATTTTCTCAGTATAATTTAATTAATTTTTTTAATTGACATTTAACTATCCCGGGAACATTGCGTTAGCAGGAAATCGAGTTGCCTTTTCGCGTTCTTACTGCGTCAACAGAAATTCTTCAGTGCGCAAAGCATAAACGTCGCGTTTTGTACAGCACGCGAGACAACGCGAGAGAATGTGCGGTGCGTAATGGTGCGCGTTGCAATAAGAATGTCGACACGATATTTCCAGTTGCATGGAACGTTTCGCTATGCAGGTCAGTCCTTATGCACGCGCGTTTTTAACAGTTCCCCGGACCGAGTGGCACTGGGCGGGGGTAAATTTCATTAACACGAGCAATGCAATTACCTTGAAATTATTCAATGTTGGAGAAAGGCTTATATTCCGATGCAATAGTCCGTTGATCCTTACGATGTCATGATAACGATGCAGTAGAAATCCTTTTATTGTGAAATAAAATACGCGGTTGCTTTGTTTGCTGTTGAATGACACATCTTTTATACGCGTGTAGATTTTTTAAATATCTCCTCGCACTGTATTTAATTGTTTTTTTCCAATCGTTGCGTTTTCTACGCAACTTCCGCAAGAAACAGCCTGATTTGTTTGATAAATACTTGTTGATCATTATTTGTCTAAAATCTGCCTGATCTATCTAAACATTTGTCGAAATTTCTTAAATTGAACATGAAAAATTTCTCTTAATTAATTAAATTCTTAATTAAATCGAAATATGAAAAAGCAATTTATAGTGAAACGCACTTCAATGATCTTAATTTACAAAAATGTTGTCAGTTGAGAAAGATTAACGTCTTTTGCAAAAGTTTCGCTGTTATTTCTACATCGTAGATGATATCTTCATTGTCGATGAATAAGCAGATAAACTGGCCAGTCACGAAAGCGAATTGTGTTTCGTTAGTATGAAAACGTGGCATGCCGGCAGATCGAAAATTGCAATTAAACTTCTATTGTCTGATTGTTGAAAAAAACGAAATAAACGTGGAAAAAAATAAACACGGGAAAAGCTGGAAACTTCCCATTCTGTCTAGTATTTTATTTTCTCGTTGTTCAGCAAAATATGATTCCACGTTCGTCGAAAGCGATGCCTTGCACTGCAAGGATAAATTTTATTTTCTAATTTATTTAGTTGTATTTTGCTATTTTGTATTTTCTTGTTTGAGACTATATCGCAGTGAATTAATTATTACTTATCCTATCCTGCCAAATTTGAGTAACGTTGAAATTTTTTCACGTGGCGTTCTTGATTTGGTATCGACGGGATTATGCATCTTTACTCGCGCTTCCGCCTCGCGCGATCCTCGTCGGATGCATTTTTTTTTATTTTCCGTCAAACGTCATGTTGCATGGCAACAAGTCGCCCCGCTGGTCCGGCTGGAGCATCCTAGCGGTCAGTGCAACATAACTGCACTTGCTTCTGCTGCGCCAGCTTGTGCAGGCTCGCAGCATTACAGTGCATCTCCGATTTCTTGTATACTGTTTCCTTAAATAATTTAACGCATTTTCAAAACGTTATCTTGCTTGTATTTGCTTTACATCGCTATCGAAAGATATTTTTTCCGATTATTTTTATTGAATCGCGAGATAAATAAAATAAACGAGGCAATAGCGTTAGCAATATTTGTGCGACTGTTTAGCAAGTGGTCAGTAATCTGTAATTAGTGCGGGTTTGAAGAAGTATATAAAAGAAAGAAAATGTTACACGCGTTCATAACATTTTTGAAAGAGATAAAAATATTCATTATTCTTGCGTGTATTTTAATATTTCTGTCTGATATATATTTATATAAATCTATATTACATATATTTTTATTCTCTTATATTTCTTTACTTGTATCTCATGATATTATTTGTACGTTTATTCAAGAACTGGTTCAATGTTGAAGTAGATTGAAAAAATTTCAAGAGGTCTGTGTGAGACACACAAATCACGCGTAATTCATGGCTTTCTCATGACCAGCAGACGTAGCTGAGCTTGAACGTAGTTTAACAGCACTAGTGGCTACAATCAGACTCTCGCGCGCTCGTGTGCCCGTATGTGTAGACGAACCGAGTGTTTCCGGTTCAACTGACCGGTTCCTCGTGTTAGTTTAATATCAACGGAACCTCTATTTACATTGGCATGAACGTGTGCTCGTACGGCGTATAAACGCGATGCAGAACAGGTGATGGAGATGAGACTCGTGCTGAGTGAAGCCCATGCATGCCTTGTGCTCCTTCCGTGCTGAAACGAATCGGTTATTAAAATCTCGTAATTGACATTTTTGAAAGAGATAAAAGTATTATATGTATGAAATAATATAAAGATATAAAAAAATAATATAAAAATATATAAATTGTTACTCTTGCGTGTATTCTAATTTCTAGCTTATATATGTTTTCATATATCTATATTATATTATAGTTTTATTCTCTTATATTTCCTTACTTGTATCTCATGATATTATTTGTTCGTTTATTTTAAAGCGACAGTTTCAAGATAAACTCGTCTACGTATCAATTCATTTACTACGTAATTAACCGGTTCGATTTGGCTTGCCTATTGAGTTATTGACTGTGTGTTATCAATCTAATCAATGTGTGAAAGCTTACACTGTACATATAATTAAAAAATAAGAAAGAAACATACCAAGCACTGGATTCTCGTGCCAGGTTTATCCGTTACACGTCGGATGAATTATTCATACAAACATGAGTGCGAATCTGTCGTTGCCATGAAATGGAGCATTCGCTCGTCCATAATGCGACGCTGTAAAAACAAATTCCAATGAAAAACGTATCTTTACATCCTAGAAAACGAAAGTCTTGAAAATATTGATGTTTGCTTTAACCCGTCATCTCAATCTTGATTCAAAATTCGAATTGGGAGATAAATCCAAGTGCTCTCACGGCGTAAGAGAGTTATATTGTTGGTACAGCAATAATTTCTTTCTCTTCTTAAAAAATTAACATTTGTGTAATTTTGCCGTTGCACAATTGTGTTGTATCAAAGATTTTGACTTTTGCATCGAATTACATTGAACATAATCAATGCACAGAGTAGAAAGTAACATGGGAGGGGGGGGGGGGGTGAGCAAGTTTTCTGATTATAGATTCCGCATTTTTCATTCGCACGGCGTATCATGGCTTGACGCCAATTTGGCAGCGTGCCACGTCTTCGATTTTACTTGACGATGTCGATGACGACCACGTCACGTTTATCGATGCTGTCCATGAAATGCGTAGAATTTCAAAGTGTGACTTGCAAGATGCAGTACAAGTATTTTAAGCGCAATGTATTCTATCCGAAAAGTGCCTGAAACGAAAACATTAAATTGATGAGATAAATTAAATTGTCTAAATTATTAAATTAAATTAAATTAATTTAATAATTATTAAAAAAATTTAATTTCTTTTATAGCTCTGAAGAAATTAATAATTAAATTTCTTCGTGAATAAGCAGTAATATTGAATTTCCGGCTAGATTATTTTGCCAATTATTACTTGCACGTTATCATCGTTACTTGCATATATCAGAAGCGGTGTAGGAAAAGCAAATATAAAAAACTAATCTAAAGAGATAAACATATACGCATTTATCATTTACAATTACAGAACTCGTTGCAGTAACATGACTAATCATAAAACATCAACTATGATAATTTGCATATGCATATTGCAAATCATTAAACTACGGAACAAAAAGATGTTTACATTTTCCATAAATTATCGTAGAGTTCCAATTGGAATAATCCTTGAATAACGATCGAGAATTGATGATACGTACGTTCGCTCGAATTTGACGCAATTTTGGCAGTGGTAAAATGTCGTCTGATAAAAAGGCATGCGGGACCGCGAGTAGCGGTGACGATGCCCCCGTAATTTTCGTGGGGGTCATTATCACCGAGCGCAACTTGCGCCCGAGGAAAGATTCTGTGCGCACAGCACAGTTCAGTTCAGTACAGTTATAACTTCGGTGCGAGTCCGACGTCTTCTGCTTCCTCTCGCGGGAGCTCGCACGATATGAACCGCCGTACTTTTTCTCAAATTACACCATAGTAGTCACCGTGATCTCGAAATTTTGTACGGAAGAATCAGACGGATCCACAAGGAGTAAAAAGTATTCCAGAAAAATTGTCTGGCTTGTACAGATCTCTGATGTCGGTCACGTTTATCGAGGTTGTTAAAATTGACGAGAGTTGTCTTAATAATAAACAATTATTTAGCGAATAAAAATCAAAGATTTAAAAATTCTCAAGATTAACGTATGATCGTGCTCGCTCGATGTAGTATCCGACACGAAGGATCGTAATACGCGCGGAGTGTATCAGATACAGCGATCTGTGTCATTTACATACTCTGACGAACTCAGAGATTTGTTTCTTCGTTATCTCGTTCAAGCTGAATTTTCTGATGTTAGGTATCACGGAAGATACTCGGGACTCAGTCGCGTCGCAAACATGAGGACGAACGGCGGGCAGTGATCTCAACGGGACGGTGATTAAAGTGCGCCTGTGGAATTGACGAGACATGAATTTGTGAAGAAGATATAGGAACGACAATCGACATGTTGTGCCTGAAGAAACGTAGGACTTACAGTTTCACGCAGGGTGCCTGCGCCGCACTCCCGCGACGATCGGGCAAGGATAATAATCGTTACGAGGGGTCCTTGAACATGGCTATTACGACACTGCCGCGCAAGAACAGGTGAGTTACCTATCCGCCTCGTTACTTATCGCCGCGTATCCGATTAAAAACGTGCAGCTGCTGCTAACGTAATAATCGTCGCTGCAATGTAATCAGGACGTTACAGATTGGCAAAATCGTTTCTGGGGAAAAGCACACCCTTGTAATCTGTAAATGTGAATTATTAATATAATGTTTGGCTGGACACGTATGTATTTGCGAAATAAACTAGTTTTGTAGAGATGCATAGGCTGAGCCTGGCCTGTAAAAGAAAGGATAGTTTTCAGTTAGACGGTAAATTAAACTTTCACATTTACTGTGAACAATAATATCCGACAGACAGCACGCGCGCGCGCGGAAAATAATTTATTGTTATTAATTTATAGATAATATATCGTTTTACTGATGATTTGTGTCTCTGATTTGATCGTGCGCGTACATTTGCTTCTATTTCATCTATTTTATGCTGTTTTTTTATGAGACGAATGCAGATTTTTTGCCGATCACAGATGAAAACGTGTGGTTACAGTGGGAAAAAGAAAGAAGAAAAGAGAGATTTGTTATTCATTATATCGTGCTTTCTTTTATTAATAGTTGCGACCGGTTATTACAGCCACTGAACAACGGTATTGTTCCTACCTATGTTTGTTGCTCTAATGCATGTATGCGCATACTACGTGTGCAGATCCATGCCTTTGAGAAGACGGATTTGAATACGGTCATTAGTTCTTGCTACCGTTAGAGATGGTAGGAAAGACAACGGCACGAATCATAATTGCAAAATTACGTTGCGCAAAGTTATTAGCCGTCTTTTATCTTCCCGGCATCGATCTCAAGGCTATGGATTCTTCTTTCGAAGATTGCCCCCCTGTTGCGCTTAATAGTATATATCATCTTTGAAAGCTCACGTCAAATATCCTTTCCTTCAGTTAAGTGACATATTATTTTGGATTCTTGCAAGATAGCGGATTGAAGAAGACGCGTCTCGACATCACAGATCACGCGATTTCTTTTTATTGCGCATTCTATGCTGATTAACGGCTGAAAAGTCAATTTGTCCATGACAAAAGTAAGCAATCTTTCCAATTAAATCTGAATTAAAACTTTTGCTAATGTGTTATGTTCGAAATGTCAGGAAGTAGAGAGATCTACTTTAATTATTTTATTAATTAGCGAGAATCAGCTTTTATTATCAGTTTATATCTTGCTCGTAGTGTTTCCAACATTAGTTGCCACATAAATTGTGCGTGCGTGCTTCCGTAAAGGAGTTATCCTTGATTTGCGATTCCCAACGGCCTTTAATTGATCCCTCCGTTTATCTCCATCATCACCGTGGCTTCATCTTTCAATGGACATATGTGTAGGAGACATGAGTCATTGCTAAGGTGATGCAATTTCGCCTTATCGAGTTGCATTTCCTCTTTTGCGTCCTTTGCACGGATTCCCCAGCCAGCAGTTCCCTCTTGCGTATCGCGCGTCGGCGCTTAATTACGTAATTGTGATTCCACGCTGGTTTATTAGAGACAGTCGCCTACGGGCGACTTCACGAAGCGTGCGAGAGAACGCGCCATCAAAACTGATGTTTCGTTTCGTATCACGCGCGCAACTTCCAGCGCGAGGATAATACGTCCTCCTTTGGGTCGTTGTCCCCCGCATGCTCGCGAAACGTGCTCGCGAGTCCTCGCCAATTAACTATTGTTAACTCGCGGCAAGAGGGAGAGGGAGAGAGAAAGAGAGAAAGATGCAGGAAACCCACGGCGGAAATCTCCCAAAAGCCGGAATCTCTCACAATCCACCTACCTAATGGGAAGCGTTTACCTGGTCACTCGTTCGTCTACCGAACGCGAACACGGGGAAACGAACGAGCGACCGAAGATTAATGCGCGATTGTCCGGCAAGCAAACTATCTTCCCTTGGGCCACATCTCGGACTTGGACTAATGTCCCTCCTGCATGCACACATACATGTACACACGAAAAGACCGCTACTCCCCGTCGATTTCCATACTTTCGTTTCGTTCTGCCTCGAGAGGTGTCCCGTTTCCGCGAAATCGAGCGAATCGACGAGTACGCGAACGACGTATCGTCATTTAACCGTTTTCCTCCTATCTGTGTGTACTCGTAGAGAGAGCCCTGATATACATATAATGCTTCATCCAATCGCAACGGTCTCCATTTAAATGAGGGCACAACGAGAGCCTGCACACGCAAATTGCACACAGTAACGAGCAATGAACGGGCTCAAATCGCGATTACGTTCCACGATTCCGAATTTTGATAGATTCTTTGATAATACATGCTACATACGTATATATATCATGGCTGCAATTAAATATTATTATTATTATCTCTCTTATAAATGCGACAATCTTCGAGCTTTCTTATTAATATACAGATAATATATTTGATTATACCTTATTTATGTAAATTTTTGCGAGATAATGGTATCGATGTTATGCATGAAAGAGCCACGTTGCTCACGTCCGCTCCCGTTTTCCGCGATTGCGGTGATTTTAATTGCTCACTGCGGCCTTCCTTGGCCGAGAGAGAAAGAGAGCCATGATAAATAATAATTACTGACGACGCGCAATTAGCGCAATATTCGATCCTAATGAGCGCCAGGCGGTACATAAGCGTGCGGGCTTTTCATTGAGACAGCAAATTGTTCTTTCAGCGCGTAATCGCTGCATCTTCGATTCCGCCGCGGGTCGTTGCACTCGTACGCATCGAACGATGCGACTTTTTCTCACCGCTGGCACCGGCGAACGCGATGCATCGGCTACACGTTCTACAAGATTACGTGGACATCTGCCGGTTCTCGAATAAAAAAAAAACATGCGGCAGTTATAGTTCTTCGAGCTCAGAGCGTACATTAGATCAGAGTCGCCAAGTTGAACTTGTTCGGGCTGTCAATGCACGTGCCTCATTTACTATCACCGTGTAACTCATGATATTTTTTATCCATAATGGCAGAAAATAGTTTGACGTCTCACGAAAAATTACACGCAATCATTGACTTTTGAATTATATTGTAATCAAGTTAGAAAAATTGAGTAACATGAAAACACAATCTTGATGCAAAATGATAATAATATCAATATGTCGAGACCGGTAACGAGAAAGAGAGAGATATCAGATATTATTTCGCAGTCGCAGTTGAAATTAAACCGGGCTGGTTGTAGTTTCACCGATAGGGAAACGCGATTACGAGCACGGAGAGAGGGGAAGGCAGAAGAGGGATGAGACGATGAGGATGGGACGGGGCGGGAAGTGGCAGAAACTGGTTGCGTCGGGATTTTCATAAGATCCGGTCGACAAAAATCTACCAGATACCGGCCTTCTTCGTTGTTGTGTTGGTGTGATAACGGGCGGCGTTACGCTTACCTAAACGCTTTCTATGGAGAGGCCTATGTCGATCGTCGCACCGATTATCGTTTGGAATGGAAATTATGCCGTCGATCGAGCGTGGTGTTACGCGGAATGCCGCTCCGCGATAACGACGACGGCTTTCAGCCCATCTATTAGCATCAACGTTCTCTGCCTTCCCGACGAATCTGACGAGTGAAAATCCTTCTCCCCTCTGTAAAATAAAAGAAGAAGAATCCCTGCGAATCTCGCAGGGATTGATATTACTGTCGTGTCATCGTCATCGGGAGATTCCAATTCCACGCGGGTAGAGGAGCGTTTCGCATCGTCTGCACGCCGCAGCGTTTTGGCGCGATGGATGCACGCAGCCACGCCGGTGCCACGCCTCGTGAGGAGAAACGAGCGACTTGGCACAGACTCGATCGGATCGGTTGTCTTACAAGCTAAGCACGGACCTTGGTTTCCAGTCGCTCAGATATTCCATCCGCGACGCGCGATGCGCTTCCGCCGTGACGGGAAGTGATATTAATTCACCATGCTCGATCGAATGCTAATCCGGTTTATCCGTGTTTCAAGACAAGACACTTGCGCCAAGTAGATTAATGTTCCGGAGGAGAGACGTTTTTCTGAAAACATTTCAACGTTTTATTTCTTTTACGTAAAAAAAGTTATTTGATTGAAGACATTCGCTTGGAGATTGGTTTTTCTGAAAACACATAACGTTTTATCTCTTTTACATAAAAAAGGTCATCTGATTGACGGTAGAAGACGTTCGCGTGGAAATTGGCTCTTTGTGTCTCGGGGAGAATACTTATATAAGCGCAAGGTCCTCATACCGCAATAGTTAATTGCTTATGATTATGATGAATTACGTCTATTTTACGTAGCGCGTTGCTATATAATCCATTTGGCCCAGGTGGCTGAGAACGACACTGTTCTCAGACTATTTGCCGGCTCTGTGTGTGCGTGAAGATTGCATTTCGAGTCCTTTCAAGAATGCCCTCATTATGCTGCGTTAAATGTGCTCCACTGTGGTTCCATAGAGATTGGATTCCTTAAAAAACATTGAAGATTCATAGAAAACGGTTCGACACTATAATAAACGTGATTCATTCATGTCTGAAATGCCAATTAAGATGAATTACATGGCAGCAACTCGAAAACATCTTTTGCAGCGACATCGCTTAACATCTTCGCGTTCATCAAACGAGTAAATACTTGGTTTGGATATATGATGTGTGCTGTTACATGAGCTATAGTAGTAGGAGAAAGTAGTACCAAGTATCGTTACTGAAAACAAAAGTAAAGAAAAATATTAATTTTTTAAAAAGTAGTGATGAAATGTGTTGCATAATATTTAAAGTTTTAATATGTTACATAAAATTCATGTATGCATTTGAAATGAAAGAGCTTCTTTTGAAAGTGATGCATTAACAAAACAAGAATTGATTGATATTAAATAAATTGCTTTTTATGTTAAAATAACATAATGTACAAAGGTATCATGCAATATTTATATCATTTCTTATATATTACGCCGTTCTAATTAACAAAATGAAAGTCAGCGTAGTAAATGTAAATCTTTTTTGCTCTCTCATACATAGCGAATGTTGAAACGAGCATAAATTATAACGCAATGCGCCGCGATAATAAGGCCATTTTATATTCATCCAAGCAGTCGAACCAGTTCGCCATGGTGTTTATACACGACACTGACAGTGATACTGACGGAAAAATAACAAAGGTCGAAAAATCGTTCGAGTTTGACAATGATATCGACCTAAAAAGCAATAACAGACACAAACGCGTTATAGCAGAAGAATTTTGTTATTATAACATTCATATGTTTCGAATATTTTATATACAATTTTAAGAAAACTTGAAATGGACAAAAACATGAAATGATAGGTAGAATTTCATTACAAAGACGTTAACTTGGAACGTTTTCTGTACAATGTACCTTATTATATTTATATTTCGAGTGTTACGTGCACTTGATTCCATACACAAGCGAATTATATAGTTTTTTAATGTTCCTATATTTTTTAGAGACTATATGCCAAAGTATTAAAGTTTTATATTCTAATTTATCTGAAAAATCTAATATATTTAATATATCTGAAATATTATAGGACGACATATAATTTGTACGTGTAAAAATGGTGAATTATCTATCTCCGCGTTTAACTTTCTATTTTCAAAACTCAAAGTTCAGACAGGGATTCTCTGACGATGACATTTCAGTTATCCAGACAGCCATGACAGACAATGTTTCCTTGAGCAGACCTTGGAAAGTCTATTCATTTGATTGTGCTCGACGCTTTATTGATGCCAAAAACAGACATACTTTGAACAAAAGAAACGACTTTGACACATATCATGATCAACGTTTGAATTGACGCAGTGTCAATCCCGTTATTTTTCAGACTATGATCCTTACTTTCTATTATACATTAGAAACTTTTATACGTTACCTGTCGAGAGTGAATCTTAGAGAATATTTACTGATAAAAAGGATTTCGGATATTATCCGGAGATGTGGTGCATTCGCGGATGCATGCTTTCTAAGTTTTGCCTTGCAAAATTGCACCGACTTGTCTGCCGGCTCGCGAAGCGCGAGCGCGAAACGTTAATTGCTCCTCCACAGCCACCATCATCATGCAAGTGAAAATGCGCGTGCGAATGTCGTCGACATCGTGGAGAATTCTTGCCTTGATTATCGCCGGTAATTAGCTCGGACAAGACCTGTTTTGACATCGGTTAAACGCGCGCGTGTGCATATCCGGACTGGTTTATGGCGGTCAAATTATTTTAATTTCACGGGCTCCTCATGTATGTACATTCATGTATATGTATATAATGTGACAGAGGAATCGTGCTGTAAAAATTTCGGAGTTTTCTAAATACTTTTCTTCCTATAAAATAATTTTTATTGAACATCGGACGTTACATATACTTTCAGTACAGTGAAATATCCTGAAAAACATAAAGATATAAAAAGTTTATTATTCTCACTTATTTATCTGAAATTACATGAATATATATATCATAAATATACGCGAATGAACACTTTTATTCTAAATTAACTCTTAACTTTAAGATATACGTTACACACTTGGTAGGTACCTACATTTGCCGCCGTTATCATTGCAACTACGCGTACATAACGTCATACGGGTTGCATAGGTAGTAGGCGCATGTTACGATCATGTTTCAGAATAAGTACGCAGTTTTTAATAATTCTAATTAAAAAATATGTTGCTTTTTTTATTTCTTTAATATCAGTTTAATTTTAATTAAGTTTCAGTAAATTTTAATTATTTTTATTTAGTTTTATACGGAGATAACATAATTATAATTTATTAAGATGTAATACGAAAATATATCGACAACGTATTATAGATATTATCTCAAACATGCCAATGCGCTAACATGTGCCGTATTGATCACAAAATGCTTATTAAACAGGAAACAAGTTAAAGATCGCCATAAACCGTAAAAAAAGAGAAAATCATTACTCGCATTCATTGTGTTTACACAATTACCACCAGGCAAGCAGATGGTTGTCGACACTATTTCGGCACGTAGGTGACCGTTGCCAACGGTTATACCGTTTCATGCGTGACCCTCGGCACGCACCCTTAATGCTTACAACGGACTTCGACTGAAGGTCACGTTTCTCGTGTAAATATTACATCGGTGAGCATCAAATAAAATAGGGAATTTTCATATATATAGATATATGTATATATGTATATGTATTATTTGATATATTATTATAATCGACCGCAATTGTTGTAGAAATTGATAATTACTTTGATAATTTTTAAATTAACTGAAGAGATTAAAATTTATACATTGTCCATATTTACGCTAAAAGCTTTTATATTTGCTGTTTTATGATTCGTAATTGGCAAAGCTTTCTAAAAATTACTATTCGTGATAAATTCGAATTGATCTAAGAATCCACAGGTGGAAGGACGCGCGAAAAAGCTGAAATATTGGGTTATAACATATATTCGCCTTGTTTCTTAAATTATTTAATAATATTGGTTGTAATATATATTCGTTATTATAATAAAAATACTAAAAAATCGGGACGAATATATGTTACAACCCAATATTTTGCAAATGAATTAGAGTGGGTACCTTGTCGAGGTCGTACGTTTGCGGAAAAGTGTGCCTGCAACTTCGCTGATGAAGGGAAATCTGTGTGGCTATGTATATAAAGTACCAGAGAAATTCCGTGTCGCTGAACCGTTAGACCGTCACCTGCTTGAAGTGTTATGAGTACAAAGAGTACACTCAGGGATGCATGGACGAGTGTCAACACTTAAACACATATATTATCGAAACTGAAACTAGCGATAAAGAAATTTTACATCAGTATGGAATAGCTACGTGTATAATAACGTCATTGCAAATAGTATCCTCTGAAGATATCGAGTACTTTATCATTTATTATTTGATGATTATTAAAATTGATTTTAATTGAAAATTGAATTATTGAAAATTATTAAGGCATATTGATATGTACTAAATATATGTATATTTAGTTGTAAAGATAAAAGCGCATTCGAGCAATACTTACCATGAAGAGACTGTTCGTTCAGTGAGAGAAGCCATGTATTAATTTTGATTGATGCTGATATGAAGTATCCTGACGTTTGACCTTGATATCGACCCCTTTCCCCGGGATCTTCTCCGTTCGTTTCTCCTCCTGCCTCACCCGGCAACATCAGCACATTCGCCTATCATTTTCTAAACGATGATGAATGTTACTGCACTCTTATTGGAAATCCACATTCAGCGAGTTGCAATTCCTTCTTCATCGAGAAATTGCTTTCACGCGCGTGGCATGGATTTTTCGTAGATCTCTTACGAGAGAATGTGGACGCTGATTTTACCGCGCGTTGGACATTACACAGTGTTTTTCAGGATGTGAGCTGCTCGTTAGCGCGCGCTTAATTTCTTGCGATCAGAAGGGGGCATTTAAAATCTGATGGAGCGACCGTATCGTATGGATACTTATCTCCAATCCTGCTACCCGATCTCGACGATCTCGGACGATTTCTTGGTTGGTGAGGTGTACCATTACACGCAATTTCAGCTTTCTCGTACCGGCGATTCTCGGTATTACGCGGATTTCCTTGCTCTCGGCTGTATGACGTCCGACGAGTGGCGAAATCGATCACAGTAATCTACGGGTTTCGTGATCTGAGTGATCGCCGCCACTGCTCTCGCCTAATCCGCGCAAATCAGGTTAACGTGATTTTGTGTCGGCAATATCTGCAGTAGTTGCCTTGCCGCTTTCGCATGTATAGGATGGCATTCTCGGATAAATTTATCTTTTACTCTCTGATCTCTAAAAAAGTCCCACAATGTACTTATCATAAATATAATTCTTTTAGTGATTTGTTTAGTATTACCTAGAGGAAAAGTGAGGAAATTTAGTTTATCGGAAAACGATAGTTATCAATTTAGCAGATTCGTCTGTTTTATCGCGTATGAATGGACATACGTGCGTTAGCGAGTCGGAATGTACCTCAAATAGTATCGTTTTGATAACGAAAGGACAAAGAGATCTTTTATCAGATAAAATACTGGTGTGACTGAGATAATCGTAAAAAAATATAGCTTAAAATCATTTTCGGTATTATATATGGTTTTAAGAGAGCGGTAGATTAGATATTTCATGAGGCGGGATTATATTCTTGAAGAAATGTCAATATTCCAAATTATACAACATCGTTGTTTGATATATGTACATTTATTGTACACCGTGAAGCACTGTGCCACTTCGGCGTCCAAAGTGAAATGAAAGAATGTAAAAACATTCACTTATTTATTGAACAAACGACGCTTTAGGTACTTTGACAATTTATTTATTATTCATTATTACTATTTCGTTATTATTCCATGTATTCAGAACTGAGTAAGAGAGGCAGAGGCAGACACAGAAAATCACGTGTACACGGATATCAGACTCTAATAAATTTTATTTCTACGTATATTTCAAGATAAATTTTATTGCATTTGAAGTTACTCACGACTTATTAGAATCCCCGGCAAGTTCGAGTTTTACGGCATGGAGGAGCAGCTGATCTGTCACCTGATCACGCTTCGGGACCGTCAGCCCCGTCGCCACGCGCGAGCGCACCCGAGCGGCAGCGGAGCTGGCCGAGGGAGCGGCGAGAAGTTGGCGACGAGTCGCGCGACGGCGGAAACTGCCGAAGTGTTCCGGCGCGAAAGCCGTTACTCGTCGGTCAGTTCGCGGAGCGACAGTTCGCGTTAGTTAGTAGTTCTCCGACGTTGATTTTCAGCGAGCACGTGCGCGCCGAGCCTCTCGCCCGTGATAAACGTCGCGTGATCAATGTCCGCGGACGCGTGCACGTTCGTACGGTAACGTCACGTCGAGTAATCCCCGCGTAATCGGCGGAAGAGACGGAACGGGGAAGAGTGTTTATCCCGCAGGTTCGTTTGTCGCCGCGCCATTTTTGTCATCGCGTGAGGCGCGCGTCCCTTTAAAAAGCCGCCCTTCGTGTGTATGTGTGTGTGTGTGTGTGTGCCGACTAACAGTCGTGTTAGTTACGGGATGGTCACGGGAACGGTAACAGTGACGAGACGATCGCGAAGTTCATGGTGATCGCTTTCAACGTTCACCGGAATTCCGGAATTTCCTGTCGACAGTTGGATGACATGAGAGCGACGTGATTTGGATCGGCAAGGTAAGAGAATGCAGGATTGAAACGTTTCGCAGAACGTTCGTTTGTTCCGAAATTCTCCCGAAATGGCGATTAAAGATGCTATATCTTCAAGCGGCTCTTCACAATAAATGCGCGATAACTACAAGTCGAACATCTAGATATTATATTTTCAAGAATATTCTCTCACGAAAATAATTGCAAATTACGAAGGCAAAACTGTTAATGTATGTATATGCATATACATTTTTATTTTGCATTTTCGTCACGTAACATCTACGACAAAAATAATGATATTTATAAATAGTCACAAGTATAAAAAAGAATCCTGTCATATTCGATAGGGAAACGCGACTGAAGTATATTTAACGCCATTCATCAAATGGTACATTCAGAGTACGACGTATTACGACGTTGCATCGTTGTGATCTTAACATTAAGGTGAACTACTGCTTCGGTGTGCAGCTTATCACCTCGTTTGAACGCGAGGTATTCATCGAGTCGCAAAGATAACACGATGAATAAAACACACCAACTGTTTGAGCGATATATTATCGAGCCGTTGTTGTTTGAATTGGCCATAAAATTCGCATTGTATTGACTTCTAGTCAGCAATAATTATTGTTTTATTTTTTATCCTTTGTATCTTCAAGATTATTTGTATTTTCTCTGTGTGAGAATGTATATTATTAAAATCGGCTTGTTCACGTAGGTACTTGTTATTTCGCAAAGCGAAATGGTTATACGTTCCATTAATGATATTTTCAATATAATTATATTTATATTATATTAGATGTACAAATTAATTTGGTGCTTCTTTTTTTAAGAAATTGAGATTTTATTTACTTCCCTTTTGTCGAAAGAAAATTCGTCAGCTGCCCTATAAATAGAGAAAAGTATTGAAAAATGATGGTGAGTGATGATTTCGCGGGTTGACACGTTTATTATTATTTGTAATAGAGGCTCAATTTTTTCAGAAAAAGCACCGAATTAATTTGTACTAATATAAAATATTATATCATAATAAGATGGTTTCTATATTTTATTTCTTTACAGGATTTTGACAAAAATCAATATATTTAATTTTTCTTCTTTCTTCAAGCATCACGATCGATTAATCAATTTGGCACACGTTAGGAGAAATTCGAGAAAAACACTAGCGAGAGGCGAAGATCAAAATTAAATACACGGATTGACGGGCATTTGGAAGTTTGCGTATGTAATATCGCAAACCAGCAATGAAAGACTCGATTTGTTTCCGTCGTAAATCGCCGATAAACACGGCTTATCGTACATTGCGATTGGATTCGCTCACCTCGGCAATTACAGAGAGATTTGTCGGACGATATAATGCAATAATATTTGTAGAATGCAATAAAGTCTGTATATTGCACTTATATTGCTCCGTTTCCTTCGTAACAAATCTCGAGGTTGATCTTGACGCCGATTTATCTGAAAATTAGAAACTAAATCTATCGGAAACCGCTTTGTTCATTCATCGTGGCGTCTCAAGAATTTACTCAAGTTTCGTCAGAGCTATAGTTCATGGTGTCCTTTAGTTATTACTTATATTTATATTTATAACTTCGTTACATTCAAGTACGAGGTCGAGTTTTAAATGTTTTTTTCAGCTTCTGTTCTTGTAGCAATTCCGCGAATTCTCTGATACACAAACCTTAATATTGTATAACATCTATTCTTGGATCACGTATTGGAATATCGCGGATCTTGGATCCGCAAGGAATCTTAATATTTTCCATTCTTTTGTAAAATGTAGCTTGTAGCGCCTCTACGCCAAATTGATTATCGATTCTTCTCGTTGAAAGAAGTGCGAATTATGCGTACGGCTATACTTCTTTACATATAACACATATGAATACTGATTTAGCGTGACACACCTGTGTTACGTGTAAAAGTGGTCTTTTACGGCTGCTACCGAGCAGCCCGTTAACTTTGCCAAGGTATTTGACGGTGGACGACCATTCGACTCGCGTTGAGAATAACAATTACGCTATCATTATTATAGCACTCGTTTCACGCTTACTACGTACTCAGTGTCGTTCGTCGCAGTGCTAAGACCTCGCGCTTATTCTCGAATTTCTATCGAAGAATCGATTGTGCATGCGAGAAGCATTATTGATGACATTAAAATTGAATTAATGAATTTCACGGTGTTTCGCATGTTAATTAGGGATACCGTTGACAATAAATAAAATATCACCGCTTAATCGGAATTTGTAAAATTTGTACGTTTTATTAAATTGATTTTGATTACACATTTTATTAAATTGATACACATTTACTGTTAAATAGTTAAACAATTGTTTTCAAATGTTGTACTTACAATGTACGTGCATTGATATTTGATGCAAATCATATTGCGGTTTACTCTGAAAAATTTCTCGCGCGCATTTTTCACGATACTCGACTACTCGATGACGTCATTTGTCAATTTAAACAGCGCGTCGCCTGATACCGGTGCTCTTATCGGCGCGGCGGCGCGTTTCTTCGTGTTTGAATTACGATTTGAACTTACGCCGCCGCGAACAGGTGCCGGTCTTTCCTCTCAACGAGAGGATCGTGCTGCGGTCTTCCTTCGCCGTAATCTCGTCGCCGTGCCGTTAGGAAAACGGTTGTAATCAATTTTAATTGCACCTCCTCTCGACTCCGGCTTCCGTTACTGATCTCCGCAGCGTAGATCCCAACATTATGCGACTTTATTGCGCGATGATTAGCAAGCCGGTGTCCCACGGGGTACCGTATAGTGGGGTCTATCGCCGTTTCGATCTCACAAGATTTAGACTCAACTCGACCACTCCCTTGCGAAAAACGTAAAAGAAAGAATCCTGTTACTGCTTTTTATGTTTAAAACGTCGTTACGATAAGTTTTAATTTAGCCACATTCTTATTTATCATTCTTTTAGATCTTTTTTTATACAAAATTATTAGGTATCTATTAAAATTAAGTGTTTTATGTTTCTTTAATCGAATTGAACAAATTTACCTTTCTTTTTATCGAATAACAAATATCTTAAAATCTTTTCGAAGAACTTCAAAACTCTCTGAATCTCAATTTGATTGTACTTTTACGTTGCAGGTTTTACGTTAAAATATTTACACAATAGATTTTGGATATATTTTAGAAGAACTCGGGGAGATTATGGAATGATGGAGCTTGATTTATGGAAGGGTTAAACATAAAGCGTTGAGGTGGAGCATTTCGGGGTCGGCAGTCGCAGCCATAGGACCGAATCAACCGTAATCCTTTAATTAGCATCGCGTTAATCAGTTTTCACGGTTTCCTGATCGCGTCGCGGTCTTTTGAGCTTTCTCGAGGCGGCCACACGCGATAATCGCGGTGTAACCGTACATCTCCTGTACGCGCTCTCCTTTTTCTATGATTCTAGAGCTACGGAACCGTATCGGAAACCGATAGCCTTTAATTAGAACCATGATGTGCGTTTCCGCTATTGTCTCCCCGGAACACGCCAGAAAGGGACGCCTTATAGCTTCTGCCATGCCAATTCCGCCTTCGTGCCTTCCTATAGGATAATCAGTTTATTACTTACCTCGAAGAACTCGTTCTTCCATTTAATTTACGTAACTGTACCGAGACACGTTTGTGCTGTAATTGTGCTTGTAATGTACTTGACAATATTAGACATTTCTTCTGCGAACTATAAAAAAAGTATTACGATAAAACGTCTGTATTCTGCAGTACGTACAGTACTTTCACGGATTATTCTTGCACGTCTGATGCAACCGCGTGGCATGTAAATTCGGTGATTATCGCTCCTTCCGACTCTCCCACCTTTGCTTCTCACGTATATGCGTCCGTGTATACTGCACGGCGCATAAATGCACTCGCGCCATGAACTAGCGTGGTGTGTGTCTTGAAATTTGCACAACTTCCGATTACCAACCCACGATCTCACTAAATGAGGACTCTAAGTACCTCCTTTTCCTGCCTCCTACAGTCGCGAGAACGAGAGTGGTTTCGATATCGTGCTGTCGAATTTTCTGCAATGCAAATGCAGACGCAATGCTCTCGCAACGTGTTACAATTCCTCCGTTGACTTGTTTGCATTTTCGCGTCTGTTTTCCATCACTTTAGAATTGCCTTCGATTGTCTGCCTTCGATTATTTTCGATTAATACTTTAGTTTTAGCTTGTTGTTTGTAGATAATATCGAAATCTCGATATCAATTGACCCAATTGTTACGTTGACGTGGCTGATACGTAGTTTTCCAGTTGTAAAGAGGCCGTGATGAGATGCCTATTGTAATTCACGTGACGCCTGTTATCACTGGGAAATAAAAGTAAAGAGTGTTCTTCTCGCAATCTGGAGATAAGATGTGGCGCAATATCGTATAACTAACGTGCTTGTTGTTTGCCATCGAGATGGTAAGACGTTCTTTACTTAACGATTTGTCGCAAGTCAATATTAATTGGCGAAATCATTCGGTAAACGCAATCTTACTTTTGTCTCCTCATTTAGAGAGATTGCGCTTGTTTTCTTGTTTCTAATAAAATAAAATAATAAAATAATTGTTCAGAGAGAAAGAAAGGAAGATCTATATCGATCAATTTATATCCACAGCTTACTTGAATATTTCAGCATCAGTTTTTATATATATTATTCTTTATTTATTTAATTTCAGAATTATATTCAACATTAATATGAGAAGCGTGTGAATTATTGTATGTGGCTACAGTTAAATATTAAATACACGTTCAGAGAGCTTAAAGATATATCGAGGTGTCGGACGGTGCAACGGTGCAACGGTGCAACGGCAAAAGGAGTTCTCTCTGGGACGACAACGACCTTGCCATCTCGACGAGTGTCCTCGTCAAGCTTGCGTTATCCCGTGGCATCCAGTTTACATGCCGGTTTACCTGATCATTTCTTCTCTCTCTCTCTCTCGCTCTCTTCCTGGTTTCTCCCTCTTTTTCACTCGTATTTTTGCACATGTGCAGGAATATTAATGTGACAACGGATCGTTCCGCTCGATGCACGCAGCTGCATCATGCAAAATTCCTACCCTACAGCTCGATTCCTTCGTTCATGTATGATAATCCTGACGCTATATTTGCGTCAATAAAACGAGCAATCTTCCCGAATATCGCTCGCGTATACCTCGGTTATCGCTTATACCGCTTACATTTATCCATTGCCTGGAGAATTCCTTTTTATAATAAAAGTGATAGGAGCTTTTGCTTCCGCGAGTCGCACTGATTCGGAGATTGTTGATATTAGCAATCAGTATGTTTTGAATATCAAGATAGCTCTTCAAGTACGTACAATATAAAACATGAATTTAATTACGAGACGTTCTTTTTAATTTTATTGAAGTCAAAATAAATTATATTAATTTTTAGCTCTGGAAACATGCGATTGTTAGTCCTTAAATATTTTTCGCTCTTTCTGTCATTATTTTATTGGAGACCTAGTTGGAGACTTAACTTTTTCATATTATGCAGCATCGAAAGTTCTTCACTTGATTATTTGAATAGATCATTAAGAATTTTACAAATCCCTCAGATCCACAGGTGGACTGCCATTTGAACCGCGAAGCTTTCTTCGCGGAAGAGAGAAGCCGTACGTTAAATGTATGGGGTCATGGCATGGTACATGCATAGGGCACGCGGCTCACCTGACAGGCTCGTGTTTCATCCTTGGCAATGTTTCTTACGTTACGAGACTCCATTCGCGAGATGGGTTACATCGCGTACGTTACACTCCTTTCCGCGCCGAGTGTCTTAACCGATTGCGTTCGCCGCATCGGCAATGGAAATGCGGTGAACCGTTTCAGTTTCCGCGGATCGTTAAGAGTTTCCCTGAACACGAATGAATGACCGGCGACGACGATTCAGGAAATACGGGGGGGTGCAATTAAATTACACGTCCGGCAAAAAAAGTGATCAACCGGTTTCGCCTTTTATGGAACGCGAAGCGATACGATCGCGCGCAGAGATCGATCGATCGGATTCGTTTTGTTTCCTCTTTTGCTGGAGAACGACAGGTGTCAGAACTCGGGTATCGTTGTTGACATTTGCGTACTTGTCATCGTCAGAGCACTCATTTCCGTTCTGATCCGCAAGAATAATTGAAGACCAGGGATACGTAACTTAAAGATATGACGCGTGAAACAGACCGAGAGTATTACGTTCTGCAATTTTTTTTGTTTTTTACGTTTCCGATATCATCATCCGCATCGATGATGAGTTTCAATTATCGATATTGCCTGCAGCGATGCACGTTTCACTGCGAGGAAGGCAAAATCCACTTTGCGAGCGAGTCCGCATGATTGTACGTGGACGCGCAGCGAGCATAACGCGATACTGTTACGCGGCGAGTCCTGCGGCCATAACTTGCCCATACGTACCGGGTGTGCCCAAATTTTTTTTAGTCCTCGATGGTATCATATATACATAACACCGAGAGACCGCATTATGTAATATCATTCCTGCGTATAGAATGTCCCTCTTGTAAACTTTTCTTGAACACTTTTCTTCAGCTACGAGTTTTCTTTTCAAAGATATGAAGGAAGATTGATATTGTCTGATTGTCAACAAATATTTTCGTAATCGTGCCTCGAATTAAGGATTCCACGAAATGTCTGTTTGAAAGTGAGAAAAATATAATTTTTTTCTGTTCGTTTCTTTAGAACTGGTTAGCTAGATTAATATGTGGCAATTAATTTAAAAAAGAAACTCGAGATTCTCTAGGCGTAGATTTGTATTCGTCCAGACTCGCATTTATTGAGGAATCTCTGTAGCTCTGAGAAGCCGCAGAGTTTGCAGGCATCTTGTACATCCGCGTGAACCGGCGAAGAGAACCGTACCGGATTGCAAGATCGGAGATTGCATTCTTTGCAAGGGCGAACGTGGACGCTCCCGGAAGAGCGGAATTGTTTGCGCTGGATCGAGGAAGATCACGAAGTTACGGAATTCGAGAGAAAAATAAAACATTGACATTATATTGATTATATACAGAAGCACGCATACTTTGTTGATGAAAATTTATTTGGCGAGGAAGTTTTGTCAAAGAAACGATTTTAATTAATGATACGGAAGTGCATTCTTTGATCGTGAATATTATACCGATTTTTTTCCAAGATTCACCAGAAGCAGCACAAAGTTCACTTTCTATTCCAGTTTCTCATTCAAATTTCTTCATCACGTCGACGACTTTCTACTTTATCAGACAGACCAGACGAATATGCCACTTGAATTTTACATAATAGTCAGAACTAAGCCGGATTAATGAACACTGACTAATGTCCTGAAGGAAGCAGGTTTTTCTTAGTACAAATGATACCTGTAATTAAGTCTTTAAAGCAGGCACGGAATGCGACTCTCGTTGCGTTCGAAAGGGGAATTTTTAACTCCGCATTCATAATTTTCCTCCTTTCTTCCACGAAGAAGGGATGAATCTAGCTCTCTGACGAATATAGTTGCGCGCTTAAGATTCCCAGCATTATCTTTTCGACATCCGAATAACTCCCGTGTGAATCACGGCGCTTGTGCGGGACATTTTTATCGGTGAACGTTGGCGGACGCGTGCCTCCTCGTGGATGACCTCGGAGATTATGATGTATCGAACGCTGCGGGGCATCCATTGTGGATGATGGGACTAACGTATGATTCCGAGTCACGACTGAATTGTGCCTGAGAAGTTCATGATCGGGGCTTTCTCTTGTGCAACTTGTCTCGACTCGCGTGCACGCTATCGATATTTTGATACGCAATATTTATATCGATGATGCGCGCGCATCTAATTGTCTTTAGAGCTTGAACTTGAAGGTACAGTGATGACTTTGTTGTGAAGAATTATGTTTTTTACAGAATATTCCTGATGGCGAACAAATCGAAAATAAGAAAATCTGTGGTTTAAGGTTGTGAAAGCAATAAACTGCTTGAGGCTTAGAGATCTGATGCGAAATTTTTCACGGAGTCGATCATCGGTTTTGCCGTGTTGCATTTCTCAGTCATAAGAATGCGGCACGACGGCTCGATGATCTTGACGACCCACACCCGAAGCGCTGATTTTACGACACGTGCTTCGGATCTACGCAACACAATCGCACGCACGCACGTAAGCCACGAACTCGTCTGCTTCGCCATCCGCGGAATAAATTATCTTCAGTTTGGCCTTGATCGCGCAAATAATACGGTAGATTAATTCATGTGGCCGTATCACATCTCTGACGGCAATTACGTTGCTTACGGATGCAACTCGCACTTAGAGCAGCAGGTGATGATGATGACATTCGTGGCCTTCCCTACTCCGGACTCGATCGGTCGCGAGTCAACGTGGAAAAAGAGAAAAAGATAAAGGAAAAACAACGACATTGCAAGGTTGCAATTGTGATGATGCAACCTGCGGGCAGCGTCGCCTTGCCACGACTTGTAACGTGAAATCACATTCAGAAAGGCACGATCGACAAACTTTGAGAATCTTAACTAGAAATTAAAAAATAATTCCAGAATTGCTATCAAGAATAGAGACGCAGAATCGTTAGAAACGTATATGTTGTCCGGTCACAAAATTATTATATTAATAAATAAATAGGAGATTATGTATCGTACTTTTGAAACAGATCTCAAACGTTTATAAGATTAATAAGATTATTATAGTTTATATCATGTAAAGAGATTAATAAGACATAGATAAATGACCGAATGATGATTTTCAATTGTTAATTATCGTCGTGATGCATTGTTAAGGTAAATCACGTGCGAATTATTTACGTTGATTCATCTGACAATGAGTATTTACGATTGAAGATTAATGGTCCATTGTGACCGCATAATGCAGATCCTATTAAACGCGACTGCATTGTCGATTATTCTTTTCTCAGCTAGTGTGGCTCTCGAATTTTGTGCGGCATACATGAGGTGAACCAGTTCTCCTCTCGTTCTCTCGTTTGTCGTATATCGGCGGCGTATATCATTAATCCAGGAGAAAGTGGAACGCACGGTTTAATCGTTTTGTATCGTCCCGTAGTCCGTCTCGGTAATCAAGCTCCACTCGATCAGCACCAATACGTATTCCGAAAGGTGTCAAGATTTTTACGGAAAATTACGAGCGTTAAACGACTAGTAGAAGCGAGATTTTCAATGACTCATTTATCGCTTGCTCTCAAAAGAAATTCCATCAAATCGCTTTAATTCGCGATAATGACCGCTGTGTCTCTCATAAATTGGTCTGTATTGTATGTGTGCACGATAAGTAATGCGATTAAATCAATTACACGTACAATATTGAATCTTAACTTCGTTCGCTGATCAATTACCGAAAATGAAAGAAATCTGTCTGAATTAGAGATTAATTATCTTTACATTTTTATATCGAGATAAACTTTTGACTTTTGCAGATTCTCTTTGACATTCCGCATTATGTTTTATATACTGAATCGATTTACTGATTAATGAGTTAAAAGTTGATAACGCAATTAATTAATTTAATTGACAATTTGATTTGCTTAATAGATCGCTAAATTAATTATGAAGATCAGATAGAAAGAGAGTTAAAACAGAAAGTTTATTTATCCTATTAAAATTTTAAATTTAGAGATATCTTTTCGATTTTCATGAGAACGTGCAAGACAATCTTACTTTCTTTGTGTCAAGTTGTTTCCTTCTCTGTTACGTATCGTATTGCGTTATTAAATGACAACGCGGTGATGAAGTGCTATTTCTATCGATATACTCATGTTGCGGATTTATGTACCGTCGTAAGTTGCTGACGTACATAATGCAACAATTTTTCGATACTGCGCATTCCCGTATTTTTCAGCGACTTCAGAAATAATTGTAAACCTGCGTACATAGAAATGCAATAGATATTTTATACATTATATCAGCTTTGATAGCTATATTACGGATTTTCTGGACACTCTGCGCATAACTCGTGCTCTATGAATTCTAATCTGTTTTTACGTAATATCGTCTGGGGCTGCGTGCAAGGAATGCATCGTTGCACTTCTTCTTGCTTGGCCGAACGCCTCCGCGTTCAGCCTGCCTGCAATGTAATCGGTGCAGCGATGCTAAATCAACGCAATTGGATGTTCGTATCGTTCGCTGGCTTCATTATTAAATTTGCTTATTACAGACACATTGTTATTTTTCAATGGTAACTCATAGTTAGAGGTTTCCTAACGCTGTCACGTCTCGTGCATTATGTCGTACAGTCTCGATTGCATTTATGTCTGGTGCATGTCGCACGAATTTGCGAGTAATGTAAGATGTTACGAAAACACGTGCATTAAAAATATGATTTCGATATGCCGTGTATCTTCTCGGCGGAAGTATATGCCGCTATTCGAGGCATTCAGGGCGTTCCTCGATCTTGTGGAAGTCGTTGCATGTCTCGATCCAGCCTTATGCAAGCCATCGCCGAAGAATGAAAGTCGTGGGAGTGAAGTGATGGAGCGTAGTGCAGATAGATCGACAGATAGGCGTGCTTAAGAGACCTGCTTTCTCGCATTAAAGGGAGAAAGAAACAGCCAATTTCTCAGAACTATCCAAGTCAATCTTACACCTTGAGATTGAACAAAGTATCAGATCAAATTAGAAATTAAAAATAATTAATCTATATAATATAAATGGTATTTACTTTTAGGACATAAAGGAGAATAAAATAAAATCTCAGTTCTGTTTTAACAAAATCTTTAGTTTGATACTGATATCGCGACAAGAAATACAATACAATTAATTTTATTTATGTAATAGTGACGTCTAGAATTAACAATGAAATTGATTTGGTCCAGAAACGACTCGAAAGTGTCTGTTTATGGGACACTTTGGTACGTTTCGTCTTTACGTGGGTATTATCTCGGTAATCTCCAGGAAGTATGTGAGATGAAACAAGAAACCGCCACGAGGAATTAGAAGGTAGCTTACGCATCTACCAGTGTTCTCACCTGTTTTAATGATATCTTGCGTAATAATACGTTTGCATACTCGCCTTAATTTGCATGCACCCTGCGTGGGATTGGCAAAAAGAATCGTAAACATTAGTATTGCCAGGCACATGAATTCCAACGTCCAGCTACTGTATTTAAACGATTTCCATACATTTTCACAAATAATAATTCATTAATATTCTGTTGACAATCATGTTGGTATGTAGGTGCAACTATTTATGATGAAGTAACTACTGTTAGTCATTAATGACTCAAATACTTCGATATTTCCTTTCTACATGTACAAGAAACTCCAAGTACGAGTTGCGATAAAATATAATTTAAAGCAGCATCTTGTTGTAGCGTTATTTTTAATTTAACACCCTTAAGAACGATAATAGAATTTGTCACATACATCTATTAAGAGAAACACAGCTTCTCTTTCTCTCTCGTAATGAAATAATTATTTAAGCGAAAGTATTCTCTTTCTGGTAATTTTACTGCGTTAGCATGTAAATTCTCATGTTGTATCTTGAAGATCAGGCAAAAGTAGACACGTTGCATTCTTGGCGTGGTAACGACTCGCGCAATCGCTCGGCAATCACGCGGATGGCCTTTCTTATCGGAAGTTAAATTAACCCCATCGCACGTCTCGCTTTCCCCAATCAGCGCCCGCCGCTCTTTCATTTGTGCTCCACAGCACACGGTAATCGATAGCCTCGATAGAGAAGCGTGTAAGACGAAATTGAATCTTATGAGACTGTGGGTATCTTTCCCTCGCACTTATGGATGCTCGCGTTTATTTCAGTTTATCGACTTCCAACCGCAACCTGGAATCCTCGGCGAGAATTAGTGTTGTGGAAAACTGGGAATTTCTTGCGCGGACCAGAAACCGATTTTTTTCTCTACATAATTATGGAAAATGGAGAAACGTACATGCGTTCGTAAGTCGTTACTCGTGTCTCGTGATCGATAGCGTTTGAAAGTTAAGTTATTAGTATTTGTACAGGCCTTTTCAGGCGTGCGATCTCGCAGATCGAATTTATTCTGTACAAGCAATCTTGAATTCACTCTATACTTCAAACGGTGTATCCCTTTCTGCCGACTGCTCGAATGGTATTACTAAAGATTTCCAGGCGGTTCAGGTTTGATCATAAGGAAGAGACTAAAAGGCCTTCGTCTGGCATGTACAGATCACCACTATGAGTAGCGAGCAATAAAAGCAAAGCGGATCAGAGTAGCGAGAACCGGCGAGGAAGAAGCAGAACGAGTAAGAGAAACGAAGGGGAACGGGGCAGGGGCTCTAGTGGTATCTCAAGTTTTTTGTCGTCTCGCAACTTCTCGGCTCGCAGCTTGATTATCCTCGCGATCTACCTTTTTCTTTTTTTTTCTTTCCCGTTTCTTCTCCTGATTCAGATGGATAATAGTCGCGTTGCTCCTTCCTGTGGTCACTGCAAAAAGTCACTTTTAAACTAATAATATTATATAA
This sequence comes from Ooceraea biroi, assembly GCF_003672135.1. Lineage (NCBI taxonomy): Eukaryota > Metazoa > Arthropoda > Insecta > Hymenoptera > Formicidae > Ooceraea > Ooceraea biroi. The sequence continues at coordinate 10,995,008 of NC_039509.1, forward strand.
AGCTACTTCTAGTAAGAATATATTAAAAACAATCAAAGATTTTAGGAATTTAATAAGATTCGTGAAAAAAATATATAAACGTAAGGTAAAATTAAATATCATTGAATTGAATATCAATCTAAATCATAATATCCTCGCATCTTGTTTCCCAATAAAGAAATTTAAGAAAAAAAATTCTAAAACTTTGAAGATTATTCTCTGAGATTAAAACATGCTTCGTACTTTGAAGAGAAAGACTTGAATAGCAAGAGCAGGTATCTCGATTCTCGAGGAACTGAGAGATTATCGAAGATTAGATTCATGATTAGATTCAGGATTCGAAAGGATACACATACGATTATTGATCGAAGGCAAGGGAAAGGAAATTAATTCCAACTCCAACTTGAAGAAATCATAAACGAATTTTATTACTATAGTAAGCTAAAGTATAGAGTACAAGAGCGAACGTTTCTTATTTCAACCTTCGTGTTTGACAAATCGTCTAGTAAAGTTTGATTACGGAATTTCGATTTCATCCGTTTGCACGTATTTCTCTTTTCCATTGATCGAACTTCATTGATTCGAGACAACAGAATCGATCTTTGATTCAAGAACTGATCTTATTCTTCTCTTATATTCCTCAGGTAAACTTCTCTTCCTTCTCTTCGTTCATTCTCATCTGTTCCTCTTCGTCTTCGTATCTCATGATGGAGGATGCGCAGGTATGAAGGACTCACACACAGAAAGGAGCAAACTCCCGGTCTCGCCTTCTCTCTCTTCAGGTTCCGAGAAGGTCGTGAGCAAGGCTACTGCGGGCATTGCCCTCTTGAGCCCGATCTCATGTCATGTGTGTTCACTTAGGGGCGTATGCACATTCCTCCAACGGTTATCAGTTACCCCATGCGCGAAAAACTAATCCTGCTACACGGATTCTCGAACGTGTCGATGATATCATCTGCATTCCTCAGCTTCTGTGCATCCTTCAACAACAGTTTGAAATTAGCCAAGAAAATATTTCAGAATGAAGAAACGCGTAAATAAGTGCGTTGAGATTAGTAGATTAAAATTAACATAGATCTGAGTTATAATTTTTTACCAGGAAAACATTTATATACCTGTTTCCTACAATTCTAAGTTCTCGTCAAAGATGTGCATTTTCACTGGAAACTGGAAAATAGTTACAATTTGTTTCATTATTGCGCGCCGTCTTGCTGGAGACCAATTACGCATGATGATTCGCTTCTTTTTACGCATAGTTACGAAACACCATGATTTTGTAATATATACACATACTTATGTAATACACATTGCGATGCATAAATATGCATTGGACATTAGCTCTTGCATTCTTACGCAATTGCTGCGGTGGCGCACGTAATGGCGCATATATAAGTATATAACACGGAATAACGTATAAATATACGTACAAAAATATATTTAGCGTAACCAAAGTAAGAAGCAAAGCGCTTATTTTTATTTATTTATTATTTAATACATTTTATTCACCTATCCACTCATCTACCTGCACTTGTTTTATCCGCTTGCAATGGATAATATCGATTAATAAAACACAAACGAGTATGCATAAAAAGGAAAGTCTATCTTGTTAATCTTTTGTACGGATTTATTTCCAGGTATAGTAGTTTTCTTCTCGAGAAGTAAAGTTGTAAGGGTTCGGAATTGGCTCAAATTGATAGACAAGCCCGAGCGCTCGTCTATCGTCGTGCTGAACGCGCGAGCCGGAAGTTGATCTATTTTGCTGAGCTTATTGACAGAGAAACGTTGGTCACCGCTGGATCTGCTTGGATTGGCATTGACCATTCGTACGATGGGAGGAAATCTCATCTCGATATCACCGACACGCTTTCTTGAGTTCAACGAGAAACCAGCGAGAAAAAGACGAGGGAGAGAGATGAAGAACTCGTTCACGTCCTTCGGCTGCTCTGCCTCCTTTTTCTTTCCCTTCTTCTCCTCGTCGTCGTGTACTTCGCGCTCGACGTAAGGCTTCGTGGCGAATCTAACAACGGAGAACGTCCCGCGGTGTAGTCCAGTGGTAGTCTGTCCGTCCGTTGACTCTCGATAACGACGTTGCCAACTGACATTATGGGCATCGACGTGATGTACTGCCGTTGACGTCTCGCAGTTTCTCCATTATGTTCACATTTATTATATTTAGTATTCAAGCGATTATGGACCCCGGCGAGATGCGTGGTCGTGGGAAATTGGAAAGGTCGGAAATAGGAAGCGGAAACGGCGAATCTTGCCTGCGAAAGAAAAGAAAGTCACAGTCAACGTGACGTGGACACCAAACGTGGATGCAATGAACGGTCTTCACCTTGAGCCGGTTGTCTTCCTTGCGAGAAAGGCGAGCTCGTCTTTCCTCTATTTTCTCTTTTGCTCTTGGACACTCTTGGTTCCTCGCTCTTCAGAGAGGTCAGATTCAACAGGTCTGTCCCCGTCCAACGTTTGTTCCTCCGTCTGGCTGTCTGTCTGTCTGCTTGTCTGTCCGTCCACGCCTCGACGACGTTTCTTTCAGAACGGCACCTGATTTTACATATGGTGTGCCTAAATGAACATAATGCGATCGAGCCGAGAATACAAACCGCAACAAGTTACTCTCACCGTTCAGACTGTATTTATTTAGTTGTATTTTTCATCATTGTAGTTCTCTTATTATTTAATTAATTTTTTTACATATATTGTACATTAGCTTTTCTCTATATTATTAGCTGCAGTTATTTATTCAGCTAAACATGCAGTTTTCTCTGTAATTCTAGATAATATTGGATCCTCGATATCGCGATGGTGCATTGGTGATCTTTGTATGTCACACCCTACTTTGGTATCACGCGCCCTACATAACATATCAATATCGCGTCGATTTATCCGAAAGTGACGAGGAAAGCCGATTACTGTGGTACGGCCTTCAAATCGCAGTATGGAATTGCGCGAGCGCCCTGTTTATTGCCACCAATATTTCTGATCGAATGGAACAATACTTTCGAGCTTCAATTGCAATCGTATATTTATTAATATTTTATTTTACAACGCTTACGAGAGTATATAAGTACAATATGTATAATACAATTGTAATAAGCAATGCCAAGATATGAACAATATTTAATACAAAAAAACGTTCGTTCTACCCAGCCCATTGATTTATTCGCGACTTCATCGGAGCGATTATCATATAAGTTACATGTGAGATAATAGTCTTATCGAGGAATGTTTAAGCAGACCTATCGGATCTATTGCGATTACATATTCGACTTGGAACTTTCGCGAAAACCTTGTCGAAGAGTCTGTTAAATCCGTGAGGTAAGCGTCACCGGATTTTAGCATGTCTTTTTTTTAACGATACTCATAACGGTACGAGGCTGGACCAGCCGGAGATCACGGTACACTTTCTCGTTGGACCGCCGTAATATTGCGCTTTTAATTGAATCGTCAAAACGGCCCGATGGAAGCTACTTTGCGAGAGCGAAGTTGAGCGCTCGTAATAATCATGTCGCGATAACGAAGCACGAGCAACCTGCGCACGGTTACAAAAGAGCGCGTGACCTCCTTAAGAAATATTTATATCTCTCGGTCTGCGCAAACCAAGCGATCCGCCAGGAGTGGAGTGTCTAAATGGATTTCTTTGGAAGATTCGGAGATACGAGGAGTATGCCAACACTACATAATTTGTGTGCAGTTTTAAGTTGGAAATGTTGACGCGGAAAAAGGAATCTTGTAGAGACATTTGCAGGAAAGCTGGTAGCGTGGACCAACGTCGTCATGGTCCCAGTGCGACATTAACTGTAGAAATTTATTAGGCAATAATAATTAGGCAACGGAAAGTTCAGTAACTATCATGTAATCTCCGTTGGATATTTTTATTGAGAGCTCACCGAGGAAAATATCATCTCATTTGTGTGCTTACGTAATCTTACGTGCGGCTGGACATAATCGCGAGGGGAATCGCGAAGAATTTATGTGCGTGGACGAGAGCGGGTAGTATTATTGACGAATTTAATGAAATGTATGTATTTACATAATTACCTGCGCGGATGTCATTATGAAGAATATTTTACCGGTATCTCTCTGCAGATATCGTGAATTTAATAACACGTGTTTTCAACAATTATAGTACCTTTTAATATTCACTGCGGCGTAAATAATAGCGTTATTATAGGAAGCAGTATTATTTTCTTGATATTTTTTATTTTTCTATTTTTAAAGATAGTATTATTATATTGTATTTCTTGTTTACTGCGTGAAACTAACGTGCATAATAATGCACGCAAACAATACGTTGAATGAATTAATGTCTCAATATAAGGACGCGATTACCATTGACTTTCGTCGAATGATTAATGACGTTTCATTATTGCTCATGTATTACGTGCAGTTCACCGTGTCGTAAGAGATAATAATGAATCGAACCGCGCAAATATGCCATTACAGAAATTTAATGTCGGTCTAATTCGCAATGAATTGGAGCAGTTGGATAATATCGACGATTATATAATCGAAGCTGTTTGTGCCAATTGACTTCGTCATCATAATTTCTTCGCGAAACGGTCATTTAACGAAGGAATAGGATGTCGTTGGAAGCGCAATTTCCGGGGAAACCTATCGCAATGGGAAAAATATAGGGAAAAAATCCGTACAATTTTCCCCTTTCGTGATTTCGCAACTAATGCACGCGCGATCAAACATCGATCGATACGCAAGCACAATGCAATCTTGCACGTGCATCTAGTTGCATCTTGATTCTGTTGCTCGTGCTTCAGGAAATTAACTTGTTGAGTGAAAGTATTGTATCCTGTAGCGCGATGAATATCAATCTCGTCATTTTTATTTTTATATTCCGTATAATGTACTTATTTAATTTGCACACTGCGAGATAAACGATACAACGATGAAAACATTATTACCAACAAAAAATTATTATAACATTATCGAGATGTATTATGTACATGCATGTTTTAGTCTTTTTTTCTCATCACTTTGGAGAAAAATTGTTTACCTCTTTGGGTAAAAATATTTTAGACATTAAATTTAGACATAATATAAATTATAAAGAGTATTGTTGTGACAATATATAGAATAATTAGCATATACATGTAAAGAATTTAAAAAGAAATCTTTCTAAAAGAGATTGTATGGGTTTACATAGCAACGATCGGTCTTATAAGCAACCGTGTCAGATTTTAGTACTATTTGCTTCGCTCCAATTTTGACATTGATGTTGCGAAATTCGTGTTCGATGTTAAAAGTACCGTTGCTACAATCACTTTTTAGTCTGACCAAAAATACTGGATACCTACGTAAGAACCCGTCCATTCCGACTCAGTTTTTACTTTTATAACGGACGATTAGTAAAAAATTGCTTGATTAAGTTTCTTCGCGATTCGGTTGACTAAAATATAATTTAATATAATTTAAAAATTCGCATAAATATCATAAAAGTATTTTTTAGAAAGAGGAATTCTTTAGAAGAAAATCCCCTTCTCAACGTCGAAGTTACCTTGTTTCCATACTTGGTGTGATTTTTACAATTCTACTGGATAGTGTGCTGGACCAGTCCCTCTTTGGTATCCGAAAATGTCGTAAAATCGCGAAACTAGTCTCGCCGTGTCTCTTAACGGTGGATCTAATCCGTAGTCCCACTTTAAGCAGTTTCTTTTAACCATTAGCCCACATTCAACGTTATTCTCCGCGAGGAAAACAAGGTGATCCCGGCGCGGTTAGGGGTCTATTTGGATACCGCAAGTCTCGTTCTCCGTTCTCTCCAATGAAGCTGACATGAAGTATTTCGTGTTTTACAATATCCCAGCAACGTGAGAGACAGTATTCGAAAAACATGATCGTTGCGAAAAAGAATCCGAGAGGCGTAGTTTAGAAACTCGTAAGGATGAAGTTTTCATTCTTCCATTATTAGAATCTTCGAATTTTTTAAATTTTACTGTTATAAAATTCATTTGATATGAGAGAAAGAGACAGTGTGTGGTTTGTAAACATTCTTTCTTCTTAAGTAGAAGAATAATTAAAAAGTGGTAAATTTATAATTTTTTTTAAACTTAAATAATTTTGTTCTCTTCTTCTAAATTATCTTCACGTATGTATTGTTACATTTCTTGGAAGGAAGACTACAAAACTGGCTATTATAGTACTAATATGGTCTTCGCGCTACCATTTGAAAACGGTAGAAGAAGTCCTCTTGTGAGAATCGTAACAATAATGTGAACGCTGGTTCGCGAACAATAATAACGGAGGCGAAAAAGTGCTTGATCCAGTTTCTATTAAATGCTAGGTATGCGAAAGGACGGATGCAATGCGAGAAAGTTGGCGAAACTTAACAACGCCGCGGGAAAATTCGGGAGCGATTATTTTTGGAGGATCTTCATATTCAATATCGATGCATCGATATTAGAAATTTACATTTCTTATTATATTCCAGATTACGCTAAAGCTGCGAGTTTTTATCAACATATTTACGATAAAATATTTAGTTAGGTACAATATACTACAATAAATTATAATAAAAGATCTTTATGTGGAATGTCATGCTTTTGCAACGTTGATTGCAAAGAAAGAAGAGAGAAAATAGATATTTTTAAAATTACTGAAGATATAAAGAAAATGTTACTTCTTATCAAAAAATTACGATATAGTTGATATGATTTACCAGATACGTGATATCAAGACATGAAATGGACTCCTTGTTGGCGGAAGCCGTAGTCAATTATCATCACGTTCGTAACTTCGAGTTTGTTTCAAGGCTTCCGACATATTTTATCCGATATATTTTATCTTTTGTAATCGCACATTCAAAGATGAAGATTAAAATCATTGCCGATTTTGCAATCTGTTTTATTCTACATTTCGGAATAGATATTACAACTATCGTAAAAAGAGATAATAATTCTATTTAAGAAATATGTTTTGTTTCAGAAGCAGAGAGGAGAGACCGTCCAGAATGGTTCTTACTGTAACCGAGGACACCCCGGCGGACATGCTGGCTGGAAGTATGGAGCTTTTGGTCCAGCTGCCGCGTGATCATCATCTTCACACGCAAAAGGTTACAGTGTTAAGAAGGTACATTTACCATATAAAGATGATACATTCTTAATTAACATGCTTCCTCATGCTTTTGGTAATTAAAAGTTTTTACATGCTTGAATGAATTAAATTAACAATTGCTAACACCATTATTCACAGTACGCCGATGATGGATCTTCTGGTACAGATTGCGACAGCCCACAAATTGACAGCTTCGAGTTACACTCTGCAAGCGATCGGCGAACGTGGTTTAGTTCTACCTCATCATCCGAACACTCCCATAGGAGCATTGGACGCTCTTCAGGTAATTCTAATCATTTATCTTAAAAAAAAATGAAAGCGAAAGTATGATATTGTAAGCCACGAATTTATAATCTGTCGATTGTTTCATAAGTAAAAGTCTATTCATAAGTAAAAAGTCTCAAGACAACTATCTCTATCATATCATATTTTTTGATGTATTGTCACGTTGTTCTCCGAATAAAAAGCGGATAAAAAGATTATTAGACTTGCAAGTGTAACTGATTGCTCATACAGTTGATCTCATCTTTTTCTACGGTAAATTGAAGCAAACTACAGTCTCGCAATTGTGGATATGCGATGATATTACCACATTACTTTTGTCGACTTTTCCATCAGCAGTCAGCGCCTGTTAATGATCCTGACAGTTTTCCCAGCGCGTGTCACATGGATTTCTATGCGAGAACGCACTTTCTAACGGCGATTCTTTGACGCTCGCTCGCTCGCTCGCTCGCTGCTTCGCGTGTTGGATTAACCCTTTCGCGCGTCAATTCCCAGTGCCAATCGCTATACTTTCTCCGGGATGCTAGAGTCAGCATGATTCCTTCTATGAATCAATTCTGCCAATAAAGATTCATTTCTATAGAAGTCTATAAAAATAATTAAAAAATTAATAATTTAAAGTGATTGTTTATGCTTTCGCTCAAGTATAATTCTTCTTGTTGACACGTCTCTGTTCTATGCATGTTGCAGGTGAAATTACTTCCCAAGCAGGGCACGTGTGCGCCGCGGAAAACCAAACAGGCTAATCAACCCTTCGAAACGACGTTTAGGTTGCAGGTGACGCATCGATAAGCTTCTCGCACTTATTATGACATCGATTTAATTGTTTTATGTTTCAAAACCAGATAGGTTCAGTCTGCGTTCCAATAAAAATGATTAATTCTAGTTGCCTCGAAATTGAACTATATAAGATCAATTAATTATTATTTCTCAATTACATTTTATATCTAATAAAGTAATTTTAAAACAAGTCATCTCGAAAGCAGAGAGTTTCTGGAAAATATCCAACATAGTATTTTTTCGTATTTATTCAAGCACTTTGACTCGTATTTTTTCAGTAGCTACAAATGTTAACAGTAAACCCAATCATGCTTTCTGTATGAGGATCTCATTTAAAAGTAGTTAGATACATGTCCGGAGTACTGATGTAAAAGCGCAGACGATAATGTGCGAAACACGTTACAACTTGATAATCGGTACAGGTGCATTTGCCGAGAAATCAGCTGTATGTATCAAGGGTCAGTCCGAAGATGAACCTTGGAGAAATCCTGGACGAAGTGTGCCGCGAGAAGAATCTGGATAGAAGCAAGTACGAACTTCGTCATCCTGGTGAGTGTATCTGAAATAGAAAAATTGCAGAAATATACTTCGAAAATAATAATAATAAAAAATAAGTTTAAAATGGAAGATATGAGTAACGAGAAATATCTCGAAGTGTAGCGTAACATTTGCGCTAAGTGATTTTAATTAAAAGTATCTTAACGATCTACTTAACACTATTGCGACAAATGTGCATTATATAAATATATAATCAGATTTATGCAACATACTGGATGGCTTGGTAAAAAAATGAAATACCGATTACTCCTACACTGATTGACGTACCTGAAACAGTTACTGAGGCAGTAACAGCAATTTTCTTTAAAATTGTCTTTACTAAACATATTATTGCGTCTGTTGTAAAATGAAAACAGATTTATTCGAAAACTTGTTATTTGAGATGAACATTTGATATTTAAACCAGTAGCACGACTTGTCGCTCTCAGAAAAATTTTATTTAAAACGGACAAACGAGTTTGGAAATCGAAATAGATGAGGTAATGGAAAGCCGGACTAATGACATTACGTACCACTCTAAATACGAATTGCCAAACCTGTATCCACTCATATCAAAAATTATATTTCATAAGTTTTAATAGTAATAATATGAATATAATCGTGCGTGTACACGCGGAAATTATTTATTATTATTTTTAATGATAAACAATTAATTTTGTAACGTAATGATAATCGTAATTGTCTGTTTAAAAATATTTTAATGTTGAGTACAACTTGTTACGTCTTCTCAAATTTTTATGAGATATTTAAAAATTGTGAAAACATTGTATTACACGAGCAAAGGAGAGAATATGTTCTACTTAATGAGTCAACACACCATATTTACGCGAGCGGCACGCGCTAAAAACAGTTCTTATCTAGAATTTCGACGACTTTCGTAGATAGCAGTCAAGGTTTTCCGACTCGATGGCGTTTTAACGAAACGACGTTAATGATTATCAAAAGGCGTATGCAAATAATGCGATACGTGACAAGCCAACCGCGATGACTATTCGCAATAATGGATTTCTGCATTTATTGCGAAATGGTGATTTTCGAAACAACTTTGCATTGCGTATTCTTTTTTCGCAGTCGAATAAATATTCAATGAATCGTGACGAGTTTCAAGCCTCATAAAGCAATGATGTTATGCACCATGCTCTTCCTCAGTTAAAATAAGAATTTTACGTTAAATCAGCTGCTGATTGCGATGTGATAAGTTGCAGTTTTATAAATCGTCGTTTTCTTCGAAAACTAGAATTTTATTCGTGTGATTATATATATAATCTTTGTCCATATCTTGCTTTAAAAAATTTTTTCCGTATCTAGCAGTGTATTTATATAGGAAAGATGGTTCAAACTTTAATAGTTTCTAAGAAATTTTATCAGCATAAAAAATTGTGATTGAAGAAATTTTTTAATTTTGCACGTTATAATAATATATACAGTAGGTAGAAATTAACTATTTTATGCAATATCTACATAATTGATTAGTAATTATGAGTGAGTATGGCTTCCGAAGCCAGGTAGATTGTATGCATGTGTACATAACAGAGACATAATCCAATTTTCCGGAAATGCTTTCAGCATTATGCGTCGATGAAAGTCTTCCGACTTCAGCGATCCTCGTACATGTGTCTCTCCCTGTACATTCCACTTTTCCATTTTACCAAGGAACGTTTTAAAACACAAAAGATCATCACCTCTAACAAATAAAACAATTCATACGATTTAGAAAAACTTTTTATAAATCACTATAAAATCCTATAAAAAGGATTTTACATGATATGACGGATACAACGTAGTGATGCCGCTAAAATTTATAGTTTTATCAATTTTACAAATTTGTTTACTTTATTGATGTAATTTACTTTATTGCTGTAACTATAATATAATATAATAAAATATTAAAACAGTAATCCTAGGAGCATTCCATCGTTAATATCTCTTCACTTGCGACGGGACACCGCGTATATCGTGACGCGCAACCGCGTGCACGAGATATTTCAGTTAGCTAGTTACAGCGGTCGGCTGCTGAGATCGCTATCGCAAGGTTGCCGGCTGGCTTCTACAGCACTTGTTACTTCTAGTCGTTAGGCCCTGCTCTCTCGTCGTCCTCTCGCGCTCGTCCCATGGAGAAGAACGAACGTAAACGCCGACACCCCGCACTACCCGTTCGTGCTCGCTCGCGTACACTTTATAATTGATCCGTGCCGCGCCGCAACGCGCCGCGCGCGAGGGGAGCGGAGAACGCAATTCCAGTTCCCGCTCGCATACCTCCCGGTGCATTCACGCTCGCGCCGACGAGAGTCCCCCGGATACTGCGACGCGAGCCGATGCTCCCGTGGGCACGGTGGTAACACAGGCGAGGGATATGCCTTAAACCCGCGAGTGTTCCCCGCGCGCGTTCTGCCATTCGGAAATTGTCCTCTTACGCGGCGATCATCGCGGATCCACCTCGCAATTTCCTGTAGACTGCAACCGAAAAGTACGAGTTCTTCTTGTTTTATTATCGTATAATATGAGAGAACGTGAACGTGAGAAGCATACAAGACATTCTGCACTTGAATTTCAAGCAAGATTCTCAGTTCAAGAAAATAGGAGGTTTTTGAAAACTTACATTTAGTTATCTGAAGTTATTCTTGTGTATTTAAAGCATTGTAATGTTAATTAAGTAGCTGTAAAATTCATTTATTCAACTATAAACACGTATGAAATTCCAATTATTTGAAATTATCTCAACCATTGTAGAACTATTAATTATCAAACTTGATGTTGCAAAGTTGACTGTATCCTTACTGAGTCTAAATACAGTCGGCTTCTTATACATGTTTGTTCCATCTTTTGGCAGGCAATTTGGAGGAGATCCTGGACCTGTCATTGTCGCTGCAGGATTACCACTTGCAGGAAGTGACTTTGTACGCAAAGCAGACCAGAAATCTAGGCCCGACGTTGAGCACGCAGGACATAATGGCGTTACAGAGGCAGGAGGAGCGGCGTCGACAGCAGACCAAGCAAAGCGTGTTCGGTTTCATGTTCAAGAAGTCCAAAGAGAATTCTCTAAGCACGGACAGCCTCGGGGGTCGCAGCGTCTCACCGGCTAGAAGCGATGAAACCGCGAGGAGCGCCAGTCCTCTTCAGCCGCCGACGCGACCGCAGCGAAAGAGAAGACCGGCTCCGAAGCCGCCCAGCGACGCGTCGACTCTCCGGGACGTGGTTGGAGACAGCAGCAAGGACAAGATGATGATCAATCACAGCCGTAACAGCAGCGACAGTTCCGGCTATCACGAGGCCTCTGTGCTTAGCGATAATCCAGATTCAGCTGCGAGGCTACCAGAAACCCTGCCGAGACGAAGTAAAGCACCGGGGACGTCTGACAACCCTAGGAAGCTAGCGCAGACTTCACAGTCCAGCAAGAGTCTGGGCAACTTGGCAGCGACCAGCGAAACGCTCAGTCGGGGGATCAGTAGCACTTCTCTCAGTTCCACTGGTGAGATTTAATTTATGTGTTACTGTGTTGTTCGATGATGAATCTTTGGCTAATTAGATTTTGTTAAAATTAGAATGTTGTTTTATGTTTTATGCATCGAAAGATACATATTGTTATACACGCTTTAAATTCTATATTATTTTTTATTTCAACTACTACGTTGATAACTTTGTGACACTTTTACTTTGCGCTGCTCAGATTCGAATTCAAGTAAGTTTATACGACAAATAACATTAATGTGTGTTATTTTTTATAAAATATAAGCGGGATTATTACAAGAATTTATAAAAGTAGAAAACCACGAAATAACGAAATTTTACATATGTACGCAAAATTGCCAAAGTAATACTTTGAAGCCATTTTTTCTTTATCACTTAAATAGTTATCGAATCAAGAATTCAATTTCCGCGTAAGAGAAGCTATTGCTTTTTACAGTATCTTAGTTAACACGAATCGCTTGCGTAGGTCTTCGAAAGAAGAGAGCAGCGCCTCCGCCGCCAGCGCCCAGACCACTTTCGTCAGCTATTTCCACGCAGGCCTTAGAACGCATTGTCGACTCTGAAGAGTCGTTAACGTCTGACATGGATCCTTCGAAACCGCCGTCGGACATTGGCGTGCCGTTAAAGGCCAGCTCGGACATCGACTGTCCCAAAGCCAATTCCGACATCGGCGTTAGCACGCAGTCTACGCGCCAGCTGGATTACAAATCAAACCCAGAAGTCGCGACGTGCGAATCTGATGGCAACGTTCAGCAGAATGGCACGGCCGAAACGAGTGTCGCGGCGTATTCTAGTTCAGATTCGGTCAACAGTAAGCTTGCTAAAGCGAATGTGGAGGTGCCTGCCCCGATAACAACCGCCCCAAGAGTAAAGCAAGCTAGAGTAGCAGCAAAGAGAGGTAAGCTAACACGTAACGCCAGCGGCTCGAACACTTCGATCGGTAGTTTGCAAAATCCTTCGGGTGGTCCGCACCAAGTCGGTGAAGGTACAAAGCAAAATAGTAAAACACACTGTGTTACGTGCAGCCCAGAAAAGTATTGTTGCCCTGTATCGCACAAATTGCACGCTACTGCCCAAAGGTACCGCTTGCAACATAATAATACAGTGAATGCTGACTTTGTACTTAGTGTGAGCAATATGTCAGTCGGGACTGTTGTCAAGGATAACATGCAAGATGTAACGGGTCAAGTAGCCCGAACTCGTCAACAATCTCAGGTTTTTCCTTCGAGGTCTCAGATGAAACCAAGTTTGCAAGAGAGTTGCAAGATTTATCCTGATAAAAGTCGCAAGAAGATTCTAGTGGCCAGTAAAAGCTTTCAGAGTAGCGCGAGAGAAATTAAACAAACAAACAATTCTTTCGAAAAATCAAATTCAGTTTTATCGCAAAGTCTTCGGTCGAAATATTCTAAAACCTCGAGATCGTTAAAATCTGCTGTTTATTCTCCGAAATTAGGCAGACTAAGTACCACTGATTGCTACACTAATTCCATAGTTTCCAGCGAAAACAAAGAATTTTATAATGCCTTAGGACAGTATGCGGAGAGCAATTTGTCCCCGCCACCTTTGAGCACCTTGCAAATATTTGCGATTTCTACGAGTCCATTAGACATTCAAATGGCACCTCTTGATTCTATGCCCAGCAATGTTGATGAATTACCATTACTGCCTATCGTGAATCATATAGAAAATAAATTGGAGAAGAGAAAATTAAGTATCTTGGAACCACCACCGCCTGATCTGGTTAGTCGTCAAGAATCGAATGATAATTGGAATCGGTTTTTGATCCAATTGAATTCGATTCTTGAAAGCAGAGCTGGCGAGTTTGTGTAAAAATATATTATATATTCACGTTTTATAAGTTCTATATTAAAATTAATCTTTATCTTCATGTACATATTTAAGTAAAATACATTTTTCTTTTAATTTTTTCTAGATTTTTTATCTCTCTTCATAATTTCTTAATTTATTCTTCTCAACTTACTTTTTTAATTTTCATTTTAAATATACAGGGTGAGGCACCTAAAACAGACCACCTGAATATCTCGGCTGTTATTGGTGATAGAAAAAAATGTGTCAGACCAAACTTGCATGGTTTCGAGGGACATATAATTTGTTCTAAATAGTTTTTTATTAGGTGGACGCGTAGAGGTCATATGAAGGTCAACTTCGTTTTTTTAAATGGTATGATATGTTTTTTTACGTACCATCTAGTAGAGCGTTTGAAGATGCGCACATTGATCTACGGGTCAAAATTATTCAAGGTCACTGAAGGGAAAATAATTTACTGTATATGCCTTATTATTTGCCTAGAGTTCTCTGCTATTAAAAATACTGTAAACTCAGAAATGAAAAAGTTCTAGCCCTTAGAAATTTTTTCTTTTTCCGCGAAGTTCTGAGTTGTTATCATTATTTTTTATATTGCCTAGAGTTCTCTGTTATTGAAAATACCGTAAACTCAGAAATGAAAAAGTTCTAGCACTTAGAAATTTTAGCCTTCAGTGATCTTGAATGATTTTGATCCGTAGATCAATGTGCGCATCTTCAAACGCTCTACTAGATGGTACGTAAAAAAACATAACATACCATTTAAAAAAACGAAGTTGACCTTCATATGACCTCTACGCGTCCACCTAATAAAAAACTATTTAGAACAAATTATATGTCCCTCGAAACCATGTAAGTTTGGTCTGACAAATTGTTTTCTATCACCAATAACAGCTGAGATATTCAGGTGGCCTGTTTTAGGTGCCTCACCCTGTATATTCTAATAATTATTTAAATTAAAACTGGATCATTTTAAAATCAAAGTCCTCCGAAACAATATTTAATATTGAAGACTGTATGAAGTGCAGGTAATTTAATTAGTAAATGTCATCTTCACCGACTTCAACTAGATAACACGCCATTCATGTTTTCTATATATGTTTTGTCAGTAAGCTATCGTAAAATTCTTTACTGTTTTTTTTTTAAGTTCTACATTAATTATATATCTATGTATATGAAAAAGATTTGGATTTTAATTTTAACTTTTAATTATCCCAAGATTTAAAAAAGATAAAGGATCTAATTATTTATTTATTTCTTATATTTTCTTTGCTTTATGCTATATACACTATTAGTAATTCTACTGTTAAGCAAAATGATCTCTTTTGCAATCTTTTAGCATAAAGGTAAAAACGTAAAAAATAATTCTATTCTTTTGTCATGATTTCCCAATTTGCACGCAATTCGATTATCCTTATAGACATATTTTGATGAATTTACCCGCTTGTATTCTGCTAATTTGTATTTTTGGTGACGGCTGTTTTCTTTCTTTATCCATATTAGTTGGAGAATCTGCACCCCTTCCTATGCCTCGAAAGGTTAATGCAGGTAATAGTGCTTCTGATCCACCGAAGGCACCTAAGCGTAGTAAAGTAGCTCCGGTTTTGATACCACGTAGAGCCTCGAGTATAGAAAGCGACCACGATTTAGCACGTGAGAGTCCTGAACACGTCAGTGAAGCACGTTGCACTTCGATCGATGAGAATACGATATCATTGGATCAAGACGGTCTCATTACGCGTATTGAGCATGAAAAGGCGCATTCAAAGATGAGGAATGATTGTGCACCTGGTAACGAGGATCAGATAAGTCAGAAAGAAAAGATGTCAAAACCTATCGATGATGCTGCAATTGAATATGATACATCTTTAGAGTCACGTCAAGATTCAAACGATGAAACGGAAAACACTTCTGAATTACATTCTAATTCTATAGAACTGACTCGTGTTCACTCTGAAGAGGCATCTAAAGATAAATCCTTGAATGACGATGAATTTAATCACGAGAAAATAATGCCGGACATCGTCAACGATGTAGAGAATCAAAAATCGTTGAATTCAAGTCAGCGTTCAGGTAATGAAGGAGAATTACACGTTGACTCAAAGGAACCACAGTTATCTGAGTGTAAAGATATCCCTGAAGAGAGGAAGAATAATTCACCGGAGCTGGATCGCGAGATAAAATCTAAAACTATCGACTCGCTTGATGAAAATGAGAATCAGCCTCGTGATACTTCGTTATCTAATGATCCTTCCTCAAACGAGAATACAATGAAACTGGATTGCGTGACCGAGCCGAGAAACGAGCAATTGAAGCTACCACATCGATCTACTTGTCAAAGACCACCCAGAGTGCCGAGAAGAGCAACACCTTCCACCTACCGGACTGAAGAAAACGCCGAAGAAGAGGCAGTGAAGCGCACCCATTCGAGAGACGTGACGAATGATGCAGTAGTGAAAAATAGCGGTGAGAGGGACAGAGAAACATGCACGGTGATCTCCACCATACCAAAGTGCGAGCACCTCGATCGAGCCGTGAAAGAAAACAGCAGTTCAAGTAGCGTGAAACGCGGTGTCGCGTCGATGGATCATCATGAATTCGACAGACAGATTAGCCGTGCGGCGGAAAGTGTCAATAAATTACATGAAAAACTCGAAGATCAGATCGAAGAGGCAAGCAGTGAGCACGCGAAGAGCGCTAAACGGCCGAAGGCGAGGACGAAGGTGAGAAGTCAGTCGAAATCGGACGACTTCGAGGTGGATTCCCTGAAGAGGCAGAGGCGATATCTCACTTCGCCCGCGGAAAACATCGCGCACGCTTTGAATCTGAACCTTCCAGTGCGAAACTCCATCTCTTCCAGCGTGGCGGGAAAGGAGTGGGAACAAAGTACCGCTGGGCATTGCGCTAATGGGGATACACGGGATGCGGATGTAGATAAGAGAGAATCGCATGGTGGATTAGTCACAGGTGCATGTTGCTGTACTACTAACATTTTATACTTTAAATTCTTGTTCTTCTCCCTTGCACGTTTTTAATCCTCTCGGCGTCTTGCGTTCCGTTACAGCGCACGCTAATCTCATGTGTTATGTCGAATTAGATTACTCTTTTATTTTACTGTTTTTTTATTTTTTTCTTCTGCGAATTTCTTCTTGGTATAAAGTAGCTTCGAGCTCGTTTCGTCTGGTCTCGTTGTAAGGCTTCAGACACTTTAGGATTAATTTGAGATTGTGACATATTCGTAATTCATCAATCTCTCAATCAGGAAAGACCGGCGACGTTTGTTTAACTAATGTCCTATTCTGTTCACATATGCCAGCAGCCAATCAAGATGTTCCGTCCGAAACTGACATCCTGCTACAAAAAGTATCGGATACTCTATCCAGCGTGCTGCCGGCCGCCTCGTCTCCGGTGCCGGAGCCACTGTCGTCTTCAAAGACGAACCATGCGACTGCAACCGTACAGACGAACGTCGCTGATGTCCCCGACAGCTCTGCGGCCAAGTTGGAAACGGTCGGGACGAAGAACGACTCGAGCGAGATGCATCGATCGTGCATCGACTTCCCGGTGGAGAACACTTTGAGCGCTAGCACGCCAAATATGACTGCGACGGGTTCGCAGCAGGATACTTCTGATTACGTGTCGGCAATGGAGGACCTGTCCATCAGCGATTGGGAGTATCAGCTTCCAGCTCCACCGAGCGCTTTTCGCGATTCACATTCTCCTATCTTCAACGATTACGATACAATCACACTGGGATCAGTGGACGCTTTCAAGGAGCAGCTGATAGACCCTGTTTCGGAGCCGGTCGACGACGGCAAGAACATCGAATCGGCAAAGAATCCATCGAACGATTCCGAAGCGAGCAATCCGAAATCTTCAAACCGAAAAGTCTTGGACTTGGAGTCTGAAGCGGAAATCGATATTAAGCGAACGGCGAACAAACCTGTTGCCAAACAGCCGTCCGTAGTGTCTCACAAATCAGAGACTAATCCAGACCTGCGTAAAGAAATTATTTCCGAACTGGAGAACAAGATAGAGACTGGTACGCTGGCGCAAACTATCAGTAAAGATTTCGATCGGAGGAACATGGACAATTTGTCCACGCCGAACGTAGCGCCCGTGGACAACACGCTGTCCAATTTCACTATCACCACGTACACCAAACAGAAGAGCGTGGACATTTTTGAGGAAGCTGAGGAAGCCGCTGCAAGAAACTCGGAAGAGAGGTTTATCAAGACGTTCGCCACGTTATCGAGAAACAATGGCGGTGCGAGCAACTACGATAAGCAAAGTGTGACGAAGAACGCGTATTTAAGTAACGGGATGATGCCGTACGACAAGAAAGTAGCGACGAGTAAGCTCGAAGAGTTGAGCGATGTCTGTAAAACGGAGCCAAAGATTCGTGATCAGGATGAGCCGTCTCACAAGAGGCAGTCTTTTACCGCAGCCAATGAGAAGATTAATATTCAGCGATCCAAGAGTTACATATCGATGTCGAGCAACGCGAGATACCAGACGGAAGTGCAGGGAATTGGCGAGAGGAAGTACGAGGTGCAGGTTGAGCCAGAGGCTGCTGGTATGAAGAAAGCCACAAGCATCACAGGCCTGAACGTCGACGTGTTAGCAGGTAACGGAAAGTTCTCGCAGTGGAGGGACAATATATTGAAACAGCAAGAGGAACCTACCAAAGAGAAGCAATTACAATCACTGCAGGTAATTTGGAATTAAAGAATTATGAGATAGCATTGTTTTAGATGCAGAATATGATTGATTTTTAATTCACGACATTAAAAAAATATATGAACAATAAATGGGCGTGGAATAAATGAATATATTCGCGCGAAAAAAATGCATTCTCGATACCTTATCTCGATTGCATCATAAATATCATGAATTGTTGCTTCGTTAAACGTGTAAAATTGTTGCTTAAATTGTTGTCTAGGTGCTGAAAAGCATTTTGCCGCAGTTGAAGAACGCTCAACAGGCGGAAGAAAATGTATCCAAAGAATACAATAGTACGGTATTAATCGAAAAGACAAGGTGAGTATTATTTTTTTTAATTGAGTGAAGCGTCTGAAAATGAAGCTTGAATGGAGCGTCTCTTAAATTTCTAACACATTAACAATTTTTCTAGATACGAAGCTGGGTCCAACGAACATTCGACAACAATGAATGTAGTTTCGACATGCGAATCCCGGGACTCGGAACCGGAATGTAAGAAGTTGCCAAGGGAGGAAAGACGTTACACCTACACTGGTCCACCGGCGATCAGTCTGGGCAGCTGGTCGGAAAGACCGAGTGTTAACGTCCAAATCAAGATAGACACCGATTACAAGCTAGGAGCGAGCAATGCAAGCAGCAATAAAACCGTCGTTAGCATCAATGGCGCGAGGGACGAGAAGAATCCTGCGAATTACGCCAGCAACATCAGTAAGAACAATTTTGCGAACAAAAGTCCTGACAAGCTCGCGAGGAAATTAATCACGCACACGACGGCGTCGGGTTTCAAGGTGCCGATATCGAACCGAGTTAACTTCAATCCGACGAAGAGCGAAGACAAGCCCGTTGTGATGGGCGTCGAGTTAAAGAAGGTCTTTGTCGAGACGTCGAAAGAGACGTCGAAGAGTGATGAGAACGAGATCGACACCACGCCGGTGAATTTCAGAGAATTGACAAAGACATTCGGTCAGCACGTGAATCTTAAACCGAAACCTAAACGCACTAATATTAACAGACACTCGGCGGATATCAGCAGCTACTACTACGACACACCGGACGAGACGAGAGCGATCATGAACGTCAAGCAGAACGGTCACGCCAAGTTTCCCAAGGCGTCCGATCAAAACGAGATCTCGTTCAAGGTTCAACCATTGATGCACGACACTCGGCAAAATTCCAGGACGAAGAGGTTCACGTCCGTCGTGGGGTTGAATGGGACGAACCAGAACGTCGGCTTGCAAAATGAAGCGTCCCTCAGAAACAACGTCAGCAACGCTATCAAAATCAATCCACCAATGCCCATTGTAAAGGGGTTTAAAATACCCAGCGCTGATCCTAAGATGAACAACAATCAGATGAATCACAACGGGCTATCGACAGTCGATAGTTCTAACAAAGGTGTGCAACCTCCTAAACCCCCAACTATGCCGGTGATAACAGGAGTGACACTGAAGAGCACTAACGTGAGGCCCAAGTCGATGCCAGTTCAATTAGATCCCAGGGATATGCTGTTGGAATCCATCAGGAATTTCGGTGGGCGCGAGAAGCTAAAAAGCGTAAGTATATTACGACATAAGTCAAGTTAATCCTTGAGTAAAATACGAAAATATAATTAAAAAAAATTTTTATTCACATTTACTGGCGAAGATACAGAAGAATTTTGTTATTGAAAATATAATCGTTCTCTGTTTCAGACTGCGGAGAGATACTGATCGCGCACGATCTCTGCGGAAGTGAAGGTAAGGAATGTAATTTGTAGGATCATCTTGGCGAAGGGTTCGTCTGGGTCGTACGCGTTGAATAATGAATTTTTTTTCGTTCCTTTGTCAAATGAGTCCAAAAATTTATGTTCTTAAATCGTAATCAGATATCAAGAATTAAGATTTCTTCACAAGAAACGTGCAAGTTTCTTGTAAATTGAAGAAAATTTGTGTTTAGAACATTGTTGAAAGAACTTTCCAGAAATAGGATGTTGAGGAATTCGATTCGTGCTACTTTCTATTTTCTGTATATTTGTCCTATTCTTCGTAACGTACATATAATTGCTTTAACACTGTAACTGCCGACTATTGTACCTTTGAAGTCACTAAAAATTATACGTGTAATATATTCGCTGGGGAATACGCGATTAAAAGGTACTCTGGTTGGTTCTTGCATTAGCATTTAACATAAAAGGAAACAAGCTATAAGTAATATGTATTCGCGTTACACGTTACATTACTAATATCGCAAATTATGAGTTATGTCGTATTGCGTATGTCTCTATCAGTATGTGCCGTCGACAGAAATGCTAAATCTGATCATGAATTTCGCGTTGGTCACGTGTAAATACGGTGTATAAACGGCAATCTGGGAACTCCGTCACAATCTGATGAAAAATGTACATAGTGTTCGAGACGTACTCGATATTTCGATAGTAAAACAAGAATAATAGAAACGTTTATTCTATTTACTTGGATAATATCAATTCGACATTGCTCACGTTAATTAATATTAAAGAAAAAGCGATGAGAAGGAGAGATTGTTACGTGAGAGTGTATATGCGTGTGAGAGAGAGTTATTAAGCAGAATTAAGTTACTTTTTTCCTAGTTTGGTAAGACCGTTCGATCCTAGCTTTGGTGCGGTATGTATTAAGAAAAACAATGTAATACCAAAGTTAGCCATGGACGGATCAATATCGGTTACTAATAGCGATTCCAATACTACAATCTGCTTGAATATCAATATGTAAGTTCTAATATCTCCGCCGTAGTAGTAATAACCGTAAGTTTCTATCAACGGGACCAAAGGTGACATCTTATTTTAGATATCGTGCAACGAACTTAGAGTTGTAGGATATTTCCTGCGTCAAATACGACATAGTCTTTTACTAAATCTGGTCAATATATCGAGTTGTACAGCAAGAATCGGAATCAATGATATAAATTTATTTACGCACGCGAGAAAATGCTTATTTAAAACGCTGAAGAATATCTTTTTTTCTCTGTACGGACATATTTGGGAGAACAAACAAATGTGCTTTGGCGCGTTCGTATCTAAATAATTAATTTTTCTTTGCACTGCGCAGTCATGTTCCAATTCTTCAAGATAGTTGGAGCACATTCCTTACGTAGTACATTCCACACATATAATACGTTCCTTTCTTTCGCAGCTTACATGTAGAATCATAATTTCATTTTTTTTTTAGAATTGGAGCGATCAATGTTGATCTATAATTTTTGACAGAGATGAGTATGTCTGAAAATTGATGCCATGCTTTTTATCATTAAGATAAAAAATCAGTATTAGATTTATATAAGAAAATTAACAATTCCCTTTTCTGTTTTTCAAACTGCACTTTCTGCATCTAATGATAAATTAATTTTTTTCTTTTTCAAAGCGCAAACGTACATTGTTTCGTTCTCGTTCTCGTTAGAATAGAAAGATGCAGTAAATTTATATTATTTTTAAGCAACGACTGAAGCTGATGTAATTTTCATGAGTTTACGTTCTCAATTTCGAGTATTTACGAAGTCCGACATCAGTAATAATAATAACGCAAATATCGATTATTAGCTTTCAAATTACGCGATGAGTTATTGTTCCAGCTTCAAACCGTCGATATTTGTAAACTTTACCACACTCGACGGTGTTTAATAACGATGACGAATAGCAACGAGTGTGATTTCGTAAAATGAAGGCTGGCTTTATGAATGATTGTTGCATCACATAATGCCAGCTGATTCGTTACATTTCGCAGTTTCACACAGGATTTAGAGATATCGTTATGGTAGTATATTTGGAGGGTTAAGATACATATATTGTAAATATATTGCGTAATGTCAATATTGTATTTAATATCTTTCCCTTACATACATGTGCACGCTATAACGGAGCATCTATTTATATGTTATAATTTATATATATAGCTGTATTAAAATTATAACATTGCATCTGTGTTATTCATTAAATCTCACTCATTATCCATTATCTCGCTTTCGTGTGTTCCTTGGAATAAATTTTCTCCCGATATCTTTCGATAGAAAAATATAAATTTCAATATGTATCTCATGTATATGTATATCCACTATACTTATAAAATAGCACCATTGTAGAAAAATTGCACACTTCTAAAGATGGCATATTTCCAGTAATTTTACCTTTTTATAGCACCTATCTTCTTGAGATTAGACTTAAAAATTAGCAGATCTAAAAAGTAATTGTCACACATAATTGCGTATAATAGCACGTAACTTGTGAGAAATTACATATCTCAAATCTATTCTAAGTTTATGCTTCACAGATGGAATGCATCTTTCTTGGACAAACATGTACATGTACGTTCCTAACATATAGATAGCGGACTTTTATAATACTGATTTTATATACTGATTTTTAATAATGGCGATATCGATATAATATTGCAAACATAATTTAAAATGTACAATCAAGTACGCGAAATAATTGCTACACTTTTTAATATCAATTAGAAAGAAAAGAATACAGCATTAACATAAAAACTATATTGCCACTGAAGAGGGAATAGAAAAAAAATATTGCAACGATAAATCACAGCTTCAAAGAGCAAGACGTTGGAACACAGTTTGAAAGTCCTACAAAACCGTTATTGAATAAGCTTTCTTATTAAGAATAAATTTTTTCATAATTTTTATCAGTCAATGCATGAATAGAGCAATCATTCATACAATCAACTATACATTCACAGATACTTAATCGTAGCTTATTAGTTTGAAATTCTTGTATTTTAAAAATAATTAGACGTGAACTTTGATATTTTCTTGCACAACTTGAACTTTTTTAAATTCGTCAAAAAGAGATTATAATTATCTTAAATTTTCTTAATGCTATCAAAAGACAAACTTTTATTTTATACTTTAGCACCATTTCTTTCAAATTGGAAGCATCTTCTACTCGATATCTACACCATAAAGATTATGGCCTACTAATCGTTGGGTATAGGAGTATTGCAATTTCCATGCCACAGTTTGGTCTCCGAGCGGCATTCCGAATAATTAGCAAATATATCCGCGTAACCACGGTCACGCCACCAGGTACAAAGTTGCCTATTCCAGCCACAATCAACTGTATGGATAAGCTCCGGTCTTTCCATCCCAAGAAGCGTATAAAAGTCTTGGTCGCCCAAGTGACCCTATACGATGAAACAAATATTTTGTTAATTTCCAATAAATTGACGGTAAAATATTTAATCGTATGATTATCTTTAAACATAGGATATTCTTCCCTAAACTGAAACATTTTAATATTTTAAACAAATCTTATCAAGGTTAAATTAATTTTCTTTACAAAAGCAGAGACAGTTTTTAAATTTATATTTGATATACAATCAAAAATGAAGGATTCTTTGAAAATTAAAAAATTAAATGTTAAAGTAATTTACCTTGAAGTGATACTTTTCCGTCATTGCATCCACACTGCCTTTGCTGACGATCTCATTGTACACACGCGACTCGCGTAATCTCTCTAAATTAAAGAGCACCATTCCGCTGTTGTAGCCAGGGTATCCACCTTTGTGCCGAGGCTCGCCAAACATCGTCGCAGGGTGTTTATTGCGATATAAGTACAAAACGTGTCGGTAGACCGGCGTAAGCTCCGGAGCCAAGCCGAACAGAGCTTCCCTCCCAAAATTATCGAACTCTTTGAACAGATCCTTTACGTCTCTGCGGAATTTTGTATCCGCGTCAAACATTGCGGCGAGCCTCTGATCGCTGGGGGCGATTCTGTGCAGTCCCAGTGAGAGGAAGAATAATGCATCAGAATAATACGTTCCTGGTTTGCTACTGAAGTGTGGAGACATGACTGATACGATATCCTCCAGCTGTGCAGCCAGTTTGTGTACGTCATAGTAAAAAACCTGCCAATAAAGAGTATTTATTTATCAGAACTTATTTAAAATTGCAGATACAAATAAATAAATAATAAAAATAAATAATATACCTGCATAAACTTTCCAGTATTGTTCATAACATTTTGAACGACTGTGTGTGCTATGCCTCGACTATCGTCGTCACTTATCACATGGAAGATGACATCTACAGAGGCCAATCTAAGCAAGGAATCGGTGAATATTTGGAACTTGCGTCTCATGGGAGAATTTGACGCGACTTTCGTAAAGATGCACCAGATATTGTAATAGTTCAATGAAACGTTCGTCGAGGGCAGATCATTAACTTCAGTGGAGTAGCCAGCAGCTGCTAAGGTGGTCGTAAGGTTTGCCAGGCTAGCATTCCGCGTTCGGTGGACGGGCACGACCCAGCACTCACCATTGGACGTCTGATAGAGGTAAAGGGCCACCAAAAGCAACGCGAGGATTGTCAGCCACAGTAGCACCTTGCGTAACAAGGGCATTTAACCCGCGTCCCTTAATTTCCTAATCTAGAAAGGTAAACGGAAAACCTCAGCAATTCACAGGCAAAAAGGAAGTCCAATTCTCTGAATCGGATCAGCTGTTCACTGTTCCAGCCGAACGAGACGCTAACGTCAAATTGTAGAAGAATTCTAAAGGATTAATTACGTGAACATGATCGGCGGCAGTCCTCGTCCCCGCGTTATATCATCTACTTGGCGTTCCCCAGCAGACGGTGCCACGCGAAATGCCGCGCGTCATCGTTCCCGTGCGACGTCCCTTTTTTATGTTGCGCACGAACGACGCATCGCAACTATCGAACAAGAACACCGGAGTACGATCAGATTTTGTTACAATTCTACATGACTCCCCATCGACATTTACGATGTTGGCGTTCACCAATCGAGATAGAGAGAAATAAGGAGCAATGCAACCTGAGCTTCTGTCTCTCTCTCCTTTAGCAGCATCAAACGTATTGGACCGTGATACTCGAAAATGAAGCGAAATCAGTGGAGGCTTGTAGTGGGCATTTTGGGAACTAACAATTCTAGATTCTCTTTGAGAAAAATTGCTGCGCCAATAGAATGGCAACCCGTCATGCACAATGTTATAACGAATTGCCGCTTACAGGTGCCAACAATTTCTTCTTCAAAACAAATCTACATTTATAATTTTCGAAACTTTAGTTTTTTAATTGTAATTTGATTTAATTACAGCTTTAATGTTTAATCTGTTTCAAATATAATTACGCAATATGGAGCAATGAGCAGTAAAACTCGAAGCCCGGAGATAAAATATAATGATCCGGAGGGGGCAATCATCTTACAGTAATACATATAAAAGCGCATCAGGTTGAATTGATTGATTTTCGGTTGATAACCGATGGATCTTTTTATCTTATCACAGTAAAGTGATTCACTGTTACTAATAATGGGCGGAATGAGATAAACTGCTTCGCTCAAATATTTTTTATCAGTCACCGTTACGATACACAGTGAGACAGTATTATCATATAAATTTCTGCAATTTGGTACGATATTATTCATTGCACATTATAATATAATCGGTGTTACAAAAATATGAAAAATGCTAAATCGAAATAATGTGAAAATTTACCACGTTGTAACAGATTATCTTTATCTTTATTTTTATACATGTACAACGTGGTGTCATGAATATATATGTGATGTGATGTGTGATATGTGTGTGTGTGTGAGGGAGAAGCAGAGTGTTTGAAGAGTGATATTACTAAACAAAATTGTTATTTAAATTTTAATTATTTTAAATTTTTTCTAATTTTTATTATAATTGCGATGTAATTTTGAAGAGCGAAACCATGAAAAGGCGTCAATTGTCACGTTCGTTACGATGGAGCCTTGAAAACATCGCTGCATCAAGCTCAGCAAGGCAAGAAACGCTGAAGACTTCGCAATCTCTTTCTTCGGGCAAGAGATCGACGGAATCGAAAACTTCATCGAGAGAACAACCCATGCGTCGCCGCAAGTATGACTATCGAACCTTTAACGTATTATTCCCCCATTTTATATATGTATTGTTTTAAGAAGATAAGACTGTCGTCGTTTGTTATCAATATTTTGCAATTATTAATTAATTTTTATCATTTATAATTTTTATTAATTTGTTTTATAATAGAACGATCTCCCTTGGGGCTATCGATGCGTTGCAATGCATAGTATGCAAAAACACGGTAAACTCACCCAAAATGATGAAATGTCGGCATATCTTTTGTCTGCGATGTTTTAAAAACCGGCTTATAATATCTCATAAAAGAGGTATGATATGCTGTTGACATTTATAATTATTTTGCAGTCACAAATTTGTTTAAATTTATATTGCGCAATTGGAGTACTGGGGCAGTCAAACTTTTCGGATCGATTTCCAATCTTTTAAATCAATTTTACATGTAATACGAGCAATACAATGTTTTTATAATAGACAATACAGTCTAATCATAGACAGCGAAGGTGATTACTTGGTTGATGAATAATTTGTTTATACTGAGTGCGATAAAGTAAACTTTGATGTAAAAATCGAACCGAAATTTTGACTGACTTTATTTTTATTTAATTATCACGGATTTAAGATGGAGCAATACTATTGTATGATAAAAGCATAAGAAACAATCTTAAATAGCTAAAATATTAGTAAAGTAAGTAATAGTATTTTTACTATAGATGGTAGTTCCATTTGCCCTATCTGTAACGTAGCAGTGATAGAAAATAAAAAGGAAGAAGGTACGAAAAATTCAGTGAGCTTTGCGCCCTTACCACCAAAATTGCGAGATGAGAAATGCCGCATCTGCGGTGAAATTTGCGAGGAGAAATGTAGACATTGCAAACGCGTAAGTAATTCGTAGATACTGAAATAAACGCAATCGTTATAATTTTTATTTTCATGAAGAAGGAGGACAAAGAGATAAAAATACATTCTATTGTCAATACTTACATATTACCATCCTTTTAGAGATTTTGTAATGATTGCTGGATAAGCCATATTAATGACTTGAAAGAGGAACTGAATAATATAAATGGAGATCTTGAGTCATCAGCGGCGAGTTTCGAAGATAGGCTCAACAATTTTATGGTAATTATACACGATTTAACAAATTATTTGAATCACGAAAGACATTTATAAAATCTCTCGGTTAAAAATATCGATAACTAATTAAAAAAGTATTTAGACACTGTTTAAGCACAGAGATGCAAAATTATCCATAATATTAAACGCACGATGTCTTATTGACAGATAACTAATCTGTAAATAAGATGAGATTAATTTCTTTGCTACAGAGTAAAGCGAGTAAGACGAAAGAATTCATCGTTAGAGATATCGAAGCTAAAATAATTGAACTTCATAAAAAAAGAGAAACTCGAATTAAAAAGGTAGAAAATATAATTGCTGCGGGTGAAACATCAGTGGAGGATATTAGAGAACGGATGCACAAAGCTCAGATGGAGATAAAGGAGCAGAAGGAGCTTTCGTACGATGTGCTGCCTGATAACGATGAAAAGGTATGGCGTTTTACGCTTTAATTGTTCTAATTCTTATCAGTCAAAAGAAAAATGTACTGCTAGCAAAGTAGCAAATTTCAGTTTTATGCTAAACATTTATTTGCCACTTTTTACACTATATTTTAATAAAGGATAATGGGGAATAAGAAAGACAATGTAAAACGAAACAAAATATACCATTCGGTGACGCAGAGAGAGGGAGGATGAGGGAGGTAAAAAAGAAAATTGTTAAATTGTCAAATATGGTCTACATTCTTGAAATGAGTTATTCTTGAAATGAAATGAATTAGGCTGAATTTTTCCGCCCTTGTGGTACTGTTCCTCCGTTCCCTCCGCTGATTCTAAAATCTGGACCAGCGCCGTACCTGTCCCGTGCAGGACGCCTCACAGTATTGATTACTTGAGAGGAGAGGAAGGCGGCACGTGGAGGGGTGGTGAACATGTGGGGCTGGCCAAGGCGAGAGAATCGACGCGGCGGCAAAATCTGGTCGGAATTTTTATCGTTTTCCGCAATGCCAATAAAATAGACGCACAGCGAGACCAAGATGGAGAAATGCTGTCGATAACTGAGATATTATAATGCGTATTAAAAAAAATGCGAGCAGATCACGCACCGTTGGGAGATATGACAAAATACAAACATGAAAAAATACACACACACACGTCGTGGCTAATATTTCGGTGAATAAAATAAAGATAAAATGATGAACAAAACTGATCTACTTATTGACGAAACGAGTAGTAGAAAATGGTGCGCTATGTTGCAAGCGATCAGTGCGTCAAATATCATGTTGCATACAAGCGTGAAAAATAATTTTGATGCTTGCAAAATTTTCGTTTAAAGCGCACATACCAAAATATGCAACAAATTATGATCTCTCATAAAGTATTTCGCTCTGAAAGAAGCAATCTCCGATGGGTCGACGATCTTTTAATCAAGAGCCCATGTAGACACGAATCTTAGTGCAATGTGTAACAGCTTTGAAAAACGAGTAGCAATAAACTCGGACGAAAAGCGACGAATTACAGTTAAATAAACATTACAGAGTTTCAGCTGGACTATTTAAATATCACATTCGTGTAGATGCAGAAGCGTGCCGGTGTTAAATCGACTACAAAACCGACGGTAACGACGAGGAATGAATTACGAAATCGGAAGAGAAAGAGATTGAGAGCGAGAGAGAGAGAGAGAGAGAGAGAGAGAGAGAGAGAGAAATAGATGGAGAGATGCGATGAGAGCTGGTTCAGGGCGGGTTCGCGAACCGATAGGATCCGGGATAGCAGGAGGATAATGGTGTTGGTGTATAAGGCACGAGCAGCCAACGTCTGCTGCTGACAGCCCATTACCACTGTACAAACGCGAGCACGGTGGTCTGGTACGATGGCGAAGGCTCTTCTGAATCCTGTCTCTTTCTCCGCAACGCGGCTTTCCTCCACCTCCTCTCCCTCCTTCTCCTCTTCCTGCTCCTCCTCTCTTGCTTCTCTCCCTTCATCCCTTGTGCTCTGATTCGTCTCTCTGCACCCATCCCTCTGTACTCTGCCACCGTCCTTCTCAAGATATTAACGATCTTCATCTAAATCGGATAATAAAACGTACCTTTATCGTGGCTTTATCGCCGTTGCGTTTTATGAAGACTAGAGACGTGAAAGTTTGAAAATTTCTTCGTGCATCGAATGGCCGGGAAAAGAGGATGTTAGAAGTTGGATTGGCTTAACTCGATCCGTCCACTACAAGACGATCGACTTGTATTTAAAATCTTATTTAATTAAAAAGTGTGTGTGTGTGTGTGTGTGTAGATTTCAATCTTTTTCTTTTGTCCAATTAAGTTTGGAAAAATATTTTGGACATCTGCAGCAGTGCTTTACGGAATTTAACTGTGGCTATTCGGGAACGTTCAGGTATCTCTAAAATTTTATCTTCGAATCGATTCTTCAGGGCTGTAAAACGCCTGTAGAAGGAAAATGTTCTTCGAGATGCTCTTCAGGGTGTTGCACCAATAAGAACAGCCAGCTCCGCAGTTCGCGTGTACGAAATAGCATCCATCCTGCATCAATTCGTGCATATTCGTTTAGCTCTTCCTTTCTACAGCTTTCTCTCCTTCCCTCTCTATCTTACTCTCTCTCTCTCTCTCTCTCTATCTCTCTCTCGAGGGTAGCTTTTTCGGGGTTGGCTCGTAGCCACGCCCGACACCCTCACCAGGCCACGCCCGCGAACGAACTCACACGTATCAGAGAGAAATACACGAACGTGCGTACACACACGCGCACGTAGACATGTAGCCTGGAGGCTCTGCAGGACCCAAGGGCTAATAATTCACGTCACGAACACACCCCACCATAAAGAGTCAGCTACAGGCACCGGCGGGCGTATATTCCACAGCGGCGGCATAAACGCTATCCAGTTGCAGTTACTGTTAATTACCGATCATCTTTTATAATTTATTGCCGCGCCTGTTAGCGCTTGGGATTCGCCGAGCCCGGAAAACTCGCCGCGATGACTGACTGGCCTGACAATTATGTAACGCGCTGCCGAATCATTTGCCGGAGTCACTCAGTTGCTGAACTCGTCATTCAACAAATAATACGACGAACACCATACGACCGCTCCAATGATCCGCTAATTGAACGTAGTTACACGTAGTAGAAAGGAATTAACTCCAAAATGTTCCTCGGGCTTGCAGGAGGAATCTCAGAGGAGCGAAAAAAAAGATTTCCTTGCAGAACATTTCACGGAGATGGAAAAAGCGATTGTCCTCGTGGAGGACAAAGCGATTACTCGCAATTTGTTACACAGGTCACGACGTGCCCTCCTCACCCCCGAGAATTGGGGGGTGCCTCGTAGGTTACTGGTGGCCGATAGTTGGCCCCTAAAATTAGCCACAGTGACATATTGAAGAGCGTGCGCTGGACCCCCCTAAAAGACCCTCCCCCCTCAGAACGCACAAAGCCGCTGTCCTGGGAAAATCAACTGACGCGTAACTAAATGGTGTATCATTAATTCCAACGTGTATGTTTATATCGCGCTGGTTAAAGAGTGCATGCGGCCCCTGCGACTGCGATCGGGGGATGATTCTGATTTCCAAACTAGCTGATTCGCGCGTCGGGGACACGCTAAAAAGCGATGCCGCTGCAAATTAGCCGGCGCGTGAACGAGAATCGTATATGAGTATCGTGAGCACTCAAACGTGCGATTCTGCAGTGCTCATTTCCTGAAATTTTCATCCGCTATCCTTTGATGATTCCACTTATTTTGACGATAATGGAAATTGTGGGTTATTATCCATGATAATGCATATAACGGAAATGTTGTAATATAATATCTAGAGCACAAAAAATATTGAGATTATTGTAACTTAATTTCAATATTCATTGCTCGATGATGCATTATTGATACATATAAAATTATCTTTCGCAGAGTTGTTACAGAGTAATATTATTATGCTCGAATCGACTCATTAAAGACTTCTTAATTGCCTCGCCTTTTCCACCATTGTCTTTCCCCCGATCTTTCTTGCTTCATCAGGGATGGATCATTTAATTCACCGATCTACATCGGTCACCCATTCTTGCATTACATAGGGAAGCAACGAGTTGTCCGATGTCCAGGGATGTCGATTTCTGGGTGACCATTTTATCGGCACGCGCCACCCTGTCTATCTGATTGGTGTCAAACGTATCGGCGCGCCTAAGTGTCGCGAAAAAAAATAATAAAGGTGTTTCGTCCCGCGCTTTGAAGCCATCGTTGAGATGCACTTTGAGCGATTCGACGAATACGTGTGGCATGAAAATAAATACAACAAATCTGTATCGTTGCGAAAAGAAAATGGGGTAGATGCCGATTTCAGAAGACAGACATTCTCTATTTTCCAAGCATTTTCTCATCATCAAGATGAGAAGAACTATACAACTATAATTGCAATATTAAAGATAGCTGATCATGTCTAAAGACATAAATCTAATTTACAAAGGAAGCTTCTAGAAACCGGATAATTTTTCCTTATTCTGAAAAAGCTCACAATCAGTATTGAAATTTAAATGCTGATAGAACACAAAGAAGCACGAAATCAAAATGATTTTCATTCGCCGTATCGTTTAACTTTTATGGAAAATAGAGGAGATCTGCTCATGAAAATTGCTCGTCAGATTATGACGTTGACGAATCGTCGCGACGTCGGCGGTCCGTCACCAGCGCAAACAGGCTTTAGGCTACCAAGCCTATTTGCTACACGTGTCCTCGCACGTTGAATCACGGTGATCCTCCTATTCGCGGCGATCAAACGGTCAGGCCGAGCAAGAGAAAGAGAAGAATCGTTACAAAGGATCCGCACGCGCTGCCACGTGACCGCCGGTGGTACGACTTCGGGGTACCGTAAGTGCCAGAAAGCACAAAGCTCCATCGTTCTCCTCTCTCTCTCGCCCTCTCTTTTTCTCCTTTTATCTTTCACTTTATGCCGACGATTGGCCGCAATTTAGCGACGCGTCGTTGCACACCACACGAGATTTGTGGTGGAGAACGTCAACTGCATTGCTCTGCATATTTTATTTCGGATCGATTATTCGCCGATTTATCAGCGAGGAATATCGCTCGAATGAAGGGAATCGTTGTTTTATGTCTCGGAACTAGAATAATCAATGTCCGTCTTTAATGCTGTAAATATGTTTTCAGGTAAGAATGTTCTTAGATCTGCAACAGAAGGCTGCGGAAGTGATGGCAGCGGTTACTATTTGGGACTCGGAATTGAATGACATAGAAATGGGACTCGGGAAAATTAACAAAGCATCGCTTATCAAGGAAAAAGCCGGCCCTCATTACAAGTAAGCACATTTTCTTTTTTTTTGTATAATATTTAATTATCGTATTGAATTAATCACAATTAGAACGATAATAAAAATGAAGAAAGCAAAATTCTTCAACGTTTTATTATGAATTTTTCTCCATGAGTATACTATCACATTAACAACATTTGTAAAACTAAATTATTATTTTTAATAATAAAATTAAATGAAAATTTAATTAAATATTAATATTATTTAATTAAATTTTCATATTAATTCCAGAGTGTCGAAATGCGAGAAAAAGTTATATTACGGTTTTGCCCCTCCCTCCAGAGCTCCTTTTTCATCATTTTTCCAGCTAACTTCTCTTTCATTTTTTACTTTGCCACAAATTTTCCGTTTGTTAAAAAGTAGTTAAGAAAAATTAATAGATTAAATTGATAAATCATAAAGAAAAAATTGATACGACAGGCGGAAAACCTTCATACCGAAAGTAATCGTGAACCGTGACACGGTGCAGCGACCGTCGGCACTTGCCATTGATTCCTGGCGGGATAACATTATCACGACCTGTCCAGGATCGGGACAAATTATTATTCTCGACAGAAAGTTCAAACTTGTACGGAAAATTCGTCACCAAGAGATGATGGCACCTCAAGGAGTCGCTTTCCTGCAGGAGCACGACGAAATATACGTAACAGGTTTACATTTAATTATAATTTATTGTTCAAATAATAAAGCGTTTGGCGGAATGCAAATTCAAATATCAAAACTGTCAATTTAATAATATAAAATACAAATTTTTAACAATTTTTGAATTTTTTAAACCGATTAAATTACGCTTGATTTTTATACTTTTTAAAATTATTAATGTATAATAATAATAATAAGTAAATAATTATAAACGTTGAACGGTACACACAATTTAGTTCTCTTTATATTTCTACACTAGGATGATTTTTTAATTTTTTAATTTACGAATCTTTTGCAGATAAGTGGAAGCATTGCATCTTCGTATTCGATCACAAGGGCGAATTTGTTCGTCGCATGTGCAGCAAGGGTCACGGGGAATCAGAACTACGTTCACCAGAGGGAATCGTTTTTCACCCGGAACGGGATGTGCTCTACATTGCTGATACTGGAAACAATCGCGTCCAAGTTCTCGAGAAGGACGGCGCGTATCTGGACAGCTTCGGACCGAAAAGTAAGCAGACAAAGGGTGCTGCTGTCAGATTCCGCAAAACCGGACCGAGTCAGCTAAGCCAACCGACAGACGTGGCTGTCACGACGACGCGCGTTGCCGTCGCCGATTCTGGCAATCACAAAATCAAGGTAATATGCATTCTCGTACGAGAGATTCTTATATCGTAGATTTATTATTTTCAATATAATTAATGAGTATTTTGAATCGAACATAAAATACACTTTTCCTTATGTATCACGTAGATATTCGATCACGATGGGCAAATTCTTCAGAGTATCGGCGCCGTGGGTACAGCGAAAGGCTTATTTAGGTAAATGTGAGGCTATTATTTACTATTTATGTAAATATTACCAATTGTCATTAAAATATTATTACTATTATTTATAATAAGATGTGTAACATTACATGTTTTTTCCTGTTTATTAAGAATAAGATTTAAACCAAGATGCTAAAAACAATTTTAACTCGTAGATCACCCGAAGTATTAAGAATCGACAAGAAAGGAAACATCATCGTCGGTGATGCTGGAAACGGAAGAGTGCAGATATTTTCTTCCGATGGTGAATTTCTGCGAGTATTGGGTGCCAAACAAACCCGAGGGCATAAATTTGGATGGGTGTCTGGACTGCTGGTGACAAACAATTATGATATTTTAGTGTCTGATAGTAAGAATAATATTATATATTTATTTTAGCACTTTATTTTTTTAACAGTACAGTGTATGTTCTTCAGCTTTTGCTACTCACTGTAAATTTCTAAATTGTGCATCAATTTTTCTTGTGCAAGAATGAAAAACTTGCAAGAAAAACGTAGAAATTGCAAACGTAAAAATAGTTATGTAACAATTATTTATGTATAATACTTATTTAATTATTACTTTGTAAAATAATTATATCTATACTATTTATTCGTAACAAATCACATTATTTATTTATGATAAATAACGCAAGACTATTAAAGCTTGATTTTGTGTCAGTTTACACAAAATCAAATGAGTTAATTGTTAATTTGTTAAGCGTGACATGAGAGATGCATAATTTTTTAAATTTCGTTTAAAAAATCGTATCTCATGTGCTTTATAAATGTACGGTATACTATTTGTGCGATATATGTATAGTTGCATAATAAACATACTGTATGATTTTAATCGGCTGTTTGCAAACGTGCGAACTAACTGCAGTTGACGTAGCGAACGAGTTACATAATAATAATAAATGCGACGTCATAGAATGTTGGATGACATAAATTATGCAGTACTTTAAATCTACCATCCGGCTTTTGTGCGCGTGAATTAAAGTGCATGACTGCAAAATATATTATAGAGTTATAGTTAAACTAACTGGAAGAGATATCTGTGGAATTATCTGTGATTTTTAGACGTTCAACAAATTGTTTGGATATTCTTGTGCTTTCTTTTATTTTTAATGTATTGCCATTATTTAACAATACAAGCAAACGTCAAATACAAATTAAAATTTATCTTAATATATTTTTTAACTTTTTTTTTATTGCGCAATCGAGAATACCGGCACGGAAGATCGATATTGCGGTTTAACGCATAAGCAAAATCGACAGGATGTAAAACGCGGAGATCGCGATGTTTGTTTTTCCCAAACCGCGTTTCCAATTGTAGATCAAACAGATTCGTGGCGTGCGAGGCGCCGCTCTCGTCTGCCTGTTTGACCAATAAATAATTTGGCAAACAAATTGATCCCCAGGGACTATAAACAGATACTTAGAGGCACGCGCTCGTGCGAGCCGGCAAATTAAATGTCTCGGCAGGAGCACGCGTGCGGATCGAAGGGTCGGACAACAGGAAATCGTTCAACAGTCGGACCCCTACTGTGAGAACCGAAGTGGGCCCCGCGGCGTGAAATCTCTATTATTTCGGGGGTCAGAGTGGTTCGAGCCGTTCGACGGACACGCGTGTACGTTCCAAAGGGGATGCACTGGCGCTGACAGGAGGGTAGTCCTCGCCCAGTCCCCGTGGCTGGTCCTCGCCCCTCAAAAATAATGTAATCGCGAATTAAATGTTTACTTGGATATCGACAATCTCCAGCGGGGCTCCTCGTCCAAGAAAATCCAATCCGGAAGTGGATTTGACTCGGGCAGCTATAATGGTGTTTGGTATAATTCATGGTATAACGTGGGATTAGTTAAATCGGACTGATTTTGATCTTTGATGATTGTATTCTTATTGCTTCATGTTTTTAGTTTTAATTACTGTGTATGTGTGTCGGCCTAGCTTTACTTAAAAAGATATAATTTCATATGACACATTACACAGTATAAAATTTTATATTTTATTTTAAATAATAATTCCAGAAATATATATACAATATTATACGCGATATGATAGGGATGGGAGGGGGGAAGAGATAGCGGACATTCGAAGCGAATCGGAATCCTTGTGCCTTCTCCCAAACGAGACAAATCGAAGTAAATAATGGTTTGTGGGGATACAAAGCTCACTTGAAATTTGTCATGGCGATACTCGAAACGGCACGCTCCCAAGCAGTTACGGACCGATACGTGAGTGGAACGATACACACTCGAATTATATAATACATCTGGTATGTTCCATGATGTAGATCATCTACATCTACCACGCGTAAACTCACACACGCTCGGTGAAATACAACAAAAAATTTATTAAAAATAATATATGAGAAATTTCACGTGATTATTTATTAAGTATCGAAGTATAAACGCGTGTTAATTGAATAATATTTTCCAACCAATATCCTTCTCTCGTTCTATACAGCCAAACGTCCTGCGATATCCTCATATCATAATGCAAGTAAGAGTTATAATAAAAAATCGTTAAAAAATGGAATAATTAATAATTCTTATTTAAAATTAATTATCTATGATTAGCAAAATATATGGATCACTTTCTTTTCCTTTCAATTCGAATCCTTTGTATTAATTTCAGATCAATTTCCTGTCTCGAGATAAAATATACAGATCGAGCGTGTGGTCGGAAGATCCTTCTCTCCAGTGGCGACAGGGTTGCATATAATAAGGACTGTGTTCTCACAGGTTCGAGAGCCTAATCCCAGTTATATGTATATCGTTGCTCGATGGGTCCGCCAATAATAATTCAGCGATGCCTTCGGCGAGGATCAACCGCGCGGATCAGTTTGTCTTCTCTCTCTCGAACTCGTTTCGGTGCGGGGACAAAACTTTGTCTGATCTACATGTAGTAGGTCGGTACAACCCCGGCGAACCACTATTGTGATCGTATTAACACCTCGCATAATTGCACCGCCGCGCTTCTCTCGTCGCGCGTGCACTAAACACGGCTCATTTGAATATTGGCCCATTCATACCGTTGGGAAGGCTAATAATCGCGCCCTTAAAAGAGATATCGCCACCGCCAATCGACCTCGCGCTTTCATTATTCCCCGGACATCATCCTGGATGATGCTTTCTCAGGCTGTCACCAGCGGAAATTTCATAGTAGAAAAAGCAGAATTGCTAATATTATAGATCCATTTCGATTACATTTTGTTGCATATTTATGTAACATTTACGTTTAGATCCTGGAAGAAGGAACGACAGGATATAATATTACATTTCTGGCATATAAGTAGCTAAAATATCATGGTCTAAGGAATTAATATGGCGAATCGATGAAACGATGGACAGAGAAAGAGAGTGAGAAGAAGAAGAAGAAAGAGAGGGAACGGCGGCGGGCAAAGGAGCGCGAAAGAAAATCGCTCTCGATCAAAGGAACGTTCGCAATATTTCAACCGTGCTTGGCGAAATTGAAAAACTGCCCCGCCATCCCTCGCTACCCATTTTCCCCACACCATCCCGCACGAATAAATCCACCCCTGCGTCCATCCCGTCGACGACGAGCACAGTAGGTAGGTGGGGACGAATAAAATCTCTGCGGGGGTGCGCCCCGTCGTTTCGTTCGCTCCGACGAAGCCCTAGCCGTAGTGTCTGCCCGCCAATCCCGTGCGCGTCTGATAATAGCATCCGACACGCGTTCCGGCTCGCCATTGGCCGCAAACCCGCCCAGGGGTTGGTATCGATCATCCCTCGCACGAGCCCGCCGCTTTTCATATATAAGGCGGCCTCCCCAGGGACATTGCCGATAGTCCAAATCCGCGATACTCTGTGTACGGACACCCCTGATACGATCGATCGATTAGACCGCGGTGAGATCAATCCGGAGATCGAGAGCAAGAAATTGACGTAGAATTCTCTACAAGTTGATTATTCTTCATCGAATTTAAGAATTTTTGACTTTCCTCAGACGGGAGAAATATAAAGATATAAAAAACTTGCGAAAGTTGAGCCACCTTTAGTGAGGATTGCTCGTTGGTTCGTGATATAGAATAGATATTAACGACGGATGAAATCGTGAGGGCACGCGTTATGGCGAACCATCATCCTGCGTACGACTTCGAGGACAGGGGCCAGAGGATCCGCCATCGAGTTGGTACCGCTTCGAGACCCGCGGACTCCACCGTGGCTTGCACCAGGTATCATTTCATTTTATTCAGCTATACTTCTCCTTGGAAAAATGAAATACGTGAAAAATCCGATTTAAATTTTCATTTAAGCTTTTGCAAATATAAAATTAAATATTCAGTTTTATATAATTATGATATAATCTCTGAATAAGATGTAATTTGGCATTCGCTTTTGTATTTTATTATTCTCAATTAAAATCGAGAAGGTTTGATAATAATAATAGTCATGGAACTCATTAATAAAATTACGTGGTTGTGAGCGTAGCAAATAAATGATAAAAAATATTGAATTTCATCTTCATGTAATTTTGCGTCTTCATTTAATTTTGCAGTAATCAATACTACGTAGGACCTACTGGTGACATCACTGAGGAAGATTTGGCGGAATTACCCTCATGCGTTTACGCAGCGAGATCCACGCAACATGTCACGCACACGTCACCACATACACATTCACCCTTGCATTATCATATGCCAGTTTCAACGCCAGGTAATTTACCAATCGCAATAATTTAAAATTTAATTAAATTACGTGTACCATAATTGTACGAAATCTTTCTTTTCCTAGATCATAATGATACGGAAATGAACGGCGTGGAAGAGGGTTATTATCCAAATGGCAGCCCTTATAGAATTCAACGACACGCCGCTAATATCCGTGAAAGAAAACGCATGCTTAGGTAAGAAATTGTCAAAGAAACGATCAGTAATAATTAGTAATCCTTTCTCAACATGTATTTTATAAAGATATACTTTATAAAGATAATTTGTGAAATTACTATAGAAGTTAAATAATTTGAAAATTGAGTTTTTTAAGCGTAAAAGTCGGAAATCAAGTAGGAGAATGGAAGGATTGGTACGAGCAACTTTTAATAATAAATTAATTCACACATGCTAAAACATGTTTTCTATCTTTTTTTTTCCGCGCAAGATAAGCGTGCGGATTGTCAGTGTGTGATTGCAATTTTTAGCAGCATCAACTCGGCTTTCGACGAGCTCCGGGTCCACGTGCCAACGTTTCCTTACGAGAAGAGGCTCTCGAAGATCGATACTTTACGCCTGGCCATAGCGTATATCGCGCTTTTGCGTGAGGTCCTAGCGGCGAGGCTAGATCCGTTGACGTACGTGGAGAGGTGCCTTAGGGGTGAGATAAACGGTGAACGCGCCGAGTGGAATACAAGCGGTATGTCCAATTTCCGCAATTACTTAACGGAGTGAATTGTCTATAAATAAATATTTATATAAAATTTTTTGCAATTTAATTACGTACGAATCGAGATAAATTAATTTATCGTCATTAAGCGTCGTAATTATTATTGCAGACTTGACGGCACGCTTGTCCTGGATAAATTGGGAGAATCTGGGGGTGAACCCGAATCGGCGATCGGTACTTACTACCCTTGCGTTAACAACTGACAATATGAATTAAACACTCATGATGAAATATGCGAGATGTACGCGACGATTTCTCTTTTCTTTGTAAATATCTTCACGCTGGAATAGAGAAGGAGAGAAAAGGAGACAATGCTGAGGACTTCTTCGCAATCTTAGTTTCAGTTTCACGTGCAATACGAGCAATGGATATATTGTTTTCGATATTTACGTGTAAAAGGGAACTAGCTAGAACAATTTAGTATTTGCTTTGGAATAAAATCGATGCTGTTCGAGAACACTGTGGCTGTCTTTCATCCTTTACAACAATAATTACAGGGAATATTATATTACTCACAGAAACAATCACAGACTATTGTGTTTTTATTTCGTACTATACACTTGCATAATCAATGAGAAAATCTCACGGAAATCTTTAAAAAATTTTAAAAATTGTTGGTTGAGCCCGTTCAATAAATTCAGTAAATTATTAATTTTATACACATAAAACCATAAACAATGCATCCAGAAGTGATCGACTGCGATCATCGTCGCGACGTTCGTTCAATATTAGAAAGATTTGTTACAACAAATTTATATATTTTTAGCTACAATGTATTATATTTTTATCCTAGGAGAAAATGTTTATATTAGATTAAAATATATCACTTAAATATTTGCATGGTAAGTATGAAAAGTTATTTAATTGTAATGCTAATAAGATAAAATAAACCCTATAAATAAAGCGATTCTTCGAAGTCTTTCTCTCCTACTCTACTTTCATATTATATTAGATATGTCACAAATCAACAAATCTTTCGATTATTATTAAGATAATTTTACATAATCTATATTTTGTAAAACTTTTAGAGTAAAATGGAAACAATCTTACGTATCGCATTGATTTCAATGTTCTTCAACGGAACAATGAAACATCGTTTTGATATATCTGATGCTCGCTACGTTCTCGCGAATGCTTTCAACTGTCTCTCGCGGTCAAATCGATCTACACATATGTGCACCGACGTAGTGAAACATTTGAAAGAAGACACTACCGTGACAGCCGACCAAAGTGCTTCATTTCTGACGAAACATTCCTGCGTCCGGCCAGCATCAAAAGTGCTTTTTATTGTACCTAATAATATCTATACTCCAATTTTTGATTATCGTGTTCAATCTAGATATTGTTAACTCTAGTTTTGAGTAAACACTTGAGCTCCTTTCTCAGAAATTTGTTATCCTGCATTCGAGAAAATACGAATTTCTCCTTTTCGTAAAAGGATCTCTGAAGAAAGAGTGTCAATAAAATCAATAAGTATTCGTCAAAGACGTATTATAATAGTGAAATCGTAAAGATTAATAATTATAAGGTAGGTCTTTTCTCAGTTACTCCTTTAATATATATTATATTTTACATTTCAGCTCTGTTTTCTTCCAAACTTCTACAAACGTCTACAAACGTATTTGTTATTCTAGGTGCAAAAAGTCTAGTACAATTTAGTTAAAACTCTAAATTAAGTTAATCAATAAAATCAATAAGTATTCGTCAAAAGTGTATTAAAATCGCAAGGAATAATAATTATAAGATAGGTTTTTTCTTAGTTGCTCCTTTAATATTATATTTTACATTTCAGCTCTGTTTTCTTCCAAATTTCTACAAACGTCTACAAACGAATATTTGTTATTCTAGATGCAAAAAGTCTAGTAAAATTTAGTTAAAACTTTAAATTCAATACTTGTTCTATAGTAATTCTCTTTAGAATTATTTACTTTTATAACGTTAAAATACTTGTAACAGTATAGTAAACAGTAAAAAAATTAAATTTTCCCTCTCTCTCTCTCTCTATCATGGATATTTATTTCGATAAAAACACAGTATATAAACAGTTTTCTAATGATTCAGGTTAATGGAGATTTCATCAAAGAACTGCAGCGAGCAACGTTCCTTCGAAATTCAAGAAATCCATATTAA
The DNA here is from genome assembly GCF_003672135.1 of Ooceraea biroi. Lineage (NCBI taxonomy): Eukaryota > Metazoa > Arthropoda > Insecta > Hymenoptera > Formicidae > Ooceraea > Ooceraea biroi. The sequence goes on from NC_039509.1 coordinate 11,036,893, forward strand.
GGATTTTCCTAAGACAACCAATTCTTCAATGGGGAAAGATCGGGAAGAAGACGATGCGAAATGTGTTCCCTATGATTTGTTCTTAAGTTCAACTTCGATTGACTCTATCCAAGGGAAAGTATTTGATGGGAAAACAGGGGTGATCCTGCTGGAGCCAGAGGCAGTGAGAAATCGCTACGAGACCGACCATGCAGTAGCAAATTGTCGGGTGATCGAGCTGAGCCATAGCGACTCCAAAATGGCCCTGCGACAGCAATTTGGACAAATGTCAGAGTACAGTAACTCAAATTTGCAGAGCAAGCCAGCGGATTATGAAAACATGAATATCTTGCGAAAACTGCCGCCAGATACGGTCGTGATAAGGCAAGAGAAGAGAAGAAATAAGGAGAACAGCGATTATAAAGAGTTGACGGAAACAAACAGCAGTGGCAGCAATTCGACTTCCAGTTGTGCAGGTGCCAAAGCGAAGAGGATCTCTCGAGTCGTCAGGAACAAAACGTTAGCATTAAAAGAGCTTATGTGTAACATATTGATATAATTAAGATATCTTATTGGATACATCTGTGTACTTCACACGGAATTTTTATTAGTAATAATTTCCTTTCAATCAAACTTGATCGGAAATCCCATTTTAAAGCAAAACTTCATAATTTATAAGCACAGATTTTAAAGATTAGAATTGATTCTCTTACTTGCATCACACAGATTTCAAAGTGCTTTTGTTCAATATTATTTTCTAGACGCGAAGCAATTGAAGTGAGACGAAATCCCATGCGAGTATCCAAGAAGAACATCAATAAGGATTTTTCGCGGCCCAAACAACGACTATTGGCGAATAAGAAGCGAGAGATTTGTTATGAATCTGGCAAATGCACGAGGTCGTCCGCAACGCCTTATATGAACACCAGATCTGTCACCCGGAAAATGTATACCGTGGGTGCTACTTATCAGGCACCTACCAAGAGAGACGAGGCTGAATGGAAAGAGTGGCCCGTGCATGGAATGCACGAGAGGCCGGTCTATCATCCTCAAGTAAGATTATATTTTTCCAAGAGGTATTTTTTATATAATATAAAATTTTTAAGTTATATTTATAATTTTTAAGTTTAAACTTATTTATTGTTCTAAAAGGCTGGTCTGGCAGTGGAATATTTAGGAAGATATTTTACCAGCCTTGATAGATTATCCTATTGCGAAATTATCGACGAGCCAGAAATCGAGGTGGTCGCTGTCGATCCGCACCGTGATCGGCGATTTTCATCGATCGAAAAAAAACCCAAAGGGAAGACGAAATTAAAAAGTAAACGTCCGCTGAATGACAAGGATGCATGGAGCACCTATCTTTCCATGAAGAACAAGTCTTTCGAGACGTGCATGCATGGGAGTCTTCACTGCGTGCTTGGTTACTGCTCGCAGATTATGACACCAACCTGTAGGCAAGCTGTAGAAGAGAAAACGACGAGACTGACTACTTCTGCAGCTAGCACGAGTTCCTCGGTGAAAGAATCGGCGAAAGAGATGACAAATTTTAAAGATAATGCCACATGTTCCTCAGAAAGCGTTAGCAAATTTACCGGAGAGGCAAAATTATTGGAAGCCTATGCTATTGCTATGGCACAGAGCGCTCAAAATAAAAGTATCGTAAATAACTCGAGCAAACCCTCTTCGACTTTTACGTCGTCTTCAGCGACGTATGTGCCGGAAGTACAGCGTTTGATCGTAGAGAATGATGCTAAGAGCATCTGTTCAACTTACGAATCCGATAAATGCATGAGTAGAAAAATGATACAAATGGATTTGAAGCGGATCCTTCGAGGCTCACCAAATAACTCTCTGATCTTGCTAAGAAGCTCGGCAGAAAGGGCGAAAGGGAGCGGCGAGAACTACACAGTAGCAGCAAAGGACGTAGTTAACTCGGTCAAGTTGGAAGACGCATCCATCGGCGATGAGACGCTGATGGAAATGTCATCGATCTACAAGAAGTTAATGTTTGCAGATGCAGATCCGACACTGAGTCGCGAGGAACCCAGACACAATTTGTATAGCTTGAAGAGACACGTCACAAATTCACGAGAGTACTCGACTAAGGTCTTCATGAATAACCAGCTGGAGAATAAGAAGATTGTCCAAGTTATAAAGGAGAACAACGAAAACAGAAGCGTTGACGAGATGAAAAGTCGAGAGTTCGATGTGCCCACAACGAGTTCCGGTAAGACTCGTGCATGGTGCACCACCGAGACCTCGGAGATCGCCAAGATCCTGTCGGAATACAACAGAGGCGCGTCAAAGAAGTCTGCGATACAGAATCCGATCTGCTGCTCGAGAGCGAATTTGATGAATTCGAGCATTAAAAGTCTGCCGCAAAATCTTTGGAATCAAACGGATCCGCCAACGACGGAAGGAAATCGGAGCTTTGTAACGAACGTAGGTGCAGCTCTCGATTTTTCACAGGGAAAGTGGAAATTTCACGCGACGCCGGAGAAGACTAAAGACACTCAAGTCACCAGCACTCAAGTTGGAACGGCTTGGAACGACTCGTCGCTGGAAAATCGTCAGGTTTTTTTGAAGGATCTTAAGCAGATGAACTTGAGCGCTGCGGATTACGCAAGAGAGAAACCCATTGAATCTCGCAAAGACACAACCGAGCAACGAGAAATCATTATGGTCGATGCAAAATCGAAAGAGTGCTCTAAAGGTGAAATTAAATCTTCAAAGACAGAATCGTTGCAGGAATTATTGGAGAATACTGCGCTCTTATACTGCGCCGCCAATGGAGTACATCAGGACAATCTGTCCAACTATATCGATACTCTAGACAATACGCAGAGCATTCAGTGGCTAGAGAATTGGAATAATTCTATTGTGTAAAGACTTAATAGCATTTTAGATAATATCTTTTTCGTTCAGTAATATTGTGTTTAGTATGTATGATGCATTGTGTATCGTTGTGTTTAAAATTGTGTTCACTTATTGAGAAATTTCTACTAATAAACTGGTTTCGTAAAGCAGCTTTGTAAAGTCTTTTCGCTCATCTGTTCATTTTATTTCACAGGAATACATACGAGAAAATTAACGTACATAGAGAGACATAGATATTACGAACAACGTATATAATAGATTAAATATATTTAGAGCAGATATATTTTTTTTAAATCGCACTTTTTAGATTAATAATGTCTCATGTCTGTTAAAAGAAGTACACACTTATATTCAAAAAATTAAAAGATTCTTCATTATTTTCCTATTCTTTTTCCACTTGTCTTTAATATACTTATAATTAATGATAATTACAAATATTTTTTGCATCAAGGCACTTTTAGATATACATGTGTTTACGATTTCAGATAATTAAAAACTGTAGATTATGTTTAATGAATATAAACGAGTAAGAACTCGTTTCTCACTCTTTCTACCAAAAAAATATTAAACAGTTTTATAAATTAATTTTTATAAATATTAATGTTAACTTACACGATAGAAGTGTTTTGTTCTTCTTATTAGTACAACGCCATCATTGATACCAGCATGTATAAAGAGTATGCAAATGACTAGAATCGCAGAATAAATAAATAGCAATGCCACAATGCCCGCATTTCGCTGTCAATCTCTGTCTTGCTTTCGTTTCCGGTGCGCATACTTACGAGCGCTGCAAATTGTTGTAGAAAAGCGGATGGTAGATTATTTACAATATTTCATAAAATTTAATTTTTTAAATAGGAGATACGAATTTTTTGCAGCTATTTTACGTTAACAATATTCTTGTAAATTTACCTGTTTCTACCAGATTCTGATTCGCTGCTTTCACTAGCAGTCTTGCTCTCGGTTAATTCTTCGCTGGAGGAGTCATTCTCGCTATCAAATTTTCTATTCGAACTTTTACCGGAATCATCGTCATTCTTATTCCTCGTCGATCTTTTCTCGGAAGACTTTCTGTCTCCTCTTCTCTTGCTTCGTCTTTCGTCGTCAGAAGCGCCACGTCGTGTTTCTTCCTTATGCGACGATCTTTTCTTCCCCTCACGTTTCTGCAATTTGTCCTGCTTGCCTGAATTACGAGAGCTGGACGTCGAGTATCCAGTATCTTGACGGGTTTTCCTGTATAGTACGTTTTTAATAACAAAGAAAAGAAAAATATATTCGTACATTAATTTGCAGAATTAATTAATATATTAATATAAAATTTTCAGAATTAATTTCGAGATATTTATAATAAATTTGTATTTTCTTGTGGGAAAATAATAATCGAGAATAATCAAGATACACCAACCGTTTAGAGCGAGCAATATTTTTCGGGGATGAATCGAATTTATCAATATCCTCTGTCGAGTCCTCACTCTCGGTGTAATTCGCTTCTACGTCCTTATCACGTCGTCGCTTGTGCTTATTGTCGCGAAAGCTCTTCATTCTCACGTCTTTGTACATGTCGCCTCGAGAAATGATACTGATATTCGACACCTCCATCTTGTTGTATTTCTTGTGCACCCGTTTATTCTTGATTTCGCTCTGCACCACGTAAAGTCGATACAACTGCAGCAGTATCACCAACGTGTTCTTACACGTGAAGAATATATTCATATAACTGACTATTTGGTAATGGATTATCAATATTAAGCGAAATGCTAGAAACGGTCCGTCCTGCAAGATGTTAAATTATATCAAAATAATTTTATAAAATTCTATAACTTTATAATTTTATAAAACTTGAAAAAATTGTATAAAATTATTTATAATTAGTAAGTATTTTATAAAAATTTATAAAATATATTTATTTAATATATTTTAATATATATATGAAAATATCTATGAACTTTTATCGTTATAATTATTGTAACGTTTGCGAGTTATTTTTTAATGTATTTTTAAATATATTTTTGCATTGTTGTTGATTTGTTTCTGCGCGTACCTGAAGAACCATGTTCAGCGCGATTCCCCATACGTCGATGCTGCAGCAACTGGTCTGCGTTCGAACTTTCTTTCTGCTGACAGAGGACGATAATCGGGATTTTCTCGATTTCGTAGCAGTCAGCACGACCGTGAATTGCATCAAGGACCACGCCCAGATGCCCAGAGTCAGGTACACGAGCACGGGTTCCCTCGCTATCCTGTCTTCCTTAAAGGAGTCGAAGAACTCGATGATGTCGGCCGCGGTGCCAATGTACACCAACAGAAGCTGGCTCAGTTGATCACGAGTCAAATCGCCTTTCGGCAACATCCATCGGCCGATTATTAGGATCAACATCAGGAACTGTTCGATTAGGGTAACCCACGTCTCCGTAGAGATTTTTATGTCCGGCAATCGAATATCGACCTGAAGAAAATCGATTCAGCGCATAAATCTGGTAGAAATATGCTCATGTTTTAATAATTTAAATTTCAAATTTAGGATTTAATTTTTTCTAAATTTATTCGAAATTCACAATTTAGAAGATTGCACGCACGCCTAATGCTTCCTCCAGATGTTTCAAGTCATCAGCTGCCAGATTGGACAGATCAAAGTTCTCGGATATGTTAATGTCCGACTCGTGAGGTCTCAGCCGCCTGTCCACTTTGTCCAGTTCCAGCAGCCAAATTGCAGGTACTATGCTGCTGAGATACAAAAATACGGACGGGCAGAACCTGAAAACAGATACAAATAATTTCAGTAAATTACAAATTATAAATGATTATTTACAATTACCAAATACAGTTTTAGCAATTAATTAATGACAAATCTATCGAGATGTACTAGGTGCGCAAATTCAGCGCTCTCTTTGAAGAAAAATTGAGCTTTTGTTAATTTTCTTTTTTTCTAAGAGAGGATTCGTCAGCTCATAGATGGAAAAAAGTATTAAAAATGATGACGAATATTTCGAAGATCATGTTTATTATTTCTTTGAAAATAAAATTTCAATTTCTTTAAAAAAATGCCGAATTAATTACCCAGATAACCAAGTATGCCCAAGCAACGTATAAAAATAAGATGTTAGCAATCAATGCTGGTTCTTTGCTAGGAATATGAATTAAATATTTGAGTAGCTAGTATGACGTTAACATTTTGTCGTAATCAAATGCTCAGCTAAAAAACAAACATATCAAATAAGCATACTGCTAACAAAAAGTTAGCATATAATGTTTTCAATTTGCTAACAGATATAAATATGTTGCTATCATTATGTCAGCATTAATTGTCAACATCTATTTAATTTTAATGCTAGCATAATGTTTAAAACGTGCAAATGTTTCATTTCCGACATCAAATGCTAGCAAACAATAGCACAATGGACGACATAGATGCGTAGCAAGATGCTAACATCTTTATTAGCAACATGAAAGCAACTTGTGTTCACACTGGTTATCTGGGAGTGCACCTAATAATATTAAAAAAATAATATAAAAAACATATTGTGGTGCCGAAGGCAAGAGAAATTGAATATTTGGATTCTATACTTCAAAATATACTTGTAGATGCAGGAGCAGTCAGCTCCAAATTGATCGATGGATTGCAGGTAAGCGATATCACGGAATCGGGTCACGGGTTTGCTTTCACAGATGTCAATAATTTTTGCCTCGACTTGCGAACAAAAGTGGATTCTAACTTACTGGCGCGCTCGTGTTACTAATGCTTCAATTTCCGTCTGTCAAACTGAGACGGTCTCACAACATACACACCCTTTCCGAGGCACCCTTTACGCTAATCTTCGCGATGACAATCCTGTATCTAACGCAACGTCATCCCTAAGTATAATAATGTTTTCTATATGTGACTCTTGTTGAAATTAAGCGAAGATAATGCCGAAATGAAAGAGGAAATAAGAATATGAAATCCTCTCTTCTTTTATGTATTTTGCTTTCGCAACTATAAAATGTAGTTTTTTAATTTTATTTTTAGTATTATTTTTTATTATTATTTTTATTATTATTTTATCAACGCAATTCAATATTAAAATTACTTCAATATTAAAAATCATTCATATTTTATGGTAAAAATTCACAAAATACGAATGGTTCCATTATATCTCTGTGTATGTATTTATAAAATTAAATAATTAAGAATTAAATCGTCGATGATTGACGTACCATTTCCACTCCTGATTTTCCTTTATCGTGAGCGTGAAAATACCCTCGAAGAAAAGCAATAAGATAGGACAACTCAGATACCAGAAGAACGGATTCTTTTTGAAAGTTGTCACTTGCCAGATTGCGATAAATCCGTGCGAAGCGAACACCAAGCGCGTAATTATCGCCTTAATCGTCGCCAAGAACTTTGCCATAACCGGTAAATAGAATTCTTTACATGTATTCGCACTTGTTCCTCGAATAATAACCAAATATGAAAAACCGACTTTGTCACTCACTCGTAAATTAAATTCGCATCATACATACGCACTCGATGTCGCGTCATTTAAACTTGTACATTTTTATGCTCGATTACGTTTAAAAAGAGATAACAAATTATGATTACTGTTACACAAAACGGAATACGTCTACAAAAATATAAATTTAACTGAAGAAGACAAGCAGCGTCGACGGGCAACTCGTTCAAGGCAGCAGGAAACTACGAGAGTGTGAGACTCGTTCTGAATTCTGATTTGAAAGAGCGCGCGCATGCGTGGAGGAGCAAGGACTACTTGTTCTCCGATGCACTTACATTCAATGATCGAATTTTTTCGAAATAATTTAGAATAATATTTTTTATTTATTAATTACATGAATGCCAATTTTAGATATAATATAATAAATATTATTTTATCTTTATAACCTTTTCTAACAAACTTTAGACGTGCGAAAATTTCACACCATGCGCCAGCGAGTAGGGCGCTCCGATTGGTCGGCGTTTTCTAGCACGGCTAATGGCGCCGTGTCGATCGTCCACATCTGTCTGGTCTGCTCTTCTGCTCGCACGAGAAGCACGAAAAATGGCCTGCTCCGTTGTACGGTCGCCTGTCCTTCGTAATCCTACGGTATGGCGAATCTCGATGACCGCATATCAACAATCATGCATTTTTCCATATCGAGTACCATATCGCTCGTCTTTAACTGCGCCTGTTGTACAGGTGTTATGTAAATCGTTGGAGAACAATAAGTGTTAACCTTGCAGCTCTTTAAACGTCCCTTGGGCGATCTTGTGGTCGCACAAAGTGGCAAAAAACGAGCATTATATGATAAAGACGAATACCTATTGTCATGTTTAAGTGCACAATATTTTTACTCGGTTTAACAAGAAATTAAATCTTAATTAAATTTAAATCAATAAGAACTTGCAATAATTACGTTTCTTCAACGAGTGTCTCACAGGTATGAGACTGTACAGGCATCCTCATTTACCTGTCACAGGTGAGGCACTATGCAGCAGCCGTAGCAGCACAGCGTTCTTGCGCAGCAGCTCCCGAGACTCAAGTACTGTCAAATAAGATAGCTGTTGCTACAGTTGACAATAATAATCCTGTTACTCAAGTTTCAATTGTTTTCAGGTATGAAGAGAGATAATATGATTTAATAATTGTATACAAAATTAATATATACATATCTCATTTATCTAACAATTGTCCTGATATCTAGAGCTGGTTCACGCAATGAAACTTACGACACTCAAGGCCTGGTGCACCACCTTCGTATTGCCACTGGTCTCGGTACCTGCAACTCGTCTAGTTTTGGCATAATAAGCACCATCCAGCAGCTCGGTGGTACCATCACCACTACTACCGACCGTGAGAGCATCGCTTACACGTTACAGGTTACAAGGAATCATTTGTAAGTAATTTCTTTACTGAAGGAATCTGTACACTAGGCTAGTTATTAATATTGATATGCTGGCGTCGTAACAGAGACAAGGCTCTGCCTGTCCTGGAACAAGTTGCCACGCAGCAGCTGTTCAAGCCATGGGAGGTGTCCGATCAGATACCCAGGTTACGTTACGAATTGTCCACGATACCCGAGACAACTCGTCTCATGGAACTGTTACACAAAGCAGCCTACCAGGACGGACTGGGCTACTCCCTGTATTGTCCGAAGAGGCAACTCGGAAAGCTCAACATGGAGAGTGTACGTTACATCACGCATTATTTACAGCTAATGACAGGATCTCCAGAAAAAAATTTCCAAAGATTAATTTTTTTCTTCCTTGTAGTTGCAGCACTTTGTTAACAACTGGTTCACCGGCTCGAGATGCGCGGTCGTGGCGACTGGTGTACCGCTCTCGGACCTGTCCAGCTTCGCTGCGAGCTTGAAAGTAGGCACGGAGGATAAAGCTGCGCAGGCCGCCAAGTATCACGGGGGTGAGATGCGCAAGGAGCGCACCTCCGAATTGTCCAGCGTGGCGGTGGCTGTTGAAGCTATAGGTTTCAATGACAGGAAGAATGCTCTCGTTTGCGCCATACTGCAGCGAGCGGTTGGATCCGGTCCCCGCGTGAAGTGGGGCGCCGGCGTGTCCCCGCTGCACAAGGCGGTCTCCAGCGCTGGGAGTGCCGATCAGTTCGCCATCTCGGCGTACAATGCCGTTTACAGTGACTCCAGTCTGTACGGCTTCGTTCTGTCCACGGTGCCCAGTCTCGCCGGTTCCGTAAGTCTCGATGGTTTCGATGCGTAACGATAAATTTCAAGGCGAATAAATTGAGTCGATAAATAAATAAATTCAGTCGATAATAAATTAAATAGTCGAGAAAGATTTGTCTCGATCAATAAATGTAAGCATTTTGTTTCTCAGCTAACGAAAGCTGCTACCGCATACCTGAGATCGCCGCAGCTTTCGGATGCCGACGTCGCTCGCGGTAAGGCCCTGCTGAAGGCGGAGATAGCGTTCGTCGCGGACAACGACGCCGCGACTCTGGAGAACATGGGGGTGCAGTTGCTCTTCATGGGCAAAATGTACAACACGCCCAAATTTATTGAGGAAGTGGACAAAATAACTGCGTCAGAGGTCAAATCGGTGCGTAGATTTTATTTTCGATATCACAGTATCATTCCATTTATGCGAGCTCGAGTTTTGTATGTACATGTATGTATAATTTATGTTTTTTTTCTTTACGGTGGTTGTACAGGTGGCTGCGAAAATCGGTGGCGGAAAGCTGTCGATGGCCGCGATCGGCGATTTAGCCACCGTCCCGTACATCGAGGAACTGAAATAATGCGATATTTCTGGGTAGTATCCTTCACCAAACCATCAGTCTTCGAGCTTTTTGTCCGAGATTTAGAGATTTGTCAGCATTTTACCAGTGTAAAATCTACTTGCAATACAATAAAAAAATAACGTCGCTGTAGCTTGCACAATTGAATGCCTCTCAGATGTCTCATTTATCTACAACTTGGAGAGAATTAAACTAGATCGGAGAGAAACACGATGCTAAAACTTACAATTAAAATTTCTCGCATACGTCAAACATTATGAAGTAGAAGAACATGTGAATATAAAAAAAGTGTAACATCTTCACGACGATATCAGATGGAAGAGAATTTATCGCTCATCTGCTTTATAATTTAATAAAGTTTTATTTCCTCTATAGAGTAAAATTTATTGTGTGTTCTTGACGAGGATCGCAACGGTTTTCCATTGTTGGTTCTGTCTAGTATAGGCCTCAGGTTCTCCAGATCTTGCAGGAACTGAAACTGGAGAAAAAGAATCACGATCTCTATTAAGAAAGGAAGAAGAAAGCAGAATTGCGCGAGGCATTTCCGATGTACTTACGTGCTGTTCCAAGATCGAGTTCAGCTGATTAAAGAGTTCCAGCACGTGTGCGTCTTGCGACAGCAGGTAGTGTTGGTAGTGAGAATCGAGGAGCACGCAGGACCACTCGTACAGCTGGTGGTCGCTGGGTTGCGGATTGTCGTCGAGCGAGTCCGTTTCCTCGCTCAGTTTGTCCATCAGATATTCCAGTAGCTTAAGCACCTCGTCGAACGTCAGACCGGTTTTCAGATGCGGTAGCAGAGAAACGCCAGAGTAGCCGATGCTGAGTACCTTCGCGAGGAAGGCGTTCCTCGAGTAGGGACTGCTGGCTTTCGATATACTGTCGGTCGTACCGTTTTGCACCGGCACGAATACCTTATCCGGACTTTTCAGAGCGAACGCCAGGAGGTCCACCAGCAACTTCTCCGGCAGGTCTTTGAACGTGTCGAGGCACCAGCAGATCGACGCGATGTCCTTAGACTCCATCAAGCTCGGGATCAGCGTCTCCTGTATCGCTGCGTCGCTCCAGCCTTCGTTCAAGTAGACGTGAATCTGTTTCGCGATGTTCGAGGGTATTCGGCTTAACGAGTTCTTCGCGCGCGGTCGGCCCTTGTCCCACTGAGCCACCATCGCGTCCTGTATCACCATGATGTCGTCCGCGTCCTTCTCGTTGCTCTCGTTCTTGAAGCGCAACGAGGAGCCGAGCATAGCGGATATCCGCTGCGGCGCAAGGTGGTAGGGTGCGATCGCGAGATGCCTGTTCGCGGCTAGCAGCAACTTATCCTCCACCTTCCACAGCTTGGCGTCGTTCGTGTAGAGCTTCAGCTTCTGTGCCGCCTGCACCAATTTGAATTGTACGTTGTATATCATCAGTACCGCCCCTTCGTCGGTGACGTCGGCGCCGTAGACCGCTATGGTTGTCTCGTTCAAGTGCGTTATGACCGCAGGATACCTCGTGTTTATATTGGTGATCACGCTGATCAGCCTAGTGGACTCCGGATCGGTGGACGTTCCCGTGAGGAAGTGGCTGTACAATCTACCGTGTGACCCTGAAATGGAACCAATAAATGACTTTAATATCGTGAATACAAAGAAATGGATAAAGGTACAAAAATCAAACTCACATAAAGTTAACAAATACGCGTTATTCTTGTAATGGACTACCGCGTGTCCCACGAGGTCCTCCGACCTGCGCTTCAATTCTATCCTCCTGACGGTGTCTGCTCTCTCCAGGCAGGTTTCGTCCTCCAACCTGAACACCACGCAGTTATGAACGTCTTCCACTTTTGTCAGGCAGAACAGGCTCGTCTTTCCGTTCAACTGTATCAGCTGACAGCCCAACAGCTTCTCGTTAGTCCTGATCACGCCCTTGCTCGCCCAGGTCTTCCTGTTCTCGATCGCCCACTCTAAGGAAGCTGTGGCGCCGTTCAGCTGGATCAGCACTGGTGGTGCATCGTCGCGCGGTAGAATGGCGTAAAGGGGAGACTGGAACTTGTATCCCTTCACACTGTTCAGGTCCGTCTCCTCCTCCAACCAGACCCGTATCCTCCTCTCGTTGAAGACTGCGGCGTAGCGCTGCTTGGACCTGTCGTAGATTACCTGCGTCGTCAGCTTCTCTTTGCTGGACCAGCTGCTGATCTGCTTCAGGTCTTGAAGCTGAAAGTACGCGCGAGTCATTCAATTATGGAAATAATTAGCAAAATGCCGTGGTTCATCAAGGTAACATCAAGGCTGTAGTTCAGTTGATGTTTCAATGTTTTAAAACACTTTCCTCTCTTTCCTCCTTTTTATTTGAAAGAAGGAAAAGGATAGAAAGTGAAGTACTGGAGAACTTGAAACGTCAACTGGATTAGAACCCAGGTAATATCTTCTGGTTTCTAACCTTATACCGTATCACTATGTTGCCGAGGGTCACTATCGCACAATCCGGTTCCTTGTCTTTCTCGACGCCCAGACTTTGCTGGTCGACGAGCGGACACAGCGTGTAATATGCCTTGAGCTTTGCCATTCTCGGAACATATAGAGAGCTTGAGAAAATTTATCCTGTCATATATTTACAAGACGTGCGCACTAACAAACACGTGTTGCTGCATGCTGCGAGCACAATGCAGAAGTTGTAGAACCGCAAGCGCGAGCGGTCGTTAAATTTCACCTAGATGCCCTCTGTTCAGTCGTTGATAATTTAGTTTCCTACGTTACCAACATTTACTTCTTTATTATCGATTGGAATCATGTCAATGTATCGATTATAAATTTCTCAAACTTGGCGCGAGAAGATCCACTCATTGTTCATTATGTTCATCAATGCGATAGAATTAGGTGTGTAAATATCTCCTTTTCTTCATTATTGATGCTAAAATGTTAAATGTCGAACATCTAGTTTTGAAATTACGTGTATTCTAATAGGAAGAAATAGGTAAGAAAGCAAAAGATCCTTGTTTTTAATAATTTTATATTACATTTCCTGTATCTAAAATAATCATTTGGCATTGAAAAATTGTAAAAAAATAGTAAAGGAATGGAAAAAAACAGTACGGGAAGAACTGTTAAAGATAGACGCGATATACAATGCTAGAAAGCAAAAAGCACAACTTTGACTCGGGAGGAGCGAAAAGATACCGCTTTATCGAGCGATTTAAGGTGCTAATAGATCGTCCCAGAAGGCAGATGCGAGTTTTGCAGATGTGCGACCACCCACCGCCGTTCCCGCCCCGAGACGGAACGTGAACGTCTCAATTGTGTCGATGGTCCCTACGTGCGTGGCTGCGAGCGGCCGATAAAGGAATCGAAATCGAGAAAAACCGGCGGACAATATGAGAAAACGGGCTCCTCCGCTCTCCCCCAGTCCCCACCTCGCCGCATTGTGCAGCGGACCGGATCGCTTTTAGACGTAAGATCCCTTTCAAGTCCGGAGTCCGAATAAAGACGCGCCCGTTGTCAAACGGAGGCTAATCGTAATGCGTTCCGCCCCTAATTCACCTTTCAATTCCGGCCGATCGCGCCGATCTGCATGACGACTATGACGTCGAACGCGGCTGCTCTGGTCGCGGCTGCCCTTCCCTAGTGGCATGTCTCTTCGAGTGTGGATTTTCTGACGTCTCTTCACAACGGATTCGGATCAGGTTGAAAAGTTTTATTTTTAAAATATTTAAATTTTTCTCCCTTTCTTCTTTCTTCATTTCAGTTTTCTTAGCTCTTCCATTCGCGCGTCGAATCAATTTTATCAAAGCAATTGCTTCTTTTTGTACCTTCTGTTGCAGCGCAGAAGAGGGTTAAGTATAGTTTTAGCTTTTCTATATTATTAAATTTGCGTCTTGTTCATAAAGATATATTTAAGGGTTGATATATGCTTCTGATTTTTTTCTTCTTTCTTTCTTCTTCTCGCAGTGGGCTCATTTTTTTATTACATCAGAAATATCATTCTGTTCGAGCTCACAACTTCTTCTCGATCGGGACAACCTGTTGTCGAGATTTCGTGCGTCCTGGCGCACGCCAACCGTAGTTTATACAGATGTTCCCAAGAGCGCGGTCCAGTCTGGCGCTAGCCAGGAGGGAGAAAAATCTCTGCGTTCTCAGGCGGAGGACTCAGTGGGGCACTGTGCCACCAAGTCGGGGCGCTGTATAAATCTATGAAGCGGGAACCCTCGCAGCGGGATTCGGTCCGATTCTCAGAGAGCCCGGGGAAAGATGAGAATGTGTTTAGTTTCTCCCTTCGGTTGCTTCGGTCCCCCGCTGGATCGGGACTTGGTAGGATCGAGCCAAGGGAGCTGCCGGAGTGGGGGTGAGACTATATAATCTTGGGGTAGGTCGCCGAAGAAACGAGTCCTCCGAAGAGAAGACGCGTGTGCCGCGTCGTGCAGCGCGAGGGCGGATTTGCTCGCGTCTAGTGGTGAAAATCCGAAGCCGAAGAAAGAGTGCACCTGGAAATGCCTGGATTAATTGGTCACGCTCGTTATTAATTGGCAGAAGAATAGAAGAAATTGTGAAATAGAAGAAATTGTGTGAAATTGCTCTAACAATGGCGCTCATCGTTGTCATCAGTATTCTGTTAATGAGTAAGTATCCGTGAAACCGTTTAAATGAACTTTTGATACTGGGAGCTCTTCCGCGTGCTTATAAAATATAATAAGTGATCAAACTGTAAATATGTTTGACCTGGTATATTATAAATTTAACGATTCGTCAAGCATTGATTTATGTCGTGATATAAAAGTTTTTGATATCGCTCTTACGTATCATATAAGAAAGTGTTAAGGCAAAAGGGAACGCGGAGCATTCCGATATTTAGAAAAGAGGAAGCTACATATGTGCACGAGATAGAAACACACGAGTCACACGTGTGCTCGCGATGATGAGGCGATACAAACCGCGATGTAACGCAGCAGATGTAAAAGCGTGGAGCGAACCGTAAAAATCGTTTCATTTTGGAAACAAAACAATTTCACACTCTTCTATCTTTACAAAATTCTTACCTTTGCTTAAAGCAACATTTGGAATTTTGGAAAAATCGAATTTCTTACGTCGACCTAATAATTTAATTTCTTCACTTTTTGCATAGGAATTCTTCAAGTTTAATTTGAACGTATTGTTGTAAGTGTCGAGAGCGTGTTCGTCTCTAGCAAACCAGCCGTGTTGCATTACCAATCGCCGTCCAAGTTCCAATGCACGGCTGGAATACCAATTGCAACAATAACACCACGATAAAAGAAGGAACGGCGAACGATGAAGAAGCCGCGCGACGATCGAATACTAAACAGCCGTGAGAGCATACCGAACTGCGCTGCCCTCTCTCGCAATTTCTTCTTTCAATTAGCAATTTCCTATTGTAGGATACGTTTCTTTGCCTGGCACGCGGTGGTATTTCGCTTTATTATGCGTGCCAATTGCGTGCGAGTCAACCCCTGAGCGCTGCGCGTGTGCGAACGAACTTGGATTTAATGAACGAGCATCAATTAATTGAAAAAGTTTATCCGAGTTTTATGTTTATTAATCTAAGAAAATACTTTTTGACCAATCTGCTATTGATAAAGTTACAAAAAATGTACTTGTATTTAGATTTTCATAAAAATTGTCAAGTCTTATGAATTGTAAAGTCTTACAAGTTTGATATTAAACAATTAACTCGAATCTAGCTCCTTCCATAATCACGCGCGAAGTCGAACCAGATCTTTTATCTGTATGATAAATCATTCTGCTAATTTGCGTGTACTCACTATCGCACGTTCGCCCATTCTCGACATTAAGTATAAATCTATCAACACACCAAACAAATCCGTTCTTAATTCATCGGAATCGGAAGATTGCAACTTCTGACGCGCGTCTGCTTGCTTTGGATCATAGTGACAATGCGAACGTAAATTGAGAATGCGCAATCTCAAGATAAACGGGAGACGTATTTGAAAAGCGATTTTCAGAGCAGCCACAAATTGACTCATTGCATTCTTTTACTCAGGGTTCTAATCGGGCACGGGAAGATTTTCCAAGTCAACTTTAGGTAATAGGTAATCGATCTTTGTCGCGTGCGACACGGTCCGGTCCCTCGCAGCGGGGATCTCAGAATTGTCAAACTTGGAGCTCCCACGGTGAGAATCGCGGAACAAAGAGCAACTTGTCACATCGCCGGAAAGCACATTCGATCATGGGCCAGGTAACAGGAGGCCCAAGATCTTTCTTATCGATGAACGTATCGCCGAGCCGAGCATAGCGCAATGTGGATGAACGCATTCATCTTTTTTTCCGTCTTTCTGCTCGGCTTTTAAATCTTGAGCAAACTCGCGACGGGTGGGCCCCCCGTTTACCTGGCGGCTCGTGTCGTGATCGGGAGTCCGTACCTACGTGTGTCCTCGCGTGTCAGCCAGTCTCTTCGGCCGTTCACCTTGTCAATTGTACAAAGAGGCATTCCTGAGATTTTGCTGGTTGTCCGTATTTACTTTGCACTTAATTTTCATGCCGTTTGTCTTGCAGCCGGAACGAATCGAGTCCTGACCGAGGAGGATCCAGAGAGCGTAGGAAATACGCAATGTGACGCGGCCATCAAGCAAATCGCGGAAGAGGACCTTGCGACGATCATCGACGACAGTTCCTCCAGATTGCACTCTACGTGGCTGTCGCAAGAGTAAGACGATCGCTCTTCTTTCACGAAGTGTCGTTACATGAAGTAACATGAATTAAACAAATATGTTTAAATCACTTTCTCTCGTAGGTGCGAGGTGCGAGCCGGCCCGGAATACATCATCAGAAAGTACATGTTCTTCAACAACGGCACGTTTCTCCTGTGGCGTTACCATTACGCCGAGGAATCGTGCAGTATAGCGACGCATACTGTTGCTATCCGTGGTTTCATTAAACTGCTAGGATCGTCTACCGTGGTTTCCGGTGCTACCGAGACGAATTTTCATGTGGACGCCGTTAATATTATACCTCTGAATCGACAGGTAAACGCTCCCCATACAGCACAGAACCTTCCAGATATATTGCAACAACGTTACAACATTGCAAGTTGCAATGTAATGTAACAGAGATGTTACAGAAATATTGAAATTGTAATATAACATTAACAATATTTCAGAAATATTGAAAAAAATAATACTATCAATTAACGCTAAATGAACATGAAAAATGTAATTTTAATGTATTAATTTATATAAGACGTACATATGGATTTACAAATTTATGTTTGTGATTATTAGGAAGACAGATATTATTGTTTGAAAAGGAATTAATAAAACAATTTCTATTTTTGTTATTTTATAAAAATAAAAATAGGAAGATAAAATGAGAAATTAAATAATGTTATTATATATATATATATATATATATATATATATATATAATTTATCTATGTGTCGGTGTGCGCACATAGACACATAGATTGTGTGCGTCGCGAGACTATCTTCACTTCATCTCTATAGCCATGCTACGGTCCGGCATGCTACCAATGCAAGTGTCAATGTAGATGTTTCTGGCATTAAAGTGAATGAAGTCACTCTATTGGAGTGTGTGGCGACTCGGCGCCTAACAACCGGCAGCCAGTCGACCACTATGCGGAGCGAGGCGTAATCACAAACATTCCCGATACGCGAGATAACACCACAAAACAACGATAGAGGGTGAATTCGCAGAATCGTTACTCGCAATTAAAACTTCCCCCGGCTGAGGATATAAGGACCGCGAAGATGAAGAGCCGACACACTTGCAATATTTTTTAGCCCCCCCCCCCCCCCCAAAACGTAGGTCTGGCTACGCCACTGAATAGATATTATAGATATTATAATATTCATAATTGCATCGTGAGTCAGTACGCGACAAAGACTCAAGCGGATATAAACTATAAAGATCCGTATCGTTCGATCTCATCTTTGCTGCTTATAGAGATCCAAGATATTCGTCTTTTTTTTCTTAGTCCTAGTCGTAAAATCGTCTTTCCGCGTTTGTTTAATAACTTATTATTAGGAAGTCAAATTATTAGGAATCGTTATGCACGAGGATGCTTGGCTCAGCATCTTCGCTGACACAAAAAGAATCCTAAAATAAAAAAGTATTCCAAATAGCGCCATCATAAAAATATATGCCAAAACGTGAAATTTCGATAATAAAATAGAAAATATAAATATACGTACAAATTACACTCAACCTATCGGTTAATTGTTTCTTTTGCGCTTGCTGCTTCTACGTATGAAAATATTACGTGTGATAAAAAAATTTATTTGATTAATAACAGACAGTAAGTAATATGGGGTATACATACAAATCTATCGGTGCAGAAGACACACTGGTAGATGCGCACGGTTTGCTGTGCGCTGTGGAATGTGTACTCGCAGGAAACGACCCAAAATTCGCATTTACACTCAACCTACCGGTTGATTGTTTCTTTTCCCATAAACCGCAAAGTGTTAATGGGTTTGCAATTAAACCAATTTCTAGTTGAAGTGCCGTCTCCTGAACATTTTATTGTAAACATTTCATTGAAGACCTCTGTTTTGAAAAAATTATATCTCCAATCAAATTCAAACACTTACCGCTGCACTTTTCCTTCCAAATTTGAGCATAGCTCTTCCTTTCTTCGCAGATGATAAGACTTCCACATCTCCATACTATAAAAAATAACAAAACGATGTCTGATATGCAATTACAGTGTTTAGATTAAAGCATGTATGTGTGTGTGCATTACATATCTTGATATAAAAATTATTTATTTTACCTTTGAAAACAGTTGGTGCAAGTTATCGTAATTATATCCACCATTGGAAGAATCGCCTTGTTTAACTTTCCATTCGATTTTAATTATAAATTCTCCGACATCCGATTAAAAATTTTTTGAGCCTTGTTACTCCCTAATCTGCCTGTGCATAAAGGTCTTCTCTTTCTCGATTTGGAGCACCTTTACTCTCTCCTTTTCTACTCGTGCTTTTTTGGCCTAGATCAACTCGCAGCTCAACTATTCTGACAGATCTGTTCATGTAAAATAAATTTAATAAATTTAGTAGGCAACAAATTGTAAAAATTACAAATTATAAATTAAACTATAAACTGATTTATATAATAATATATAATAATAATAGATAAATGATATATTTAAAATTTACATAATATTTATATTTCTTATTAGTAAAAATATTCTAAAATATTTTAAAAAGACATAAACGTCCTTAATTTTCCTTCAAAAATTTTGCAGGTTGCCCACAAGTTCGGGCACAAACTGAACCTGGTTTGCGGTCCCCAACCGAGATGGCGACCTTACGTCCCCGAGCTGATCTATGAGCAGCCTCGACAGGACTCACCATTCTGGCAGGGCCCGGTCTACAACTCTCTGCAGGCGTATTCGCCCGCGAAGAAACGATTAGGCTTGCAGTGTCTGGAACCATTTGGAATTGAGTTCTCCGAGTTGAAGCTATTGAGAGTGCAGAAGAAACAACTTGGACCGCCTGGCGACACTTTGTATTCTGGGCCTCGTTATCAGCTTTTCCTAGCTAGTCCCGCACCCAATGTGCATTCTCGCTGGAATCACAAGCCGACGTCATTGCAGCCCACGGCGATGCTCCGCTCTGACACAGTACGTAAAGTTATTATTATTATTATTATTACGTTCATATAAATCATATTTATTATAACAATAATGATATATTATAGGTGAACGGTTGTCCGATATGCGGCAGCGTGATTCGGGCCACCGAATACAGCCCACCCCTTCTTCACGAGGTGGCGGCCCTACCCGCGCTGATCGGAGGTTACTGGCATAGTGACAGATGCGAGAGTTCTCAGGGCGGCATCTGGCTCAAACGGCAACTTCAGATACACTCGGGGGATAAACTGTGGACCGGTCAATGGGATTATTACGATGATCCTCAGTGCACGATACCGCTGTACGCGGTGACCGCAGCTGGAAGCTACGTTCAGCGGGCTGGCAGGCAACGGCGTCACGAGGAGACCGATGAGCAGACTTTTCTCGACTACTTCCGCAACGTCAACGCTTCTCGCAGGTTGTTGTTCAAGAGAAGTGTGAGCGATAATGCAGCTAGGATCACCCGAAGTGGTCTCTATCGAAATAACTTGTACGCTGCAAGTAGATTGTCGAAAAGAGTTGCTGTAAGAGGCAAAAGAGCAAAAAGACAGAAGAAGAGATCGCTGAGCGATAACGTTTATCAGATCTTGCACGACGCCAAGTCCTCCACGATCCAATCAAGATTTGCGGCCATGCTGCGAGGTCATCAGGCGTACGACGCCACCACCAAGAAACCTTCCTCCAACTGGATCGCGCCTTCCGGTACGACAGAATTGGATCTACACATCGCCGAGAGCATTCTGATTCCCGGAGACGTGATGCCCACTCGTTGCGGCGCCGATCGGCCGGGTGCGCCGCTGATCAACTGGTCGAGAAATTGCATTCCACGTGCCATCGAGGCACCCTCGACTTTAGGGCTGCGAGCCAAGCTGAGCGTCAATTGGACCGGCCAGTACATCCTGCTGTTAGGTTCGCGAGACGACAACATGTGGGATGCTCCTCTGCGTCAATGTGCGCAAATTTCACCCCACAATTCCGTCCTGCAGGCGCATCTCCGCAGGAGCGTCGGTCTTCGTTTCGGATTGCTCTCGGTCGCGACGACAAGCCGGATCTCCGGTTGGTTGCTCCTCTCGCAAGTTTTACTGTGGTGCGCGTATTATCTGGCACGGTGATATCGGCCGACCAAGCCGCTATCTTCGCCGAGAGAAACTTTTAGAGCACGTAGGTGCGAGAGGAATCTTGGTTAAATACATGACGTTCAAACATAGACTCTCTGGAAAATTCCATAGGATCATAAGTTTGTATATGTGTAAATAGGGTTGGAGAAATATGGCGATAAAAAATTATTAAATCGATCATCAATTTCGGTATTTTGTTTCCGCTTAATATATTTTTACAAAAGTATCGTATCGATCAAATAAGAGGAATAAAATTTAAGTAAATCGGTGACCGAAAGCACTAACAATAATCATGTATTATAAGTTTGTAATTTTTTTTATATTATTTTATTGTACATTAGAATTGATGCACATACGTATATCTGCAATTAGTTGTAATTTAATAAACTAGGTCAAGCTATCGACGATCAAGTCACTCGATCGAATAATAATAATCGAGTCATAGTCTTTTAATTCTTCGTGCATTCCATTCCATCCTTTCGGTTCCTCTTAAATCACGCAAATCTAGTTATCTTCGAGCTTCTATGTATAATTCACTACCTTTTTTCCTTCGCACTTTCCGTACATTCCGATCGTCATTAATCAAGACGTACCTTTCGTAATCGAGTCCCGCGTGTACGTTATCATGTAAGTCGTAAATTAATCTCACGGTGAAACGGTAACGAGATATTGCAAGTCAGCGTCTTCGTCCACGAGTCTTACGCCTGATCAGATTTAACGGGCGCGAAGAATGGGAAGAGTTCCGTACCGTGAATCGCATTCTCCCTTTGATATCCGTAGGAAAAGGATCGTTCATTGATACTTTCAACAGCGCAAGGGAGAAGCGATGGAGGATCCCTTCACTACTACCAGCGTCCCGTTCAGCCAACCGGAGACCTTGGGTCACTTCATGTTCGGATGGGTCGACTACATGCTCTTCAGCATGCTGCTGCTTGTCAGTGTTCTCATCGGTGTATACTTTGCCTTCTTCAGCAAGCAGGACAGCACGACGGAGTATCTCTTGGGCGGTAAACGGATGGGATGCTTCCCCGTCGCAATGAGCATCATCGCTAGGTCAGTGTTCCTTTTCAGTGACACGGTTTCCGTGAAGAATTTAAGCAGCTCACGAGGAGTACGTGTCTCGTTCTGCCTATCTTCAAGATCAGAGACTATTTTGGACGATCCCGGAATGAGTTCCCTCGTCGTCTTTTTGAGTCTTCTTAATTTCACGTTTTTTCCAGATTTTTCTTACAATTTACACTCGAACTGATCATGTAGACTTATTGTTTAGCCATATCTCGGGGATTACCTTGCTGGGCATACCCGCCGAAGTCTTCTATCACGGTACTCAATACACCGCGTGCGTGTTCACGGCGATTCTCACCGCCGTAATCACGTCTTACATCTTCCTGCCTGTATTCTACAAGCTGCAACTGACCAGTACCTTCGAGTATCTGGAGGTCAGGTTCGCCAGACCGGTCAGGATCCTTTCTTCGGTGCTCTTCACCATCTCGCTCTTTATGTACTTGCCCATCGTCATCTATGTGCCTGCCCTCGCCTTCGCACAAGTTAGTCATTTGAGTGTTCACGCGGTAACGCCGGTGATTTGCATCGTGTGCATCATTTATACCAGCATCGTAAGTAGCGCGCGCGCGCGCGTGAGCATGATAAAGCAATCTTACATCATTTAATCTGGGATTAGCGAAGAATTATTTCGCTATCCTAGACACTAATATTAATACTAACTGCAGATAAATATTGAATTGTAAAGCCTGATAAAGAGCAAATTTTATAATTAAAGTTACCTAATTTTGATCAAGAAGCCTTTCTTACATTTTATAGTATAGAATTTAGAATTGTATAGTATTCTTTGGATTGTACACAGGGTGGTCTGAAGGCGGTTGTATGGACGGACACTATACAATTCTCCGTAACTGTCGGAGGGCTTTTTACAGTTCTCGTGTTGGGAATACTATCTGTCGGCGGCGTTGCGGACGTATGGAGGATTTCCGACGAGGGCGGTCGTCTGATTTTCTTCGAGTAAGACAAAACAAAGACTTGAACGTATGTGCTTTGTGTACGTACAATATTATACATCTCACATGATCATGACTTTTGTTAGCATGGATCCGAGTCCGTTCGCGAGGAACACCTTTTGGGGCATGATCGTAGGTATGACGGTAACGTGGCTTGGACACCTCGGTATTCATCCGGGTACGGTGCAGCGATTCTTGTCAGTGCCGAGAGAAATCGACGCCAAACAGTGAGTCTTTTTTAAGTCCAATCGTGAAAATTTCTAAGGAGAAAGTTTTGGTAATTTTTAATTAAAATAATTTTTAATTAAAACTTGTCTCGCCTTTTCTATACCTACAGTGGTACCGTTATTACTGCGATAGGGATGATTATTGTCAAACTGATCGTCGTGTTCACCGGATTGATAATGTACGCTAAATATCACGACTGTGATCCTTTCCTGACAAAGGTACGACGAAATTTTCAAGTTACATGTTGAGAAAAATATCAGAAGAATGTTTAAGAGAAGGAAACTATTATAACTATTTTACAATTATTTCTATTGCGGAAAATTATGTTATTTATAGGCGATAAGCCGCACTGATCAAATTTTACCGTACTATGTGATGGACGTTGCTGGGCATCTGCCAGGACTTCCGGGATTATTCTTGGCAGGCTTAGTGAGCGCCGCGCTCGCGACTATGAGCGCCAGTTTGAATACCGTATCCGGTACCATCTACGAAGACTTTATCAGTCCATGGATTCCTGATAATTCCAAAAAGGAAGCTATGGCTGCTAACATTATGAAGGTAAGCTGCATGTTATAGTTCTTTATTTAATGATTCTTGATTGAAATAATATAATCTTGAGTTTTAGCTTTATCGCATCAATTATTTGGTACTGTTTAGGGTATCGTCGTAATAAGTGGCGCGATTTCTGTGGGCTTGGTGTTCCTAGTCGAACGGTTGGGGCCAGTCTTTCAGATAGCACTGATCATGCGCGGCGTAACTGATGGGCCCTTGCTGGGCCTCTTCGTGATGGGAATGATGGTACCGTGGGCAAACGCGGGAGGCGTATTGTTGGGCGGTTGCGTCAGTCTGATCAGTATGCTTTGGCTAGTAGGAGGTGCCCAATGGCACACTGTATACGGCAGAATCAAATACGATTCCCTGCCCACTTCGGTGGACAGTTGTCCATATCCGTTGAACGAGACCGTTCCAATTACAATGACACACATCACGATGAACTCTGACGAGGAGCCGATGATACTGTTTCAAATATCCTTCATATACTACACCATAATAGGAGCGCTAATCGTTGTTATCGTCGGGACTGTCGCGAGTTACTTCTTCGGCATGGATCTGGAGAGCGTGGATCCCGATCACATCGCGCCGGTGATGAAAAGGTACGTAGTCTCGTGATAAAACGAAGGTGGCAATCATTGATGTCTTTATTTAATTTACTCGAGTTCATTATTGAAGATAAGACACCTCGAGCTAGGATAAATTTTATCTCTATTTAAAATAATTATGATAATTCTCGTAATCATTAGAACTAACTACTTAGTGAAGCTACTTAAAGCATAATCACAGGCGTGCTCGCTTTCGAATAAAGCGGTAATATATTATACTAGCGCTTTCTAAAGTGCGTCCAGTTTCTCATAAACCGGATTAAGGTTTCACCGATAGGATAAATAGAAAAAAAAAATGTTTCGCTCGTTACGTGCGAGCGATCATTCAATTTCGCTCACACTCGTTTCGCCGATCGACCGATCGCGGTCGCGACGCCGTAGTCGAGAATCGTCAAGGTATATCTAGCCGAGATAACGGTAATCGCGCGTGTCCATTACGCGCGCATAAAATACTTGTGGACTTATCACGATCGACGTTTTCTTTGTGCCGTTCTCTCGTTACGTTCTCTCTTCACAGGTTTCTCCCCCCACGGAGGTACGCCGAGGTCTCATTGAGAGAAGTGCCGCCGTCACTCGACGCCGTGCCGGAGAAAACCAAGTGATCGCGATTGCGGTTCCGCGACTCGATCGCAGAAGCAATCGTTTTAGTCGGTATGCGCGCGGGCTGAAGGTATCGACCTCGAAGATCTCGAACGACGATCGTTCATCCTGGGAGACCCTCGATATCGGCGGTGCCAGCGACGTTCCCGAGTTATCTGACAGCCGACTGCGATAAGGGGGTGTCTTTTATTGATTAATACACGCATGCGCCAGGTACCCCCGGTGCACACATGCCGGATCGCGGGTTTGTTTTCGACCTCTCAGTACCGTTTCTAGCGTTCGTCACGAAACACCGTCGCGGAAGCGTCTTTCCTAAGCTCCTCCTTAATCAGGAAATTGAGATCGGCTACCGCGAGAAGTGTCTCTCGTTTGTTCTTCAGTGATAGCGGAAAAGGACCCGCCAATGAGCGTTATTTTTTACGATGTATCTTTGTCGAGACTGAGAGAGGACCAAATCGGAGAACTCAAGAGATAACAAAGAAGACGACCAATATAATAAAGTTATAATATATTTAATTATATTATTAAAGTTATAAAAGTTATTTTATAAAATTATTTGTATTATAAAAGTGACATTGATATATCGCGATGTAAAGATACCGAGAGACGCTTCGGCCCCATGTGGTCCAGTGACCGAAAGATTGGACCCGCGTATCCCAACGGGAAGTTACGTCCCTGAAGATGCTTCTCGGGGTAGCTCGGGGATGGCCGCGCATCCTCGGGGATGAGACGGCCGCGCCTACACGTGGGACGAATGTCCTCGCGAGTGCCGAGTATCCTCCTCGGTCTGATCTCGCAACGTTCAACAAGTACGAGCGGCAATGTACCTCGCGACGTTCCTCATGAGGTTCCTCAACGGTGGTGTTTCTACAAGCGGATGACGTCTCGCCATGTGATACCTCCGAGACCACTGAGTGACCGATCATCAGCCAGCAAGAGCATCAACGTGCGTGATCGACGTTGCATTGAAGATCCGTTGCGTGTCAAGTCGAGGATGGAACGGAAAACTTTCGTCGAAGATTGACGACCTCAGAATAATTCCGAACTGCTCTTAAATCGTCCGTTTAGAGATCCTATAATTAAGATCCATCGAGATCAGCTGACCATCTTCTCGCGCAACGTCAAAGGTCAGCATGCCTGGCAAAACCGCGCGAGTTGGATGAACATCGAGAACTAGAACTCGAGGTGACGCTCCACGGGATCACGATTTTTTTTCTCCCTCGCGAGGATGCAGTCGCACCAAAAAACGCCTTAGACAATTTTTGCCAGTACCTGAAGACTCGCGCACGCATTTTCATTGCCGTCGTGGCGAGGACGTGGTGTGATTATGGATGATCGTTCGCGGAAGGTCGATGGAATGTGAAGATCGCTGTCATCCGGACAGATCCAGCGCGGCGGAAGAGGCATCCTCCCGGAGGAGTCCCGAAGAATCCTCGTCGCTGCTCAATTGGCCAGCAGACTGCGGCGAAACCAGTGGCATGCCGAAGTACAGTCGTGCATGCAGCCGCGCCTTGCCTTTAATAATAGATAAAAAACGTAGGCGCCCATGCCGGAAAAAGAACAGAAACCGAGAACGTGCGGAGAGAGAGTCTGCCTTTCGATTCGGCCGATGCCGATGAGGAAAAACGCGTACGTGCTACACGACTGACTATCATCTACCCGTGCAGCGGTCGTTATTGTATCGATCACCAGGATCCTGTCGATTTGATCGAGGAACGATCAAGCCGTGGGAAAAATAGAGACTTTACCTAATCAAGAGAATGCAGAAGTAAATGAATAATCTTCAGCATCAGACGACGCGAAGTTTCTTTGTCTTCCTGCTGCGGGAGAGGAGTTGACCGTTTAACGGGGATGCTTTTAAATGCCGAAGACTGTATTCGTGAGTCTCTAGCTTCCTTTGTCGTCAATCTTTTTCGTCGTTAACTCCTACTTTATCTTTTCTTGGTCGCTTGTCGTATACGAGTGCCGCGTGAATGCGCTAAAGTAGCCTTCAGTGTCCAGCGATCCATTCAACGATCAACAGTTCAAGGATTGTTAGCTTTTCTTCAGGCTCCTGCACGAAAACGTCCCAGGCCGATGCGATGAGAGTACGCGAGTATTCAGGTATTCCCCGGAAATGACGTCGCCGATGCAGAGGAGCTTGCTGGGGCTAACGGTGTTGATAATTGTCAGCCTGATGATTGTCAGTCTGACGGCCTTCCTGCTCGGCAGGAGGCTCACGGTGGAGACGCGCAGGAGGGACGGCCTGCTCCTCGACATGATCGCCAATATCAGCGGTAACTTGGACCGGCTCGACACCGGCCTCAACGACATCGCCGTGCAGACGGAGGTCGCGCGGAACCGCCTGCGGCAGCTGGTAGCGCTTCATCGGGAGAATCTCTTCGTGTGCGCGGTGCTCGCCGAGAAACAGAGACTGCGGCGGACGTCCGGCGAGAAGCGGATGAGGAGAAGAAAACGACGGCGACGGTTCGCCATGTCGCGATGATGATCGACAACCGGTTCAAGAGGCGCGAGAGCGTACGCGAGAGAATGCGGGAAACATTAGATCGATGCACACGACGATAGTAATTTTGCTGAATTTTTTATTCACTTTGACTGTTGAGAACTTATTTCGCGATGTTAAGACGCGCACGGATTAAACCGCAAAAATCGAAAATTAAAAAACAAAAATCTTAAAATTTGAAGACTTTTTAAAGTTTAGAATTTTCTGTAAAATCTTTTACGGAGACGTGTACGTATCATAATTTTTATAGTCTATATATCATAAATGTTTATAGTCTAGCTATTAAATTTGCACCTATCATTAGCGACACGACTATTCCCGCATCGGTTTAATGCAGACAAGTTGCTCCCGCGCTTAGGATAGTGAGACAATCATCCACATTTCTGCTACGAAAACGCACGTAGCGAGAGCACATATCTTAGGTAAATTCTATCTACATATATTTTCAGTGATTATAGGAGAAGAGATGAGTCAATCACACTGTGGGAAACTAGATGTTCAAGGTAGGGGCCAATTAACCATTCCGGGATCACAGAGTCACAAACGATTGTTCTCAATTCAGGATATATCGAAAACGCGATCAGGTACGACTTGTCGTACGAGGAATAATCGTTACTATATGAAAGCATGTACAGTGGAGCGAGAATTGAGTTCCGTAAGATCGTCGCCGAATCGTGGAACTTTGAGCGAATGCTGCGAATATTATGTATGAAGTTTCGTTGCAGAATATTATTGCGAGTATTCTTACGATTAGCGTATTATTAATTAAGTATTGCGGCAATACCTGTTAAATCAATGTACAATACGTGTGTCGACTGTTTGTGCTATAGTTTGCCTGAATCCCTCATATGTCCGATCTACAAGACTCTTAGATCTGCGGAGAAGCGTTTCTTCACCGATTTCTTCATCGAGACTTTTCAGGGAGAAAGCTTTTTCGATAACGTGGATGCTCTCGTCGAGGATAAAATCCGGTTGAGAATCTTTCTTGAACGAAACGCTCGGTCGCGGATGTATTTTTGTTAGGGAAGAATCTCCTCGGTGACTCATCGAATGAGCTACCTTGAAAATATTCGTTCACAGGTCTGGGACGCTTTGTATACCTTTGCCAAGACATTTAAGAGATCGATACATCATAGCGATTTAGCGTGCGATAGTGCGTGTGTAGCATATACCTACGTTTGCGTGTTAGGTCCGGACAGACCAGTAACGTCGTAATTCGACGTGTATAATCGCACTTGGATTAATTTACACTTTGGAGGATGCGGTTTTGCTTGTTGCAGTTTTTGCATGCACACGCATGTGGGAGGGGTGCGACCCTCTCTTGTGGAAATCTTATATGCGTAATTATTTTTGTAACTCTTTGGAAGAAAGATGCGAATAAATCGTTTATGTGTATCTCTTATCTCTTTTATCACCTCTCCCATATTTATCCTCTATGATTCACATGGCCGGCGATCAATTACTCATACATGATGGGTGCACAACATCGTTCACGTCAAGTCACGCCATCCATGTAATCCTGAAATTATTTGCAGTGTAAAATTGACTTTGATATGAATTAATTACACGTAAAGAATTTATTAAATGCACATTTTCACGTAGATATCTGAGTATGTCGAAGTTCAAGAGCAAGTAAAAAAAAAGATACGTCTGATATTTTTATCTGGGTAGCTGCTAGCTGCCATATGGCACGTTATCAGTCCTGGCTAATAAAAGCGCCTCTTATCAACGTAACGATAAAGTTATTTTCCACATTTCAGATTGTCGTAACGGATACCTCTTCTCGCAGCAACAGCAATAACAAACAACTTTCTTTCAACAGTAATCACTTTACGTATATATACTTCGTTATGCGACTTTATTTTCTTCCGCTATCTTCTCTGGTCCTGGTACTATCAGTCGACCGAAGTTTCGTACGGTGATTGGGCTGACCTTGTATTATCAGTCAGTGAGATAGATTTTCACTTGCAATCCATCTCGCGCTCTTTTGCGAGCTGGCACTCGCAGCGTCAAGTCATTTCAGAGCAGTCCGAAGAGCGGTTCCCTCTCTCTTCCTCAATCATCGTCGCGTATACTCGAGTCCCCAGTTGAGCAACGTCTCTAGCTCGCCAAGCAGCGTCACGTCGGCACTATGTCTCAAAAGAAAGGTACGTGTCCTACAACAGCGTGTACCAATTAGATACATCCGATTCCTCATGATCGATAATCATCATAAAATTCAGAAAACGGAGAGAAGAACGTATTCAACGCTGTGACGTACCTGAAATTAAACGTGGATTACGCTTTACTAATTGTAGTAATTGGAATCATTGCTGCAATTGATCGCGTTCTAATAGCTTGAAATGGTTTTCGACAGAGTGTTCCGTCTGCGGGCCCGGTTACAGGAGTCCGAGAGAGGCGATGATCAAGGGACCCCGCGAGAAGCTTATGTACGTCATCAGCATACACACGGATCCCGCGAAGGCCGACGTTCTCTGCACGGTGGACGTGGACCCCGACAGCTCCACGTACTGCCAGGTGCTACGCGAGACTTCGCAGACGACGATAAGACTTTGAGATCTCGAGGAAGTCCTCGAGATTTCTCGGAGACTTATGTTGAAGTATATACAATGACCGGCTTGTTTGTCTTTCAGATAATTCACAAACTGAGAATGCTGGCGGTCGGTGATGAATTACATCACTCGGGCTGGAATATCTGTAGCAGCTGCCACGGCTCGTCACGCAAACGCGATACCCTGGTACTGCCCAGCCTCATGTCAGACCGAGTCTATCTCGTCGACACGCGCGATGAGAAAGCGCCGAAGATTAAGAAGGTATATGGATGCCAGATGTATCGTGATATGGAAATCTTTGCAGCATCTGTACATTGTACAGATGTGTTATAAATATGTAATAGAATTATAATTAGTCGTACATTGTGCGAATGCAGCAAGAGATAATAGATACCTATGCAAACTACATGCAAACTAAATGCAAATTACGTGCGGTTTATGTAAGACGTACCTTGCTTGATAAACATTTCGCAGTATATTGCGCGAGACTTTGCTGACTATTTTTGCTTTACGAGGTCTTGGAGCCAAAGGAAATGCATAAGTATGGAATTTCCACGCCGCACACCTCGCATTGCCTACCAACCGGTGAGATCATGATCTCTACTATGGGGAATCTCAATGGCGATGGATTGGGCGAATTTTTCTGCATCGATGCTGAGACCTTAGAGGCGAAGGGCACCTGGACCAGGTCTCAGGACAAAGCCACTTTTGGATACGACTTCTGGTACCAACCGTATCACGATACGCTCGTCGCTACCGAATGGGGAGCACCTAGAGTCTTCAAGAGAGGATATCTCTCGGAGGACGCTAAGGATCCGAGTAAGTGAAATCGTGATTTAATGATCAAGGTCTGCAGATTGGAGGATCAGTTTATTTCCTTTATAGTTAAACTCTTAGTCACTAATTATGGACGGTGATTTGCAGAGATCTACGGTAGAAGTCTGAACGTTTACTCCTGGAATGAGCGCAAGTTGAAGCAAACCATTAATCTCGGGGACGATGGAATCGCGCCTCTCGAAATCAGATTCCTCCACGATCCCCTGGCAGCGGAAGGGTTCGTGGGCTGCGCGGTAACGTCGAACGTTTACCGATTTTACAAGGCGGAGGACAACTCGTGGAAGGCCGAGAAGGTGATCCAGGTACCGCCGAAGAAGGTTGAGGGCTGGAGCATGCCTCAGATGCCAGGTACGAATTTTTTCCCTTCAAGGAGCTTCAACAAGAGGCTGAAACACATATATCAGATAAGAAGGTCCGAGTCTTGCTTCCAGCTATGATCACCGACATCCTGCTGAGTCTCGATGATAAGTACTTGTACCTGTCCAATTGGTTGCACGGCGATGTCAGGCAATACGACATCTCGGACACGAGGAATCCGAAATTGACCGGCCAGGTCTTCCTGGGCGGATCGATATTGAGCGATTCGCAGGTGCGCGTGACGCACGACGAGGAATTGAACAGTCAGCCAAGTCCTATCCACGTGAAGGGACGTAGGTTGCACGGCGCACCACAAATGTTGCAGCTAAGTTTAGACGGACGTCGCTTGTACGTGACTACATCGATTTTCAAACCCTGGGACAAGCAATTCTACCCCGACCTCTTTAAGTGAGAGCACTTCTTTCTTTTTTTTCGAAACCTTTCTTCTACTTGAATTTCACCGTTCTGCCTTTGTGGCATAAAGTCCTTGTAATGCGCTGCGTTACGATCCAAAAATGTTCCGCTCGTTTAGATATGGATCGACGATGGTAAAGCTTGATATCGACATCGAGAGGGGTGGCATGAAGCTTGATGAACAATTCCTCGTTGATTTCGGCGCCGATAAGAACGACGTTTTGCTGGCGCACGAGATGAGGTAAAAGATATTTTCTAATTCATTACGTTAATAAAAAGAAAATTACCATTTCCTCTTTCCTTAATTTGATGAAGAACATATAAGGAAAGATGAATTTTATTACGTTAATCCTTATGCAGATATCCCGGTGGAGATTGCACGTCTGACATATGGTTGCCGGAAAAACACTAACTTGAATAATTATGCTGGGAAAAGTTACATCAAATTTTGTACGATTCGTTTGTAATAAAGTCTCTTGGTTTTGCATGATGAAACATTATTCACGAGCGCTTTTTATTCTGACAAAAAAGGATAATGAAGGAACATGTGAGTGAAGGGTAGAAGATATACAAATCCTTGTTCGTCTCCAGTTTGTCTTATTAGTTCCAGCATTGCATCAAGTAATATAGTAGGAGTTTTACATTGCACGAAATTACGTGATGTTAAGTGTAAGTGTAATCAATTCTTTCTTTTTTCCGAGTTTACACAAATAAAATCTGTCTACGTCAAACTTGTAGTCGTTCGTTGTATAAAGTATGTTTCTATGACCGTAGTCCAATTAATGTTCCAAATACTTTAAAGCATTTTCTTTCCTTCTTCTTGAGAGAAGGAAAAATATAGGAAGCGTTTTGAAGAATTTGGACTGAACGTCAACTGGACTGCAGCCTATGTTATCAGAAGTAATTTCTGGAAGTAAAAATCGTATGGCCGTATACAAAATTTTATAGTGCGTTTAAAAGGAATTGCATTGCTCAATTTGATCTTTGCTTTTGTAACAAATTATCGACACATATAATATTCAATTACTTAAAATTAATTGAACTTTTACGATATCCGATCAATATGATTCTAATCATAACCAAGTGAAATTTGCGGAAGAGACTTGATATATTTGAAAGAAATAGGCTTCGTTATTACTCTTGCAATGAGAATGAGAAAGTGCTCATTTTTGCGACAGCGTTATTTAAGTATTTCGAAGAATTACTCAACGAAATATGCCAAAGAGTAACGAGAACGTGTAGAATGCCGATGTTTTCCGCTCAGAATTATTAAAAATCAAATCGAATCGACGTAGCAGTTTTTAAAACTATGCTTGTTTATTGCAAGAAATTTTGTCTTGTTAATTAATGATAATCGCGATTATTTCCCGAGGTATAAATTTTCTAAATACATGCATTCGCGCGCATATGCGTACGTATGTTCCTATGTTTTTTTTGTGCGTTATGCATGTGTGTGAATGTATTTGCTTGATGTACGTGTATGCGTCGATTCCGATATTGAATTGCATACAACTCAACAATAATAGCGTACTCCTGTTATGTCGCAGATGTCTAATCTTGTTTTCCACCATGTTAAAAGATAATATTGCAATAATTGTACCTGCGGTCTCTGAATCGAATGATATCGAATGAATCGTCGAATTAACGTGCCTGCATTTACGGTATCCACGTACATATACTTAAAATATAACGTTACGTCGGCACAAGCCGATTCAGATTAAGGATGACCTCGATTAAAGCGCCATGCATTTTTACCTGATACGACAGCGTCGCGCGGCTGCGCCGGCTATCGTCTTCGGTAGCACGATCGTTATTACGAAAGTCATTTAGAGATATTTCATCATTGTCATCGGACTCTTCCCGTCAATATCTTTTCGCCGAATTTCTCGCGACTACACCGTTAGCGTAAGAACATAGCCGATTCTATGTTTCTCCCAAAAATTCGTGGCTTCTAAGAAGATAACATTTGTTTTTTTTTAATATCCCGTACACTAATCCGCGTTTACGATACATACCATACATACGATTCGCGTTTCCCTCGAAGAAAAAAAGAAAGACATTCGTTTACCCTTAAACCCATAAACAGACCGCACGCCAGCCTCGTTTCTGAGACAACTATAGAATCAGCACTCAGCACAGTGGGTTTTCAGTTGTCGCGCCGAAGTGATCGATCCACGATCGACCTGAAAACCAGCTCGTTTTCCTATTGACTTATTTCCCGGATGACGTTTTTGCCGGACACTTCGCCACCTGTATTTAGGGCGGAGCGTGTTGCATCCTACGGCGACATAGAGCGACGTAGACGTAACGGTACGAGTTTGAGTACCGTGTGAAACGAATGCCGAACCATCGGGGCGCACAGACGCCAGCCGCCGTCCGTTCAAACCCACGGTGTCCAGCCCTCATAGAGTAGAGCTAGATTGTCGGTGCTCTGCGCCTCGCGTATCACGTATTCCACCTGTTCGGCCGTTGTGTACTTGCGCGATGGTTGCGGGTCGCGGCCCTCCAGCTTCATACGTACGCGACGCCATACGTTCAACGCGTAGGCGTTGCGTTCTTGCACAGCTGTAAGCAGATTCACACTTTGAAGAAGATTTCTAAATTCTACATGAAGGCAAACATATATACGACTAATTATGCACCTTTGCCTGTGGTCGGATCTCTGGTCAACGGTACCCCCTTCCTCGGACTCATGCACACGCTGTCCTGCCGCATCAGCTTGCCCTTCTTCTTCGGCAGACCGTCTGGCTTCTCCGGCGGGCTCAACTTCTGCTCGCTCGCAAACTCCAACAGCTCGTTGTACAAGCCCGGCACCTTGATCGCCATTGCCTCCAGTTCGTCCTTGATCGCCACACCGCGGGTTGATTCGAAGTTTTCGGATTCCAGTTCCTTCACCATCGCCGATATGCTTTCCGTGAAGGAACGATAAGCGGACAGGTAGTCCTGCAGACCGACAATGTTCTCTTGCTTCGCCATCGTCTTCAACAACACGCGAACATCTGACATCAGTCGATGGTGCTCCGTCAGCACGTTCTGAAGATTCGTTACTCGCTCCCTCAAGTAGTCCTCGGCCGTAAACAGCGCCTCCTGTTTCTCCTGCAGCTTCTTCTGCGTGTCGACTATCGCCTCGGACACGATCTTCTCGGCCTGCTTCAGCCAGTTGGCGTCCACGTTGTTCTCCAATTGCAGCAGCTGTACAAGGCTCTCTTCTATCATTGTGACGGTGATGTTCAGGTTGATTGTCAGTACACAGCTCTCCTCCCAGTGCTTTACCAGCTTGACGAAATTCGTGTCGTGCG
This sequence comes from Ooceraea biroi, assembly GCF_003672135.1. Classification (NCBI taxonomy): domain Eukaryota; kingdom Metazoa; phylum Arthropoda; class Insecta; order Hymenoptera; family Formicidae; genus Ooceraea; species Ooceraea biroi. The sequence goes on from NC_039509.1 coordinate 11,071,673, forward strand.
TTACGCTCTCCGACGTTTTAGTTCTCAGAGCCTCGTAGTGCAGTATAGAGTTGCACGTGCTCACCACCATCGCCGCAAGATTGTGCTGCCTCGTCAGCTTCTCGCACGACGAGAGGACCGCGTTGTCGAACGCGGACATTACCTCGCCTAGCGCTGGATTAGCGCCAGCAGCCCATTTCAGACGTTGCGTAGCACTCGACACGAGATTCTGCTGTTGCTCGCGTACTTCGCACACCCGTGACTGCAAACTCGACAGTGTCGCCGCCGTTTTCCGTAATTCCAGCATAAAGGTAGACCGATCTGAAGAAATAAACAATTTTATTAGGCTGCTATATCAAACTAGATAACTTAATTTTACTGTACTTTTAAGAGATTTAAGGACGTAATTTTAAGGACTTAAAATTTATGGAATGTAAATTGTATTCTGTCACACTTACTCAGACGATTCATTGGATTCATCGGATTCATCGGATTCAAATTCATCCTCGGCATTATAATATCTTCGTGCAGCCAACGATGGGCCATTAACTGAAGCTGCAATCTCTGCACACTGGCCCTGGCCACTTCGACGTTCTGTTGCGCCAACCTGGCCCCCTGTTTTCGCCGCCAGGCGCTTTCCAACGTACTGCTAAGTACACCTGCTTGAGCCAGGACCGAGCCTGAGAACAATCCTCTTTTCAGGCCTAGATCCACGGTCTTTCTGCACAACTCCTCCAGCGAGACTTTGCTCTCCGCTCCGATGTCTCTCTGCTCGATCTCGGTAGTTACATTCAGGCCCATTCGCTGCAGTAGGAAGCACAGGGCAATCGCCAACGTCTGCGACGTCACCCCGAGCAACTGTCTTGAAACATAATCGGCTGTGAACACTCGAACAGGTTTATTCAGCTGCTCGTCGTCGTACACGTTCGCCAGTCCGCCCTTGAACGCAGTGGCAATGTCTCTGCACATCATAAAGAACTCTCGTATGGTGTGCAGCCTCTTGATCAGAAAGATGTCTTCCAAGACCTGTCGGGCAGCCTTGTTGAAGATGGGTGCTGACATCTCTTTCGCCTCGCGTATCTGATCGATCTTCTTCCAGTTTACCGAGATGTCCAGTGAGCTCAGCGTGGTCACCAGCGCGTTACCCTCCATCTGTAATTTCTCGAACAAGCCGTTGAAACCCATCAGCAACATCTGACCGGGCGTCAAGGTTTCCTCTTGATTCAGGTCCTGAACCTCCGCCGGTCGCGACAGTAACGTTTCAAATCGCAATCTCATGTTGGCCACTATACCCTGCACCATAATGTGAGGACTCTCCATTTCCATCACGGTGAATCGAAGGTGTATCTCGAGCTGCGTCAGAAGCTGATCGAGGGGTATCCCAGTGAGTATTATTATCTCGTTGAGCTCGCTTATCATCCGCATGACGCTCGGCTCCTCCGTGATGATGGTCTTCATCGCCTCCGGCAGTATGATGGTCTGGAAGTTATAGTTGAGCTCCTGCAGGCCTTTGTAGATGCAGTCGGCGCTCTTTAGACACTTGAGTATCAGCGAGATCTTCGGATCGTTATTCGTCTTGTGATTCTCCGGTATAAGCGTCACCAGTTCGGCAATCAGCGACGACATCAACCGCATCTCATCCAGGAACCAGTCACCCTCGCGGGACGTCAGGTCTACCAGGCAGTCTCCGGCGCACTTTGCAGCGCCTTCCATCATCAGGTATCGTTTATTCAGCGCGCACAGTGCACTGATATTTACGCACTCGAGCGCTCTCTCCGCGCCTTTCTCTCGCCGCAGGAACGCCGTGATCTGAGTCCTCGACTCGGTGTACGCCTTCTCGATCCTATTTCCGGCCTCCGGTAGACCCTCAGACACCACTCTTTCGTATGCTTTCTTGTACCTCTCGTTCGACTCATTTAAAATCGCTTGCATCTGATACGAGAACGTTATTATCTGCTGGACTTGAGGATTGTTCGGATTGACGAGCTCCAGATTCGTTTCGAGCTGCGCCATCACCTCGTGACACGCCTCGACGGTGCCAGAGGTCAGCAATTTATTCGCCCACGTGTGATACAGCATGGTGCGATGTTGCGACAGGGTGCTGAGGGGATACAGGCTGCATATGGCGGAATACTGGCTCAGGAGGTCCAAACAGTTGCTGATGAAGATGGACTGCTGGTTGGCCAGTTGCGTTAATTCGTTCTCCGACTGCTCGCACTGCAATATCATCTGACTCTGACCGGCGTTCTGTAAGAACTCCTTCACGAGATCGAACACCACATGGTCCTTTTGACTCGAAGAACTTCCCAGTTCCGTCAGCCACTGTCCCAGTTGGGGTCCGCGTACTGTAGCCAACGCGATCTAAAATGATGAAATAAAGTTTATAAAAATATGAAGAAAATATATTTCACCTGGATTACATCGATCAATCGATGAATCGCGAAGACTCACGTTATGCATGTTAATCTGCTTTTCGCACTCGTCTATCTTCTCCTTCAAGCCGGCCTTCGCTTTCTCGTGAGCGTCTCGCGCTCGTTTGAATGCGTTGTATCGCTTCACGACGGAATACAGGACGTGATTCCGACCCATCGCCTGCGCCTCTTTCACCAAAGCCAATTGTTGATGTCGGTCTTGCAATAAATCTTGGCACTGACGCGCGGCTTCGGTCGCCTCGATCCAGCAATTCAAGTGATGACACAACAGCGGAAAGCTTCTGGCCAATTCATCTCTGTCATTCATAAAAATACAAGTTATATTACATTCCATAAATATGAGTCATTTCAGATTCACTGAATATTTTCTTTAAAGATACAATAAAATGTTTCCTTTCTCTTACCGATTTGTCAACCACTCCGTGCGCATTTCCGCCGTTCTCACAGCGAACATCGCACGTGTGAGTTCTTGCTCCAGCTGTTTCCTGCCGATGCCGGTACATCTTGCTCTAGCCTGGCACGCACCATAGCTCGCTATACTGGTGTCCGCGCCCGCTCGCCAGTCTACTAGAGGATCATAGACGAACGCCTCCAGCAAGGTCAAGAGCGTCTCGCGGCCTCTGCGCATCACTCTCAGAGTATGCTCGCAAGCAAACCTAAATATACCCTGGACACACAAAGCGATTACTATCATTATATGCTGTTCAAGATCGGAGGAATATATAAATGATAGTTCATCTTGTTTCGGGCTTTCATTGACCTTTTTCGATTATAAAACCGCCGATAGTGGCTGATAGTTATGATAATCCTTCGCCAGGGGAACCGCCAGGTGAGCAGATAAATAAAACCACTCCCGCGAGACGCACACATGAACACAGACATACACAGAGTTAACGTGTCGTATCCGCAGATCGTCGAGTATCGATCTATACTCTCATCAAAAGAGCTACTCGCCTTGTCATCAAAATAAACTTGTCTCATCAGGGAGGAGCTCTTCAAAAAGCGACGAAATACAAGTGAAGCGAATCATCATTCCGCGTTTCTCATAATGAAGTCTTAATTTATGTCGAACTTTTTCCTATTCTGAACGCAGATTTACGTAATCGTGATGTGCAACCTGGTGTGTGTCTTGACGTTTCATAGAATACCATCGAAAACTCGTTTTTCTCTGTGCGTGTGTGTGCGGAAGGTAAGAAGTGTTGAAAAGACCTTGCATTACGGCTTTAGTCATATTAGCTGATTAACCGTTTTTGACGTATCATGTTCTTAGTGTGAAAACTGTTTTTGCGGCACGTAGTGATCTAATGCTTTGTAAATTGATACGTTTTTATAAAAGTCAGTAAAAACGTAGATCGACAGAGAATATACATCAGAGAATATGGAGGAAAGCCTACTAAAGTATGTATTTAATCTAAGTTTCTATTAACAGATTTCACAGATTAGATTCACTCATTCACTCACGTTGGAAATTTATGCACATGACATCCTAAGATGTCATTTGAAATTTGAAATTAGAATAACATATTCTTAAGTCACTTGATGATCTGTTTTTTTAAATCTCAATTTTTAAGTCTAAATCTGTTTTTTTAAGTGTAGTGCACGTAATAACATACACTGATACACACATTGAAGAAGTCTTACTTTTAAATTCGAGTGAACTTTACATCTTCAAAAGTCTCAAAGTTAAATAGCTAATATATATATATATATATATATATATATATATATATAAAACAAATCCTCTTCAAATTTGTCCCTTCAAGTAAAAAAGGTTTCAGTCTTATTATCGATACGTGTTATCAATTATTAATTAAACATACTAATCAAAATTTATTTTTAGCGTCATGTATCTAGCGCAAGACAATATTACTGAAACAAATGTAAACGTATCAGTAAATGTATCAGATGAATCAAGTTTGTCGGAGGCAAACCTCAAAGGGAACAACAATGTTGGATCTTGGATCGTGGAAGGCTTTATCTTCATTGCGATCGTGCTGGGAAACGCTCTCACGATAATGGCCATTGTGTGGTCGCGCAGACTTCGAAGCGTCATGTCAAATTATTTCATACTCAGTCTAGCAGCGTCGGACTTGCTGGTGGGCTTAACGTTACCGTATCACCTGGCGTTTTACATGACTGACACATTACATCACAAGAAATTCTTCTGCATCTTGCGCTTCGTGGTAGTCAACTTAGGATGCACTGGGAGCGTATACAGTCTCATAGCAATCGCAATTGACCGATACATCGCAATCGTGTATCCACTGAGTTACAATGTTTACGCGACGCACAGATACGTCCTGTTAACTATAGTCATTACTTGGATATGCACGTTGAGTACGTCATTGATTCCGATATATTGGAATAACTTCGAAAGCTCGCGTAGATGTATAATAGATGAGGTATTGCCAAGGTATTGCCATAGTAATTTTTACCATTTACCATTTCTCCATTAGTAATAGTAGCGATGTGGAACAAGTTTCATATGTGTTAAGTGTGTGTGTATGTGTATGGCCTCATATATGTATGCAATATATATATACATACACACACACACACTCAGTGGTGATTATTCTTTGATGATTGATTAAACTCTTCACACAGTCACACTAAATGTTCCACTCAGTCTTAATTGTGAAACTATAAATTATAAATTACAAATCGCTTTATTTAACAGGTACTATATATTAGCTATCGAATTGCCGTCGTTTATTCTGTGCTGTACAGCGATGGTTTTACTGTATTGGAAAATTTGGAAAGAGGCACGGATGCACAGGCGTCGAATGACTCGTAATGTCGTTTCGAGCATCGCTCAGACGAACACAAAAACCGATCGCAAAAGTAATCAGGTATAGATAATATTTTAAATAACGAACATAAGGAGAACGCGATCGAGAAGATCAGCAAAAAATTTTAAAACATGGTCAACAACTAAGCTATTGATAAATATTTTTCACAGGTAGTAATACTAATACTGGGCTGCTTTTCGATCAGCTGGCTACCCTTCTGCGTCATAGCAATCACGCGAATCTTTTTCGTGAAAACGCCATTGATGAATACATTTTATAGATTCGCGCACGTGTTGGCATTGGCTAACAGTGGAATGAATCCCATCATATACGCGTGGAAGAACGCCAACTTCCGCAGAGCTTTTCAGAAAATATTGCATTTTAAATCGCCCAACAGCGACTTGAATTCGAGTTTCAGAACATACTTGGAAAAACAACACGAATTAAAGAGACAGCAGACCAACGTGAGAAAAGATAGCCACATGAATGAAAGCACTACTTCACATTCGTTCGATCAACAGTCTAATCAAGCAGAAGAAAATAAAACTGAAAACACAGCTTTATAAGCGCAGTCGCGCTGCAAGTTAAAAGCTACTTGATCTAAAAAATTAGAAATTATTTTACTTTCTAATTAACGTAACGATATCTTTCTCTGTAAATACGAAAAAATGTGAGGATATTACAAAATTGTCATGCAAAGTTAAAATACGAATGTTTTTCGCATTATCATTTCGCATTATAATATAACTAACGTTTCAAACGCGACGCATATCTCAATCATGTAAGATCATCTTAATAATTGTTAGACTTTCCATAATCAAAATGTCAAAATGTGTATTATTAAATGTACTAAGAATAATGTTAAGAGAAAAAATATTAATAATAACGAACTATTTATCTGATCAAGATTCGTTCGATCAAGAAACTTACCTCGACACCGGTTACTCCCAAAGCCGCTTTGATGTTTGGTGTCATACGGAACGGCACTTTCTCCGGGACGCGTAGGGTCTTCCCTTTCTCGAAGCAAACGTTATAATCGATGTGTACCACTTCTCCAGTGTTGAGATCGACAAGAACGTTGTCAAGATGCCTGTCGCCTAATCCTATGATGTAGCCAATGATAGACATCACAGCGACAGAATACGAGTAGTTTTTCGTGGCTTGCCACCAGCTACCAGCGTTAATGCTGTTACACCAAATTTCTCTGTAACATGAAAGAAAAAAAAGAAATTTTTAACAATTTAATTAAAAAGTATATTAATATTTATTTTCAGTAACTGTAACTAACTTGGCCAGAAGATCCTTTGGAGTCTCGCTCATCAGCTCAGACAGCACTTGCTTCAACACTTGAATGGGCCATTCCTTCCGGTTCTCCAAGCCGATCCCGCGCTCCTTCAGCAACGGCGTCAATTTGTTGTAGAACAATTCCGACGGTCGCATGATCGCCGAGTTGCCGCCACCGGTCTTGCTGATCATCGCGCACTCGCGTTGCTGCCACCGTTTATACAATACGAACAGTGGCGTCACGCCGTCGACCCACTGAATCAGGCCAGATCTAGGACCCAACGGGATCACCGAATAGTGCCGTGCCCTGTACATCCTCGTATCACTGTTCTTTGACATCATGGTATTACATATACTCAGGAATTGCATTATTCTCTCGTCCAGGTGTAGATCTTCCAGCCCCTTGAACAGGTACGTGTAAACGTGGCCGTCGGAGCCATGGAATATCAGCTTCTTGGGTTTCGTTTTCGTCGGCAGGATCTGAACGTTGTTGTCTACCGACATAATCGTGACAATCCTGTTGTCGACGGCAGCGACGCCCGGCATGGCGATACAGGTGTCTTTCAAATTGGCTAGGATGGGACTGATGTCCGTCATTAACAGAGAGTAAGCAGCTCGTCGGTGTACACGCTGCGCTAATTTTGTCTCCAGGTGCTTCAGGGCCAAACTGGCCATTTGAGGCTTTGCCGGGTTCTTGGGATTATTCAGGCGGTTTATCACCTCCTCTATGATAGCGCCAAACTTCTCCTGAAAATTCTTCTCGTGCGGCGTCTCCGCGGGCACAGACGTCATCGACAGGAGATTTTCCAGTATGAATGTAATCGGTTTCAGTATGATTCTATGCTTCTCCGCGATCAGCTTATCCTTCTCTTCCGGCGTGAGCCAGACGTTATCTTGCACTCGCTGTATCTCGAGCTCCAACTGCTCGAATCGTTTGGTAATTTCCGTGTGGTGTTGGCACAACGTCGCCAGCCACAATTCGTCCCACAGCAAGGTGATGCGCCTGAGCTCCTTCACCAGCAGCTTCACCTGGACGATCGAATCCTGAATGCGGCTCGAGAGGCAGTCGACCAGTTGTGAGAAACAGGAATCCATGAAGCTCTCGTGCTCGTCGTTGTACACAGCGTCTTCCTCGGCGGCGTTGAAGTCCAAATCGTTCTGCGAACTGTCGTTATCGTTGGACTTGTCGTAAACGATGTTTTCGTAAGTCTTCTGGCCGGAGACCGCACCTACCACCGCGGGGAATGTGATTAGATGCGGCGAGTTCTCCGCCACTCGGCAGAGTAGCTCGGACACCTGCGTTCTCACGTACGCTTCGGGATGGCTGAGCCTCGAGAACAACTGCGGTATGATCTCTTTCCAGGGCGCGGTTGGCGTCGTCGAGAGACCGGCTTCGAGCACGTTCTGCAATTCCAAAGCATGCTTAACTACAAGTCGTAGCAGCCTCAACGTCGCTGTAATAGTGTCGCACTCGTTGCTCTCATTGTTCGCCAGCTGCAAGTACTTGAAGTACGCGTTCGCTGATAGTTCGTAGTACGAGTAAATCCGCTTCTGCGCCTGCCGCCAAATATCGACCAACATGCCGAGATGCTCGTTGCTGGCGTGACTCAAAACCGGCACATTCCTCAGCTGATTCTCTATCATGTCGGACGTATTTATGTCGTTCGTATCTATGTCGCCCTCGTCTTCCGGTATGGTCTTGTTCTGGCTGAGTATAGAGAAGACGGTGTTGAGATCAGCCTTGGCTATATCCATCGGCAATAGGGATTGTATGTTCATGCGATCGGTGTCGGTCAACTGGCCAGAGTTGGAGTTATCGACGATCTTTCGACCCCATTTGTAGCACCAAGCGGCAAAACTTGACCACGCAAGCGGCAGATCCGGGCATTGATTTACGCCGAGCTGCATCAATTTACCGATTATCATGTCTGATGTCGGGATTAGGTCAACCGTATCGCCGAACAATTTGTCCATTAAACCGTCGTTGTGCACGGCCTCGAATCGAAGCAGTTCCTCCAATTGCGGATTGTCGTTCATGTTGATGTCCTGCTGCATCCACTTGCCCAGGGTAAGTAGCAGCTTCGTTCCCATCTCTCGTAGATCGGTGGACTGTTCACCGTTGACAATCGCCTGGGAGATGCCCAACGCAGTCACGCAGCACATCTTCAAGGCCTCATTCGTGTTCTCCATGTTATACAACAATTTGGAACATTCTCTGAACGCGCGCATGCTGTTCTTCGTCCATTTCACGTGGACGGAATTATTCAATAAATTGCCCGTGATTTCGGTAAAGGTGCAAGCGATTGGATCTTTCACTTGTATCAGGTTATGCTCCAGCTTGAAATACTTGATCATCTCTCGCTTCGCTAAATTAAAGTTGCCCTCCTTCCTGGCTGTTCTAATGACGTGTAGTCGTAGACTGTCCACTTCCGTGGAGTTGCTGTCGTATCCTTGATCCAGATACTCGGACCACCATAAGATTTGCGTTAGAATATTCGAGTTGATGTGATTGATTTTATCAATCTTGTACAGGTCAAAAATGTTCTTCTCATTTTTACCGCATATTAAATTTTTTAGCCCCGCCGCGGAATACTGAAGCAATATTGCATCACTGAGATACTCGGACGGCACATTTCGCAGACCTTCTTGCATTGTTTTGGCTGCGACTTTCTGGCACTTTTCTATATCGCTCTCGAACGTGTCCTTGAAATCATTAATGCGAAGTCTCAATGCAATGTTCGTCAAACTGTTGCTACACTCGACCAGGGTTTTCGCGCAGCTCCAGTTGCTCTTCTTCATTTCGTCCAGCATGTTCCAATTCGTCAACTCGTCCAAACTGATCAGCTCGTCGCTTTCATACTTCTTTAGGCAGTTCGCCTGCTGCGGGACGATGTTCTCTGTGATCTGTTTCTTCAAAACAGCGTTCCTCTCTTGCGCCAGCATGTCAGTTTCTTGTAACTTCCAGTCCACCAATCCGGACCAATCGCTGACCGCTTTGTAACAATTGGCCAGTCGCTGCATGCAGAAACTCAGCACTTGATTGTCGCTCTCAACTTTACCGGTTCCGTTGCTCTCGTCGTCACTTGACTTGGCGTGCGTCAAGTGTTCGTCGATGATCTGCTTGTAAGCTTCAGTCGCGGACTCGTAGTGGCCGGCGGCTTCTTCCATCGCCGCCTTTAACCACGGGAACTTTCGGTCCCTCTCCTTGGTGTACACGTAAAGGCCTTGTAACGCTTCCGCTTCACCTAGCGCGACCATCGCCTGTGCCGTCCACAGTGTGGCTCTCTCGAACTCTATGCCCTGCGTGTTATCGGCATTATTCAGGTCTTCCAGCAACCTTTGGCCGTTTCGTAACGTGCTGGTCGCCAGGCCCGAGTGCAACGAGACCACGCATAACGCCAATCGTATGCGGTTCAACCACTCCTTGCACGTTGACTTGTTCGTGTGGAAGAAAGTCCTGACTGGTTTTGATAGTGGTAGCAGTGCCACCGCGCAACCATCAGCAGCATTGTGAATCACCCTCTCCAGATGTTCCAGGAACTCTATGAACAACCTCACCCGCGTGTGCTCGTGCAGGATATGATCCAAGCTCTGCTTTTCCCTTTTCACCATGTCCGTGTTGTACGATATCTCGCGCGCCAGAATTTTCAAGGCGCTCTCGATCGACGTAAAAGTCTCCTGCGGTTTCCCCAGAGAAGTGCGAAGCTTGTGGAGCACGCAGTGTTGTGCCGCTTCAAAACCGCTCCAGAAGAACAAGAACGAACAATTCTCCAGTGCCAAATCGTACATCCTTGCTGCAGTCTCGTTCTCCGATCTGCATAGAAATGTTCACGGTAATCGTAACACAAACATCGCTGAAAGATCTCGGATGATAGAAGCGACACTCACATAGCCGGCCAGCACAGCGTGAAGATCTCCGACAAGCCAGATCCATCGAGATAACGTTCTTGCAGCAAGAATGCCATGTACGTCTTGAAGTGTTGCGCCAATAATTCTCCGTTATTGTTATTCCGCATGTGCAATCTCTGAGCGAGCGTCAATGATTCCATCGAGTATGTCTCGATCTCACGAATTTTCTACGGAATATAGCACGTGCGAAAAATTAAACAAGGAAAAGGTGTTGAAGAGCCGTAAACCCATTTCACGTTTAAGGGAATCACTTACCTTCGTGTCCGAGAATAAACATTCTTTGTTCAACTTTGGTATAACAATGTTAATGGGCATACGCATCAGCAGCGAGCTGTATCTCTCATTAACAGTCTTGTTACACGACATCAGTTGCAACGTCGCGAGATCCACGATGCTCGAGTAAATCTCTTGCTTCCACACCACGTTCTTCGCGGTCATCAGGATCTCGAAGAGACTGCACACCGCGACGGCGATCCTGTTGTTAGTCGTGGCACCGCAGTTGATCAAACTCGCGATGACGTTCTGGCACTCCTGCGTTTTGCTCAAGATACCGATGTAATTTTCCGACTGTATGCAGATTTCTTGCATCCACTTGGACAACAGAAGCAAGGTCTGTACCGGCGTGCTCTGATTGTACGTTTTAGCTATCAGATTTAGGATTATGGACAAGTGGCCGCTGGTTGGCGACGTGGTTGGCACATCCAAAGTCCCAGGAAACATGTCTATCGGACGACAAGCGGTCGTGCCCATTATCAGATTGGAACTCGGAATGAAGTGATTGTACCTGTGACGTATATTGAAATTGAGATCTTCGTCGTTGCATAAAAATCATGAAGAGCTAAGCAAGCGTTACTTTACCTGGAGCAATGTGCGTAGAGCAAATACAAGATGCTGTATTGCAGAAACGGACTGGCCATGGCTACTGCGGTGTCATACGGTTTCAACTTGACTGCGAGAAGCTCCAGGATACTGGGCTTCAACGCCCACATTCCGATAATCGAGTTACTCGCGTTTGCTGAAAGAAAGAGGGGTGAGAGCGTTGATGATACGCGTTGTAGATTTTTCAGGATTAAATTAATATAATTAAAATTAAGTTAATACACTCGCTCACCTATATCAGAAAGCGCACGCAGTATAAACACAACCACAGTCTCAACGTCGTTCTTCATGTATCTTAAATCGTTCAATGGATTGTCCACGGCTAAATTGTCCATCTCGGATAATACGAGTCTGTAAGCGATCTCCAGGTCTGCTAGTATGTAACGGTAAGATTCCTGCAGCAGCGGTATATTCTTCAGGCTGAGAAGGCTGTGGTACACGCCCAGACTCGCGTTTTGAATGGCGACAGAATTGCGGAATCGCAGTTTCAGCAGTGCCGAATTCTTGCCGAGCAGCGTGTGCACCAACTCCAGTGGCAGATTCGCGGACACCTCCTTTATTATTTTCGATATTGTGTTCAGCATCGAGATAACGGTGTCATCCCAGAAAATATTGACTCTCTGCAGCTGAAGATCGATGAACCTGTACAGAAGTTCGTGATTCTTCGCGATGCGGCTTTGAAGGTAACCGAGGAGCAAGAACGTGCATTCATTCGCAACTACGATCAATTCCTCCTTCTCCTTCGACAGGTCCTCGATCTGCTTGGCTCTCGGTTCCACCGAACGCAATACGTCCATCAACAGTTGCTCCTTCTCCTTGGACACGGTGCCTCTATCAGAGGCTATCTTTGAGTTCCTCTTGTCATTTTTGTTATTTATAGTCAGTGACTTGATCATCTTGACGAGATTTTCCTCGGCGATTTCATCCTTACTGAAGTGCTTCGAGAGCATCTCGACGTGTTGCTGCGATGAATTGATGCTCTTTATGCACTTGATCAAATTTCCCATGTTATTGGATATGAAGTTCGGCCAGACGTCGTTTTCCCCTTCTAACTCGATCGCTTTCACAACGGTCTTCAGCATCTTCGACAGACAATCCGTTAGAAAAGACCACTGCACGCTCGGTTCGTGGTTTGGATTTAGGTGCTCGGATATGCTCTTCGTTACTGTGTTGAAGACGGATATCAACGAGGTGATTCGCAGGATACACTCCCTTGGCGTCGGCGAACCATCGTCGCCGGGTGACGTACGGCCGGAGTCGGGTGTGTTCAATTCCTCGTCATAACTCTCCATGTCCTCCAAAAACTGTCCGAGTAACGTCAGCGTGAATTGCAGATCCGCTATCCAGAAGGAGCGCAACTTTTGCAAGCACCGACTTGCGTAGATAACGACCGACTTCTGCTGCGTGGAATCGATGTGCCAACCCACGAGTATGTCCACGGTGTCGCGGAAATGATTCGTGAACGTTTCCGGATAGGAATCTATGATCAGCAATATGGCATCGACTGTCACCATTAATAAATCTGCTCTATCGACGTTTTCTAATATTGATTGTAATTGGGACATCAACGGCTGCAATGCAAACGGATTAATTACAGTTAACATTCGCCATACTTGCTACGTGTACACGTGTACGTATATATATATGTAACAAAGATAGAAGATAGAAGTTGTATCATTAATTCTTACATAATTATTATGTAATTCTTATATAATAATTATTTACCACGGAGAATTCCTTTAATTTGGATGTTTCGGAATCCATCATGAGCGTTTCAATAACTGCTTTCATTAAAAGGCATTTTATATCATCTTTGTGTTCCAATGAATATTTCTGGAAGATCCACTCCATGTATCTAGAAGAATATAGACGTTTTATGATTTTATGTTAAAACAAAATGTTAAGTGTTAAAAGTATTAAATATAATAACATGAAATATATTATATACGTATGTTTTATATATTTCATGTTATTACATTTAATCAATATACCTTTTGAAATCTTGTTCCACGACGTATCCGATTCGACCCAAGCATTTTGCAACCTGTTGCTTTGCTTCCTGGCCGGGACTGGAGTGCAATATATCTAACAGATTATCGCAAATAGATTCTAAGTTCCGTCGTATGTATCGCTGATTTTCTGGCGCGACAATACCCTCCTGTACTTGCTTGCAAAGTACCATAAAGTGATCGTAGTTATCCTCGCGGCACAACCGCCGCAAAAGCTTGGAAATTCTCGAGTCCTCTGGAATGAATAAATAAACTTCTTAAACAGCAAAACTCGACTGCGCGCGATGTAAATAAAACCAGATACCGATAACAATGCTAACCATTTATTCTTTTATCGTCATAGTATTTCCCCTGTGAATTCTCATGATTTTTCAACGATTCTTGAAACTTGGGTCTAGATGTAGAGTGATAGCTGGACTCTGAGTTTGATTCATTCTTCTTTTGCCTTTCATTGAAGGCCCTCCCACGTGTTCCACCTCTGGCACGATCCGCAGAACTGCTACCGCGCGCCATTCGGAATTCATTTCTTGGAACGCCACTGAGCCTACAAGAAACATTTTCTTGTCTTGATTGTTTTCAACAAATGATGGTATAACGTGACAGTAACATAATAAGAACAAGAACGCAAACCTTGGTTTAAACCTGCCGAAGCTGTGATCTGAGTAGGTAGAGTTTCGTTGACAAATGACCAATGTGCTGCGTGGTACATTAAAGTCATTCACACCGTAGTTACTTATCACTCTACCGTCCTCTTTCTCTGCTTCCCCTCCCTGATTTATAGACTCGTCTTGAGCCTCGATACACTTGGAACGTAGCCTCGTGCTAGTATTAGAGCTCCCACAGCTATTCATTACATTACTCTGCAAGTGGTCTGCATGACCCACACTTTATGGATATAACCTGTAATGTTATGGAGCCATCTGTAATGTTATGGAGCTAACAAAAAAATTTTGTTGGTTAAATAAGAAAAGAAATAATCATGAAAATTATGACTTAAATGATGTATGTGTAGCTTTCAAATCAGCTTATAAGTTTTCCAATTATTCTAGTACAAGTCATTTTAATAAAAAAATAATCTGCATAGTATCAATAAAAAGATACCAAGTTTCACATTTTGTTATCTATAAATTGCTATTTGTAAATAAAAAGTTACAGTAAATAACATGCAAAGTTACGTGATTAAAATTAACACTATGCAATATACAACAGAGCATTTAATATTAAATCAGCTAATAAGAATTTAGGTGTATGCGTTCCATTTGTCAGTGCTGTTTGAACGGGAGAGCAAGCAAGTATCTGCCAAAGCTAAGACTACGGTAAAATATCGGCAATAAACATAAACAATATATCTCGTTGTTGTCCTCTTAATTTCGCCTTGTTTTGTCCAATAATTGACTGAGATCACATGCATCTATTAGTTGATCTCTATCATTAAATCTACCAAGTATCACTGATCATGCAAGAGCACGTAAACGTCAACCGTCCGGGTTCTAACGAATTTTTGAAAGAATTTCGCGTTGCTGCTCGACGCGCGATGTTGACGATTTTCTCGCGTAAACGGCATCTGTTGCTGATAACGTTACCCTCCTTTTCCTCACTTCGGATACATCTCGGCTAACTTTAGCTCAAGATAAATGATTTCTCACCAATTTCGAGCAAATCTCACGTGAACGTGCAACCGACCACGCGAAATCTGGAGAAGGCCGGCGAATATTCGTCGATTAGTAGAAGTCGATTGGTTGTCGCGAAAATTACAGAAGCTCGAGAATGCCCGATTTCAGAGGTTATGAGAGGACACACTCAAGAGTTCGCTAGCTTGGATGTCTATTCCTCTATGCGGTCAGACTATATACAGCGGCGCAACTTCCTGTTGGCACGATGGCATCTTCGATGTCGGTGCTGCCAAAGTGAAATGCGCATATACGAAATAAGGAGGTTACCTAGTAACGCAATCTTAATTTTTTTCTTATTCTTTATCGCCTTTGTATTCTTTTCGTATTCCAGCATTATTTAAAAATTGTCGTTGTGTCGTGCTATCTGAGAATAGAAAGAAAGAAACTTCCTGCTTTATCGTTAAGACGTATTACATAAAAATTAAAACAATTATCTTATTTATCGTATTGAATGGAATTACTCACATGTAATGAAACTTCAATCTAATCCGCCACTTAGTTACACTATTCAGAGAGAAAAACTTATGACTGGGAGTAACAATAAACAATAAAAAAATAATACATATATTTATCCTGTTTTGTTATTGCTGTGCTACAAATTTTTCAAGCAAAGGAAGTGGAGGCTCGTAGCGGATATTTTTAGAACTAATTTTGAAGGAATTGCGACGTAAAACATAATAAATCGGCATTATACTGATGCTATCATATTAATCCTTACTTGGCAATGCAGCAAATTTTATTCAACTTCATAGCCTAATTTTATTATTCTACTGCATCGTAGGTGGTCAAAGTAAATAAATAAATATCTTCCCCTATATTAATACATCTCCAATTATATTTGAACACCTGTTCTGTTTATACATTTTACAATGCACAAGCACACTCTGTTGAAAGAAGAATTAACATATTTTTCTAGATATGTAAACTTACTTCTGCACGTGTACGATAATTACAGAGATAACAATATCTTTTATCATCTCAGCACATATCTTGAATTATACGCTGAAGGTAAATCATGACTACATATCAGATTCCAATCATTCTAAGTGCACCGTGGCATGTTAATGAACCGATGGTCGTCCTTTCTCATTCTCCGGTTGTACGTCAGGTGTGTGCGGCCATACCGTGGGTTTGTCCGGGTTTATGGCTATATGCGGGTAGAGATCCCGGAAATCTTCCATTGTCATTTCGGAGAACGGTAACATTTTCTTTATTCTTTCGACTTCCTTGGTGGATTTAGCAATGCGCTCGTTTGACTCTTGTGCGAACTTCTCAAGTTCAGCCATCTGTAATGGATTATCCAAATGGATCAATAAATAATACATTGGACTAAACAACTTTGTCTTTCTTTGAAACATGCACATTGATTTAGGTTAAATAAACATAGACGATATATTATTGCGACAGTAATTACCACTCTCTTTTCTAGAGCGTCGACTTCTGAAGTATAATTATCCGGTGGATACGGCACCTTCAGGGACTCATATTCTTTCTGAAATTTATCGACTAATCCAGCCAGCGGGATATTCTTCTGGTAATAGGCCCAATCTAGTTTTGGCACTGTTTCTGGATTTGCACTCATTCTGTAATACAGACGAAAACATTACTCACAGATAACATGAACATTTTGTAGTGTTAAAAAAATATCATTTTATCAGAGAGTCTAATAATGTTAAAATTATAAGATAATTTCTCATAAACATGTAGTAAAAGGTACACATGACAGGTAAGTAAAGGAATAAAAAGTATACATGACAGGTAGGCAAAAGGAGGTTACAAGTTGAGGTTATTCTAGCAATTAGAGTAGCACTCAATAGAACTCAAATCCTCAAAACATTAATGACTTAAAGAAAAGTAATCTGAAATGACGTTACATCTTTCTGCTTCAAATTATTCAATAAATTTAATTGGTAGTTCCCCCTGAAAAGCATCTTGCGTGCATTATGTAACGGCCCGTGCGAGATCTCGGAAAATTGACTTTTACTGACCGTCGCAGGTGTTCATCAGATTTGGCTTTGAAAGCGACGAATGCGGCCCTTTCCGTCTCCGGAACTCTTTCGGCGAGTGCCGACCAATTAATCGCTTTGATCGCCCTGCGTGACATCTTTCTGCCGTTACCGTGCTCGCTCGAGGAGACAGGTGATCAGGTTGACGAAAGCCGAAAGATCAGTGATACCAAACTAAAATACATCACATAGCTATATTATCGATAAATCGATACTCTGCAATTATTAGAAATAAAGAGAAAGCAGAATAAATTTTTTAAAGTTACATTATTTTATAATACAATCTTTTTATTTAATGCTATTGGGTTGTGTTACTTAAAATAAAACGAAATCTGACCTGATATTGAGTCGTACTACTATCTCGCTTTTTTATCCACGACAGTGGAGACTTGTAGCGGACACTCGGGAACTAAAGATGTAAGCACGGAACTCTGTGAATATACAAAATGCCTGTATTATCGTGATCGATTAATACTTAATTTAATTATTAGAGTAAGTATAGTAAATATACACATGAAATTATATAACATGTGTGCTTTTTGAAATAACAATGAGTTTTATGACTTGCTCGTGCGTGCACGCGTGTGTATACACACACGAACAAATTATAAAAATAAAAAATAAATTAATACATATAAACAAAAAATTTACATATTCAGATATATTGGGTCGTCCGGAAAGTTCGTGCCGATTTTGAAGGAAAATTCAAAGGCAACATTTTTTTATGTCGATAAATATTTATTGACTTATGTATGCACCGTTTTGTTTCACAACCTTTGTCCATCTTTCACGCAACTGGAAGATTCCATTCTTCCAGAACTTCTTAGGTTTCTCAGCGAAAAACTCCTCAAGGTGGTTTTTTATGTCGATCAAAGAGTTGAAGTTCCTGCCGCTAAGAGAATTTTGCAAAGACCTAAATAAGTGAAAGTCTGAAGGTGCAATGTCTGGTGAATACGGTGGGTGAGGTAGCACATCCCAGCCAAACTCTAACAATTTTTGTCGGATAGTCAAAGAAACATGAGGTCTGGCATTGTCCTGATGGAACACGGCGCCTTTCCTATTAGCTAATTCTGGACATTTTTCCTGAATCGCTGTCTTTAATTCGTCCAGTTGCGAGCAGTACTTATCTGCATTTATCGTTTGGTTGTGTGGTAGGAGCTCATAATATAGGATTCCTTTCCAATCCCACCAGACACAGAGCATGACTTTTTTTGGATGAAGGCCAGCTTTCGGAGTGGTTAATGCTGGTTCATTTCGCTTACCCCAGGATCTTTTTCGTTCTACATTGTTGTAAATGATCCATTTTTCGTCACCCGTCACTAATTGCTTCAAAAATGGTACGTTTGCGTTGCGCTTGTACAGCGAGTCGCAGATGGAAATGCGATCCATTAAATTTTTTCGGCCAAATTATGCGGAACCCATACATCATAGCGACTTTCGTAACCAAGTTTCACTACATAATCGTGGACAATGGTTTTCGATATTTTCAGTATCTCTGCTAATTCACGTGTCGTGTAGCGCGGGTTATTCTCGATCAGTGTCTTGATTTGGTCATCATCAGTAGTAGAGGGTCTGCCCGAGCGTTCTTGGTCTTTAAGGTTAAAATCACCAGCTCTAAACGTAGCGAACCATTTACGTACGGTTCTTTCAGCTAAAGCGCCTTCTCCGTAAACAGAACATATCGAATTTGTTGCTTGTGAGGCATTTTTGCCTTTCCGGTAATAGAAAAGCATCAAGTGTCTAAAATGTTCTTTGTTTTCTTCCATCTTCAAAAGAGTACAAAACTGACACGAATCAATTTATCTGAAACAACTTTTTTCCTAAAGATGCGTTGAAATGTCACCTTTAAGCATATGTATATAAATCGTATGTTTTCAATAACATTGATATATTCAGACATGTTCTAACGCCATCTATTAAAAATCGGCACGAACTTTCCGGACGACCCAATATAATTTATTTTTTATCATTCACTTCACTTAGTTTAAAATGAAGTCATATTCTTGTTAATACTAGTTCTACCAAATGTAAATTATTATTGATTAATATATACCAAATTTGTATTATTATATTACATTTCTGAAGTACTTAAAAGAAAACATCGAGGTATCAATGAAACTTGGTGGCAATATCAATGAGTGTATGAAATGTCATAGTTCAGAAGTACGCTTTCGTCACTGCTATACGAATCAGTGTCAATAAGAGAGATGTGGAATCGTCATTAAAAAGCACATATGCGAGAATGCGTTCGCGTCATCTATCTAAACGACAGTTGCATGCATACGCACGGTATGCTTGCATCGCCGGAGAAGAAAGTCAAGCTGAAAGTGAAGCAGTCGAAAAGACGAATCCTTTAACAAGGAAAAAAGGAAAAAAAGATACATTCAAATTTTATTCTATAAAAAATTAATTAATTAATTAATTTAAAGAGTCGTGAATATTTTACGTGCAGAAAGAGGAAAATATAAATCATAAAATAATAAAGAGAAGAGAAAGAGCGCAAGGGTGAACACGAAGCTGCTGATGTTCCGAATGTGTCCTCATAATATTATGATAATCCTGTGATTGAAAATTTTTCTGTTCGATCTCTGGCGATCCTCTCGCCCGGTGCAATTAGTCTCACGTGTACCAGAATAAATCAGCTGGAGAAAGCATGTTCTGACGACGAGAGAAGATATCATGCGGGGTCACACGACAAGACGATGGAGAACGTTGCGATCCTGGTGGATCACACTTTTTGTTCATTTGCCAATTCTAGTACTGATTCCATCGAGTTTTCCATCAACAACGGCTGATGTTGCACTGCAAGATATGGGTGAGCAGAATCGAAATACAAAACGTACAGAGATTGTCTTTTTGTTGGTTAATTATTATTATATTATTTATCAAATATTTTTTTTAATTTAATAAATATAAACAATGTTTCTTGTTATACTAATTATTAATATGTGTTAATAATGTTTAATTACATATTAAAAATAGTCATTTCTAACTTAATTTCTAATTTAGATTTTTTAATTCTTAAACATAATTATATATAAAGGGAGAGAGAAATTTTATAAAAATATATATAAGACACATCGGCTAACGATGATAGGGAGTAATGCTCTAGTTTCTTACGGATAACGTGAACTCATTGTTGGTAGATGTGTTTTTAACTGAGCTTTATTGTACTAATTAAGGCGCGTGTGTGCAAGCATGCAAAGTTGCATGCCGCAGTCGAGCACTGCCTTCATGAATTAGTCCAGACGTTCGTTGAAACGACTTAAATTACGATTGGCGTTCATGGGTTCATGGGTTACTGGGTTTCTGGTTGTTCGTTGTGTCCGTCATATCTATTTGTTCCTATCTCTATTTTTGTGCTACTTAGTTGATTAAAGCTAAAAATAAATACGTAATTTTCCTTCTTGTCCCTATTTTTTAACACTTTATCTCTATTATATTAATATTCGCAAATATAATATGCAAAGAATTTGGTATATCTTTTCCTGGTTTATCAGGCATTATATATTCTATTTCAGTAATGGATGCAGTGGATGTGATAAGAGCCACAGGGATGCAACAGGAACCTATCGGAGTGAAGGTAACGAGAGGTCGTTGCGGAAATGACACGGTAGCATACGATATCGCGGAAACCGCGTTGTTGGTGAGCAATACAAATACGTTATTTCCAAACGGTATACCACGAGATTTTTCCATCCTGACCGTAGTGAAACCAAAAGCCGGTGAGTTTACGTAATTAAAATATTTTACTATTAATTGTATTTAAAATTGTATTTACAGTAATTCAATAATATATTTGACTAAAAAATGCTTTAACTAAAAAATTCTTGATTATAATAATCAAAGAGCCTCAGCGTAGCGCAGCGAGGTAGGCGTCGGATTATAATAATCAAAGCTTCTGTTTAACTAATTTAATTGTTTAGCTTTTGTTTATTCGTAGGCTATCCTACGTCTACACTCTTCGCTATCTATAGCGATAGTGGCGACGAAGAGCTGGTACTCTCATTGGGACCCAATATTAGCTTTTTCTACAGCACAAATTCAGGCCATAAGGATGTGCCAGTTTTCTTCGATGTTAATATCTCCGACGGAGAGTGGCATCGCTTAGGAGTCAGCGTCAAAGGCGACGCTGTTACGATAATTCTTGATTGTGATAGACAAATCACGAGGAAACTGCGAAGAAGCAGCAAGGATACCATCAGCGTTATCAGCTTCCTCATCATCGGGCAGCAACTTTTGAACAGCAACAATTTATATCTAGTAAAAAATTCATAATAATGATAACATATTATTATATAAAATTGTGATTTTTCTAGAATTAAGAAAATTGTATCGTATTAATATTATTCTTCTCTAATTTGATATTTAATTATAAAAATAGAGGACAATAAAAATTACAATTACAAAATATTATTGTGTTCTTCAGGGAAGTCTCGAGATGCTGAAGATTGCTCCGAATCCGGATGCTGCTTACGAGATTTGCACCATGTTTGCGCCAGATTGTAAACCTCGATCAAGGATCGAGAGCAGATACAACTTTACTTCTTCTCCAAACGAAAATGATTACGAGGAAAATTCGAGTGAAGATAACGAGAGTTTACACGTTTCGTCTCGTCACGATCCTATAAATATAACTTTTGTATTGAGACCAACGCTGGAGATTCCCTACAGAAATCAGACTGCGGTACATTCCGAATAAATTAATATCTCTAATTGATATTTCATCTTGCTCTTATAGATCCTAATGTTCATGTCGTAGACATCTTATGAAGTGGAAACGACAACGACTGCATACACGACGGAGTTAAACTATCAAGAGAATTCCGGGGCACCGACTATTAATCCTTACTACGAAGAATCATACCATAAAAATCGTGGTCCAGCCGGGCCCCGTGGATTTCCTGGGCCACCGGGTACACCCGGACCTCAGGGCAAAAAGGGCGAAGCCGGCCGAGATGGATTGGCCGGGCTACAAGGTGTACCTGGTCCACCAGGTAACGTCTTTGTAATACCATTATTGAATCAGCAGGATAATGAGAAAGGACCAGATTCTCAAGCAGAAATGTTGAGGCAATTACTATCACAACACATGCTCGCGATAAGAGGCATAGAGGGGCCGATGGGCTTGACAGGTATTTCGGGACCTGAAGGACCGCCCGGTTCTCAGGGTGAGAAAGGAGAACCTGGTGATATCGGCGAACCCGGGCCTAGAGGAGAAAGAGGTATTGTACATATAGTTATCAATTTATATTTCTTAAAGTAAATTAATTAAAATTTTAAATTATTTATTTTCTATTTCTTCCAATTTGTTTCTACAAATTATTGTCTGTCTTTAGAATAAACGATTTCATTTTATAGAATAATTTTCTTACAATTCTATTTTCAATTTTAATTTTATAAGAAGTAAAATAATACATTTTTCACAGGAAGTCCCGGGAATCCTGGCAGAGAAGGCAGAAGGGGTCGTCCTGGAAGAAATGGTGAGCGCGGTCCCACTGGACTACCAGGGATGAAAGGCGAAGAAGGACCGAGAGGACTACCAGGTTTACCGGGTGATAAAGGTGAACGGGGATTTCCGGGGATATCTGGAGAATCAGGTTTGCCGGGCCATGAAGGATTGCAAGGCGAGGATGGTGCTCCTGGTTTACCAGGCTTACCTGGTGAATTGGTAAAATGTTTTTATTTTATAGATCGATAAAATACTTTTATTTTATAGATTGCATTTTATATTTGTCTTTTGTAAATTACATTTCATAAATTACGTAATGATATTAGGTAATAGTTCTTAAACGATAAATCTAAATGGTTACAAATAAAATTTGACACAAAGTATCTTTCTATTATACTTGCATAGGGTCCGAGAGGGTTTATTGGACCAAGAGGATTTCCTGGGCCACCAGGTAATCCCGGTATTCCCGGAAACGAAGGACCGCCAGGACTTAAAGGTAACGCGGGACCACTAGGTCCACCTGGTGCACCCGGTCTATTAGGACCCGCAGGCTCAATAGGATCACCTGGACCGCAAGGTTTGCTAGGACCAACTGGTTTAGTCGTGAGTTATGAATATACTACGTTTTCTTAAATTTTTATATAAAATATTATAATTTCTCTTTAAAAGACATTAAATATAATAAGATAAGAAAGTTTCCAAATAACATTATTTTACTTTAATAAAGGATGCAGATTTGATATTAATTTTTTAATTATTTCCGTTAAGGGTCCACAAGGAAAGTCTGGAATTCCTGGACTCCCAGGTGCTGATGGGTCTCCTGGTCTTCCGGGTAATCCTGGAATCCCTGGGATGAAGGGCGAGCAAGGTCTACCAGGTCCTCAAGGGTCAATAGGTTTTCCGGGCGTACGGGGTGTGAAAGGTGATGAAGGACAACGTGGTCCGCCAGGTGAACGTGGCGAAAAGGGCGAGAGAGGATTGGAGGGCGAGAAAGGCGATACTGGAGCAAAAGGAGAACCTGGAGCAACGGGGCCACAAGGAATTCCAGGTCTCGAAGGATTGGAAGGACCGAAAGGTCTTGAAGGTCCTCGTGGTGAAACTGGATCCGCTGGCCCTCCTGGAGACAAAGGAAAGATAGGAGTACCAGGGTTTCCCGGATATCCTGGAAATCTAGGAGAGAAAGGAGATAAGGGTGAACCAGGATCCCAAGGTCCCAGTGGTGATAAAGGAGACAGGGTAACATGTCTAGGAAAATTTGAACAAAAATATTTCTTATATTAATCTTTATTACAAAACTTAGTCTTTTTACATTTTTTCAGGGAAGTGACGGATTGCAGGGAGAACGTGGTGAAACTGGACCAAGGGTGAATCAGATTTTTACACACTGTGATATAACTTTTTATAATAATAAACTTTTATACACTCTGTATGATTAAAAATGCTTTATTAGTTAATATATTTCTATGTAATATCCAAAACTATATATATATATATTAATATAGGGATACAGAGGAGTTCGTGGTAGAAGAGGTGCGGAAGGATTGCCAGGATCAAAAGGTGACACCGGTCAGCCAGGGCCTCCGGGACCACCGGGAGACGTCGGTATTCCTGGTATTGAAGGTTTACCTGGATATGTGGGGCTGCCCGGTATGACAGGCGTCGATGGAAAAGATGGCATACCAGGACCACCGGGCGAACGCGGTCCAATCGGAGAATCTGGGCCTCCAGGACCTCCAGGAACTCCCGGTGTCATCGGTCCTCCAGGACCGCCTGGAGAACCTGGTAAGTCGGGCGAAACTGGAGCACCTGGCAGTCCAGGACTTCTGGGAGAAGTTGGTCCACCAGGCGAGCAAGGGAAGGAAGGATCTCCGGGTCCTGTAGGTTTAATGGGACCTGAAGGACCGCAGGGTCCTGGCGGATTACCAGGATTTCCGGGTGAAAGAGGATTCTCGGGTCTGCCGGTTAGTTATAGCTAAAATGAAATTTTATAATATTTATATTATAAAGATACAAATGTATCAGTAATTTTTAATGTTTATATATAACACAATATACAAAATTCAATATGATAATATAAATTAATTTTATAAATTTTATAACTTTTAGGGAATGGACGGCACGAAAGGAGAAATGGGTCCTGTTGGAGTTCCAGGACCGCCTGGTGATAAAGGTGCTCCCGGTGATCCTGGTATGGATGGATCGTCAGGTCTGAGAGGAAAACAAGGACGCGAAGGCCCACAAGGTCCACCGGGACTTAAAGGCGATAGGGTAATTTTATGAGATATAAAATGCAAATAATTATAAGAATATTTTGTTATTTGGATATTCAATATCTATAAATAAATAACGATTTATTAATTGGATAGGGTGAACCTGGACCAATTGGACCTACAGGTCGTGATGGTTTGCCAGGACAACGAGGTTTACCGGGTGCACCTGGACCGCTCGGAAATCCGGGCGAGGACGGCGATAAAGGAGACGTAGGTCCACCGGGTGAGAAAGGATTTAAAGGCTCTCAAGGAGAAATGGCATGTATAATTTATACAGAAAGAAAATAATTTGAGATAAAAACAATTCTTTTAAATCTGTGGCTGTAACACACAGGGTCCTCCAGGTTTGCAAGGTATACCAGGACCACGCGGTGAGCCTGGATTAATGGGGTCTCCTGGAGAGAAAGGACCGCCAGGCGAGATAGGAAGACAAGGAACAAAAGGCGAGAATGGTCCAATCGGACCAAATGGATTGGCTGGGCCTGTGGGATTGGCAGGTTTACCGGGTTTACCGGGTGTAAAAGGTGAAATTGGAGATCCTGGAGCAATTGGACCCATAGGTCCACCGGGTCTTCCGGGAGAACAGGGCCGAAGAGGATCAAGAGGTCCCATGGGTATGGAAGGTCCACCAGGTCCAGAAGGTCGTCAAGGTGAAAAAGGAGAAACTGGAACTCCGGGACCACTCGGAATACCGGGGCTAGAAGGCATACAGGTAAAATAAATTTTATATATTTGCAAAATTATAATTATATGATAACATGCATAACATTTTTTAATATATCTATGTAATTAATTATGGATTTAAACTAAAATATTATATAGAAAATAACTAACTATTATGATATAAATTGTATGTATATATAGCATTTTTATTACTTTAATATAAATAATTATTTATATTAGGTTGACCGGAAAATTCGTATCTTTTTAACAAAGTTCTAACACAAAATCTTTTATTAATTTTTAATACATAATATTTGATTAATATTTAATTAATTTTTAATGCAGTAAAGTCATGCTCCAACTCGGTACATGAAGGAATTTTGGCTTAATAAAAGAAGTGTTTCCTTTAATTTACATTTAGAAAAGAAAAATCTGTTGAACGTAATAATATATTTTAATTAATTTTCCAGGGAGAAAAAGGTTCTCCGGGCGTGAAAGGAGAGCAAGGCAAAGAAGGACCTTTCGGCTTTCCAGGATTGGACGGATTAATTGGAGTAGATGGACCGAAAGGTGATATTGGTGTGCCTGGTATGCCCGGTTCACCTGGACAGTCTGGTCCTGTAGGTGCGAAAGGCGAGCCTGGAAAGGACGGTGAGGAGGGACCAGAAGGCAAGCCGGGGATATCAGGTGAACCTGGACCTCCTGGCAAGGAAGGATTATCGGGTCCTCCCGGAAAACAGGTATTTTAACAAATATTTTATTTGCTATTAATTTACTTTTAAAAAAGATATGAAAAATTTGATCAAATATTATTGTCATGTTCAGGGTCCAGAAGGTCCAGCAGGCCAGCAAGGTAACACAGGTTTGCCAGGAGAGAAAGGAGATATAGGTCCGCTTGGAGCGCAAGGACTTCGAGGATTCACTGGAATTCCAGGGCTGCCTGGCCTGCCTGGCCTGCGAGGTGAAAGAGGTTCACCAGGAGTGGCTGGGGAACCAGGTCTCACGGGCAAACCGGGCGCTGATGGATTACCTGGAACGATCGGTCCAATCGGTCCGCAAGGTCCTAAAGGTGACAGGGGTCGCAGAGGTATCAAAGGACATCGGGGCGATCTAGGACACATCGGAATCAAGGGTGATCAAGGAGAAAGAGGCGAGAAAGGCGAGCGTGGGACACCTGGACCAGAAGGGCCCTATGGAAGTTCTGGAACCGCTGGTCCAATCGGATTGAAAGGAAATATGGGCATTATGGGCTTACCTGGACAACAAGGATCGCCTGGACCTAAAGGCGAGGCCGGACACGATGGAATGAAGGGCGACATAGGCTCACAGGGCCCACCGGGACCACCTGGTCCAACAATTTACTTACGACAATATAGTTCTGGTGGAAAATTGCACTCTGTTCCAGATTCATCAAGCAGAAAGAAACGCGATGTCTTAGAAAATATGTGAGAATCTTCTATAATTCATATAATCTATAATCTATATATATATATATATATATATATAGATTTTATTGTAGAATTATAGAAGATGGCTTTTTTATATATATATATATATATATATATATATATATATATAAGCCATCTTCTATAATTCTACAATAAAATTTGTTAATTAATTAAATTTATTTAATTATTTGCTAATTAATGCTAATTTTTATTCTAGCTTCTTTTAAAATGCACAGGTTTCATATCTAGCCAATTTAGATTTTGGAATTAGATTTGGAGTAGAGAGATTCGTTTTAATGGTATACCATCGATTATTCTTGCCTACAGATACGTAGACGACGAGTTAGATGCGAGTTTCTTACACATGTACAACTCCATTTCCGACATGCGGCAAAAATTGGACGTAATACGTAAACCGACTGGTACCAAGGAGAATCCGGTAAGGACATGCAGGGATTTGTTCTATGGACAGCCTCAATCTAAAGATGGTGAGATCAATTTCTTTAATTTCGCGCAAAATTTTAATCGTATTATTTTATCCATATTTGATATTTTTTATATCAAGCTTATGCAGAATCTGAAACATCTGTTGAGCATTCGTCGAGAATTAAAAAGTTGTCCTTCCGCAAACAGGTTGGTACTGGATCGATCCAAACCTGGGCATGCCTGACGATGCCATTTACGTATATTGCAACATCTCCAACATGGGTGAGACATGCATCTTTCCTGATATTCACAGCAGTCACATGCCGAATGTTCCATGGAAGAAGGACAAAAATAAAAGCGATTGGTTCTCGCATTTACGAGGAGGCTTCAGAGTAAGATTATAACAAATCTTGTTAATAAATATTAACCGGTTCTTTAAATAGTGATACAGTAATTCTGTTCTCAAATAAATTAAAACGCTCTTTAGAATTTGTTTTATTTAGCTTTGATATAGATTTAGATTTAATTGCGATTTATATTTTGCTATGATTATGATTATTGATATTTTATTGCTATGAGCGTTATTTTATTATTTATTTATAATTTTGTTTTTCAGGTTACTTATAAAACGGTCGGAGTAGTACAAATGAACTTCTTACGTTTACTTAGTGACGAAGGCTTTCAGAATTTCACATATACGTGTACGAATAGCGTTGCCTGGCACAAAAGCGATGATTCCGCTTACGATCATGATCTTTCGCTGCGATTTCTTGGCGATAACGGCAATGAATTCTCGTACAATGGTACGAGACCACATGTCCTCGTAGACGGCTGCAGGAACCGAAAGGGCAAGACCAAGACTGTGTTCTTAGTTCGCACCAAGAAACTGCAACAGCTGCCACTAATCGATTTTTACCCAATCGACTACGGATCACCGGAACAAGGTTTCGGCTTCACGGTTGGTCCGGTTTGCTTTAAATAAATCAAGTCGCAAACTGTATAAATATCAGATTAATTGAGATTATGATGGACAATAACTATTTTTACCATTTAATACTTTTTAGATGTATTTTTTGATACGTTGATATATTTTAATATTTTCATATTTTTCGATGTGTTTATATTTGTAATATTTCTTAATATTTTTTTCATATCTTTCGCATATTTTTGAGTTAATCATTTTATCGATCAATGTAATGCATTATTAAAAATCTATTGAAAAATATCAAATATTTTATCGTTTATAATATTCTATTTAAAAATTTTATATATTTTATTGATACATCTATTTAAAAATTTTACATATTTTATTGATAATAAAATATTACATCTACTTTTATATTATACAAGAAATGGAACGCATGAAGGTTCCGTGGTGTAGCGGTTATCACGTCTGCTTTACACGCAGAAGGTCGCCAGTTCGATCCCGGCCGGAACCACTTTATTTTTTTTAATTTTTTTACAATCGTCAAGGCAAATATGCAAACATTTGATAGACATACAAATATTTAATTTAGGAACTAAATATTTATTAATATACTTATATTACTGTATAAATACATTTTTACTTTATTTCTAAAACTTGATTAACAGAGAATTAATAAAGCTAAAAAAGCTAAAGAGACTTAAAACATTTTTAAATTTGTCTGACCAATTAGTCCGTTTAGTCTGTGCAGGAATTAAATAAAATTGAACTTGTCGATGAGAAAACTGCTTGGCACTCCAGCGAGTGCTGCTAGTCGACGTCGCACTTATCGACTCTCAGTGAAGGGGCGAAAGTATGAAAAGATTCGAGTGAGAGATAGGGCGGATCGAAGGAATCCGCGAGAATGGCGAGATATGCGTGGGCGAACCGTGAGAAACCGCAGGTGACACCTTGTCATAGTGGTCGGCGGTTCACACTTCGGGCTCGTTCGTTCTTTTCTGGTGACAAGACGACCAAAAGTAACGGTGCAGGGCCGCTTTTAGCGTGGAATCGAGCGAGGAGAGCGTTGAAGCCTGTCGTATAAAATCTTGCAAAGTCAAGGAAGCGCGAATTAAAAATTACATCGTAATGAATAATGCAATCAGTTATAAAATATAAAAATAATATATGTTATAAAAAAATATAAAATAATTATTACAATTTTTAATTTTTCGTAGTAGATGTAGTAAAGAGTTAAAAAATGTGATTACTCACATAATGCAATTTTCAAAAGTACATCACATATCAAGCAAAAATAGTTAAACAACATATGCATATCTAAGAGATCACAGGATATACCTTTTATTTTATTTTATTCTTTAAACACTCTAACATTCTCGTAACAAATACAACACAGCTTGGACGATCACGGTGGTGAAATGATAGCGGTAGTCTTGGAGGAGACGGCGTCCCTGGCATCGAGCTTTTTCCCGCGGAGAACGGGAGGAGGGTGAGAGGGATAAAAGGTTTCCTTGTTTAACAAAATATCGTCTCCGAGCCATTAGCCCGACCGTTACCACTTCAGCGCGATTTTCTGCTCCCGTCGCCGCGTCGAGGAGGCACTCGAGGATCTGCGAATCTTGCGAGCTATCAAACGCAGATTCTCGCTTCCGTCTCTCTCTCTTTACTCTTCAGAAATATTCCGATGCGTTAAAATGAACGGACAAACTTGGAAGTTTGGCGTGCTCGGTACTGTCATTGTTAATCAGATCTTGCAGCTTTGCCAAATGTATTTTTCATGTGCTTGTTCTTTTCTTTAATTTGTGAATTTTATTTTTTAAGAGACAGTGAGGATTGATTTTCACAGAATGTGACGCGCTCTTGTCGTCAAACAAGCGATTTCTATACGTGATTTAATCCAGCTTTTATAGACTATTATATAAAATATACGCAAGTAGTTTTTTTAAAATATACTTTTTCGTCGTATTCTATAAATAATAAAAATTGTTATTTTGCAATCTTTTATAGCTCAAATCTCCTTTTTCAATTCCCCGAGTATTTCCTTCTTGAAGAGCTCACAAGATTTAAACGCGATGAATAAAATGTTTCTAATGCATAAACGTGGCCTGATCGCGTACGCTCGAGATGGCGATCATTGATTTCCGAGGAAATAATAAATAAAATATTCAAGAAATACTGTATGTGCCCATTACGCTTGTCTTGCGTAACCGTAACGTCGCAGCGCCGTGAGAAAATGCCAGCTGTCACCGTCACTCCCAGCTTAGGTAACAGAAACGTAGCTCAACCAGGTCTGTCAGATCTTCATTCAAGGATCACTCTTCGCCAAAGTCGATCTACGCTTCTGAGACTACGCTCTGAACGAAACTGATAATTGTGCAGCGTAATCAAAACAGTTAACGTCACACACATATATTCACACTTATATTAACCGGTATATTATTAAACTAAAATTACAGATTATTTTTAGTTAACAACATCAATATTCGTGTGTATGAAATATAAGTATTTTATTTCCCTATTATATTTCTATCTTTCACTTCCTTTTCCATCGATCCATGTTATTGAATTCGAAAAGGGTTTGACGTCAAGGTAGTACATGTTCTTCCTATTCCTCTCCTTCCCCTCCTTTCCGCCTTCCTTTTTCCTCTCTTTTTCTCTCATACTTCTCATGCAGTTCGCTCGATAACGTCGTTCAACCCCGGTAGTTCTTCACGATTAGCCGGAGGGAGGCAGCAAGAGCCGCGCGAGTTGACTTTCGCGCTTCGGCTTTCGCCGAGGGCGAGCAGGCGAGGGCGAAGGAGGGGGCAAGATACCCCTTGGCTTGGTCGAGGGGTTGCACTCGTACGACCCCTGCGAGGATCGAGAGATCCAGCCCCGCCTGTCGGCCAATCGTCGTCGCTGGTCGACGTCTCGCGCACGTGTTCTCGCGTCGACGGACAGCGCGTCCGCCCAGCCGCAAGCCTAAGAACGATAATGATCCTCGCGGCCGACATCCTCACCCACCCCTTTTGCACCACGCTGTTCCCGCTCGCGAACGCGGCCCGATCGGCAAACGGGTAAAAATTACGAGTTATAGATCGCATATGTCCCGGGCGCGTACGCAAGTCTCGGCGTCCTGCTTAGCGCGATAAAAAGCGATCGTCCGGATGCGCGATTGAAGGATCTTCGGGAGATCCTGGGGTATCGGTAACAATCTCAGTGGAGTTCTGAAGGAACTGACGCGCGGCTGCATCCCCGCGCGAGCTTGCGTCTTGTGAATCGAGAATTTTTATCTTGAGACTTTCTGCTGTTATCGTGACGCGCGAATCCGTGCAAACTCATCTCCTTATTTAGGTGATAAAAGAATCATGTATCACGACGATTGATTCGATTAGATTCTCTGGTTAGTAAGGATTGGTTGATAATTCTGAACTCTGCGAATAGATTAAATCGTGATTAGAGTTTCGAATTTTGTAAGAGCAGATAAAAGTTATTACATTTTTCTAAAGGCTTTTTTTATAGTATGAAATAATTCTACATTGGAGGCTTAAGGATATCCATGCATCATCTTGAAGATCACTGAACTTGACTAAAGATCAACGCATCTGTCTGGAGGAAGAGGAAAAGAAAATTTCTTGCAGAGTTTAAAATTTAATGCAAGTAAGTACAATGTTGTCTTGATAGTTATATTTAATAATAATAATAATGTGAAAGGATCTGTTATGATACTTTCTCTACTGATAACACAGGAATAAGAATTGCAAAGCCACTAATAATTGCTTTCAGAACAGATTAACATAAATATATATTAAAAAATGTATTAGAACATATCATATAATTATAATTTTT
Source organism: Ooceraea biroi (assembly GCF_003672135.1). Taxonomy (NCBI): domain Eukaryota; kingdom Metazoa; phylum Arthropoda; class Insecta; order Hymenoptera; family Formicidae; genus Ooceraea; species Ooceraea biroi. The sequence goes on from NC_039509.1 coordinate 11,103,645, forward strand.
AGAAAATTATTATTTTTGATGTGCCTTCCGCTGCGTCCTCCAAAATAATAATTTTTATCGTTTGTTCTCCATCTTTATTGCACATGGTATAAATATATATATTGCATATAATATAAATGTCCTATATCGTCAGTAATTCTATGCAATTATATGTATACAGGGTGTCCGGTAACTCACGACTCAACGCTCGTGAGTGGATAAAGCGGACTGAACTGAGTGGAAAAGTCCTATACCATTTTGCACTTTTCACAATAGTTAACAAGTTATTAATTATTAAAAATCGTGCTATTAGTCCGGCCTACCGCCGAATGCAAGCGCGCGGCGAGATGCGACCGCCTAGCGATCGCAGTGGCAATGGCTAGGCATGCCATTTGTAATAAACAACTTCTCGCGCCTAGCAACTTTGATCGCTAGGCGGTCGCATCTCGCCGCGCACTTGCATTCGGCGGTAGGCCGGACTAATATAGCGATTTTTAATAATTAATAACTCGTTAACTATTGTGAAAATTGCAAAATGGTATAGGACTTTTCCACTCAGTTCAGTCCTCTTTATCCACTCACGAGCGTTGAGTCGTGAGTTACCGGACACCCTGTATATCGTTCGTAATTTTGAGAATTTGCTATCTATCGTGGCCCGCGCAAGCATCGCCTACTTGGCCGCCATCGGCGTGCTTCCTCGGGCGGAATCAGCGCGCGCTCTCGCCGGTGCGGTGGAGCGATTAATAGGCGACACGTGTCGCAGTCACGTCGCTTATGGTGGCGGTATACTCGTGTGTACACGCACCTGTAAACCCGGTTTTCCGGCGTTGCAATTGTGTTGCAATGCCCGTCATTACCGTCAAACTCGGCGCATATGTCAGGAAAGGCGAACGTTAAAGCACGAACGAAAGCGAGGGTGACGGAGGGCCGACAAAGAGGAATTATTTCGTTCCGTCTTTGATATCTGGATGCGCGGATGCTATTAATGTGCCGTTACGTAAACTTACGCTATTTCGCACGCGATATTACTTCACACCTTTTTCCTGTCCATCCGTGCGACACATGCTGTCGCAAATTGAAGCCTTTCGTCCTTTATTTAACACGTATCTGGTCGCTGCCATGTGCGCTGCAATGAACGTTATTAATATATAAGTATAAATATGTATATGCACACACACGAAATTATTTCACTGTATATATTATTTTAATGTATATATTTATAAAATATATACATTCAAATATTATACATTATATATTTTATATTTATAGTTATACGTTATACATTTATATAATTTCACATATGATTATCTCCCATTGCGCGCGTTACGTGTCATCGCAGATGCAATGGATGCAACGTTGCTTATGACTCTTGATTTTGCGACAAGAAGACAGAACACATCGAGGTCTAATTTATTCCATTCTTCACCAAATTATCGGTATTTATCAGAATCGCAGAGGAAGGATTTACACGGAGATTGTATCACAATCTTCCTAAAGATTCACCGTCTGTTTGACAGCCACGTATGCACGTACACACGGCGTGGGTGCCGTGCCACAATGTAGTCAAGCATGTCACGCAATCACTGCCAAGCCGTGCGAAGTGTACACGTGCGCGTCGCCGGAACCAATTGCACCGCGGCTAATCGTAAATTAGGATCGGGTAAAAAAGCGCAGCTCGCAGTCATTAACTTCAGTAATCGCCGGAACCCCCGTCGGTTCCGCCGATTCGATTATTTATTCACCGGGTATAATCTGAGATTGTATGAAGCATCGCGCTCGTTAACGCTTGTTGATTGCTGTAAACAATCGCGAAAGAATCATGCGGTTTGCTTGCTATACATTTTATCCGTTGGCGTGGCAATATTGAGTTGATCGGAAAATCCATATCAATTTTTTTTAGTAAAATTCAAATGTAAAACTTTGTATTAATTTTTAATACGAAGTTAATATAAAGTTCATTTTGATTGAACGCGTCTTATTGCGCGATTGACTTTATGTTTGCGAAATATTGATGCTAATTATTTTAATTAACCACCCGGATTACAAAAGGTCTAGCCCTCTCTTAAGATCTATTATGCAACATATGTCGTTCTTCTTTAGGCTTGATTATTACTCACGAGTCGTTAATTGTACCACGAGCCCTTAGGCACAACAAAGTCACGTAATAGTCAGGTGACTCGACGTAACGACCGTACTTACGTAGAAGCGAATCATCAAAAATTAATCGCCATAGTTTACGTGGACGACACGAAAAGGGACCGTGGGAGGGGACTTAAATAGCGAGCTCCTTTATAAATAGCAAGCGTTTATTTGCGAAAAGATTGGCATTACATCTTGACCAATAAATAACAAATTACACAACTGTTCAGATTATCTAAAATGCTAACTGGTAAATTATAAGATTAAGATAAATATTCGGTTTTGTTGTAACATTATAAAATTGAATTAATGAACTTTGTTATAGCGATCTTAAGGGCTTAGAGAAGGGCAGGGTCCAGGTGAGAGACGTATTCAGCAACGTCACGACAGAATGTAGAATTCCTGGCACCACGTGTTTTTTTTCTCAATGAACCCTCCGTGTGCTGATTATATTTGAATAACATCCGCGTTGCGCGGAGCTAATCAAATTAAAAAGTTAATCGAAGGGGAGACACAGCAGTGTTTACTTCTGGTTTCTCGGTCCACATGATGGCGGGAATTTTCAGCATTCTGGTAAATGAAGAAGTTCAAGAGACCAAATTTGCATTAACTCCGAGAATTCGTGTTCTCGGTTCACCATTCTTAGTCAGCAAGCGTCTCTGTGCATACTTTCCAATAGTTAATTTTTTACATCATAAATATTTAACAAGTAAGTTTGTTACATTGTTAAAATGCTTAAATAAAAGTTACACTTTCTAAAATTGTTTGTATCTCAGAGTTAGTATTATCGAATATTATTAAATCGCAGTGCAATTTTACTTCGCAGCTGCACCCTAAAATATTATGCAAGGCTATTTTCAATACATATTACGCGGTTGCCGATCGATCAGCATTTTTTATGCGAAAGAACGCACGTGACGTGACGCGGAAAAAATTTGCATGCTGTCGACGCCTTGCAGCGCGCTGTGTCCTCGAAAACTATCGAAAAGTCATCGGATTGACATTAGACAGGTGCTTGTCTTGCTTCGAACCGCGCCGCGCTTGTCGAACTTTCCATGATCGATGGGCTTGCGCTAAACTGTCTCCCTGAGTGCAACATCCGCCGACACTTTGAAGACAAATATTCTTCATCATAATTTTTCAGCTTTAGCTGTCTCTATAGTCATATTTAAAATTTTTAAGATATTATCAAATTAAAATTGAACCAAAACTGAAATTTTATTTATATATTTATTCAATAGAATTTAGTAAGATATTTTATATTTAATTATTGAGAACTTAATAAAAAATGAATTGCAGTACGATAGAAAATTTTAGAAAATTATGTGAAGTTTCCTTTTTTAAATCAGTGCAATCAAGATGTTATCCAAAAGCTCTTCGTATTTTTCGCTTTTTAAAATTTTTCTTTGCAATTTTGCAACGTTCATTCTTTTTTCACTCCCTTCCCATTCTCGTTCGGAATTGGTATAGTTTGCGTTTTCAGAAAGGGCGGAAAATCTGACTGTTCGATTCACCCCCGTCGCGATATGCGACATATGTTACGTGCGTGTGCGGGCGACGCGACACGGGCTCGTGCAAACAGGGTTAAATAATACGCCCCGTGTAATTGCACACTGGCACACCATACGTGGATACAATATGTTGAAGTGACAGTCACGGGGGTGGAGAAGAGTTCAACAAAAAAGACAGAGAGTCAACTCACTTTGTTGTTCTATAATCGTTCTTTTCTTTCGGCATGTTAATCGTCTGGTTGTTTGTTAATTATCTAACTCAGATTAGCAATCGTTTTCGTATCAACTTTCCTAGCACTGGAGCAACAATTCGCTCCTAAAGTTTGACTCTTTGCGATTACATGTGTTTTATTAATTACAGCTAATCGTTTTTGTCATTTTTTTGCTCCTATTACCATTAGATTACTCACGATTGATGGATATGCAGGAATAATTTTTCGTAGGAAATAGGTTCATCATGATAAAGAAGTCAAGTCAGACTAGAAATAAAATCAATTTTCGCCAACTGTTACGTTACTTCCGTCTCATGAGGCTTTCTTTATACGAAGCCCCGCTCAAGATACTTTCAATATTCCATCATAATAAAATTTTCCGTCCTGAACGGGAGAGCCAGATTGATCATCGTCAGTTGTCGCGGCAAGAAGCGGTCATCGGGGTGATAAAAATGTTATGACAGCCCAAGACGCTCGCGTGAGAGGGATAAGGGTTGCGCTCGGCAGAGGGTGGACTATCAAGAAGTCAGCTCCTCAGCCAGGGAGAAATAGCGAGCTGGTGGTACGTGTATCGTCCCGGCGGTCCCTCCGGTGGTGAGGGTGCGGCAAAATAGTGGCATCATCCGTCAGACTTCTCTAGCTAACGGCGGCGATGGTCGGTGGCGGAAACGACGGTGGTGGTTTACCGCCGCTTGGGCGATGCTCTCCACGACGGGGGTGCTGCATTATTGAGCCTGGGAAACGGGCAGGTGGCTCGGGCGCCCATCGGGTCCGTGACGAGCGGCGGTAGCGGACGGGGGTGGGCGAGCGAGAGGCGGTAGCCCTGAGGGCCCGCGAGGGGACGTAAAGTCACGGGAAAGAGGGTTCGTGATACCGCCACCGCCACCGCCGCCGTTTCGCTGCTACCGCCGAGGGATCGCTCGTAGGACACGCGACCTCCTGGCTCCTCGACTTTGTGACCGCGCGCGAGGACAACTCGCTCTCTTCGATTTTGTCCCGGCCATTATTACGGCGCTAGCGATTCGCGGACGCAGCCATTGTGTGTAGTAGAAAAACGACTAAGGAAGGATTAAACTTTTTTCTCTTTTCCTCTCTCTCTCTCTTTTTTAACACAGCCATCTGCGCGTTACATTGTGCTTTTCTTTTTGCTAACTTCCTGCATCGACGTTGGCTGAGCAATGTTTTCTTTCCTATCTTTTATCATAGCAGGAGAGGAGGGATTGTAGAATGTTCAAGGATACTGAATTAAGTTTAAGAGAATACTGACTTATTAAAAAAAGTGTTAGAGATATATCATAAGATATATCATAAGATAAATTTGCTGCTATGAAGCATCGCGGTACCATCGCCCAGCTGTTTCAATATTATATTAATTTCCAATATTACATAAATTAAAATCCGGTAATCATTAGTGTATTTAGAATCAAGATGTCAAATGACTATTATTCTTTATTGTCCAGAAAAATTGTTTCCAAGTCATCAGTGTGCATAATACAATTTTTAACATATAACTCGAGTTCATACTTGTCAAAAGTCTATTTGTACTTGTTGAAATAAAATTGAAATTGCGTTTCAAATATTTCAGCTACAAACCCCGTTCGGCCATTAGTCAGACAGGGCGTCGATTACACGGGGAATAGGGAGATTAAAATAGCACTCGTTAAAACAGCGGAGAGACAGCCGGCGACATGATCGATCGCGCGAAATCGGTCCGTCTCGCTCCGATATTGCTCGGCGGCGAGCTTAAAGTCTTCAGAACGACGGTAAAGACGACTTCAAATCAACGACGAGTCGCGAGCGATGTTTAACGATCTCCGGTACCGTATTACGACATAACATGCAAAATACACGCGGCTCTCTTCAATCCATTATTGTGCTGTCTATAGTAGCCATACATGTACACAGCGATAGCTGTGGAAACTCTTGTACGACGGATAATGAGACGAGCTACGTCTTCCTCGCGTACATTGCATTTCTCCTCGTGGGCGCATACATAATACAGAAACGCTCGTAACTGCGTCAGTGACTCATCGCAATTTGCCTGAGAGCTTTCCAGAGAGCTTTAGTATACATATATCGTCACCTCGTCACTTTAAAGCCCTGCTAAAACTGCCACGTATAAAAGAGAAACAACGATGCTTAGTAGCTTCGATCTAGCGCGATTTATGGCGACATTCGACTCTAGCAGTTGGTAATCCTCTATGAGATTTAATTTCTCTCCGCCTCGTACAAGATCACGGAGGATGAAGGAACTAAGTTGTATTGTTTGCGAAATGAAAAGCTCGTCTTTCATTAACAGATTAAGTTTGCCTCTATGCTCTCTTGTCTGATTTCTGCATTTTATTATACATTCCATGTTCATCTGGTACACGCAATCGTAAAGCAATAACTCGCTGTTCTGTGGAAAATGATATTCCTGCTTTCGCGTTTTGTACATAAATAATTGAATTCTTGACTCTATCATAAATTGGTTCGGCGATGAACGCGTAAGTTATCTTCAACCCCTGTGAAGCGCAACCCTTATGCAGCGTGTTGTTTCGCCATGGCTTAGAACTAAGCACTGCTTTAGAATGCGAAGTCGACGTCTTCCACGAAGTCAATTTTCGTTGCAAACAGGTTCGATGAAAATGGAGGAGAACGGACGCGGCGAAACGCTGTGCAAGGTCTGTGGCGACAAGGCTTCCGGCAAGCATTACGGGGTGCCAAGCTGCGACGGATGTCGGGGTTTCTTCAAGCGGTCTATCCGCAGGTACGCGAGGTAATTGACTTCTCGAATAATTAAGCCGCCGTGATGCCAAATCAGTACATCTGTCAACTGCCCTGTAATTTATTATTATTTTAATTAAAGATCGTGTGGCGGACATTTGTCTGTGAAAGAATCAAGTTTACTTAACTCGCAGCGCAATCAAACCGAGTTAACATTGCTTTAATATTCTTGATGATTGCTTTAATCATGTATCGTCATAAAATAAGTGCGATATCGAGGATTGCACCTTTCTTGAAGCTTTATGTTTGCATACTATGTACAGGAATTTGGATTATGTGTGCAAGGAGAACGGACGTTGCATCGTGGACGTCTCGCGGCGCAATCAGTGTCAAGCCTGCCGCTTTACAAAGTGCCTTCAGGTCAACATGAAGCGAGACGGTATGCTTTGTTCCTGCGAGGAATAATGACTCATTTATTTAAAAAACTATATAAACATTCTTAATTTTTTGTAACAGTAATGAATTCTAATATTTGTTCTGTAATATAATTTGTTCCTAAAATTTTAGTTTTCTCGCTTAAATCTGTCTTTGATAATAATGCATATTTTTATACACTGAGATTTCCTTCTTTTCATCTTTTATTTAAAAAAAATATGTACATTATAATACTCTCGATTGTTAGAGCCACAGAGCGGCACTTGACATGTTTGCACGGAAATATCCAGCGGAGTGGCTAAGTGAGATGTGCATTCTACTTTCTGACAGTCGCAGAACCTCTTAGACGATGACATGTCGAGTTTTGACGGAATCAAAATCTCGACAGTTGATTGAGACCACAGACTTCTATAATATCTTCTGTGATTGAGACACGCACGGCTATTATACTGCGCTTGCGGCAATTCCGAGGCGATTTACAATTCTATTTTTTGTCGGACAAACACCTGTTTCTAAAAAAAGATTGAAACAATCTATTATTTGCGTGGACATTAGCAATATCGGCTACTCACGTCAATCTACATGCGGGAAGGACTTTTCACCCTCCGGCTTTGGTACTTGGCGCGCTTTCCAGTAGAGCTTTCCAATAAATATAACTCGTTATTGTACTGCGCTTTGCAGTTCTATTTTTTTTTCTTTTCGGATAAGCAGAATTGTTAAAAGAAGACCGAAGCAGATTATTATTCGCGTGGACATTAGCCGTTGGTCGCTCGCCCCACTTTACATACAGGATGGACTTTTCACCCTCTGTTGGCACTTGGAATGCGCGCTCTCCGGTGAAGCTTTCAGATATATAACTCACGGGAAAGGGCACATTCAACGCGAGGAATATCGCGAGGTGGATATTACAATGCATGGTGACGTCTCTCGCCCGGCGGAAGGGAAATGGTCTGGAAAGAGCGAAGTGTGTCCACACACGTATGCACACGTACCCCATATATCTCACACTCACGTCTATACATCCGTATGAAACTCTATATTTCTGCTTACCGAACGGCAGGATCCGGTGGCGAGCAGTGTCAGAAGCAGCCTGGCGCGTTCACAGCTTTTGTAAACATCTTCGGCCCCTTTATGCGCCGAGCGATAATCCAAACACTTGATTGCTGAGATATCAATTAGCGAGGGGAAGGAAGGTGCCATTAAAGGGCCACTGTCACTCCCCAAGCTTCTCTCTCATATACGGACACGCGCGCGCCATTGTACGAAGCTGCGTTTGTTGTTTTTGCAAACGCTGCTTCAGAAGAGTTCAAGATTCCCAGCTCGTGAAGTTGGATAATCAAGGAAATTGCATTGTCCGACTTTCCGAGAGTGTAATTCTTACTATTTTATATTTATTGTACAATTATCATTATAATTATAGAACATCAATTCGGTTCAAGATCTGTGAACAGATTTTCGATATAGATTTTCACGTCACTGGCACGTGGACGGAATTTTGATAGACATTCATTTTTTTCAGCTGTGCAACACGAGAGAGCACCAAGGAGCACGTCGTCTCTGGTTGCGGCGGCGAGGAGGACTCCCTCGGGACTCTACACGAGCATCCCCAACGTTTATCATCCTACGGGCAGCGCCTATCACCCTCTCCTATACCCCGCGTTGTTCCCCTTCAAGCCCACGGTACCAACATTCACCCCGTCAGTCGGTAAGCGATTACATGGAGGCTCGTTGGATTCAAGTATCTTTTCGGCAATAAAATATCGCCTGATTCTTGCCTGGGCAGCGCATTTCTTGCCACGGCCGTCTGCGGAATCGTTGTCCATGACTACCGCCAAGGAGGACGAAGTTACCAGCTCCGAGGAAGCGGCTACCGTCGACGTCAGAGTTGAATCAAAAGGTACAATTGTGACGAATAATTTAATGTTTTGCCAATTAATTTGTACCAATGTTCCAATGGCCATTTTCAATTTTATTTGAAATATGTAAAATAAAGTTCCGGTTTACCACAAGTGTAATAGGAAACTCAAACGGGTTGTCTGTTTGTACTTGTCGTAGAGGAACTGGTGAGTACCCGCTTGGCGCCGCCAGTCATCACTTCCGTCCCGTCGGAGTACACCATGCAAGGCTTGTCTCTCCTGCCGACCGAAAATATCTACGAGTTTGCGGCGAAGTTGCTCTTCTTCGCTGTCAGATGGGCGAGGAGTATACACTCCTTTTTGCAAGTAAGCTATGACTCTTTTTTTTAATTTTTTTTAGCATAACATGCGCACTCTCTTTCATAAAGAAATGAGATAAAATAGAATATAAAATAAAAATGCCTAGCTTTATCGAATAGTTGTATGTGAATATCGAATATAAATGTTATAAATTATTTAGATTACGATTTATCTCTTTTTTTTCTTTTAAGCTTCCGTACAGAGATCAAACTATTCTCCTGGAAGAATCGTGGAGCGAGTTGTTTGTACTAACGGCGGCGCAATGGAACTTCCCCGTGGATGAAACCACCCTGGTGCCCGTGGATATGCCGTTGGAGCGAAGGGAGGTTCTCGTCGACAAAGCGAGAAGACTGAGAGAACTTCTAGCTAAATGCATCGCGCTCAGAGTGGATCATTCGGAATATGCGTGCTTAAAGGCCATAGTTCTCTTCAAAGCAGGTGAGCAAGCTGGATACATTACCACAATTTCTGCACAAGATCAAAAAATATTTTTAAGAAACATAATGACGGTGCCGAACACTGTTTTGTGGATGTTTCTCATGCGACAGTTTGTATTATTGAAATCATTTCGAAATATGATAGTTAACATTATAAAACACAACATTTTATTTTAAATATAATATTTACTAGTACAACACAGGCGCGCGCTATTTTATTTTTTAATGTTAATAATGTTTTCGAATAATAATATTCATCTATTATTTATTATGTGCACAATTATCACACTTTACCAAATTGTTAACCTCCACGCGAAGACATTTAACACGGCTTTTGTTTGTAGAGTGGATTTGGCATATTGCGAAGAGTTTTCGACGAAAATCCTTTAGATTTAAGAAATGAAAAAGTTCTAGCCAGTAGAAATTTTTTTCTTTTCCGAGGACTTCTGAACTGTTGCTATCATTATTTTTTATATTACCTAGAGTTCTCTGCTATTGAAAATACCATAAACTCGGAAATGAAAAAGTTCTAGCCCTTAGAAATTTTTTCATTTCCGAGAAGTTCTGAGTTGTTGATATAATTATTTTTTATATTGCCTAGAGTTCTCTGCTATTGAAAATGCCGTAAAGTCAGAAATGAAAAAGTTCTATCCGTTAGAAATGTTTTCTTTTCCGAGAAGTTCTGAGTTGTTGAAATCATTATTTTTTATATTGCCTAGAGTTCTCTGCTATTGAAAATATCGTAAACTCGAAAATGAAAAAGTTCTAGCCCGTAGAAATTTTTTCTTTTCCGAGAAGAGTGGATAATAATAAAATAATATTTATATTTATAATTATAATATTTTAAATATAATTTATTTAAAGAAAAATATGCTTTCTAATGTCTCGTAGAATCGCGCGGCCTCTGCGAGCCGGGGCGAGTGTCGGCGTTGCAGGAACAAACGGTGGCGGTGTTTTGCGAGAGGGATGCGCGCAGGGTGGGTCGATTGCTACTGCTGTTACCACCGGCGCGTGCACTCTGTCGTGCCACCCTGCACGAGTTGCTGTTCAAGCCGACGGTCGGCGACGTCAGCGTGGAACGACTGCTGGGCGATATGGTTGGCGCCCTCAGGCCCACCTAACTGTTGGCACGAATGTGTCTGCTGTTCTGGGATCGATACCTGGACTGTCCATGTGTTTTATCGACACCCTTTTATCGGCGAAGCAGATCCTACCTCAACCAGCAAGTCCCGTTTTAGGGTGGTTCTCTTGGGATGATCCCTCAGCGCGTTTCAATCCTAAAATCGATTATCGTTTCCGAACCGATCTCGATGTCGCGCACAAATCGCGTTAATCGTTCACCAGTTGTGAGATATTAAAGATAATCATGAATGTTAATGTATAATAATGATGAGAGGTGTGCAATTATCGTTATCGAGATTGATACCACAATAATGAATATTACAATTATAATTGTACTGAAACGATATCGTAATATGTTATACGTGGAACATGTTACACACTGTGACGTGGAGATAGAAGAACAAATGTCCCGCGAAAAAACTTCTACATCAAAAAGATATTAATTATTTAGAATTTAAGAGATGAGTTCGATTGTAGCTTTTCGGAATTGAAATAGCTTTAGTTATATCAGCGAGCTATAATAGTTAATTAATTAGAGCCCTGCATACTGTGCGTTACTTATAGCTAAGACTACAGCCTCGAAACAGCCAATGAGAGTTAATCAATTACGCTTAGAACACTGTAGATCTCAGATAATATATTTAACCGTAAATGGTAAGCAATAAGGCGAGGTAACAGCGTGACGATGACGATTCGCGTTACAAGGTAATTATCGAATTATGATACACCGCATTGGCACCGATAAAATACGTAATAAAGGACTCGTCGATAAAACGAGACCTCGTAATGCGACGATAGTCTGTCGGAATATCGATTTGCGATAAGCAGGGATGTACGCGCAATTCGAATGTTAATCGCATTGATCCTCTGCGTGTGTGTCTGATATTATATATTATATAAATGCTTTGCGCAATGTATTATTTATGCACCTCCATTACGTATACATGTACATAGCTGTTCTAGATATGATTAACTTTACCGACGTGACGTCGCAAAATTGGATATAATGTCTGTCACAAAGCGATGGAAATTCATACACGTGTAATTACTTGTTTGATCAAGGCTCTCGTTTATTCCAGTCGTTTACTTATTAGATCTGAAGCGAGAAAAGTGATTATCGGCTATCGTATATCATCGGTATTGCTATCGTTAATGTTACCTCTGTATAGTGTTAATCATTTGTGCTCTGTGCGGCGATTGAAAATTATCTAATCGCCACTATCGCAATCGTAATAAGTTGTTTTCGAAAATTAATGGCAATAAATTCCCTCAGAAAAGAAATGTATTTATTTCTTTTCGCAAGATCACCCTTTATATAAAAAACAGTTTGAGTAACGTAATTTTCTTTTATACAGTTAAAAGTTCATAATGGGATACCACAAAATTTCTTAGCTGCAAATTATCAAGGAAATAGATCTGTCTAAGCATCGCTGAAAAAAAAAATTATCAAGCAGAGTCGATAATCGAAATCGTTGGCATAATCAGTTAACAACGGGAAGATAATTGGCGAGGGGGGGACAAATACACAGAGAGACTCTTCCTTTTTTTATTAACTAGAATAATTTATTTTTCTCATGGTAGAAAAAGGAGAATGTATCTTAACTCACGAACTGCATTGTACTTATATATATACAATTACATACAATCCTCAATTGAACGTTACACATAAACTCATTACACATCGATTTCTCATTACTTCCTTGTCCTCGTCAATGCGTTCCTGAAAGATAGAACTGCTCGCAGTATTATCCGAAAATACGATCAGCCGTGGTCCGGTGGTTTAGCGGAGTGGGAAGGATGGTTCCGAGTACACGTGTGATCATGTGTGGTGTGTGATGGTGTGGACTGTTCTGCGCATGGAGAGAAAGATGACAGTGAGACAGTGGAACGGAGCTCGAGGAGGAAAAATTACGGAAAAAGCGGGAAATTCTGCGTGAAGAAAGTTTTTCTGCGAAGGAACTGCGCGCGTGTAACTTGTACGTGTGTATGCATCGTGTCTGTGTGCATGTGCGTGTACACGTGGAAGGATTTTCGGATGGGCGTTCTCGATGGGAGCATTTCGTGACGGAAAAATTTTGAGACTGTCATACGTATTATCTTGTCGACTTGGCTGTCTCCGTCTATCGAAATCGCACGTTGCCATTCACGTTTGTGTGTTTGTGTGTAATTCTCGGACAATTAAGATTATAGATTTAGCAAGCGGTAGCTGGAAGAAAACGAAAACACTCGACCGAGTTGAACGCGGGTCCGCATGGGCCGAGAAATTTTCGCTGACCAATTTTCCAGTTACGAGGAAAGTACATTTGAATTGTAGCGGTACCGAACAATGCGCGCGTTTATTATATAATTCACACACTTGTATAAAATGGCTCGAAACGTCTCGTAATATTTTCTATTCAAAGTTCTTTGGGATCTACCAAATCTCTACCATCCAAAATATTCCAAAAGTTCAAAAGTTCTGTATAAAAGCGAACTTTCCCTTAGCGTGAATATCTTCGAAAATTTTACGGGAATCATTGTTTCTCTCAAAAATGAAAATTTCTACTCCAGATTCCACTCTCTAGACGACTCTGGAATTGCTCGACGTTACCGTAAACCGTCCCAAGCTTCAAATGTATCTATCCTTCGCTTCTGATTCCGCCTTCATTCTCGCACGGCCGTTCTGCTCGAGTCTTTTCCATCATTTTTAGCATCTAAACAGATAGATTACTTGTCTCTTACGAACAAAAAAAAAAAGAAGAGAAAGAAGAGATCTCTCTTCGGAATCTGCTCGTGAGTTACCTGCTCTCTTCCGTGATCGGCCGGTCGCTTTTACCATATACATATATATATATATTTATATACTGTTCTCCTCTTAATAGCATTTTTTTAACGCGCTTACATTCAAATAGACTTTTATTAGAGTTACACAGTTAATGATTTGCAATTAAATCTGATTTACTGCGTGTGCCCGTTATCTCCTCGTTCATCCATTACACTCTCACTCTCTCTCTCTCTCTTTCTCTATTTTTCTACGATATAAACACAATTTCTTTTTTTTTGTTTCTTATGTGAGGAATTGTTTTCGTTCTCGTTCGCCAATGCTCGCTCACGCGCGCGTTTCGCCTCGATCTTGGATCCTGTCGGATCGCGATTCAATCGGAGCAATTGTGACAGAATGGACAGCAAATCGCTGATACTTTCCAATGGCAAAATGAACGATAATTACAAAATCATTAACAAACAACAATCATTTACTTCAGCTGTCACAAATGCACCAAGTGATCATTTCTTTCATTGATTTCGTCATTGGAATATACTGCGATGCGTCACGCTCTTCAGTCACAATCTCGCGATCCGCTGTGAAATTTTAATGAACAAATAACACGATACCGAAAGCGTATCCGAATTCTTGCAAGCACGGAACATTCTGCGCTTTGTACTCGAAACAGGATCGACGAGGATCGAAGCTCACAGGCGCGTTTACGTTACAAAAAGAAAAAGACGCACGTACATCCGTGTTTTACTGAATCTCTCCTCTTCCTGTTTCCCTGTCGCTGAATGTGCGCCGACGATACTTCGTCGGTGCTTTCGTCTCTACCTTTGCCTGATCTCGTTTCTCCTTAAAAGATGAAAAAAAATTGAGACAAAGAACAACACAACACGGCATTTCTATTATTCCCGTCCTCCATTTCAACACTAATATGTAAGGACAAAAAACTAACAGATTTCGGCGTAATAACAAATCGCCGTGAGCAGACAGCCCGAGAGAGTCCCGGGGGAGCGCATGTAAAAGTGCTCTGTAAAAGTACGGATCTTTTTTTGGGATATCTGTTCCTCCCATTCTCTTGCTCTTTTCCTCCCCATGAGTTTTTCTTGCAAGCCCGGGACTCTCGGACGAGTCGGCAAACAGCGAAATATAACAGGTTGTCGGTTCTGACAATCGTCATTACGGATCCTCGATGATTTCCTTCATTTTTAATCGCGATCTACGTATCGAGTATTGATTGCAGCTTGCATGAATCGCTCTTGTATGTGTTCAACGCACTCTCCCTTCATTATTGACAAAGTCTAGAATACTGCAATTCTTTTCTCTTTAGAAACAAGGCTTTTTGTCCTTCTTTCTTCAAAGAAAAAAACAGAGAGCTGTTATATTTTGTGAAAAAGTTGTACAGCTTAGTGAACGGATCTTCGGAAACTCGACGTGGCTCCCGAAGTAAGTGCAAAACATTTGGCAGTGATCTCTCCTTATTAATTAATATTGATATTAATTAAGGGTGCCTATACCCCCTCTACTTTCTGCGTTTTCTTTAATTCGGGACGCGGTACCCAGTTTCCGGAACTCCGGTGATAATCTCATCCGATTATCGAATCGTTATCGTTCGTCAAGAATTCGGCGGTAATCTCGAAAGAGAGCGGAAAAGGATCCGCGATCAGAAATGTCGGAATCCCCGAGGAAAATCCGCAACTTTGGCGACCTCATACTATATACATTCGTGAGGGTGGGCACCCGCGGAATGCTCGTCGATGCCGGAAAAAAAGAGGGCAGCTGGCACCGAGCGCAACCCGGGGGTGCCCGTTTCCTTCCCTCCGACAGAGCACGCAAACGCAATAATCTATTATCTCGTAAGTCGTTCGTATCGTCGCTACGCCCGTGTTGCAACTATTTTCTATTGTATGAAGGGATGATGGGGGTTCTCTTTCTCTCTCTCATCTGTCTGTGTGTGATCAACGTAATCGTCGCGCGTTGCTATGACTGTTCGTCTCGTTTGGCACCGATGCACGGCGTGCAGCGGTACCCGTATCGCGATTGACAAATAAAAATCTGCCGGCGATAACGAGCGCAGAATCCGCGTCTCGGGAATAAAATAAATAGCGAGTCGATAATTATTACCCGGGCTTGCGCCTCGGTCCGCTTCCTTCGATTTTTCTCCCCGCGAAGGGAGATTATCTCGAGAGCGGAGGCTGCTCGCGATATCGATTAGTAACGATTGTCTATGAGGGTAACAATATGCTGGCAAACGGAATCGCTGCAATTTACCATGACTTTGTGATTCTTCATTTATTTTTAGTGTGGAATTATGACGTTGCGTACCGCACGATTCGTATCGTCTTATCATTATTATCGATTCTTTATCAAAATTCATTTCTGAGATTTTTCAGTAAGGAGGAAAAGATCCTGTGGTAAAATGAATTTTGTTTTCTCGCCGAGAGCGTAATTCTGCGCCACATCACGCCGTATCTCGTTTACAGCTTGCGAATTTGCGAGGTAGTTTGCGTGTAGGCGCGTCGCGACGCCAGGCGTCCCGACGCCGGTGCTTCCATTTCCCCGTTGGTCTATTGTAACAACTATTGCACATATATGATCTGTATATAATGTGTGTAGAGGAAATCGCGTGTAACTCGATCTCGTATAATAAAAACAAAGGGGTGCGTAGAAAGACTTGGTTCTTTTATGGACTGTAAATATTAATCGTTAATAGTTAATTAATCAACATATGTAATAGGTACGTTTAAATGCCATCCGGTTCCTCCGTAACTCCCCATGGTCTCTCTTCCTTTCTTTCATACTCGCTCTCACTCTTTCTCTCTCTTTTTCACTCGCTCTTGCTCTCCCTCTCACTCGCGCTCTCTCATACACACTCTAACTCCGTTATCTCTATTACGTATTGTATAGTTAAAGCAAAAGAAGAACTGCAAAATATATATGGCGTATGGTGTAGATATATATATATGTGTAATATATATATATATATCGATGTATATATAATATAAATTTCTATGGTAAATCTGGCTCTCTCGATAATAAATCCTTAAACGTCTGTTACAGGCGGAGAGAATCGGTCGTTCCTATTCCTATTCCTTTTCTTTCTCCGTGTGTGTATGCTGCGTCTGTGTATCTGTATCTGTGTACTTTGTAGCACAGTCAGCTACGAAAATCCACATGTGCCCGGAACCGGAAGAGTGCCGAGAAATCTGTGAAAAACATTAAAATGCCGCCGGATATTGATAAAGACATTTAAAAATGTAACGACGTTTTATTGCTTTTAACAGATCTTCCCTTTCTTTCGGCTCGAGCGTGGACGTACGTAATCAAAATGCACGTACGTGCGTGCATGGTATACGCTGAAAATAACGAATATTTTTCGCTTCATCCGTCCTGCGTATCTGCATAATACGTGTGTACCTGTGTACGTGTCTGCGTGTACATATGGTTCGCTTTCAACGTCTTTCTCTTGGCTATCAGTGATACAGGGCAATTCCTCACTCTGTGTGCGACTACTAAATTTATAATCCGAAAACACCGTAGCGGTTGCTCTTCCTCCAGAAGTTGTATCCCTTGATTAGTGTCGTATCGTGTGCACCGAAAAATAAATACCTTGCCGAAATCATGGTTCTTCCTCTATCGAAAAATTCCCGAGCTAAACATTGTCAAAACCCTTGATGATTGTGATCGACTCTGTCGCACGAAACGCGCGTGCGGCCTTTCGGAAGATGCGGTCACCAAAAGATCCGAAAGCGATCCCTACGAAATAACCGGCTGACTTACCAGTGTTCACGTCACGAGAATAATTTCACGATGGAGGCGACAGTTACGCGAAACGTGAATTTTGCATCTGGAGGAAAGCTGCCCGCTATATATATTTTTTTTTTCCTGCCTTATTATATGCCTACGTACTTTTTATTTCCTATGCTTTTTTGTGTACTTAATAAGGACTATCCATATAGAGTATGCATTATGTAGTAAACATTATCCGCTAGAAAACACTATAGTTTTTCTTCTTCCTTTCGATCGAAAAGTTTTATGCGCCATGTGTGAGTTGTATCCGTTTGTATGCGTTTGTGTGTGTCTTGATATACGTTTGTTCCCGTGTGAGATGAGATCTGCGATGATTTTGGCGATTCGCGAAAAAAGGACGATTTAAAAAAGTGAGTTGAAGAAAACAACAAAATCAAGAAGAAAAGATCCCGAGTGTGCAAAACGGAAATGGTTAAAAAAACGGAACGGTTGCTAAATGAGCGAAAAAAAGGAACTGTAACGCGACGACGCACAAAATTTTGCGAATTCAAGCGGAAAGGATAGCGAAAGGATGATCTTTGAAGGAAGAAACGCGTGTTCCTCATTTGGGAATATATCTCCTCCCTTCTCTATTCCTCTCCCTTTTTCTGTTAGTCGCTTCTTTACGAATATTTTATTACGAACATTAGAGATTTTTCAGAGATTATCTTCAAGCAAGAAGGATAATTATATAATTATACTTTTTCTAAGAAAAATCACTCGACTGTTACAAAATTCCCGATGTTGATTTCAAATCTCAGTTATCTCGATACGACCATTATTACAAGCATTTTTTTCACCTTTGCACTTTAAGGGAAAATAGTCCGAAAAAGGAAGTGCCGTTAGATCTGGAGGAACAACGGGGAACGTGTCTCGCGTTTCTTTTGGCGGTCGCAAAGATCACAAAAAAAGTAATTGTCGAACACACAAAAAATATATAGGGTAGCTAATAGTGCTAGGAGTAATAGGAGTAATGGTAGTAGTAATAGTAGCAGCAATTACATAGAACTCTCTTTTTTCCCTCTATAAGTAGAGTAGTAGCGATTAAAAAGTAAACTAAAATAGAGACAAAAAAATGAATTAATTACGGCCAAGTATTCTAGTCACGGGAAAGCGTCTCCCACCGATCTCTAACTCGTTCCTGATCTCATGATCTCATGATCGCTGATCACAGCGATCCTCAGCGACGACGAGGGGATCTGAAAGAGCTGTCTCCCGGGTGAATCCTGCCGAGGATTAAAAAATAAAAAAAAAATAGAAAAACCAACGAAGGATACATCTCGTATATCTAACGTAACGAGTGCGAAGCGAATGCAAGCGCGGAGGCTGTCCCCGTCGGCGATGCACAACTTTTTATTTATCTATACGCGTGTTGCATGTACACCGATACCCCGGAGTGAGAATGTGTGAGCTTTTGAGCCCGTCAAAATTGCTAGTAAAATTAGCGGGACCTGCTTCTCGAGGTAGCAGATGAGCGGGATGTTTTTTTTGTCTTTTTTTCGATTCTTTTATTGATCATTCCAACTCCGAGGATATCGATATCCGTTGAAAAAAGTGGGTGCGAGTCCCCTCAATGTTATCCTTCATCCTCTTTCTCTCTCTCTCTTTTGCTTATGATTAATTGTTATGTTATCTCCCTTGAGATGCATCATCATCATCCTTTTGTCACAGTCGTTCCGCACTAATTTTTATTCGCTGTTTTACTCTCTGATTTTCTTCATCTTTCTCTCTCCCTCTCTTTTTCTTTCTACTCTTCTGTGAACATGGTGTTGCTATTGTGACAGTATTCTTGGATTATTTCGCTTTTTCTTTTTTTCTACCTATTACAGTAATAGGCGAGACGGCGCGGCGTCGCCGCGTTTGCTGTGGTTATCAATTAATTGATTATTATTATTACTTCGTTTGCATGCAACCATCTCATTATATGGATGAGTGTGTGTGTGTGTGTGCTTCTTTCCTTCTTCTCTTCGATGAACTCTTCTGTGTACCTTGACATGCGTTTATATATATAATAATAAGTATATAATAAGAATAATAATATGTACGTATATTAGTACAGATATACATATAAAAGTATATATATATTTATATTTATATTTATATAGTATGCGTGTGTATATTGTGGCATATCGGTGTTGCTTTTCTTTCAAGTTACGTTACTCCGAAATTCCTTTCTAAATGCGCTGAGATTTGGCCCTTTTCGGTCGCCCTAGCGTCGTGCTGGGTCGGACTCGATTCTTTCATTTCTTCTTCTTTTCTTCTTCAAGTATACAACATAGCCTTTTTCTCATCTATTTGTTTTTGCTCTGCTGCGCAAAAGCTGCATTCTCGTTGCTGACGAAGTGTTCTCTCGTTCTGCGTTGTCTTCAGCTTTTCGCTATAGCCCTGCTCTTCTTCTGCGACCGTGCTTGAATCTACGTACAGCAGATTAATGTGAACGGGTTAATTTAACAATCTTTCCTCGTCGTAGTAGTCTACGAATTTCGGTCGTCATCAAAGTTTTACGCGACGTCTGATGACGATCCTCGCTTTGCACCGGTCATCGATTTTCTTTCCTCTTAGTTTGATTATCGTACAACTCTTAATCTAATCCCTGACAGATTATCCTTTTCTGAATTTAAGATGTTTGAAGGTTCATATTGGCTTCTTCTTCTTCTTCTTCTTTTTCATCTTCTCTTTTCACGAAGGTTGCAAAGATTTCACTTTGATTATCCTGAAATTCTTAATTTAATTCCTGGTCGATGCGATCTTCCTTTCCGAATTGAGTATTAGAAGATCCAAATTGATTTCTTCTTTGATGAAGATCGATGTTGATTTTGTTTGATTTTTTCGAAACTCTTTATTCAATTCGACGTCTCTTCTCTAATTGCGATACTTGAAAATCCAAACTGATTCTTTCGACGTTCAAGGTAAAGATTAACACACACGCTGTTTTGATTATCCTCTGAAAATCATAATTTAATTTATCAGCGTAATCCTCGTTTCGGAACGAGATATTTAGAGAGATCCAAATTTATCTTTTTTATTAACTGAGGATCGTCCAGTCGACGTGTTCTTTCTCATCGCATTCTCTCGTTTCTTCCTATTCTTCTTAATGGGCTGTGCAGTAGCTGTCGCTGTTTGCATGTTGCTGAAAAATGTTATGCGTTCTATGGCATGTGTTGTTTCTGCTACTGTCCTTTTTCCTGATTCGCTTTCTCTACATCTAACTTATTCTCGCCGCCGAGTTTGACACGGACGAGAAAACACGAAGCGAATTACGCCGCGAGTCAAAAAGATCCTGGGAAAAAGATTTCACGGATCGCGATAGTGAATAATTGCAACTTGCGAATTACTTCCGGCAAACGCCATCGACATTATCACGACGAGCATTCGCGACACTCGCAGAATCGCGCCGCGGTATGAGGAAGATACATTACCGTCAAAATACCAATTCGCGCGTTACATAATTCGACGAATAAAAGATCTCGAATTATCTCGGCATTGATTTCGACATAATTACGACAATTCATTTCCGCGGAGCGTAATTTCAGTGTCGGGAGACAGAGTGAACGTCCGATAGATATGTTCGAGTCTGGTCAGACGTAGACGATGCAAAGGCGACGGAGTCAAGAGTCAAGGATGTGATAGTGCGATCGCGGAGTATCTCTACTTCCTCGACTATAAGGGAATAAATAATCCACGCGCGTGTGATCTCGATTACGAAATAGTGGTCCCGTTTATAAACCGCCGTGCGGGCGCTGATGCGACTCGCCCTGATCGTTCGTCTGACGTTAAAAGCTTCTCCTGCCGGATTAAAAACGCACCGAGTTCGTGATCGCGAATGCGCGTCGTCCAGGATTTCTTCGACTCGTTAACGGCAACGTTATGTACAGAGCGTATTTTCTATGTACACATGTACATATGTACAAGGCGCGTTTCGGCTTGCTGTAGCTGGGGATGTCGGCCGGAGGATCGGCCAGTGTTGGAGAAAACGGGTCGATTAACCCGGCAGTGGTACGATTTTTGGCCATCATTTTCCCGAAATTTTGAGAACGTGGCCGAAAATATGATGGCTTCTGACAAGCCTCCCTCCTGTTCTTTTTTTATTTATTTTTCTTATACAATAATGTCTCTCAAATCATTTTTTAAAATTCTTATTCTGATAATTTAATCTGGTTTCTTAAAGATTTTCGTACCGTGATCGAACGGTAGTGCGCCCGTTTGTCTACGGCGTCATTCGGACGAAGTCGCATGATTGGAGGTAAATCGATGGTGCATCACGTATATATTTGCATTACTATTTATTGTTTAAGAGCTTAACTGGAACATGATCGATATGCATTAATATAAAGTCGCCTTACTATATACCGTTTGAAATAAAGGAGAGCACCTAAGATAAATGATTACCACTGCCGGACTAAAAGCGGCGTCTGAGCGATTATCGGTAAGTAGCGCTGTTTTGTGTGTGCGTGTGTCCGTTTATAGACGGTAGCTTCTTTCCGGAAGTGTCGTTTCGGAAAGTTGCCATCGTTGGAAGCGGAAGGATCGCACGCACGCGCGCGGCGTGCGATCCGCGCGTGTCGGTGTCTGCTGTGCGGGTCTGATAGCTGTTATCTGCGCTCATGTCGCGAGAACAAATGGATTAAACAGCACGACATTCACGAATCGTAGGAAAAACGAACAAGCGTTACGCAATACGAAGTGTAAAGCAAACGAAAAATCAAACGGATACGACAAACGACGGAACGTAACGCGCGAACGTGGCGAACAGCATTTCCTGTTCCCGTGTTCGTGTTCTAAACGGAGGTTTCGCCCCCCGCCGATGCGTCCTGCCGGGGCTGATTTCGAATTTCCACTCTTCCTCCACGCTCGGTGCAACAAGTGGACAAACAAAGGGAATAAAAAAGGAATCAAGAAAAAAAAACAAGATTAAAAAACACGGAAGGAAAACGCGAACAACTATTCTTCTCTTTCGTCTTCTCATTTTTTGTTTTTTTGTTTTTTTTTTAGTTTTTTTCCTGTGCGCCTGGCAGCATTTTTGTTTTTCTCGTTTTGGTCTCTCTTCTGCCCATTCCGTTCTAATTTCAATATGATTCTTGTAAAACTTATGAGGTAGCGATGGCATTTACATGAAGTTCCTTCTATCCATCCCTGTCGTGCGCGGCCACGGAGCACGTGGAAAAGGAAGAGAAACGGGATTCTCTTGTTTTCCTCCGTGGTGTTCCTGCTCCGTGTGCGCCCTTCTCGCCTTTTCTCCCGGAAACGGCTATTTTGGGTTTTAGTATTATTAATCTCGTCTCTCGACATTGTCCAGCGTCCGATCGGTCGCCTCGTCCCAATGTGTTGGCAGTGTGAGGACAGCCTTATGTAAGACAGTTACTATCGTGAGGAGCGATCGCGGATGGATCGCACCTTGAGTCGAGCCTGATCGCACGGTGGATCTTGATCAAACTGCTCTATGGGGGAATCTATCTTTTTTTCCTCTCTTCTCGGGCTGTTAATCGATCGCGCATGTCGCTTAATCCCGCGCGATCACAGCGTCATGATTCGGATATGATTACGGTATTTAACACACACCGTGTTAATCATCTGTGGTTTTCTGAATCCAAGGTACGAAATGAAATTGGAGCTTGCGGATCGTCATCTCGAGGCGTCTCGAGCGACGAGGATCGTCGTCGTCTTTTTGGCAATATCGACGAGATCAGAATGAAATGCTGTTGATGCAAAGTGGTCTTCTGAGAGTCCGATCGGGTGGATTTCTCCTACCGTGCGATCTCTATCTGCGAATGTGATCTTCGTCCCTTAGCGCTATTATAATCAGTCGCAAAAGTTCGGTAGCAAAGTGAGACGAGGCACACCTGCGCGGAAAACTGCGTACAAAATTGTCGCTAATTGGCGCTCGATTTTTCTCCTCTGCATTCCCTCTCTCTCTCTCTCTCTCTTCCTTTCACACGCACACGCACACTTGATTCTCTCTTCTCTCTCATTTTCACAGTCTTCCTCTCTCATTCGCCCACTTCATTCGCCCCGTTCGACGAACGGCTACTTATGAGTTGCACATAATCTGGCACGTCGACTAATCATCCGCCTCACGTTAATTAAGTTTAAGCTTTACATATAATATATATCTATGTACAACAGATGTATAGTGTATATGCGCTGCGTAACTATGTATACATAGGTATTATTTCTCGGGGGTCTCTGGGGGAAAGGGTAAATGCAGTGTAGAGAATAAGTTACATATCCGCGCGGCTCTCCATCATAATGCCCATTATTGGCAACAATAGGATAATAATAGATAATACATCGGAAGTCCCTTCAACGGGGCTCCCTCACCGTCGTCATACTCTTTCTTACTCTTATTCTTTACTCCGTTTAGTCTCTGCGTCTCACTCTAGTTTCCTAACTCCGCTTAGATCATCTCTCTTACACACGATTACGATTATGTTCTCTCGTTTTTTCACTTTCTCGGCGTTAATTAACGCGTTAATTAACGGCCACATTTTCTCTCTCGTTCTCTCTCTCACTCTTTCTTTCTCTGCCTCACAACTCTTTCACTGTTCCTATAATCCGGAGGTGTATCACGCCTAGAGCTTACTTGATATACTATCTGTTTAGCGATATCAACCTGTCACAGTAAATAACAATGCCCAAGTTTGTATAATAAGGCCTTCGATTGCCGCCACGTGCCCGGTCCCGGAACCGTTCCCTGCGCCGAAAATATCATCCCCGTTTGATTTCTCCGAGCGGATCTCACCCAAAGTGTCTGGGTAAAAAAATGAGAAGATGCTAAGCGAAATCATGTAGCTCTTATAATCTTTAACTGTTTTCTAAAATAATTTGGCTGTATATCTGATCTTAATCCTGAAATCTTGTAATCCAGGCTTGCGTATGATCTCGTTCAGCAAGTGATCCGAAATCGCATAGAAATAATTTTCTCAAAATTTTGTTAACGTGCGAAATAACGATCTGCAATTTATCCAGACGTCTTCAAGCCGATCGATTTACGATCGCTGCGCATGGAAAATGATCGCCAGCTCATCGATGAACGATCAGCGCATCAGTAACGAAATGGCCGATTGGTTTCATGACCGGTTCGTGATCAACGGTCGGATCTTGTTCTTCGAGACTAGCGAACAAGTCCGAGGAAAGCGATCGTGCTCTAAAATTTTTCCGGCGGCCCTATCACCATCCTGCACCCGAGTCGCACTTACACCACACCTCTCTATCGAAACGCTAATACTAAAGCCCAAAATAATCTGCCACTTCTGGCCGCAAGTCTACCATTCCTAGCTTATTTTCGTTTCTGTCCCCCCCCATACCCCAGCTTAGATCGCAAGCGCGATCCCCGTCCGATCTTCAAACGGGAAGCGCGCGATGCGTTTTATTAATGTTAAAGTCGCTTTTAAATCATTTCTTATAGCTATTATTATTCATTAATCATTACTATATCAATTAAGAGAAGTATCCTGCAACCTGTTTGAGTTCCGAACGGATCGCTTGTCGCGATCCTGGACGCCAATTGTCTCTCTTTCTTTCATACTTCTGTTAATGCCGCTCGCGATCACGATCGCGGTGATGTAGGATCGATGAACGATCGTACGGATTTGCGCGTGTACCGGAAGAAAAATACACGCACATATACATATATATCAATATATATATTTATATATATCGATATATCATATCGGGATAGGTAATGTCGTGTGTGCAACGGTCGAGAAACTGATTTCCACCGTTTCTCCACCTTTTCGTATTTCCGGCGTGTGCGGTAACTATGTATGGTTGTATATACGTGCTGCTGCGTGTATGGGGGTGTCTCTCTCATGAACGAAACGCACGAAGGAGCATCGACGAAGTCGGCAAATTCGAGCCCTGTTTCTGCTTGAAAGAACTGTTCAAACAGCTTCATCATTGTTAACTACAGTTTTGCTCGATATCGATCGCTCGACACGACTACGTGACTCCCCGTGGTTCGTCAACGAGTTGAGAAAAAACCCCTAGAGCCTGCTTCAGAAGAACTCTGTGTGCGTCGTTCGATTCTAGCGATCGGATGCGGCGTTCGCAGTTGCGTTGCGTTCACGACTGATCCAGACTGCTTGATTGATCGGTCAATCGGAAAACGAGAGATCCTGCTCGAGTATCTCGTGCGGTTTTTGCGTTTCTCTCTCCTTTTCTCTTTCTCTCTGTCGCCTTCGTGAAAAGTCCAATAGATATACATATACGGCGAATCGCGTAGCTGTTACGCGTTAGACGCTCTCTTCTCTTTTTTCGTTTTCTTGTTCGCAGGCGTGCTGCTCGCCTGATATTCTGCCGTCTGCGTGATTTCCCTCTCTTTGCGATTTCACTCATGTGAGAATACGGTGAGTGATATATCTATGGTCCATCGTACGGATCTCGCCTGTGAATTTCGTTCAGCCTGAACCTCGGTTGCGCCTCAACTCGGTTAACTGATTCCGATCTTGCTAGGACATTAATTCATTCGATCGTGTTTCGTTTTAATTGAATAGTTGTGCCGTAGATGCAACAAAATTCAATTAACCGATGTTGATGCAACCACCCTGAAGGATGGATTCTCTGCGAGAAACATCCATTTACGTTCAGTCGGTCTTGGTTGCAAAACTACAGGCACGAAGAATGTGACGAAAGATTGATAGAATTGTGTGTGCATGCGAGAGTCATTGGAGACACGTTGAATGTTCGACGTTCGTACAAAGGAAAAATGAAATTATTATCTTTCGAGGCTTGCGTGATGTAGTTGACGTGTTTTCGTATTTTTACATCAATTGATCAAGTTTCCGATTATTTGTTTCTTCCTCTTTCTTAATAATGATAATAATGTTGTTTTTTTGGCGGAGTGACGTTAAATTTTCTTCTTCTTGTTTTGAGGCTCGAATTTCTTATCTTTAATTATCTGTCGAGGTGTGCAATCTTAGCCGAGCTTAATATAATTTCTCGCTTTTACGCGACTTTCGACGGTAAAATACTCTAGAATACTAACATTTAGCGATAAATCGATTTTGTACATTTGTTTGTCGATATTCCTATCAGTAGATTAAGTTATACTCTTCGCCTCTAACACGCGCGCCTTGCGGGCGGGCGCAATAATTTATAACGTTTAAAAATCTTCTTTCTCCTTTAAGTTATCATTATTATATTAATAATTTCATCTATTCAATCATTGTTTGTTACTTTGTTTGATTTGTACATTCTTTTCCTTTCTCTCGAGCGTGCGAGCGGGTTGTCTCTCTCTCTCTCTCTCTCTTTTTCTCTTACCATTTATTCTTCTTTTTTCTTCTTCTTCTTGACGTTTCTTAAGTGCTGAGGAATCGGCCGAACAGTGTTACCTTCTACTGTTTTCTGACCGACGAGATTGTGTACTTGCTGTCTTCTAATGAGAAGTATACAAGTTTACGTGAAATATGCCTTTCTTCATTTCTACTTGTCCTGATTTTTGCCTAGTCCAAAAGTTCGAAATTTTTAACGAAAAATCCATATTGAAGGACCCGAACGAGCGAAAAGTGTGAGTTTTCACATGCGGGGCAGATTGGTTCGTCCGCGGAAAGAACGCGGCGATTTTCTAATTTCGCGTCCGCAAAATTTTGGATTTACATTTGTATCTAGAAAAATTTTTGTAATTGTTTAATCTAATTGCAAGAGTTAAATTTATAATTTTATTCTCAAAGAACTGTATTCGCCAAGATCTTCCAATGCATAATGCCTAACGAAAATCTCGTCAAAAAAATCGCGTCTTTCCGCGGAGCGGAGGTTCCGTTTGTTCAACTTAGAAAGAGATACTCCGAAAGCGGGCGGGTTGGCGATAATCCTCGCTGAAAGCCGACTCGACGAGGTCCCGCGGGACGACGATGGCGTTCCGGAAGTCCTCTCCTCGGCGATCGCGAGTCTCTCTGTCATAGGGGCGATTCGCGTGTCTCTCTTTGCGTCGTGCTTCTTCTCTCGTGTGTCCGGGTTGTTCTCTCTTCATCGACTTGAAATTTTGAAGTGCGGGCCGAAAGGAAATTAAAGATGCGATGATTCCCAAAGTTAGCGTAAATGATTCCATCAATCGTGAGAATAAATGAGGGGATTCTCCATTTTTGCTGTACTCATCTGTGTATGTGTATTCGCGTTTCTATTTTCTTCTCTCTTTCTCCAGCTGGTTCTGTGCGCTATTGTTTCACTATTTCTGCCTTTGTTCTATTTTATCCAGTCTATTCTGCGATCTATTTACTGCATTGTACTAATTCTGCGTACTGTGCTTGTCCCTTGGCACTTCCTTCCGTATCGCGATTTTTTTTTCTTTACAAACTTTAATACAAATCTCATCCTCTCACTATCTCTCTCTCTTTCTCTCTCTATCTCACATTTAAATATTTACGCTTGATAAATAATTGCGGGACGCGGGTACTCGCCTACGGGGGTACGACGGTCAGGGTCCCTCGCATAGAACTACGAGGTTCCAGGACCGGGCCCCGTATAACTGACGGCCTTGCCGAGCGGACCCGCGACAAGCCGCTCTTCTTCGAAATATATTATTAAATATATTATACAAATTTATATTCCCGACTAAAAGAATATCCCTTATGTCACGATCTTACCCCTTCCCACCCCTCCCAAAAGCGAGCGAGCACAGTGCAAAAAGCTGCGCGCCTCGTCCGAATTCGTTCCCCCGATTTATTCTTAAATCTTTCCTTTATCACGTTAATTTATCCGTTCCGCCGCGAAAATCATTCCGTTTCGCCTCTCCCCCTTATCTTACATCGAAAGAAAAAATCTCTCTTTGTTTTTTCACACTCTTAATATCGTTAAAAAATTCATTAAGTTATTAAAAACATCTAACAAAAAAAATATCTTGAAAAAGAAAGATTCACTTGAAGTATCTTCAACAATCCGTCCAAATAAATCTACGTTCTTAAACACGATCTCCTCTTCCGTTCTATCTTTCGAATCCTTTTTTTATATATCCTATCACCCGTTTCGCCTTTTTTTGCCCCCCACAATTCTATCCGTGCGCTCACTCGTACATCTCTAGTGCCTCATCTTCGCGTGATGCAGCGGAAAATAGGAAAACCGCGTATCCGTTAAACACGTTTCTGCCTGGTCAACGTTGCTCTTTTTTTTTACACCGAGAAACACTAATCAAATGTCAACCGATCACGTCTGCTCGGTTCACATCAATTTTAACTTTGGTGGATTTTGTTCTCGTAAATCCTAGATCCAAAACGTTCGACTAAGCTTCCGGCGAGACGTTACGCATTTGCATTCCGCTGCGAAAGGTCCACTGATCTTGTCGATCGGCACTCGTGAGATGTTTGCGCACGCGCGCGCTCCAAAAAGTTCCATAATCTCTCAACCTTATCCCGAAAGAAATAAAAAAAAATAAACAAAAAGACGATTAAACATGATATTACATCTTGTTTTAACGTCCCTATACGTCTCCCTTAAAACTCGATTAGCTTTATCAATCCTTGAACTCGTGTATCTTTGTACTAAATGCATACCGAATGCCGAGAGTGTAAACCAGCGGGGCCCGTTGAGGGACCCCGCTATGTCGCCAGACGCGGGCACCCCGAGATGGGGGTTCCGCGTGCCAGTGTCGCTTCGGTCTCGCGTCGACGAGCTTTGATGAACTTCGAGATCGAGAATCGATAACTCTCTGATCGATAGATTCGAGTAGCTTGATGACGTAAACTACTGGATAAATGTGTCTGCCAACCCGTTTCGGGACCCGAAAGAGCATCCAAGGTTCGTTTTAGCGGCGCATTCGACGATCGATACATCGAACCGCGGACGCCGACACGAGACCGGGCGACGTGATTCGTTAGTCCGTTAGTGTTTGTTGAATTTTCCTGGTCAACGTTTTAACGACCGCTCTGCGGAAGCGGTTTCGCTCCACTTTGAGTCCAATCTGATTAATCGCGTTCACCATCTCGCTTTCGCCTCGTCTCGTCGCGCGATCGGTCTTACCCCCTTCTTCATATCGGTTACGATATCGCCGCGAAACGACATCACGTCGTTGAACATGGGGGGAGCGAACAACGATCACGTACGGGATCTCCGCGTGGCGGGATAACAACGACCGATTGTACGCGCTGGCGAGTCGCGATGCTCGATATGCGAGATCGGAACGAAATCGCAACTCTCTTTCCCGGCCCCACGCCTCTCAATCCAACGGCTATAATTTGCAAAAAATTACAGGGTGCGCGAGCTGATCGGGACACCGCGGAGGCACCGTCTCGACGCTCGTCTCAGCGCGACGGCGCAGCGTCCGCGGCGAGCGGCGAGACCGGTACCGCGAGCGAGCGTCACGATGTTCCCCGCTTACCCGCTTTTTCTTTTCACAGCTCTTCCACTTCCGTTTCTCTATCAAACCTCTCGCGTTAAGCCTAAATGTGTTTTGTTTCCGTCCGCCTTTCCTCGCCGTTTTAACTCCTAATCAGTAATCAATTACTTATCAATTAATAATTATTATTCAACACACGCACACTCACACACTATTACATTCATGGTAAAAGTAAAAATCCCTGATAAGTTTTGTCGATTTACCTCTTTTGTATTTCTTACGTCCCCTCCTTCGCTCGTCGTCTCTTTCTCTTTCTCTCTCGCTCGCTTTTCTCTTCTCCTGTTCTTTGCGCGTACCGACAGTCGCTTTCTCATTCTCTCCTAGTGCCACAATACGATTTTCAGTAATGTTTTTCAGAAACGTGGCACAAAACGCCTGTGCGTCAGTCTGCTACGGCATTAACGGATTTTTGTCTTCTCTTACAGTTCATCTTTATGAACATCTCTTCCTTTTTTTAAATTTTTTCTTTCATCGTCATCACGCGTGCCAAGCAACTTGATGTCTCGTTAGCGTCGTCCTCGACATTTCGATGATTATTTGCCGATTATGTTCCCTCCCACATACACACGCGTATCTGACCCCTCTTTACTTCTTCTCTCTTTCACTCTCATGGCTCTTGGTGAGGAACTTGAGGCGAATAGAGCGTGCACGACGCATTTCACTTCACTAATACGAAAAAACTCATAATCGCTTCTTCTTTGGTATTACGTGGTGCGAGGAGGGGCGGGTTGAGGGCGCGGAGGTCACTTCTTTTCTTCTTATCTCCTCCTGAGGCATCCTGATTTGTGTCCACGATCGGGAACGGGCCGTGGCCGTCCCGCGACTCGCGGTTTCGATATTTTATTTAAGTCCTGTATTATCATTCAATGTCTCTGGATTGTGGTATAAAAACTGTACTTCGTTTGTGTTTCCGTGGCGTTTTTTTTTGGTTTTTTAAGCTTTTTTTTAAGAAAAAACCGCTTTCCTCCTGTGGTACTAGCAAGAAGTAAGTAAATAGCATATACCGATAATAGTAGTAATAAGTAGTAATAATAGTAGTAGTTGCAGAAGTAGTAGTAGTAACAGGTATAACGTAATATGTAATTGTCACTTAACTTCTCTGTATATTATTAATAACTTTAATATTAGATAGACTTCTTTTTTTTAATCGGTTTATCGCTTCTCTCTGGCGCGTTTCACTTTCCTTTATCGTATTAAATCTTTAACCGTAATGCAATGAGGTAATAAGGTTGTGTGTGTTTTCATTTTTTTTTCTTTTCCATTTAGTTTGTTCCGGTCCGTATCCTATTTCATCGGCGGTGGTGGTTTCGTTAGCGCTGCGAAATTGGGTCGTGCGCGGCTGTGCGTGTCGCTTCGTCACTATCGCAGGGGTGTCCGAACGAGTTTATGAGCGCGTGAGGAGCGACGCGCAGAGCGGAGGGGAAAACGTCTTTGTACGTCAACGAGAACAATCAAGTACCGGCAGTGTCTACCTGGAGCGTACCAGGTTGGATGATAGGCCTGACGCTCCTCCGTTCGATCGCGGCGAACATGTACCGTTCTGATCTCGCGAGTCTACTTGATATTGCAATTGCAGTTGCAATTCGAGAGTCGCGAGTGAGCTAACTATGGTGTTTCCTTGCGCTTCCATCAGCGACAGACGGGCTGTTCGTCGAATCGAACAGAGGGCCTAGGCCTTCGTTGACCCTTCAAAAAGACTCTCACGCTCGAGTCTTGGATTCATCCTAGTTGGAATCCTCGTTCAAATTCTCAGAATTAACTCTACGCACTTGGACGCTCATCGAGCGCCGCGAGTCAGTCAATCCCTTCAGAATCCCGGATGACTCATCAAATTTAAAAGCCTCGAATTATTCCTCCGAGATTGAAAAGCGAAAGCTGGAACTCTGAAGAGATCGTCAACTCGCAGAATCGGAGAGCTCGCTCGTGTCGTGTTAGGTGTCGGGCGATGGATGTCGAGTTAACTCTCAGAATGTTGTCGCGCGCGTCTTCCCGTCCGCGATCCGTGCGTCACGCACTTTCCTCGTTCGAGACCCTCCCCTATCGGAAAGGACCGCGTGCGCCCCGCGAGAAAAGAGGGTGGTCGCGATAAGCTCGGCCTCTCGACGAGAGAGAATGTCAAAGCGACGACGAGGCCACTCCGGCGAATAAAACGGATAGGCGTTTTTAGCGTCGGTCCGCATAGTCTGGTGGAGGTCATCGATGTTACTGGGCTTGCGGTGATTGTGGCGGTGGCTGTTGCTGTTGGTGGCTAGATGGCGAGCCGCTTGACGGCTGCTGAGAACAGGGCTGCGACGTCGAGCCGCTCTGGGAAGTAGCACTGCCGTCTCTTTTGGAGCGAACGCCGCCCTCTTGGCTGCTACCGCGGCCGACGCGTGAGCCTGCACCACCGGTTCCGCCGGTAGTGCCCGATTGTAGAACCATGGCGCGAATTCTTCTTTGCGCCGACTGTAAAAAAAAAAAGTAAAGCAGTTAATATTAGAAATTTAGTATTAATTAATTTATTAAAACTTATTAAAAATATTAATGTCAAGAATTCAATTGCTAAAATATTAATTACATGAGTGAAAACGAGTCAAAAGTTCACTTATCATACTCGAGCACTTATACGTACAACAGTTAACTGAAAACTTAGTTTCTTTTTTACCTGAACAGAGAAAATATATTATACATATAAAAGTTATCTGAAAAATTAGTTTTCTTTTTTACCTGAACAGAGAAGAAGGGGCCGGTGATATGGACGGTTGTCTCTTCTTCAGCTGAAGGAGGAGTAGCCTGTTGCTCCGATAGCTTAATCACGCTGCCAGTTACGCGTTGGAGCTCCCTGACATTCTGACCGCCTTTGCCGATAATGCGGCCAACCTGGGTGCTGGGAACCAGGATTTCGATAGTAAGCCTGACATCTTCGGTGCCCGAGACGTATCCCTCCTCTCGCATCTTCTCGAAGATCAAATACTGAGCCTGGAATCAACAAGTTTCGATCATTCAGAAAGAAATAAAAACAAGATAGAAACAAGAAAAATTAAGTTCTTCGTTACAACAAGAATCAAAGTACAAAAATGACTATAAACCTAATAAAATTAATGAAAAAGAAAAAAGAAAATGTCGTAGGCGCTTACGGGGCCGATTCTCTTATTTAGTGAAGAGATCGGTACGGGGCCCTTCTTTAATCTTCCTGCTACATCAAGTAAATGCATACGAGATACAACATCTACCCAAAACAGCAGGAGAAAAACTTGCCGGGATTTGAACCTGCAACCTTCGCAACGATAAGCCGGTGCAATTCCCATCTGCCAATGTGGCATCGAGTGAATGCTGATGTTAAAATGCTATACAGTGATCCCAACAAACTTCCATCAGTACAAATCTTTGACATGCTCTTTTTATAAAATTCTGTCTTATAGTTTTTATTATATAATATTATTAGAAAACAAATGTGCCATTAAACATATTTATATATATATGACACGCGCATTC
Organism: Ooceraea biroi; assembly: GCF_003672135.1. Taxonomy (NCBI): domain Eukaryota; kingdom Metazoa; phylum Arthropoda; class Insecta; order Hymenoptera; family Formicidae; genus Ooceraea; species Ooceraea biroi. The sequence continues at coordinate 11,136,739 of NC_039509.1, forward strand.
TGTATTAAAAATCTCTAGTAAAAATCACAATTCCATAACTTTACATTTAGAGGTTGTTTAAATTCTCATACGCAAAGCTGGCATTTACATATTTGTATATAAAGCTAAGAAATCATGAGAAGATTACTGACGACAACCACGAGGAGTAAGAAAGACGTATTTCGCTTAAAAACCGAGAGATCGCGGGATAGTCGTAGAGGACCAGCATTTACCTTCCACTGAGATTCTGGAGAGCCGATGATGGTGACCTTTCTCTCGGTCTGCTGCTCGGCCGGCTTGTCCTGTTCGAGGGGTGCGATCTTCACGCTCGCGCCGGAGAATCTAATGATATTGCGTATGTGGGAGCCTTTGGTGCCGATGATGGCGCCGACGCTGTTGTTGGGAATGTAGAGAAACGTCGTCTCTTGGGTGTCACTGGTGGCGACGCCCTGCTGGGTAGGCAGACTGCTCTGGTAGGGATACGGGGCGGGTCCCGAGCCGTAGAGGCCGGGTCCGCGGGAGCTGTAACCCATGCCGGCGGTGGACATCATGGCCATCGGGTGCAAGCCGGGAAACATCATGCTTTGGGGCTGTGGGAATAACGATCGCATCGATTAGAAGCTTCGTCGCGTTGCGCAACGCCGTTGTCTACTACCACCGCGACCATTGCGCTTATTTCGCGCTTATCTCTAACGACCTCCAGTAAAGTCAATATGTCGGATCTTGCCGGCAGAAGCTTAATACTTTGACGGTCGTACGTTTCACTGAAGGACTCTCGCTTACCGCCGGCGTCTCTCGCGTAGATTTTACCGCCTGTCGCCGGTTTCGGCTCTTCGTATCACCATCTACACATCTATCAAAGAGTACGTCTGACACTAGGTCTACAAATATCTCTTTATCACTCCGAAACATTTTTCAGGATATTTCAGAAATATAAAATATTCGATTAAAAAATGGAAACTGACTGATCCAAGTTGCAAAGGCAGCGAAATATTATTTCAGACCGAGGGGTTGGTCACTAGCGGTTATAGTGTATAAAAATTACCCTTGATACGGATTACCTTTAAATTACCTCAGATTCCTTAAGATTACCTAATACTACAACACTTCGATCACATAACTTGGCAAAAGTTTCAATTTACTGTCAAAATTCATCAATGCCGTATTTTCCGTATTGATTTCAGCCGGTAGTTCCCTCGATGATTGTTCAGAATTTTCTATTTTGATCGATTTCGATAATAAAACCAGAAAAAAATAATAAACTAGCACAGAGCAAAAGAATCAAGCACAGAGCAGGCAGCTCGGCGGACATATAGACCCGAAAACATATGAAAGGTTGCGTTTCCGATATTTGGTTGTCTCTCGGTGGTTAGATATACTGAATATATATCGCGCATGGTATCACGATTACCTTAGATTACCTCAGTGACCAACCCCTCGTTTCAGACTAAGACACTAAACTGAGACACAGAAAGTCTCGCTCCTTTCCAGACAATTGAAAAACGCTAGCAACGCTTGTAAGAATTGGAAGGGAGGAACACAAAAATAATCGAAATGCATTAATGCAGATGGTGCCGGAGCCGGAACCAACTTGGCGGCAATGGTTGGTACAATAACACAGACAAACATTAAATCCGCGACGTCAAATCATTTATATAATGCTAGTTTCATAATTGGCAGCGCGAAGTCACGTCTACGTTACGCCTGCCGATTATGATTGGCTAACGAAATCACGCATACAGTGACAGCGGCAGTCAAAGCATTAAGAAACAATTCATTCGACAGATCATTCTGAGCTTGCTAATATCAAATACTCTTAACGTCCGACTCACTGACGTCACTGAATTTGAAGCACAGTTGAACTTTTACATTTATTTACTTGCATCTTTATGCTCCCGCAATTACTCATATTTTCTCTCAAGAAACTACAAGAGTTCCAAGGAATCGTATGATATTATTAGAATTACGAATAGCAATGTGTGAGAATTGACTCACAGCCATGGCTTGAAGATCGTTCTCGTAGCTCTGGCGCAGCTTGCTGGAGATCATGGACTCAGCCTTGCTCATGTTTTCGATGGAACCCTTAACCGTGATAATGCGCTCGAGATTGAAGCTGTTGATATCGTTGATACTGCTGACTGTGATCTTCGTGTCGGTGTCCTGCATGATTCTCTTGATGGTGTTACCGCCTTTTCCGATGATTCGACCAATGAGGTTGTTGTGCGCAAGGATCTTCAGGGTAATCTCTCTGTGAATAAGCAGATGATGCGATTAACGCCAATACTCGATCAACGAAACGGAAATTGAAATTTGGTCGAACGATATAAATTAAATATATTCGCATGTATATAAAATGATCCCTGATGCTCTCCTCATTCGCGAATAACTTGACACTCGTGAAGCACGCACACATTTCACGTTCGCACGCGCGTGAACCATGCTCGCGGTCACAAGGAGACATCGACAATGATTGAAAATAACTCAACATCGCGATTATCAGAATTATGTTTCAGATTTCAGATCCGTACCCCTTATTCGTGGTGTTTGCCTCTTGCTGCATCACTTCTAGGATCTTCTTGCAGGCGTTGGTGCAGTTGTCAGGATTACCGTAGATGGTGATGGCCTTTTCCAGCGATCCAACGTTGTCTTTGCGGTGCACATCCACTCGGGCGCGCGTCATCTGCGTGATCTGACGTATAGTAGATCCTTGTCGGCCAATTATGGCGCCAACCATGTCCGACTGGACGAGGATGCGCAACGGAAAGTCGGTCTGCCGACCGGAACCCGACAGTCCGGCGAAGGCGACGCCACCGCCGCGCTGGCTGCGGCCCCTTCGTCGGCTCTCCGCCGAGGACATCTCCACTTTCAGCGAATTGCCGTCGTAGTCGTAGCCATTCAATTGGTTCACAGCCCTGCAACGCGACATCGTCATATCTCCACATTAGAACGGATTTGGTAAATGACTAGCAAAACAGAATTAGCAGAAAGAGTACATGGCGATTTTAGGTCTAGTTTTCGCAGATAAATGAAATTAAATGAATTTATGTTTGAAATTAATTTTGCAATTTATTTATTTAGCATGCGACAATAATTCTCGTGGATCGTGAGTTTTCTCAGGAGTGAGTCAAGTTAATATTCTGTGTTGCAAATGCTTAACAATATCGCCGACTGCGATTCGTTGACGGTCAATGTGTTAACGTTCACATCCGTGAATAATAACGTTAAACGTTAAAAATATAAATACACAGTAGCGAACGTTCGTAAATTGTCGTGACGTCATTGTCGTGATCTTGATCGCGAATAATTAATCTGCTTGATTGATCTTTCGCGAGACGAGAAAAGAACACGGTCGCTGATACTTACTGCTGTGCTTGCTCTTGCGTCTCATAGCTAACAAGAACGGCCTGCGTGTTGGGATCTCGCGACGGCAGTTTCTCGATATGCTGCACCTGGCCGTAGCTCAAAAACAGTACTTCGAGCTCTTCTAAACGAGCCTGGGCCGGCAGATTGCTCACTAAGGCCTTAGCGACGCCGCTGCCACTGGAAACAGAAAAATAGTTCCAATTAGACAAATTGCTTGGCTACGAACACGTAAGAATAGTATCAGAAGCTAATAATAAAAGAACGCTAATAATAAAACGGTTTTTTATACATTGATGCAATATACAATAGCCAAGAGCATTTATTGTTTTTAATCGATCGATATGTAATAAAGCAACATTGTCGCAAATCTCTGATGTTTATTCAACGTTTACGTCATGAAAGCGCCATAGAGAATTGCGCTCAATATGTAATAAAGCAACATTTTCGCAAATCTCTGACGTTTATTCACCGTTTACGTCATGATAGCGAATTGCACAATAAAAAGAATGCAATAAATATACCAGTATTTTTGAAATTTTTCCAGGTTCAACTGCTTTTCAACAACACATTCCATTTCGTCGTTTATATGGAGCAGAGATTGTAAGCGAAGGAAGAGAGTGGCCATGTAAGTGCCAGACGCGAACGCGACTCTCGATTGACAGAATCACACGGCGAGATTCCAGCAGTAATCACTAATAAACCTCGAGAATCAAACAGTAGCCTAGTCAGGAGTGTCATTGGCTGTTTACATCTGATTGTGATGTTGTCGTCTTACTACGTTGACGAAATATATTTGGCAACGTGTCACACTATAATAACATGATGTTCATGCCATAGGTAATGTTAACGTTATTAGCACGATTACGATAAAATTTTATTCGACGAAAGCTCCTTTACAATTTAACAAAATTGCGACCTTTTTAATTCCGCACATTAAAGCCCGCCCGCCGAATAAATAAAATAGCGTTTATCAAAAATTTTTATATCTGCGATCATACATTCTTGATAAACATTGCTTGATAAAGGAAGAAAAAAACTTTTCAATGTTTAAAACTTAATTGAGATTTTGCTGTATATACTTTGCTTGATAATTAAAAATTGATACAAATTTGCGAAACGAACAAATAATTGCTATCATCATCAGGGTTTCTTGAGGGTCCTCTGGTATGTTTGCAGAAAGAATTTCTGCGCGATATTCTCAGCCTCCAGGTCACAGGAGATTAATGTGCCTTAAGTTTTTCACTTTAGTCCACGTTACGTACTTTGTTTGGGGCCGCACGAGCGTGAATTGAACGCGTTGCGCATCTCGGTGCACCAGTGCGGTCCCGCCGCTACGGCATGAATGAACCAAACGGCAAGTAAGAAGAGGACGCGGAGCGTGAAGAACAAAAAGGAGGGTGGAACGACCGAGGGAACGACTCTCACTTTCGTGCGTATCGATTTTTCAGCAGGCCGACCCACTCATCGCCGGTGTCGCGGTGAGCTTTCGAGCAACCTTGAAGAAGACGCGTCGAACGACCCTCAAGACCTGCTCGGCTGTGAGGATAAAGCCGCTGTGTCTCTGAGAGATTGGATGATCACTCGGTCGACCCTACGCAACCTAAATTTTTTCATACGATACGAAAATCTAGCTTTTGATCAGAAATTGTGAGGATCAACTTGCGCGAAATTCTTTCTGCAAACGTAAGGCGCGATTAGAATTAAGAGTTTGTAAGTGATGACATGAACCTTAACATTTACGAATTTTTTCGAGCAGAGAAGAAACCTCTGTATTTCTAGTTATTTCGAGGAAAATAAATCGAGTTATTTCGAGGAAATTAAATCTTAGATTTGTATCAAATACATGAAATATTAATGGATTATTGATCTCTCGAAGTACAAAAGTAATTTCGCGGAAAACGAGATGTACTCGTTGCTTGCAAGAAAGGCCACGATGCGTTTACGTGCACAACGAGGAATTATTTTATAACAACAACGCTTCGTATTGCATTTGTTTAACCGACAAATTAGCGAGAAGTGGTGACCAAAGGTCGTCGATTTTCGCTTCAGTCGAAATCGCAGCGGGAGACAAAAAAAGTCGTGCGGAACACTCAAACATCCGGGGAAGAGGGAAATAACGATAACGAGCGCGCACGTTTGCGAAATTAACGAATGAAACAAAAGGGGATAGGCGGAGGTGGAGGCGGATGCGACGAAGATGCACTAAACGCGCGCGGGGGTGAGAGGGAGACGAGTGAGATATATATATATAACGGGTGGCAGCGGACCAAGCGGGGGAGGGGTGGCCTTTGTTTCGCGTACTTCCCTTTAGGGGATTTTCGGCGGTATCCGTATTCGGCGTAGTAACGTGAAGTGCGTGCAAACGCGCACGGTCTGCCTCGTGGTTCCCGCCCATCCACCCCCCCGGTAAACTACCTCTCTCACCCCCTCATCCTCGTCGTGCTCCTCACTTTACCCCCCTCAACCCTTTTGCACGCACGTGTGACTCGCCGGCCGATTCCGTCGGGTCACCTTTAACGAAAGGCGGCGGGTTTTCGCGAGGCAGCCCGGGTAAGGGAGACGAAAACAGGGCGAGGGGGAGGACAGGGGAGGGAGCGTCACGAGGAAGGAAAGATAGAGCGAGAACGAGTGAGAAAGAGAGGCCCTTTGCGGACAGGGATGGATCGTGGCGGGTCACCCCCGTGGAAGAGCGTTTGATGTGCCGGCCTAAGACACCTTTTTTTCGGACACTCTTTTTCTTCCGTCCGTTCCATTCTCACCACCCTCCCCCGCGCGTTTTTTGCCGATTAGCGAGTCGGTGGAGCGAGTGTGGTGACTACGGGGGTAGAAGGGTTGAAGAGAATCACCAGGGAGGGGGTAGGGAATAGATCAGAAGCGAAAATTTCGAGGGTGCCGATGACGCGATGCGGATATTTTGCGGGAAGGACTGTGGGGGATCGCCAACCCCAAAGAATTAGCACGAGTCACACCTATCGGTATGCTGCCGATTATTGCCGTGGATTAATTCTTACTCGTGCATACCAGCGCATAAATTAAAGCGGAAATTATTACGTGACATTATTACATTGTAAAAAAACAGAAAATTTTTTAAATTTTTATGGAATATTTATGATAGAAAAGAAACAAGTTGCCAACATGAAAATATTTCAACTTTCTGATTAATGTATTTTTCATATACCTTGAAGATGCAAGACAAGTCTGACTTGGATGCTAAGACGATAAAATAAACTTTATAATGCCGATAAATTATGTAAAACGCGTAGATGTAATCTACGCGTAGATGAAAAATTCCACAAGTTTCTCGGTACTAAAATGCAAATTACATTCATCAATTTTTTACAAGTAAAAAAAAGACCGCATGGGCGGTCGCGTTTATAAATACAGCCCTGCTTAAAGAACCGCCGACATCGTCGACTTGCGCCGTCGGGACACACGCCGCCAAAATCGATCTTGAAAAGGGAAAGTGCCAGCGGCATGACTTTACACACACCCACATACGAGCGCGAAAAACACGCGTGGAGGTACTGGCCAAGGGCATTCACATATTAAAATCCACAAAGTCCCGGGAAAGTCGTCTACCTCTTCATCGTTATTGCCGGAATTAATTTGAAAACTTGCCCCATCAAACGTTTGACCAAATAAAAAAATATGAATAAAATATCTTTCCTTATAAATCATTGCAAAATTACATTAATAAGAATTCTACATGTTATCTGATGCCAATAACATGAGAATATTATTTGACCTAACACGTACCATTAATATTGTATTAACACAAAAATTCTTGGCAAAATATAGTCAATTATTAAAAAGAAAATCTGGGTTTTGATACCGAGCTGGAAAAAAACGTGTTCATTAAAATTTTAGACGCTCTTATCGATCAACCTCATTCCAGCTATTTAGATTTAGATCTAAATATAATTATATGATTTTTAAATGTTGAAAGATTTAAGGAATAAATCTTGCATCATCGATTCCATTATTGTCAAGCAAGAGATTGGGCAGCAAAGAACTAAAACAGTTCTTATGCAACGTCATTTGAGACTCGTTTCGTCGTCTGGACGGACCCTAAGCTTGATTCACGTGTGTGGAAGGGATTGCTGTAGGAAGACACGTTGTTGGACGATTCGACGCGAAGATCGCGTGTATGCAGGTAGATACGTACCTGCGCGACCGCGTGGCACGTGCGCCGCTTTCCAGTTTCGCCTGCGTGTGCGTGCACACGCACGTGCGCGCCGCAATACGATCGAGCGCACGCAATGCCGCACACATACACGGTGCTCAAGTACGATTTTACAAATCTCGTAATTTCTGTATTATATCAAATAATAAAACATTGATGTATTCATGAATATGCATTCATGGAGAATTTATTTGTCACTACACTGTGATTAAATATGCGGAGCTATACGTCATATACTTTACTTGATGTGTTTTTAAAATAAAAACAAGTCAGTAAGTAATAAACAATTATGTATAAAAAAAAAGATAAAAGACGCACAGTTTCAAGATACATCTGAAACGAACATGAAAATTTATTTTTTATGTTTGGTACAGGTTTTACAAATCGTAATTCAGAAAGAAGATGGAGCGTTCTGTAAATGAAAAAAATCATGATAATTTTCTTAAAAATTTTATCAGTAAAACATGGTTGGAAGGTGTTAGCAAACACGTTAAGATTCCGTGCATTCTGCATTCTCGAAATAACAGCGCCGCGTGGAGAAAGCGTCGACCGAAGTGTTACACGCGCTATCTATGAATAGGGTATTACGGATAGATAAGATAGGCGAGCAACAGGGGGGTTGTTAATATTGACACTGGCAGCTAGAGCTCCAACTACATTCGCCACCCTATTTCCAGTGTCGACACTATGTGCTTGCAGCGAACCATGCCGCGTGTGCGTCAGCCAACTTCCAGCAATTTTTCCGCGATAAGCGTGGAAGGAGTTAGTACCTCGGCGCAGGAAACCGACAATGTGCGTCACTCTCCACGACTGGATATCGAATCAAGGGTATCGCGGTACGTGGTCTGAAAACAGCGAAGGGAGCGGAGCGCGCCGCACGAGAGAAACGACCGGAGAGCGATAATTTCCCGGGAAAAACTGAATCCGACAAAAATCATTGTCAAAGAGCGGGACTCTCGGATTTCAGATAACCCTGTTCGAATACCTCGCATGTTATATAATATTTTTCGCGAAAATTTATTAGCCGCAAAAGAATATTAATTTTCCTGCCAAACAGCTCAAGAATCGTTTATTTTTTAGCGTACAAATTTTGGTAAATGTTAAGATTAGGAGCGATCTCACTATTGTCAGTAATATGACATATATACTCTGAATAACTTGCAAAAGCTAGCCGTTGCTCGTTGTTTATTCGTAACAAAGTTACGAACAATTAAAGATGATAAGGTCGCCTCCAATCTTAACATTTACTCAAATTTTGTGTTGAAACGATGACACGCTCAACCGATATATTAACATATTCCTAAAATTTCTAAAAAGAAAAAAAATTTATTTCTCACAGACATATCGCAACGGTAAGACCCTATCAATGGACACACACATTCAACCTTAGAATCAACAATCTTATCGGCACGCGAACACTTTGGCGCGCACGAAATCACATGCTTCATCCTCGCTTCCTTCCAAGTGTAGCTTTCTCGTCTCGATGAATGAACGTCCTCGTACGAAGCGGATGTTTTCGCAATTCACTGACCGTTATGTTGAAGAATCTCGATACAATGACAGAATTAAGCGAAGGAGTGAGTTTCGAGTGAGTTGTGTAAATTAAATTACGTAACATATGATCTGCCATATAGAGAACATTGTACGGACTTGCCAAAAAGAACTAGTAAAGATAGCATAAATTGTGTTTGTGTGTGTGTGTGTGTGTGTATATATATTAAGCGCATCTAGTCAAGCTTATCATCTCTCACGATTATCTTCCTGAAGAAAGAAGCAGACGCGATGGCGCAACGTTGTGAAACCGACCACTGCGCGTACGCAAAAATGTCTCGGCAAATGAGCAAGCTGTACAATCCGGATGTTGATAATATCTTCGATATCAATCATAAACTACGCAAATGCAGTCTGATGACACAATTTCAGAAAGAAAAGTAAAAGCACGCTTCGCACTCGTGCTACAAAGTTGAGTTTTTGTTAATCAAGAGTTTTACAATCCATGTTGCCCGTGGTCATGAATTGCGACACGAAAAGTCATTAGTGCAAACTAGATAAACGACTTTCACTGCTCGAGTGGAGAAATAGTTCAGAAGACATGACGCCGTGCGGTTCGTACGAGATATATCACGCGCGTTCTACAATCACATATTCAATTTCAATATTATTTTCAATATTCCATCAGAGAAACGAACCACTTTGTTCGAGAAAGAAAGGATGCTTCTTAAGCGTGGAAATAGCGAAGACAATAATTCGGCCCGTAAAGCGACAAGAATTGAAGAAATAAATGTATTCGCGAAGGAAAGGATGCTTCTTAAGCGTGGAATAGCGAAGACAATAATTCGGCCAGTAAAGCGACAAGAATTGAAGAAATAAACTACTCGAGAACGTAACGGCTGCCATTAGTTCGAGATGAGAGTGCATCAATACGATTGTGAGAAATCGTAGAAGACACACGGCGCCGATAACGCCGGTGCTACTTGGAGATAAAAAGAAGAGATAGAGAACGCAATAAGAATTTTGTAGATAACGAGCGGAGGCGGCTGCTGCTGCTACTGTTACGGCAGTTGTGTATCAGCCGGAAGTAGAGTCGCGCGGCACTCGCGAGCAATCGCGGTACCTAAGAGCGAGACATATTTATGCGCTACGTGCACGCATCAGCGTGTGGATATTATTCTCGATATTACATTGTAATTATAATGTATCAGCGCGATGCAACGCGGTAATTTAATTTAACCCTCGTCCGCGAGGGGAGAAAATTACACGTTGCGCGCACGTAGCGGCCGACTCTGGCGCGCATGCACCGTACAATGCATTTTGTACGGAAAAATACCAGGCCGGAGCAGGTAAAAATAGGTATCCATAGCTAAAGTGTTTATAGACTATCCTTCGCTATAAGCGGAAGTGTGCAATGTATTCCCGTCCAGGAAAACGTGGCTTTTTCCCTCTCTCCCATCTCCTCAACCCTCTCTTTCCTCGCGATTCCGTGTTAAGAGGAATAAACCGGAAATATAGATATATACATATATATATATATATATATAGATGAGAGAAAATGGAATGAACGTTCTCTTTTTAGCAAGCAATAATATGATAGCATTTTACTGCCACAATAACAATTTGCAGGGTAATAACGCAAGCGTGCAACGAACCAGTTAATAACCATCCAGCAGATCAACAGATCAGCAGCATTAATCTAACGAGTTCGTATAAAACCTGCGTTCGTATAAAAGAGGCAACAGCGTAACTGTTGTTTGTTCATAGTGCTGGCAGTCGTCTCTCACGAAAGACGACGTCACGAGCACGAGACCACGTCGGGGCAGATGAATATTTCCGCCGCATCAGAATTCCCGTGAGGTGTCTTCCACTCGAAATAGTTCGAGACTCGCGTCACCGTTTTACGTTCACCGGGATGATTCGGCACTCTAGCGGACCGACGAGGAGAGCCAACCATCGTAACGGCACGACCGCGCGGCATTGAATCGCGAATTTCGTTCACGCTCGAGAAGAACCGCCCCGTTCCCGAGATCCACGTCGTCGCGTGGACGTCACGTCACGCGACCACGGTGTCAGCGACCGACGTCATTCGGAATGCACCGGGTGATGACAGTGGGCGTATTGGAAACTGATGACTCAGCGTTCGGAATTATTACTAACGGATGCCTCGTAGTACCTTCGAGGCTTCATTCAGCGGCGCGAACCTCCCGCGGATGTCGACATGGACTTCCTGGCGCTTCGACGCTCTCGGCGACCACCTACGATGATCTTCCTCTCGCTTTCTCTCTCTTTCTTTCGATACAGAGAAATCGAATCAAAGCTATCCTCGACAAATTTGCGAAAGAAAATTGGAGTTTGAGCATCCGACTCCAGCTCGTGACGACGAGTTCCAATCGCGGATTTCGCTTGGATTCATCGACACGATAATTTAATATTAGGATATTCTCCGGAAATTACATTACACATTATCTCCGAGATGTAAAGAGGATATTTTTATATATGTCTGCTCGTTTATATATCCATTTATTCCAATTTACTGGCCGCCTTTTTACAATTGGGAGACTCGATCCCTCCGGAGCTTTTTGGGTCTCGAGCTTTTCGTGCGATCCGATTGGAGTGTAGTTTCCATGATCTCTGATTGCGATGTGATCACAGCTTCCGATCGTGATCCGCGGCACGACCCGGTTACACGCACCACAATTTCGCGCGATGAAAGAAATATCGAATGCAACTATTCGCGCTCGATATCGCGCGCTACGGTCGCGCGACCGGACAGCAAGGAAACGATCGATACAGTCACACATGTACGTACGCGGCTACGTGCACACATGCACGTGTGTCTATGTATAATAGTTATATATATATATATATATATATATATATATATATATATATTAAACGGTTAGGTATAACGACCCGGCCCCGTGTTCGATCGCGCGAAACGCCGTTTCGACGCCGATAAACCGCCTTCTTTTTCTCCCTCCTCCCTTACCCCGGCCCCGTCCGCCGTTCTTTTTCGCCGCGGCACTTTCTTCCTTTTTGAGAGCTTCCGTGAGAAAGCGGCGGATGGCTTCGACGATTCAGGCGTGTAATGGAGAGCGATTTTCTGTACGTAGACCGAGACCGGGACGCGCGGACTCCGGTCGATCGGGCTCATCGACGACCTCCGCGTGTCTCTCGCGCCCTATCGAACCCGGTCATTTCGTATTTCGAACACAGGTCGATCTGGCAATTGATACGCGCACGGCAGTTGTTGTCCGGGATCCCGTTTGCCGAAAGCCGCTTGCAACACCGTCACGATACGATCCTGCATTCTGCAGTCATCGGCGCTGAACCAAATTGCATAGCAATTACACACGAGTCGTTGCGAATCAGGTTTTTCCTTTCCTGAAGTCGAAGATTATAGATATCGAGGTGAAGGGAGGTATCAATGATAGAGATCATAATTGAGAGATTAATTCCGGAATCGCGCCACTTCGGAGATCGCAGATTTCCTTGGCATGGAAATGGGACTTTTATTAAGTATATTCAATAATTCTCTTATTGAGAGAGGAAAGACAGAAGAAAATAAGAGAATTAAAATAATAACATGTATTAATATAAGAATATAATTAGGACTGAAGATTTGCTAAAATGCTTGCATGGAAAGAAAAGAAAAGATAGATGCCTAGCAAGGTACAGATGTGAAAATGAACTGAAAGAAAATCAACACTGGAGAGAAACAGAAGATAAGACATGCAGAATATGCGAAAATGGAGAGGACAGTTTAACACATGTATCAAGAGAGTGCCAGGTGACATAATTTTAATTTTTTGCTTTCTAAATTTTTATATTATATTGTATGTTAAAGTGTTTAATAGTTGGTCTGAAGTTATAAAGTGTGAAACAAAAATGTGCAAATTGTAAAATGTACGCCGAAAGCCATTCTAAGCCACAAGGCAATGAATAAATAATAATTAACCTTCTTATTGAATTAATTTTTTCTCAAAATTGCGTCGCGTGACAATCCGATCGTCTCGTGCGAAACGGAAACGCGGATTGGAAAATCGAAGATTCATTTCCTCAAGCGATCACATATAGCTACGACTTCCTGAAGCTATGAACTGGCTCGTCGTGGTTGATTAGCAAGCAGTTAGCTCAAAATGACCGGCACATATCGTTCTGATATTAATGGCGGAATCCCAGTTCCGCGTCCGTCACTTTATGCCGCGGTCGGCCTCAATATAGAGAGACCGCTAAATGGTCGTCTTTATTTTTAACTTCACGCCGCGAGTTCCGCGTGCGCCTCGCGGTACCACCGGACAAAAGCGCGCGTTTATTTGAGCTCAATAATGTCGGAGCTGTCGTTTCGCGAGCGGACTGCAATCGAATCGAATCCGCTCGTTCGGTTTTGCCGGATGGCCTGACCTGGTTGCGCCATAACTTCGGGACACCCGTCGCATTTCAACCCTTGCAACCACCTCGCGTCTCTTTTCTTACTCGTGTAATGAGTGAACGTACATTTCACAGCGAGAAACTCGAGGACAAAAGAGAAGGCAGATCTGTGCAACTGGTTTACGTCTGACATGAGTAAGAAAATCTCCAAATTATTTTTCATCCTGCCATCGAATTTGCATTGCACATTTTGCGTTATTGTCACCGTTTGAGATCTATGAACGACCGTTGTGTGCATTCGTTTGAATGTACGTCGGAGTGCATCGACTCGCGATCCGCGTTTCTTCATGTCGCACGACAAAAAGATGATCCTCTGATCTGGAGGATCAGCCGATGGAGTGTAGGGCGCTTTTACGTTAACGAGTCGCCCGGCTTCTGAACAAAAGGGTATTGACTATATTACAGGATCACGTCACGTTGCACTGGTGGTAGTGGTGGAGTGCCGATTATGTCACGGCGATTAGGCGCGTATCAAAAACAGGCGCGATATATGTATCTTCCGTCCCCTTTTACTTTTCTTTTTAGATGTTTGTTATTGCCGTTATATTCATGATACCGATTGTTTAACTGTGGTGGATTATTGGTGTGTCGATTTATACGATGTCAACGATCGAAACAAAAAATTAACGACAAAATCTTTAATTTTGTTATCTTTGTCATCTTATTTTATTGTTTCATCACTCTTTCCTCATTTAAAAACACAAAGTCACGAGAATCTTCTCCGTCGAGCATTAAAACAACTTTGCAGAGATTTGCAGAGATTTGCCACTGAATTGATACGCGATACTATCTAGATACTTGGAAAGATACACGCCAGAGGTTTCTAGATACTGAATAACAGTGGCGGCAATGTGATGACGATTTCCGGCCGATTCGTGGAAGGCAACGATAAAGAAAAAGAGGGGGACGTGACAAGGCAATGCTGAGGAAACGTATCCTCGTCACCAACTTGTTCACGGAGCTATGCGGACCACGTCGACACCGTGACGTAATCACCAAGGATTCGCTGTAGCCTTATCAGAAGGATATGCTTAGCTACCATGTAGAGTAAAGCGGTGGCGTGGCAAGTTAACAACCTTCAAGCTCCCTCGCAGGAATTCAGACACGCCAGAAAATGCGCGCGATTACGTGGACAGTCAGTAAAATATTGGAAATATTTGCAAATAATACATCAACGTCTCGTTCTTTTTAATTGTTGAGACTCATTTTTCAACTCTCATCTAGTAAATCCGAAAGATATTTTCTCTCCGGAAACGCATCTCTCGATGCTTTTCCATTTGATCGAAAATAGCTGAATAGCTATTTTTCAGTTGCGTTTTAAGAATTTAAAACGCAACTGAAAAACGTGATATAGATTTTTTGCTTCGATACTTAATTATTTTGCAGCATCACACGCGCGTCACGAGATCCGCCAGACACCACTCGAAATCCACAGTATTAACAAGCACTTAATTAACCCACCGCCATTCATCCGATCGCACATTTTCGTCCGAAAATACGCGCGCTCGCTTGAGGTTTAATCAAGCGAAATTATTAAGCGGACAGGCAGAAGCAGAGTTTTTGCATCGCACAGTTGCATCATATCGGGAAACGCGCGCGCGCCGCGCCGGTTTATTCTAGGACGTCGAAATTCACAATAAGTGACACGGTTAGGCACATCCGCGTCTCGAGCTCGGGGATATTTCTGCCGCGATGAATTTTACCGGTGCGACGACCATAGACCTTATTATACATACGAACCGCGCGTTACCTACGTGTCCCCGATGCACATGCGGCACGAGAATGTAGCCAAGATATATCCTCGTCTCGGCTTTCCGCGAGCGTTGCATCGCGCCAGCCAGCGTACGCACGAGGAGGCTTGTGACACCATGAACATTGCGTAAATCTTCAGAAGAGAATTTCACTTGAGAGAATTTTTCCATTCTTTTTTTTTAATCCTCGTAATACTGGTGGTTTTGCCAATCGCCCAAAATATGACGCTTGGATCCATATTGTTACTTGTATATATATTTATAAGTATCTTAAATTATAATTTTATTATAAGTATCTTAAACTAAGTTTTTATTAGTAATTCCTTTTATTTCTAGTTTTGCCAGTGATATAATTAAATAATCCAAAAACTATGAAAAAATGACATTTATATCTTTTCCTTAACACTGTTTTATTAGACACTTGGAAGGACTTTATCGAGACACTCGCCTCGTTCTTGTTCTAATTAAATTAATTATGCACGTCGTCAAGTGTCATATAGTCAGTCTAGCTTTTTACATCTGAGTCCAGATAAACTCAGACACCGTTCGACCATAATTAAGGAGATATTAACATTATCATGAGAAATCGGATTTTAAGAGGTTGCCAATCGCTCGAGTTACGCGTAACTCTATTACGCTAATAACTCGTAAGCGCTGGGTACCACCGCACAATTTTCCCAGAGTGTAATAGAATGTTTCATCTTAACTTGTATAACTTTTATAATTTGATGATTAACTATACGAACTCAGAAAACCAACGCCTGTCAGTGTCATCTTTTGTCTTGGATATCCAGTTGCAGCGTTATTCAAGTTTACCATGCTTACATCGAGCTCTTACAGTAGTGTAGCACAAAAAAAGTACATAGATTTACCTATCATTCAGTGTCATTCAGTGATGACTCATGAAACGAGTAGATCTACTCAATCGGTCGGCAGTGTGTTAAGAGTTTTAACGGATTCGGGAGATTCCATTCAGTCGCAGACGTTACCTCGCAACGTGCAATTGCCACAGTGTTCATTAGCTCATTAAGCATCACAGTCGTTCACGCTAGACGTCCACTTGGACATGGCAAAACGTAATTTGCATCGGCTGGCTAAATATCGAATGGCGAATAATTATACCGTTTCTTACGAGCCGACTTTCTGCTGAATCATCCGGTGTGATAGAGGTGATGTCGCTGCCGCCGATGACTCGCGCAAGATCCTCCGCCGGTTTTCCTCGTGCCCGTTAACGATCTCGATGCGAACAATAACGATAATCGCAATCGACATTCGCGCCGATCATCAGAATCACCCCGCGACCCGCGTCAACCTCGCGAGTGTACCTCGATGCTCGACACTTTTTGCTTTTCAGACGGCGCTGCGTGATTAACTCACTTGCGGTCTTTTTGCATCATATGCGGTGTGACGGTGTTTCGTGATTAAGATTAATTACCGATGCGCGGAGTAATGCGTGGACTGAGAAAATATAACGCTGTGAAACTTGGAACCCTCGAAATAGCGTAAATAGCTTCGTTTGCGCCATATCGCCTTTCAAATTTCGTCAATGTTAACATAAATGTTAATTTATCACCCCGGTCGTATCACGAAATTTCACTTTAATGAGACGAGAGCGAAGAATTTCGTTAGAAATGGGCATTTCTTTTATCGGCGACAATTTCTCAACGGAGAAAAGCGGCCCTCACGAATCTCTCGTTCGCGATTCTCATTCGTGGATCCCGCATCCGATGGGCCGACACCTCGATAAAAGCAACAAGTGTCCCACGAAATCATTTGTCAACGGAAAAGCCGGTCGTGGCCGGCCGATCACCCGATGTGAGTCATCGAGTCCAGCGGATTATCATGTGTCGCGTATAATGCATCCGGATTGTAACCCGGATACGCGCGTTATTTATTATTCAACTGCGTTCCCGTCAAATACAAGGCGCCACGTGCACGCATATGCGTAAACGTTGTCCCTTAATATTACAAATAAACGCAAGACTGCATCTCATATTAAAAGTACACAGTTCCCACAAGAGGAAAATATCAGGAAAAATATAATATCGCATTAAATACAGTTTATCGTAAATCAAATTATTTATCGTTATCATTCATTAATCGATTGTATTACGGTTCCATTAAATAAAACTGTTCCAAACACGTATTTTCAACATGAAAATGACTGCGTCGAATAAACGCGATATCTGTGCAATATAAATTAAATTGAACGATTTCTGAACTATGTTGTTCGCGCTACAGAGAAGCTACTCATATCAGCACGCGCGTAAATTATGTTTGTATCGATTTAATTTTCTCTAATTATAAGAGCTCGCACGCGCCCGCGAATTAGTTTAATGGAATAATAGAATTGTACGTTGAGCTCGAGCGGAAAAAACGCACGAAATACGCGTACGTACGCGTCACGGGGCGTCGGCTCGTGCGTGCATTTGAATGGCCGGTTTATTTACGCGTACTTGTATGTACGGGTTGCGATTACGCGGCAGTTGCGACGACGACCTAAATCCAGGATACGCGACGTCGATATCTCTTCGGCACTTCGACGATCCGCGCGCGCACGAAGAAGATAAAGGATGTCGCCGACGTGCGACGACCGGCGTTTTGCATAACTTCTTGCATAACGTTATCGGACGTAACGCGATCGGGTCCCGATTAAAAACAGGATCGCGAGAAAACGAGTGAACCCCAAGCAAGAATTCACGTGGCGTGCTAACGTGGATTGCAGAATTGTTTGCTATCATTTTTATCTTCTCATTACTGTTAATTCTTATTCTAATTATATAATCATAATTTTCCAATTATTTTTAATTATTAATTTTAATTTTTAATTATTATTTCAAAAGAATCTCCCGCAACTTAATCATCTTTAGCGCCAAAAGAATAATAAGATGAATGTATATAGACTCTTAACTGAGTAATTATATTTTTCGCTTTCTACTTATCAGTTCTTCTTTCAAGGATAGTTTGTGCAAATTATGGATCGCTTTATATAAGCTGCTTTTTAGAAAATAATGTAAAACAGTCTGAATAAATCTACCGACAATTTATACATGTTAGTTATAAGTTAGTTATAAGATTATATAATATAGATGATACTAAGATTATACTATATTATATATTAAGATTATATAATATATAGCCTAGAATTAAGTCTAGAATCCTAGTTTTAGCTTATTCAGAATTTATATGTCAAGTCATAATCACACTTACGGTTCTGTTCACAACGACACGAGGACAGGTCGAGATGCTAACGAGACGTTCGTCGTCGACGGCTTCCAACGAGCTTTCCGTTCGTCCTCGTTAGCGAGGACGCGCACCAAAAAATGATTTTACTCTTTTCAATACCGTGAACTTTGACGTCTCTCTTTTCCTCTGCCTTCTTCTGCACCTCTCTCATTCACTTCGTCAGTCAATTCACAAACAAAAAGCTGCGTACCACGTGTTTCGCGTCGCGGTGATGCGTTTTCGAGCATCCGAAAGAAACCCACGATTATTATGCGAAACGAAAATCGGGATTAGTCAGAATTCAGAAAAAAAGATCTGGACACTGCTTCGCGGAGTTCTGTCACAAACGGAAGATGCAGATGGTCGATGCATAAGACGTGCGAATAAACGTGGTAATGCCCGAGCGATGACAGTGACAAAAGAAATCGCGCCACAAGTGCCACGTTCTTGCCACATGTCATATACTGTTATCGGTTAAATTAAATTAGCAAATATACTGAGCTACTTCTGGCGAGTGGAAAACACTCCGAAGAAGCGGAAATGCACGTAGACTTTTACGACGCGCCGCTGTACAAGATATGATAACTTTTCGAAATTTAGAAAGTTTAGGAATTTATTAGAAATTGATAAATCACTAAATTTAGTGATAATAAATTTAATATAAAGACCTGCTCCAAGAATCTAAGTAACCGTATAAGTAAATCAGTACGAGATAAATGTAAACAGATATTAGGCGTGCACACATATGTTAAGCTTAAAGTAAGGAAAATATCACGAAGATTTCAATGTCTGTTTACGTTACTTTCCAACAGTAATTTTTAATTCTTCGGAAAAGTAGCGCTGGTAGCGCGCTAGAATACTTAAACTTAAAGCAGAGAAAATTTCGCAAAGATCTTAATCAAAGGTCTTTCCACGTCACTTTCCAAGTAATTTTCAAGTCTTCAGGAAAGCGATGCTAGTGACGCGTGAACACTCGTGGGCAAACACACGCGCGCGCACTAATGATGTCGGCAAGCAGCGAAGCTCGTGTGAACCGACGAGACAGTGAGTCAGAGAAACCGTTCCCTCTCCGTCTTTCTCTCTCGCTCTCTGGATACGAAATTGAACGTAAGTCTCGATCGGAGTCACGCGAGAGAACTTGCTCGAGTTGCTGGAGTTTAGTCGAGTCGTATCGACTGCTCGATGCACTTGGCGAATCGAAACGAGGCTGCATATTGCGGCACGGGATATTTCATCGCGCGTGTAATTCTCTTTCGGGATATTGAAAAGCTCGCCGAGATCTCGTGTCTTGCACCGTGTTACAAACGTGTAAGAATTAAATTTTTGTTCTCTATAATGAAAGCTCCGATCCACGCCGTAATTTATCATAGTGGTGGAATGATGCACTGACGGATCAACAAGCGCGTTTAATTGCATCGACGATATTGCTTAATTGATTGATCTCAACTATTCCTGTGATCCAAATACCTTTCTACTTCCACACGTGCTCGTCCCGCTGTTTTGACGTTATCGATCATTATTGACACGCTACATCCGATAAAAATTAGTCATCATTTTTAATTTTATTATACTATGACAAATACAGGAGAGAAATTGAGCATTGGATAAAAGATTACGTCAACGTCAGTTTTGTTACAATTAGTTGCACAACGCATGTAATTCGAGATTCCTCGATGTAACTTTGAAATTCTTGTTGCTTTCGTATTACAAGTTTCCGAAATGATGCTGCAAATTAATTATGGAACCGAAATGAGACGGTTCGAGCACTTTGCTACTTAGTTCCATGAAGCGTTTAATTAATGTAGTAATTGCATCCACTTGTGATGACGTCTCGCATTTCACGCCTCACTTGCAACGCGTGCAACGGACTTTTACGCGGAGATTTTATCAGGCAACCCAGATTACAATGTTCCGTGCAAAACTGTCGTGAACTCCGATCACAAGAGAAAGAAACAGAAAGGGAGAGAAAGAAAGAGTGTGGTGCTCTCGCGAATGGCTAACCGCTACGAAAACTACGAATCGCGCGACGACTTTTTGCTCGCCGGAGAACCGCGATAGATCGCGCGCACCCGATCGACCAATCGATCGTCAATCGCAAGGAAAACACGCGGCGCGCGTCGCGGAAATTGCGTCGGCGCCACGTCGCGCATCGACGCAGAAAAGCGCGTCGAGCAGATTAATTTTCCTTTTTCCTCACCTTTCCTCGCGTTACGCCGCCCGCCCGGCCGCCCGTCCACGCGCGCGTGTGTCTTATCATCATCGGGCCGTACCACGTGTCCGCGACGAACCGCGTCGCATTTCCGCGTCGCGGGTAAAACCTACCCGAAATTGCGCGCGATATCTCCGATCGCGCTCGGCTGCAGTCGTGCGCGATAATGCGTCGCGAGTGAAAAACAAATCGAGCGCGCGGCACCGGATCGCAGTCGGACCGCGACGTCGTCGTTATCAATGAAAAAAGCTACGGCACACTGGCTCGCGTCTCGCCGCGTACTGCGGCCGTCCGAGCGGTCGTTCGACTGGAGCGCCTCGTCTCGGCCGCCCGCGCACGGAAACGCCCGAGCTGCGGCGGCGGTGGCGTTTTCGACGCCGAGACGCGCGAGAAGATAAGAGAACGTGCACAGGCGCCGCGTGTACCTCTTTTTTTCTTTCCCTCTATCTTTCTCTTTCTCTTTCCCTCGTGGAGGCCTGCGCCAATGACTTTTTGCAGAAACCTCTTTATCGAGGTGTAAAATTTTGTTTGGAAGATCGTCATTTCACGTGTGTTGATAATTCCGTATATCCCGCGCGTTTAACTTTTACATTTCGCGCTAACAATGATTTTATTACGTGAACAATTTTGTTGCAGTCTGTGAGTGGGTGTGTGTGGGTACAAACACTCGTGATAAAAATGCATTTTAAATTAAAAGAATGTATTTCGAATAAAAATTCAATCCAACGTTCGATCGACCGATTTGATCTCTCTGACATTCTTGAACAGCTGACTCTCAGTGTTGCGTTTCGCTAATTTTTATCGATTGGAAACTAGTTGTATTTTTGTGATCGATCGATTAGCTCTCACAGTTTCGTGCTTGCAACATCGTGCATTTTTGTCGGAAAAAGCAGCTTCTCCTCTCTTGAAAGAGCCAACAATTACCGAATCCGATTCTCGAGCTTATTTATTTTTTATTATTTATTATGTACGGCACAAAAATGCCGGCGGATCGAATAGCGGATCGATTACCGAGTCCGATTCTCAAAGCTGAAATGCTGAACAAATAATGGGTTTGTATCTCTCATCGTTTCAATACCGAAAGTCAGACTGGTCGTTGCTAGACTGCTGTTTATCTTCGGTTAAAAGCGGAGCAGCTGTCATTATATGAACTCACATATGATATTACACAGTCTCGAAAAGTATTCGAGTAATCCGAATATTTCTTTTTACTGCCAAATTATCACCAAAAACATGTTGCTTTTTATGAAAGTTCTCTCTCTCTCTCTCTTTCTATCTTTGTTGAAACGTTTCATCGCACTTAGTCCGTCCAATCTTACTCGCGTGCGATTTTATGGCAGTCGTTTATTTATTGCTGATACGGTAAATCCGTGATTGTACAAAACGTGTCTCATAACTTTTTATATATTTACGATAACGATTATTGCTCAGTGAGACAAATGCGATTGAATGTGTCGTACAAAGTCAAAAGTGTAAGGCGTCTTGCTGATTACATTGTTCACGTGAAATAAATAACGCACTTCTGGAAAATCTCTTCCGAATAAATGACATATATATTTCTACGTTTATAATATATGCATATAATATATGCAGTCATCGAAAATGGCAATGAACATATTTATTATAATTATTTCAATATTTCGACTCAAACTACAAAATATGTTGACATAAATATTGTTCGGTACATTATCTCCAAGATTGATTTGAAACCATTATTTCTTGGACACTTGCACGGTTGCACTTTTCGCATTGACAGCCGAAAAGTTGCACGGCAGGAGGAAAGTTTACGATGCCGAGGTATGCAGATACGATTTCGCTGCCACGTGTATAAGTGCAACGTGCGCGTGCGATGTTACGAGACGCAGCAGCGATGTGTTGCCGATAACACACGCGTTTTCGCGGGCAGAGAACATTAAAGGCGCTCTTTTTCTTGCGGACACGCGAACGCATTAAAAATCGGCAGCGAGCGCCGCCGAAAAAGCGACGCACCTCTCGACGCATCCGAGCGGTAACAGCTGTTGGAGGCAGCTGCCACGTGGCCGGCACGCACCACCCATGATCGCGGAAATTCTCTGCGGGTTATTTATCGATACCGTCCGCCGGCGTTATTTTTATGAGCGGAAAAACACCTCGGCACTGTGTACTACACGCGACACTTTTCACCTGGCATTTTCTCGCATGACATGGTAGATTTACGCGTTTACGGTTTTCGTAGATTAAGCTTGAAAGTTGTAAATGGACGGCAGAATCTCGCTCTGCCGGTATCATAAAACCGTGATTGAGAAAAATTCACGATGCGCCGTGATTAAAGCAAGAAAAGTCTGGCGAAACGAGAGTTTTCCTCTCGGAGCAGAATTGACGGCCGTATCAACCGTGGCATCGCGTCGCGTCGCGGCACTTCAAAGTACCGTGGCGTATAACATTTACGATCAGTTACGGATCATAAAACGTGTTATCAGCGCGTGGCGATCATTCGGGGAGATCATGGGATATTATGAAAAAAATCATTATTTCAGAAAATCACGGATCCGCTCTGGAAAGAGGAGTGACCGGTC
Source organism: Ooceraea biroi (assembly GCF_003672135.1). Taxonomy (NCBI): domain Eukaryota; kingdom Metazoa; phylum Arthropoda; class Insecta; order Hymenoptera; family Formicidae; genus Ooceraea; species Ooceraea biroi. Next base: position 11,159,929 of record NC_039509.1, read on the forward strand.
ACCTGCCGCGAAATTGATCGTTCCGATCGCCGGGACACCGATCACGATGCATATTACATAATGTACGCACATGTACACGTCGCGACGACGTACTTGCACGCGTCCGAGGAAACGACCGTTCGATTTGCTTTACGGCGACCAAATCTAGATCATAAATATTCATGAGCCCTCGCAGCTGTGTCATGGCTTTATTAGCGAACCGCGGAGCCGTGATGCTAATTTCCGCGCGCGCTCGTGTTTTTCGCCGGCAAGGAGGATTAATGCTCGCGCGCGGGCTACAGGAGCGCGCAAGATAACGCGTCGCGTAACCGTGCACATCGCATCGTTACACATCCGGGCGCCAGCAGGTGGAACTGTGAAATCGTCTGGCGAGACCACGATACCTAATTTCTTCGGCGACTGCTTTATCGCAGGATGCTTCCTTCGCAGGATCCCGAAGCGTAAAATATGCAATTTCGATCCGATATCGTCGCCTGTATTAATTATTGTCATCGTCGGCGATATTAAAACGTCGTCCGTTATAAATATTCACGGATATAATACGCATCGGGAGATGTTAATCGTCCTATAATAGCGTAATAACGTAAAAAAATCATCGTCACATCGCGCGCGGTATCTGTATTTCGCGAGAGAGATATATCTCGCATCGACGGATCTCGTTACACGCTCGGTGCTATCGACTGTATATCTGCTACAGTTGCATCTTGCTAATTGCTAACTATTTCGAATTCTTGAAGCGCGAGATAGGAAAATGCAGTGCGATCGTTAAAGCTCGCTTTGCTTTGTCCCTTCGGCAGAAAATAATCATTTCTACGCCTAGTCATTATACTTTCTCCGCGAGAGTATTGAACGACACGTGACGATATTGTGAATGTTCCGCTTGAACAAAAGCTGTATCGATCCCGCTAAATTTTTGGATGGAGCGAGCACAATGGAGACTGAATTTGTCCGCGACGGAGGGAAATCAAGGATATGCTAATCTCTCTCTCGCCCCTCTTCTCTTTTTTGCCACGGTACTTTTTTTTCCTTCTACGGGGCATTTCGTGAGGCTTGGATTAAGCTCGGATGTATCTCAGTAATTAAAATGACTCCGCACGCTTCGTGTACTTTTCTTATAGCGTACACGATCTCATGCACGTACAACGGGTCACTATGTACCTTATTTCGCTTTACGTCGCATTTTGTGCCGTGTAAACGAGATCTAAAGCTTAATTTATATCCGTTAAATTGGACTTATTTTCGAGGTGATCTTAAGGGATTACGATTAAGGAATTACGATTCGCCCCAGTTATATAATCTGTAACATTAATAACGTTGTATCACATTGTTTAAATTCACTCCAGGGAAAAGTCGAATTTGTCACAGAATGCATCGTGGAATGAAATTCTATTAGAACCTTACGCAACAGCCAGTGCACCCTCTTCGTCTCCGATTCGGGGGTAAGTCTGGCGTTGCCGACAATAGACCGACATCGAGGAAGTTGGCGCCGGGGTAGATGGAAAAGAGCGAGGAGGAGGGTGCGGATACGGTAGTCGAGAGGGAAGGTAGACGGCGGATTCGGATAGAGAAAACGAGATGGAAGGTAAAAGAGCGAGAGACAGGGACGCGGAGAGGAGGACTGCATAACGTGGAAAGGCAGCGTCGGTCCTGAGGCCAATTAGCAATTTAAGGCAATAAGTGAGGCGCACTCCCTCGCTTAGGTCCCCGTTGGCGAGCAACGTTATTTCGAGAAGGGAGAGACCGGCTCCTCCTCGCATAAACATCGTGCGGAATAACGCGAGCTGCATACATCCGAGATGGGACGCGCATCCTTCCGCCCCTTTCTGTTTCTGTTTCTCTTTCTTTGTCCTGTTCTCAACGACGTTCCGCGTCCCCCGATTCCACGCCGGATGCTTTGTCTTCTTAATTCAATCATGCCAGAGAAAGAAAGAGAGAGAGAGAGAGCCTGCTCGATCGAGTTTGAATCTGCTCGAAATTTCGTTGATTCGATTCCGCACGCAGACGTTAATCGATTACGTTTCACTTTGCTTTGCTAAATCGTATCATGTGTTTATATTAATATTGTATTCTTTGTTAGAACTCTGTTTTTGATGTATTCAAGGTAATTACAGTAGGCTACAATAGATTGTGTCTCGCATGATTATTTATGATTTATGCAGTCCATTGTGTATCTTTAGCAAGTTTGATTTTTAATTTTTCTCTCTGCCTCTCGATGTACGTACATTTTTTCTTAAACGACCCGGAACTGCTTATTTTTCAGATACAACACAGGGGTAGAAGATTATAATCAGTGAGAGACCTCGTGTCTTTAGCTCTTCGCATTCTGTGGTTGCAGACAAACGCAGGGTGCATGCATTCTTAATTCTCTCCAGAATGAGGGAGAACCGCGATACATACGGAGGGCGATAAATAAGGGAGAAGGACGAGTTTACGGCAGTGCCGCGCCATGGAAGAGCCTCCTTCCTTCCCCGAGATTTGCGAATTATGCATCATGCCGAAGGGAATACACTCGAATTGACGTGAAGGAAGAAAGACGGCCAACATTATGCGATCGAGGGTTGAAATTTCGCTAAAATAAAGCAGCTCTATCTCAAATTCCTCATACCTTTAAAATATCGATAATCTAATTTTTAAGAGAGTCAAATTTTTATTCGTCAATAGATAAATAATGAAAGGCAAAAATTTTTATGTCTACTAACTGGCAAATCTAATTTTTGTTAATTTTTCTGCAAAATATATGTATTAGTCGTAGAAAAAATTAAAGTTTGAAATTAGTGGAGAAACATTTCACGTAATTAGATTTTCGTTATCAAGATCGACTATTTTTCGATACCTTTCTTTTCCGCGAGAAAATTGCAGTGAAATTTGCATGGTGGAAGCGACGCTGAATGTAGCCGTGAGATCGGGAGATTTTATGAAGATACGTTGTGCTAGGAATACCTTTTTTATTAGAAATGGAACATGGATATGCAATTTTCTAAAGCTAGACCGCGTTTTATGATTTCCGACGAGAAATTTTGAGATTGGCTTATCGGACGTTGCCACCGCTGACTCCTGGGAGGTTCGTCAACCTGATAACGATGTTTCATCGTCCGAGCACATGTTGCAGAACGTCTCGGGTAGCCATGGGGCAAGCGAAGCCGTGAAGAGACGTCCGTCACGCATCGATTTCATTATGCGAATCGTCTTGACAACGGACACTTAGTGTCGCGTGACGGCGGGAAAAAAGGCGAATTACAAAATATTGATAAGATTCTACGAACTTGTAAATTTTTCACTTTTAAAGTTTACGATTAAGGTGAGAATTTTTACACATCTTTCTTCTAATTTTTTATTATTTTTTATCACATTCCACTAACGAGAAACAACGGTAAATGGTAACTTCACTATTTAAAAAAAAATAGAATAATCATTTTATATAATTATCTCCCAATACTCGAGTACAACATCAACTCGAAAGATTTACTGCCATGTGGAGTCGTGCAAATACCCGAGACCCCGACTCGATTCCCGCGCGAAAGAGACGCACACCCTCGTGTTCCCTATGAGGATTTATGAGGGACGTGTCCGGAAGCGGTCCCGCGAAAGTGCCGCGAAGGAGAAGGGAATTAGGATCGATGGTAGTTGCAGCAGCATAGCAAAGCGGAGTAGCAGTAGCGACGTAACATAGGAAAAGGGGTTGGACGAGGCAAAAGGGTACAGAGGTAAAGGCGAACAAGCTCGGGGGAGGAAGAAGGCCGTCGAAGTCGGTGGTAAATGGCACGTTGGCGGGTCGCGAGAGGGTGAGACCCGCGAGGAGGTGGGTAACCTTGACCCGGGGATGAACGACCCTCAGTCCCTGGGCGCGCATGGCGAGCTTCTCCTCTTTCTCCTCTCTCTCTTTCTCTCTCTTTTTCTCTCTCATCGCTCTTCACCCCCTTCTGCGACCCTCCCGCGCACCCACTCCGCCCTCTTTCCCAGCCGCCGCGGCGACGACTCCGCCGGGATCCGTTCCTCCCATCCCTCTTCTACCCCTTTCCGCCCTCTCTTCGCTGGGTTTATCACTCCCTCCTAGCTTCGTTCCTCGCCCTTTGACCACTGTCATCCCTTTGCCGTGCTCCTCCTTCTCCACCTCCTTTTCCTTGAGCAGTGCCCTTTCTCTTTCGTATCCTCGCTGCTCTCTCATCCTCTCCCTCCCACGCTACCACCCCCGACGCACTCTCGCTCTCTGCTCAAACTAAGGAGGGCGATCCGAGGGAGCTGTCGTCCCTCTCGCTCGCACGCACCCTTCCGCGACTCTTTCCTCCCTCGTCCTCGTTCGACGGGCGTCGAAGGGGACGATGGGACGGCTGGGATGATAGCGAGAGCGAAATTTCAAGGCCAATGTACAAGTCCGGGGATCGAGCGCGGTGGATTCGTTATCCCGGCCGGATCACGTTCTGACTTTTTTCAACTCGCGGCGACGCTTGTGCTTCAATTTTGCGACAAATTTTCATTAAAATTTATCATTCTCGATTTTTTGATAGATTATAGCACAGCTGCGTAATGCAAATGACAAATGCAATTTAATTAGAACACTCTTTTATAAAAAACAATTTACATTTTTTCACAACGAGACGTGGTGTACCGATAAGAACTGATGGAAAGCTATAGAGATTTAAATAAAAACTAAGATCGAGATTTTTACGAATCTGGCATTTCTATCCTATTTATAATTAATGTTCTCGATGTATGCATATTAGAAAAGCGCTTCTATAAAATGTCATGGATTCACGATAGCTAAAACCGGAGCTCGAATCCTTTTATCTTTTAAAAGCCGTCCGATCGATTTAACATTTGCGTCGCGGTGTTAACAAAAACCCAACCAGCTGGCAATCTAACTTCGGTCTCGGCGCCCACGGAGACACGGAGCGATTGCATTCACGCAATTTCCAGCTCGAACGATCGTCGTCACAAATATGCATGTAGTACCCTCCATTCACTCTCCATTTACTCTCAGAATCGCAAAGTTAATCCATAAATCGACCTCCAGCCGTTAAAGAGGTGGCCGACGCGATTTCGTTGTCGCCGGGACGAGCGAAAGGATCTCTGTCTTCGGATAGGTGTTTCTAACAGCCCTAACATTTGCCTAGCGGTATGCTAGACGGTCTAACACGCTCACTAAAATTCGCTGCTCGCAACTCGCGCGCCGACCGACAGGACTACATCCTGATGAAGCGGGCACGCGCGCGACAGGTGGGAAGCGGCGTCTTCGTCCTAGGACATGGCTAGTCAAGAACGCGGTCGAGACGTCCCGCGATCGATTAATGAATTCGCGTCCCGCTTCTTCGTTCATTCTCGGAATAAAGTCCTTCGCAGCTGGCGGTCTCGCATCGCTCGCCATAACGAGTGCACGAGAAACGGGATCGACTGGGCCAAAGGGCGCGGGGGATGATGGAGAGAAATAGCACTCGGACGAAACGGGGTTCGCACGCGCGCGCCAAATTGCCACCCGAAACCGACCGTTTATGCACGGTCTCTCGGTTTTTGCAAATTTCGCATTCTCTTTGTGTTGTGCATATGAGTTGCGAGCGCGCTAAGGGAAAAAGACTGAATTATCTAAACTAGATCAGTAATTTTCAAACCTGCGTTTAATTTGCACGATTTTCACGATCTTCGAAATGGAAAGCGTAAGCACAGAATATCCTTTTCTCTCTAAATCTCTAAATCCTAACTAATCCGAAATGATACTAAATGATCGCGGGATAAAAATCAGGACAAGAGTATATTGCTGACTCGAGTCGAAATAAAACGTAGTTTTTGTATATACTTATCGACTTCTACATTAAACAAAGGAAGCTGCATCGCCATTCACGTTAAATCTTGATCATCCGATATCCCCTTATTGCAAAGATCATAATCATCGAAATTTGGTTACCTGCAACAGAAACAAATTATAAGTTTCTATGTATTTTATAAATTTCAATGTAGTAATTAGAAAAATAAAAAGTTGGCATTTTTCAATTCTGACACATTCGCGAAGAGAATTCCGCTGCTCGAGACGCGACACGTGCGAAAGTTCAGCGCGACATCTTCGGCTTCATCGCGCTTTAAGATACGCCGATTCGGAGGCACGCGCGTACACCGCGTTGGCCATCGCGAATTCGCCAGGGCGGATTCGCCGGGGAACGACCGAACGAACGCGGATCGATCCGGCGAGACTCCGAAAGTTCTCCTACCGCTTAAAGTGATTACACACACCAGCCGATTCGCGCCTACGAAAATTGACGGCGCGCGCGCTGATAACGAAGATGGGCCCGTCATTTCGCGTGCCATTCCGCGTCCGTCTGGTTTGCGCGGCTATTTTCGGGAACGGCCCCAACCACCATCGCCTGCAATCGATCGACTATCTCTCCCGTCATCCTCGCTGCTCCTCATTAATCGGTTTCGATCTTTGGTTCCGATCTAAAGGTTGCACGCGGTTATTACTAAATCGAGAAATAGCAAATCATATAACTTACAAAATTAAAGCTGTTTTTTACATTTTAATGAAGCTTATATTATTTTATTTAATATAATATAAGCTTTATTATTTTATTTTATATTATATTTTAATTAAGCTTTTTATATTTGAAATATTTATTTGCAATATTTATGAAATGTATTATAATGTCGCTTGCGAACTATTGCGGATTTTAAATAATTTTATTAAAATAATAAAATTTATTTATTATATTGTACAGTGTGGAATATTGGCAAATAATCATTATTATAAAATTAATGAAAATCAGATGGATATGTGACACGTGCAGATCTATCAAAATTGATGAGAAAAATGATCGGACAAGTTTTTTCGTTTTGACCCGGAAAGTGTATCAGAGGGTTAATTTGCACGTGTCCAGAAATGAAAAGGGGCGGACATTTTCCCCGATAATCGATACGGTTCAGTCAAAACTTGACCGGGTCATCTTTTCGAAGCCTTCTGAAAAAACTTGTCGGTTTCTTTTGCAATATCAATCGAGAATTAATAAAAAAAATTGATTAATTGAGACTTCAATCATTCTAAGCAATTATTTACCGATGATCAAATCAAATTATAATCAAATTGACCACATTAATCCTTCGATGAGAATCAAATATAGAAGCGGAAATGTCGCTGGTCAATGAATTCTTGTTTATATTTGGACTTGATGTAAATTTAAACGGACGATCTGATGGACCAGTTATAAAGATCTGGGTCAGAAAAGAATGTCGATCGACCATTGGGAGAGTCCTCTTATATCGCGGGTCAAGCGATGTCGCTAAAGATATCGGCGAACATGTTTGCCCGTTTCGCGTATCGAGCAACGTGACGTTTCCGAGATTTTGCATCACCTAAATGATGAATATCGGCCGATGGCACAGATACAGGATTTGGCACAGTTGGGTTAATAATGAGCAGAGGTCGTTATCAGAAATATCGCAGACGTATTTTACGGATTTCTTTGGGCGAGAATAAACTCCGCGCCGAAATTAATCGCAAACTTGAAATAGAGCAAAAGTACGTTATACATTGCAATTCATGACGTATATCCCAAAAAATATATTATATTAAATATATTGTATTAAGAATAAAATATAATTTTTCAAAGTTTGCACCTAAAGAGTCGTATCTTAATCAGTGTAATTTTCAATACATGTTTCGAAACGTCGTTCAATACATGTTTTATAAACGTGCACAGAAAAATGTCGTGGTTGTTTTAAAATCGTCAATAACAGAGACGATAATTTTAATGTGATGTTAATAATAGAGTCTAAAAATATCAGTCCAAGAATAAAGTGGAAAACATTAAATGTTAAATTAATAGTATTACTTTGTGATAACGTCGGCTTGGGAAAAAATGCAAATAAATGAGAAATAGTAGATTTATATAAAGCTATTGTAAATTCGCAGATATAGCTTCGTAGTACGTACGATGGCAACGTTATAAATAATAAATTGTAACTTGCGTGAACGAATTGTGTCCGTTGTCAATAAACCATATAAACTCTCCATGTACCCGCCTGTATTTTATTTTATGCATTCCGTAAAAATAGCATAGTAAAAAGGAATGTACCTAAACTAGGAACAATTTAACGCAAAATAATCTCGAGTTTTTCATTGTAACTTAAATATTAAAATAACAACACGTTTGTAAATAAATGGGATTTAAATACAAAAAAATTCTCCTACAAAGTGAGAGATGCGTTTTTTCACGTATGAAGATATTTATGTATATATATTTGTACGTGAGGGGAGAAAGAGAGAAGACCAGAAAGACGAAGACGTCGCGATGGAGCCAGGAAAGAGAAAGAGAGATAAAGCGCAAGGCTTCCCTTCCATCCTCTCCAACTCCTCCTCCACATCATCGTCCTCCTGCTCCTCTTCGCCGCCCTACTCTTCATTCGCATCCCTTCCTTCCCACAGGCGGAAAGTAATCAATACTTCGGGAAGGTGCGTGGGTGAAGCACACACGCCTGTGGGTCGTGGTATCGCCGGTACTTTGTGTGAATTTAACCGCGAGGCCTTCCTCCCAGGATCTGCGCAGAGGAGAGGATCGCGCAAAGCCTATCGCCGAACGACGAGAAAAGATCCTCGAGATACAGCTGTCTCGCTCCAGGCGAGAAGGCACGTGGCAGGATCAGGCAGAAAATCTCGATCGGAACTTGCGAACGCGGAACACGAGGCCGGAAGCGAGGTCTTACCTTAAGACGATCTCTTGGAGAACGTTCCTAATTAGAGATATAGGAGTAGGGCTCGCTATTATACGTTTAAACGGAAACACGTTTACACGTATAATTAGCATATCCGTTCATTAGAAACGTTTTCCCGAATATACATGTTTTAAGGTATTATACGTATAAACGGAAAACGTTTACACGTATATTAAACGTTTATCTGTTTATAATCGCGCCTTACGTATAAACATTTTTCTACAAGTAAACATTTTTCTCCACCTCTTATTTTTAATTTCATTGGCTCGTCATTGGCTTGTCATTGACGTTACACCATGTCGACGACGACGACGACGACGACGACGACGATGACGTTACACCACGAGGATAACACAAGCTGAAATTGGTTGCATGTAGTCGATTACCGCATAATTTCAAGTTATTGACCTTCGAAGACTACTTCACATCTTCGAAGCTTCGATCCTTAATTCGTATAATAAACGTATAATAATCGTATAATAAACGTTTAAACGTTTACCCACAAGTAAACGTTTTTCTGGAAATAAGTGTAAACGGATAAACGTTTAACGTTTACGCGTATATTCGATAAACAAAATAAAATCAGAGCCCTATATAGGAGTAATACATCTTTGTGTGTGTGTGTGCGCGAGTGTATAAATAAACTGAAATTGCAAGCTTCCATTTATAATAAAAGAAAGCGAATGAACGGAATTTTTGTTTCGCGCTTTCCACACTGAACTTACCAATTTATGCTGTACATTGTTACATTATTCCTATATTTTCAGGTAATGTACAGGTATCATAGTTGTTAAATGTTTCAAGGGATATTTATACTCTTTACATTGTCGTATTATTGTTACCTACAGTTTTGTAAAACACGTGAATAGTATTTTTTGTTATAATAAATGTCTGATGGAATTTAGTTCAAAAATATCTAATAAATGATCCACACACATATACACACTCTCTTTCTCTCTGAACCAAAACCACGCTGTACTCATCGTTCATCAAGCTAATCCCGAGCGATCGTTCATCAAGCTAATGCCTTAAGGACGCAGGAAGCGGCTGTCCCGCGCGGCGCGGCGCGGCGCCAGGCGTCGATTCTAGTTTTAATCGAATTTAGGCACATACCAGGCGGCTGTTTAACCACGTGTGACGAAAAAAAAGAAACGAATAAAATAAACGGCGTCGAGACGCCGCGAGCGAGGGGAATCGGCGAGGAATTAATTAAATGCAACGCGATAGCGGTGGCATTCATCTCTTGGACGGACACGGTGACGAGTAACGAAAGAGAGACAAAGACAGAGGAAGAGAGGACAGGGGACAGTTGCAACGAGGAAGAGTGCAAGCGGTAACGTACTCGCGTAACGTTCCGCGGATACGAAAACGTGTCGACGCTGCCGCCGACCGCGCGACAAAGGCTTAAGTCCCGGTCGCGCACAATAGCTGAGACAACGTTGTCTCCAGATTATGATGAAATTTAATTAAAATTTCGTTAGGGTTCGCCGTGTTTCTCCCCTGGATGGTCTCTGGCCATCCCCGGTTTCTTTCTCCCTGCCGTTCCGCCGATCGTCGCGCGACGTTCCTCTACGCGTGCACGCATCTCTCTGTGCCTCGCCGTTTCGTTTCGGATCATTTCCGCCCGGATTTCACGCGATACATCGCAATGATGCATCTCGAGAATGTAAACATGCAACGACTGTGGTGATTCGCAGCAAAATCGAATGCAGCAGAATCACGGCGTATTTAATCGAAATGTGATTGCAATGACTATTTTGGTTTAATCAAAATGTTTGTTATGTTAATACAATAATGTTGAAAATTTCATAATTTTTTTAAGGAAATAATTTTTTATAAAATGCATAAAAAGTTAACGCAAAAAAGAGAAGAACATTTGCATTGCAAAATCTAGTTCGATTTAGTAACGCGACTATCGCAGTCAATCGAAAACGTCCTGTATTAAATCCTTAAATTAAATCAATGATTAGAAAGGCAAGCAAGAAAAAAAGCAAAACGAATTCTGAGGAGCATTCCGAATGTCCGGAGACTTCTTACCTCGTTTTACGAGTCTACTTTCATCCTGACATCGCGGACTTGCATGGTCTCAGCGGAAAACTCAAAGTGGGATGAGGCTGTTGAATAAATAATGGCTTTCGGCCTGACTCGATCGCAAAAGCCAGATACGTGCCTTTTTACGTAAGCTTGCGTGACCTCAGTTCACAAACGACCAAAAAGAAGCAGCCATAAAGATCCTTTGTACATTTACAAGCCATTACACGTGGTCGCCAAAAGATAGGAAAAGCCAGTCGCGGTAATCAATGTAATCATGTAATAATTTCATTAGACTTTTCGTCGACATATGAATGAAGAAAATGCTGAAAAACGGTTATTGTTCTCGTTTCATATCGTGTCTCTTTTTTATGTTATTTTCGCCTCTTCTGTTTCTAATTTCCTTTTATTTGTGTGCATAACATGAAATTATGACCGAAGATTTGAGAAAGAAATAGAGAAATATATTCGTAAAGAGATAAAAGGGAGAGTAACATATCCCGTTGGTGAATAATAAAGCCGTAGTCAGCAAATACAAATTTCATTTATGTAAATAATTATCTTCTCTCATGCGTGATAATGAATTTACACAAATATTCTTATCTTCTACCTTATAATCTGGACAATTTAGTCACGTAACGCTTTATTTAACCAATTTTATACAAGAAATTCTAAAAACAGATAAACACTAATTGTAAGATTCATAATTCATCTATATCGTAAAAGATAACTATTGTATCTTTTCTCAATGAAATTATAATCGCCGAAATTTATTAACATAAATTGAATCGTTGGGAGATCGCGGCACTGTTTCTCGCGCGAGAAGCGGAAAAGCGAGGTAGACGGCCGTTGCTTACGAAGTCCTGATAAAACGCACTAATCAATGTTACGAAGAAACTGCAGATCGCGTCGACTCGGAGATGCGGTTCCGTTGCACTTCCAGGAACGCATCCGATGGCAAGAGACGAAAGACTAGTCGGCCAGCGACACGAGGCGTCGTCTGTCTTCTTCGGTCCACAAGGTGGAAACGGAATCGTTCGCGAGTGCATTGATCGTCCGAGACAAGACAAAGAGAGTGTAAGGAACTCCGTGCAAGCTGACTAGAGGAAATTCCGCGGCTATCGCACGAGCTTGATGCGTCGCACTGATACGTTCCGATTACTGGATGCGCTTTTGCGCGACGCGCAGGAAGCTGAGAGAATTTTCCAATCTACTTGGGTCCGAAAGAAGAAATTGCGGTATATTGAAAAATGGAATTACAAATTTAATTAATAATTCGAGATACTCGTGCAGGTTCAAGTATTGCCATGATGTAACGCATTTAAATAAGTTGTATTTATAAAATATCGATAATTGTAATAGTTATTAAAAATTAAGAAGATTAAGTCCTATTATTGTCCTACTATTGATTTATCGAAAATTTGAGATATCCGCTTTAACGTTGTAACTCGACATGGTTGACGAGAATCAACTTGTATGCTAATCAGTGCCTGGCATCGGAAGCCGATTTGCAAATGGCGGCCACCTTGAGTACTGGCGCGGCGCCATTTTTACGCGCCCGAATTATTTCGCCAAGACAGACTCAAATTTTGCACGTAACAAGCGCCGTATCGAAGTTTCTTTATTTATTCATGTTATCAGAATCATACAGATCGCTTAATTATTGAAAACTTAACTGTATTATATAAACTATTGTATTATATAAATTCTTTTTGTTTTACTTTGCTGCTAAATCGCCATGATCAAATACGGTATTGGAAGAATTTTAACGGTTTAACATAAAATATTACCTGTGGCAATTTTTCTAGTTTCTATAAGAGATAAAAAAAATTGATGGAACTATGCAACAAAAGAAACAAAGATAGAAGAAAAGGAAAAGCAGTTTTTTGCGGAAACAAAATCCCCAAAACCCGCAAAACAATGCAGAAGCTTTTTATCGAAAAGGTATTTCTGGAAAAAACCTTTTCCAGGAGAAAAAAGAAGAATCCAGCTATCAATCTATCAAAACCATTGTAAAACTAGAAGAATGATGGAGAGGAAACGCATGTTTATTTCAATCGCAAGCAGCTTCTTTCTGTTATCGTTAATATCTGTTCGAAGTCCTCAGGTATGCTAGATCTGGTACTCAGGTAAAAGGAAATATTGAGAAATCGATGGGAACCTTCCTAGAAATTGGCCCATAGGACCGCCGGAACACGCAAATGTCGGAGATTTACCTGGTTTCTTTGTCCAGAAGATTTCCCAAGAGAAACTTCGATGTGGTCATGCTGAGATTGACAAAGGAACGAGAGTGCAGACACTTTGTCATTTTCTGCAAACGACAGCTTTACAGACAGAAAGAGAAAAATTTGCGCAGGAAAAGAGCCCTTCCATCGAGATATCAAGTGCAAATTGTGGAGCCGTATTCGACGACGTCTCCTTTCTTTGCATATTTTCTGCAGGCGATAGAATGGAAAGAACAACGCTTTGGTCTGAAGAAACGTTGAAGAAGAAAAGAGAAATCCACAACTTGCTAGAATATTCTGATATTCTAACAGTTCTTTTTTTAATAACGCAAACTATAATATTTTCATACATCACGTTATTCCTTTAATATTAATCATTCCGTTTTGTAATTAAAATATCGTTCAAAATTACCTTTCCTTGTATAAACTCAGAAGTTTGCAAAGAAATAAATATTATTCTTTACTAACTTTTCTCGAGCGAACTTTACTTTATAAAAAAATCTTAATTCAAAAAGCTGCCAAATATAGTATTAAACATTAAAGTATCGAGAAATGATTGTTTTTTCACTTTTATTAAATAATGCCCGGTACAACAATTTGCACCGTCACATAAAAATATCTCGTGCAATGCGACTTCTTCGAAATCAATTCCAATATTAAAAAGGAAGAATCAATCAAACATTTCCAGTGATTACTAGATTGCTATATCGATTTAGAGCGCGTAGGGGGTACGTTTCGATGGAAAGAATTTTCCTCGATGGCAATGCCGTAGGTGCCTGCGTTACCGACGCAAAAAAAGGCGCGATGCGCGTTTTCACTGAAAGAGAGAGCCACGAACAGCTCTGTCGAGACGCTAGAGACGCTCTAGCCGAACTCTCGGCCGATGTGACACGTATTTCGTACTGTTCGCTATAGTTTCGATTTCGAAATTAATAATGAGTCACTCTGGCACTCCTCTTTTCGATCTACATACTCAAACATCGTCACTTATTTTCTTTAAGCGCTAGCGCAAGATGACTTTTCTCTTTTGTCATTGTTAAGATAGCACAAGTCGCTATTAACTTTCCATCTTAGCATGGACCGCCATTACGTTAACAGAAAATGGCGACCTGCTCGACGATACTATTCCAGTGTCGTCGTTTGCATATACTTTGTCGTGAAAGCATAGCGGTCGCGATGACCACCTCAATTTCTCGGAATCTCCCGCATTCGCCATTTTACATTCTATTGCGGTCTATATATTTGCGGTCTCGGTGATTGCATGTTGAACTATCGCGCGCGCGCGTGTGTGTGTGTGTGTGTGTGTATATATATATATATATATATATTTGGATTGTCCGTCTGAAATTAAAGTCACGCACGTTGTTCCGCCACGTAGCGTCTCCGCCATAATTCGGTCCCGGTCCTTCCCGGCCACTTTGTTACAGTTACTCGTCGTTATTGAATGAAGCGTTATGGAAAGCAGCACGATTTTCACACGTGTAATCTACAAACGCAGAAATATTTCTGCAAGCTTCCCGCGAAAACTTGTCTAAATCGCCGTCAGAATTTCAACGTGATAGCTCTTTACTGACAAATGAGCTTGCCTTGTGGTTTCCTTATTTATTTGTCACATTAAAATGCTCATCGATGGAGCGATTGCTTTGTATTATATGCCGCAAAGCTGACGGATAATTATTATTCGAGAGCTGAAATAATTACTTAAGACAGTTTTTTATTAAAAACTATCTCATAAATTGTTATTTGTTACAAATACGTTACTTTACAAAATTCTTCTAACAGAATTCTAGGTTTTGCAGACTATGCGCAACTTGCAATCGCTTGGAACTCTGTTTCGTTCCTCCGATATAAGAAGCGCGGCAATGTGATAGCAATTCGTGCGAGGTGACGAGTGTGATGATGACGATTGCTATTAGGAGATTTAGAAGCAGGGGCGACGAGGCGAGCGGGGTATCGCGTGGAAAGTTTCGGCTAGAAGTGCTCCATGTATTTATCGCGACTTTAATTGGCGGGACAGTGAGTCCGCGAAGATACAATATAAAAGTACACGATATTCTCGTCGCGCCTCTAATGCTAAATGCGTCCTCATTCTGAATTTTATTTCTCTTTTTCCTTCTGTAACGTTTAAAACTCACGGTCGATGACTCGTACATTAGAAAGTCGAGCAAATTCCTTGCGTAGAAGATGGGAGTAAAAGGTTTTGTAAAGCAAGCGAGGAAAAGTATCATGTTTTGTATAACAGTAATATATAACAGTAATACATTTAACGGTATAATAATAATCATTTTTACATTATCAGTACAATAATTATAAAATATTTCTTTTACATTTTTGCGCTTGAAAATGTTATTGTTCTCTCAAAGAAAGGCGTCTGAAGTAAAGTTAAGCGGAAATAGATTTGTAATGCAACTTACATTTCTTATTATACGTATTTGATAATATGTAATAAATGAAAATGCTTAAAAATTAAAAAATGTCGAATCACAAGTCATGTCTCGAAAATTCGGGCTCGATCGTGCTTTCGTAGGTTCGCGCGCTCTCTTGTACCATGAAAGAAGAATCCTCGACGTAATTACGCGTATCGTCACGCGTTTACGTAATGAAAAATTACGTAAGCAGACATGCTCAGGAAAATATCACGTTTTAGCGGGCTACACGTTTCGCGCAAGCGTGTACGTAAGGTGTCATGTTCGCAACGTTCATTTTTTCGTCGGCGAATTGGATGATCTCGTGAGTTTTCCTGCTCCTTCCTGCACTCGATTCTTCTTGTAACAATTGTTTTTTTTAAAAAAAGGATCTTCGGAATTCGTGTACGATATGTTATTTATATTCTGGATCCGCGATCTTTTCCATACTTTTATTAAAAAATCTAAAAATTTTCTTCGATCTTGTCGCACACCCATAATTTTTCGAGATAATTTTTATTTTCTATCATCAAAATGAGTTTTAATCAGTTTCCGCATCAATTTTTCATCAATTTCCTAAACGTGTATCTTTTAGGGATTTTTATTGAAAGCCTACGTTTCCAAATACAGAACACCAAACGGCGTTTCTTGCTACCTTCGCCCTTGCTTCTTGCCGTCTATTTATTTACCACCGGTTTCCGGTGCCGACTTCGCCATAATAAACTGTACATACATATATGGTCTATTTCCCTGCGTTATTTTTAAGCGACATCGCAGCACGCAGTGTGGTGCACTATTTCTGGCCCTAAATTGTGCGTGTCACGCGGACTCGCATGCATGCGTATACCTGATGTAAACTCTCCACGTAGGTGCACATGAGCGCTACTAGAGCTTTGTCGACAAGGTTGCATGCGCAGTTTCTGTTTCCAAAATTTTGTCAACTTTCGAACTGCAATTTTCTGATATATTACATTTATCACTGAATCCAAATTGATTTCACAAGCTCTGAGCACTTTTCTCAAGAAAAGAAAGTAGTCTAGCTAAAGAGAACATTAATAAAATCAAAATCGGCGATGATTAAGATATTAGGAATTTATAGATACGTAAACGCATAAATATGCTCCATTTATGGAAATAGAAAGTCTTGTTCAAGCTTTGTTCTTTATTATTCTACCTTCTCGAATGAGTCACGCTGCGCTTTCGCTTTACAGGGTGTCATTCTTAAAGTCACGTACGCGATACGTCCCCCTTGCTCCATCGTCGCCATTTTCGGTAAATTCTTACCATGGCAAACACAATGAAATCATTGTGCGTGTGGCACAAAGCTCTCGATATTTCTGATCTATAAAATTTTGATACTTTGCATCGCGTTACACCTGAAATTTTTCCTCCACAAAAATAATTTTCGAATGAAAGAGAATCAAAACGTTAAAAAAGAATTCACAGTATAAAGACAATGCGACGCGACGCTTGCTCCAAGGAATTACGTACGTTAGTTTCCTAAAATTTATTTTTTGTTTCTTTCCCTCGGCCTCTGTCCAAATTTTCCAATTAAAGAATTCTGAATGGCCGATAACGGCGATAAGTAAATACCGTGCGTACATGATAAACTCTTTCGAAAAGAGTTTCCCGTCCGCGTGACGTCTACCATGCTGATGGCCGTTTCAGGGACGACCACGAAATCATGCCACGTGCACAAAACACTAAGACCAGGGCCGGCCTTAGGCAGCGAGAAAACTGGCTGATCGTCAATACAATCGATTTCGGATATCGATTGTTTTTCTTTCCACGATATTATTCTTCCATTCGGAAAATCAATGAAATCAAAAAAGCATATTAATAATCTTGCGAATTAACTGCCGCAGTAATTAATGGCCGAGTAAACGCTATTCTACTCTAAAGTAGAAAAAGAAACCTTTTGCTTCCATGCAGCGAACTGTAAAGCATAAGCAATGATGCATGAACCTTATCGCAGATAACTCAAATACTTAAACGCTAAATACTGCTTGACGAGTCTTGCTTTTAGTGACTTGATGATGAGTCACTGCAATGTCTCGACGCAGTAGAAATTTTCGGCGAGCCGCTACAGTAGCCCTACGACACAGTAAACGTTTTCGGCGAACTGATATAGTGGCTCTTGATACGTAGCGAGTCTACAATGAATGATGAATGATGAATAAAAATGAATAATGAAAAAGCCGCTACGACCGCCGTGCATGACGGGAGGGTTAATTTAAGCGACGTTATTAAGTACTACTCCAGATGTATCCGTTTGATGGCCTTAGTGCCTTTGATCATCTTTGACATCGATATTTCGCGTGCCTTTACCGATTTATTTAACCGATTTCAATTGCAGCCGCGTAAATCAGCTTTGCATGACATTATCATGCTTCTTGTTTGCACCTGCAAATTGTTTCCCTCCTTTCTCATCGATCACTCGAGATATCGAGCCTGATCATTGAACGGTACAAAAGCGTAAATGTGCGGCCGGTTATGCGAATGGTGTAATGACGAGTAACGGCCGCGCACGGAGCGCGTGCGTGCGTAATTTGATTTACGTTATCGCCGATATTTATCGGGGAGGTTGTTGACTCTGCAAACGTAATTCTCGCCGTCCGTGAGATTAGACGATATGCCCGATCGAGGTGGAATCGCGATACAATTTCGTCGACTGCGTGCCATTATATTTGACTCGCGACGCGTGAATCGGCATATCGGTATATTTGAAACGTTTCAGCCGGGCTGGCATCGGCGTTTAAAGAAACAAGTCTCGAATTGGTGTTTAATCGGCCAGTATTTTTCTCAATGAATGTCGCCGCTATAAACAAGATGGCATTGAAATTGTAAATGAGTGTGGGTGCGCGCACGTGCGTATTATACTGTAGTAAACATTAAAAAATATTGAAAAAAATATATTTCTCTTTTCTTTAGTTTCGCTGATTTCTCTACGCTCTCTGTACTACTCCATAGTCATCCTTTTCGCAGTAAAGGATCAGAAGGACACGAATTTACGAGTGACCAAAACGAAGGTGAAGAACATGCGGAATTTACAATTACGTCGTATATTATATAATCGCGTGCGGCTTAAAAAGCAAATTCGCAAACAATCGCGCCTGACGCAATCGACCAATCGGAGCTGTCTAGCCTCGACTTCGCGCTGATCGGCGTGTCGGTATCTCCGGCGATCGCGACATAAATAATTTTTCTCTTGCGCGCATTCAGCATTGGGCTAATTAAAATTTTCCACTTTCAGCATGCCGTTAATGAGCCTTCAGAAAGCCTTTAAAAGCGGTCTAATCAAAATTTAACAGTCGAATTACTCAAAACCAATTATTTTCAATATTCTCGACAAAACTGTCTGTCGACTATTCCTAAATGACCTCCGACAGTCGATCATGATATATTGTTTGTTGTTGCCCAACTGTCACAAGTTTACAAAGTTATCAATATGTATACTGGATGCCCGATTTATACATGAGGAAGGCCGATAAATACAAATCGACAATATCGAATTTTGATGAGAAAATATTGTACGAAATTTATTTTGTCATCGAGCAAATTTATCATAAATGCGTGCATCCTTTTCCCTAGACAATAAAACTCTTTGTACGCAGAATTGATAGTCGTAAATTGTGAAACTGCTCGATCAAATATGCAGAATGAGTATTCAACCTGTTGATGAAATTCGTGTTGGCGATCAACGGGACGGTAATACTTTCAGTGGCTTTTGCTCTTACCTTTGACTGTCGCCGTTTTTGTCCTCGATGTCCAGACGCTCCATATCCTTGTGCAGCGTTGTATCTTCCGTGAATTTATCCAGGGACATGTTTACGTTTAATAACTTTGCTTTTCTGTCGCAGAACTCACGCACAAAATGAGGATACGCGCTCTCACTGTGTATCTTCCCTTTATATATATGTATATGTATATATATTTAATGTATACATATAATATACATATATATAATATATATACACACACACACGTATTTTAATTTCTCTCGCTTCCCGTGATAAATATTCGCTTCTGTTAAACTGCTTTATCGGCCGCAAGCCGTCGATTGAGGTAGACTTTAAACACTGGCACTAAAACACTGGCTGATCTCCCGCGCCACCAAAGTGGAGAGAGAGGGAGGGAAGACAAGCGTAAAAAGGTACTATGCACTTTCGCCCTACGCCCTCCTCGAGAGGTATGCCCGAAAGCAAGGTGCGATGCACGGCGTACGGTGTGCACGAGACGACACGACGAATATCGGAGCTCCAGCGGTCTCTCGTGCGATGCCCGAAACTTCTCTTCCCGTCGATTACGACGCGCGCACTTCCTCACTCTCTCCTCCCTCTTCCTTCCCTGTTCGGTTCTCTTCCGATTCCGTTCCTTCCGCCCCGCGTTTTACTCCCTCCTTCGAGCACGTCGCTCCCTCCTTCTTAGGCGACGCTGTGACGACACCGAAGATGATTTGCGTCACGATTATGCGAAATCGTCGATGACGATGACTGTATGACAACGAGCACGGTACAGGTCCGCTCGCACTCGGAGAAGGAAGAAAAGGCGCCGCGTGTCGCTTCAGACGACTGTTCAAGGGAAACTCGTGCGGGTGGTGAAGAGCTAGCTTTCCCCGTCGCCTCCCGATACCTAGCTTTCTAGTGAGCAGTCCCCTCCCTTCCCTCACGCTCTATCTGCGCCCCTCTGTCTCTCTTCCCCGCACGCTCCGCGCGTGTCCGCTTCCTGCGTCTTTCTCTCTCGCTCTCTCGGCACTACCCTCTCTACCGCGAAGCGGGCTATGTCCCTCGGTTCTCTTCCACTCGCTCTCCCTTTCCCCCTCGTGCTGGGCCGACGTAGGAATCCCCTCGACGTATCGGAGCCGCTCGCGCGTTTTTACCAACCGAGCGGCGTAGACCGGCCCGAACGCGATTGGCCGTACGACGGGACGATTCCGAAACGATTCCGCGTGCTGTCCGATCACCGGACACCCGCCGACGTCGATGTTGGACGTCGGTCGTTGGGATTTGATGTACCACGGGGACACACACGCACGTAGCACGCGCGCGTTCCTTCGTAATCGTAATCGTGGATTAATCGCAGGGCGTGCAAGGCGTGAATGCCGAGCTCGGCGGCACCGATTACGCCAATCACGCGGATACGAATGGCACCGCTCCGGTATCTGGTATCCGGCTTGGGAATCCACGCAGCACCACGCTGTCAATGGCACCGGTTGGTGTACCGTGTGGAGGTGGGTGCTCCTCTCCCGTCCTCCCTTTCTCACTCTCTGTCCCTCTTTTCCTCCTTTCTACCCTCTCCGTGAGCGCTTCTCCTCTTTCTCCGTCTCTTTCGTCGGAGCGAGATTCGATCGCAAGCTACTTCGCGATCGCGACGGTCAATGAATGTCTCTGCGCTCTCACGTTCGCCAGTGCGCGTACACGCGTGCAACAACGAGGTGCCAGGGACACACGGTCTGGAGTTGGCGTGCTAATGTGGCTATATCTGACGGAATATCTGGCGAGAAAGCGCGCTAGATACACTGATATTATTTTTATAACACGCGCTGTGCGCGGTCCCGACGAAGGCCGCGCCCAATCTACCCCCACTCCTCGCCGCGCTGCCACCCCACCAACGTCCTAGCTTCCCCTCCACGCGCAGCGTACCCCTTCCACGCCGTTCGTTGAGGAGGCGGCTTACGACGCGTGCGTGAGAGAAGGGTGCACGCTATCGCTTAAGATCCTGTCCTCGGAAAAGCGTGGGGATCCGCGTGTCATTCTTTTTTTTCTAGTTATCTTTAATTTCATTCCAATTTCTCACTTGCAAGTAAAAGAAGAAATTAAACTAATTATTGCAAAACTTGTGATTGTAAAAATTTCTCAGGTGCATTAATTTGAAAATTGTTTGTATGATATTTTGCTTCTATTAATCTGTTGTATAAACGCGACTGAAGTGAGTCAGTTGCTAGTAAAACTCAGGTTGGACCGTTGACTAGGAGTAATCAGGGTCGATACGCGCCATACCGTATAGTGCGTAGATGTCGAAGAAGCGCGTCATTGACCGCGAGCGGAAGCGCCGCCCGGTGGGCGTTAGTAGGTACTAAGATTAGGTGTATAATGTACTATTCATCCAGTATTTTCTTCGATAATTCTTCGATAATGAATTATTTGTTCAACAGTCATCGTTCTGCATAACACTCTTTACAATGACTATCAGAGTCAATTCCTTAGAATCTTACATTTCAGGAGCAACTATCGATGGATTATATAAATAAAATTCTTTGCTAGATATAAAATAGCAAATTTCTTATGTCGATATTGACTTGGGAGTTGTTTTCCCAAGAACGATTTATTTTTGCAGAAATAATTGCAAATAATTCTCGAATATACGCATTTAGTTTCGGGACACTTGGGAGCAGTGACATCAGAGAGTTTCACTTTCTCCCCAAGAGTCGGTATTCTTTCGCTTTCGAAGATTAGCTCGTCGAGCTCGTTTTCCCGCACAAATAATCCGAATCGGCGAATTCTTCCTTCTCAATCGCACAATGGCAATTTGAATTTTGATTTGCCGTATCTCAACCGGGGTGTACAATATCGCGCTCTTTGATCGTCGACAGTTGAAGGACCCTTCACCGATGAACTTGCGACCCGGTAGGGGGTCGCGCCGCGCGCGCGTATTTCTACCGGGTGACTTGAAGTGCTGTCATCCATTGTTCCACGAAATGGATGTTCGACTCATTAATGCCGGAACTGCTGTTAGCGGCAACTATAGTCAGTCTCGCAGATCGGCATGGGGTTTCGAAATCGGCCGAACGCGAATGCTAGCCAGGATTATCGGAAAAGGGTCGCCGAGGGGTTGATTCCATTACCGGGTCTCTTTGTTCGTCCAGGTAGAGGAAAGGAAGGATTTGTCCTGTCTTTTGTGCGCGCCCGCAGGTATATGGGTGCAGGTATTTCGGCGGGTATTTCTGCGATCCGCCGGTTATTATCTCCGCCAATGACGAGGGTGTTAGCCTTGAAGTAAATTTATCATTCATGGTAATGCGCCACGCAGTTAGGGTCGCAATTGACACAGAGTCACAAACAGCTTTGCTGCACAATGAACGTTTTATTTTACATTAATATTTTCTCGGCAACATTTATTTTTTCACATCGTGTTTATCTGTGCTCAGAAATTCAATCAGTACGATAAATCCGATACAGGACAATGGCGGATGATACACGATAATAATCATATTATGTGTCTGCTGAGAATTGGCTTGGCTTCAAAGAAAGTGGGAGAAGGCAAGAGGCAACGCGAAGCATTTTAATATTCTTTGTCTCCCTTGAGTTTTTCTGTATCACGTGTTGGCGCGC
Source organism: Ooceraea biroi (assembly GCF_003672135.1). Lineage (NCBI taxonomy): Eukaryota > Metazoa > Arthropoda > Insecta > Hymenoptera > Formicidae > Ooceraea > Ooceraea biroi. Next base: position 11,182,612 of record NC_039509.1, read on the forward strand.
GTTTCTGTTCCGTGAACCACCTTGTATCGATATCATACATCGACCATCTTGTCTCGATCAAGTAATTTCGCTGAATGACCAATCGATTATCCTCTCGGTCGAGCGTAAATCCATGATAGCTCTTCAGAAAACAAGCGTCTTCCGCTATTCCCGACTCCTTTCTAGTTTTAGTTTGGCTTCGGAGGAAATTGTACCCGTGCGCCGTGAAATCCTCATCGCAACTCGCGAAAGGGAATTCCACAATATATAGTTACAAGTGCAATAATTACAACTGTAGTAAACATTATGTTGATTAATTGTGTAAGCCTGTACAGTAACAACAAGAGAAGGAATAAATAAGACAACCGGGATAGCCGTGCGAGTGACAAGTAAAATTCTCAAATTCGGTTAGCGAAAAGTGCACGCCGGTTCCTTTGTTCCTGGCGGTAAATTGAACAAGGTTGGGATAGGTTCAGGTAACGTTTAAGGATAATTAATAGTTGCATGGTTCGTAAATACCGCTATCAGTGGAGCGTGCGGTCGAGGTGCGCGTGGGATCGGCAAATGGTTTCCGGGCGCATAAAAATTAATGGATTTCGGGCTGGCCTTCGGCAGAACTCTTCGATTTCGACAAGACTGTTCAAGGTCGATCGTCCGGCGGATGTAAATGAAAGGGAAGCGTTCTGAATGTGCGCCCAAAGTTACTGTCCAACGTACCTTTCTGTTTAGTTATTTATTTCCTTCACGCTCTTAACAAGCAGGCGATTATCTGTAGTCCACTCTTAAAAAAGCCGTGTTAAATATTGAATCGAAATCATTGTTGCCTCTTTTCCGCGATGCTGATTGGTTCTCTCGCTTGGCTCGAACTTCGTGTGGCTTGAACTTCGTGTTGCGAATGTCAGAATGTCATAGTGGCTGTCAGTGCGGTTATATTGATAAAATATTGATAAATAAAACATTAATATTAAAAAATAAAATAGCGCGCGTAGCGCGCGCCTGTGTTGCTAGTTTCTCTTAAAAAATCCGTTGGCGTTCATTCTGGCACTATTGGAAAATGTCTAGGAAAAAGGAATGTTTGCCGCAGACATTTATTTTATTCTATGGAAAATGTAATTCTCGATAAAAACTGTAGTTTTCATTCCTAAAACGACCATATCGACATCGCTGATTAAATTTCCAGACTAGATGCAATGCGATCTTTATGTACCTCCTTAATAGCGTGTAATAATTGGAATGAGCGCGGAGACAAGTTGGAAGTCGGGACTAGTTTTAACCCCTTGAGGGTAAAATTGCTGTACGCCCGGCAAGGAGAAAAGCGACCCGGATATTTCGGGTCTGAAGAAGAGGCTGCTCCGGGAAAGAGAAATTTCACGAGCAATGGGAAGAGAAAGCGGTAGAGGGATAACAGAGAAATATGGCAAGGGAGGAGTTGAGGAGAAAGCAAGGACAGAGAAAGAGAGAGAGAGAGAAAGAGAGATGCCTCGAGCAGGTAAGAGAGAGCTTGTGAGGGTGCGTAAGGGCGGCTCCAGAATCAATAGCGACCACGCACCCTTGGAGAATTTTCGCACCGGGAGACCGAGGAACAGCTTCGGGAAGCACCTTCATTCAGCCTGCTCTAGCGAACCTTAAGAATCAGCTTAGTATTTCTGAAAATCGCATTTGTGATATTTAAATCGATTAATTTCGTGATGTTGCTTCAAAGCAACATCGTAATACCGTAAGCAATACATCATAGTTTTATATCACTGTGCCTTTAGCAAACATTCTCAGCCAGATGTTATATTTTTTCATAAATCTTAAGGTTTAATTGAAAATATCTTTCCAAATAATCCTCCAATTTCAACTTTATTAAAATGCGGCTTACTTGAGATCCAATGAAGAAAATATAGTACTAAAATCGCGGAATTATTTGAATTCCTCGATTTTTTCAAATTATTCTCAAGTCGAAAGCTACTACCCTCGAAATCGTTACCTTAGATGATGCAACCGTTACGATCGTTTATGTTGCATTATTTTCGCGGTCTTCCGGCATACGTGGACCGACAAACAGGAGAGGCAAGGAGGCGGAGTAAGAAAGGTAAGTCGAATGGGAGAGAGGGAAGTAAAATCACTCACCTCCATCCGTTGCCGATCTGGTCGACCGGAGATTCTGGTAGGGCGGTGCCGCTACCCCTGCAAGTAGGAAAAGATATTCTATAGGATACTCGGGGATTAGGATGGCGTGAGGGATTAAGAGTGAAGCTAGAGCGAAAGAATGCGGATTATTGCATTTCTGGCTACTGTCCTTCTTTCGCGAACACCCACGAATAAGTGGCAAATATTAATATGTCCAAGATTAATGTCTTCACACATAGATATATCTAACACTATGTGAGATACATGTGAATATAGCATTTACGTGAAGTTAGTACAGCATAAAATAATTTATTGTTAAACAGAAACTACACCATTTCATTTCCCTTAGCCTCTTGCGAGCTCTACCTGAGATCTATCGGGGCGGAGTGTACATAATATGCCACCGATATGTAATTTACTTAAATAAATATCAAGCTGGCGAGAGCCACGAGCTCGCCGAGTCATGCTGAGTTTCGCGATAGGGAAAAAAGCCTCGCTCGCTTCTCCAATTAACTGCTGCTTGCGACGTGCATATTAATCGTGGTATATCTGGCGGTGGCGGTGGCGGTGGCGGCGACAAGAGATGGCAGCGACGAAAGGGGAAAGTAAGAAGAAAAATAAAGGAGAAAAACCAGGAGAATTAATAATAACCGCGTCGTTTCGAGATACGCATCTGGCTCATTCTGGTCGTTTGACCAGGTGCAACATCGTCGTCATCGTCGTCTTCCGTGATCCGTGCATATTTCGGGGTGCCCGGCTCCTTCACGGCGTTCTTTTACGCCGGTCACGGTAATTAAGAGGCATTGCCGTAAAAATCGCTCTCACCGCGCGCGCGAATATTGCGAGCTACTGCGCCGCGTGTACGCGCGAGCCATTGCGCGGAATTTTAATTCCGCCCGGAAAACCTGTTCGGACGGCACGTTTTCATGTTCGCTGCAGCGCTAGTATCGGAGAGTACCAATAATCGGCGAAAAAGCGATAATGATTTGTTTTCGATAAACTTTTTATTTTAATGGATAAACGCGTAATTAGATTTATATATTAATTTACTTCGCAAATATAAGTTAGTGTTAATGAATGTACAAGAGAATAAACGCGGTATTATGTTTCCTTTTCAACGATTTCAATTTGAACGTGGTGCGTTGGTCTCGAGTTCGACGAGTGAGGGCAGCTGGATCCCAAGATCGCATCCTCCACGATCATGACGTTTGGTGATTTTACGATCGCGCCGAGGCGGAACGATCGCAGGACTGGTCGCAAAGGGCAACATAAACCCGGGAGGGAGATGCGCGCGACAATTATTGCACGTCAGCGTGCCTTCATTTCGACATAATTAAGCGGAGCCCTTTTACACCTGCGGATCGCACGTACCACGCGTATCCATGAAATCCGGCGTCCACCCGTGACCGGACACGGGGCCCGATCCGTAGGCCCGATAAGAGATCGATAAGCGGGGTAACCGCCTCCACTTCTTCTCAGCGGGAAAAGACGAGAGAAAAAAACGGCCGACGTCACGACGGAGCATTATGCAACGCGGCGAATCTGTAATTAAGATTTTCGCCGCCCTCTCCGACCCCCTCTTCCCTATCAGAACGCGCGTTATCTCGTGCTGTTATTAAATATTAATGAAGAGGGTACGCGTGGTCTCTCATCGTCGTATTTCCAAACAAAAGAGATTTAACGTGAGAGGTTGGCCGTGCACGAGCCCGCGGCGACTGTAGCACCTCAAAATTGCCAAAGGTATGAAAAATTTGCATACAAAAAGAAATTAAATTTCGTCCGTTGTAACTCTATCCTGTGCTTCCAGATTTTAAAAGATTTTAATTACATGTATCAAGACAATTTCGGAGATAATTCCCAGGAATAAATTTAATCCAGCAATGGCTGTGCGTTTTTATTATCAGATTTTAATAATTTAATATGAAAAGTTGTGAATGTTTCGTTAATGCAAAAATTTCACATTCAGATACAAAACCTGGAATTTTAACAAACTTCGAGACTCCATTTTAACAAAATAGAGGATATTTAATCAATTTGATAAATCATATTTTAGCGTAATTCGCTTTTGCAGGATACGTGAAATTAAATTCAACAAAAACAGTAATAAGTTTCCTCCGCTTTCCTCGCAGGAAGTTGCATTTAATTTGACGCGAATTCCGCGATGACGCACCTCGTTTAAAACCTTAATCTAACTATTAACGACAAATCGCAAACTCATTTGTGACGAGCTCGTTATTGCGAGGGCGAAAGAATCATTAAGTGACGAGACCACGGTGCGAATCTTCAGACTTCACGCCTAGTTCTTCGGGTCTCGAGCAGCGATAATCGCATTTTCGCCGGTCGCGCGTTACTTAAGAGCGCAAAATTACATTGCACCCTGGAGCATCCGATCGGATCGAAACTGCCGGAATTACGTGAAGTTTAAAGGGGTCTTCACGTCGACTAGTAGATTTCTTACTGTCATTTTGCAATCTCTACGATTTAGTATCGCGATGTTAATTATTTCTCGGTGATAATTTCAGATTATCTAGCAATAATCGAATTATTACTTGACGGAAATAAAAGGAGCAATTGCAAGCTAATTACGAAATTTGCTACTGGAAGGAAACAAAGAGATCGATGTAGAGATAATGCTCGAATCGAGGTCTAGCTTCGTTGGTATTCGAGCGTCGCGTTTGCATACACGTCCACCCCAAGGCTCGTCAGTCTGAATCACGATCTTGACTAATTACACGCGTAATTGGCGATTCGTTAAGCATCGTGGACGATGTCTCGCTTATGAGAGCGCGACGAGATAAGCGCGTGCCAACGGCGTGCGTGTGGACGCAGCTGCATGGACGGTGCCCACACCGTGCATCGGAAGAGAGCTCCTCCTCTCATCGAGACATCGTCCCTCGAGGGAGACTTGTAGGAAGATATACTTTGAGCAAACACATTGGAAGGCGAGAGATCCTACCGGGCAGGACCGTGCGTATCGTTTTACTTTCGCTGTATCGCAGCAAGGCGCTGCCGTTGCTTCTCGCATGAACTGCTTGCAAGTTTGCTTTCGATGGAAGACGAAAGACAATGGAACGCCACTTTGCCGTTTCATAATAGAAAGAAAATATATAATATAATTCAAAACAATTCAAATTTTATTGAATCGCTAATAAAAAAATATAGATATCTAAGATGATTATATTAATAGGATAATTCCAGGATAGATGGCCACGCCGGAGAAATGACCAAGTACTCTAGTTTTGCTACTGGCTGCACAGTTGTTATCACTTAATCTGTGATGAGATTTAGTTATGTTTGCAACAGGAAGTTTAATATTTTAATATTTAAAAAAAACGTCCTAATTATAAAAATATTTTCATTTTGAACTTTGCTGCCTAATGAAAAGTTTTTCATACGTTTCTATTTTCATGTAAGTATCAGAAATATCTGGCTTGAACTGATATAAACCAAGATTTTAGGTTTATTCAGAGCTCTCCGCATTTAACTGATGTACAGTTTCCGCTCGTGCCATATTTTATAAAGTGCTACATCTCTCTCGGATAATTGGGAGAGATGGCCATAGCAACTTCAAAATAGTTGGTTATATACATGTTTTAATTGCAAAGTTTCGTAACGTATTTATACAATAAAGAATTTTAAAAATACAAAAAAGAAAATATAAGTTTATCCTGTATTGACAGACAGCACGTAGAAGTAACGAAAAACGGTGACGAGAACTGGAGACAGGCCAAAGCAGTCGAGGAACTTGCACTCGATAAAAGCAGAGTGAAAGAGATTAGCCAGAAAGGCCGGCTGTTTGCATCGGCGCAACAAGTGCATACAGGATGCACTTTGGAGCCGGCTAAGAGGGAGGAAGTAGGGTGAGTCGAAAGGGGTGGAGGAGAAGGATGGGAGAAGCAGTGGAATTAAATGCACAGTGAGGGAGGGGGTATAGCAGGCGGAGAGGGCACGAGATCGGCACGCGCCGAATGCAACGATTTACTCGAAGAAGGGGGAGAAAGAGGGAGAAAGAGAAAAAGAAAGAGCGAGAGAGAAAGATAGATAGATAGATAGATAGATAGATAGATAGATAGATAGAGAGAGAGAGAGAGAGAGAGAGAGAGAGAGAGAGAGAGAGTGCACGAGAGAAGCGGAGTGCAAAGAGACGGAATCGAAAAAAGACAGAGACAAATTGGGCGAGATGCACCGTAAAGAGGGCGCGAGATGCAGCCTCGTAAGATTCTCGGGACGACATCATCTCCCCTTCCTCCTCTGGTTGCTGCATCCTTTTTATTTCACGAACGTGTTCGCGATCGAATTTATGATGGGAGGTGGAGAGAGCCGGGCCGGGCAAACGATGTGCATTCGAGCGGTCGGAGCACGCGAGTGCGAGCGAGACACACCGAGTAAAGTGCATAGAGTAAAGGGCCTTACCGGACTGCACCGGCCACAGGGGGTCGGCTACCCCTTTTCTCCTTCCTCTCCCCCTGGGTGAGCGTATACGTATACGCATATCGTGCAACCTGCGTGCGACCTCGCACGCCACTAGGTGCACCGGCCTTGTCATGTAAATGAGAAAAGTGCAGTCGTGCCCGCGCGCGCGGTCCAATGCTATGCGGAAATGCAAGGCGGTGCACGCGTGCAGCTTTCAATCGTATGCGACGACCGGTATATGCTCGAGTGACTCCTTTAAAGTGCTAGGTGCAATGTTTTCTGGGGTGGACGCGAATGGTACACTTGCCGCCTGAGGTGAACCACCATGCCGTGGTATCAAGTAGCGCTTGTACATGAAAGTGCATCAAGTGAATTCTATTGTACAATAAACTGAATTTCAATTCACGCTCGTCAGTCACTTGCTCAGGAAGACAGCACGAGTCACTTTTTTTCGGGCTGGAATGTCGACAACCTGACGAATTGGCCAATTTGAACGGCAATTTTAACGCAAGGAACGACACCTGCTTGGTGTCGTACAGTTTCGTTCAATCGAGCCTCAACACGTGGTTTCTGTTCTTGTTGAATGTTACGGAAAGATACGATAAAATTGCTTCAATTTCGATAAATGGAGGGTGATTGAGAGAGGTAAGGTAAGACTGCCCGACGTTGTCGGCTGGCTAACAGTTTCAACAAAGTTTTCAAGCTGTCGGCTGCTCGTGTGCAGTTCGGTCTGGCGCAGTGAATGAGTAACGCACGCACGGACAGAATAATGCGCATTGCACGTGCTTGCATTGTACGGATGCACCGCAAAGCGGAACGTGCTTTCTTGCGGCTGGTGCGCGGTGGTGAGTTTTGTGGTCGCGTTTTCGTCCAACATATGCGACGAACGATACCGTGTGCAAAACTGGAGACTCATCATGTGTGGTTGTTGACAATAATGTACCGTCCATGTCAATAAACCGCAAATACAACCAACGCACATATTCTGACGATTTTCTTGAATAGACATGGACATTGAGCAATTAGATCTTTATTCACTTTATTCAGTATGATTGATTTCTTCAGTACTTATTCAGTATTCGACTAAATCAATAGTTTATTACATTTTATTAACCCACTTGTTGCATTTCACCAAATACTTATCACATCTTAAGGAAACTAACATCAAAGTTCATTCTGACGCAACAACGCAAGGCAGTAACGCATAAAATGGATTCCAATCGTTTTCAATTAAATTCACGCGCAAAGGGGGTTAAAGCTTCGCGCTTCGTGGCTCGGGATTCACGTTCACGTGGTCAGGCATCTTCCGGTCGGTTCTCACACTCGCGGGGGCTACTTACGGGCGTAAAGGAGAGAGAGGCCTGTGGCAGGCCGGAGCCAGTTAAAGTGGACGGAATCGGGAGCACGGTGGATCCCATGGAGGGCATTGTCGAGAGTTCGGCCGAGGGTTGAGACAACCCGCGGGCTTAAACTAGTTTCCGCTCGTACCAGTTCGCCGCTTCCTCCTCTCCCTCCCTCTCCCACCCGTTTATCCACCTCGTCCTTTCTTTCCCCACTCTCCGGTGTGTGTGCGCGCGCGCGCGGACGTCGCTTTACATTTGAAACATATCGGCTTATATGGAAATGAATGTTTAGCCATGCATCGGCTCCTAAACATCAAAAAACGGCGAGCGAGCTCGCCGCTGGAAGCCACGTCTTCGGCCTCTATTGCAGAAGACAACTCGGAAGTGATACCCGTTTCCCTGTCTCCGTCCCTTTCTATAGAGTACATAACAAACTTCTGCTTCGCTCCCTCTCTTTCTCCGCGCTCCGCATCCGCTCGTCCATCTTTGTACAACGATCTCCCACGGCGCGTGGTAATAACGATCGCGAGCGATCGTGCGAAGATCGTTGCGTTATCTCCGTGCCCCTCATATTGTAATTCAGCTAGTAGTTGCAGTTCCAGGACGACAGTTCGATTTACACTCGCGCATATCGAGAAAAAATGCACCTCCATACGATTAAGAGTACGTTGCCCGTCACGTACATTCGAAGTAATCTGTCACTCAATCTTTTCTTCTTTTTTTAAATTGACGTTATCTTCAGCCGAATATTGATCTGATCGATCGATGAAACGTTGATTTATGCGACAGCACGTTCCTGAGGCATCGATAAGACGGTTCTAAGTGGGATGAAGAGGAGAAAGAGGAGGAGGAAGACACCGGTGGTGCGTAAGGGATGCGAGGATGGGAAGAGAAACGGAAAGTGAGCGCGCGAGTCCGGGGGATGGTGAAATAACAGATTGCAGTTGTGGCACGAGCGAGCGAGCGAGCAGCCTGAGCTCTCTCGGCACGGAGCTCACGAGCAGAAGGCAGGTGCCACATTTTTTTTCGAATTGCCTGCCTCACCGTCGGAGAAGAGGCTGCCTCCGCGTTTTGCAGAGGCTCCCAAACCCAAACGTCTCGTAAAAACGCGTCGCGGGTATTTAGGTTAATCTTTCCGACATCGAATCTTTGCTCATTGAGAGAGAGAGAGAGAGAGAGAGAAAGAGAGAGAGAGAGAGGGGGGAGGAGGAGGGAGGGAAGGAAAGGAGATCTTACGTTTTCATGAACTGTTGTTACGTGACGATATCGCTTCGGAAATTATGTATTATAACTTGTGCGTGTCACGTATCGCTCTGGTGCGAAATGCATCGCTTTGATACATGCGCGATATTTGGTGGAGTAGAAGTGCTCGCGATGTCCACCTTGTGTTAAAAGAGACAGTAATATACCGATCGAATTATCATATGATATTATATGGATAAAACGCAGAAATCTGAATTTCATAAGCGAACGTAAATTTCTGTGTGTGATATTTATCGTATCGTTTACATTTTTAACGATGCAGACTACATTATCCTACATACGAGATACCTAGTGATCAAGAATGATTTATGTATCGTTATTTTAGTCGTCCAAGGGACCTATTTCGTCGTACAAAATGAAAATACGTGATTTATGGAGGACGAAAATGCCAATCGTTCTATGATATGATAGGATTGGTGATGATATCGCAATACGGTGCTTCATTATCGACGACGCACGTGAAGCCTCGCTGCTATTTACAATAAAAATACGTACCATCGATCCGTACACGTGAGCATGTGAGGAGAACAGTGGAGAGTATAAATAGCACTCTAAATATTTTTCATGCACGATAATACGAACACACAATGCTATCTACGATCTAGCGCAGTGCTACGAGCTCTAGCGAAACTATCCAAATATTTAATTATTTAACCTATGCCGAATCTAACATCTTTCCTTCATTGATATAAAATTATTGTAATTATATATCACGAGCATTTTCAGGCTTTATTCTAATAAATATGATATAATTTTTAGCGATAATCGTCTTCTCAAAAATACACAATGTTGCATAGATTCTTTGTAGAGCATAAATGTCTTTACGATTTTAATCAACAAATCCTCTGGTGCACAATATATTCTTCCAAATTTTTAATTCCTTCCATCTATTGATATCTTTTAACTTTTTCGCTTCTAACGCCGACTATAATTGTCATCCATAAAAAGGACTAAATGTAAATTTAGATACATATCCTTTTTACATAAATTCTCCATTTTATTTTTATGCTTGGAAAGTTACATCCTTAATGTGATAAGAAATTGTGAATGGCGAAAGAGTTAAAAACTTGTCGTTAATCTTTTCCAAGCAACAATACAATCACATAATTAATAAAACCACAAAAAAACCAAAGCAGTCCAAAAGGAAAAGTACTAAGTAGTTAACGTCCGTGACAAACGGTGTGCCTCCCTCGATTCCCCCGTTTCCTCCGACAAAGTTGCCGAGACGAAGAGGCGAATACGTTATAATAATTACACCTCGCGAGTACGTGATAATTTATCCCCCGTGTGTGCGAATCGGCGTGAGGCGGGCGAGCGCAACGGAAATGAGTTCCACTGCCGCGATTTAATCCTCGGCGATTTTTGCCCGAGCACGTTCGGGCACGAGTTTAAACTCTTCTGCATGCGCGCACGCGCGCGTTTGACTCGCGTGCGGCCAATTACGCACCTTGTTACGCGCGGTATTACGCGCGGCCCGATCTCTCTTGCGATCGGCTGCGTGCGACGAGGCCCTGGGTTAACGAACCTTTTGAAGTTCCGCGTGCGCTCGTACGATAGAAGGAGACGGAAATGAAATGCGAGGCGTGCGAGAGGAGACACGAGAGCGATCGCCGGGATATATCAGTGAGGAAGCCCGGTAGCCGGCCCGGACGTAACGCCTGAATAATTTCGATAATGCTAGATGCCGATCGCGGCATTAATAAATAAGAAACCGCGACGAGGTTGGCGCGCCGGCTTCCTGCACGCTGCGCGAATTTACGGCCAATCAGTTAAGGAGCGGCGCAGCACAGCGGCGGTTTCAGCGGCTTTATTAATTCGACCGAGCGAGCGTCCGCAAAACGAGCGCGACATGATATCGGTATTACCGCGCGCGCGTGTCCCTAAATGGCCGCGCATTAAAAGCCGCGCGACGCACGCAAACGGACATTTTTCACGATCACACGCAATCCGCCACCGGCAGATATTCGCGACAACGAACATCTGACCGTCTTGATTGGGGTGAACGAAACGAGACAAGATAACACTAATCCGACACCACATTTTTTCATGAAATTTCGTAAAAGAATTAGCAAGACTTTGGATCCTGTCACGCCATCGCGATTACGCCAAATCGAATGATTTGTTGCACTTAATTTCGTGGTAGTATGTGAGTAACTATCGGAATGATCGCGTCCGACGTAATTGCCATACAAGCGTGATCTTTATATGGGGTTGAACGGAAAGTCCATGCCGACTCTATTAGTAAAATTTGAATGCAAAACTCTGCATCAAGAATTAATGAACACAAAGTTTTGCGTTACCGGATGGTTCACAGGATGTTTCGCAGGATTTAAACACGAAACTTGGTATTAATTTTTAAGGGTTTCGAATTTTGAAGGGGATCGACATGGACTTTCCGTTTAACCTAACAGAAAGGAAATCAAGTTCATTACACGTTTGATCAATAGCTCTTCTTTCTACCTTTTTTAAAGCTGTTTTGCAGTACATGAATGGGAAACATGAATTGCGAAATTGGTGCTTGATTATTTGTTAATAATACTGCCTATGTTTTTTTCAAGTTTGAAGCACCAATAGAAGCCAATGCTTGCGACATGCTTTAGCGGAGAGACTTTAGCTTACCGTTTTTTGGCTGAGCTGGCCACGGACGGTTCCACGACGAGAGATGATCCGAGGTAGGTATATCCTGCAACGAAAATAAAAGAGCTGCTTTTTAATTGCGATTTTAAGGGATTGCGATTTTTTCTTCTTTCAAGCGAGATAGCGAGATTCTCCGTCGCGATTTTCTCATGCGGTTCGAGATGAGATGAACGGTAGAATTGGAGTATTGGGTCAGCCAGGTACAACCTGTTTGAGCCTCACGGTTCAACCTCGCGACCTCTGACCCCGGCGCAAAACGACGAGAGACCGGAGACTTTTCCCATGGAAAACCGTGCAAGCACGGCCGGACGCCGCACCGGTTCCGCGCGCTCCGCTCGCTTCCGGGTTCTTCCGTGCCTGCACGTGTGCGGTAACGGCACAGAATCGCGGCCAGCATTAACCCCCGACCGAAGCTATCACGGCTACACTTCACTCATATTCTAATCAGGATCAAAGGTTATGTGAACTGCCGGACATTCCGAAGCCCGCGACGAGGATGGAGAGAGAGAGAGAGATAGAGAGGCAGGGAGAGGAGAAGAGATAGATTAGAACGGCGCGTACGTGTATATGGCATACAAGTATTTCCTTTCGTTTTCTACGCGCCAGGTGTCGTTTACCGGTCAAGTCCATCTAATTTCCCATGACCGGTTCCTCGCATCGCGAATCGCAAGAAGAATAGATTCGCGAATCATTCTCGCGCCGAACGGCCGTTCGATGCATGCTCGTTAAGCGGATCCGTTAACTTTCGAAATTGCCATGCCGGAGTTCTCGTATAATCACTCGTGCGAACACTTATTGATATCGCAAATATGTTCGGATGGAAATGCAATTTTTTTATATGTAGAGTAATGATGAAAATCTTTTTCTGAATTTTTTAATTGTAATCTCATCGCGTATGTGCAAATAAGAGGTTCTGCCTCCTTCATCAACGTTCTTAGCTGTCAAGCAATTTTCCAACTTGTTGAAAACCCTCAAGACTATATTTTTTTGTGATATAACGACGTGGATCAGGAACAAGAGAGATAGAAAGAGAGAAATAGAGAGAAGAGAGTGGCGAACTCGTTCGCGCAGAGTCTATTAGATGCTACGCTCACTACAATGAGAGGGTATACGTCCTGATGTGACCTGACGAGCTAGCTTGGGAATGCGAATGAATTAAAAGTACGAATATATGAAATGAAATAAGCAGAATGTAGTAGCAGAAAAATGGCGTGCTCGCGTGTCTTCTTCTCGGCCGTTCGGACGAGCAGCGGGAGAAACAAGGAGAGGTGGCCGAACGAGAGGAAAGGAGTAGCATCTAAATGGCTACTTAGTATGTCTCGTGTCAGGTCTCTCCCCTCGCGAGCTGCCTCGTAGTAATAATATTCGTAAGTGTACCTATACACGAGTGTGCTCGACCGCGTAGCCAACAGGTTTCATGCGAAAGCCAATTCGGAGGCGAGAGTGAGAGGGGAGCTGGACTACGCATCCTTTGACGAGGCTTTAATTCGATTCTTATGCCGCGTTAAATACGCCGCGCGTTTTACGCCCGATTTCACGTACCGTAAAGATGGGACGAGATTGCACCCCGGCGGGGTTAACTTCGCTATCGCATTCATTAAAGTGGGGTTTGAGTAACCCCGCGAATTAACGAACGACAACACCAACGACAGTAACGACAGCAGAAGTAATGGAAAGAGAAAAGATGCAAATCAAAAGACATGACGTTTTCGGAGTAGTTTAACAGAAAACGCGGTGCTACATTTAAATTCTGGAATTAGCGCAGTGAAAGTGAAGAGTTTGCATCTCGCACTTATTATAATTATACAATTGTGACAATTAAATAATGATAATTAAATAGATAATAAATTTATTATCCTCGAGAGTAATAAATGTTTTTAATATATATAATATACATCTTTAATATATATTTTTAATACATATAATATAGTATATGTTGTTTTTCAAGGAAAACTTCTTCGTCTTCTTCTTCATTCCGAAAGATTATCATTAGCATTCAATTTATTCGGCACACGAAGCACATGTGAAGATTTCCTTGGGCGCCGATCACGGATGGGACACCGAAAGGGTTCGCAAACATTCGCGAGGCTTCCGGGAAAAGCTCCGGCGTTTCATTTCGGCAATGGGACACCCGTTATACGCTTAAAATATACCGGCATCTCGTATGGGACGCGCTGCGAAGAAATGCAGAAACAGCAGTTGCTATGCTAGATGGTATTACTCCCTCCAAAACACGCACACCCTCTCTCTCTCTCTTTTTCTATCTCTGTTTCCTCGACGCGTGTGTCGAGAGTGGATAAAAGAGAGCGAAAGGAGCGAAAGAAAGTGAGGAAAAGAGAGACGAGGAAAGAGAACATCAACCAAAGAGAGAAAGGGAGAGCTTGAGAGAACGAGATGGAAAGGAGAAAGAGAGACCGCAAGAACGAAGAAGAAACACTACACAGAAGGGGCGAGTTACACGTGGTAGGGACGACGTGAAGAGGGCAGACGGGTATTCGGAAAAGGACGGGGAAGGGCCACGCGGAGGGATGAAGCGGGATGGCAAAGAAGAAGAAGAGAGCGAGGAGGAGGGGGACGAGAAGGGGCTAAAAAGAGGGAGTGAAAACGAGATCGCGAAGGCATCGAGCGAACGAGCGAGCGAGCGAGTGAACGAGCGCAGGGGGATACACGGTGCGCGAGTACGAGACGTCGCGACGAGTGAAAGAAGGAACGAGGAATAGGGTGAGCGGACCAGGGGGGAAGAGGAGGGCGGGATGGCGTAGGGGCCCTCGTTTCGGAGAGCTCTAAGCGCGTGGTCCGGGGTCTGGAAGCGGGTTTCGGAGTCGAGTCGAGCCGGTGTATGCGTATGCGTGTATGCGTGGTTTGCGTGTGTGTCTGTGGTGAACGAGAAGCGCGCGGGCAGGCGAGTAGTAGGTTAGCAGGCGCTCTCTCCCGAGGGAGAGGGTGCTAGGCGGCGGTCCTGGCAAACGAGCAGGACGGCAAGTGCCTTTATAGTGGGTCAGCGGCTAGACCACGCGGGCACCCGGTTAGCAGCCTTCAAGGTCTCCTTAGTGCGCGCGGTCTCCCTTTTACCCTGTGCCCTAAACCCTCCTTTACACCGCGCGCTGCTTGCCTGCCTGCCTGGCCGCCTGCCCTTCTTTTTCCCTACAAACGAGCGGTGCCGCCAGGTAGGTAAGCTCACCACCTCTTCCTCTTCTTCGTCTTCGTCCTCTTGCCGGTTCGGATTTTGGGTTGGGTTAGGTTCGAGCGAGCTAGTGGCAAACTCTTAGCCGCGCTATCCGGACGTAATAGAATCACCGCGCAACCTACCTAATATATTATATATTCATTCGTTTTCTATCTTTCTCTCTCTCTTTTTTAATCTACAGCGAGCGTGCCCCCCCGAACCGCGAAACGGAACTCGCGATGTCTTAGGTGTTTTACACGCGGTATAATATAAGGAAACGCGCAAGGATAGACTTGCAGCGCTGAATTGTACTGGAAGTTACTAGAAAATCAGAAATTGATGGTATATTCTTACTAATTTCGCGAAAAAATTTACGAGATGCAAATAGTTTATTCATACGAGATGTGTAAAAACAATTTTTGTTTGCAAATTGCTGATTTAACTGATTTAAATTTATCAAAGCAACATCTTGTCCTGCATGTTACTTAAAAAACAGTATTACAGCTATACTATTTTTAAAACTGTAATATGACAACGGGTCAATCTATCCATGATATTGAATATCAGTTCAAACATCGTTCGTCACTTGCATGCCAGTTATTTATAGGGGACGTGATTCAAATACTCGAGAGACTGCTCGGACGAAGGTAATCCCGAAAGTGCACCCGAAGTGCAACGTTAGCGGTTTTCTATCTCGCTAACTGATATGGCACCTCCGGTATTATGCACTCGCTTCTGCGTGTTTAGGTAGTTTTGGTTGTATCGTGCCCAAATTATTTTCACGTGCCTAGAAAAAGGCCGTTTAGATAGCTTTTAACTTTTAAAAATATTATTTGCAATATCCGTCTAGATTCTCGAAAATTTTTTCAATTATGCTGTTTGTCATTACACTGCAATTATGTTAATTGATACAATTTAATCGAATTTATTGACA
The DNA here is from genome assembly GCF_003672135.1 of Ooceraea biroi. NCBI lineage: Eukaryota > Metazoa > Arthropoda > Insecta > Hymenoptera > Formicidae > Ooceraea > Ooceraea biroi. The sequence continues at coordinate 11,198,462 of NC_039509.1, forward strand.
TTTTATAATATTTTATCGCGCCGGCGATAAAAGGAAGAACACAGTTGTCGAGTGACATAACACTGACAATATTCCTATTGGGATGAGCAACGAGGGGCAAGGAGGTGTTACAAGCGAGGAGAGGTAGATGCGAAGAGGGGCCCAGAGTACATCGGCTCCACAGGGAAGTAATGAAATATTTGGGTAGCGCTGTGCCGGGAACGAGAATGGGAATGGGAATGAGAACAGGTTCCTGTTGCGCATTCCAGGCCGATGCTGAATACCGATGCCGTGGACACGGTTGGCGGTTGGCACGGTTAGGTACATAAATTATTATTGAGTTACAGCTCGCTGTCTCCTCAGTCCCACGGAAATCCTCCTTTGCAACCCATGACTCACGACTCGAGCCGGCGAGTGCGAGTTGATAAGAAATTAGCGTATCAGAAAAGATCGCGGGAGAAACCACCGCGATCGAATTGAATTCGATCTAACTTTCGATGCGTTGAGGATACAACAAGAATGTTATCTCCCAACTGTCAAGATTCTGACTACTTGCGACTATTCGTTCTCTCACAATTGTCTTTCTCTCGATTTTAATCGATTTCTCGATGTTATTTGTTCGCACAAGTAGGTGACGCATTACGCAATTGTTCGAGAGAAATATGCGAGAGACATAACGAAGCAATTGGGTGATGATGAGAAGTAACGGTGGGCCGGTAGCAATTAATTCGAACGCAGCGGTTAAGATCAGCGCGTTTCGCGCTGCAAATAAGGATCATTCTGGAATAAAGTTGTATGACCGGTCGCGTGATTTCAGGTAATATATCTTTCCGAGGTCGTGTCAGTATCGTGACGAATATCAGCAGAGCGCAAGGCGGATCTTCAGCGACATGATCAAACGCAGTGGAAAGCAGTAGTAGATGGAGGATAATTTTTGCATGAATGTTTTCAGAGAAAATGCGACGAGTTTGTATATGTTTATATAAAAAAATTATATAATTATATAAAATAATTATATAATTAATATAATATATAATTATATAATTAAAATAATTATATAAAAATGGTAATTACCTCAATCTTGTTTTCTACAAATAAAAATTTTCATTAAGTTACAAAAGACGAAATTCGAGAGGACACAATAAATGAAAATAATACAAGAAATCTTCTCAAATTGTCACTATTCTCCATTTCTACCGCAATTTTCCGAAATTTATCCCAAAAATCAATTATTATTCTCATCGCCGTGCTCGATATCGAAGTTGCTTCGTGAAATTTTGTGTCCGGGTTATCAACAGTTTTCCGACAGATAAAACTGGACCAGTTAGTCAATCCGCGGTGATTGTAGCACGGCAGAAGCGTAAGGCAACAGAAATCGTTTAGGACTCGGCTGGCCTTGTGGCATGCCTCTTTCTCGTTCCTTCGATCCCGCCTCTTTCCTCTCTATCTCTCGCGTCCTCACACCCTCTCGCTCGCTCGCTCGTTTTCTCGTCACTCTCTTCCTTCCTCGCCTTCTCTCTTGATCGCTCTGTCCCTCTAGCCCTCGCGCCGATCCCTCAGCGTGAGAGCGGCCACACAAAGAGAACACGAGGAGCACAATGGATTACTTAGACGGGTAGGTTAGTTTGCCGAATGAAGCGAGCAGGCCCACGCACGTTAAGATAGGTCCTGACTGGGAATCCGCGCAGAAAAGCGCGCCAAACGCGAGGTATCCGGCCTCATTCCTCAACGACAAGACCAATTACCGCAGCTCCGAAATAATCCTCGTGGTGCAAGTTTGCTACAATGCTGGACAAATGCCGCACTCGTTACGTATCGTTCCAGTTACCGTAAAATTTCAAACCTCTATGGTATTACTTCACTGTTCCTCAAATATAACATTTTCCGCTACAGCTGCGTATAAATATTATGGAATGTATTATCGATTTTTGTTTGGCCCTCTCTCTCTCTCTCTCTCTCTCTCTAATTAAATTTTAATTAAGTGTTTTCTAGAAGTCTACTTTGTCGGCTAAAACGTGACTTCGTATTCGTACCCGATATTTAATGCCTAATATAGGATATGAACCTACGTGCTATGGTCTACTAAGCCAACTATTATATATTCTACTTTGGTGGACTAATTGCTTCCTCTTCCTGTTTAGACTTATGTATGCAGGGTTGTATAATAATCCTTCCACGCTCTTCAGTTTTACCTTGTTGAAGAAACTATTTTTAGTGTACAATATGATTTTTATTGTATTTTATATAAAGTTTTATGTTTCGTCTTCTTAATTATAAAATAAAAGAATAAAATAAAATTGAGAAATCGTACTTTTGAATAGTTTGCGATTCAAGTTTGTTAAATGATGACAAATTTGGAAATTTTATATTGAATTTTATATCGAAGGGTTGAAGAATGGGAATGGATCCCCAGCGGAAAGCAAATTTAGGATGTTCTAAACGTGCGAGCCTGACGGGTCGTCCTTGGTTCTATCGATCAAAAACGAGCTGCATCCGGCTCGCGCGTAAGCAAGCATCATAGTTTTGATACTCCGCTAAAAAAGGTAAATTTTGCTTTTGGATATCATATTGTTAAACTGTGTATTAACATAATACTGCATATTAATTATATCAGTTAAATCTTAGTCATTGAAATTGTCGGCAAATTATATATTATTAATATTAATTTTTCTTAATAATTCTTAATCTTCTAGATTTTACGTATTTTTTGAATATCATAATACATATTACATAGCAAAACTAAACTTGAAGTCAAAATATAATTCCTAATTATTTGATCATCAAGAATACTAATATCCGTATCATGTGTAAAAATAAAATAATATTAACAATTATATTATCCTATTCATTTGACGTTGTTTTGTAAAAACATATTGCAATTAAAACGCAGAAAATTCGATCAATGCAACGCATTTACGATGCACTTCCACCATCAAACCTTATCAAAATATAATGGTCCAATGAGTTTTTGTCGCTAATTCGACGAAATTGAGAGAGGTGTTGCGTCATGCGATAAATCCTGTCATAGTGTAAAGACTGTTGCATTCGCACTGATTACGCTATTCCGGATTACACAAGTCATCGGTCGAAAATGATACGTCCGTGCATTTTGGTGCAACAAGTGCATCTCGTGCCCAAAACATGCAAAAAACATTCTATCAAACGCAATCCTATTAGTCTTTGTACCAGCATGTTTTGTGACATGTTGATACTATTTTTAATTCGTTTAGGAAATAAGAGACGTTTTATCACATCGGTTGATTCGTTGTCAACTGATAATTGCGAGTCTAAACATAAAATTGAATTTCCTTCACTTGGTGAACGAGTATATAAATGTACGTTCGCGTATGCATAATCTAAATTTGTTTATTTTCTGTATACATTTTATCTATTATCTATTATATACAAATTTTGAAAAAATTCAGGAAAGAAGAGTGTTACAAAAACCAGGACAATATTAGATAAAATAACTTAAAGATACATTTTTTTCCTCAATTAGTATATCAAATGCATCTATTGTTTACCTGCTTGTTGTAACATCCGAATGTTTTTTTAACTTTCGTCGCGCATTCAGCTCGAATTCGGCCGCGGCTTCCAATGTACGTTCGTCAATGAAAGTTGTGCGCGGAGGCGCAGATAACGGCCATTATCTGACGGCGTACAAAGTTCAGAGTTTCAGACCGTTACGAAGCCGGGCCGTGTGCGTTTCACGGCCACACTGCGTAAGCGGAGAATGAAGGGAAGGCAAGCGTACACTTGCACGCACGCACGCACGCACGCAGGCAGGCACGTGTGTGCATCTCTCAGCGGTATCGTTCTTTCGGCTTTTGAGTCTATATTATCTGGATGTAGTAAGACAGCGGACTTTTTTGAGCAGACTTCGTCTTATCTGTCCGCTCGATAATGCCTTGCGATCGTCAAAAACGGAAATGATGGGCGCCACATAAATGCACCGTAAACAGCGCAATTTCCTGCATTTCGTCTAACTAGAATAATATATTGAAAATGATCTCGTTTTAGATAATTCAGAAGTCGTAACAGCATCCGTAACGCGTCAAGAGATATCCTTCTTTCAATTTTCAATGATGAGTAATAAAATGAAAATAAATAATTGGCTAGAGTGTCGAATCGGAGCTATGACTTTCGCTTTAAACTACATCCGTGCTTAAATCCAGCAGATGTTACATTCAATATTTAATAAACGGAATAACAAACTCGCGCGTTTATGTTCCACTCTTCAAACGTAACATCCCACTTGGACAGTGTTGAAAGACGTTGGTCCATCAAAAGCTGAACTCCAGTGAGATTACTGGTCTGGTCTCACGCTCCTCGACTTCGTGCGAGCATCACAGACTCTAACCCGAGGAAGTGGCTTGTCGCGACTTTTCCCGAGAAACGGTCCCAGGGTTCGAGGGACGACACAGTCGTCGCCGTCGTCGTCGCAAATTCGGCAAGCAAAAACGAATCTCGCCAATGGCAGACAGACGAGAGAGGAGAGGAGGACCAGCGAGAGCGAGCATCAGAGAGGAGCAGTCCAGGGTCGCGCTGTTCGTTCGTTCGTTCGTAGATTAAATCACTCGGTCACTTTTCTTTCTGGGCAGCCGGCCGGGACAAAGGCCGGCATTTCTCGGAAGAGACTCGGCCCGAGACTTGAGAATTAAAATAATATCCGCTCGTTCGGAGATTAATGGCGGTGTGCCGATGTAATTTTTCTCGACATGCGGACTGCCATCTTCCTCCCGTACCAGAGAACGGAGCCCTGGCCGCTCGGAATCGACCATCATATCGCCCACGCTGCGTGCCGGTCGATAGCGTGCGATACGCTTTTCACCAGCACACATATAACGTTTCTTCAAGTTTTATCTCGGCGGTGGTCGCGCGCTCCAACGCGCCAAAATATCTGTAAGCCGTGACTTTGATCCAATTCAACAAATAACGAAGTCCGTGGAATTGTTTTATCTGCTGCTTATCTGAGATTACTCGCGAAGATTTTCCGCACGCGATTATCGGACACGCTTTAGGTAATTTAACGTAGCCCACTATCAGATTCGTGATCAAATGTAATTGTTGACAATCACTTTCGTGACCGAAGCTTTGGGAAAAATAAAATAAATTCCCAAGAAGGCCATATCTAATCGCCACCGATTCTCCGGTTCAAAGCAGATAGCTTCATTTTTTACGCTCGGAGGAACGTGAAATTTCCCGGGAACGTAATTTTCTTGGCTAATAATTTTTCACGGCTAATAACTCATGGTCCTCTTTTCTTCGTCCCGTGAAATTACGAAACACGCGTAAAGGAGGAGTATACGACTTCCTAAAATGCACGCTCGATTCTTTTACACGTGCGAGTGTTCCTTTCGACACACGAACCACCGGACTCTCTTTCTCCGCGCGCGCGGAAAATCGCTTTTCGAGACAAGAGGCGCGTCCGCCTCGCAGATCACGAAATCACCGTGTGCTCTCGACTTGTACGAGCGAGGCAGGTGCGGACGAGAGCCTCGCTCGTATCTTTTTCCCGCCCGTTCTCCCTGCGAAGCCTATCGCCTCTTCTTCGTCCTCCGCTTATCCTCCGATGGATACGTCGTTGACCGGTTCATTGACACCTGTCGAAAGACCCGGGTCTCTCTCCGTGTGTACCTGACAATTACGCACACGTGAACCGGACATATATCGTGCGCCCTCCTTCCCCCTTCCGCCCTTAACCCTTTAACCATTATCGTTCATCTCGCGAGATTTCGCATCCTTCAATGCCCGACACCGCCGCCAGTTTGAGACCCAAACTGAATTTCTGTCAAATCGATATCCACTTAGGATCAATCGCAAAACGAACGAGGTTTCATTGTCTACTCGGAGGCCTCGCAATTTTTTACGGTAACGCTTTAGAGGAATCAATAAGGGGCCTTCTCTTAATACTGTTAACTGGCATTTGTAAAATTTTCGTCTGCGCAAGAATAGTCTCGGATTCTTTTAGAGCATTTATGAATGACGGCTGATGAGTTACAGAAAAGATATGCGATGTGAGAGGTTTCTCAGTAGGATATTTTAGAAATTTGTTATTCATCTATAATTCATTGAAGTTATTTTGAATGCTAATTGATAGATTTCATCAGCGATTAGCGCTATCGTAGCGGCTAGGTATTAACGGGATATCATAATGATCATTCGATAATGTTGAAATTCTATCTGGATTCCTTAACAAGTTACAAAATTTCTATTCAAAATTCAAATAGACAAATTTTTTGTCAATATATGTCTCTGTCTTTCTTAAATTGTCTACTTGATAAAATTATTTTCTGTTTTTACAATTTGCTTTAATTTTATCATTACTAAAATTATCATCAAAATTTACAACATTTATTTTAAGTAAATACTTTATTTTCTTCACACTGGAATCTTCTACTGCTTTAGCTTAAAATTAATAAGTGCTGTTTCTCATCTTTTATTTATTCCAATATTAAAATACCAGAGACATGGTCAGTATCCTCGAAAATTCAAAAAGATAAGAAAGAAGGGGGTGAAAAAAGCTTATGGAGAGTTCAATGGAGATCGCTTTCATTGAGAGGTCGCATCCTCTCATTTAGACTGAAACTCAGAATCGGACGGCTACATTTAACAGTTGTGAACGTGACGAATAGAAACGCATGGCAGGAAACGACTTCGATCGCGAGGCGCTTATGTACCGCCGAAAACTCCGGCAGTGATGCCGCGCGCTATTTGCTGGGAAGTCAATGGCCAGATATCTAAAACAAACACGTGTCTCTGAGCAGTCGAGCAGAGGTCATGACAGACAAAGGCAACGATAATAAGATAGAAAGAGAAAGAGAAATATATTTCGGGAAAAAATTCGCTTGAAGAAATAGAAAATAGTAAGACACGTGAAAAATAGATCTGTTCAAAAATAACGAAGACAGATAATGGAGATCTAAATGTTTCAAAGAAAAAGATGATTGTCTATTAGATTAGTCAAAAAGTTTAGTCCGATTTTTAATTTTTTAATCGATTCACAAATCGATTTACAAATCGATCGTAACAATGTCCAATCATAAACAACGATAATTAAACTTGACTTTAACTTGATTGATGAATAACTTGTTTCTACTGAATACGATAAAATTTTACGCAAAACTCGAACCGAACTTTTTGACTGACTCAATATATTAACACGATAATAGAGAGAGAAAACAAGAGAAAAAGAGATAGATTTGATCTGTTGTGATTAAATCATGTCGTAACGATCATTATCTGAACGGACATTATCTGAACTAACATATCTTACGACGTAATTACAAGTGCAGTTTTTTTTAGTTAAGACCGAATTCGCGAGATGGTTATAAATTTCAAACTAAATGTGATAAGACGGAAGGCACCAAGAGGCGAATGGAGAACATTGATGATGAGAGATCGAACGTCTTGATCTTGGAAAAGAAATGTTTGCACGTTTAAGAGGCTTTTAATTTTTTCAGATATTCTCATGTATAATAAAATTCGTTTTTGTTTTAGGAAAGCTCAATCTAACGTGATGCACGTATAAATGTCGTCGATGATAACAGTTATTCATTTTCAAAGGGTGGTTGCTTTGTGATGGAGTGACGGGAAAGAAGACGAGTGAAGAGACACTATTGCCGTTTCTCTCCGTGTCGCTAAAGATAGCACTTCCTTCCTTTTTGCAGACGCGCCGGTGATTCCCTCACTGAAACTCTATTTGCGTCACCATTGAATTCAGCTCCGTTTCTCTATAAGTTCTTACGCTCAAGACGGGACGGAATTACGCCGAACGTATACTTTCCGCTTGAAATTAGAGAAAAATGAAAATTGTCACGTGCATTCACGACGTTTCTTCGAGCGACGAAGTATCCATCGCAAACTGTGTCATTCCCAGCGTTCTTGGAATCTTCAAGAAATTATGTATTTCTGGAGCGATATATATATATATATATGTATATATATAAAGGCACGTTTTATTGCCGGTGCGATGAAGAAGGGAGACTCACACCGGACGAGGAATCGAGACTGCGGAAACGCGCTCGCGGATATATCGTGCGAGCAACAAGTTCCGACCCCGTTCCGTTGGTGAATCCTCGCCTCTTCTATTCGCACCCTGATAGATGATCGCGCAGTTGGTGAATACAAGTTCATATTCTTGTTCTTAAATGCTTGGACGGCCTTTCCGCTGACGCAACGCGCGAATTTCATGGACAAACGCGTGGCGGTCATGGCTGCACTTTGCCTGCACCGATTCGTATGCACACCGGCGGAGATAACGACACATGGCGCGGTCGCCATTACTGCGCCGTATGCACCGCGACGCAGGCGTAAGGTTTCACGAGTAGAACCTTGAGAACCTGAGCTAAGATCAAGAGCGATTAAGCCCGAGCTCCGAAAGATTTGCCCTTAGCTGAATCGCTCGAAGGGGACGAGCCAGCGCTTGCAGCGCGAGACGATTTTTCTGCCTGTGAAATAAAGACAGTGAATATATTACGTACTCAGCTCGATACTGATAATCAATTAAGTCCGGCACGTTCAGGTGGAATGAAGGGAATACCAAGTTTGCTTTGCTTGAAACGCAAGCCTTTTTTTTATTACCCGGGACGTGATAAATGATACGCATCAATCAGGTGCGGCGCATCAAAACGGTTAATAATAATGATCGCGTTCGGTCAACCCTGGAAAACCCTCATTATAATAATTGCCACTCGCTTTCCTGTCTCCGTCCGTCTCTCGGCTCATGTCAGCCGCGAGATCGCTTCACTGCAAGGAGTTGTCGACTCGGTGTTCGCGCCCGAAGGCTGGCCGGGCCCGTGCCAGAAGCAGAGAGAGGCGAATCGTAAGGCCCCATCAGTGTCGGTTACCGGTGCACTGTTAACAGGTAACTTTTTTCGGGGGCAGGTGGTCCCGAGCAGGCACGCGACAAATCAAGCCGGCCGGGCCGCGGGCAGCGATTACAAAAAAGGAAGAGATTGCGCGGACATGTTTATTCGGCCGCATAAACTCGGTACGCGCGCTCACGCACGGCCGGGAGAAAGGTGCGAGAAATAATACAGAGTCATTGCACTTTTTTTTCTCGACGGTGTCTGCCTCCCTTCACAGAGAGAAAGAGAGAGGAGCGAGACACGGTTTCAAGCGGTTTTATTTTCGGGCGCGAGGCGCATTGCATTACGATACGCGCGACCACGAAAATTACATGACTTTTTGCATGACGTAGAAATTAAGCGGGGATACGGATATACACATTGATGTGATGTATTTATCTTAATCGCAATTTCGTGAACGTGACTCACGCAAGTGAGTGCAAATGCGCTTCTCGGAATAAGTGACTGATATATTGATTTCGTACAGATTACGAAGTGCAGATATCCGCGTTTCTGTATAATATCCTGTAATTAATATCATTGCAACAGCTCATTATAAACGAGTGTACATCTTGCGGTGCATAATGATCTTTCATCAATTTTAGCCGCGCGATGCACCAACTGACAATGCACCAGAATTACAACATGTATGTTGAAATGGCCAAGACGGATGACCGTGTCATTCTCGTCACTTGCGACATTCATAAACTGCATTTCGGGGGAAGGAAAAAGCAACGTACGTGGTATATCTCGAGCAAATGGGACGTCTCGTAAAAGAGACGTTTGAAAAAAAGAGTGCGTCGAGCACAGGCAGTTTCGGATGCGAATAATATATTCCTAGGAGCATCTGCTCGTTCTAGCTCTTGTGAGCGCATTGGGTGGGTGTAAACCCTCGCAGTCGGCGGCTGTTCGTGCCGATATGGCAACTACGATACGTCTTCTCATTTGAAAAAAAAAACGTCTGAAACTCCCTTCTCCGAATTCAAAGCTCAATAAATAATTTTCCCTACAATGAGCGACGTGCATTTTTATTCTCTTTGTCTATCTCGTAAAATAAATGTTACGCACTGACGACGTACACGACGAAACAAGACACCGAATAAATGTTTAGCTTGTATTTGCCAGATCACTTTGATAACACTCTTCGATTGGTCCCGATAAAGTGGCGAATTTCGTGGCACGATTTGAGATACGGCCGGATAACGGCTGATCGATTCGGTACAAGCCGGCGTATTACGAGGGAAGAAGAAGCAGTAGAAGGTGGCCCGAATGAAAGAATGTGGCAGCTTCCTGTTGGCGTCTCGGCGGACTTCGACTTTTAGCTCCGGCTTCGTGTCTACAAAATCGTGCCGAGTGGCGTGCGCGAAAGTGCCGGCTGTGAAAGAGGAAGACGCATGCTATGCACGCACGTGTATGCACCGCACGCTGCGCTGTCTGTGATCCGATGCGGAATTTGGAAAAAATGCGATTTTCGAGAAAATTTTCGGAAACTTCTGAACCTATCGAAAGACCCTCAACAGACATCGAACAGGGAGATTTTCGTATTAAACGAAAAGTACATTTAATTTGGCTTTCCAGAACTGAACATTGTCGATTGATGTTAATTATAGAAAATGAATAAATATGAAAATGAAATAAATATCTATGTTATAGATATTTTTTCTTATTGTTTGATATGTTTGTCACTGGAAAAAATCTACCATGAATAATAATTTTAGAATGATAAATTTCGGAATAAAATATTAAAATGTAAATATAGCATGGCGCGTTAGAAATAATTTTTTAATTTTCCAAGAATCCACTTTATTTCGATGGTAGCAATTGCTCTAAAACAACGCGAATAAACACAACACGGCCGCTAGACAGAGCGGCGTGCGAGCTACCTAAAGTCCGATTAGACCGCGGCTTCGCGGTAGAGTTCTTCTAAAACCTAACTCAACAACCCACCAAACTAGTTCTGGCCTCGGCTCGTCGGTAACGTTCTTCGCGCGGCATTGTATCCGAGGATCGGCCCTTGCGCTGCAGAAGCAACGACCGTATTGCTAACGAAATGTAGAGGGAGAGAAAGCGTTCACCATGAATCGCTCTCCGAGAGGCTCGTCCCGGCTCTCCTTCCTGTAGCTCGCTTCTAAGCAGCCCTCGCGCGCTCGATATATCGAGCTAAGAATGCACGATTACACGCGCAGAAAAAAGCCGCCAGCGAGTACCAACGTAAAATCTGCTTTTCAGACAAGATTTCTTTGCGATACCGAAAAAATTTTATAACCGTAGCCCAACAATAGTCCTTTCGAGAATTTTTTGTATATCTTAGGTATACAAGAGATTTTCTTTCCGGAAAATGTGTATATAACGTCATAAAAGTTTGGTGCGAGAACGTTAAGAGGTTCTCGACTTTTTCTCAGTTATCTCATTCCACGGATGATATTTGATTAGGACCGAAAATGTCGTGTTAGCTCAGCAGGATCGTAACAGTGTTTCGAAAAAATGTATATCTACCGTTTCCAGTTGTTTTTCGAAGCTATTCGAAGCTCGTTGGAATCACAATGAATTTTGACTGGTCGAGAGTGAAACGTGGTCTCCTCGACATGATCTGCACGTGCGTGCATTAACACGCTGTAATGAGGTGGCCGTCGAACGCGAGAGGACGCACGAGTGCTACAGAGTCGTCAATGGAATTTATGATCTGGATACCAAGCATGGCCGCGGAACGTGACGAGTGTGACTAACCGATTTTCGGCGGGCGAGGCAAGAGAAGAGCCGAGGAGATGAGGTCGGCAACTATTCGCGATGTAAATTTTAACCTCGGGGACGACGGCGACGACGACGACGACGTTGGAGGCGGAGGCGGAGGCGGCGGGGGTCCCATACGTCACGCGCGCTCGCGCGCGCAGCCATTCACAACCTTGACCACATTTCTTCTCTTCGGCTGCGGAAGAATCCACCGACCGAGTGCTACTCGCGCGGGCGTGACTCGGAGTTCCAGTCAAGTGTCGGTCGAACTCCTCGCGATCACACCGGGATAAGTCCGAGTACCTTGGGTTAGGACTAAAGTGCCTGCTAAAGTGACGAGTTTCCACGAGAAAGAATCGAGAAGCGCGCAAAGTGTGAAATGTATAAATTATTACGCAGCCTCTATTTTTTAATTCTCATATGCAAAGATCACTCTCGGAGATTCGCCTTTGGATCTCTATAGTTTCGCGTATATATCTATTTCTAATGTCTTTCGTCAAAATTGATTCGAGATTTTAATCGGTAAAGTATCACTATACCGTTTTACCCTGAATTTCTCAGCAAAATATAAAATAATTTTTCGATAGAACTGCTATAAACGTTAATTCATTTTGGATGTTTCTCGATGAATTTGTGTGATGTTATAATGTCAAGCTACGCCAGTTAGAAGTCTGCAAAAATGCGAATGCGTAGAGTAATAATTAACCAGTATAGTTCCTGACACTCTAGTGATTAACGAACGTATTCAGGCGCCTGACGTTTCGTCAGGCACAGTTAACTTCCTCTCGGCTGACAATTTCTGCACGATGTGTCTCGAAAAGCAACATCGATGGACCGAAGCTAAAGTGTAAGGATCTTCATCTCGAAACGAGTTTCAAGGAAAATGTTTTACTTTTGCCCAAATTACGTTCGATATTTTATTTTACAAAAAAAAAATAAAAATTTTATTCTAGAAAATTATAACATAAAAATAGCACGTAATAAAACTAAACATTCGAGTATTAAAAACTGCGCCTTGCAGCGGGTTCAAATAGTAACAAATGCCTCGTCGCCGGTAAATCTCTCGTTTTGGCGCCTAGCCTTCGTTTTGGCGGGAAGAGTTGGTCTCTCGTAATCGGAACGATCGCCAACGGCACGTTGGCCGACGCACACGATTATCAGCGACTTATCGCCGAAGCGAGCACACAGGCGCGACCTTGTCGCGCCGTAGTGCGGCGCCATTTTGCTGATGCGTGCGCCTGTCCCACCACGTGGATAAGTTTTCCGCGCATGTTGAGCATACGGTACTGCCTCGTTTCGGGGAAATTTCAATTAAGACGCAACCGATCAAGTGCTTCAACGACGACTCGCTCTTCGGCTTGCTCCCAAATTAAGTTGAATGATCTTTTAAACAATGATTACTGTATTTCGGTCTTCTAAAGCCTATGATTCATCAAACTTAGCTCCGTCTCCGTTCGATTTACGGGCTATCTCGCATTTAACGTGTTCCACTGCAAATAGTTGGCGAAGACACTTCTGCGATGTTTGAGGACGTTGATACTCATGATCGTAGCGAGATAAGATCGCGATTCTTACACGGCACGCTAGATTGTTCCGAGCGATTCGAAACAGGTGATATCAAGTGGAATTCGAGTGTTGCATACCGAAGACGCGGACGAAAAAATCGTCTCTTTTCTTGGCGGAAACCGAACTCGGAGACGCAGTGGTTCTCAAGCTCGAGTTCGCTCTTGCCGGTTATGAATTGGGCAATCTTTTCGGGCCGTAGGAAGTGCCGCTCACTAGATATAACGTCAGTTTCGCGCGCGCGCGCGCACACTTGGGTGATATCCTCATTTCAGACACTCGTAAAGTCGTTGATCACACGAATTTCACGCCGACCGTTTGTAGTTCCGAACCCGCCGCGTTGACGATTAAAACTGGAGCGTCGAGCGACAACGAGCATTTGTCCACAATATATCTATTTATAACTATCTACTTATTTATAATTCTCATTAATCTGCGCAGTTTAATGAGAATTGAATGAAAATTCTGACTGCAAACTACTTTTCCATCAGTTATGAAACTTGCTTTTTTATGAGCTTCTAGATATTAACGATGAAAGTTGTGGCGGAAAGATATTTCACTACTGAAGTTTTTCACTACTGAAGATTAATATTCTCATATTTGGTTACATAATGCAAATTATTATTGTTACTGTAATCATGATTAATTGAGAATAATTTATTTTATACGATTATATCGATGATTTTATACTGATTGATATCCTATTGATGATTCCCTGCTTTATTTAGTATTTCTGTGATTCTGCAGTTAGCACGCACGGGATTTTACGGCATTTGACAATTACGGTACACGAGATATTGACAGTTTCAGCTGTCACATCGCTAGTCATTATTTTCTTATGTATCGATACGCATTTCGATACATGGTTCATTTCACGTTACACCGTGAGTATCATCTGTTAAAGAAGAAGAAACAATTGACCTTCCAACTATTGATACGACAGCGACGTGACAGATATCTTTGCTAGATATCTTTTGAGAGGTTCGCCGAATATATTTCGGTGATCTCTTTCATTCGCTCCGATATCCAGAAAGTATCCGAGGCAAACAAGTTCTTACAGCTACGCAGCGCTCTTATGATCTATCAAAAAGCGTCTAAACAAAGCATGGCAAATTATATATCTTGAGCGCCAATGCGGTTATCCGACTTTAGATTTTTCGTTCATTTAATACGAATGCAGAATAAAAGTCAGACAAACGCAATTGGCGCTAAATGTACAGCAAAGCATCTTTATAATAGCGGTGTTGGAGGCTAAGGTGAGCGAGAAACTATCGATGCGTAGGATTTGGATAGATAAGTTGATAGAGCAGAAAATTCAATATTAATTCGGTTATTCAGATTTTCGAAGATTTGCCGGAATCTCGCCGGACTTTATCGGAATCTCTGCTCGTCACAACTTTTAGGAGCATACACATAGTCGAGTCATCAATCGACTAATATATATAGGAAAGATTCATGAGCTTGCAACAGCTCGCGTAAGCGTGGGAGAAAGCAGAAAGCAGCAGAGGTGGCAAAGCGATAAAAGCGTTTTTATTAATATACAAATGACGAGGCGATGCAAAGCATTCCCCTTGGAGCTCTTCTTTCTCTTCCTCGTTACCGTTGTCATCGTAGTCGTCGTCGTCGTGGTCATCATCACGATGGAAAGCACGATGAAAAGCGTGATCAACAGGCAGCGTTAGCATGATTCATCTCATGGCGGAAACTCACCGTTTAGCTTGTCGATCGCCCGATCGGCCGTGGACTGATCGGCGCAGTCGACGAAGGCGTAGCCGCCGCGTTTCACCAGGATCGTGGTGCACGCCAGGCTGTGCTCCTGGAAGAGCTGCCTGAGGGCGCTCTCGTTGCAATCTGACGGCAGATTGCCCACGTAGAGCTTGGACATGGTGGCTGGCTGCTCGCTGTTTCTTGACGCTATGATGCCGGCTTCCAACCGAGTTCGCGGCTCAATAGTCACGTGCGTCAGGCTCGATGACGAGGATTTGGGTGCGCGTGCGCGCGCGCGGACTCGCGTACCCAACTTCGAGTACTGACCTCGTCGTAGACTCGGGATCCACGCGGACCCGGCGAAAGAGCGGAACGCGGAACACGAACGACGAACGCGAGCGGGATCACGAGAATCTCGCGACGATCACAAAAGGCGGAGAACGAGGTGGACGACGCGCGCGCGCGCGGGAGAGAATGCGATGGTCGATGATCGGTACCGGTGATAGCGGGGAAGTTGCGCGGGTTAATCGGCTCGGGAGGCCTGAAGACGTCCGCGCTGACGGTTTTGCTGACGGTATCCTTGGCCGGGGCGACACGCGGCTGTATACTGACTGGATCCCGGACACGAGGTGGTCGATTACGCGAGTCGGACGTGGATCACGGCTGCACACGCGAGACGGAGCAGAGCACGGGACGAGAGCACGGGGTCCTTAGACGACTTCTGCGACGAGATCGGTCCTCGACGGCCTGGCACCTTCTTTTGTTTTCCGCTGCTGGGGCTTCCTCACGCCTCGACTGGCCGACTGCGAGCCGCTCGATCCGCGGATAGGCGACGACTGTGTGTGCGGTCTCGCTCACTGTTTCTCTCTCTCTCCCTCGCTCTCACCGTCCGTCTGTCTCTCTGACGATTCGAGCGCGGCGCTGTTGCACGAATCTGACGCGCTTCCGGTAGCTGTTCGTCAGCAGCTCGATCGCAGAAACCGTCGACGATGAAGACCGGCCGGCGTGTCCTCGCAGAAATGGCTCTCCCGATCGCCCCGAGTTTAAGGGACGCGCGTTCACCAGCCTGTTTCCTTCTCTCTTGTTCACTCGCGGCGCGACCAAGGAATTCCCTCTCTCTCTCCTTACCGACGACGACGCGCCTTCCTTCCAGGCTCTCCTCTCTTTCGCTAGACCACAACGCGACGTCTAAGGGGCTCTCTCGTTCGGTATGTTGTGCCCCTCTTTCTCTGTTTCTCTCTCACCCCTTTGCCTCCCAAGGTAGAGGGGAGTCGAGACGCGATGCAAACTCGTCTCTCTTCTTCCTTTTTTCACTCTGCCACCGCTAACCTCCTCTCACTCTTTCTTTCTCCCGCGAATTCGTGGCACTCTCCTCACTCGCGCGTGCACTCTCTCGCTTTTTTTCCTCTCGTCCATCTCTCTCGCGCGCGAACGCAAACGCGGCGTGCCGAGCGGGAAACCAACTCGAAATCCGCCGGCGGTAATCGTGCCGATTGGCCGCCAGCGGACCACGTGGGTGACCCCACCGACTCCCGCCTCTGCTCGCCATTGGTCGCTTTTCGCACGCCGGTTTTCGCAGCCGACTACGCGCGCGCTCCGTGCGTGCCGTGCGTCCGCGCGTGCTTGCTCGCTTGTCTTTTCGCTCGACTTTCTCTATTCTTTTCTCTCGCTCACTCTCGCGCCAATCGCGCAAACACAGCATATGCGTGCCTGCGTGTGTGCGTGTGAATCTTTTTTACTCGCACCTCTGCGCTGGATCTGCAGAAATCTACTGGGTGTTTTTGGAGAACAGTACCGTAAGGTCTTTCCACTTAACATGTGTCTAACTGAATGGAAAGCTTACGATTCGAATAATCATAATTGTTGAATGAGAGAGAGAATTCACTATCTTCTAACAATTCATAGAATTTCGTTACATTCTATGAGCTAGAATAGATTTTTCGGAGACGAACACAAAGTTGCATTTACTTATCATTTTTAGATATATTATTAGATGTTTCATATCTTTTATAGAGATCTAATTAAAAAGTTGAAGATTCTTAAATTTCAGCAAAATTAATCTTAAATTTATTCTACATGAGTTCTGTTAAATGCGTTTCATACGAATTAAATAAACTAATAATTGCCTAAGTGTGAAATATTGACATCAAATATTTTATGAAAATAGTGTTTGTCACATTAATTTTATATAAGTGTGTATAAAAAGATTTAATGTTTTATTTGCTGTAGTTCACAAATTTTAGACTTTTTAGCAAAGATTAGATTATGATTTTGATTGGTAGAACGAATTCTTTATTAAAAATTTTGTAACCATCTACGATTTGTTATCTAATCATACCTCCAATGTACATTAACCGCAATTTAAATAAAACATAATAAAAAGCAGTCGGAAATATTTAACATTTCAGCTAAAATATTTTCTAATTTTTTTCAGGGTGTTTGGATTGAATCGAGCAGTGATGTGCGCAGGATGATATTCTTCAATGTGTGTAAGGACTTACCTGGAGGAAACGCGGTAGATAATAATATTCAGGGCCATGCGAGCTACAATGTAGAACGAATTACAATATGAAATGCCGTATGTCTGTGTTCCATTAAAATTAGGCTGCTGAGGAGAGCATGCTAATTATTCCGCGGGCTTCACAAAAGTTCCTTCGCCCTGGTTCTCTCGCCCGACGATCCCGCCGTCCTTGCGCACCACATAGCTCTCTTTCTCTTTCCCTGCCTCTCCTCTTTCTCTCTTTCTCCTCTCTCCTTCCTTGCTTGCGCAGGGATAGACAAATCCCACTCTTAGAGCAGTATGTGCCTCTCACAAAAGGGGTGGAGTGAGACAGCTGGCCGTGTGCCCAGGGTCAGGGTGCTGTGCTCGAAGCCATGGAAGAGGGCGAAAAAAGGAAGAAACCGCGCCCATGTTGTTTCTATTCACCTGCCTGTGCTCGAGCGTCGAGCGAAGACGTCGTTAATAAATTACGATTAATTAGCAAGGAGCTGAGCGGGAATGCAAAGCCGCCGACAACCGCGTTTAATTACACCGACGTCAACGACACCATCCATATAATAATAAATTCACGTTTCTGCGCGACGTAATTTCGCCGATGCGTTCAAACCATTTTGAAAGACGTAAAAAGTTTAGTGACACAAAGTCTATGAAATTCTGTTTATATCATGTTTCTGCTAACGTGATATAGAACCTTCTGTTCATCCTTCTGTTACATCAAAATTTAGCATAAAATCTTTATTCATTATTTCATTTTTTAAGATTTCCATTACATAACTTAATGATTTTTAATATTCGATTATGATACTCATCATTACATATTGTTTGCTCAGTGCCGATTCGACAAAATCTTACGTCATAATTGTTTATTTCGATCGTTTTCAAGTCTTCCAATTTTTCCGTATTTTCGCGACTTTCTGACGTAATTCTTTTTTAACGCAAGTCTGACGTAGTTCTGCAGTAATTCTGCAATTAAAATTCAAGAAGCGACAAATATTTGTTTGATCTCTCAGGCTTCAGTCGTTCGACGAATCGCGATCTCTCCACTTATTCATTTTTAGTTGCAACGATCGAACAAAGGAGATTTACGGAAAATCCAGTCAATGTATTGGAAAATGCATTGGAAACGGACAACACGTGCGCGCATATGCGGTCTCGTAGGTCCGCAGCTGCGCCATGTGGCAAATGTTTCAAGCCGAGTCTGCCAAAAAGCTGCAGACCTAATCTGCCCCCACGATAGGCCGGCTGCTCTCGGTAAAATGCACCCAGGTAGCAGCTATTTCCCGTGGGGTCTCCGAGAAAAAAGAAAATCCGGAAAATGGCGAGCCTTGAAAACGTCGAAATTAAATACTGAAGTATTTATTCTCGATGGAGTTTCCATTCGTCTCTATACTGTGTATTTATGATAAGCAAGTTTGATTTTCTACGCGTTTCCCTCCGAGATTACTTTTAATAATAAATATGTGTGGGGGATCGCAATTTATGTGCTGGATCTCTGCATTTATTTGAAACATAAGTATAAATATTTTTAATAATGACTTATTTGGATTATCTTATTATTCTTACTGAGAGAATGATTTAGTAATATCATTTTCGTGTGTGTGTGTGTGTGTGTGTGTTAAATATTATAATAAAAAAGTGTGATTATTATAACATAATAATCACACACACACATTACTTGTTATTAATTTTATTTTAGGTATTGTATTTGAAAGTAGGTTTTATATCGTAATTGGATTAATGTATCGATCGGTAAAAGTCTGTTCTTGTAAACGAATCGATTGAAATACTTATAAAACTTTATATTTCTTCATAATGCTGATATTTTATGCCAACTCTCTTCAACTTTTTTATATTTAGATTCAACACACACATATATTATACATTTTATTAAAATTATCAAAATATTGTACGATTGTACGTAGTATACTGTACGAACAATTTTATTTTAACAGTTACAATTATAATACTAACATTTTAACTAAAATAAATAACTCCATGTTTGAAAATCTCGATGTTTTTTAATTCTTTATATTTTTTAATTTCTACGTGTCAGAAGGAAAAAATGATCAGAGAGTATGTCGTGGCAATCGGTAAGATAGGATTTAGGAGATTTCTAACTTGCCAGCGAAGCAGCTGTGACTCAGGATTGGACACTCATTTACCCGTAAACTATAAAAGTCTACATTTACACGTAAACAATATAGACTATGTAAATTATGGGCGATATTCATAGTCCATTCATAGTTGTTAAAGCGAGATAGCCTTAAGTATACCTTTTAGATACTAACACAATTATCTGATTGGCTAACAAATTTCTTAAGATCATATTTACAATTAGATTATTGCAGATGAAATGTCTTTTGAATAATACATAATCAGCTTTCAATATGAAAGATGAATTTGTTCTTTAAACCAATTCAACAATGAAATCAGTCAAATCTATCTTAATTTATAAAATAAAAAAAGATATAAAAAGAATAATGCGCTCAAGTACGTTAGAAATGTTGCTATTTGACATAGCAATTGTAATATTATAATTACATTTACATTATTACATTACAATTAATATAAACTTGCGAAAATTATAAAAAATAGAAATTTAATTAAAAAATAAAACAATATTTTTATTCCAACCTACTATGAAATAAAACCTTTATTTCAACCTATTACTATATTAATGAAAATACGGCAGAAAATATAATATCATTATTTATTGCACACACACACACACAACTTCTCAATTTTTAATATTATAAATATGTAGTTTCATAATTTTTTGATACTCTAAAATCATATTTATAAATATATTATTTTATAATATAATCACTCTCTTTGTTGCATTATGATATATAATTTAATATAAAATATTGAGTTGACCAGAAAGTCTATGCGGACTTTTTGAGCAAGATTCTAATGGAAAACTTTGTATTAAGAAATCTACAGCACAACCCTGTTGCTGCTTCTATAGCAACTTCCAACGAATGCAATTTCGTCTCGCATCTGTCGCTAGAGGTTTTTTTTAGTACAAGAAATTCGCGCCCACATTGTTGCGCTAATAACATTCTTCGTTCCGGTTACGATGGAAAAAAACTGAATCCATTCAGACTTCTACCTTGCGTTTAGATCGCAAGGCATCAAATTCGCGATATCGGACAAATCAAACCTAATTAGGAACACAGGATACTAATTATAGCTCATTATAATTAATGTATATGACCACGTAATCAAATTTATTTATGACTATGATGATAATAATTTTTAATTTACTTTCATTTTGTGACATGTGCATATACATCACTATGTACATTAAAATTAAAACTTTATACTTTTGATTCCTACTGTTATGTTGAAACTTATGTTATACCTAGGCCCGTATTCATAGTCGGATCTTATATTTAAGACCGTCTTAAGTTTATCTGCAGATGCTGTATGAATCATTTCATTGGCTATGGAGTATCTGCAGATAAACTTAAGACGGTCTTAAATATAAGATTCGACTATGAATACGGGCCTTAAACATTGTTTCTAATTAGTTAATAAACATTATAGTCTTCAAACTTTCAAACTTTAAATCAAACTACATACATTCGACGTTCTTACTCTAAGACCGAGCGTTGACAATTTTTCGATATCCGACGAGGCGAAAGCCATTCTAATACGACGCTCTCTCATTTGGCGAACTCTAATCATCCTGGAGGACAATTTGCAGCGGGATATAACGCAACCGCAAATGTATTAAGGAGCGATCTTTACGTCACCTCGGAACTCGGTTTCACCGCAAAGTGGCCGATTTGCAACGGTTTCTACGACTTTTAAGCACCGCGTGACTTAAGCACACCCTCGCAGGCTTAACAACGCGTCTCGGGGACAATTTGGAACAGCCTGTACCAACAGACTAATGAACAGTTGGCTCCTATTGGTAGTAGGCGCCTGCGCTTAGGCCTTTTGCTATGTTATGGTAGCGCAGCTGCCATTGCCTCGATTTCCTCCTCTCTCTCTCTCTCTCTCTCTCTGCTTTGCTCTTTCTCTCTTTCTCCTACACCCTCTTTTCCAGATCACGATCATCATGCCCCTTCCTATTTCTCTAGCGGATCTAGTTGTAGAAAAATATATGTCGTAGCACGCGTACGTCGATGCGTTTCCTTCGTTTCGTAAGCGAAAGCTGTCTTGTGTTATTTATAGAAGGCGGCCTGTCTCTCATTTTTTTAAATTTCCATTTCGAAAATTTCCATAAGGGGATATATATGTCGATATAGTCGATAGTTCTTATAGACAAATATATTTATATATAAGAAAAATAAAACTGTATATTCTTGAATTAAATATACATCTAAAACTAAAACGTAAAGATAAATGAGAAGATCCTCGATATTGAAGCATTTATAATGCTTTGAATTTCAATCGACTTTACTTCTAAAAGTTCCTATACTTCATCGCAAAAAGACTAAGAAGGAATTTTTCTTCGAGAAAAACTAACGCAACTTAATGTAAAGTGAATTATGAAATTCTTATTTTTTACGTAGCAAAGATCAGTGCACGATCGTCATTGCTAACCCGACGTAGTAAGCTAAACTAATAGATACATGGCAAAGGATCTATATACACGGTGCTATCGCGTTCTAGCGAGGCAGCTGCGGCCGTTACGAATGCCATGGTAACGAGCGCATCCAAAAGATCGGGGAATCCATTATGCCGCCGTGAAATCGGAAGAAAAAAGTTGGCGGTGCACAAAAGAAGCGGATCTCACGGATGGATCCCGCGATGACAATATTCAGAGAGGCTGCCGGGAGTTCCCTTTTTGAAGGACCTACTCCTGACTCCATCTCTCTCTTCCTCTCTCTCTCTCTCTCTCTCTCTCCCTCACTCGCTCGCTCCTTTATGCATCGCCATGCTTCTCTCCTTCCTTTTTTTACTTCGCCCTTTTCTATGAGAGAAGGTACCGCCACCTTGTCTTCGACTACCGTGAAGGCACTCGTGCGAAGGATGAGGAAGAACCGGCGAATATGCCACCTTCTAGGTTTTATTAGAGTTTTATTGGATGGTCATTGCACCTCACACAAGAAGATTCTCTCTTTCTCTTTCGTGATCTCATTAATCAACGAATGATGTTATGTGTTCGCGATATCTAAAGGAAATATAAAGTGCAAGTTTATATCGGAGAAGATTTCTCTTTATCATAAAAGTACTAGAAACTGAATTTTAAGTTATCATTTAGATTTTAGTTGCAAATAATTAATATCTATAATTAGAATAACATTTTTCTAAGAGAATATATTCACAATAATAATACTAATGATTAATATATTCGATAAAACAGCAGCGTGATTTATAACTGCAAATAGCAGCATTAATTAATAGAGGTATGATTTTTACAAAATTGTGTTTTTATAAGAATTTATATGATTTTGTATATTTTTATTATGGCAACAGTTAATTTCTAAATTTAATCGTCATTTGTAGAATAGTATCTTTCTTTTTATATTGACATATATAAAGATATTTTTATAAAAAATTACCCTTCGTTCTAAACTTTATTACCCATTAAAAGGTGCGTGTGACGCGGAAGGGACGTTTCAATTCATCGTGACAACGCTCTGTCTCTCGACGGTTAATCTTTTTTCTTGCGTGCGACTCGCATCTCTAATGTTTCTTAATTCGAACTTTTATTGCGTCCATTTGAATTCTTTTTCGGCCCGACCGTTGCATCCCATAACCGTTGCTTCTAGCTACCTTTTGGCCTGTGTATCTTATACCAGATGGAGAATGGCTAGAATTTTGTAACCTATTCTGTGGTCGCGTCGCGCTAAAATGACATAATCGCATAATGGGAGCAATTTGCGATTTTGACGGTTACCGTTCCTTAATACCGCAATGGGAAGAAAAAAAGCTAAATTCTGATTGAATTAAATGGATAGATATTTATGTCACAGAATTGAAGGAATAAAATAACATTTCTTCATTAAGAGTTTTTGAAATTATTACACAAATCTTGATTTAGAATAGAAGAAAATATTTGAATATTGAACATATATAACCATAAACATGGTGATGCGTATTTAACGATTTTATATATAATTATATAGTTGTACATGCAATATTTAAATAGAAGGTCAGACTTAGGTGCCAGTTATCGCAATTGGGTTCAGCGTACGAATGGCGATCTAAAATTCGCGGTCGCGCACAGTAATATGTATAGATCTATCAAACATTACTAAAGAGTCTTACTAAAAATTTATTATTATCTGTTTATCAAAAAAAGCAAGTGATTAAAAAAGACAAAATGAAACATTTCAAAAATGAATTGAATCCGATCAAGTCCGATCGACCAACGGCGCCATTCCGCGCTCTATGCCGGCGGATGCAACGCGATGCACACGCACACGTGCTGAATTACCGCGTGCGCCGAGTCGTCGGATTGGTGGAAGCCGCGGCGAGCCGGACGAACGTAATCCTCTGGCTCTCCGGAAGTCGTCCGACGGCTCGTTCCAGAGGGGAGAGAGGAGTGAGCACTGGGAGGCGCCCTCGTGACGTTCCCCCTTTTGTCCTCGAATCGACGGCGTGCATCGGTGCATCGCTCGTTGCATACATCTTGCCGCTACCGACATCGCGGAGGGAGCCAACAAGCGTTGTGCAACTACAGCGGTGGTGGTGGTTTCGCAGTCGATGGAGGGGCTGCATTGATAGAGGGGGACGATGCGCCCAGGTAGGGATAGAAGGGGTATAATGCACTTTACGGAGTCAGGGTTGGATATCTCTCAATGCGTAATGTTGATGGGTGGACTGATTGTCACTACTGTCATTCGTACGTTATCTATGTAGACACCTGATGAACGACTGTAATTGTAATTTTCTATCACTTATTGCTTTATATACCTTATTGCACGTCTAGTATTACTAAAGAGTTGATGCGTGTGTTATTGTTAGGTATTTTTATGCATAAAATATTTTTTCTTTTTGTAATTCTATTAGGTTGAACATAATTAAATTATGATTATTGAGAGATGGAGAGAATTCGTCCGTTATTGTTATGTCACATCGTTTCTGTGTATAATGAAACGCATATTTCTTTTGAATATTATTTTTGTAGTAAACTCGTGTGTAATATAAATTACTTAAATATAATATAAATATTAAATTCTTATAATATAAATATTAAATAGGAAATTTTCTTATTTTAATTGTTATATAGGCGGAGTTATCTATGAAAGTTTTGTCATTAATCACAAAGATTTAGTCACAAGATCTTGAGAATTGCAAATATAATAGGTATGCATAATAAATAAAACGCTATATATTATAAGCGTAAAAAGGAAAAGTTAATGAAAAAGGAAAAGAAAACGACAGTTTGCGAAATTAAAATTCCGGAAAATATTTGAAAATAAGAAAAAGTAAACAGCATTTCTGTGGAAAACTCGGACTATTGTCAACAACCGTGAAAATCGGTGGCATTGTAGCCAGCCTTACGCTTCCACCCCTATCCACGTGCTGGAAATCAGCGAGGGAAAGTTGTTGCGGATATCTGACCCTCTCGCTATACTCCCACGATCACGGTCGCGTAAATGTTTCAAGGGTGGTCCGACCGTGAAAGTTTCAAAGAGTGAGCATGGCAAGGAAGTCGAAGAAAGATAGTAAAAGATACTAGAGGGTAGAAAGCAATGGATTAAGTGAGATAAATGGAGAATACCGGTAACAAAGAAGGTATAGAGAAAGATGAAGGAGAAAGAAGAATGCGCAGAATCATGAGTAAGAGTATTGACTTATTTAATGAAAAATTAAACGCTACAGAACAATTCAAACAAAGAACAATTAATACAAGCCAGTCAAACAAATTGCAAGATTATATACATTTTGAAGAAAAACTACAAAAATGATTTATACTGTGCATGCTTCTTTATACGATTATAATTTATTTGCAGAAAATATAAAGGAATATAAAACAGAAGAAAGGGAAACGGAAGGTAGAATCAAATGAAGTTAAGGTATAGAATGTGAAATAACTGAAAATACATCAAAGCGCTTTAAAAGAAACGGATAAAGATAGACGATCAGTCAAATAGAGATCGAGAAAATTGGAAGGGATGGGGATAGAAAAACGAGACGTGGAAAAGGAGAGCATTATTCGCGGGAAAGGGCTGAAGATGGAGCGATAAGGTCAAATAGACGAAGTGAGAGGGAAAACGTAGCGGGAGGGGGTTGTTGGTCGAGAGGCATAGGCTTTTCGGTATGCAGGGTGAGTCACCCTGCATTAACCAGCGGCTACGCCCATTCGGAAGATGGCCGCCTACCGATCGACCAATTAGATTTGGCGAGGTAGCTTGTGTCGAAAAAGCGCGGGCTAACGCACCCTCCATCTGACCACCCCACGAGGCGTCATCGAGGAGTGGTTTTATTTATTTCCCCTTTTTCCTAAACTTCCACCCCCCTCTCCCTCCCGCTTTCTGTGGTTTGCCCTTCTCCTTCTTTCAGCTCGCTCTTCCACGCAACGTCCGAATCGTGAAAAAAATTTTTCCCGCTCCCGAATATGTCCCACCCTTGCGGATTCCCGTCCCGCACCTCTCCTTTTTCCTTCCATCAGGGGTCTCCCCGCATCTACTTTTCTCGCTACGAAAACTCGACGCGGGAAATGCGAGCTCGTTCGTTTCCGGTAGCGTAATCCTGATCGTAACAAGAGGGATATATGACATGTTGTTATAATAATAAATTTTTAATTTATTATAGTAATAAATTAAATTAGTGTAGCAATAATAGATTTTTAATTTTATTTATATATCATCTTGCTTTCTTATCACTCAAATCATATACAAGGCGTAATTGCTATAAATTATTACAATAATTTTATACAATAATGTATCATTATAGTAAAGTGCTGTTATAACTATCCCTCCATGTATAGAGAAATTTATACCTTTATTGGATAAATAATCACATTTATGTAAAAATTGTTGTTAACCATTTATAGAGTTACTTAAGGAATTTATTAGTATTGTAACAGATAAATGAGTCTTTTAACAGATAAATGAATTTGTTTCTATAATATATCAATAATAAATATTTTTTACTAATTATTTAGTAATTTTTTATAATGAAAAATAGAAAATTGATTTAAATACTATCTGATAATATTATTGTAATATTTACATATTAAAAGAAAATGAGATATCCAGTATATGGCGAATAGAAAATGCTTGCTAAGTGACATAAATAGGACTATGAACAGTCTAAATTTTATTAATCTTGCAAAGCAAGATTGTATTAATAAGAGAATCGGGATATATGAAAATTTTCAATATTATTTAGCGTCAATCCATGGATATATATCTTAAAAATTTCTTAAGATCTTAAAAAATTCTACAAAGAATGTTTCTATTACATACAAATGTGTTCATTGCTTTCATTTCCATTTCAATTTATTATTTCAATTCATTATTCGGCATATATATTCCATTTGGTATTAAAAAAAGAATCATATGTCTAGATTTTTCTGGATCAATTCTTTAGCTCTAGCATAGAGTTAACGCTACGCCTATGGATTCCTAGAAACTGACATGCCTGGGATTGGTCAGTGCACATGTGTGTGTGTGTGTGCATGAATGTATAGTTAAACCTTAAGCTAACAGCATTTTAGGGTTGTATTGTAGATATATGCTGCTTTGTGAGCCCGAATGTTAGAACCTGTCACTAGAACAGAAAGGCAAAAAGAATTTTCTTTTTCGCTGCAGAAAATTCCTTCCAAAAATTTCCTTTTATTGTCGGATTTATTAGCTGCAGCATTTCGAACTGATGTAACGAAATTGTCGCAATACAATATGTAATGCGAGCGTGTTTCAAAAATTTATTGAACTTTAAATTAAACTTAAATTTTAACCATGGATGGAAAATCATTCAAGTATGTATAACGAAACTCTACTGACAATCTAGTCGTAATCGTAGATAAGAAGTTAAAACATTTAATAATAATAAAATTATAAAATAAATAAATAATAAATTCTAAAACATAATGATTATTCAAAAACAAAAAATAACGTACAACCGAAATTTTTGCAGCGTAGATAAATAAATCAAATTATGTAAAAGAATTTTAAAGCATATATTGACATCTTTCTCAGTTTCTTTAATTATTTCTATTTTCCGTATTTACTTTTTTATTTAATACATGTTTTTTGCAACAAAATTAAGAGAGAGAGAGAAAAAGAGACCAAACTTGTCTATAATTACTTGGGAAAAATACAAAGTCGGTAATAATAAGTTAGGAAAAGAAAATCAAGACAAGAACTAGATGTATCTCAACTAGTTCTTGATTTTTAAAACTAACCATTCATTTCCTTAGGAAAAAATTCTTATCAATTTCATTTTGTTCTCTGTTTTTTACAGCAACGCGACAAATTTATCACGGTTTGTAAGAACAGAGAGTATGTAAGTAGAGACGTTATATTATATTTTTGGTCTCTCAACGGTTCAACAAGTTAGTTTCCAACCCGGAAGTATCGAAGAACCTCCTCGTGGAAGTATTGGTGAGGAGGATGAATGGGCGTGCGAGGTATAGTTGAATGGCTAACAAGATCTTCTCTCATTTCACAGGCACTCGTTTCACTTGCACGTGTGTTACGCCAGCCATGTGTCTAATCTACGTACATGCAATATTACTATCACGTGTATTAGAGAGAAGTGTTCTAAGATACACACGTTCGAGAACAGAAACGTGTCGGTATGTAGGTCGTACGAAATTCAACGATACGAATTCAGTGTGGATAAAAAGTATCACTGAAATTGCACTTGATTCCGAAATTTGCTAAGCAGATGCGGCGTACTCGAAATTATAATGTAACGCGTGACATGTAAAATAAATATACTCACGAGAATGAGAATAAAAAATCCTTTAATTATTTTTCTAAGATATTCTGTTTATATGAAACTTGATTTTTTATCTACTGATTAATTATCAATCGTCTTTGCAATTATAGATGATGTGGAGTATTTTTTTGAGTTACGGCTTACGGATTAAAGTTTTATTCTCACTATTGCGAGAAAATCATTATTCTTATGAAATGCCAGCAAAATTCTGCAATTTTGCGTGGGAGAATCTCAAAAAATTCGAGACGCTTTCATAAACATTCATAAACTTTCACGAACGAATTTTCCCATCGACAACTAAGCGAAGATTAAGCGCCCTTAGGGCGGCGACCTAAATCCGAAAGGGTGTAACGACCCCGAGGAACGAAGAATTGTCCCTGCACACTGTGGATCCGTTTGTTCGCCCCCTTCGCCGTTTTTTTCTTGTGTTCGATTGCAAATGGCGTACCCTCTCTTTCAATTTCGACTCCGTGTGCTCACCGCAGGTACGACTGGTGAAAACCGAGCCGATGTCCTTCCTGAACCAGGATACCAGCCGTTTCGGAGAACGAAGCACGTGCAACCTACCTTCCGCCATGCTTTTGTCTATTTCACACACGCATTATCCAGAAGCATGAACATTCCGACAGAATGTATGTCCAAGTTTCAGATAAATTTTCTAAAGTTGAGAATTGTTAACGTATCCACGATCAATACTAACATTTTCGCGCAGAAAACGAAGGTTCAGTGCCTACAGATAGATATCAAGGAATACATTATACTTTTTTGTTATTTCATTACGCAATAGATAATTACATGAATAATTTTCCAGATTATTCTATTGATTAAAAATATCTTGCATAAATGTGATATTGGCCGTAAGTAACATTAAGTATTTGCCAACTTTTATTTGTAAAAAAGCAAATCTTTATAATTTTTTCAGATATTTTATTAAATTATATTATTGTTATCGGAAAAAAGTTTGCACAATAAAAATTGCGTTAAAGAGTCTAGCTTAAGAATCTTCTCGTCTTTTAGTGCCTTGTTTCGGCTTCGGATGTTACTGCCACGTTTACGGGCTTCTAGAAAATTCTAGAAACCAAGACATATTAACATATTAGAGCATATTAGAGCTGGGAGTTGCTTAGTTCCCTTTTCCAGCTCCTCGTGTTCTCAATATCGACCCCGCTTGTATTTTCCCGACTCAATGCGAAGGGTCGATGGTTGCCCCTCCCCTGCTGCTCCCGGAAATCGTGGCTCATGTCCTCCAGAAGCGGCCACCGACAATGGATTTTATTTCCTTGGAGGCTGGTGTTTTTATTTATTCACACCGTAATAACTTTGTAATAACTTTTATGGTCGACGTGATTGGACAGAAGCACTTCATTATATCGATATTACGGTCTCCGAGAGCTCTGTTTTTCTGAGAATACATTTTTGAGAGATATTGAGAGTATATATCAAGAAACGCAATGTACAAAAAAGATAAAAAAATTAATAGATTGTTACCAAAATGAAACTCGATCAATGAATTTAGAATTATTTTAATAGAGATTTTTAATAGATTTCAATAAATTGATAAGAAGCCTTCGTTTTGCATGAATTCTATACGTATACGTATTATAAATATATATCTCAAAGCACAGTGAAAGAAAACTGATACAAATTCATTCAGTAAGAAAAAAGGAGCAAGAAAAAATGTTCGGCCATTTTTCTCGGCGCTGTCGCTGCGATTTTAAAATGGTGCCGATTGTGCTTAATAAGCTTGCTCAATAACTGGGCCGATCGGCAAAATTCCTGGCGAGTTTCTTCAAAAGGGGATCACGAGGGTCTTCCGCAGTTTTATCGGTTGCTAGTAGCAACGCCTTGAGCAGCCTCTGCTCGTTCTGAGCACCCGCGTGCCAGCTTTTCCGACACGCTGGGGAGACTCGCTAGAGCAGGAAGAAAGGAAAAAAGGGGCTCGCAGATGGGGCGAGGAACAACCCTCCTGAATGATGGAGCCGAGTTCGACACTTTCTTTCTCCTTTCCTTTAGGTCGAGAGAAAACTATAGCACTACGCAAGAATCGGATACTTAACCCTAAACTCTTGTGGATTTATATCTCATATCTGTTTCATTGCCGTTTACATGTTTTACATTGTAATGTCTCGCTTGCGGCAACCAGAATGCGTACTTTTTTAATTTAAAAATAGTTGCGGTCTGTTCCGAAGAGTCTGCTAATAATAGAAAAATTTTTTACACTTAATTTATTAAATATCTTTAAGCATAAAGTATTGCAGAAGAAATTTATATCTAGATTATCAATCAAAGAGATTTTATTTAAAACGTTAATTGTAATGTATTGAATAAATTTAATATATTATTGAACAAAACATTATTCCTGTTTCTATATCTTGTCTCTTTCAATCATTTTATCTAGTCTTATCTAGAATGAACTCGTACTTTGTACTCTCGACCAGTTTTTATCGCATATTACTTGCATATCTCTTTAAAAGATTTGAATTTATGCTCATTACGAAACATTTGCTCATAATAAAAAATAATTTGTTTTACAACTTTCTCGATGTCAATTGTTGTGCTAGTAATTTGTTTAAACAATAATTAGGATTATTATGTTCATTAATAAAGTGAATTATATTGGGTCGTAACATATGTTCTCGTCCCGGTTTTTTAATATTTTTAATAACGAATATATGTTCCAACTTATGTTATTAAAAACATTAAAAATGGGATAAATATGTTAAATCCGATACAATTACTAGACAAGACTCTAGAGAATCTGAAAATGTGTCGGAACTGGGCTTTTACAGAGTTCACCGCATATGTTCGCAATGTGTTAAACATATATTTTTCGTCTCCTCTGGAGTCGCCGTTCGCATATTGTCCATAGTTAGAAACAAAGCTTGTTCGCCGATGCAAGCTTCTTCGAGCTTTCAATTCACTGAGCGCGATGGAAGTAAATTTTTTCACTTATCGCGGACATCAAATCCGATCGACATTTTTACGAATTACAGCTCGCAGGTCATAAAGGTTAACAGCCGGCTTCAGTTACGAGACTTGAGTCGATCGTGCCGAAAGTCAGGCGCCTTAAGAATATTTCGGCACGTTGCTGGCCTGCGGACGGTTCTCGATAATTGAAGGCCGAGAACCCTCGTTTAACCCTTTATGGCCAACGGAATTATACTATTTCTGCGAAATGGTCGCTCAGCGGGTGCTAGCGTCCCTTAGAATTTGGGCCCAGGTCCCATGAATATTCCGAGGGCCGCTCTTATGGCTGCCACGATTTTCACGATATTTCGGAGCCGATACCGGCTAGCACGTGGTCCATGCCCAGAAATGCCATAAAAACCCTCTAATTAAAATTCACTTAAGCTCTCAAGCTCTCAAAGGATGGACGTGTAAAAAAGAAAATGGTGCTTGTTGATTATTATGACTCATAGTGAAAATGACTATTATTAATTTCTTTACTTTCTAATTTCTATAATCATTTTATTTTCTTTTTGTAAAACTTATATTACCTATTTTATCTTGTAATGTATCATTAATATTATTAATAATTATTTGTAATTAATTAAAATTATGTCAGAGCTCTCTACAATTCAAGACATTTTATCGTTAAGAATATTAATAGGAAATTTACTTTCTTTTTCTTAAAAAAAAGAAGATATAATTCTAGATTAAAAAAGTACTACCATGACGTAACAGAAAGATAAAAGATTACATAAAATTATAAAAATTAAAATTTATATTAGCAAAAGCAAATATATTGAGCCTTTATGTTTAATACATAATTTCAATAAATGTAAGAATAATAATAAAGATAATATTGTAAGTGCATGATTAACATATTTTTGATTTAATATTCTCTTACATATTCACTGGTACATTAAGTATACCGAAATTAAATTGAAAGTTAATTATTAAGAAAGACTTTATAATATATTATAGTAGCTAAAATTTTTTTATGAAAATAAACTTCCTGTAGAAGAAAATTATTTCATAAAATCCTTATTGATAGATTCAGTATATTTTTACATTTCACGTTTGATAAAAGCGCAGATAGCGAGAGCGTATCGTGCAACAGAGAGAAAATGGTGGCAACGATTGCAATCTTGCGAACCGCAGGCGGCGCCACTAGTTGGGATAAAAAAATCGCAAATTTATTTATTAATCTTCTATTTTTTTAGAATAAGTTTTTTGAGTTAATTGTTTACATTAATATTGATTTGCTTATACCAAGTATCATATGTATTTTATAAATATCTTTTTTTTTTAAGAAAAAGCAAGTGAATTTCCTACATTAATATTCTTAACGATAAAATGTCTTGAATTGTAGAACTGATATCATATTAATTCATTATAAATTATTAAATGATACATCACAAAGATAAAATAGGTAATATAATTTTTACAAAAAGAAAATAAAAGATAATAGGAATTAGAAAGTGGAGTAACAGTCATTTTTACCATGCGTCATAATAAACAACGAGCACTATTTTCTTTTTTATATTGTTCGTCCTACCAGAGCGTTAAACTGTGCTAAGTTAAATGTCTAAATGAATTTTAATTAGAAGGTTTTTATGTTTATAAAGTTTTTAAATTCTAATTATTATGTCTTTCTTGCGACTGCGAATTTGTATTATAGCTTAAACTCTAAAATAATTTGTATCAACTTTTTTTATTATTAACTTTTTCGTAAGTTTTAAAGGAAGAAATAAATATATATATAATATATTGGATTGAACAGAAAGTGTGTGCAGATTTTTTAGTAAAACTCAACTGCAAAACTTTATATTAATTCTTCCCAGACAGCACAAAAATCCAAAAGATATCTTTGCGATTTGGATCTTTTGCGACTTGGATTTGGTCTTTTGGATTTTTGTGCTATCTGGGTTAATACCAGAAAGTTTATGCGAACTTTTTGAGCAAAATTTCAAACCAGGCGAAACTTTGTATTAAGAATTAATTTTCCAGTCACATATGTATAATCGAAAAAAGTAAAAAATCGCCAAAACTAAAATATAATTTTATAAAGGAGAGACCTACTAGGTAAATCAAAGAGTTTAATTAAATTTTTCCATCAAAGTTTGCTTTAATGCATTCAGTAGAAACAAATTATTCAATCAAGTAATCTGTAGTCATAAATGATGATAGTGATTGCTTTGCCGATGAATAATGTGTTTCTACTGAATGCAATAAAGTAAAATTTGAACTGACGCAAAAATTGAACTGCAATTTTTGACTGATCCAATAAATATTAATTTAATTGTGAATGGTCGTTCTAAGAAGTTACCTTATTATTAATATAATTACCTGGCGGAACAACAAGTTGGAATTATTTATATTAATTTAATATATGATGCAATATTTCATTAGTACAAATCAAATGGTGCTTTATGTAAGTGTTTTATAAAACTTTTTAAATATGATGTTCTATACAACGGTTCATTATTATAAGAATAATTATATTGTATAGTTTTTCTATCATGTTCTTTGTACAGAAAATATTCAGAAATGTAAAGTTTTCTGAAGAAAAAAAAGAAAGAAAAGGAAGAGAAAGAATCAACTTTTCGTTAGTTCTATTGATATATAAAATCAATAATTTTATCATTTGCGACAGAGTCGCAAATGTCCATCACGTTGTCTCGCCTGTTATTTTACAAAATGGCGCATTCGGACGGCATCATGGTACTTACCACCCCTGTTATGAGGGGTGAAGCCCCATTCCGCGAACCACAAAGCTACCCTTCACATGGGGGGTCAGTTCACGATCCCTCGTACTGAATTCGAAAGTAACCTTAGTATAAGGAAAAGGGAAAGTTCGATCTGAAAGACTTCCCGGGAAACTCGGAAAATGATTTCATCGACTAGATTTGTAGCACCATCTACCAACATCGTTCGGCTATTAATGCCGGTATATTCTGTCTCGTTTTCAAGTACCATATACTGTTAATATAGATGTACCACAGGTAGAAATTGTTGAAACCGACAGACGGTACTGATAGATTTAATAGAAAATAGATACATGTTACTGATAAAGTTAATCGATGATATAAATGATCATTGAACCAAGATTAAAAGTTAGATAATGTTTTTTTAGTAAAAGGCACGTAAATAAATGTGATTGTATCAATTTGCAAAGAATTTGGCCGTTTTATTCGCTTTAATTGTTAAGATCATCTTCGAGATCGATCTAGATAAAACATCGACTTGAAATCGATATTTTTGCGCAGATTAATCGATTCGCCAGAAACTTTTAGATTTTTGTAATGTGACCGTGAATGTGGCCAAATAATTAAATCAATCGTTTAAAATCAGATTTTAAAATGTGTTAAATCCTAATCAAGGTTTCGATTGAGGAAGAGGAAAGTTAGGAATTCACAAACTGTCTAATTGGAGAGGGATAACGTATCGGAAAGATTTATGCGGCTGTGCTTCGTCGAGAGTGTGACGTCAGTTAGCATCATTGATAATAAGCCAACGATCGACTCTCTCCTGCGACAGTCCTGATCTTACCTTCTAAACGAACACAAGCGTTCTCTAAAACACTTTTAGTATTATTGCCACTATACAAACTTCACACAGTTGTTTAAATTTATTGTTAGTGAGCTATTTTGTAATGTTCATAATCTAATACTGTTAACTGTCATAGTGCAAGTTTCTTCTTTTTAGAAATTGATCGTAAAGTAGATGATTTTTTATTATATACAATATAGAAAATATTTAAATAATTTTTAATATATGCAGTGTTCAAATTTATATACCGTTAATTATTTCTCAGTCATAGTCTACAGAATTTTTGACCGCCTAGTTTCGAGAGTTTTA
Source organism: Ooceraea biroi (assembly GCF_003672135.1). Classification (NCBI taxonomy): domain Eukaryota; kingdom Metazoa; phylum Arthropoda; class Insecta; order Hymenoptera; family Formicidae; genus Ooceraea; species Ooceraea biroi. The sequence goes on from NC_039509.1 coordinate 11,233,445, forward strand.
CAGAATATCAGAAAATGAAATAAAATGCAAACAGATACGTTTATATTCATTTTTAGGCATACGTGTTAATTAATTTATTTTTAATTATACTTTATTATTTTTGACGTCTAAATAATTCATTGTATATAACTATAATAAAGAACTGCTCTTAAATTTTATATATTTATAATTTTGATAACTTGTTCACAGATCAAAATCTTCAATCTGAAACTGGTGTTCAACGAAAATTGAAAATGTCGGATCATCCAAATGATTTACTGATTCGTCTAAGCTACATTCTAATTATTGTGTTTAACGCATGTCTTATCAATGCATCACCGACAGTACACATAAAAAATGGTACACTGATGGGTTTGACAATGCGTACTAGGCTTGGAAAAGAATTAGCTGGGTATCGGGGAATTCCTTACGCTTTGCCGCCGCTTGGACCACTCAGATTCAAGGTAAAATTATTCAAAATGCTCATTACTAAACATAAGTAGAGTCGATAAGCAATTTCATCCTGAGGATTGAATCCGATTAAATCTGAATACGAAAAACTGATTTAAATTTAAAAATATTTCCTAAGTCGCTCCTCAGTTTAAAATATTTCTGATAAAATGTAATAAAGCATTAATAAACGATAAAATATAATAAAACTGCAAAAATATATCTTTTAATCTTGAGCAACGACACAATCTATTAGACATAATTAATACAATTCAGCAGAATCGAAATTTGAGACTTAACAATTGCCAAATTATTAACTATTAAACTTTATGTATCGATATAGATATATACTTTCATACATTTTTTGACGTCCTAATTTTTCATTTAGAAATATCTAATATTTTGTTTAATCATTGAAATATTTTAATAGATAGAAAAGCGTAATTTAAGAATCCGTCTCTTAATGCATAATTCATGTCCATGACTAGTTCTATTTCTCAAACACACGTTTAGTATCAGTTGAAAAGATATTTATCAATTTATCACTTTTGTGAAAGTAATCGCATAAGGTGAAATTGATTGCATCTATGTGGATTGCGTCTAGGTGAATTATGATTAAGAAAAAAATCTTTAATTAGTGTTCAGAATTGGTTATAATTAAGCTACTGTCGGTGGTGTCCTTAATGATTCCTAATGATTGCGCGTCCGCGCTATTCTTCAGACAGCCGCGTCACGGACTTTCGCAGCAATTAGAATGCAAACGATTACATAAGAATATCGTAATAACAAAAACGCCGCGTTTTTTTCTCCGCGTTTACGCATTGTAAATGTTTCCTTCGAGTAATTACGCGTCGACGCCGTCGCGGCTCATTTGAACGTCGGCTTACTACTTTCCTACGCTAATACTCTGAATAATACTCGACGTGACATATTTTATTTTCGTTCTCCGAAAGTAAAAAAATCATGTTGCAAATCAAATAAATGTGATAATTCTTGCCAAGCACGAGCCGATCGTAAAACAGAACACCAGGCATATGCCTCGACATATGCACATATGACACTTCGAATCTGCATTTTATCGTCTCTTTATATTCGCGTGACGTTTCGTATCGTGATGATCGCAATGACGTATCGCAATTCGCGTATGCAGCTTTGCATATATTATGTATGTTGTTAACATAGATAATATTGCATAATATTATATTACATTAATAATTAATATTCAGATTTATAATAACATATCGCTAACTCCATATGATGTTAACGTTATCAAAAGACAGGCCCGGAGTCTATATGAATTCTGTAATTTATTTATTGATACGAACTGATGTAATTTTATCAGCAAACATCGCATTTCATGTATGGAACGGTAACAGATAGCTAAAGCAAATATTTATCAAGTTTATTGTGAGTAAAACAACATATATATTATTTTGTCAAGCTTATGTAGCTTATATAAGATCTCTCATAATGCTTCGTATATTTATTGGAGAAAAAAATTGCGGAAACAATAGTCGCTGAAATTTAATGTCCAATTTAAACGTAGCGTACCGCGCGAGAAATCATACTAATCGTATTGTTGGCATTGAATATTCCGCTGATCGACTGCACTCGTCACTTAACGAGCACTGAGAGATGCTCGTTGCATTTTATCCGTTGCTCATTTCATGACATTGTGCATATCCCATTTCGCAATTGTAATATTAATCAACAACGCTAATTTAAGATTCAGTAAGTCTGGCATTTGTCATTGCTCAATGTAAATCACTCTCTCTCTCTTTCTCATGATTGTTTAATCAGTACAATACAAGTGAAATAACCCACCGATACAAGCGGCGCTGCTTGGCTATTCTCTCTGCGCTGCTGCAACTGCAACTCTGCTGAAAAATCGATTTCATACTTTAGACTAGGTTTTTATATTTCATATTTTTCATATTTTATATTATATTTTACATTACATCTTTTATATTTTATATTTTATACTTTCTTTTCTATTTATTATAATAGAAAAATGTTAGATTTCATTACAGACAGCATTTCGCATTTATCGCATTTAAATTAAGTTAATAATCGGATCAGGATTGATTGGAACTAATCAGAATCTGATCATAAATTGGAACTAATGATCGCCGATATGTGTAAAGTAGTTTAAAATAAAAAAAAAGATTGAAACTATTTTAATAAATAAAGAAAAGTCAGTTAAGTTGAAACTAATAATTTCAATATAAGTAAAAAATTAATGTGTGCACTTACAAGTGTACTCCACGCTCGCTATATCGCCCTCGTTGTCCTGCACATCAGCAATGTCGGAACACATTCACTCACTTGCTCACGATCGGTTACAAGAAACACGTATTCACGGTCGCACTAATTAACTAGTTACGTTAATCGTCAATCACGAACGAACGATCAATTACGCAGCGACGTAAGGTGCAACGCGATCGAGAACTTCGACACATCGAAGGCGATGCTCGTTTTTCTGAACGTTTCTCCAGGCTTAATAAAAAAACAGAGCAGCGGACTTACTTGCAAGCCGATTCAATTAACGACCAATACGCGATGTAATTAATGTCCACGTAATAAAGTAGTTAACGTCCGATTGCGCACTCCCGATGCGATCTCGAAATAATGGGATACGATACGGAACGACATTGCACATATTGAAATCAACAGAACATTGATTGGAATGCACCGAAAAAAAGGAACGCGGAATGGTTCAAAAACATCGCGCGAAATAACCTACAACACGAGCTCGTACGATATAATAAACGATTTCATAAATGCCTGGCGATATATCGATAAAATACACTTGAAATCGCGTAGGATGTTTTCCACACTGTGCGATTTATCGCAAAAGAATCGCGGATTGCATAACTAATGTGACAAATTTGAAGGATAACACGATGTAATAATATTCGTAATGTATCACGCCATTTTTTTCGACACTGTCCGCTTTCGGGAATGCGTTGGGAAAAGGGACGCGGAACGGACATAGAATATCGCAGTATAATTCGATGATTTAACAAATACAGAGCGATATTAATAAATTATGTCTGAAACCGCATAGTACGCTGTACATATTTTATGAATTACCGCGAAAGAATCCCGGATTGCACAATTAATACGACATATTTGATGGATAACGCGGTATAATAGTTGCACATCAATTCATTTCCGACACTGCTCGCGTTCGATTGGCGGAACGTCGATTGGAATGTACTAAAAAAGGGAACGCGGAAGGACTTATTGTCGCGGAAAATAACCTATATGACTGTCGTCGAGTATAATTGACGATTTAACAAATACATGGCAGTATATTGATAAAGAATACCTGCAATCGCGTAGCATGCTTTATATACTTTACGAATTACCGCGAAAGAATCCCGGATTGCACAATTAATACGACATATTTGATGGATAACGCGGTATAATAGTTGCACATCAATTCATTTTCGACACTGCTCGCGTTCGATTGGTGGAACGTCGATTGGAATGTACTAAAAAAGGGAACGCGGAACGACATAGAATATCCGACGAAAAATAACCTACATACGTAGCGGATGTCGTCGGATTGATTGACGATTTAACAAATATCTGGTAGTATATTGATAAAGAATACCTGCAATCGCGTAGCATGCTTTATATACTTTACGAATTACCGCGAAAGAATCCCGGATTGCACAATTAGCACGACATATTTGATAGGTAACACCGTATGTTTGCGCAGTAATTTTCGACACTGTTCGCGTTCGATCGATGGAACGTCGATTGGAATGCATTGAAAAAGAAACGCGAAATAAATTAGAGTATCCCGCAAAATAACCTGCACGTTGCGCATATCGCGGAATATAATCAACGATTTAACAAATATATAACGATAGATCGACCGCGCAAATGCGCAAATCTAGCGCTTTGTGCTGGTTTCCCGACGCTTTGCAAATTATTACAAGATAACTGCGGCGCAATCACGCCACTATTCCTTTCCGACACTGGATCGGGATTTGTGCCATAATCATTGCGATTATCTTAATATCCTATCTCTGCATAGTTCAATTTTTGCATCAGTATTACTATTAGTATTCATATATAGCCATCAGTATTATATAATAAAAATCTCGTGACCACGCGTCGTTCGATCGAACTTTTCACCGTCGCTTGTTTATTTCGCATCGTTGATCTGTCGGTTCGAGCAAGTCGTCGCTTATCTGAAGCAACTGGACTAGCTTTGACGCAGATAGATAAGTGGTTTAATGTTAGCGCGAATTAGTATGCATGGGATTAATCGCGGACGGTGTGTTTTCTCTCTGCGAAGGCGCCGGAGCCCGCGGCCGCCTGGAGCGGCGTGCGAAAAGCAGTCGAAGACGCCGAGATATGCGTGCAACGAAATATCTACACGTACCAGGAGAAAATTGTCGGTAGCGAGGATTGCCTCTACCTAAATGTCTATTCGCCGCTGCAGCCCGAGGGCGAGCCCAAGAAACGATACCCCGTCATGATCTGGTTCCATGGTGGCGGATGGATCACAGGGGCCGGCCATTCCGAGTTCTATGGGCCCAAATTCTTGCTGGACCACGATGTCGTCCTCGTCACCATAAATTATCGGTAATAAAACTCGCCTGACAACTTGACTTTATTTAATTTAATTGGGGGGAACATTTTATACTATTATTATACTTATAATAATAATATCTATATTCTATTAATAATAATAACTTTATATTAATATTAATTTCTAAATCTTTTAATTTTTTTAATTCTTTATATAATTATAATTTGCGATTGACTTAATTGTAGAGATGATATAATTGTAATTTACAAGTTTGCAAGTAATTGGTTTCAATAATGAGGTACGATGCCTGCATATGATACGTAAATTTATCACATTAGGCTTGGACCGTTAGGCTTCTTGAGCACGGAAGACATGGCGTGTCCAGGAAATTTAGGATTGAAAGATCAACAGCAAGCCATGCGATGGGTGCAAGAGAACATTGATCATTTCGGCGGTGATTCGAACAGAGTGACGCTCTTCGGTGAAAGTGCAGGCGGAGCAAGTGTTCACTATCACATGATTAACCCTGTTTCTCAAGGTAAGGCTTTTTCAATAATCTTTTAATGTATTACATACGTGAGATTTTTCTTTGCGATATAGTGATGTTTACATCAAGTGTCGATACAGCTTCGACTTGCAGACTCATTCTTGATTTTGCGTTTTATCGAGCGCGACAGCATTGCTGAATCATTCTTAATTGATTGCATGCATAATATCATTCCATAATATTGCGTCATACCACGTTATCGCGAATTCTCAATGAACGTACGAGCGTTAAGGAAACGTGTTTCACGATCGAATATCGCGATTATTTTCCCTGAGCGACTGAGTTGACTAACAAGTGAGCTACAGATCTGAAAATCCACAAATTCATTCCATTCTCATGTTATATCAATTTTTATATTTTATATTACATCATGAAAATAATATATATTTTTATATTCTATCATGAAAAAAATATGTGTTGCACGCTTACCTAGCACAAGTCTCATAAAGTTTTCCGAAAGTTCTAATTAACCGATAAGAAAAATTTATTTTATTAGGTGTGCAAATTAATTCGATTCTCTTTCTAAAGAATTAAATCTTTATTAGAAAAAAATAATGAACAAGTCAATCTTTGAAATATTCGTCATCATTTTCTAATATTTTTTTCCATCTATCGGACAGTTGACGAATTTCCTCTCGAAAAAAGAAAGTTAATAAAGGTTTAATTTCTTCAAAAAGAAATATTGAATTCATTTGCACACCTAATATTTACAATTTTACACGCACATGTGTAATGGCACGTAAATGTTACCTGTAATCTGATGTTATTAATATGACCAGTTTTTCACAAAAACGTGGTCTAACTAGTGTGATTTTTCCTCAAGTGCGAAATCATTTATGTTTTTCTCTGTTGCGTAGATTTTTTCCATCGTGCGATTTCGCAGAGCGGAACCGTCTACTGCCCGTGGACTTTGGCGCCACCGGGATCTGCCAAACGGAAGGCAGAACAAGTGGGTAGACTGTTAAATTGCGACACCGAAAGCTCCGAACAACTCATAGAATGTCTGCGGAAAAAAAGCGCAACTGATCTTATCGGCACTGATCGCTCTTTCCAGGTAAATAAACTTTAGACACATCGAGAGATAATTGACGCACGATGATAATTCGATATGATCCAGCGTACAAATTTTTATTGTTACAGACATTGTGTTTTTCACTTTAAACATGTGTACGTAATGTGGCGTTAGACGCGACATGTATGTTTTGAGAACTTTACACGCGTGGATTCACTACTGGTATTCGAGTCGGATGCTTAATCATTTTAATTACTGTTCGTTAAGTAACTTCTCGTGTACCGCATGTGCATTTTCATATGCTTGTCACTTATCTATTTTGACAGCCATCTGAAAGTAACTGTCGGCTGCTAATCGGTGCTTAAGCAATCGTACGGGAGTGCATATCACCATGACTTATACCTACGTGCCATGTTACATCATACGAAATTTTAAATGTATTTAAAACTTGCATGTATGAAAGTTTACTCAGGATTAGTTTAAAAAGTCAACGAAGTCAGTTTGCTGCATTCACGTTTTGCGTGAAAGATTTTTTAAAAGATGTGTTTAGTGCATTCATGTGTAACCATTAAAAGAGCAGTCGTGAGACCGCATCATATCTGCGCATGCATCAGTTTCGAGAATTATACGTGCTGACAGGTAGATACTTCATGGACATTGCACGATAAACGTGTTCTTTGAACAGTCACGCAACGTTTTCCCTTTATTCTACTTTGGAATAGGTGTGTCCAAAGGTGCAAATTAAAATAACGAAACTGGAGATTATCGTAATTCAAAATGAAGTTTCTCAGCTTTAGTTATTTGAATGTAATATTATTTATTACGGCAGTTTTGCGATACAGAGTTTTGTATTTTAATTCTAAATTTTATAATAGAAAATGCATGTTATTAAAAATTTTATCGATTTGCTATTCTACTTTACGTGCAATGGACGAGTTTTTCAATGCGACATCCAGTGATGACATGAAAAGTTATGAAGTAGTATACGTATATAATTTATAATTTGTTCAGAAATACGCCATCATTTATGAGATTATATAATATTCATCATCTTCATAATTCGTTACATCAGACCTCGTAATATATACATAATAAGATTTATAGAGCATAACGTCTCTTTTTTATAGAATCTTTTTTATGAAGAAGTTTGCAAGATATATCTCGTTTATGTTAAATAAGTTGTAAATTTTCTGGGGACAACACGTGGCATATATTTTCGAGCAAAGATAGATATTCATTTAAAATGCAATATACTGAATAAACATGTTAAAGTTTCTGGCGATGCGAAAAACCAGTTTGGCGCGCTCATATTCGCGTATATGCTGATCACGTGTCATTCGTGTGTGTAATTGACATTTAATTCATGTCTATGCATCGAGCATCTCTATCAGCTATTAGGTGCAAGAAAAAAGGAGTGGAATATATATCGCAACAGTGATGAGATAATAGTTAAATGTATCACTTGAGGGAATTTTTTATACGTGTTTTTGTAATACTTCACAATTAACTTCGATTAATGCAGCGGAATTACAGATGATTAATTCCGATGAAAGAATAATATGCATTTTATATTGAATACGATTTTCTATTTCGACAAAATCATTATGTTTGATAAATGCAACGCTTTAAAGATTATAAATTCAAAAATCATGTAAGCAAATTATTCGAGTTTTTAATTTTGGATTAACCTTTTGACTTGTATAATTTTTTTATATCATTTAATATTCATTTATATAATGTATGTATAATTAGTTTGATTATCCTTGTCTACAGGTCTACGGTTATTGTCCAATGATACCCTTCAAACCGGTAATCGAACCTGATCATCCAGGTGCTTTCATAGTGGAGAATCCTATAATTTCCATGCACAAAGGCAATATGGCTGATATACCATGGATGACGGGAGTTACTTCAGAAGAAGGAAGTTTGAAAGTTGCAGGTAAGGCCAACATGCAAGTCGCAATTGCATTAAAAGCAAAATTTTATGGTAGCCATGAAACTCGAAGATTTTGATTGTTAAAAATCTTTATATAAAATTATTTCTAGAAACGTTTATGCATTTTGTAAATCTCTTTTCAGAACAGAAAGCGATACTCTTTACTTTAATTATATGCAATTTAAAAAAAATATTAAATTCAGAAAAGTCCATTATCTCTAAACGAATCTCATAAATCATGTAAATCTTCTTTTACGGTTAAAACCTCTTAATGTTTATTATTTAATCTCGTTGAAGTTTCTTTAATGTGAAAATTCAAAAATTTAAAAGTGTTTTCTAGATGTAGAAATTTTCAAGTATGAAAACGTCAATAAAAAATATGTTTACGCGCGTGATGCTTTTCAGGTATTTACGGGCGGGACCAGGGCAAGCATGTGAGAACATTGCACAATGAGTTCATGGATGTTGCGCCTCTCAGCTTGATGTACGAGGAGTGGTACAACATTACGGACAAGAGTTTCCGAGATGTGATAACCAAAACTATTCGCAAGTACTATTTCGGACATAACACCATTGATGAATCCGACGATTCTAGATTTAAAGTTATCAAGGTAAATTCAAACTTGAATAATTTATAACCCATTGATATCTACAATTTTTACGATATCAATGTAATAATTAAAGAAATACATGATTTTATAATTCAGTTTGATTCAGGAATAAGATTGATACGCTATAAAAATATATAATAATTTTATAGATGTACAGTGATGCATGGTTTAATCACGGTGCACACATAGCGGTGCAAGACTTTATCGTCAATCAAAGTTCACCAATTTATTATTACTATTTTACGTACAACGGAAGCATATCCTTTAGCACGATATTCGGTGATGACACAAAGAGCTATGGAGTAGCGCATGCGGACGAGCTGCAATACCTGTTCCCTGTAGGCGAACAATTGTTTAAAAGCACCCCATTGTCCGAGGAGGATCATCACATGATTGACGTCATGACCACCCTTTGGACTAATTTCGCAAAATTCGGGTAATTGCCCAAATTCCCAACTAATGACATGCATAGAAAGTCTTGAGTTGAATTCACGGCAGAAATTTTTTTATTATGACGTCAAAATAGCCAATGTTACAAAAAGGTGTTTAATACAATCAAAGATTAATAGAATAAAAGTGAAAAACTACTCCAATAGAATAAAATCAAATCGTAAAAGCGTAATTATTACGCGGAGTATTTTTATTTTTAAGACACTCATTCTTCGCCTGCAATAAAACAAACAGCTTATAAAACGTTTATTAATATAATAAATAATTCATTGTTTTAGAAATCCAACGCCGAAGGTGACGGATTTGATTCCCGTGAAGTGGATATCAGTGAAAACGCCCTCCTCACCGGAATATCTGACCATAGGAAACTCGCGAGAAATTTCTATGGCGAAGTCTCTCAACTGGTACAACATGATGTTTTGGAATAACATAGTAGAACAAATCAATCTCTATACTAAAGTTTTTAAGGATGAATTATAATTTTCATTGGGAAGCGCAAAAAGATATAAGCGACAATATGTTTTCTTAACGTTTCTCAACACAATGACTTATAATTTTAATTATTAAAATAATCGATCAATTGCATGTACATTTTTAATGTACATATATATATATATATATATATATATATATATGCACGCAACATAACATTATACAACGCCGTAAATATGTACATAAAAATAATTAAACGGTAATAATTCAAGCCTCTTAGCTTTCTGCTTCTGTATTAAATATTATTAATTTGACAAGAAAATTTATTGTATCAAACTAATGATGTACATTTGAAAAATGATATTTTCACATAGACCGTAATAATAATTAATTTTTACATACTGTATACCAATATGTGTGAAATATTTCATTTAACTTCAAAGTGTACAGAGAGACGTTACACTGGTTTGACAGAAAAGACAAAAAATCTACAAAGACACGTAACGTAGTTGGCAAATAACTATTCACAACTACTATCAAACATTTCGTTCAAATTAAGGTCAGCGTTGATTCAGCATAATCATGAATGACGAAAGGCAAGACGAAATCACAGTCGAGATGGAAGCAAGAATGCGTGCACCTCTGGAATGGGATTCACCGACGACATGCAAAATTCAGGATCTCAAAGAAGCGCAGTACGAGGAAGCTCTGCATCTGATAAAAGTTTAGTAATGCGAGCGGAAAAACCTAGAGAGAACGTGTACAAACACAACCGTGTTTGACGGCATTAATTACAAGTTTTACATTCAAGTGAAAACACGTCAACAACGTTTTCTCGATTTCTGCTTCAAATTTTCCTGTCTCTCTTGTTTGCAAAATACTATTTTGACGAACTCTGGGAAGTCAGTTTATCCCATCATTATTTGCACATTATCGTCAATGACCACGTGATCGTTAAATGATTATTCAACTTGGATTAGAATATGCTTTTGAAGAACGATAATGAAAGATTTAATAGTTTAAAGACTGGATCTAGCGTTGCTTTATTTTATTGTATGATTTAATTTATTAACGTAGAATATAATACAATAATGAATGATTTAATGAAATTTTTCGTAAATATTCTAGAAATGAAAGATCTTGATCCTTATGCAGCATCATTACTTCCGTGAGGAACCAATGTGCAAAGCGACCTTCTTATTGCAAGATGAGAAATCCGTAAACGTGAGTCTAGATTTCATAAGGACGTGGATGAAAGATACCACGAGTCTAGTTGCACTCAGCCTAGCCTCGGGACGTGTCGTTGGGGTTGCTGTTGCGCGAAGTAATAGCGATTCGGATAAAACTGACACGTATAATCGCGTGCAAGTACGTTGTCACATATAATAAACAAATGGCACAAATTCTGAAAAATTAGTTATTGAGAAATTGCTAGATTACCGAACAGATTTCTTGACCTACGTCAACACTGCTATTATACAATAAATTAATTTTAATTTGTTAAAACAAGTGTTAAAATTACAACGTATATATAGTATTAAAAAATATATATCATTTGATTTGTAGAATTTCGAGGGAGACGCTTTACGGAAAATCATGAGTCTGGTCAATACTTTAATAAAGCAGGCAAACGCGTATAAAGAACTCGACTGCGACGTCTATTTTCGAGTCCATGTTCTCTGCGTTCATCCATCTTATCAAGAGAGAGGTATCGACATAGCTCTTCTGAAAACTTGTATTCAAGTTGCGTCCACGCTGGCCATACCGGCCATCGGTGGCGTTTTCACGTCGGGATCCAGACAAGCGTTGGCGCTGAAATTGGGGTTTCGTCTCATCTCGGAGATTCGATATAGCCGTTGGGTCGTCGACGACGAGATCGTATTCGACGATCCCGGCAAGGGGAATTACTCGGCTGCTTTTATGGGAATGCGAATCGAAGAGTCGCTTCACCAGTCCGACGATGATGGTAGTATCAAGTACCGTTCGTTGGTAAACTAACCCAACAACGGATACGAAGCTTTGAACAGAGAAGTTACATTCTCGTCAGGCAGAACAGTGACGCTTCGATCACGTGGAAGACGCGAATAAATTATCTTACGCAGATAAAGTATACAATTTCTGATTATTTCCACTCCAAGAAAACGTTAATTTTGCCAACAGTGCTGTGCTAATAAAATTTGCTTCATATACAAAAAGTTTTAAACGTTTTCAAAATTTATATATTGATCCTAAAAGAACTCTTTCGTATTTCCTTTTCAAAGTACTGCGCATTTGATTTTAAAACAACGTATGCGTTGCCGAAAACACTTTAGGTGCATCTCGGATTATCAGTTTAGAGGCACAGCGGCCACAAACGGAGACAAAGATGCGCTTAAAATTCCATCAGGCTTCACCGATATTTGAGAATATTGAAATTTTCGCGTGGCGGCGGGGCAGCGTCGCGAGCGCGCTGCGCACGCGCCGGCATCGTTCGAACTGTGGTGGATATGCGCGCGCGCCGACGACGAGATGCGCGAGAATCGGCCGTCTCGTCTCGCGGCAGCCGCGCGGGTGCCGGCAGTCAGTGCATGACGGCCCGAGGTTCGTATCAATATCGGTATCTTCGCGCTCGTTGCGTCCGCGGACGACGAAAGGAAGACACGCCGAGTCCCGGGCCGAGTGTATTCGCGACGGCGATTGCGACGGGTAGCAGACGGACGCGCGGAAATTCTCGGTGACGTCATTCGCGCGCGTCTCCGAAATTCGCGGGTCGTCGCGCCGCGACCGCGAGGGTAGCTCGATGCGCACTCGGTGCAGAAGGTGTGTGACGGGATCTGAGTGACGACTAGACGGAATTCGGCGGAGTCACCCACCGGCGGGACGGGAGGCAGGAAGGGAGTGCGCGACGAGTCACCGAGAGGTGAGTACTGTATCCTGTGTCTGTGATTTTGCCGTGAATTTTCCGCGCAGAAAGGCACTTGACTCGGCGACGCGACACTGCGTCCCCGAACCGTCTCGTGGACGACACTCGCGAAAATTACTGTACGCTCGCGAGGGGAGCGCACGTCGATCAATCACGGTTTACTTTGCGGTTCGAGCGTTTTGTCATCTCGCCCGCGATGTGATCGTTTACGGATAGTGATTTTGTCATTCTGCGATCTCGGCAGATAGGTTGCAAGACAGGAATATCAGCACTTTTTCGTGAGGCATTTTACGTGAGGTTAGTTACTTAAAGTTAGCTACTTGAAGTTAGCTGCTTAAAATTTAAAATTTCGTTTTGAAATTTTCGAAGTAAAGACAACCTCGCGGTGCACTTAACGGGTCTGGATTTTCGGGAAACTGCGTTCGTCTACATGGTATTAAATTTGTTTTCAATTTATGGTTCGTTTGTTGAATTATTTAGCAGCATGATGCTGCTTTTACGGAGATGTTCCGGAAGTCTCGGAAGCGTCGGGTCGTAATTCTTCCGATATCCAATAGCTTCGTGTAATTATTTTGTATACGATGACGTATCTGCCGGTCGATTTCCATGAGGCATCCTTGGAACACGAGGGTCAATGAGCGACATGCTTGTTCAACACGATGTTTAACGATCCGGAAAATGCCCGGGGGAGGGGGAGGGGATTAACTTGCAAGGCGACAGACTGTAGAGTGTCTATGTCTTTATTTCGTCATCAGCTTCTTTAGAATCGGACTGGAAGCTGTCTTGGTCCATTGTGTAACATAACTTCAAGCAACATTGGATCAATAAAAAACATTTTATCTTTCGTTTATTTATACGCTGCAGAGTTTCCAAGTTGCCGAAGTTTATTTTTAACACCGTTTCAAGCGAACGTGCGTTGTATCAAGGAAATCTTGGCTATACTTAACGCAAACTATATCAAAAATGTCTTTTTAATCGGCGATGATAATATTGTTGTCGCAAGAGATTTCCTGAGTTTATCGCGGGCTGCACGCGTACGATGGACGCGCTCGAGAGTTCAGCAAACCAGGCAAGGTTTAACGCGAATGGACAAGGTCAGCTTTGACATTGCCATATGCGCGAGAATACGATGACGTCAGATACGTATGGAAGCCATTGTACAGAAAAGGTATGTCAAGTCGCTACGGCGTAATAGGACAATCCGGGCATCGCATCGTCGGGAGTTTCGAAATTGTTTGAGTGAACGCTCCGCGGAAGATTCGAGCGGTCGGAGAAAAGTGGCGGTGCAAGTCGGTTAGACGAAGAATTTTTCGTACGCGAACATTTCATCGTTATTTTATAAGGTTTTATGAGACAGATATTCTATAAGATAAGAATAAGTTATTTTATTATATAATCTGCAACTGTCAGAGAATCTGTCTTTTCAGATCGCGATCATTCGGTATTTAGATAAAAGATAAGCATAATATGTTGAAACGTAGTATAATTGTACTTGTATATTTAACATTATTTATTATTAACTGAGGATTATGATGAGATGCTGAGACACAACATTTTATATTATGCCCCATAAAATCTCAATAAAACGCTTCGGTCAGAAAAGGAGGACTGGGAGTAACTGGGAGTTAAATTCCGTAAGAGCGTACTAACGCTTATGAGTAATGTTGACCTGAAAATTCCGTGATATTACTAAATGTTTCTTATCGAGAGTCATTAGATATCATTGGTTATCAAAGTTGGAGGCCTAGAGGACCAGAGGGGGGAGAGGGAAGAGAGGAATTTTCGCTGCCGGTTACGGCCGTACCGGAAGCGGAAAGTCGTTACCAAGGCACGACGATGTGTCGCCGATGGTTCGCGAAGAGATTGCGCGTTCGTGCGCGGCATGGAGCATCCGCGCTAATGACGATAATGATAATAATACTAATGACGATAACGCCGGGCGGGCCTGTAACGATCGAGGACGTAAAACGCAATTGCGACGCGGGACCTAAATACGGCTTTACTCCAGTTATTACGCGACGCACTTTGTTCGACGACCGTAGATGAGGTCTTCGGACGTAATAAGACGTATGAGAATGTCCCGTTATTGCAGGAATAATAATAATTGAGTGGCGAGAGCTATTCCTAATTGTTTCCAATTTAATGTTTGATCTTCAGGATTTATTTAGGGATAGATTTTTATTCCATGTTAATTGCTAATGCTAAACTATAATATTTCGAGATATTTTTTGATAAATACGCAACATGCAAATTATATCACTTACAATTATTATTATCGTCGTTGTTGTTAACAGTATACTAACGGTTGTGGCTAACATGCCCGACGACGTCGTTCTTAAGGTGCAACTCTTCGAGAGTTAATTTCACGCGGCGATTCGCGCGCGTATGTACTCTCTCACGCTATGAGGGAGAACAGTAGCGTATTTATGTGCACCGAGTGAGAGTACTCTCGTGTCGAGGACGGTCACTCAAGTAGTGAATTACAAGAGCTAGCGATAAAGCATCGGCAAGCAACATAGGGGAGACTTTCTTGGGTTGACGTTCTCGCTTTATCATCGCTCCGATAAATATTCTCAAGAAACATTCCGTATTTGATATTAAATTTTTAACGTATTATCGCGTAACTTGCGTTGGATGGTAATACAAGACGGACGTTTTAATTAATGTTTCTTCTTCAGAAATGTGCATTTTTTTACGTCTCTTAAAAATAAAGATCCTTCGGTTTCTCGCGATGTTCAACAAGAGCGAGTCTTGTTATATGCGTAGGAATTCGCTAACTCTTGACTGTTGCGGCTTCAATAAGTTGTTGTGTTTATGATATTCGGTCACACTCGAGGTTACTTGGCTCGCATTATAGAACTCGCATTCCTCGTGATATGATGAAAATGCTTTACTCTTTTTCATTGTTCACTCATGATATTTTGCTTCTATGTATCTAACTTCATTACATTAAATTATTACCTTTCAATTTTGTTCGATTAATTTAATTAATTTAATTATATACGAGACGTTCCAAGCTCTTAAGTTGTATGTATTTTTAGTACTTATTATGTCTCAAGAGAAAATTACGTCACAATGTGTACTTATAATTAGATCTTTATTTTGAGGCGCAATTTAGAAAATTGCAAGAATGCTCGACGCCATTTTAGCGCGGATTGTACGCGGTTATTGACCTTGCTTGTGACCTCCATCGCACAATTACGGTGCATTGTGCGCTTTTCAAGGATATTGAGTTACCGCGGATCGATGAAGGGCGCTTGCAGCTTCCTCCGCTCTGTTTTTCTCACTTTTTTCCCCCTAATACTCGCGGTTCATCAAAAAATTCCTTCCTGCTCCCTTCCTCCGAATTATACAAGATGATGTACGATGTTGAATATCGCTTTAGTACTATATGTCCCTTAATAGATTGGAATCTCTTTTTATCGTCTCGGGAGATACAGAGCGAGCGTCGAGTACATCGAAGATTCTGTCTCTTATCGAACACCGCTGTCGTTTGCAAATATTACCTTATCGTGATCACAAAATACGTATAAGATACGCAAACACAGGACGAATCGCGCAACGGCTGCACATGACGATAAACGCACCGTTTTATCCTCCATCGCCGATACAACGATTCTCCTTGTATTTTCGACGGCAGAATATTATTCCATCCCCGCGCTTGTTGCGTCCACTCATATTACATAATATTGAATATATCGTATGTAGTTTTACGTGCGTTAATAATTCCTGGAGCATCGCGTAGCGTTTCGACAAATAAACGTGTATTATGTTTCTTCATGCATTATCTGGATACATTTTCAATTAAAATAATTTAAAAATGATTGTTAAACGATGGCTCAATCACAAGTCAATTATTCTGTTAATTATTCTGAAAAATAAATTGCTTTTATTTACACTTATGTACGTTCACAGAAAAATATTTCTACACCTCAAGTGTATACCTGAATACATGTACAGACGTTAACAAAGTGTATGCCGAAAAAACTGGATTTGTATGCGTACATGCCAATTCGTCATTATATCCATCGCTTATCGATCTTTTCGCAGCGTGCGTAATTACTACTCCCTTTCGGCAAACTCTTGATTGAACCCTTCTCGGTAGATTAAAGGATTAATTGAGTATTTTCCACATTAAGAACTCGCGGAACTCAACCCTCACCTTGCCAACAATGCCGTCACTCAACTGTACACCCTCAATGCGGGTGTACATTCGAGCACATCCCTGACTTCTTCGGCGGTCCTCCTTCGTGTCAGTCGTTCCAAATCTTGGAACAATATTGCCATCAATGGGGACTACGTGGTACTCGCCTTTTTCACTAGATCCTCTCCCGTGGGACGCCTTTATCGTGGATGTTTACAGGGTTTATCTTCGCACCCTCTCCGTACTGCCACCGGAGTCACTTTACGCCCACGACCCTCGGTAATGTACCGGGTATATGCACGCGTGTGTGCACCCTCGCGGCGCACGAGATTTTTCGTGGGGTATCGCGGCGAGTTTTAATCTCTTCAGGCTCGAAAAGCGAGCCAGCTAAAAGGTTCCCTTTGAAGAGAACGCGCTCTTTTGAGAGGAACTCACTATCCATCGAAAGACTCTCTCGTTGGCGAGCGAAAAAGGAGCAACTATAAATACAGAGATCGGGAGAACTTTCATAAAAATGATTACTGCTCGCAAAGTATGGAATCGCAAAATTAAATTTAGAGTCCATCGCGAGCGAAGTCCCTCAGAGCTCGAGAACATTTAATTTTGTGGAATGTAGAATTCTAGGTTTCTTTTCGGATTTGTGTTAGCGCCAACATTGCTATATTGAACACTTGTTGGCTTACGATGATATAATTTATGCGGAAATTTCTAAATGCTAATTACCGTAAGTACGTAATTTGCGCACTACAGCGACAGAAACAGCCATAGCTGTTCTTCTAAAGGACGACGACGGGGAGATAAAGAAATAAGGGGTTCGCTCTGCGCGTGCCTTCACTGCTTCTTAAGGCCGTGACGTGCAGGTGCAACCCTCGCATTTCGGTGGTCTGCACGCGATTCTAACATTAATTTCACGTCGCACGCGTGCCACGATAACTTCCATTGACGTGCTTCTCCCCATCGTGCCCGGCTTTCCGCGACTCCGCTCTTGCATTCGCGTGCAGTGTTTCCATATTTCTCCCTAATCGCGTCATTTAGGTAAGCGACTTATAATTTGCCATGCATCTTCATGAACTTGTCACTCGGAACCTGTCTGCGGAACTTGTCTGCGGAAAATCGCCAAATTCGTTCGACATCCCGGCGACATTCGCGATCGCGTGCAGACTCTCGCGTGCGCGGACGTTTTCAGCTTTACATGTTAAACGAGAGTACAGATTTTAAAATTTGCTACAGAGATCTGGGGAATTTGGTTAACTCTGCTGTCGCGCGAGATGCGGAAACTTTAATCGCGATGGAGTAATTTGTTTGATAACTCCTAACAAAATTCCATTTGCAAAAGTTGTAACCGCGTGTACTCTCGTATGAATCGCTTTTGCTCTCGCATCGCACATCGTGTCTGTCAGCTTGGTAATATAGAAACTTAACGAACACCACTCGGAGTTGCGCTCGCAGCTTGTATTGAATTATACAACGCGCACGGCTGCGCCGCGCGTCCCATACTGATGCACCTCGTTCTGCGAAATTACCGGCAGATAGGGTTGTTCGATGGCGACTGCGGGAGGTGAGGTGCAATTATTTTCCACTCGCGTCGATGCTGCATTCGGACGTAAAGCTCAGTCGTGGCAGTGGAAATGGAACGCGATTATCGGCCGCTACTTGTAAAAGCGCGAATTTTGCTACGCTGTTAGCCCGTCTACTCCTGCACGCGAGATCTCGCTTTCTAAGGATGTGAAATAACATTATGGAAATGTGCCATTCACGTAATGTTTAACGTTAAACATAAATTTCTTCCGTAATTTTATCGCGAACAAAGACGTCGTTAGATAAATTTAATAAGAGCCAGACTGAATTCTCTCTGCACCGGCAACACGTTTCTTTTCTTTTAATCAGAAACATTGCGTGAGGTTTCCATGCACGTGCGCTCGCTCTACAGAATTATATTCAGAAGTATTGCACGAATCTGCTTTAGTTTTTATCGAAGTTTTTGGGTATAAAAGAGGTGACAGAATTGTATATTAGACATGCGGAATTAGCATATCCGAAAGACTGATTTGCTTGATTCATGAGAAGATTAGGAGTCCGGATTCGTCGCACGCGTAAAGGCACGCGTTTAGCGCGTCGATTTATCGACGAGTTTCCACAGCTGCCGCGGCCAGAAGGCGCCCGTCTAAATTTACTCCTCAGCCTCCTCTTTCACTTCCTTTCTTCCTCACGTCCTTTTCCTCCCTTCTGTCTCTCTCTGCTCCCGTCTTTCCGGTTTCTTGGCGCCCTTAACGACGTTCTCACGGAAGTTCGTTAATGTACATGCCGCTTCTATTATTAGATCGTCTCTCCGCCGCGTTTCTCTCTTCGCCCGCCTTTTCATTCGTTCGATCGCGATCCCTCGAAAGAAAAAAAAAATGCGCGATCGATTCTTTTGCCTTGTCTCTCCGCCTCTCATTCCTCTCTCGCAGATCGACCGATTCTCCGCGCGGGAGTCACGAATTCGCGTCGTGCCGGGATTCGCGTTCTCCCGTGCACCTCGGGAACGAGAAAACGATCGATAACACAATGCCTCGCTCCCGCAGTCCCTCGAAGAGAAAGGAGAGAAGAGAGGGAACGAGGAGAGCAGCGAGGTAGCAGGATCGGTCCTCCTTATTCCATTAAAGGCGAGTTTACACGGTTCGCTCTTGACGAGTCGTCGTCCAAAGCAAAGGAGAAGTGTGGACAAAGCAAACAATGTTCTCATAAAAA
Source organism: Ooceraea biroi (assembly GCF_003672135.1). Lineage (NCBI taxonomy): Eukaryota > Metazoa > Arthropoda > Insecta > Hymenoptera > Formicidae > Ooceraea > Ooceraea biroi. The sequence continues at coordinate 11,253,187 of NC_039509.1, forward strand.
TGATGATCCTCGTTGGAATACGACGAAAAAAGCTGCCGATCCGTGGTGTGTCGTTCACTTTGAGGGATCATTCGGAATTTCTCACCCGTCCTCAAAATTACGTGAACGGCGTTTCGTCACGAAGTTAACGGTCGTGAAATCACATTTGTATAATTGTTGAGTGGTAAATTGACGGATAACATTGTGCATCTTGAATTCGTAGTTTAATGTCATCTTTATTGGCAATATACAAAGATGAATTGATACATTGATAAATCACTACAGAATATACTAGCGATTTTTCTGTACTAGTAATTCTTCTGCATCTGTTCTCTTTCTATCTATTCTCTTCTTTAGTATTTTCTTCCTGATATACTCTACAGAGAAGCAAGTTTAATGGTTGAGTGAAATTCTTCAGTCTTTCGATGCCTCGACGAGCTGGTCCGCGACTCGATGGTCCTTCCCTTTGCCCTTGGCGAGCGATGGGTACTAAAATTGTGGCTTGAAACAAAGCTGGCAGAGGTAGTACGTGCCATTTTCGCGCGCGATTCCCTTGTGCGGCGATGATTGCTGTACTGACGTTTTTGTCTTGCCGTTGTCTGCCGCGATGCACAACGTGCATCGGCGTGGAAACGAAGAATCGTTCCTGTCGTCTGAGATAATAGCGACCCATCCCTTGATAAGAATGAAGATGCACGAGCGAATTACTATTCGCGCGATTCTCGCAGAGTGTTATTATCGTCACGCTCATGAATCGTCCGTTGTCATTTGCGTGTTATTTGCTGGAAGCTGCGATAAGAGGAACATAAAATTAAATTAATTCTAGACAGACGTTTGAGTCACAGTTCAAAGTGCTATAAAGTATTGTGTAATAAAGATTTTTGAACGCGCAAGTCTGTTAAAATTAATTTTTTATTAAACTTAATATTTCCTTCAAGAAAGTTTGAAGAAGTGCAATCTCTTCTTTATTTTGTTATGAATTCTCTTGCATGATATAAGAATAGTTTTTAGTATTTGTCATGACTTTACTCGATGTTCGCAGTCTTCTTCTTCAATGAACTAAAGTGCTTGAGTTTCATCCACCCACGTGTTCTTCCTTAGATATCTTGGATATCTATTAAGATGATAAATAAAATAAAGACAAAAAGGAACATCTGTGCTATGAAGATTAAAATTTTATTTAAAACTATATTACAAAAAAAAACTTTTTGATCGCTTGAACATAGCATGAGCTATATTTTTGCATCGGTGTGTACATGGGTGGGCGCATCGGAGGCGGTATTAAGCTATTTAATTCCGATCGACGAACACTCCGCACCGACGTTTCGACATCTCCACTTCCGTTGTCCCTTTCACTTTTATTCGTTTTTATCAGAGACAGCTCGTTAATTAAACTCTCTAATTCGGTACCACGATATTTTAATTGCCGGTCATCAGATAAGATTTCTCCCTATTCTCCGCATACCGGTCTGTATGCGGTATGTATTAAATGAACAACGTCGTACATTTTATGTCGCGGCTTTTGACTTTGCAAGATCTTCACAGAGAAATATTATAGAATCGTGCATTAATTTTAAATCAGAAACTGCAGAAAGATCGAAGAACTTGGAATGTTTTTTCGTAATTTATCGAATTTCCGTTGCTCGATTAATATGATAACATGGTATAAAACATACTAAAGAGAACAGGATGGATATTAATTTTATAACTCTAATAAAATCTAGTTTATTTTCGATTTGAAAAGAGGATTGTTTTTTCGTTTTTTCTTCCGCTCTTTAGAAAGCTATTCTGCATTCTTCACCTAGTGTATGACGACTTGGTTAAAAGAAGTGCATTTTACAACTTTTAACACGTCGTAAGGCTTACCTGATAAGGAAACGCAGGGGCGGACCTCGCGTGCCCACATGTCTGCGCTCGCGTAGGTGCGGTGTACAGGTAGATTCATGAACCGTTATTACGACGTTCAGAAGAATACCGTGTGTCCAGAATTAAAGTCGTGCCGTACAATTTACGGAAACGCGGGTCAGAGTTCATAAACGTTACGTACGATTAAGGTGATCACCTGAACAAATCGTAAATCCCAGGGAACATGCCCAGTTCTGGTTATGTTGCCAGCTAGAGGTGCATAATTATTTCTTCTGCGGAGTGTCCCGAGCCCCTACACCGCGTTCGTTGTCAGCTACAACCGAGAATTAAGTAATTTTTAAAATTTTCCACAAAGAAGATAGTACTTTGTGTCACAAGGAGAATGTAACAACATATTAATGCCTCAATGAAGTTAATAAACTAACTATTGAATTTAAAGTTTTGTTACTAACGGTTCTCCAAATCGAGATATTAATTTATAAATATATTTATATAAAGACAAATATAAGACGAATATAAGAAAAGAGAACGGTAATTTGTGAACTAAAAAAATTCTTTAAAAGATATTTTTACCTAAAAACGTTCGGAATCAGTGGTTGACGCTGCTTATATAAGATCTGTCCTATTTTCAGAAAGATACAGCGTTGACGCTCGTTGATCGACGACAAAGCATCGTTTTAATAAACCATGAGGCTGACGCCTAATCATTTTTTATCGGTAACACGCCTTCCGGTCTCGGGCCGGACTCCGAGTAGCGTACAGTCATGCGTACACGTATCTCTGTTCTGGAATGAAGCAACGTTCGCATTGATAACGACTGCGGGAAGGACAGAGACGCGAGATGCGAAAAAAGGAAACACGAGTCCTCGTCGTTCCTCTTCTCGAACGGTTATCGAGCTTAATTAAAACGATGCTACCGCAAATCGCGATCGAGCACCCCGCGCTTCGAGTGCCTTCTTCCCTTTCGACCAATTACGTACCACGAGGCTCTCGAGGCGAAGAGTATATAAGGGCAGAGTACAAGGGCTTTTCGCGTGCGCGATCAATGTTTTATTCTTTGAGGAACAACCTACGCTTCCGGATGATTTAATCCTGTAAGGAGCGTGCTTTTGTAGTTGGCGGTTGGCGTATCTCGATTCTCCGCCTTTCATATCTTTCGATTCTTTGAGCCGAGAGAAAAGTTTGAAACCTTCGCCGAACATTGGTAACAAATGAATTAAAACGAAAAATACTTTCGCGACAGAGAAGCTATGAATAACACGTAAACTAATTTAAGAAGATAATTTATTTTATCAAATTGCAGAGTATAAAATTGATTAACAAGCATTTGTGAGGGTATTTCATCATTTCAAATATATTAACGTAATGTGAGAATATGATAGACGTTAAATATGACAGTTGTCAATGTGACAATTAACGAGACTAACGGACGTTAAAAGGATCTTCGTGCTTCAGATAATGTCTGCAGGCTTGAATGTGACGTGAGCGACGCTTTGTCAGGTAGAAAGACCGGGTTTCGAGCCCGACACGGTGATTGGGAGATCAACCCCTTGATCTTTTTAGCTGACATCTTTTTTTCGTCAAGGGTCCCTAAGGCGACTATTCATTTTCTGGTAATCTGGCGAGCCAAGATATTTTAGATTAAATTTAATACTTTCAGTAAATTGAATATTCCTCTAATTCAATTACACGTTTCTCTAGCTGATAATAATCTTTTATGCAAGAAGCAAGAGTTTTTAATTCATTAATTCGAGAGCTCATTAATTTGTTTAATGTTTCTCAATTTGTTAATACAGGAAAAACCGGCCACGGTTAGTAGGTAAACCACGTGTGATATATCGCTCTCGTTGACTTATTGATTTCCTTTCTCCTACCGTCTTGTTAACTGACGGAGTGTTGAAAGAACGCCGGAATGTGGTGTGCAAACATCGACGCCCGCGCGATGCAATTGCACCGTCTCGAGTCGCTGCGCTTTTAATTCCGCACGACGTCGTTTTTAAGTCCCAACAAGTGAAAAGCTTCGCGCCTGCATAACGCGACCAAAGAGTTTATAAAAAATAAAAAATTTCCACACTCTCTTTCTCTTTCTTGTCGACCTGCAGATTCTGAAGAATTTACGTATTTATTAATTTACTGGAGAGGTACAAAGAAAGATTCAGGCTCGCTCATTGAAATTCAAGCATTATGTATAATGATATGCTTTTAATCGTTCAAATAATTGAAAATGAAAAGAGAGGATAAACAATAAATAGTAAGTTGTTCGTGAGAACTTGACAACATTTCATTTTACACAATTCAGCGAAAAATGCAGGATATTAATAAAATATATTTATAAAGAAGATACATTGATAAATATTCTTACACTTCAGTCTATGTTCCATGTCATAGAAATTTGTTTAATACGTAGAAGATTAATTTTTGATAGAGTTTAGAAGAGCGTACTTCTTTCGAGATGAACTGAATCGTTGATAGAACTCTCACGTAATCTCGTCGTGAATCGATAACGCTTTCGCTGCATCAAAGACGCCGGCGCGAAAAGTGTATTATTTCTGCGTAAAATATACAGGAACGGCTTATGCAGCGCACATGCATCTGCATCTCAAAGGGCCGGGAGAGGAAGTAGTTTCGGACGAGTGATGACTGCATATACGACGCCACGCGTGTCTACACGTGTAAATGGAAAAGATTGATGTTTTGCATGCTCAGATGGAATAGTAAAGTTAATATTCGTAAAACGTGCATCTTTATGCGTGGTGTCTCCATCGACAATGTTTGCTGAGGAACCCCTTTTTCGTTCGGAGAAAGTTTCGTCATATCTGATGCCCAATCGAAGAAAAAATATTCTAGTTTTTTGGAAGCCTGTATTCCGTGGGAACGCTCGATTCGAGAAAATCCGTGTGACGTAAGATCCATCGGATCGATTTGATGGTTCCGTAAAAATTTCCAAAACTCAGAAGACCTTTCGATTTAAAGTCGAAAGGCCACGTTTTCGCTCGCGGAAAAATCGAGATTTCTCAGCGGAAGTTGAACGGAATGCGTTCAACCGACACGAGAAACATTAGATGAGAAAATTCCTAGGGCGTCGCGTCTCATCCCCATTTCCGGTAAATTGGAAACTTGCGGTGATGTATGGGGATATCCGACGACATCCACACGAGTCGCGCAAGCGATCGGGGGAACAAATGGACGGTGGGGAAAATACGTGCCCCCGGCCCGCCTATCCGCCGTGCTTAATTAATGAGGTTACCCTAATGCGATATATGACGTTGCGCATCGTATCGCATGCTATCTTCATTACGAAGGCCTCGTTGATCGCGAATGGAGGGATTTCAAAGGGTTACCGTAGTTGAGCCCTCCCCCATTTTTGTCTCGCGAGCGTGATCCGACAGTAAACACAAAACGCGTGCGCGGGTGCAGGAAACTTTATTCAGATTATTTTTCAGCAGTTCGTTGTTGTTTACATCGATGAAATTTCAAATCCTCTTTTTCCGGATATTTTATAGGAACATACGCGTTAGATAGATGAATAACATCGCCCATAGCGTTTGAATAGAAAACATATTTTTGGTAACGATATTTTTGTATTTTATCGATATATGTATATTTCAAGTACTGTTGAGTATTGAATATTATTTCGTTTTGACTTTTATTTCAAATTTTCCAACAGTTCCCAAAAGTGGAAATACAAGATAATCGAATCAAATAGATAAACTATGAATAAATTTATTTTTATGAAAAGTTTAGCGTGTTGTGTCTTCATCGTGTTTGATTTTCTAATTCGAGTCCATTATGCGATGTATTGTGTCGTACGTAGTCAGCTGTGCGTGGGAAACGTTATAGTAGGCGAAATTAATGTTCCACACGTGTAAACGCGAAACTACGTGAGCTCATGTCGAAGAATTCAAATTGAGATTGTCTTTGACGCGGACTCGACCGAACTTAGGAATGGGAAGAGCGGGGATGCATTTGCATTTATAGACTCGAGAAAGATCGCTGCCGCGTCTGACAGCACAAAATGCTGTGTGCGAAACGTCACGGAACGATGCCATTCCCAATTAACATAATTAACGTAACGCTCCATAAAATTCTATTTTGGTCGGTTATGTCAGGATAAATTTAGTTTGTAGCAAGCGGAATCTTGATCCCGTATTATACAACATTCAAAAGACGCAAATCAAAATATCTTTATCTTTCTAATTAATTACTGTAAAATCGGTGATTTTTTACGCGATAAGAACATTCACTTAATTTCTGAATTTGTAAAATTCTTAAGAAGTTTTAACTATGCAGTCCATGCTAGCATCAACTTGTGTAAAATTCAATATTGTTTTTGTGCAAAATCTAAATAATTTTGTTCGCGTTTTGTGCTTTTGATAAGCACATTGATTTTCTCTTCACTACTATATACTATAGTTCAGTAGCGATATCTGCAAGCTATCCAGATGCTCGCATGACCATTAATTAATTTGGAGATCCCTTTTATGAAGCTCTTTTATCGCACATCTATTTGACCCGATCGCGTGGGACGCGTTAATTAGCGGCACTTATTTTTTATTTTTCGGGGCTCTCTCGATGTATCACGGCCGTAGGTTAAATGCGTTTAGAAAGTCAAGCTTAAAACACGTTCGTATTTTACGCATATCGCTCGAGAATAATTAAACGCAGCGTTAAATTGAAGCGGCGATTAAATACGTCGACGACAAACACGTATACGCATTTCATATCTCGACGTTCGTCGACAGCCGATCATTAGTCGTGAAACGAATGTTCGCCACGTCGATACTCGTCAAAACGGCATTACTGGACTTCCTACAGTGATTTGTTTGTTAAACCGTTTACGGTGGTAAGTCTTTTATCGATTGTCAAACACGCCGCTTTCTCGATTGTGCCCTTTCCGCTTCAAGTAATCCGTTAGTAATGAACAAACGCGTAATGATGCTCGATTCCGAGATAGCTGATCATAGAGATTTGCAGAGCGTCTCATACTGCTGCACTTTTATTCAACGTTCAAATTTGATAAGATCAAAGTTTGCTTTTAATTCGGGAAAAATGGACTCCAAAGCATCCTCAAAAGCATACTGAAAGAAAATATTAGAAATTTACGATATTCTGCACAATTGTGAACTGTCGACAGCTCAAACAGAGGAAAAGAATGGAAATTTAATATAAGAATAATAAATAATTTTATCGTTTCAATTAACAATTTTGATTGAGAATAATTCAATTAAGAACAAAAAAATTAGGATAATTCCGGAATAAATGGCAACATGGGAGAAATGACCAATCGCTCTAATTTCGCTACTGACCGCACAATTAGTTCTATCACTTACAATTAGTCTATAGTGAGCTTTACTTGTGTTTGCACATGAGGTTTAACGTTTTGTAAGTAAACATCATAGTTGCGAAAATATTTTCATTTTAAACTTTACTTTACTTTTGAAAACTTTTTTCGTATATTACACTATTTCCACATAAGTATTAAAAATATCTGACTTGGATTAACAGAAACCAAGATTTTAAGTTTATTTAGAGCTTCTCGCATGTAGCTGACGTTGTACAGTTTCCACTCGTGTCTGTCATGTTTTATGAAGTGCTATGGTTATTTCCCGGATAATCGAGAGAGATGGCAGTTCTGAAATAGTGTGTTAATCATTCGTAGATTTATAATAATTATTATTATTTTCTACAAAATTTCCCTCCTCTTTTCAAGTAACGAATAAATATCTAGCGGGTAGTATCCGTGAAAGAGCTGGAAAGGATCTAAAAAAGACGCTATTAACAACTTTTGTCAAAAATATAAGAAAGGTATTTGAAATTAAAATAATACTAGTTTATTTTTTGAAGACTGTTTTATTGGAAAAAACTAGGTATGTGTTTATTTTCGGCAATAAAAAAAAACATGGCCATCTAATTCGGACTTATCTATATCAAATTTTACGAAATTAATGTCGAAATTGTTAAGCGTCATAAACTTTGCTTAGTGCAGCAGACCTCTATTCACTTATGAACTAAAGATTTATTGGCTAACTCTGCACTCTTTTTTCACTGATGCTTACAGCTTGTTGGATCGACATCACTGCTCTGACGGAGTGAACTCAATCAAGTATAATATTTATTCTTCGTGATTATATGCATATCGAGCAATCGATATCCCTCATATATTACAGGCATTATATACATGGTGAAGAAGGGATTTACAATTGACGGTGCGCATACCGTCCCACGATAATCAGCGCTTCGTTATCGGCTAAATTGAACCCGTGACGGCGATTCGCTTCGTCGTTACTTTGGCCCCGCCGGTTTTGCTCTGGTGTAAAAGGTCAATGGTACGCATGGTATTACATCGCTGGACATTCGTCATACTACCGGTGGCCGTTTATTGATTTTGGAATTCCATGTCGATTGCATAGTAGGAGAGAAACAGAGAGAGAAACAAGGCTACTCTATTATCCATCATTTAATAGGCCGCACCTTTTTTGCGAAGTGATATCTCGAGAAAGAAAATTTTGAATTAAACGAGTTCAACAGGAAGGCCAAAAACATCGAAAAAGAAATATATATTTAAATAAAAATTGAAAACTCACTCTTTAAACTTCATTTTTTGAGCAGGCGAGTTAATTGATTCGTGATCACTGAAAATCGAAAGAAGTTCACTCGATTCGCAGCGAGCGAAGTGTGACGTACTCAAGTTACGGAGAATGCTTACGTGAAACACAAAAACAGCACATTAATGTACAAAATTATCCAGGCCATTCGTTAAATCCGCGAGAGCACCATGGACCTCGCACTTCCCCCGCGCGCGCTTTCAAAATTAGAAATCTGGCTCGCCGCCAGTTTTGGCAAGATGAACATGTACAAGACGCGAGTCGCTCGGTATTTTTGACAGAACGTGGAAGAAAAGACGTGGGTACAAGTCTCTGACCGATTAATCGGTAGAACGATCGTCGGCCCACGTGGATCAGGTGCGCGCGTAATAAAGCGAGTACTGGAGCATTTACCCTTAAGGCCCGCTTATGCTACACGGGACCTGTGAATAAACGTTCGTTCATTCGTTTCTGCCGTGGGCAGAATAGACTACTGCGAATGAATCCCTCGGTGATTTATGTCTTCTATTTGGGATTGCGCATTCGTAATGACGCAAGTGTCGATGTAATCTTAACATTCACTTGTATTACTCATTTGCGACTCGATGGAATTTTGTATCCATGTATTATTGAGAAAATTGGAATTTTCCACGATTTTCCACATGGGTGCAATTTATATTTTTCAGTTGAATACATGATATATTAATATAACAATCTACAGTCGCAAGAGAGTTTGGAAATCTATTTTTACAGAACGGCATCACCTTTTTCGTGTTTTTTAAACATTTTACACCGATCGTGTCGATAATTAAACCTCAAATTACAACTCGGAAACAAAATTCTGTTAAAATCTGATTGGAATAAAATGAAGCTTTTATACGTGCGAGGTTCTTGAATCAGGCTTTTCAAATATACGTATTGTCGACATCTCGACATTTCTGTTGAAAGCAAATTGACTGCAATTAACTCCGCGGATGCAATTTGTATTATACAAAGTACGAAACGTAAACTTTAAAAGTCGGCTTTAAAAGTCGATATACCGGTTTGGTCTCGCGGCGAACCTGTCGTTCATTCGCGTACGATGTCGCGACCGATAAAATCGCCATTCGGCGACTATTTTCTACGTTTATCTCACTTGTGCACTTGCAACTGCAGTCGCGCCATGCATTTCGCTGCAGGTAGCGGCGCTTTCCCGTTCAGAATTGCGCTCCTGTCGCGACGATAGTGAGACTTTCTTGTTTCTTGTGCTCTCCTCTCACTCTGACATCATCGACCAGACGGTCGATATTTGGTCGATGTTTGATTGCCCGCGATGTCACACGTTTGACTCATCCAAGAAATAATAAATACGCGAACGCACGATATTTAGACGATGATAATATTTATGGATCCTCTGTGTTTCGAAACTTTTACGATCGAAATTGAGCGCGGCAAAGCTGGTTGGACAATAATTGCGAAATCTTCAAATCTTTATTAATCATCAATATTTCTTTTTTTCTGAAGAGAGATTTATTTATTTCTATGAGTTTAAATATTGTTAAACTTTAAGGATTTTAAATAAGATTAAAATTTTACGCTAAAATATTGAATGAATGTTCAATTGCGCAATGTTCACGTGGATGCGAGTAAACACTCGGGTCGATGATTTACAATGAATAATACATAGGACGCTTAATTATGCCGCTTGCTCGATCATAGCAAGATTAATGAAGTGAATTAAGCGGAAAATCCACGCCGCGAGCATTGCGGAATTAATGAACGCTACGCTACGCTCGGAATTTGCAAGTCTATGTCTTGATAGGACTTTCGCATTTCTGATACCAAGTTTTCGCGAGATGAAAGTATCAAGGAATTTATAATTTATCGAGATTCATTTTGATCCGCTTGCATATCTCCTTCGGCAAGTACTTTCCGTTCATTTGGTATGCAACGGTGTAGCTTTATTCGGTATTATTATCCAAATGCAAACGTATCGCGAGTTGTGACGCGTCGTCACACTTTATCGGTGATTATTAACCGAAATGATAAGTACGGAGAAGATAACTTGCAAAATTTCTAAGAAGGAAGCTGCTGATGAGAGAAGAGCTTTTTATCTTCTATTTATTTTATTTATCAAAAGTCACTAAACGTGTATGCACTCCATTTCAAAAGCTGGGTACCATATAAAGGGTACCATATCATTTTTAAAATATACAAGAAAATAAGTTTACACGTACTTATTTCAAACTTATTATCATTTATTGCCATCTGACGTACAAATATGATAACCGGAAATCAAAGTGTGTTTTCTCACCGAGCACGGTCGAAGATCGTCCTCAGCATCCGCTAAGGACTCGCGCTGAGGACAGTCATGACTGATGATGATCATGTATCGCGATCGGTCTCTCGTCGCTAATCCCACTATTCGTTTAATGCCCGAGGTAGCCGCGATTTGCGTGGGAATCCGATTATGGCATTTACACCGCGTATTATCGATGCACTTAGAGTGCAGTTACGTAACGGTCACTCTCCATCTGTTCTTTCTGTGTCTCTTCCTCTTTCTAAATGTGTATTATATATATATGCCTATTCGTCCCCCTCTTTTCCGCTGTCTCCTGGTCTTCTCCTCTTGTTTTTCCACTCTGATCGCCGCAGGTTGTCCGAGATCGTTCTGCGCTATTACGGACTCATCCATGCGTGAACGCTCGCTCGGTGAAGATCGACGATCCCCTCGATCTTTTATGCGACCCTGGCTCTTCCTCGGTGTGCGTGCGCGCGTGTCTTCTTCGTCGGCTTACAACAATGACCCACTTCGCGTCCGCTTGACTCACGTGTCACATCTCGAAGAAAGGATTTCTGCTGTTGCCCCCGCGCGAGGGATCGGTATAAACAGCTCGCGCGTATAATTTGTACAAGGTATACTTACTAAGATGTTATCGGCGGTAATTCTCAGATTAAAAGTCTGGATTGTTCTATGATGAAAAACGGTAACTGATAGCAAAACCTCCGTATCATCAACTATTGCAACCCATTTCCCGTTATTGTGATTCATCGATCTGCGCTCCGTCTCTTTCCGCATGAAAGAATAATTTATCTCCGAGAGAAATTGCTCACGGAGAATCTCCACGAGGATACATTCATGTTACTTGCATTACGGAGCCCTTCGAAAGGCGCGGTGATGGCCAAATATGGCCAGGAATGCGCCCGAATTCCACTACTGTTGATTGGCATTGAGGGAACGAGCTTTTATGTGGTTGCGCGATTTCCGCAGCGCGAGAACTTCCGCGGATTAGATGTTTTTGCGGATAGTTAACTTTACGTATAATGAATAATATACATTAATAACATAAATACATGTCTATATTTTTCTGAAAATTATCTAGGAAACAACTAACATATTTATCATCATCGAGGACCAAGACAGATTCCGGTTTAGCGGATTGCGCAGGATGAAATGTATCATAGACTCGAAAGCGCGCACTACTCTCGAATGCACGGATTGTGGACCGATTTCATTATTCGGAGAGGAGAGATATACGTAGCTCTCTGTGACGCGAAGCGGGATTGATGCGCTTCGATAATCACGCATTGTGAATGTCTGGCGTCACGTGTATCGTGCACTCCCGCGTGTGAATGTAATATGAAAACATAGAATAATCCTACTGACTACACGTTATTCCCGTAGCGCATGTATCCACATAGTCGGATTGCAATAATGCGTAATTCGCGATACACGTGCCGCGCGTATATACCGCGTGTCGCTAATCAATCGCGCTTCCTTTCGAGATATTAGATATCCAAGCAACAAGAGCACGAATATAGATGCTGCGTAAGAAAACTGTGAGAAAAATGGGGAAACTTCTGAAGAGTCTGAAATTAAATTCTGTTTAGGAAACTTGCTTGCTCCCCGATGTTGTTTAAGTATTAGATTCTGAAGTGATCTTTTAAACTGAGAAACGAATCTACGAGTTACAAATCTGACAACTGCGTAAAAGCCACGTCAACCGTGTGAAAACGTTTGCGATGTGATAGATCATTTCCTCTGACTAAATATACATATTATTCAGAGAAGTAGCTTCTCTCTGGAAATTTTGACGTCTGCCTATAATTTCTCGTTGCGTCGGGCATCTGATCGAAAGCAGAACGTCCGCGCGCACGCAGGAGTTTCGTCGATATCGATCGATTAGATCGATTGTCTTCCACGCTCGCGGGAAAATCGCGGGCGAGCGATATATCCACGGATTAGAAAGTTCCTGGCGCCTGATCACGAAACGTTTCCATATCCTGAAACGGGGAGAGGAAAGGTCAGTGGTCTTGGCCGAAGAATTTTCTACCGCGGCTGTGACTTTGCGGTCGCGTTCAAAGCCGGCTCGTCACGCAACGCGGGCGTTCGTGCAAACGCACCGTATGCGGCGGGCGAGAGAACGAGAGACGGAGGAGAGGAGAGCACAGAAGAGAAAGAGACGGGGATGGTACCATGAACGGTGGTGGGAAAGAGAGAGGACTAAAGGAGGACTACAAACACCGAGTTTGCGAACGAATGCTGATACAGAACCTAATAGAAAGATCGATTCGAGGGTCAACGCACGGCGATAACTCTGCACTTCGCGCGTAATTCTTCCGAAGAACGTCGCAGCAGCGAAGCGCGATCGCATACGATGAGCACTCAAAGAGAGAAAGAAAGAGAGAGAGAGAGAGAGCTCTTTTCCTTCTCATCTTTTGTCGCAAGGAAATTTGTGAAAAGAAGAAATTTTGTATCCCTTTAAGATGCCGGTCATGCCTAATCCAAACCGCATGCTCAAGACGTAATCAGTATCAACGTTCCCTGCAGCCGACTGTCTCCCAGGATCTGTCTCGCGTTTACGTCAGCTGTCAGGAGTCGATGATCTCGTCGAGAGCGGGCGGTCGCGCAGGATCTCAGGCCGGATGTGCGACTCTCGTGAAGTCGCGGTAACGCGATCGAAATTCTATATTTAGAAGCGCAGCAACGCACACCCGGCACGCGGTGTAGACGTATAGTCCGCGTATGGCGCAGCTATTCCTGTATTCCACGATCTCTTTGCTTTGCGCGCGCTCTCACTTTCGTTCTCGTCGTTTTTCGTCTGCGAGTCGCCGCTCCGCCGCCGCTCAGCCTGGGGAAATTCTTTGAGGGCGATGGATGCGCCCGGCCGAACTCTCGTAGAGCACTCCTGCCGCGACATCAGCGACTCTTTGAAATATTTCCTTTATCTTCCCCGCGAATGCCGCTCGCAATTAAATTCAGCGACGATTCTCCGCGACTTATTGTTAGTGCTGCTCTCTCGTTTTATTCGGACTCTGAAGAGATGCTCACGCCGCTCGATCGCTCGGACTTATCAAGCTTCTTTCATCAGGCTATCTTGCACCTGAAACTTGATGTAATTGTTTAGATAACGTCTGCGATTACATGTGAGAATCTTATAGACTAAAACTAGTTGTAGACTTACACTGATCTTGATATTATTAATCGCAATAGATGCGCCGCTAAAATAGCATTTGTCTGTGGTATCAATCTGCAATCAATTTTTTAAGAATAAAATTTGATGGGTAACCAGTTGTCAATTGCATCAATCGGCGTATCTTATATTCTTTAGGATGGTTTAGGAGAGAATGTCTCTGCGATCATACTCGAGATCTCCGCGGCAAAGACTTTCGTCAGGACATGGAAACGTGCGTCAAAGGGATCGATTGTTCGACGAAAGTAGACTGTAGATTTGGTCGTGGCCCGTGATAAACGCCGCGCAATAGCGCAGTAACTGTGAAGATACTTTCTTCGTGCCTCCTAGAAGTTAATCGCTGACCAGAACGAGATTCTCCACCACGGACAAAGAGTCATTCATGATTGGCGGTGCGTTTTAGCGTTGTATCTCGATTGTCTGCGTATAGAGTTACTCGCGCGCGCGATATATCTCGACAATCGTTCATTCACGACCTACTCAGCCGTGCTTTTACATTTTTTCTCTCTTTATGCTCATTTCATCGATGAAGGGGGCGAGAGTCCCCTCAATCCCCCTTGCATCCGGTACCACGAAGATTTCAGACGCCTTCCAGCTTCGAACGCAAATGGACCGTCGAAAGCTAAGGCGACGTAGGTCTGAGTAACTTATGCCGCTTTGTCTCTTGCAATGATCGTCCCTTTCAGCGGTTTGCGGGATAAGGCTGGATAGCTTACTGGTTCGCAGCTGAACGACTTTGTGAGCACGATTGACGCTCGTTGATTACGCTGATTGCGACGCGTGCAAATTAATCCGACACATAAATCGCGCCTCGTTAGAGCTCTCGCGTGGATTTGTACTCTCCGTGTCAATAATGACACGCCGTGAAATCCGACGCCGACATTTGGTGCGATTATTTCGTCCCTCTTGCGTAATGCAGGCTGCTCCGGTTATAGAATCTCTCACACTTTTCTTGGTAAAGGTCAGATCGGTCCGTCCCGTGATTCGTGTTTCGTAGAAATGTTGCGTGTGTCTTATTCCGGATCGGCACTTAGACAAGATAGAAAAGTGACTGATGCTGTGATTTTTCCGGGAAACATCGGGTGGGCGTCTGACTGGATTATTTTTCATATGAGTCACGATCGGAGAAATTCAGTCAGATCGATGATTCCGCACTGCCAGAATAACGTCGAGAAAATTATTATTTTCTTCTTGTAATTGCAAGACATAAAATGCTTATTTTAATTCTATTTTAATATTATTGTAATCGCATTTTTGTAACTCGAGTTACAAAATTGGATCCAAGCAATCTGTAGAATTTTATTTATAACATGCACGTAAGATCTTCTTTGTAGCCAGACCTGCGTTGCTCGTGTAAGAAATGGTTTGGAGCATCTCTAAGTATGATTATTAATTCATCAAGCAGGCAAGCAGATCTTAAAGGGCGAAACAAGCGTGTACGTCGACACGCGATACCGAAACCGGATATCGTGCACGTCGCATTTTGCGAGAGTGCACTCGTGGTGCAGTACGAAGCGCAAACATGACGGGCCGCTACTCGACGTCATCGCCTGACGAACCGGAACGCGCGATGTGGAACAGTCTTCGCATTCATGCCGATTCCGATGAGCCAGATACTCGTTGACTTATTAATAAAGGGAAATATGAATGAGACGTGCCTTTCGTGGCACTTCACTTGCACCGGCAAGCGTACGCGCTGAAGTGATCTTGCGTTAATCATCGCCTCGTCAGAGATGGATTTCGAAGAATTTTGATATCGCAAGCTTCTCAAAAGTTGATAATTCCTATAAAAAAATTCAGTGAAAATATCCTGATTGTACCTTAACAATCTTGAACGGAAATCCAAACGGAAGTATCATCTACTGATCTTATCGTGTGTGATATCATACAGGATGTGTCTTATCTTATATAACTGACTATAAAATTATAGTTTATCTTGTTAAAAAATACTGAGCGGTGTGTCACGGAAAGATTCGATGCATCTATTGATTCGTTGGCCGTTAATTCAGAGTTCAAAGAGGTTCGCGGTCAATTTTCTATGAGTATTGTTTCATCGTACACTTCCGCGAGTCAGTTCATTGTTGTGTCCCTTTGTTCCCGTAGTTCCTCCTTTCACCTGGTCGTCCTACTCACGTTGTCGCAGCTCTTTCTCTTTCGAGATCATCCTCCGTCGTGTTGGAGAATCGCGAAAGTGCGTAACGTGGTATCCGAGACGCCACAAAAGGAAGAAGAGCGAAACGAGTCGACGGGGAACGAACGAATATGGAGTGCATCGGAACAAAACGACGCAAGAGAACGAAAGAGAACGAATGAAGAAACGATCGAGATGGCACGCGTCAAATTTGCATGAAATTCACTTAGAACGTTTGTGTATTCACTGATACAAACGGTAGGATCAAGAATTGATTGATTAGTCAATTCTATACTTTCGCTTTTCGATTCTATTTGCAGAAATGTTCACATAATGAATATCTTCGCTACCAGTTTGGTAATTCGGTGAAAGCTAAATTGTTAATGTGTCTGCTTTTCGCGAAACTCCCACATACATTATACCGATGTCCTATTGTTACTATAAAAGTCTAGAATTGCAACTTTTCTATCCAATTCTGGCATTGCACTTTCTTACATTGCATAAGAATCGCACAGATTCCACTTTAGACGCATAAAAATCACATAAAAATATTACAATATATCAAGCGATAAATGTCATCTTGACAAAAAACTCCTTAATTATTAATTGGTGACGTAACAATTTAGAAAAGACGGATATTAAAATCCGAAATATTAAAATTATTTTAGATAAACGAAACAGCATCGTTAATACTTTCATTAAGTATACTTAACTGTTAATATACACATTGCATCACGGTTTCGCGGAATTTACAGGAAGCTGCCATAACGTGCTGTTCGCGCTTTCAATCATAGGCTGCAAATATTCCCGTCAGCCGTGATAGCCGATGATGTAGGACGCTTGAAATACGTTTCCCGCGGAATGTATTGATCGCCGATTAAAGTTTCCAAGGTCTGGAAGACGGCGCGAAATATAGCGTTGTTAGTCATACTCTTGACAGAAAGGAAGAAAGCGAAGACTTACGTTTCACTGTTCGATCCACTCAACCCACTTCCCTATATGCGTATATCTCATGGTTTGTCGCAATAATATCGTTGCAATTGCCTTGCAGACAATTGACGATAATATTTCCGAGCGTTAACGTGATAATCTCAGCAATGATGATGTATCCTTGTCGCGTTGGCGAAAATGTGAAGATCCCCGCGAGAAGATAGATCTCGGTTCAAATTGCATGCATCGCGCATTTGTAATTCAAATACGCAACATTGTTCGTGGATTAACGCTGGAATCTTCCGTTCGTTGCGTGCGAGGCGTAAAATATGAGATATTCAGAACAAGCTGATTATATGAGATAATGTTAGCGTATTAAAAATGCCACCATTGTTTACTGCGGTATCGTTGAGACCTTTGATGATTTGTAATGGGAAAATAATGCACAGAAACTTCTTGCTATTTTTCATATTCGGCTTTAGAATCATAGAATATTGTTGTACGAACTCTTTAATTTTCTATACAGGTTTTTTGTACAGATTCGAAAAACTGCGGAAAACTTGCAAGAATTTTATAAGAATCTAAGCACATTGTTGTATAAAAAAAACATATCACTTCAACACGGTATGCTCGATTACGAGAATACGTTTATTTCGCTTCAGAGCATTCCGTAAGAAACTGACACTTTCAGAATCCGACTTCCGTACGCGAGAGTTCAATAGATATCACGAAAGCAAAATTATTTGTTAATTTACGATAAACTGTGCGTTTCTTCCTGCGGACGGCACGCAACAACCCGGAAGGATTAATATCTGTTTCCGGGCGCGTGTCTTGCGTGCCCAGACAATCCGGTTGCTTCGTGCAAATTGTCTTTAATCGCTCTCCCGGCGTGGGTCATGGTAGCTCTTTGCGAAGGTGGTACGAGAGACTCGGTGGGGTATTATTATTTAGCATCTCCATGGGCAACGATGGTGCTTATCGAGCGACACCGCCCGTAGTGCATCGCTCGTACCTGCGTGCATCCCACTCAATCAGTGAATTTCAAAAATTTTGCGTTAACGATAAAATATTGGTCGTGAATAATTTAGATAAAGCCAAGGATAAAGCATAACTAATACTTGCGCTTCTTTCATTTCGAAGCGACAGCTATTGATTCAGTTGTCGACGTTTTTATTCTCGCACGGTACACGTGTAAAGTTTCAGAGACTCCTGATTCTGACAATGAGTAATAGGAAGTAATTTTAACCAATCCAGAATTGATCTTTCCTCAAGTTAAATATCGTTACACGAATAGATTTTGAGTTATAAATGGTTAAAAGAATGATCACAGTTTAATGAATCGATCTTTAAAAGGCTGCATATACTTAGATGCAAATAGAACAAAAAGAAAATCAGTGCTCGAATAGAACATCTTATCTTAGAATCTAATTCTTAAAATGTTTAATTATGTTCAGCAATAGCGACATTTTGGAAGGATACATTTTCGATGCATTATTTCGCTCTTTGAATTTTCTGGTCTGTTTCTTTCTTTCTCGCGACTTTGCATATCTGTTTCAAAGAATCCTCTCGAGAAACTTGTGAATGAATGAGGATTTCCCCGAGTGCTCTCGTACACACGTGAGTCATCTGATACCCTTCGATCACCCTCCGAACACCCTCGCACGGAGATCCGTTGAATTCACGGTGTTCCGGGTTTTCCCTACTTGCGTTTCCCATGTCTACAGAATTTCTTTTGCGGCGGAACAAGCTCGTATCCCATAAGGCGGATCTGAAGGCGAACGCCAGAAGGTGAGGATCGATCGAATCGGGGCGTTGCACGGGACTCCACGTGAAAGAGGAGATAAGGCTCAAGGAAAGAACGGTGCATCCTTCCCAAGGGACTTCCGCCATTGCCGGGAGTAACAAGGCGCAATCTTCTTGTGAACGTTGTTGATTTTTATGTTATTATTACCGCGTGTGATATCTAATCCTATATCAATTCGCAATGATATTCGCAAACATATACTCGTCGTAAAGCCATCATTTAAAATGTTGCAAATATTATATTTATTTTATATAATTTTATTTTATATAATTTTACACATTTATTTTTGCAGATAATTTTTATAAATATCTCCAATGAAAGATGTGTGTAATCCGTACTATTGAAATTTCAATCTACGTTGTTTCATGGCTACCATATTTAAGTGAAGATTATATGTGAAGTTGAAAGATACATGTTCTATACGAGTGTATCTTTAATTTCTTTTATATTGGGTCGGAAAGTCCATATTGATCTTTCAAAGTTCTAAGTTCAAACACGAAACTCGGCATTAAGAATTAATACAGATTTTGCGTTGCTGGAAGGTTCAGATTTTTTGGCAGAGTTCAAACACAAAACTTTGTAATATTAATTCTTGATACAGAGCTTGGTTTGAATTTTGCTAAAGAGATCAGCATAGATTTTTCTGTCAACCTAATATTATTTTCACAGTGTAACATAATGTTAGCTCTCTTTTTTCCAGTTTTACGGTATCAGTTCGAATACCTTTTAACTTGATCGGTATCGATACGTTTCTGTGTCGTTGGCCTTGCGTTGCCGTACGCTCGAGTACTATTCATCGTGCACGTCATATCGATTCGACGACAGTCCCTTCCGTTTCCTTGTTGCCTCATTCGTATAGTCCCCAGAAGGCAGAAGCGTGTTCGCCAAGAACGCTCATCTCTCGTGTTGATCCGCGCGATATCTCGAGTACACTCGTTTCGCGAGGGAGTTTCTCTGTTAACTCGTTTGCATCCGCTGTGCGTTTCGTGTGCGCGCGTAAAGATATCGCTAACTCGACGATAAGCACTTCTGGTATCGAGTCAAGCTGCCAGACGCACGACTGACAAACTACGGCGATGTATCCGTTCGATAACCGTTTGATAACGCCACCATATCTTCGCGCCACAATGTCGGGCTATCTTCTTAATCCGAATTGATTCACTGTTGGTGAAATCAAGCGATATCTCTAACGGAGCCATCAGTTTCGTTAGCTATCGATTTATAACTCTCCCACAAAATCATGCTAAAGACAGAGGAAGCAGAGCGAGAAAATGCGCACGGAGTAGTTGGATTCAGTTTCGCTCTCGTCGAGTCTAAACCAAGCCTAAACCGAGTCTATACCACAGTCTAAATAAAGTCTTTTGCTACTCGGGCGCGATCGATTACTTTGGTCGCGTAAAGGATAAGCCGTGTATAGTCGACGAGGCGCCTCGTTATCGATGTAGGAACCCGTTTCTTCGGCCTGAAAGACGAGCTGTTCGGAGCCGTCTAGCTGCAACATCGGTTATGTCGCCGCTGCCGGAGAAGCGGGAGAGCTTTGTCTGCTCGTTGCATTATTAATCGAGCAATCGATATCTCGGTCTATGTTTCATGCACGCGTGCTATGGCGCTAGGCCGTCACTGTTCCGTCAACTTGCGCTATTTTCGTGGTATTGTGGTTCCATGGTTTTGATACTTCGTCCCTTTTACTTGAGCTAGAACTTTGGTAATATTTCTATCGGTGTAATTCTGAAGAAGTTAGAATTTTTGGCAGGTTTCGGTGATTATTTAAAATAATTTTCTCCACATGAGAGTTCATTACTCTTCCGTTCCTTTTCGCAACAAAAATGTAAAAATAGTGACGCTAATAATAAAATAGACAATAGAACAAGCGGATCAAACTGGCATAAAATTAATCATATTTTTATAAAATCTATTGAATCTCGTCTTATTATATTATAAATTATTAATTTAATAATGTAACTCGGATGTTTATATATCCGTATAAGATCAACCCCATCTGCTGATGAAACGTACGAGAAGTGTCGCGAATTATAAGATTTTCTGGCACGAGCGCGTTCGTTCTGGTGGCAAGAAAGTTGCATCTCCCGGCGAGCAAAGCTGGCAAGCGTCACATTTTCCATCCTTGCCGCGCGTGCTTTCCGCGTACCATGATCCACGGCTACCCGTGTTCACTCTATCGCACTGCTTCGCGGTAAAACCTTGCAAGGACACCTTGTCCAGTGCACCGTATAAACCCGTTCCTCTCACGCCCGCCTCCTCCCTTCCGCAATTAGCGGCGCAGTTTTGCTCTCGCTCGCTGGAATGCAACGCTATTTCGTCTCGACCGCGAGATGCGATTGCACCGCACCTGCATCGGTGCTAGCGTGCTTATGCAAACTCGCCCGGCGATGCACCATTCAGCTCCGAGCACGCACACGCGGGTGTCCCGTGATTCGAAAGTGATTCGTATCGCATCGATCACTGTTATTTTCCTCCGTGCGTGCTGCCGCGCGAGAACTCGCGTTCACGTATTTATTACATTCATTGAAAAGTGCTGCGCACTTCTCGAGAGCTCGTGCATGCGTGAAAGCGAGAAACAAAAATTCCTCGGGTTTTCTTTGGACTTAATTATTTTATGTGTACATGTACGCGCGCTAAAAGCGGGGCGAAATTTAAAAAATTTCCTGACCACTTTCGCAATTATCTAAAGAGTACTGTAAGTGAACACCTTTTGTATTTCTACGGAACACGTGTGCGAGAAGTGAGTTTTTTAAATTTGCGGTCCTCGCCTTTCTCTTCATGCCGGAAATATAAGAACTTTATTTCGCTTAATATTGATTAATCATGAAACTGCCATTGGCTAATCGGAGAACTATGCTGCTGAGGTAATAGCTTGCTGCCGCTGAAGGTTCTTCGAGAAACGATGGAGAAAAACGATCACGTTGTTGCAGCATGACGGTATAAAAGTAATTAACAATTTCACGTGGCCATTTAACCATTAAATTTTAACGGAATGATACCGGCAGTCGAATTAATGCAATCGAAATACGGTCGACCTGCGATTGTTGCGGCGCGACGCAAGGGAGAGCTGATTTACGCGCAAGTGCGTGTCGCAGGTTGCGTTTTCCGGAGCACTGTCGCTCCGGAAAAGTGAGGGAGGCTGCGAAAGTGCAACGAGTTAATTTCTCTCGAGACACAATCCGACATTAAATTAATCTCCATTACTGCGTAATGACGTGCGCGCACTTGACCGCGATGCACGGGGCGCGACGAATTAACTCAATGTCATTTGCGCCGTACGTAATTATGACTTAATACGTGACATTTGCCTGCGGGGACCGCTCGTTTTAATTTCGGAAACGCACGCGATTCTACCTTAATCTATTTTGCAACAGACTTGCGTCGCTTTCGATGGAAGTGGCTATACATTAATCAATTCGGCAAGATGCGTTGGTTATGCTGTAGCGATTGAGAGTAGCAACGATAAGCTGTCTGTAAACACAAGTTACGTCGCGATCTTCGTTACGAAGTCTGCGGACGTAGCTTCCAATTTAATTATAGCTTAGAACCCCATGATAGATAGCATACGTTTTACCGAATTCAAGCGCGAGGCGAGTATGTGTAAGTGTGTACCAGGGTTAGCTAATTATGATAAAGTGGAATCCCACGTTTCAATTTACGCGCGAATGCCTTTCCATCCAATTAAATGAGTTAATGAAAAGGAATTACAACGTAGCGACGTTGTACTGCTCGCGTTTCTACGATCGCAGTTCCGCGGTTCCACTAATGGGAATTTCGGGCCAAGGCCCGTGACACTACTAAACGTTTTGTCAACGTTTCTAATGCCGTCGCAGCTGGTAACCGCAAGTTACCCTCGAGCGAACAAAGCTGCGTTACGTAGACGGTACATATTTGTCGATGACATACTTGCGAGACGTAAGTGCAAGCTGAAGCCGACGTACTCCGATGCAAAACGTTACGTTCCACGTTATTATCTACTTTATTCATGCAATCTCTCAGATTTTATTAATATTTCTCTACGTGGTTTTTTTATATAATATTCGGCGTACTGCAGTTCGTGAAAAACATTTTCATGTTTCGCGTAATTGGAGAAATGTGAAATACGAATTTTAGATTCTTTCATTTTCATCCTCGCACAAATTCATAAGAGAATTTAATTCAGCTATCCCCGATTTTTAAACTTCCTTTTAACAATTTAAATTTTCTTTGCAGAAAAGGCGATTCAACGCACAGTCGATTTGCCATGGACCGATACGAGGAAGAAGCCGAGGACAGCGACAACGAGACGGATCCTGAACAACTTCTGAACGAGTGGCTGGGCGAGTTAGATAGCCTGACTGTGGTGAGTTTATATTTCTTTTCATGTGGTCTTTTTACTGTCCATTTTACGATCAGAAAACCGCACACAACCGCACACATTGCTAATAGCATGTGAATAGTTGAATATTTTGCGGAATAATTGTATCATATTTTTCTTTTGCAATCATTTGATGAGAACTGAAAAAACAGTTTTTATCATTTAATAAATTGTTAATAATAGAAGAATATAGAATAGAATAGAACAGAATAATAGAAAAATAATAGAATAGAATAATAGAAGTCGCAAAATATAAAATAGACCGCCGCGCCGTAATAATGTTAATTAATTGCAAATAGCACATAGTTAAGCGTTCCTAGAAATTGTAAATATTATTTCACGCAGGATGCAGCAATTCTGGTAATTAATTATAAATTCCATAGCTACATATCTAAAAGCTGCTCCGACTAATTACAAATATTATGATCACACATCACGTCGGGGTAATTAATCGGCATGTGGGATGACTGAATGCATCTTTTGAAGCGATTGAAGCGTAAATGTTAAGTTACTGCATACAGTTTGTAATGATTGATTCTAGGATGCATAGACAAAATTTGGCTTCTTTTACATAAGCTGAGTCTCCCATTTTCCGTCTCCAGACCGATTAAAAAATATAGAACTAAGTGAAAAAGTAAATAACTAACAATAAGAAAGTAAATAAAATAAGTAAGTGAGTAATTGAAACTGATCTCTAGTTCGATTAAAATATAGCATTTTGAGATACGAGGTGAGTTTTGGAGACTCAAGTTATGCATCCTAGAGCTAATAAATTTGATACTCGTGATGTAAAACAAATTAATATATATCACATGTTAGATATAATTAGAGCAACAGCGAATTTAACGATAGAAAGTAGATATCTTTTAATGATTTCCGCAGAGCCACTGGCGTCTCCGATGAAAATTGATATCCGGAGACGAAGTGGGATCGCTACTAGGCGAAATTTCGATTTGATTAGTTTGAAAGACGATGCTTGATCCGATGAAGAGGCGCAGCTGACTAACTGCCTCTCTCGAGTACGCGCTTCTCAATTGGTGTCAATTGGCGCGTGGTCTAAATGATTCGCTAGTAGCTGGCATGAGAAGCCGCTGACGCGAGTTTACTTCCTTGAAAAGCGTGCTGCACGTGTCTTCATGTACGTCTGCATCTCAATATCGTCCGAGATGATCAGTGCCGCAATTGCAAAATATTCGGACAAGTGAATCATGACTTTACGTTTGCGTGTGCGTGTGTATACACGTGTATGTGCAACATAAAAATGTAGATTATTTGTAAATATAGTTATTCAGTTACCCAGTTATTATGGCGTACGCGCGCGCGCGCGTTGAAAGATATTATTTCATTTTACGTTGGGCAAAATTGCTCGATTACGCGATTAAACGAACTCGGAACAAATTGCTACAAATTGTTACGAGAATTGCCACGAATGAGTGAGTGGATATTCGGCATTTAGTTCGCAACAACACAGTTTTATATCGCAGTGGTAATGCATTTAATACATTTTAAGAGTCCGCGATTGTCACGAGCTACTTTCATAATATTTTTCATTTCTCTCGTGTTTTCCGAGTTGACTTTGATTTGAGCATAAAACGAGTTTATTCGTTATATTTTTCTCACGACTGTATGATTTACGCAACAGTGACCGCGAAACGGCAAAATTGCACAATTGACGTGTTAGAAATAGTTGCGATGCGAACTTTGTCTACCGGACACACTCGTTCCTGCTGTGCGCTTTTAATGCTCTTCCTGCTGAGGTCTTGTGGTTTGTCTCTCTTCCCTGCAGTTGCCCCTAATTTCATTAAATCGCGGATAATCGCGTCCTCTGTTACGCCGTTAGTTGCATTAGAAACTTTCCGCGCGCTAAAGGTACACGATTATCGGACAATCCGCGACACACGATCTGCGGAACATTGTTACAAAGTTCAAGAACTGCCTGCGTCATTAGTTCCAGACTTCCAAAAAGTGGAAATTCGCGTTCTTTCTACCTCGTACGAAACTTTTCCACTAGTTTCTCTCTTTTCTCTTTCGGAGCAGAAATTTTTTAATTAATCCGCAGAAAGTAGTAGAGGCGGAATGTTCTCCGCCAAAAGATATCGCCGTGCTTTGCTGCTTGCTGTAACAAAATTTCCACGGAAGTTTTGTCGTGTTGATGCCTGCACTGTTGTTTATTTATTACATTAATTTGGAGAGATCAAGTCTCGCAAGATATCTCGATTACTATTTTGCCTATAGACGAACTTCTACCTTTTCTAAAGTAAAACAAAGTATCTGGCAGTTTCATGGTACTCATGATACTAATGCTCTTGACGGCGACAGCTGCAGCTCAGTTTGTCCTAATGAAGCTTCCTTATGCAGTCACGAACCTAATTTGAATCTAAAAACAGACTACTTCCTCGTGCGTAAGCTGTGTTTTAAGCTGGCTACGAAGTTCCCGTAAGTTCTGGCGAAGCCGGAGAATAAGTTTCCACTACATCAGCAGCTGATTTTATTGCGAACGTCATGCCTCACTGGGAAGTAAAAGTACTCGCTTGAAAGTGAAACCGCGACGAGTAACCTTGAACCTTCGACGAGCCATCGGTGACTGGACACTCGAGGAGCCGAGTGTCTAGTGAAAGATGGATGAGCGGCTGTTCGAGTACCGCTTCGGTAGCCAGAAGTCATTGCCGAGCACATGCTTGCACTTGGACTTAGTCGTCCCGTGACGGAGGTTCGGCGAATCGATTGTCGGACGATTGGTATCGTCGCTGGTCATCACGCGATATTTACTTCACTGGAAAACCAAGTTAAAATCGCGGTGGTCAGACGAACGCAAGAGCGGCCAGCTCGGTGAACGACCGATTCAGGATTGTCAAGCGATAAGTTAAGCGCTGCACGTCAGTCCCGTTTTTGCACCTGATGAACGTGCATTCATCTCCTCTCGATGCAAGATATTGCAAGATATCGTGCAAGAAATCAATTCCGAATGCTGTTTGCGAGACTTAGAACGCTCATAATAGAAGAGGATACAGTTGAGATGATTTGCAAATGTTGTTCATCTGTTATTGTCGCAAGTTCGTCAGCAGAACCTCATGTCATGCCATGCGTTCACGTGATCGCCAAGTAGTCATTTCGATGAGTAATCCCGCTTGCAACGCTGACTAATTATTACTGAGCGAAATAATGGATACCGACGAATCTTCTAGCTCGTAAAACGAAACAGTCTACAAGTTACATCGCGAGGACGATAAACACAAGTAATTGCCGGGCTTTCACTTTATCCTGTTGCTTTCTTCTCCGTCGCTTCTTTCGCTTTTATTTCGAGACCGCTTTCGATTACAATGCGAGGGGGTGGCGCGACAGAGAGGGAGGATGAGAGCTTTTGCACTTGCACTTGGCGGCGATGCATCGGAGGTCGGTCAAGGCGCCTCTGCACAGATCGATAACCTGGCAACGCGGAACGGATAACGTTGCACTGTGGTCGCTGACCCCTACGTGGCTACAGAACATTCGAGAGAACGTTGGAACACAGAACGCTGAAACATCTTGCGAAATATTATTGGCTGGGCGCAAGATTCACCGTCCGCGTCTTATAGTCTCGTCTTAGTCTTTAGGAGGCACGTTCTGACCGCACCAAAAATTAGTATCTAAAAATTTGCAGTTAGCGAATACATGGAAAACACCGTTATACACTTTCCCCGATACAACATGAAAGAATCAATTGCAACACAGATAACAATTAAATCAACGCGAGGAATAAAAGAGGATAAAAGTCATTAACAAGTAGCTGTTCTTTTTTGAGAAAAGATCGAAAAGATTAGTAATTATAAAAAAATTAAAGTGAAAAATGAGGTTGGTTTCGAATAATTATATCCAATTAAAATTGGATAAGAAATTCTGTGCGTTATGCTGAATGATGAATCCTATGTGGTACAGTAGAACAGTTATCCCTGCGTTCTTCCAGCTTCCAGCTGCGAGAGTAATGCCTCAGTTCGACTTCGTTCCTCGAATTGCTCGTGTTGATTATGGTGTTACGGTGTTGGCCATCATCGCGCGCGTCATCCGCCCCATCGCGGCGCGGAACGCGCGTCAGGAATGATTCGCGTGTCGTATTCGGATGTACCGTAACGCTGAGCGACAAGGTGTCCAATTTGCACAGTCACATTCCACTACAGGGCGGCCGCGTTTCGTGCGCGGTGTCATATATGAAATTACTATGCTCCACTGAATTGCATAATAGGATTTCTCGGAAGGCGTGCGTCGTAATTGTGTCATCTTGTACTTTCGCACAAAACGGATTATTCCTTAGTGTGCGGAATTTTCCACGAGATGATTCTGTGCGGCCGTGTGTGTCTTTCTTTTTAAAGGGAATCAAACTGTTGTCTGTTAGTCTTCTTATTTTGGACGAGCGACGTTTTCACCATGACTTGGAGATGGCAATGAACTTTCTCATGTAAAAAAGTTGGACTTGTTTCTTGCAGCAATCTGAAAAAACTATGTTTGAAATACGTGTATGTTATATAATACTTGTTACTTGTTGCTAATGAAACGTAACGCCTGCAATATTGATTTATTTTAGTTTTACATAGATATTTCAATTAATCTTTTTTCTAATCCATCCGTTTAATATTTGAATCCATTTAATATTTAATTAACTTGAAACTAATTAAGTAAATTGTGACGCGCGATGCACATTGTAAAATAATTTTTAAATATTGTTCGCGTTATTTTTGCGATAGCAAATGTCTCTTATTGCGTCATCTATTCTACATGAGAAAAGATTGTCTTCTGTACTGCAGTATCTTTGCTGTGTACGTTACCGACAGCAGGCTGTTCTTCGCTTCAGCACTGGTAATGCAGGCTGCAACTTTAACGTGTCACTCTCTTCATAGTTCCGTGAATGGAACACATGTGGAGCTGATGTCTCAGAAAAGAGCTCACCTTCTAGTAACAGATTGAAAATCAGCGAGTTTCTTTTTAAGGGAATTTAATTTTAAAACAAAAATTACAATATGAAAAAATGTCGTTGTTACGATATTTTTTAAATTGCAAAATATTGAAATTCTTTGATGTATCACATAGTTGGCTATTTTGCAAGCTCATTATATTCGATAAAATGAACACTACTATTAAGACATTGTTCTGACTTTAACAATTCTGAGATTATCGCAAAAATATAAGATTTCTAAAGTAAAGTAAAGAGAAATGTACAAAACATTTTCTTACGTAATGCGCGTGATTAAAATATATTGTGTGAAACTTGTGGAATTCGCCACAAGTTTCGTCATTATATTTTTTATTTTCCGGTCAGTGTTTGATTGATAGATTTTCACGATCTCTAGATTTATAATTATGAAATTCACGATGACAAGTTACGTTCCATTACAGTGACTGATAACGCACAAGAGGCTAAATCGTTCATTATATTATATGATCGTTCGCGTAATGAGGGCAAATCGGAGCGAATGCGAACGGCGAGCCATGCCCGCGGCGAAATAGACAAATGGTTAAGAGCTTCCGGTGGCTATTAACATGCGGGCTTCGTAGTATCCGCATCCGCGCCGGGACTTCGTGGCATCCTTAATCGTGGCCGGGGTCCAATGGGAGCCTTTGTTCTGTAATATTGCTATATCCGGTGGTACTTGCGTTCGCTTTCGAGTTTCGTTGATTGAAAGACGTTCTAAGAACCCTGGCGCACTTTTGGAGTACTTGGTGTATAAAGACTGCTGAAATATAATGCTGCTTTGTAGGAAATATTTTTTATTTCATATAAAAGAATTAAAGATTAGTGAAGATAACAATCTTTTAATGACGTTTTCCTCGTAATTAATTACAAATAGATTACGTCGTGAAGTTCTTGCTTAATAATGGCTTACCTGTAGGGCATGGAGAGGAGAGGAGCAATCTCATCATCCGTTTAAAAAGATAAAGGTTAATCATCGGATTATCAATCGCGGATGTGTATTACGCGGCGTAAGAGCGCCCACGAGATTATCGTCAATTTCAAGTCGTACAGATCCATCAGCGATGACCCTTGACCGCAATTACGTCTTTTGAGGAGTAGCTTAAATCATCGCGTGGAAGAAAATCAGGTGACCTCTGATCTCGATGTTCTCTTTTTTCTACCATGTGATGCGGAATCCGTTTCATTAACGTTCCACGGTGCAATCAAGCGGCGTTTATCGATACAAAATTAAGTGGCGAAGGAAGATAAAATGAAAAAATGGTTCCTGATTCTAGATCTGTTTCATATATTCGGAAAACTGTGCTTAATTGTCCTCGTTAGAAAATCATTGCGACCGTCGAACGAGGAAATGCCCAATTAATCGCCAAGTTCATTGTAAAATCATCACAAGTATAACAAACAGCCCGTTTGATTGACTCGCTTGCTTCGATGTGTACGTGGCACCACTCAGGCCGCTTTTCTTCCTGCATATTGAGGAAACTAGTTCAGGTAGCCTGAAGAGACCTGGAAATGTGAAAGAGAATCGTTCAGGTAGCAGCGCGATGCACGTGCCTAAGGGCAGCTGTGCAGTTTGGTCGATCTCCCTCTTGCTCACCCACTCTTTTACAGCGCGCACCGTAAAGCGATCCCCATTTCCGCATGTCTCCTCCGGGGCTTCTGTTTTCGTTGGTTTCTCTCTCGGGGTCAGATGAACCGTTATCAATGCGCTCGTCAGCCGTAAAATAAGGAAAAAAGACGGATGCCAGAAAAAAGATAGGGAGAAGTGATGTATATCCATATGTATTACGTGAGTCGACATGTGTAACGATCAGAAGGTTGATTTGATAATAGTTTTTATAATGCTTTACACATGTTTGAAAAGAGAGAAAAAGATAAATGAATAGTTTGGACATTAACAGATATGATAACTGTTTTGGATACATATAAATTATATATTTGAAATATTGAGAGATATTTATTACAAGAGACACATAGTATAAAACTGTAATTAAGCGTTTTGATAATATCGTAAAAAAAGATTATAACGATGGATGGACCAACTGCTGAATTTTCTGAATTTCTTTTACATTGTTGGATGTGGCTAGGCGGTGGAAATATAAAAATCTTGTGGTGGGTTCAACCACACGGCCTGCTTGCCATCTGTTGCACCGATCTTTAATCTTGTCAGATAAATCTCGAACAACGTGAGATATTACCTTTGACGCAGCATTTTCCGTATGGATGAATATATTTCACTCTCTCATATTTTTCTTCTGTTAGAAATCGAACATATTTTTGAACAAGGATTAAATGAAAAACGAAACGTACGATTTTACATTATTATTTATCTGTTAACAAAGAAGTTTTATTAAAATTGGTGAAATGAGGAAGATAATGAATTTAATCAACGTATTATTACAATATAAATATATAAAAGTATTTTTGATTAATATTATTAATTCTACAAATTGTGTTATGCTGCACAGTTTTAATCGATATTTATAATTAAAAATAATAAAACAATATATAACAGAAAGGAGAGAACATCATTTGATTAATATTTTTATCCGGGAAAAATGTTTCGTGATGATCATAAGACATATATATATATATATATATATATATATATATATATTTAATTTATTTATCGAGAATAAAAATAGTGATATAGGGGAACCACATCCTTCTGGCGTGTCTTTCAGCTTTGCGCTCTCAACACCTCGAACAGCTTAAGCTTCGTCGTCCTGGCGTATATATCCGTCGTCCTGTGGGTTGCAGCTGCCTCTAGTGGCAGCACGTGTTCCTCTTTTCTGGGCAGGTGGTTGGCGTCGTTAAGCAATCGCCTCCCCCTCGTCGAGGGCCGAGATTTGAACGGCGTATAGCCCGTCGGCGAGAGGCCGAAGAAGATCAAGAAAAGAAGAAGAAAAAGAATGGAAGAGAAGGACAGGCCTTGCAGGCACGAGACTCGTGACTGCGAGCAATATCTTTGCCATGGAATATGAGAAGAATATCATCAAGGATTATTGCACCTTTCGCGAAGACACTCGCGAGGGTGCGCAAACGTGCATATTATTTAAAGGCAAAATTTTATTCGGAAATGTGTCACGAGGACGTCTCTCTGTCGTCGACGGTGGAAAAGAATGAACCAAATCTCATTTGAGCAAAAGTTGATTAAAAATTTAATGAATAAAGAATATTGCATTCTTTTGTTGGGTTTTTGAACGTGATGAAAACAGTAATTTCTTGACAGAAATTTGAGAGTAGAGACTATGCATTCTCCTTTGTTCTTTTTAGAAGAATGACGCATAAAAGTTGGGGAAACGGTTTTGGCGGTCTACGTGTGGTCTGTGTTCTCAGGGCACACATAAAACTCCTTATCTTGATGTTTTATGAGTTACTTTTATTACTTCATGGAGCCAAATTCTGACGTTTCTTTATTTTTCTTTACATATCACAATTTTATTTGCAATAAAATAAAATGCAAATGTATCTGTAAAACAAGACCCAGCTACTGTAATCTGCTTCGCTAGTTCCATTTATCATTACATCGTTATTTCGGTCAACAGTCCTAACAAAGTGAACTCCAGATATTCCTAGAATTGTCATTCAACCCTATTATTCATCAGCCCCAAAGCCGAACGCAACGAATAATTTGGGTGACGTCGCTAAGCAGCCAATCGTGAAAAGGAATATAACGACAGGACGTCCAGGCCGAAGAAGAAGGACGGGAAAGGTGTTCATCTCTGTTTGCGGGTACCGCCGCAGGAGGACACGATCGGCGAAGGGGGTAGAGGCAGAAGTACGAAACGACCGGCAGGTGATGCCGAAGAGAAGCGCTGCTGATGTACGCGCGCGTCGCGACCGGTTCCCGGATCGTGGATCCGCCGCGCGATTTACCGCCGCTTAATAAGCCGAATAAGAGAGAGACCGTTCACGGCTGGGACCGATACGCGCGTTATTCTCGTGTGCGATAAATCTTGCCGAGCACGATCGTCCGGGATCTATGTGTATGGGCGTGATCGAGCAGGTGGTATCCGTCTCCATTGGCTCTCCATTGGCGATTCGCGGTTTCCCGCCAATTCGAAGGCCACGTCGAGTAAATCGAACTCGAAAGATGCATTTCTCGCGTTGTTTTGCATCACCTTGCGTCTTGGAGTCGAAACGAGCAGATTTTGCCTCGCAAAAGCTGACGCTGTTATTTTAATGCATTAGTGTTAGGGAAAGAAAGGAAATTATTTATTGAGATATCAGAATTGAAAGAAAACTTAAGCGGGTTTTTAAAATACAGATTTCTTTTATGAAGGATATTATGTGATAGAAATGTATCCAAAAAGTATAAGTTCTGAGGATAAAGTTGAAGTTGCATCGGAATTTTTCGCCGATGATATCGTTAAATGATATTTTCGTGCTTCGCACAAAATTAATAACCAAGTGCTATCGCGATGTCAGATCACTCTTGGCACCTTTATAAGCGTTTCCTTTTTTTATTCATCATCGTTATCCCTTATCGATCGATAAGGGATTCGAGGGGTGGAGCGTTTCGGAGGCAATAATCGCGGACGATGATATGATAAGTTTCAATTTTGAGTGTGCCAAGTGTGCGTTATCAGAGGCTTGATCGGGTCAAATGACATAAGGGCTGCGTTTGTGCCGGCTGGATAAGGGCGGACCGCCCCCACATAGTCGAGGCTATCCCTTCAGAGGCGTCCCGATAAAAAGAACGAGCACGAGCAACAGCTTGGCGCGGAGTGCGGGGTAATGAAGTTTATCGGCTCTCTTCTTGGCCGTTCATCTCTTTTCTTTTCTTTCCTCGGGTAAATCAGATGCAGCCTCGCCTCTCGCCTCTTTCGCGAGCGGAGAGCAACAGTTGGCGAGGAGGAAACATCTGTCGGTCCCAGCGCATGCGTATCCTTCAGGTAAAAACCTGCGTTCAGGGACTCTCAAATTTTCGGAAACCGACACTTAGCGATACTCGCGAATAACGGATCGTCAAGCAATTGCTTATAATATTGAGAAAAATTTAGTCAAACGCGAATATGCATATATGTATATTGACAATTTTTTAATTAAAATTATATTTTGTTGGATGTTTTTGGATATGCAACTTTTTCTATAAAGTGGAAAATAATTACGATGGCAAATTAAGAAAGCACATGTGTGTAAGAATAAAATAAAATTTATACATATAAATATATGATTGACACTATAAATGTAAAAGCTCCATTTATGTGCTTGCATCGTTAGCCTTTGCTTAAGTAAAAGTAAAATCATTAAAATTCTAAGAATATTAATCAATATTCGAAAGGCAAATCGTAATAAAATAAGCAATCTGCGGAGTATCTCGGACGCGGATAAATTAGTCTATCTTTCCTCTTCTTCAGCTCGTTGTGATGCTTTATTAGAACTCCCTTCGTCTGAACTAGCGAACGTAACTTTAGAAACATGCGTAAGATTTAGGACCGGACGACGTCGACAAAGCTTTGATTTTCATCAACTGGCATGGCCGGAGAGCATCAAGACACGTTATATTTGCTTCGTAAAACGATACCGTGGGGAACGACGTGTTCCGTTAATTCACATTCGTAAAATTACGACACCAAGAAAATCTCACGAGATAGTGCGCTATTCCTGCAAACTAGCATCTAAAACGCACACGCGCAACACTGCAAAAGAAAATAAAAGCACAGCATGTTCCTGTTTAATATCTGAGTCATATAACAGTCATCAAAAGTAGGAAAAGTCGAATCTATTCTCGTAACTCAAAATAATGGCTACGGTAATTCAGTTTCGATATAATGAATGACGGGCTTATTTTTCTAGCGCTGTTTTTCATGCTTCTTACTTGAAAATATTCCGTTACAGTTATGTGCATGTCGTTAAACTTTCGGTCATTTACGCAGACCGTACAATTTATTTACAAAGGCACCCCTTGGAATACCTGCGAAATGTTCAACATCTGCGAGACGAGTATGGTGAAAAGTTTGCTTGACAAGTACCGACCAGTAAAGTTCGGGCTAAGTTACGGTGTCGTTTATTTTAACCACCTTGAGGCTCTCGCATGACTCACCGAAATTACACGACCATTTTTGCGAACGAAGGGTGCTGCAAAACACCCTTTATTACGCACATGGAGGTTGGTGCGTAATCGCACGGTCTTCGGTATCGATTCTAATGTAGATGCATTGTTCACTTGAGTTCGCTGTTAGTCATAAATGCGGTACTCAACCACCATTATAGCTTTCTTCTTCTTTAATTTATGCTTTAGCGATGATGTACGTATCTTTTTTGAGACTGACTCGAGATTGAAAAGTCACTTGAATACTAGAATTGAAAAAGTTTAACGTTTCTCTGCTACACTCGGCAACATTTTGTTGGTTTCATGGCACATGAAGTTTTGTAATTAAATGTGCATAAGAGATAACTGCAAGTAGGAACGTCTATATTCGTACAGCACGTGCAGAAAACCCTTGAAACTCGCGATCAAATGTAGAAATCAAGAAAATGACACGTCTTCACCGCAAGAAGAAACGGGTTAGAGCGACGAAACCGCAACGTTCGCATATGCGAAAGGAACCTTGTTCGAACGTAGAATTACGGGCAAACTTCTGCGAAATTATGTAAGCAGACAGGTGTATTTGCTTCCTTTTGAATTGAGGTTTACTTGTCGGCAATGCAACTATCAGCCGACGGATTTTTCTCGTTTCCGCAACCTAGCGGTTTTTGTAACGGTTACAAAGTAAATATTATAATATCGTTACCAGTTTTCGATTATTTATGTCGAAATCAAATTATGATCAGATTATGATTTTAATTGCGAATTTTTCTACATTGCTGTCGCACTGTTTGCGCACAATATAATTATATTCCATATTGAAAAGAAGTTTTGTCATGTAATATGATTCTTGGTATCTTAGTATCTTGGTTTAAATTATTGTACGTATAATGCTTTATTCCGATGTAAAAGCTCATGCGTGAATATTTATTATTTTTATCCCGTGGCTACATTTTTGTCATACAAAATTGCGCCTTTGGACGTGCAGAAGGCAGATGCACCGATAGAAATCGAGTTCTTTCAGCTGGTCTGCCTCGTTATGATAGATTCGAGTGTTCTTTGTAGAGTCCTTAGTTCCGAGCGGGACTTCCGATTTGGAAATTGGAGAGGGCAGTCATAGAATGGTTCCCCTGATTCAGTTCAAACTTTTATCCTCGCGTGTAGCGAGGCTCCTGAAGTTTACTTATTAACAAAACTTCAGGAAATGATACATCCCTCGGAAATGGAATAGGAAATTGACTTCGGGCAGATTTTTATTTAAAAAAATATCCTCTTTCAAGAATAATATGCTGCTATGAAGTTTTCCTGTAATATTCTTCGTGGTAATACTTTCATCAAATGTTTAGCATAATTTTATTACAACTCTCTGACTTTGTATTGTTATACAAGTTAGTTATAAATGTTATAATTGTTCTCCAATTCTAACAACTTTCAAAGAGACCATGTATGTGTAACACAATGTATCATGAAAGATTTCCAAAGGATGCCGGGATTGATAGGTCGTTCTCTCTCACTCCCGCATCTAATTCTCATCTAATCATCTCAAGGAAGATTGAAAACCTGTCGCTTATAGCGAAGTCTAATTAACTTTGAGCACCATAAAATGTCTTTACGATGTAGCCAGCGATCCTAGATAAAGAAAGCGCTGTATAAAATCTCTACGAAGTACCATGCAGGTGCGAAGTGCGATTCGAAGTGTGGATCAGGATTTTGAGAAACACTGCGTATCTGTGCCGAGCGCCACGCGACCAGGTCGTCCGGTTGGGCCGGGTGCCGGGTGTTGTTGAAATCAACGTGGTGGGGTTCCTTCGATGAGCCCGCGACTGGAGCCTTATGCCTTCAGTCGACTCTCGGCTCTCACTGCGACTCGAGCCGGTTGAGATTCCGTTAATTGAGCAGCGAGCAAAGCCCGAAAACGCGCCTGGTTGCTTCAGGTGTGGGGGCCCACCCATCACGTTCGAGAACAAGGGGAACAGGAGGGACAAGAGGACACGAGGACCAAGAGAAGAGGTGGAAGGTTTCCTCGCAGTTCTGCAATCACGTCACGCACATCACATACGTCGATTCAACCGGGAACAAGTCGCGCGAAACCTGATCGGAGACCTCGCGGGAGATAATAGAACCACGCCGAACGGGGGAGTCTTATTGACAGGAAGTGAAGGGATTCGAGGGCGTAGTGGGGCAGAAAGTATCCTGGTCGCGAGTCCTCGAGCGGTGCAATCGTGAGTGGCTTAGATGCGAGTCGACAACCTCGCCGAGCCGAGATCGCGAGCGTATCGACAGTCCGTTCGCTCCAGCCGGTCGATTACCTCCGACGATTCCCGGCCTCTCCACGTGTCGGCCGGTTAATTAGTAGTACGTGGGTGGCTGCGCCAAGAAGAGAGAACGAAGATTCGAAGCAAGAGATGCCGAAAGTCGAGTAGGCAGAAGCAAAAGAAAAGGAACGGACAATCGAGGAGAGGAAGACCAGCCGACCGACTGCAAGGTCCGCAGGGGGTGCGGCCGGGGCCGGAAGGGTCAAATAGATGCAGGAATCTGCGGACGGCGCCGCCGTACTACGACAGAAAAGATCGTGCATCTACGTTTGCGAATGGACTCGTGCGAGTGCACCAATAAGATTTAATCGAATAGACTGTGTTCGTGATTATTTCGATCGTATCTTGTAACATCAAGAAAAGTAAGTTTCTGCATTAAGAAAACTTGGGAAAACGATTGCTGACGGAAAAATGATAAAATGTTGGGAAATTGTCGCAACTTTCGTTTAAAAAGTCACTGAAGAGAGACAGAGGGAGACTTTCTCAAGCTTGATAAAGGAGCATTATAAAGGACTTTGATTGTGTGTTAACGTATAATATCCGCGAGTGATTGATCAGATCCAGGAAGTACTGGTGCATGGAACTTTTGCGATCGAGAGATCTCGATTCGAAAGACAGCTAAGAGACCGAGTGATAGTTGGGATACGTTTGATCCCTATTAAATGACATTGGCAGTAATCTAACAGGATTTTACGAGGCTTAATCAGGACGATATCGCGAACATGTTGTGTGGTACATTTAAAAAGAAGAGGAGGTACGCGGGGGATGAGTATCGTTTGGTTAGATCGAACACCATGCCTAGAGTAGTCTCAGGGATGAGGGACACCAGCATGGTACCAGTTCGGAGAACGAAGTCTTCGAGGGCCGCCGCTCGACCACCGCTGATCAAAGACTTGCTGCACATGGTAAGAACAGCACTACATAAAACAATGACGAAATAATGATACAAAATCTGGACTGTCTACTGTATGAAAATTTATATCGAAGGTGTGTGATAAGAATAAGATAGGATATTTTTGATATAAATAAAATTTGATTATATTTAAGTTCATAGAAATATTTTAGAGAGAGAAAAGTGACATATATCTATTAAAATTTTTAAAGTACATAATCTGATATTGAATAAAAATTAAATTAAGCTATTCGTACGAAACAAATTGCAATTATTCATATAGATTGAAATTTGATTGCTCGAAGATCATCCAAAGTTGATAACTCTGTTATT
Source organism: Ooceraea biroi (assembly GCF_003672135.1). Classification (NCBI taxonomy): domain Eukaryota; kingdom Metazoa; phylum Arthropoda; class Insecta; order Hymenoptera; family Formicidae; genus Ooceraea; species Ooceraea biroi. The sequence continues at coordinate 11,290,810 of NC_039509.1, forward strand.
TGTAATTTCTTATTTGTTTTTTATTCTGTTTTGAATGTTTTATATTTTTGCTCTATACTGTACTATTTAAGTAGCACTTCGCATACGAAAATCGACAAAACTTCACGTAACGTAAACAACGCTTGCTCAGCTCGTTACTCACTTTAGTCTAAGACCAATTCGCATCGCACGAGGCCAGTCAACCGATTGGTCCTCAAAGGATTTGGACCGTCTCAAATCTACATACATGAATACGAATGCGTCATGCTGTTTGCATATGTATGCGGACTGCAAGACGACGCGCCGCGCCGTATTCGTGCGTTTAGCTGTATAATTTACGACGTTACATGACTTTAGTACGAGAGCAACGTTGCATACATCGTGCGTACCTGGTCGATTAATTAGCGATACCGTGTCCTTTTCTGGACGATAATTCCGGCTGCAAAGTGGTTGGCATGTGAAAATCGGGAGCTCCCTTACGCGCAATCTGGAATTAAAATAAGACATCAGCGAATTTTGTTGCATCGATCCTTCGCGGTTTGGGCGACTCGATAATAAGCCCGATCTACCCTTCTCGTGACCTTACGTTTCTCCTCGTTCCTCCTGTTCTTCCCGAAAGCATCGCGATGCTCCTTTTTTCGGTCTAAATCCGGCAGCGAAGAGGCGCCTCTGCACGATCGCATCGGATTCTCTCGAAGTGCCTTTCTGCCTCTTGGAGAAGACCGAAAGCAGAGGCTGGTTCTCGGGGTTTGCCTTATAAGGCGTTCTGCGGGATGCCCAGCGTCCATTAGAAACCCTTTTGTCGGACCCGACCTCTTTTTCCAGCGGATTCTCGAAGGGTCCGCGCCATCGATGGCTCCTTCGATCGCTCCTTCGATATTATCCCCTCGTTGGAAAAAGGCACGTGTCACTTTTCGAGAATAACCGTGTCGTATCTTTTAAGCACGATCATAAAGGACTTTCGAGTCGTAAAATTGGCCGTAATAAAACGACGTAATGACACCTCGATCAATCGAACGGCAATGAACATTGTTCTACTCCGCAAAAGGTATCACATTTCTCGGAAAGCGAGACAGAAGCGATATTAGAATATTAGGAACGCTTACAAGAATTTTTTATTGATTTTTAATTCGATTAATTTAAAACGTGGTAGACGTAAAATCGATAAAAGTTAATTACGATTAATTCCGTGGCTGTCAAATAATGTCGATGTCACTCGCTCTCATTACCCGAGCAGTCTCTTTACCGGCCGTTGATTGGTCGTTACCCATAGGCGGGTTTTTTCCTCAGCAAAGGGAATTTTAATGTATAACCGACGAGAGAGTGAGTTCATGAATATGCACATAAATATAAAGAGCGAATACGGGCGCGAGTTGTTTTTTGCGAGGTTCTCGAACGTTAACGCGAAAATATTCGTTGCGCGGTTCTTGCTGGGCCAGAACGCACCTTCCTCGCCAAAGGAAGAAATTTTGTCCGCGGTCAAGGACGCCGTGGAGTCTGCAGGAATTCAGCTAATGCTGATTCGAACTTGTTAAAGCCTGTAGATATGACACAATATGAGCAATATAGAGATACATAATCTATATAAACTTTAATAATATAATTGATACAGCAAATTTAACAAGATAATTGATACAGCAAGTGAAACCGTGATAACATTTGATCACATTCATGTAGCAATATCGCACTCATGTTCGTGGTACAAATATTCCAATCAAGTATATCAACTATTAAAAATATTTTACATTACTTATCATACAAATTTTTCTTTTATTTTGTTATAGTTTTATCATGGAGGGTTTACTCTCTTTTTAATGCAGCACGAGCTCGCGCGATTCTGAGGTATTCGCGAATTTTACCGCGCTATTAAACAAACCAGTTTCCACCGACCAACGGTTTCCACTGATTCACGATAAACGGAAAAGAAGATAAAAAGTACCAAAGAGCGGCCGAGATTGTTCTTCAGCAATTTGCTAGCTCAAAGAGCGTAATTACGCTTCTTCGAGGGAAAATCTCCCAAAGTGGCCCGTTAATCAGTGGCGCCGGTTTTGTTCTTCGCCGTTCGCGAAACTGGGTCGCGCGCGCGTTGCAGTCGGCCAGGCTGAACCCTGAACAACACCATCAGGCAAACTGCGATACTTCTAAGGACGCCCGCATAAAGACAATAGTTTCGCATTTCGTGATCCCCCTCGACGAGGAGGAGGAACAACGGGCTCTGGAGAACGCGTGCGCTTTTTTTGGCCGCTGCAATTTGTGTATCCTCGCTTCCATCCCCGTCATCCTCTTCTCCGTTTCTCTCCTCGCTCCCCGTTTCACCGCCCTTTGTTCGCGTCTTTTCTTTTTTCATCTTTATTTTCGGCTTGTTCTCCTCTTCATCTTCTTCATCCTCCCGCGCCGCGGCGGGTTCCTCTCCTCCCTGCGTATCCTCCTCGCCTCAGCTCCGCGTCGCGAAATATCCCAGTGCATTCCTGTGTATCGCGCCTCAGCGATTTTGGTCCCCTCCCACCCCTCAGTCAATGGCCCTTAGGCTTCTGTTAGGACCGCATTCGAATCGCAATTCGAGTTCAGTTAAAAAGTTCATTCAACAGCGAAAATGCGTCGTTTAATTTCGATAAGATCAAGAAAGTTGCAACGCGTCAGCTGAATTATTTTGTTTTAAATTTCTTGACGTTGTTACGCCAACTGAATTCTGGCAGAACTCCAATGAGGTTTGCAATATATCCTCGAAGTAGTTCGGTACAAAACATGTTAATTAATCTCAGCTGGGTTTCACTTTAACGAGATTCTAATTAAAAGCCTGATTATCGAGGTAGTTAATTAGAAGCTCTTTGAAGCGCGATTGAAGTCTGAGATTCCTGATGACTGGCAAGCAAGAAGAGGAAAAAGACTTTCACCGGGGAAACCTCGTTTCTAAATTTATCGATTCTTATAAAAAGCACCCTGTGCGTAACACTCGCGGCTGCGTTCTCGTTCGCGTAGCGTTACTAAACGCGTTTCTTTTCATCTCCTTCCAGCTGTCTTGTGCAGCAGCCTCCTATTAGCATTAGCACTAGACTAACACGGCACATTCTCACCGAATTACGCAATCAGCCCTGCATCTCTTATTATTAGAATTAGCTATGCTAATTGTGTTGTAACTACACCTACTAACGGTTTTGATAAAAATGTTGTTACCGTACTATTAAACCGAGAATGATCGCGTGATACAATTTATGGTGTTGTACTCGCGGATCTGTTCTCATTCAAGCTCGTTGTAATTAATCTGTCCACTAATTAACCAAATAACCATCGGGATATTATGGGATATTATGTACCGTTACAATATGAATAAAAAAGACTCATTATATGTACTATATAATCAAAACGAATTATTGGCGAAATATAACTATTAATATAATAAGATTAGATTATGCATGTTTTAAAAAAAATGTATAAATAATTTTTCTCAGTTGTTATTAGCCAGCAGGAAATAGAGTGTCGCATTCCTTACTTATGTGCAAATCATACAAATAAAGAAACATTTACCGGATAAAGTTATAAATGCTACCGCTGTGCAAATATAATTTCTAATTATTCTACATAGTTCGTCCTCAATTTTGCTGCAATTCCAGTTATCGCTTTTATTGTTGCCATTATTGAATTGCCGTCGATTCTCGGAAACTAGACGGAGGCACGGCCGCGAATCGTTCTCGACGATACGAAGCGGCGGGCGTGCACGCTATTAACTCTAATTAGCGATTATTAGAAGACATTCCGTGGAGACGGCGCCGCAAATTGAAGGCGGTATAAACCGGCGTGAACGGCCGAACAACGACAAGGCTGGGCGGCAAGCAAACCAGACGAGATATGACGGCCTGATTAAAACGAATCGTTGACCGGCACAAATGAAATTGCAAGTCGGCCAATGCGCCAAGATAAGCGATACCTCGAATCAATGTTGCCTCATGTTATGAAAGAGGGAGTCTATTGTACTCTCGACATGTCTCTTTCTCTTCCTGTAAGAGAAACTGGAAACTGGCAAAAATATATGTTTGAAAATATAAATAGCGAATAAATTTGAGTTATTAAATACTGATACACACGTGTGTGTTTCATAAAAAATTTATGAGTTCCACTTTAAAGTAGTTCACCAGTCCGAAAATGCGAGACAATACTGTTATATTTGTTTCCAGTCGTGTAGAACCGCGTGCGGAAAATTTGCATCGGCGCGGAGTGCGAATTCCAGGTCGGCGATTTTATCGCGGCAGCCGCCGCCGAATCGAGCCCTCGATGAGAGAGAGAGAGAAAGAGAGAGAGAGAGAAAGAGAGAGAGAGAGAGAGAGAGAGAGAGAGAACGGGTAAAGGTATCACCACACTGACGAAATAACGCAGGAATATAAAACGCTTTCGCGCATTATTGAACGCGTGATATGGCGGAATAAGCGCTGATGGTGCAACGAAAGTGCGTTGCGCAAGTATCTTACGAAGCGGCCTGATTTATGGATTTACGGGGTAACGTCGAGATATGACGTGAGCATATGCAGTATGCGTACGAGTTCCGATTGCATCGATAACCTTGATTAACCGCAAATCAGAGAGATTCTATCCAGTCGATTCTACCGAGTCTATATCTTTCTGGATCGTAAAACCAGTTGTGAAAAAGGGATAATTACGCATAAATCTACGGTGCGAAAGTGTAGGACGTGTTGGCGAGAATGTGTTGGTAATTTTATAGTATACTATTCTTATACGTTTTGTTATCTATTACAATTTCAGGAGATTTTCAGAAATTAAAAAATAATTTGTCCTATACTTCGAAGTACATTATCCGTTGATTATGGTATGGGAATATTCTACTTACATTTAATTAAAAAATATAAGTACATATAAGTCTGTCTGTTTATAAAAAGAATAGTAACATTTTAAAATATTTAGTATTGGAGAAATATGCTTTGTTACCTTTTTTCGAAACGGTATTACGGTATTACGGTATATACAGCGAGAAGATACGCGTCTCAAGCATGTGAACGCGAGTATTCAGGGTGTTTCATCGAATCTACATTTGACCAAAAAACAATAGCCTCTGTATCCACGTAAAATTCCACGTTTCAGTTCCACATGTAAATGGAGATGCATCACCGAATGTGGGATGAGCACGAATACTCGAATACACGAGGAATACCTCGAATTCCTTCACACGCGTGGGAGCTAACGAGTGATGCGTCGCTCTGGACTTCAGATAGGTGCAAATGGAAACAATATATCGGCGGGGAGGACTTCTCGCGCGCGACCGCTGCTCCTTTCTTCCCTTCGAGCGAGCTCGCGAGTTTCTAGAAACGCTAATGCGTTTCCTCGGTTCGAGCTTGATCGATCGACAATCCTCGTCCTGCGTTAATAACGGTTAAGCCTGGGCCCTCACAAGCCGTTATTTATGAGAAGTGGCTCAACGGAGAGGGAGTTAGTGCGATGTAAACTTCTTTCTCCGACATTCCAGCGTAAAGGCGCTGAATTGAATGCGCCCATTGTACACTTAATTCATGCGTGACTCCAAAAGCTTGTCGGATTCGTTACATGCGTATAATTCTCCTTCGTTCTCAGAGGAACGGTATTGTCTTTCGACTTCCGGTCGTCGCCCTCGCACTTCTTATTCCACGGAGGCGTTTCATCGGAGACCGTTCTCGCTTCTGGATGTCAAAAGCTGAAAACAGTTGCATCAATAATTACCAATCGGTTTGATGCACATTACTGGAAATAAAGTGACTCGTTATGGTTATTTAGTTCTCAAGCACGAAATTGTTAACTTCGGATACAATCTTTGAAAAATTGATCAAGAATGTGTGATCAATTAAATTGGATCTTATCTGGATTTTATCTTAAGAATTTCACTCGACTCGAGATTTTTGAGTATATCACGTGAATTGCATCTTCGTTATCGATGCGTTCTTATTCGCGGCGTAAAATATGACTCCCATTTGTTTCATGGCAGAAATAATTTCTCCCGTAATAAAAATGAAGATATCTCCTCGAGATAGTGCACCAACACGCGTAACGCAGAAGCTCGTGGTCAGCCGGCGCCTTATTGGTTCCTGCGAACCTTTGTTCAGCGCTTTGTCGCGTCGCGCGAAACGAGTTGGGTTACGCAAGGGATTCGCTTGCAAAAGAATCATGTAAGAAAGTCGCCGAGAGCCCGCTCAACATAATGCGTGCATTGATACGTTCCGCCGCGCTGCAATCACCTTCATGAGTTCGCGTTATGCCAACTACGCCTGTCTGTCATAATGTCAGTCATTAAGCTGATCGACCCTTCGAGGAAAAATCAGCTGATAGTCAATGGTACGTTTCTACGAGATACTTGAGGAGTCAAAGCGAGAGAAACGTCGGCGGGAAGAAACGCGCGACGGACAGACGCTGAAAAAGCGGAACGGGCGCAAAGTACACGTAAGGGGTTTTCACCCCCTGCGGTCCCGGACTGCAGTTCGGCAGCCATGTTCCGTACACATCCGTGTTTGAAGCAGCCGATAACGCGGTCTCATTGCGTGCCCGGATCGAGTGGCAACATCGTGCCGGGCCGACGGAGGCGAAATCAATTAACTCCGGCGAGAGAGACACACGCGTGTGCGTAGCGCGCGAGTGCGTCGCACGCGCGCGCGTAGTGGACGCGTAGTACGCAGCGTACGCGCATGCATACACAGGGTGCTCCAGAAATCACGGGCGATTCCTCGGTGAATTTCGCTCGAGTTGATTCTCAATGAAAGATGGACTGCGATGTCAACTTTGGCATTGAATGTCTCATGAGCAAAATTGAAAATTAATTACAATTAATTAAATGCAAAATTGAAAATTAATTAAATGCTCTGGGAAAGCAAAATTGGATTCAGAGTTGATCAAAATTATAATTTTATTATTTTATATATTGTCGAGAAAATTGTTCTTCGATTGTTTAATAAAACTATTGATATTAATAAGTATTGGTATGACTTCCTTTTGGTGGACTTTTTACGGTTAATTTTTTTAGACACCTTGTGTATTGTAGCCTGTACGAGGCGCCTATAACGCGTGCGTAGCCGCGTGGGTTGCTATGGGCAACCTGTGACTAACACACGTTCCAGCATCACGTCTCTCACCCTGCTCCTCTCACCCCATCTCTTCCCTTTTCTCCTTCCTTTCTCTCATTCTTTCTCTCTATCCCATGCTCTCTCTCACTTTACGTCGGTCCCTTTTTGCTTCCTTTCTCTCTCTCTGTCTCGCGTCGGATTCAGTGACGTAACAGTCACTGCGCTGGTATTCGGGAACTGATCGATTTCGAGAGAGAGAGAAATTTCGAGTATCGTAGCGCCACGTCATCACGTAATTATGCGGCTGTGTTAGGAGAGGGAGACTCAATTAAGTTATGAACGATGAGCTCGTTTCGTTTCTTTTGACAGCGTTGATAGCAAGGAGCTGTAGCGTAGAACCACTTTCGAATAATTCCAAATTTCTGTGAAAACTTGAAGCGATCGTGACCGGTAATATAATTGCGTAGGCATTATTTATAAAATTATATTTATCATCATATCATTGATCATTTGAAACAAAAGGAAGACAAATATTTGATAATTTTCTGCAGCGTTTAGGAATAGTCCAGAAATGAAGAATTCCACGATAAATAAATACCGTAGACGCTGGAATGGAAAGTACATTGCGTACGGTTATTTCTAAAAGTGCATTCCACAAATTGCTTGATACGTCACTGCAGGCCATCTCTTTTATGCGACACGTTTATCCTTCTCAGGGACACTCGCTTGTTCGTCCTCTCTATCCCCTCTATCTCTCTCTTTCCATCTTTCTCTCCCCACATTTTGTACCCTACGTAGCATCTCGCGTCTTCGTTGTGCCTGCTGCGACTCGCTGGTCCCCCCCTCTTTCCCAGGGACGGGTCTATGTGGCAAATACATAACACAACCAATGAATTTAAACTTTATATCCTCATTTTTCGTCATAAGTTGGCGTAATATTTCTCCCCAAAAATATTACGCAATTTTTAAAGATTAATGTTGGATGAAAGAAGAAGATAAGGCAAAAGACATTTTTTGTCTGGTCTGGTTCCGTTGGAGGCTTTTCTATTAGGGAGAATGATCAGGCTCCGGAACATCAAGATGCACTCCTGCTGCCTCCCCCCTCGCCCGCAGAGCTCAGGGATGTACCGCACTCATTACGGTGCGACGACGCGTGACCGCCGAAACGCCGTTTACTCAATGTTTTCCGTATCTACGAGACGTCGTCGATTATCGATTTTACGATAGGTATATTCCCGCGTACGCCCGGTTCCCCGATGTATTGTGTAACGTAAGAGCGGGATGGTACCATCGCGCTGTAGGGCCTCCTGCGGGAGAGATCAAATTTCTCGACCTTCCGTGATGATAGTTATCGGTGCACACACCGGCGTAATTGTAATTAATTGCCCGGTTTTTTTCGGTAGAGTGTATCCGTGCGGGAAATTGTTTCTCTTTCTCTTCTCTCTTTTGAATATCGATTTAAAACTGCAGGTATAGAACAGATGAATTAGCCTGAATGAATAAAGAAATTTTTGCAGTCGCAGAGTTTTAAACAGTAGGTAAATCAAAAGGCAAATATCAAGTATCATCTTTAACTCTTTAACTCAATTTCAACTTGTCCTGATAAAGGGCACTTTGTGCTCAAAATTTTTTATATTTTCCATGCTTACTAAATAAATTTGTTGCAATTGCGCTTATTCATTTAAAAATGAACGCGTCATCGGACAATTAAACCTCTAACAAAGCGAATCTGTCAAAGTAAAGCCGCCGTTTGCGGGATTCCCCAGGACAGTGCCTGGGTCTCCGCTGAAATGGGATCGTCCCTGAACTCATGGCATACCGTGTGGAAAGGAAGGGGTCATGGAACTCACAGAGGGAGAGGACCACGTCATGGTGGAGGTGGATGAAACACCAAAAGAGATAGATAGAGAGAGAAAGACAGTCGTATCGCGGATGCTGGCCGCGAAAAGAAAGACAAAGAGTCGCGGCGAACCCTCGACCACTACCCCCTCGTTGGGACTCTCTCTTCTCCTTGCCTCTCCCTTGCGTTCTTTTCTGTTCAGCTCTATTCGCTCAGTTGTTGCTTTCCAGCTACGAAGAGGGAGAAAGAGAAAGGGAGAGGAGAACGGTATGGCAGCTCTAGGAGCCGAGGAAGAAGAACGTTGGAATGCAAGTTGGAGCGAGATGGAGAGAGATAACGAGAGGAGGAAAGAGAAAGTCGCCGTGGACACGGAGGAGAGAGAACAGCCATGGAAACTGGAGAACACTGGGTGGAGAGGGAAAAGGAGCAATTCCGGCTATAACGGCGAGTAGAGACGACTGAATCCTGAGGGAGGGAGAGAACGCGAATTGCATGCATGGAGAAGAGATAAACTGCGAAAATAGTTGGAGTAGTCCATCTGCGGAACACGAGGAAGGCGACGGGAGTCTTCCGAGGAATGGGATCAAGGAAAGAAAGAATAACAACGGCGTGGCGCGCCGGTTCAAGGTGGAGGAAACTTAATCTTCCAAGATTAAAAATACAATCGTAGCGTTCGAGAAGGGAACGAGGGGGAGGAAAACAAGGAGGGAGCAAGAAGAGGAAGGCAGAGTGACGGGGATAGAGTCGAGGTATAGACCCCTCGGGGAGAGAAGGAAGAGAGTTTCAGCGGGAGTTTTGAAGGGACAGGGAGAAAGACAGAGAAAGACAGAGAGAAACAGAAAGAGAGGTGAATAGAAGCCAGGGCAGGGAGCGAGCAGATGAGGTGAGTTAGAGAGTAACAGAGAGAGAGAGAGAGAGAGAGAGAGAGAAAAGGGGGACTATTCGGAGGGGGACAGACGAGGAACGGAGGGAAGGGTGAACAGAACAGAACAGACCAGAGCGGAGAGAGGGTAAGGGAGAACGAGACAGAGAAAGAAAGAGAAAGAGAGAAAGCGAAGCTACAGAGACGAAGGAAGAGAACAGAGAGACCAGGCAGCGAGTGCGCCCACCGAGCCGCCTCCATACCACCTCCAGCATTCCCAGCTTGCACACACAGTTGCAGCTGCACCGCGGCCGTGGTTCGCTCGTGTGCACATGCGAGATTGCGCGCGCGTCTCTCTCGCATAATCTTTCGCGAATCTTTCGTATGTGTGTGTGTACATACATACACACACATATGTATAGGCACATATCTATAATATAATATTACATTCATATCGTGGCGCGCGCAACGTCGCCTCCAGTCGCAGTTTTAACGACGCCGTTGCAGTTTTTCCTCCGGTTCGCCGCGTGTGCGATCTTCCCGCGTCGAGATTGTTCGTCGGACAATGTGATTCTCGAGATCATCGTTCCCGATGTGAGCTCGACTGCAGCTGGATTTTTGGCGGTCTCCAATCGGCAATCACAGGGTTCGTTGCTAATCACGTTACAACGAGCGGCGAGACGAGCGTGATGCTTCCGCCGACGTGAATTCGTAATTCCCGAGGGTGACGAACCGATATCGATTCCGTCTCGAGCTTTTGCAACATTCATCCGCGGCAGAGTGTGTGACAAGAAACTTTCCAGGTTCAGGAGCTTGACATTGACGAGCTCTCTGACGCAAATTCGCTGGATGAGGAGGATCCTCGTCCGAGATCAGCCACATCTCTGATGCAAGATTCATCTCCAGTCTGATCTCTCGGATTGGCCGCTTCGACTAGCGTCGTTGCGCTCGCCACTCTTGCAGACGGATTCGATCGTTCGGATCCTGGAGGAGTCCCGAATACTGCGGGAACGAGTGCAAGTGCGGTTTGGAAACCGGAGTGCAGTGAGCGCGTGCCGGGTTTTTCCTCGCGTTTCCCCGGCGAGCCGCGACTGGCGCGGAGCACGTGCGAATCGCGAGGCGAGAGGAGTCGAGTGCACGCTATCGATCGCATCCCTCTCGGCTGCAACCTCGGGGAGCGTGTCTCGTTAGCACGATATTCAGCCGGCCGGCAGGAGGAGACCTGACATTTCGCAAATGTCAACCGCGGCCGCGCTGGCGTAACTTCCGCGTAAACGGAGCGAGGCTGATGAACGATAACTTGCCAACTCGAAGTTTTTCGTGGCGCACTCGCGAGTCCCGTTCACCGTTCCTTTACTTCTCGCCTTTTGCCAGGAAACCGAAAGTGACAGACGAGTCGAGTGCAATGACTCGTGACACGTGATCGACCGAATCGATTGGAAGCTGGGAAGATTGAACGTCTTCGTCTCGGGACACCAGGAAAACAAGGATACCTCATCATGGATTGGATGAGGCGGCAGGATGTCAAGGAAGAGCCGCAGGAAGCTCCTAACGCCTTGACACCGGAAGACGACGACGAGTGCTATTTTGAGGAAGATGCGTCGATAGACGAGGGAATGGTACGTGAGATTTTCGTTGCGGTTATCGTATTTCGTGACCGTTTTAAGAATCGATTCGTGATTGTCCTGCGAAAAATGTTGTTCTTTCTCTTTCCGAGATAAATCACGAGAAATTACGTGTTGGACGTCTTGCGTATACGCGAATAATGATTCCAATTTACTTGCCGGATCATTTATGTAATGAGACCTGGCAAAATGTACTAATTCTACCGCAACACGTAAACGTTTATTAAAACGTGCATGTATCGGTAAATCGAACTGGCAATCGAGGCGAATGAAAGATAACAGTTTCAACAATGCGAGTCGCATTGGCTAAGGAGATACTGACGTTTCTCCGTCTGGCGTTGCATCGGTCAAGGTAAAAATCTGCATATTCCGGTTTGGAGAACACAAGAAACCCAGCGCTCGATCGCAGACCTTTTAATAACTGTTATATATGCGAACGAGCATCGTGAGCTTCGCCGTATCTCGACGTGTCCGTGGACGTTAATAATACGCCGTTATCGAGCGCTCGCCACGCTCGTAATAATCGTCGCGGTCGCGTTTATGCATCCGCGTCCGATGTTTGCGCGCGCTGCGAGTATCGATAATTTGCGAGTCCTCCACGTATCTGCGAGCACGACGCGTCGTGCCTCAATGATAGCGAGGTCCAAGTACACGCTCGCGATATCGCGTCCTTCGGCAACCTCTCGCGGAATCAGCGAAGTTCCTGCGAGTTCCTATCGCAGCGTGCTGTTACGCATCGAATTGCACACGCACTCCCCCATTATGTCGTGCACCCTGTGCGAGAAGCCCCAAATTTTCTCCAGGTAATTATCGGGGCGGACGCTGACTGTTAGGGCGCTCGATCATGTGTCGCCGCCATCCCTTTTCTGCAAGTCCCCATTACGCTTCGAATAATGTTAGTCGAAAGTTCATGTTACACGATAATCTATCAGTAACGATTATTGAGTAGCTTTTGTATAATTTTTTTATATTTTTAAGGGAGATATATAATATCTCAGTATTGCATACAGAGTATAATATAGATGACATATTATAAATTTTTTATTGCGACTGGGACTGCCAGTAACTAATAATTTGAACCTGCCAATTCGAAAATGTTACAAATTTAAGCGGGAGGACTATGATTTATTTGGAAATGTGCAATTTTCATGATAACTATTTTGATTTGCCAGTGCGTTAATAAAAATTATTCCCTACGGTATCTGTGGAACGTTTTGCTTTACGTACGAACATTTCGTTTAACATACTGTTGGCGGATACCGTGTTGCGTGCATCGCGCTTGAGCCGGGTGGCTCGAGAGAAAATGGGCTCGAGTGTAAAATTACGGCGAATCTACTGTTACGTCCATTGTTGCCCCCGAAGTGGCCGCTTGAATTACTAACCGCTGGCGGAGTTACTCCGCTCCGGGCGCAACCGCACGCGAGTCGGCGCGCGTTTGCGTCGCGCAAACGTTTAACGGGGACAAAGAGCCGCTCGCGGCGATAAATCAGAAAATTATGCGAGAAAATCGAGACGCGAGGGTCGCCCCGGCCGTGCATCCAACGTTCGCATCGGGTATCATCCTTTCTTTAGTGCCGTAATATCTAACTGCTTGCAAATGGTAGGACTGGAATCCACATCTTGCTTGATCTTCAATTCTAAAACCATTTTCATCAAATTGACTTAATTAAAATTTTGTAATTAGGAAAATAAATCCCACAGAGAAATATGAATAATTAATTCTTAGAAGAGCACATCCAACATATCAAGAAATTAAACGACACTTTTCCTTTTTAAACTTTCACTGAAGCGAGATGTTGCGTGACACGAGTCTAGAAGAGAGACTGAAAGGAAATGCGATAGCTCTTCGCGGTAGTCGGTCTAGGGCAACATGCCGGATCTTGGCGACATGCCGACTCGGCCGGAAATTAAAGGAAAGAAGGAAAAGCACCAGTCAATACATAAGATGATTATCGGAATTGCGCGATGGTGGCGGTTACGGAAGTCACGCGAGCTCCGCGTTTTCCAACTCTCCTTCTTCTCCCTTTTTCTCCTTTTTTGGTCGAGCCTCGATAAGAGCAAGCGATAAGTTACTCGAAGCCACTTCGGAAACCTTGGCAACGCCGAGGTGCTTTCAAAGTACCAGGATGATTCAGCGCCAGCTGCGTCCTCAAAGAAGAAGGAGGAGGAGGAGGAGGAGACCCGTCTGTAGTAACAGTGCCTGAAATTTGTTAGTCAAAACTGAAACATCGATCCCACGGCGGTGCGGGATTAAGCGTGTATGTCTGAACAGAATACTCGACGAGGTTTTCCACCTTGTCGTCCTGTATGCGTGCGCTGGTATCACGTTAATCCGCTTCCTGTTATCTTCTGGACGATCGTATCGGCCGGAAGTGACTCGCAGGGAAGCACAGAAGACAGGCGGTAGCGTAGGTGGTAGCAAGATAAAGTCCGGTAAAGCAAATGATCCACCGGCCACTAGTATTTCTTGTCTAAAATCGAGAATAACAATGGTAAAAGTTTGCAAAACAGTGTCTAATATAATAATTACGATATAAAGATATTGGCACATCTCGTCATGATATCATTATTTGCAAATAATATGTTTTCTACCATACCGATTATATCGTACAAAAATATTTTTCCGCGAAGCGAATATTGAACGAATAATCCAATCCTTCAGATTCCCGAAGACAGAAATCAAATTTCCGTAAATCCATTCGAGATATCACATCATATTTGAGTTTCCTCTCGTAATTTTATCCCTTCCTTCAAATTTTATGTCGGCATCGAATGTACTGTTAAACAAGTTTAACAAAACCCACAAAGTATCTTTAACAACGTTGGAAGTTTGTATTAATCGTGACAAAAGTTTCTTCGCGTGTTCCATTATATATAAATCGAAACGCGCGTTCGTGCCGTTGTGGTCTTTGCCAGATAACCTGCAGTGCGTGCCGAAACAACGGGGCCGCCCGGAGATTGAAATATAATTTCAATCGGAAAGATCGAGAGAGAGAAAGAGAGAGACAGAGACGAAGTGATAGCAGGATAGGACTGATGGAGTGCCGAGAAGAGAGAGAGAGAGAGAGAGGACAAGAGAGCCAGAATAAAGCGAGGGCGTCTGTCGCTCGGAGCGCGTCCGCAGGCAGAAAACGGGGGGACGATAGACGACCAGTCACCATTTCACCTCACCGGCCACGGCCACGTCGGGGATGAAGTATGACTCATCCGGGTGATGCCACCACCCCTGTTTTTCGGCCGCCTCATGCCGGGAAATCCGCCACCCCCTCCCGTTCGCTCCCCCAGTTACCGAAACTGTTCGCCAACCCTCGTGTTGCCGTGGAGTCAGCGAGGAAACGAGCATTATCATAATCCGTAGCGACAGCAGGAAGAAAGATGCATCAAGGCGCGTGCAGTTCAGGTGCCCGACTGCCATTGTCCATGGTGTTTCGTGCTCGTCACGGATCCAAAGTCGATCGTGATGCCTTTCGAGGGCAGCGGGTCGGCATGGACGATCGGTGCAGCCGTGGCCAAGTTAATTCGAGTTTTAGAAGAGAAGAAACACAGTGTGATGCAAACAGGGAGGGTAGAAGTGTATTTGCGAGGCATTTGTGCCTTGAAAATAACGAATTTGCGATGAAGGATAGTAATCTCATTTTTTATATGTCTTTAATATCCTTTGTTCATATTATCAAATTTATACATATGCATTTTGTCTTACATATTATTTTGCTATAAAGTGTGCTTTGTTTGAACATGTTACGAAATTTTCTTACAAAGATTAAAGGTAATTTCGAACGAGTTATGAAAACGGAAAAATGGCTTGTTCTCTACTTATCTGTATTGCCAATATTAGTATCATCGTTTGGAAATCAAAGGACTCGCACACATGTCTCCCCCATATTTAGTTTCCCCGTCGTTAACGTGGTAAGTGGGAGGGACGGCGTCACACCGTGGCATGAAACCAAAAAGAACAGGATCTAATTCACATATGGCGTAAACGAGAAAAAGATCTAATTCACATGTGGTGGAACGCGCGTCATCACGACCGCGCTTGGCGAACGAATTAATCCCACTTTTTAAAAGTTCTTTTTGTCTTCTCCTTCGTTCTCGCGGGAGAGTACTTTTACACGCGCGTATCGCGTGTTCTAGAAGATCAGGCCGAATTGTTCCTCACAAAACTCCAAGAATTTTATGAGACTAGCGACATCGTTTTATATTTCTTCTTTTTAATTTCACAAAAGTTGCAATTCTGATTCCAATTCGTAACTTGCCATCTTGCGTGCACGAGAAATCTTTATTTAAGAAACGCTTGCCAAGAACTCGTCAAGGAACTTGTTCAGACTCGCGAAAGGAAATAACATTCGATCGGATCATTGCCAAAAAGGATTTGCTTTTTACATCTGGAAGACGATGCTGAATCTTACGAAACACCCTCTGTTCGATCGGGAAGAGCCTCGCATCTGCCTCGTGCGAGTTGACGGACGGTCTTCGATGTTGGAACGAGATTACGAAGTTCTTGGGTCTCTTCGGAGGCGGGGAAACGCGAATTTATGCCCTCCGTCGGCGCGCGAGAACGATAGAACGCACTTTCAGGTGATCATTATTGCAGAGAGGGAGAGACAGCAGCGGGGAGAACTGCGATTCGGACCCAACCCTCCGCGATCGCGGGGGCGGAGGTTATCAGCCGTCATTGTCCGCCCGATCGATACCGCGCGACTGAAATTATCGCCATCCCGAGGAACTCGCAATCGAGGAACTGTTGTATTTTTATCTTGATTTCCGTAATAGGGAACTATGGCACGAGCTTCTTGCAAGCTCGTAATAAAAGTACTGTCCCATTCGTTTCGTCGTGGTGTTATCGCTTTTGTCTTAACGGCTATAATTTATAATTTGTAGCGTTCCCAATCGTACGTATTTTATAATTTGTGGCACGCGTTTAGTGTCTTATCCACACAATTATATTTCTTTAATAAAGAATTAAATTTAATTCAGCGTAATTACGCGATAAGCATATTCGTCTCTTTTCGGCGCTGCAACTGTTCGACGTGAGAGTACCTTCTTAGCATTGGGATCCCTCCCGTCTGGCGCCGAGCAATAATAACCATTCGCCCACGCCGAGCTGACGAGGTTTTTGCACCATGGTTTCGCGTGACCTCGCAGAGCGAGGTTTGTGTCGCAGAATGCCCGAGCGGGCCTCGTGAAATGTACGCGGGCAAGTCGGAGGATCAATTCCATATACGTCGTTCTCTCCGCTCAGCGAATCGTTCACACGGACATCTGCACGTCGTGTTTAAAGCTTGCGCGCGAGACTTCCTCTAAATGCTGAACTTCGGATTGACGACACGCTATATAATCACGGCCGAACCTGAAAGAAACGCTGACCGCGATATGCGTTGTGGTATTTTGATAACTCTGTCAAAGAACACGCGACAACAAAATTAAATGAACGAAATTATATTTCGTCGCGCTTTTAGCGCTATCAGATGAAATGTGAAAAAAGCGTGTCTACGATCTTGACTGTCAGACAGTTCATGGATATTTGCGTATCGTCATTGCATATTCAGTATCGTCCGATTATAAAAGAAGCAAAAACTGGAAAGGGAACAGCTGATGAAAGATTATTTATGAACGAATCGCGGTAGCGATTCGAATGCAACGGACGTCAAATAAAACTCGGCTCCACTTACGGTCCGTGGATGTGATTTGTCCATTAAGTGAATGTAACCATGCAACGACGCGTCGTAAATTCGATCGAAAGTACCGTTGTCGCTCTCAGGAATTTCTATGTAGTGCGGACGAGCCTTTACCTGGGCTGATTAGGTCCCCTCGCTGCGGAATGCCATTTATCACCGTGCTGAGATTGCTCCAGGGCCCGATGTCCAGCTAAGACCCAGGACAAGACCACACTGTCACAAAGGCACCCGCGAGATTTCTTCGAACCACGTCGGCGGTAATACGGTGCACCACAGAGAAGAAATGTTCTTCGCAAATATCTAAAAAGAGAAATGCGTGGCAGGAGAAAGGTGGATTAAGATCTGTGGTTAGAATGTTGGCGATTAGGATCTAAGCAGTTAGAATTACAAGAGTCGAGATTGCATTGGTTCTCAGATCTTGCCCGAACGAATCATGAACAATGTTGCATTAGGATATTATGTAAGATTGCGTATAAAACACGTTATAAAAACACACATAAAACACATTAACTTGCACTTACGAATAAAAAAAGTAGAGTGACATCAGTTTTGCACTACTCTTATAATTACATGCATGATTAAATTAATAAACTTGATTGCAATACGATATATTCGATTCTCTCGGCGAGCTGTTTCTTTGTTCACTACTCAGAGAATGTTTATCGTAAAATGGATGGAGAGAATACTAATAGATGTACTGATAGTCATGCAAGTACTGTCTGGCTATTGGTGCGTTTTTGGGAGCGTTAATCCTTCTTGAGTCTTCTTCTTACGTGGAAGAATATTGCGAAGGGTCCGAACTCGTTGTTCAGAAAAGCCACATGTGTCTAACGGATGCGTCAACGGATGGGCAGCACTTATCTCCTCTGCAGCCCTCTGCTCTTTTGTACGATTCCTCTCGCCGAGGATCCCTCCTGTGTTTCACTATGTCGCTGACGACGGGAATTCAGGGTCGGCGCCACAAACATCGCTTTTCATCGGCAGGAATTGCATCTCTGTTCAAATTAAATCGCTAACTGTCATTCAAGCACTCATTTCAATAATTGTCTCAAAATTCGACAAAGTGATTTTGCAGCTTTTTTTGCACTTCGTGTACAGCAATGGTTTTTATCGTAACAAGTTTCATCGTTGTGATATTAATTTCTTCCCAGTGTAAGTTCACTCTCGTAATTAGCTTATTTGCGAGCGGGATAATTTCTGTGCATAACACGGCATCTTCGCGATGACTCAAACGTCTTTCAACAGCATAATCGCCCCATTTTTTTGCGACACCTCCCTGAAGAGACAAAGGCACGATGAAGAGACAATAGGAGGATTACCGGCAGCTCCTCACGCTCGTCATTCAGCTCGCTGTGGGATGCTACGTTCATACTTGACAAAGGGGTGCTTTTTCGCACGGAAATACCAACCGCCACGCAGCATTCGAGCCAGATTAATCGACCGAAACAAGTGGCGCGAGGCTCTTGACGGACCCGCGGATTATTCGTCATTCCGCATGATGCGTTTTCCGCGGGGTGCCAAAGCTAGTATCCTCCCCTTGCATATGCGCTCCGCGCGCGAGAAAGCACTTTGATATTTAACATATTTTAATCGGCGTCTCTATTATCCGGATTCATTGCACCCTTTGCATCTGTTGCTGAACATTAAATTCACGATTAATTGAGAGAACAAGCTTGTTTGTTATACCTTTGCGACACTTGTAACGTGTAAAATATTGGAAAATACAGATGCATTTCATTATCTAATTATTAAAAAGGATATCATGGAAAGTGTGCAATTTTATTTTTTCTGGCTTTTTAAATACGCTTTTGAGAATATATTTTGGAATTTTTGAAACATCTTTTTATTCTCAATAAAACTGTAAAGGCATCGTAATGCAAAGAATCAACATTTCTGACAACTTTCAAGATTTTTAAAGATCCGGACTTTAAAAATGCCACTAGATTCACCGTGGCGGAGACGGATGGGAGCAAAGGAACGGAAAGAGGACGTGAAAACAAAGCGAGCGAGTAAGGCAAAAGACAGAAAGGTCCTCGCGAGGTCATGGTCATCAAGCACCTCGACCAATCTGGTCGACTATGCTCGGTCACATGAACTTGTCACAAGCCGAGCTTTTCGCATCAAGTCACGAAGCTCTCCCCGCGGCAACTTACGTTTTAAATTCGGCTCGCTTTCGCTTCCCACGCTCTCAACTTCCTACTATCGCAAGCGCAAGCCTGACTAATCGATTCGAGCAGATTGAACGATCGATAAGCTATCGCTATCGAAGACCTCGATGCCCGCCACGACTCTGAGATTGAGTTCTCGGGTGAACGTACGTACACGATGGACCAAAACACATTGTTCCATTTCACTTTGGCATTACAAGCATCGACCTATTGACATTTATTTATTACACGTTTTTACCACGATTACAATTATTACATATTTATGAATTATATATTTATTAATTATAATAAATTATAAGTATTCTGAACGAAATGATTGTTATCTAAATTTGTTCGACTATCAGACAGTGCCAGGATCGCGTTATTTACATTGTAATTGTTATCTATTTTGTAGTATAATGTTCCAAATGTTCGAAATTAAGATGTTTTTCAGCTGATCGCCAATACATTCAGAACATCTCGATATCATCTCGATTTCATCTCTTTCTCATCCCATTTCTATTTCACGAAATCTATTTAGGACTCGTCCGAAGTTGTTTTGGCTGGTTAATCTGTTGTCGCTGTAAAGGACTCCGAATTCCCTGCGGCTGCATTTATTTTTATCGTCCTCGCCCTATATACCGTCAAGATGGGCGTTTTTATTTTCGGCGGCGAGACAGCTTCATTGACACGAAACGGGGGTCCCTGTGCTGCTTTTACGGCGTAATTACTGCCGATCCCTCGAGATCGAGCCTGAGATCGTCTGGCAATTACGGATGCGTTACGATCGTCGATATACGCGTGAAGATATCCGCGCGTTTACTGCTAATTAAAAAAAGTCTCCTTCGAAATATCCATTGCATCGATTGTATCTTACGTAACGTTGATCAATCTCCTCTCTTTCAACTACATCGTTATGTGCATGACTTGATGATTGTTTTACGATTATGCACATTCATTAATTTTCCTAAACAAGGACATTATTTTTATACTAAATTGCTGTCATGAAATGATCTCGATTAATTTCGTCCTCGGTATAATAGAAATATTTTCGCACGGCCATTCTTATTGAAAATGATACTATTGGAAAAGATCCAAACAAAAATATACCATTGTTTAAATATTGATTACTTAGTTGCCTATTAAGTTCGCTGATCGTACGTATTTGCATATAATAGAGTATTATTCGAGTTCGTAGATACAGTATTCACAGATTATTATAGGTCGGTCGATTCATGGATGTGTATGAACATCGATAAATTCATGCATGCACCGATCTACAGATACCTATCTACAGATACATAAATCTATAGATCGCTTGATCTAAAGGCTTGTTGGTTTGCTGGGGCGATGTGTTCGTCCGTAGATCGATAGATTACCAGAATCACAAGCTCAAAGAGAACGTATAGATCCACCGATTATCGCTTCGTTGGATCATTCCCTATTCTATACCCCGCGTGCTGTTAAATAAACGTACAGCTTTGCGAATTAATTTTTTATTGTATAATTTGCAAATTAAATGCATTATAATCAACAAATAATGCAAGTTTAATTAGAGTTTAATTAAAAGAGTTTATAACGAAATTCCTTATTATTATTATCACACCATCTAGTTTGTTCTCCCGTCTCCGCACGTCTGTCCACAGTCGGATAAGATTTTGCTGTCTCGACGGAAATCCTCGTGCAAATCTCCAGAGCTCGCTCGTCTCCGTCCGACTAGAACTATTCGCGCTTAGATCGCGATACTTGCGAGTAGAATGCAGTCCGCAGATGTCGGGCAGCTGCCACGGCAAATTGCCTTCGTGCCTTGCATTTAATTCGCGATCAGTTGTCTTCGCTCGGAGCCGAGCCCGAGCTAGACTCCATCCTCGAAAGTCTCGAGCAGCTGCCTCGAAATAGTGTCGATGGTAGTCGACACCGTTTCGCTCATTGATCCTAGGGGAACCCTTCACGAGGGCCTAATTATAGTTCGTTTAACACTCGTCGACAGACTCCCGACATTTCCATCGATCATTATACGATCGTGTACACGGAACGCCTTATATTCACAGGATCACTTGACCAGAAAAAAGAGAAAATGGTCCTTCCTTAGTAATTTTATCGAATGTCCTTTTTTATATAACTCTTGTGCATATCATAAAAGCATTACTATTTTATCTCTTTGTCTTTGAGAGGAAAATTTGGTGAGCTTATAATAATTATAAAACTTTCTTGTTTAGCAATCGCTTTTTACGTAATTTGTTATGAATTCATCAGAAAATTCTTGCATGGAAAGGACAGCGGAAAACCGAGAACACCTTATAAGTATCGTTCAATCGAGTGAGATTGATATTCGATACATGGTTCCGTGTATCAAGAGGCAAAAGGAAGAGTTCGGTTGCGCGCGAATGGTTTGGTTTATTATAATTGAACGCGCGCGATTACGTTATCCCTCGGCGCACCCTTGCCTTCGCGATTTTAACGTTCGGCTCGGCCGATTTGCATCTCCTTGCGGCGCGTTCGAGCGCGAAGGAATTGTAAAGAGAGCCGATGACGCTATTAGCGAAGCTGGTCTAAGCGTTTTATTTTACCTCTGCCTATTTTCCCTTGCAGTCGTTCTTCACAATGGCAGCGGGCCGAGTCGCGCGCGCATTGTGTCCGCTGGATTACGCCGTAAAATACAATATCTTATATTCGGATTAGGCGGGTTTAGACGCGCATAACGAAGCCCCGACGTCTCCAGCCACGTCACGAGTTATTCTGTTAGGCTCGCTTAGAGGCGATCCAAAGCGAAGATGGTATCTCTTTATAGACTCCGTTCATCGGAGTTTTCTCTCTCACGACATAAGAACGAATAATTATTCGATATTTCCTGAAAATAATCCGGTATTGTTAGACTAGAAACATCTAATATTCTCTGCATGAGGAGAAGCGATGTTCACACAAATTTAGACCATTTTATGTAATATTAAATCTATGATGCTTAAATAGATTTGATCTGAACTTAAATATTAAATAATTCATTGCCATGGAAAAATCCAATTTATCTGAATGTAATAATTGTAAAGTTTTTATATAATTTCATTAAAAATTAAATTTCAAAATTTCGTTCCTTCACGTTTCTTTTCATGTGTGTGGCAACCATGACTGCTGAATTTGCAAGAGAAAACTTTTGTCCGTAATAATAGTGGCAGACGACGAGTCTTTCCGGAAATCTAATGAGACAGTATGCGAGACAGCGATAATGACACGTGCCTGTGCATAAATTTCGGAGGCACGCAACTCCTCTGCACAAGCGGATGGCGCGATTAGTCTGCAACCTACCCCCGCTGATGCATGCGACTGCGTCGTTAAAGTGACCGCATCGGGCGGGATAAATTCGTGTCTCTGTCGAGGGTAGATAAAGCGAGTTTATTGTCGACGCGTGTCCCCTGTGGACCGAGATTAATTGGAAATTTAGAATAAACAATGTTTAGTCCACGCAGTCCATGAAAAGGGATGTTGGATTGGAAGGAATTGATTAATATTATCATGCGTTGTGCTGAGACGATTTCTGCTGAGTTCTTAATTTATCTTTTTAATGTATCGCTGAAAAAAAATTCTAACAGTCTGATAGTTACTTCGGTCGAAAGAACTTTTTAATTTGATGAAGAAGTTAATTCAAGCCTTCATAATTAAGTTTTTTCTTGTGGAATTAAAATATCAGTTTTAATAAGTGCATTAACAAGGTGTTGTTATACGCTCTCGAAAAATATAATAAAAGAGGAAGCTTAGAAATTACTTATCCCTCACAATGCCGAACAATTAAATCCTGATGAATCCGACTCGCCTAAAACCCCCTCATCGAGAATAATGGCGCATTCCCCAAAGAAAAATAAACAAGATGGCACACAGCATCAAGACTATTCAAACCATCAGCACCGAAAATAAAAACTGGACATCGCGATTCAAGTGAGGGAACTGTCCGGGCCAACCACCCCCGTTGTAACAACACGGAGCAGAATGTACCGGGTGAAAAATGCGAAGGGAGGCAGCGCGTGGGCGAGAGACGACCAACGCAAACACGAAGGGACGAGCACGCGCATCGGCACAATAAGTTATAACAAACGGCATTTTTTCCTCTCTCTCTCTCTCTCTCTCTCTCTCTCTCTCTCTCTCCCTCTTTCATATGAGAGAGATACCCGAGAGTGACGAGAGCGGGTTGGGCAGAGGGCCACGCCTAACTGCGTAAAAATATCGAAGGGCCGTGGGCGTGTGAGCGGGCCGGCTCCTCATCTAGTAGTCCTCGAAAACGAGACGATGAATATCGACTCCCTCGTTCCCGTCTCACGTGGAGCGAGAGTGAGCGCATGAGAGGGTATATCGGGTTTTACGTCGCCGTTTAAGCACCGACCAGGCATGTGACAAATATTAGTATGTTCTCTACGGGAAATTCACTGCATACAGTTCTAAGTGTACGAAGTCGAAGACGGGAATTGAGTGGAGGTAACGGTGAACTAAGTTAGCAACCAAGTGTAGATCTCTTGAGCAGTTAAGCGCGTTTGCGTTTCTAGCTTGAGCTTGCGGGAACTTAAATTAACGCACAATTGAAGAATTCCCTGATTAAAACAAAATTCGTATAATTTTTTACACAATTATTTTCTATTTTAAAATATATATATTTTATATAAATTGTATTAAAGAAAATTGTGTAATAATTTTTTGGATTCTTAGGTTTGATTTCTCGAGGTTTATTGAGTTTTATAGTAGGACTAACGGAGATGCAAGCGATAATGGTACGATCTCGCTTTACGCGGACAAAAGACCCCGTCGCATCAGCCAGTAGTCACTTCCGCTTGTCCAGACGGCTCGTCGTTGTTTCCTCTTCGAGGCGCGGTTTAGTCGCCGGTGGGATGCACGCGCGATGCGAATGAAAATGAACAAAGTGGCTTGTATAGATTGTACCCAGTAGTCCCTCATTTTTTTTCTTTTAGGATGCGTAAGCGCTTCCCAAGAAATTCGTAGTTTATTATTAACTCTTTGAATACTCGAATTATTCATCCTAAAACTAAAATAACAATTTACAATTAGAATCGTACGTAACGTACGTATACGTTCAGAATCTTGTGATTAGCAATTGTTACTTGCTGCAAAATCTATGCTGTGCTTTAAGATTTTATTTAACGCTCTACACTACTTTTAATTCTACTCACGAACTTGATCTTTGCGAAAGAAAGATGATCCAAGTGCGAGACATAAGAGGAGACTACGTGTTATCGAAGGCGCTGCAGACGGCGCCTTCATACCGCATAGTAATAACGCACCTTATCAATAGTTCGGTCACGTTGTAGCAGCGAATGCAAAAGCCTCTTTGAATATTCAATGCATTTTATTCAAGAAAGATGGTCACTGATACTATACATCGCGTAAGGAAGTATATATATATATATATAAATATATATATATATATATTTATCCCCGTAGCCAACATTAATATTGTCTCTGCGTAATGCAGCATTTGAATTCTGCGAGCACAGAACGACACTTTTTGCAGTAATTTTGTTTCAATACTGATGAATCTTTCTCTCTGCACTTTCTAGTATAATTCAATTCTCGAAGATAATGAGCCAAAAAACGCAAGAACTCGCACAATCTCAGATTTTTAAAATTAAAAAGGAAAAGAACTAACTAAAATTAAGAAGGAAAGGAAAAAAGCGATTGTGAAGGATTTGTTTGACGTTTTCTTCCCTAAGTTTTTTCGTTACCCTTTATGGTGCACTTTTATGATTTTCCGGTATAAATCTCGGGAACGATCACACAAAATCGAGTGCTTGTAGCTCCCTTCTGATCGTTTACGCGGTGGTACTTTCTCGGACCCTTTGGCGCTCATAGGATCCTCGAGGGGGCCGAGCCCTTCACAGTGGCAATAAAAATGTCCACCTCCCTCTATGTGCACGGTTCAAGGACGCTGGAGCAGGTCACGTGCTCCGATGCATCGGTTACGTAACACTCGATTTTACGTGGCTTTAAAACACCGTGGGTCGTAGTAATAAAAAGACGTGGTGTTCTGAGAGCGAGAATTACCAGCACTAGCCATAAATATGGCTTCTAAAAAAATGTAACACGACACAATGATTTACAATTACGAAGGAAAAAGAAAAAAATACAATATGCTAAAATAAACATAAAAAATATCAAATACACAGAATGAATTTTGGATGAGAAAGGAAGAATTTTGTATTAATCTTGCAAATTTAATGCATTGAAATAATGATGTATATGTACGGTAAATCTATTTACTGTTGGCAGTACCAGCAACAGAGCGTCATTAGATAAAATCTTTATTCCACCCTTGGACGATTATACGCGCGACAGGACGCAGACGAGGAAACGCATGTCCATGGTGGCGGGTGGCACAGACGGTGACACGGGAGGTCGTCCTTTGTGGCCGCCGCGACTGGTCAGTCGCTTCCTCATTGTCAGGACACGATCGGCCTCACCTCCTCCACCAGGAAGGATCGCGCGAGAGATCCTGCGTTCGCCGCAGCGAACGGACGGCCCACCCGCGCGCTTTCGTTAAACGACGCTTTGTTGGTGCCTCCTCGGTACCGCTTTCGATGACTCACGTGCTTCACGCTTACATCGACGTGGTGGTTTTATTTCTGCGGCTTTCAAGGTCCGAGCTCAAGCTCCGCACGGGAGATGAGCCGACTTTCAAGGAACTTTACGACTCTCTTACGAACGGTGATGTTGAGGGCCCCTCGTGGAGGGTCCGTTTCTCTGCGTGGACGGTGAATTCGGGCCCCATCTCAAGGACCGGTGAAAACTAACACCAAGAGTTCTTAGACATATCGGGACGATCTTTATTTTGGAAATAATGCTTTTACAATACAGTGGGTTTGAAAGCTACCAGCGAAACGCGATTATAAATTTGTGAGAGAGATACTTGACACTTCGGACAGAAGTCATAAATGTGGTGTAACTAATGATGTAACCAATGAGTAATTCATATAAAAGTCTTGCTTGTACATCATATAAGTACATCATATAAGGAAAACAGTTATTTCTTGTTAATCTTTTTAAAAATAATTTTCTTAATTTGTTTATTTTAAAACTGACTTTTTCTGCACTTGCAACGAGCAAGTAAAAGCACTCGAATATACAGTTTGAATCCGTTGATGCTGTAAAGTTTCTAGGAAGCTAATTGGAGGCGTATCTTGGCAAAACTTGGAGCAAGCGAAGGTCAATCAACGAGAGGCATGTATATTGCAGCGTTAAAGAGAAACAAACTTTCTTTGAAACGTTTCCCTCTTTTAACCAGTGTTGAAATATTTTGAACAAGATTCAAGACTACGCGTATACAAATATAATTTCCGGCCGAACTCAGGCGGTCTTCTCCAGTGCGTGAAACTCGAATTGAAACAGAATTTAAATTGATTAAATAAATTAGGGAGTCTGTGACTAAAAAATGGTTGCAATTCTTGCACATCCTATTTATATGCAACAAGCAACAGGAAAAGATTACAAAAAGGAACAGAATAAAGATAACAGAAAGAAAGAAAACAAAATAAAGTTAAAATTCTTTTATTTTATAAAGGGATACCAATTTGTTCTTTAATTATCTTTATTATTTAATACAACTTAAGGGCTCAGATCAATTACTCGCGCGGTGACGAGTATAATCAGCGGTCTATTTGTGTACTCACAGTCGCTGCCCCCGAGAGGTGCATTCTGCGACGCTTGAACGGTGCATCATCGCAAGGGCGATATTCTCGGCCGGGGATGATTCAAGCGCGGAATTCACCATTGAGCGTCCAGACGCCGCAGCGTCGCGCGGACGTTTATGCAGACTTGTGCCAAGATTTATCCGCGCGCGTCGCACTGAACTCGCTTCGCGTCTCCCTTTCTGCATACGCGGTCGTTGCTTTATTTCAGCGCGCCAAAGAATATCAGAATAGAATATAATCGAGATAGAATCGTTATTAGAATAGAATGCTATACGTAGAACCTGTTTTATTTGTATCGCGGTGGTCCTCCAAACCACAGAAATAATCACAGAAAAAATTGACTGTGCTCTTTCCAATGCATTCTAAATTTTAGATAGCTGAATAATTAATTGAATAACGTTATTCAGATATATTTAAACATCAACAATACATTTTTAAACGTTCCATATTATAATTTTATAACTGTGTATTAATTATTCTATTAATTATGGATATTCATACAATTATGCAGAATTGTTATAACTGCTGCAATTAATTTTCTCATTGCTGTCTATTTATTTTTTATTCCGCTTATGTACATATGTCATTAGATCATTAGTTAAATTTAGTTAAATTGATAATTGCGAAACGGCCTATCTCGAGTGGTCTAGTATCACCGGATGTGTTCATGCATCATCGTGTTATCCTTTCTATTGCGTATGCTTGGAAAGTTATGCGCAGATCGTAAAAAACATCGTGTTTTTACATCATCTCGTAAAAATGCAGATTTCTTCTCTCTTGATGTTTTCTCGAAATGAGGCGTACGTGGCGATGAATGCATTTTCTTTGACGGTCAGGGCCGGTGGGTGGTACGAGGTGACCAACCTACGGCGAGCTCAGAATAGAAGCCGACGCTCTCGCCGGTCTCTTCCCCGCTGCTCTCAACCGATCTATTTATAGTCGGCGACTTTGATCTCCCTTTCTTTCTCTTCACGGGATGTGGTTCTTCTCGATCGACGCATAAGAAGCATAACTTTTGGTGGAGCCACGTTGCATGCGTTAACGAGAAACCGTGCGGCTGTGTGAGCGCATCGTTTACTTTTAAGAACAGAGTGCGTGAGTTAGATTGTGTTCATGCATCACAATCTGCGTTTATGCCGTCAGATATCTCTCACTCACTTAAAAATATCCGCAATATCTTTACAAAGAGTGGCAACGTTCGTGGTGCGAGAGAGAATATTCATGCAAGGAACAACGAACTGCACAGTGCCGAGAAACGTGCTCGAATAAAACGAAAGAGAATCTAATTTTCGTAACACGTTTGCCAGCACTCTCGCAGCATTGATTCATCTGTGTGTCGTGTGGGTCTGTTATTTTCTTCTCGCGTGAGAAGACGACACGTGACACCCATCAGTGATCCTAAATCGAGATCAGTCCGTCAATATTTTCGTTTTTCTCGCTCCAACTGTTGGTTTTCAAGGGATAACTCCAAGTTCTGTTCTTCATATCGGATTCGTATAGAGTGTATATATAGCTTCCTATTTTTATAACTTGTATGTAACGTACATATACGAGCCGGCAGCTGTGTCATTTTTTTATGTATCGATGCAGATATGAGCACAAATGAAAGCAGACAGAAAAACAGTTGCGCTAAAATTGCTGCTACAAAGAATGTAGCACAATAAAAATTAGTAAATTATTTTTGATATTTATCAATTTCTTTTGCACTTTTTTTCTTTTATTAAACAATTTAAAATAATAATGGAATTATTCCGTCACAAGTTTTGGAAAAATATTCTTGGAGGCTTGCACGCAATTATCCGAGTCGCAAACTGCACGTGCAGACTCGGCCAGACATCCTGTCACATCGTGACGAGTCTGATCCTTCGTAAGGCGACGCTGAAGGAGAAGCCGGCTATATTTAAACCAACCAGGCCGGGCCATGGACCTGTAATTGGGATGCGTGGATATACACGATGGGACGTGCCTGAGGAACGGAAGTACGTTGCAATCGCGGCTATAGTGAGGGGAAGTCGTTGCGTCGCGGAGGCGAAAAGGAGCTTCGGGCTACTCCTGCGGACAATAATTCATTTTTTTCGGAAGTTCCTGGCTCAAGATCCTCTGTCGCCATTTGTCAAGCAATTTCGTCATAATCATAAACTTTCTTACTCTGAAATTTGAGAGAAACGAAATTAACCAAAATTAATGAGATTATTGCACAATAGCGTTACGCAAAGACAAGCGATGTTCTCAACAAGAAGTAGAGTTTCTTTTCGATGCAAATTTAAAATGTATAATGTAAATTAATTGCAGAAGAAGAAAATAAAAAAATAACGTGTATGATAACAGAATGTCGATGAAAAGTTTTGAAATCATATTATATTTTTATTACATGTTTTTGAACGAAATAAGGAATGCAACGACATCTCGAGAATACGAGAACGAGTTCATGTTCGTCTCTCGGGATCACTGTCGGTGAACCGGAAGAGATCGTACGGGGAAGACGATTTGCTGCTCGACGCTCAATTACGGGCGAATTGGAGCATCTATGCGGGTGAGCGAAATATCCACTTCCGCGAAACGAGTCAATTCTCTGCTCGCGCCGATCCAATATCGTCCAATTGTCGAAGGCGCTCGCCAAGAGAACCGTGGCAGATTGCGGGAGACCATTTGCGTCATTCTCAGATTTCGTATCCGTGGACTTCTCGTGAAAATAATAGCGACGTAGCTGCACGATATTATTAGATTAGAAACTCGAGAAAAAAGAAAAAAAGAGTAAAAAAGTGTCTGAATTCAGTACCAAGAATGGAATCTTTTATCCCACAGGGAACTCCGCTGAAAGCGAAGTTTACGTTAGAATCAAAATGTCCGATTACTGAAGTAAGCTTATGCAAAGCAGCTTTTGTTGTTGCGCGTTCACGCGAAACTAGCTCGAATTTTTGTAGCACAACTCGCGCTTGTATCACAGTTTGTGCCGTTAATCCTAAAACGCGTCGGTGAATAATTGTGAGAAACGATGACGAGCAAAGAGGGGGCAGAAAGGAAAGGAGGGACCGCCGCTAATCAGTTCGGCGCGGTTTATAAAATAATTAACGACTTTAATTACCGCGGTAATGGAACCTTTGTTGTGTTCGGGAGAACGGAGAGACGCGATTACGGCCCCGTTCTGCGGGCGGAGAGAAAGGGGCCCGTTCACGTGAATATATACGCGTCACCCACGACTACACCCACGGTTATACCGGGACGTAGGGGCGCGCGTTTAATTCCCAAACGCACACCCCGAAGCTACGGACTCCATAACGTATCCCTTATTACGAATCGCGAAACTTTCGACTCGCCCCGGAAGAGTTTGTTTAATCACCGAGTCACCGGTAATAAAGCGACCGCCATGAATATACTGCGCTCTTAACGCTAAGGTATCAACATCACTAGAGACGCCGTTTTTTGTTGCTTAAGTCTGCACTGATGAAACTTTATGTCTGAATCGTGCGTTTCTTTCGTGCGTTAATTGGTGGATTACTGCAAAATACTCGATTCGAATATATATCGTCACATATCGATATATTCGTAATATATCGTTATATTGCTTATCCTGAATTTTATTTACGTGTTTATGTTCTATTTATCGTATTTATGTAGCTAATTGATTTTAATTACATCTTTTAACTACATCACACAATAAATTATGTATTTTTTATCTGTTTTATTTCTATATATACATATATATTTTACATGCTCTTTCAGTTTAACTTGCAGCATCGAGCACTTTTGTACAATTTTCCACCGTTTTGCACAATTTTTTGTACAATTTTTTACAACGTGCACTGTTGTTACAATTCACTTTTTCTTGGTATCGTGCTAACGCGCGCGCTTTCCTGCCTTTCCATGAATATTAATATCGATTATCGTCGCTTTCGGGGACACATAGACTAGAACATAGAGACATGACACTGTGATGACTCGCGGGCTTTTTTATCGGTGGACTATGCCACGTAGATAACTGGCATCCTGTTTGCCCATTGTTACGTCCGAGACACCGCCGCCGCCGGCCATCGTCATCGCATAACGGAGTTTCTATCTGCCGACCGTATTTTCCTCCTTTTTACGGGGGAGGATCGGGGGAGAGGCGGACATAGACTCGTTAGATAGCACCATGGCTTGCACTTTTTCCTTCGATGCGTAGGTTCGCGCGCGAGGCAGGTCAGAGCCCGGCTGCATCGATAAATGCGACGGAGCGCGTTCGCCATCGTCGTCGAACGAACGAAGCCAATCTTAACGCTCGGCTCGCTAATTGTAGCGAGGGAACGTGTTTGCCGGTTCAGGGGACAACCGGGTCCTTTATCA
The DNA here is from genome assembly GCF_003672135.1 of Ooceraea biroi. Taxonomy (NCBI): domain Eukaryota; kingdom Metazoa; phylum Arthropoda; class Insecta; order Hymenoptera; family Formicidae; genus Ooceraea; species Ooceraea biroi. Next base: position 11,321,980 of record NC_039509.1, read on the forward strand.
CGCCGTTCTATAACGAGACGATTCTGACGAGGTTTTTATCGCAATCGGTTTTACCAAGGCAAATGCAGCGTAACGCTGTTAATTGCGAAAGTTGTTTCTCTTTCTTTCTTTCTCTGCCTCACAATTGTAAAAGTTATTATATTTCGATGTAACATCTCATGCTCTTTATCTATGTATTATGAAATAAAGCAGGAGTTCATTGAGATAAGTTTGTTTTTAAAGCTACGAAAATTGAACATTTCCATTGATTATTCAACGTTTCTTACGATAGTTTCTAATCATTAGCTGATAGATTAAATGTTGGTCAACAAATAAACTGACTTAATTTAGATGCTTAATTAAATCAATAATGCATGCGGGTATAAAACAGCAAGCCCAAGATTAGAATAAGATTAATACTTATATTTACTTTAACTTTCGTAGAGATTTTAGCGGCTTAAAAGCGGCTTTCCTGATGCGTGGTCCCTTTCAGTAATGTTACGGTATCCTTGATTTTTTACTTGCTTAACATTGCCGTTATTTTTTTTACCTCAGTCTGACGCGGGCAGTTTCGCGTATCCACTAGCATTATTAAAACAGTCTTTATCGGCCAAGATTGCATCCGGCCGAAAGTAATTCTAAGTAGGCTCTATATGCTCGTTTAAATTAAGGTTTTATATTAAAGCGTAGTCCGGAACGCGCCCGTAACGATCCCCAATTCCAGAGATTACATAATCAAAGCGTCTGCAGGAATTTAATTTAGGAAGGTTGGACATTGCGCTATGTGACTGATACATATTTGACTAATTAATTGCAGCTGCCTAAATCAATTAACGTTTTAACGGTACCGCGCGGTATATGAACGATATAATTTTATCGAAATTATATTGGAAACGATGCATCGATGCTATGTATCAGCAGTGTTCGGAAAATATTTCTGATATAACAGGAGAATATGAGTTTGCAAACGTCCGTTTTCACGATAGCGGATCCGAGTCCTGCAGATATTTTTCGCGCGGAACATTGATACTTTACTGCCGCCGATACGATCGATAAATTGTCGCCGGAAACCAGGGATGCACACGTTCGGGTTCTTCAAACAGCAATTTGTCAGAACGGACGCGCAAACCCGAGCAAACTCCAGGAAATGATCGACCACGTCTGAGAACTGGAAGATAAGACACGAATCAACGAGCAGCGGCTCGAACGGCGCGTTATCGCGGGGTTGATCGAGCAACTCGGATATATATCGTCGTTTCCTTAATTATGAGATATGTGCTGCCTGCGAAAGATGCGTGTACGACTCATTTATCACGTGTCATCGCGAATATCTTTTTGTCACGTAACGATCGCGATCTACGACGCGTGTGGCTCGAACAGTCAGCTTTTACGCGAAGCGGTCATATTATATTATAGTTAGTCATGTTACAATATTTATCATTGTACGTGCTGTGTGTGGGACAAGTACTTAATGACGATGAAGCGGCTCTTCATTGTACTCCTGACGAATGAGTTAACTGGCATGCGAACGCGGATATTAACGAATTATTTTGATTGGAACTCGTCAGAATCTCTGCTGGTACCCACGTAGACTAAGGGAAGTGAGTGGCACGGTTAAGTCTCGACCAGCATCGGGGTTTTAGGGACTAGATCGATCTAATTTGCCGCACCGGCAGGATGTTCCTCGTTCTCTCGCAAGGATCGCACGATGATAAGCGGCAGACTTGAAAGGCGTGCCGCTTCCGGGCGCAGAGTTCCCGTGAATTTGACACGCCGGGGTTGCCAATTAGAATTATACGCATAGCTTCATCTCTACTAAACTAGACATATGTAAAGCAGCTACTGAACTTTGAGAGACATATTTTCTTAACAAAGATATGCGAAAACCGCTACAAAGGAATCACAATTTCAATATTAATCCAGACCATGAAATAATGTTAATTTAATTATGGTTATTTAATTCTCCTTAATTGAAATACAACGGTGATATTAATTGAATTCAAATATTGCAACGGTGACTGGAAATTAATTCCATTATGATGTTTTTACGAGACTTTTACGGGCAAGTCGTTTTCACGCGTCATTTTCGCTCTCATCGCTCTCGGATGGAGATTGTTCTCGCTCTTCACGAGAATGACCAGTCGTTCTTTTCTCGTTGCACGTATGTATAAACGACCTCGGGATTTCTTGCAATGCTTATTTCTCGGGTGTCTCGAGGATTGCATGGCTACACGCCATACATATTGTTCGTGATGCTGTCGAGGTTTCACGCTCCTCCGAGAGGGCCTCGCACGCTGAAAAGCATCAAGAGTAACGTCTTATCTTTGAGGAGGCACGATGACATCGCGCGTGCACACATGTACATGTCTCTAGTGCATCGTGCATTGTGCGAGGGCCGACGAGCCAGCGCCGATCGATTCTTCTGAATGTCGACACACATGTAGACACTTTTGCGCCACGGAATGTCCCATTTTCCTCGAGTTCAATTTTAACCCGAAATTCCGAAAAATGAAATTGAATCTTTTGCTTCATCCGCTAAATTGGCATTTGAAGGACAGACAGCGGTTTCTTGAGAGATGCGCTGGTAGCGCGCAGCAAGGCTACATTTAGCATTAAAGGCGCGAGGAGGAGATGCGCGCCGCGGTTGCAAATCGGGCTTGTTTTTTTCTCTTTCGTCGCTCGTAAAACGAGGAGTGCGAGGAGTCCCGTAGGGAACGTCGTGGCCTCAGCAACGGGTCTATAATTACCCTCTCCCTTTGCATCCTCTGCTTCGCCACGTTTCTGGGATTTCTAGACCAGAATACGCGCCGCGCCGCGTTCTCAGCCACTTCGTGGCGAAGTACGGAGGCCGAAGATGGCGATTATATTCAAAGATGATTTTATGTTATCATTCGTGGCGTTAATAAAGAGAGATTTACGATATATATACTCTCGGTTAAGAGATTTATGCTACGTTGATTTTGTCGATAGGAGTTCGAGCGGTTTATGTCGTAAAGCGATTGCGAGCGATATTTTTTTATGGTGGCAGAATAGGATCGCACGTCGGCTATCGAAACATAGAAGGGTTCGTTCACCCCCGTTTATCGAATATGTATAGGTTGCGTGCATGCACGCACACGGGTGGGGTCTGTAATGCGGTACCTGAAAGCAATACGGTCGGCTTTTCAACATTAACGCGGATATAAAATACAGAACATTGTTATTTCTGCAAGTATCAGACACTGTTTTAATATCGAAGCGCAAAACAATATAAAAATACCAAGTTGTTTATTAATAATTGTTTTAAAACTATTGTATAACTTGATTAACAAACATGTATTAATTAGCTTTGCAAATTTTATAAATCGATAATGCAAATAAAATATAACAAAATGCTAAATATTATATTTTATAATAATTATTTTGAAACTGTTATATGATCTGATTCAAAAACATGTAATTAGCTTTGCAAATTTTATAAAGAAATCAATAATGCATTGTTAGCGGTTGTCATTCAGGATTGTAGCATTGTGCATTATTGTAGTCTGATTATACTTGTGATATAATTATCGTACGGTAGGCATCGCTGCATCTGAATGAGCGTGCATAGAATCGTGTCGCTTGACGTGTCGCAACCCCACTCGGCCCCAGGTTGTCGAGGGTTAACTCGGGGACCCACCTTCTTGTTACGCGTTTGCTGCAGGGGGTGCGGACGCATGCAATCGGGGTTGCAAACAAGGCGGCCGGTTTGTTCGTCGATGCGCTAGGATAAAATGAAAGGCGGCGTACAAGGGTGGATAGCACGTAATCTCGACAGCGAGGCATTTGTTATTGATAAAGATAACGGCAAAGGGAATGCAGGCGTTTCTTAAAGAAGATCGACCGCAAAATTGGCTTACTACTGAACAATTGCGAAACTGCGGTCAATGTTAGTAGAGCATTCAAATGGAGATCAGTAGGAGCAAACGGATAACTCAGAGACTTTTCTTTAATTTCTTAATTGTCTTGAAACAATAAAGTACAAGTGGAGCACGTGTATTCCAAAAAGACTTGTCTTAAAACGATAATGTATTACCAATATTACATATAAAACATATTTACACAGGAAGTTTGGTAATATCTGTCGTGTTAAATTCGGCAAACCGGAAGTACCCTTATTCCTATCCCGCGTTTCGCGTCTCCAGGAGTCCTTTGCGCAATTTCGTAGGAACTCGAGGAACTTCCTTCGTATTCGATTAGGAAAAAAAAATCCCAATCATCGGCGGAATCGCCGGCCAAGGACACTAGAGTCCTGATCAGGACGATGCGCAGGCGGAAGCGAGGCGCTACGTCCGGTGTTCCTGTGGGAACCGAGGGAATCGATAGACGCGCAGGCGCATCTTGCGGCAGGAATCGCGAGAGCGAGAGAGAAAGAGAGAAAGAGTGAGAGAAAGAGGCGGTGAGGTCCTCGACGCCGACCTCTCTGCGGTGCGGAGAGAATCGGGAGAGCGAGTGGGACGTGGACCAACCGGCCTCCACGTTGAATCCCTCGCGAATCAGCATCCAGTGCTTGCACCACGACGATAGCCGCGGTACCGCGTCCGTCCGCGCGTTCCCAGCCGTCCATTTCCCTTCTCTCGTGCGCTGATTTAGTTGATCCTGGAATAACGAATTGTAGAAGCAATAGTGACCGCAGACAACACTGTTCGTCTCAGTTCTCTCGTCGATTCTTTTATCGATCTTCTTTGTCACCAATGAAGCTGACGATCTTATCGATCGATTCTTTTTCCTTTCTCTTTCTGAACTATAGAAAAGTTTTTTAACGCTACGAGAACATCGAGAAATTTGTCTAAAATTTTTGGATGTACAGCTCGATTTCTATGTAACACAAGAAAATTTTTATTGCAAAAGTATCTTCTAATCTAATTGATCGATCGATTTTCTTTGAAGAGAGGTAGCAAAATGGCGATGCAAGCAACGCGCTGTTTCGGTTTCGAATCATCCTGATTATAAAGTGTTAAGAAATTATGATCGCGCATTGTCTCGATCCGTCCAGAACAGACGAAGATGATGCTCGGAAGGAAGAACCGAGCGATGAAGCCGTCCACGTGCAACGTTCCGTTCCGATGTCGATGAGACCGCGTGAGATGGAGGCCGAGTGATCATCCGCGAGTGTGCTCATGGGAATAACGTAATCGCGCTTACGCGCACCTGCCAACAAATGGACAGGCTATTCCGATGGAAAAGCCACAAGACGCAGGAGGATGTGAGTACTCACGGGAAGCAATGCGCTCCGCGGAATCTACATTTGATTATGCAAATTCGTCCGCGCGCGGCAATAAAAGTCCGGAGGAGCCGCCGCCGCAGAACCGGCATGTGTTAAATGACGTCTCGTTTTCACCTATTCCCGCTGGATAATACCGCGATAAATTAGAGATTCGCACGTTTATGGGATGCAATATTAAAATCCGAATGACGTAAGCGCGTTTGTTATTGAAATCGAGCATATTTATAGAATTTCAAAGGCAAGAGATAATAGAAGATGACAAGATGTTTTAATATCGACAACAGAATTAAATAAAATAAAGTTTTCCCCTATAACATCCTATCTTATTGATGCTTCCGAGGATACATTGCTTTAAAAGTTATAAAAAATCGCTTGATATCGGAGGAAAGATGGAATAAAGGTCAAAGGGCGGCTCGCACGCGTAAAATATAGTCGCTATAAAATGTTGCAATTAAAAACACTTTTTACGGCGCGAACTCGGTATTCTTCGCACTGTTTTAATGCAAGCGCGCCGGTAATTCGTGTAAATATGCGCGAAACGAGACACGGGCGTAACGTCCACGGGTTTCGCGTTACAGGAAGAGCCAGCCTTATCCGTGCGGATCTAATTGTTGCGCCGCTCGGCCGAATGATGGTTAGCGGGTCGTTCACCACACCCACGCCGAACTCATTGCCCGATACGAGTATCTCGTGAACGGAAAGAACCGAGCAGATCGGTACGAGTATATAAATGAAACTCGAAACTCGAGAAAGAAAGACTGCACAGGATCGACGCAATTTATGAACATATTCACCATCGTCATGATGGTCACCGGTGATCAACGCCGAGTTTTCCGTGTCTGACATGCAATTAATGTGTTGCGACACGTGAATAATATTATAACACGCAATTACTTACATCTACAAGAAATAAAGATTATTTATTAATAATAGGGAATAATAACGGACAAAGTGCACTTGTCAATGAATTAATATTTTCATTGATTAAAATTATGGAAATGATTATGGTGAATCTTAATAATCCAGTTGACAAGAATGGAAAGTCAGTTAAATTGTGCTTGATGATGAAAGAAAGACGCAGATCTTTGAGAATATCTGCATTCGTATAAAGATTCCTGGGAACTAACAACTCCACGATTTTGCAACGTGCACTTGCATGCGCGCCTACCGCTTTTCTGTCGGCTATAATTCTTTCTGGACAATTTGCGATAAGCAAACCCCCTTTGTGTGAGGTGTTCGTCTACCTTGCGGTCTATTTACATTGAATATTGAGTCACCGCGCATTGAGCGGTTCGCGCATTAAACTTCAGTGACCCAGTAGTAACTACCAGGTCGTTCACCATAACCCGTGCCTCTCTAGGGTTACCGATGCATGCCAGCCAGGTAGTCCGTGTAAAAGCACGATTATAGAAGACGTGTTACCCATTCGCGCCATCCTCGGAAGCTGAGGTACAGCGAAAGACCCTCGCTCGAGTCGCGAGCACGATTTTATCGTGCAAAATGTTAGAAGGCAGAGCCGGCTGGCTAATCAACTTCGTCCACTCAGCGATAACACAAAGGCTGTTTATTTTTACCTTACGGAAGAAGTGGTTGTTAAAAATAAGATTTCTGCCCTCAATGCGAGTTAATAAAAGCGAAACGAGTGTGCACGAGATTCAGGATTGAACGGGTTTTATGATAACAGCTTCGAAAATAGACTTGCTTATGAAAATCGCCGCTATGGTATATACAGGGTGTCCCAGGTTTTAACCGACAAACTGCGGGAGCATATTCTACTAGTGGAAATAAGAAAAAATTCTTATATCGAGTTTGCTTAGAAATGCTTTATTACAAAGGTATAAACCAATATTGAAAAGAAATATGAGATAAATAACAACGGATTTTTTCACAAAAATAAAAATTATGTACGCAATGATTTAGTGACGCATTTCAAAATGTTGTCCTTGCACATCGATACAAGCTAGACATCGACGTAGTACAGAATTTGTTACAGTACGACATTCCTGAAAATTTTGTTGCATCTCAGTAACTGAATTAGTAATTCGTTGCTTTAAATCTATCTGGTACTCTCCTGTTAAGAAATCTACGTTGATACTCTCGTACGGCAGCTCGTGCATTTCCGTCACAGAATCCGTACACGAAATGAATATCAGTGTATTCCTCATTTGAAAACACTTTTGGCATTCTGATAGTAATTGCTAGTTGACACGACGATTGAAATCTAACAGCTACTGTTGTGAAAGTAACAATCATACTGAATCGTTTCAACATAGTGAACATGAATACATGTGAATACACATAACATAAACATCTTCGACCTTCCAAATTCTACACTATGTTCCGTTGTTACTTATCTCATATTTCTTTTCAATATTGGTTTATAACTTTGTAATAAAGCATTTCTAAGCAAACTCGATATAAGAATTTTTTCTTATTTCCACTAGTAGAATATGCTCCCGCAGTTTGTCGGTTAAAACCCGGGACACCCTGTATTTATGATAATGTAATCAACAATCCGGACTAATTCCAACGTGATCGCTCAGATAATTTCAGGCGTATTATTGCGGACATTTTAATAATGTATATCGTGAGTAAGGGCCGGTTTTTCAAGATTAATTATCACGATTGGCGGAGATTAATTTTGTAGCAGATTGCATCGTGTTCCTTGATTAATCTTTTGATAACCCATGGTAAAAACGGGAACACGCCACAGATATTTTTTACAAAGATGCTGTTCGTGGATGCAAAATGGATTGCCACTCGGTTTATCTATAAAAAATAAATCGATAACATGTTCACAAAGTTACATAGATTACAAACGTTTTAATATTCTATATCAAATTTTATATCTTTTGTCATCTGTGCATTGTAAAATAGCTGAATAGATGAAACTTTAAAGATAAATCGAAATAAAAAGTAGAAAAACTTTTTTTGACTCTTATGTTTCGCCCTAACGTTATACCCGAGAGACAGATAACAGGAATACCGTGAAAAAGACTTTTATGGAGTCCAATGATCTCAGACACAGCCACCATATCAAACCTATTTCCTTCTCCCGTACCGCCATTATCAGGAATTATTCGGCGGAAATTGGGTGAACGAATCCTACGGCTTCGCACAAATCACATTCGCAGCGGGGTTTGGAAACATAAAAGGATCCCGAACGGATTACGGATCGACTTGAACTCTCAAGGCAAAGAGGTCGACGAGACGCCGGGGGTTACTTCTCACACGGATTCAGTTTGAATACCACTTACACGTTCTTCCGTCCTAGTATACGATATCACATTTTTTGGTTGACAGTTCAGACATCGGAGAATATATTCGCTCCCTTGAAGGCACATAAAAAGATCCGCTTCCGGAAAAAGATTGAAGCCAGCATCATTCATCAAAAGAAAAAATAGTAGCATTAAGTGTCTTGTATGAATGTCTTTATTTATCTCTAATACATTAAAATTGACGTCTTCTTATATATTACTGAGGTTTTAACTATCCATATAATATATTATAATATATACACACTTTCACAAATTTTTACATAAACGCATATATAATAAAATTAAATTATTCTTCAATTATTAGACAGTTTGCGCAAGTACAAACGAGTCTTTGAAGTTTCGAATTTCCACCCTTTCCTCCTTTTGGGAGAAGAGATGACCACGATACCAAGGGTTAATGCCCTGACCCTTGCTTAACACACAGTCAGACCAAATTCCTTCCCGTGTTGCGGTGAGGGTTACCTTAAAGGTTATCTTAACGTATTGGTTGTCTTTTATGTTGCAGGGTCTCGACAATGTGAGCTCGGCGACCCTCAGGCCTTTTAATTCGGACATCAACACACCGAGGATCGACAGCTACAGGTTCTCTATGGCGAATCTCGAAGGTAAGTTCTTCCTTCTTTCGGAGCCTTATCTTGCTTTTCGATCTGGAAAAGGAGATGCTCGATTTGTCGCTGATCTCCGTGCCTATCCATATCTATCCTGTCTTTAATCGCTGAACGAAAAATCGTTCTTGAACGACGCGTGTCTGTCACTTGAGCCGTCCATCCCCCCGTCCGACTGGTCTCCCGATTTCCTGTATTTTCTCCATTTTTCATCTCGTCTGCTGTCAAGGAAAAATGATGGAGGTTTGCGGATGTGCCTCTTCGATCGATTAGTCGTGATATCGGCCGGAATTGTTCCTCTCGCGATCCGGTCAGCTTGGACGGATCCACGTGACGAGTTTAATCGCTCGCACGCTTTCTCTTCCCGTTTCACGAGGAGATGGGAAGTCGTTTCGTCTCCTGCGGTGCGTAAATTCTTCTTTTTCCGGGAGCTACCCGCGCGCGGCTCCTACGCGGATTTCGCTCCGGGGCAACATTAATCGCGCGGCGAAGATCGATCGCGAAACGGCTAACGAGGCGCGATACATATCTCCCTGTCGCAAAAATTTATTTCGGCCATTTGTTTCCGGTTTGGGTCTGGCCGCTACCGGCCCGGCTTTATGGCGCCTCACGGCAGTACCCGTTGACTTTAATGTCTCGGCTTTCTCGTGCACTCGAGATTACTTGCGCAAGAAGCTGTTCCTAGTTTCGAGACGGGATTTATTCGATTATCTGTCTGGGAGATAGCCTGATTCGAGTTTGCTCGTTGAAGCTGTTCTCTCAGTGCCATTCGCATATACAAGTTCGCAATATCGTTAGAATATTATTATTATTCTACTTGTTTGATATTTTATATATATAAATGTCGACTTTGCCGTTTGTGTAACATAAAATATGTTCCTTTCTTGTTTTATTTTAGATATATTTATGAATATTGTGTCTTAGACGATTTCGTAGTAATTTCGCGAGTATTGCCCCCTCATTATTCGCGCTATTGCAGTCACGATTCTCTCCCTCCCGGTCTCATACTTCACCCTCGCCCACGCGCGCGCGCGTGTGTATGGATATAACTGCGCGAAACACGATTATGAGAGAAATGGAGGAACAGGCGAGTTGGCTCACGCACCGGAAGATTCTCGAAAGATCATACGTGCGAGAGTATGGTAATCTCTCTTTATCCTTCTCCTTCTTCCCTTTTCCTCTCTCATTCGCACTGTCGTTGCTGCTGCGAACACTCGACTCGCTTGGTACAGAACCCGAGGGCGGACAATCGATACGGTGATATATTGTTCTTGAACGATGCACAGATCCAGAGTTATATATAAAGCGGCGGATTTATCGCAGAGGTGGGATTATTATTTTTGCCTTTCCAGCTAATGATTCATCTGGGAACCATGAGCCCCTAAGCAAGACACACGTCCGGTCTTAGTATTTCATATATCGTACACAGCAGAGGCGCTTAAACTTTTCAGTTTTATTCCTCTTTAAATATTTATTGTGGCTAAATGAATTAATATATTTTTATTTTGAATGAATACAAAATTTAGATAAAACTAAATTAAATTACATATTTCAACTAATGAAAAAATTGTCAAGTTTATAGTTTAGTAGAGATCGGCATGAGAATCGCAGGAATTGCTCGATGAAACGAATCTCCGTTTTAGTTTCGTCGGAATTTCTCGTTACGGTATTTCCAGGACGTGATGCTCGCGTTTCGCGACGCGTGAAAAATCGCAAGACGTGCGTTCAATTACGACCACGCGCCTTGCCGCACGCGGAATACTTAATCGATCATCTCTCGCATTAAAATAGCACGCCAGGCAGGCGTCGCTTCAATCCACGGCGGGACTATATACAGCCTTCCCTATTTTTGCGATTCGTTCACTCTTCTGGCATTTCTCAGATAAGACGATGACGAATACTGCAGGCTCGTTATTGACGAATCCGAGTGACGACCCGTTTTTCAGTGAAAAGTATTCCCGCTACGTCAAAGAATCTCACATGTGCATCGAATGTTTGTGCACTACTATGAAGCAACAATCCAACAACGTACTTATTTTTCCCTTTAAAAGTTCATTTCCAGTTGTTTTATTTTTCTTCGTGCATTACACTATGTTTCACATTTTTTTCATCTCAGTAATTTTTCAAATAAATAAATTTAGGCCTATGAATACGAAAAATGGAAAAATTGCAAATACTGAAATACGAATACATATGAAACATGCGAATAAAAAATATGAAGTTTCTCACGGTATTTTTAGCATGTACATACGTGCTATCGTATGTAAATATATATCTCTTCCAGAGGTAAACTGATTTCACACACATATTGGACGAAGTTTCCGTCACTCTAGTGACTTGATGGTGCACCGGTATACCGAGCAAATTTTAGATACGAGCGTCGTCGCCGTTCTTTATAGTTCACCTGGCGACGGTGCTTTTGCAAGCTCGACGACATTCTTCTGCACCAGCCCGTCGTCGTTAAACCGGTATTGCAGTCCGTGCATCCTGCGGATGGGTGAGAGCGACGCCGGTGCTAGACGGTATTGGGATCCGCCGGCAATATTCTCCCGCGAAAGCCACCCCTAAATCACGGCGAATCGACGCAAAGTCACGCTCGCGCGCGATAAAGGGCCCGTAAAACGCAACATTACGTTTACGGTAGCAACGGCCGATGTCTCTGAGACACGTGCACGTTTCCACGCGTGCGGCGTTTGCAGTGACGTCTAGACGATCATAAAGCATAAGCAGGTTTCTGAAGAGCGCGAGATAGCGACGCACTCTTCACCGGAATTGTGAAGTAAATGAAGAAATTGACGATCAACCGTGACGTAGACGCAATTTTCCTCGCGACTTGGAAAATCATCGAGGCGACAGAGACGAGCTTTTCCTTCGCAGCGTCCCGCTCGAAATTCATCGGCGAACGGAGCTTTTGATGCTGAAAGCTGAATAAACGGCAGAAGCTACGCCCGAGACAGGTTCATTAGCCGTAATTAAACCGTTTTAATTGCGACGTGCAATTAACGGCGATTACAACGCGAAGATACATATAATCGGCACGAACGTCTCGCGTGCGGCACGAGGAGCGTGGCGCGCGTTGCGATAACCGCGGTGGTTATCGCGCACGTAACGTCGTTAGATAGTTAAACCGTCAGCGAAGACCAACGTAATCGAATCACGTATCTTGATTTGAGAGTTTCGATCGTTGTCGCGGATTACGGGGGATTATCGACAAGGCACCGCGCAGTCGGCCAAGCGAATCGTCGACGAAATGAATGATTCCTCGTCGGGAAACGCGGTCGGGTATGTTTAATGCATCGCGGCCATTCACGGTTCCTTCCCGTTGGTTTTACCCCGAGCGAAACCCGCGGTTTTATTGCTCGCCGTAGCGACGGGCGAAACACGCTCGTTTCAGCGTTTCCTCTCCGCCGACGATTGTATGTATGAAGCGCTGCGCATTTCGCGGCCGCGTTAACTGTCGGCCGTTAACTCGCTTTTAGCTTTTAGCGCTCGCCTCTGGAAATTTAATTTGCACCGTTTATCAATGATTAAAAATAATGGTCCTGTCATAAAATTCACAAGCTGCAGTTGGCTTGCCGCCCTTTCGCGGGTTTCTATTTATTGATTCATATGTATGACGAGCAGATACAATTGAATGAATACACATAGATAATTGAAACAATTCTTTTTGAGAGAGAAAGATAGTGGATTAGGGAGAATCAATTTTTTAGTATACTATATAAAATAGTATATATAGTATATATACATATATGAAGTGTTGGACAGAGATTTTTTTAATCTCAAAGAACATGCGGGCGAACATTTTCCGAGCTTCTGGCGGTTGCTCGAAATTGCACGATGAGTAATTCATTCGCATGTGGAGAGACTTAATTATCCGTTAAACGTGCGCTAAGAGTAATTTATACGGCGTGCCGCGTGGAATATTTAATTATTTATGAGGCTGCACCGTATCAATAGCCACGTACGTAGTCGTTGCAGTGTATCGCCGGAAAAAAAAGAGAATGGATGAAGTCCGGAACGCAGTGGGAATACGAAACGACTATTTTCGATTATGCGTGAGGATAATGAAACCGACAGCGACGATAAAAGCAGGCAAAATGTATCGATTAGTCAAGAAAATTTATGAAAATTCTCTATCTGTCGTTAATAGAATATTGCTTCATGCTTTTTTATTACGTTAATTTTATTTATTGCTGTTAAGGATAAGAATTACATTTTATTTTACAGAATCGTACATTTCTTTGAAAATTTCGTTATTACTATTTTATGCGTACGTTGCTCGTGATCGGTGAAATGTTTCGGTGTTTCATCAGGCACGGCCGTATCTGGCGCAACCGGATACTATTTTAACGGCTCCTGCCGATTTGCAAGAATCCGTAGGTTGGAAACGACCATGTCGTTAACGGGATCAATGTCGACGGGCGCATCAATCCTCCTTGCTCGCACATAAATCATCATATCAGACTGTCAAACGTCTCCATTCGCTCGAGCGTAAGGCAACGCGATGATAACTCGTATCAAGTGAACGCGATACTGCTAGAGAAACAGTTTTTGCACGTAATCTCACTTATTTTCTGCAGGATGGCTGCTCATACATTAACAAGTTTGCAAAATATAAATAAAACTGCTAAATAAAATTAGCATTTTATATGCGCAAAATATCATTGATAGATTTTCTACTATTTTCTACTATTTTATATTATATTATTCTGTTTCGATATCAGATTTCAGACTAATCTTGTAATATTAATCGATTCTGCAAACAATCTTTCTTTGAGCAATTATAATATTGAATTTTTAATTTTTAAAGTTTTTTCTTGTAAAGAGTAAAATAGATGAGTGGAGAACAGTGGAAGATGAGAATGGAAGATAAGAGGAAATGAATAATAAATAAATTCATAAGATCCAAAGATGGGCGGATATCATCGAAGTTATGAGTAGGAGAATGCCATTGCCTCATTTGACATCCCTACTAATGTCCCCCATTTAATGTCTTCTCTCCTTAAGCCACCCCCGCATTATACGCTTCATCCTGCAGCTCACTGAATATTCACTGAGGCTTCTCCTTGTTTTTCTCTTTCTTTTTCGCTTCCTTTGTGCGACGCCTCGATGACTTCTCACTATGCTACTTCTTCCGCTATCTCTGTTGAAAGATATTTAGAGTGACATTTCTTCGTTAATTTTGTCCACAAAATTATCGATACGTCAAAATAGACACAACGCTCAAGTTGCTCATTCGATTGGAACAGCTGATATTAGTCAAACTTTTAGCTGATATTAGTTAAACTATTTGACAACAGCGTCCGCTGAATTAGCGAACTTTCTTTAATTACTCGAAATTTACGTGGTTGTTTGCAAAATGGTACAAGACTTTTTAATTCAGTTTGACAAGATCTACCTGTGGGCGAGAGGTTTTTCGCCTTATGTCAGACACCCTGTATATATTTTATATATAATATGAAGAATAAGATAAGATTATTCAGTTTTAACGATACAAGAATACAAGAAAAATTTTCAAATCATTTTTCTATCTCGTTTTGTCAAGAATTTGGATTTGCTTAATGGATTCTTTCCCGAAATGGACTCTTTCCGGGTGAGCCACTAGTTTTCACTCAAAAAGGATCGTTCCTCTTCCATCGTGTTCTTATCTAATCCAACAGTACATTACTTCTGCTTGTCAGAATTTTATTAAGCACTCGAGAAAATGCGACAGGTCGTCGACGCCGTCGATTTCCGCGGAATTGCGAATGTCACGGCGAACTTTCGTCTCCCCCATCTACGTTAATGTTCCTATTCGAGCCTTGCCTTACCTCAAATCGTCACGCTGCCTCCTCCTTGAATGCTCGTTGAATCACTCGGTTTCGGCAGTTTCTCTGCTATTCGCATTGCCCCCGAAGAGAGGCTGGGCTCCCTTTCAACGCTCTGATATATTCTCTCTGAGAAATTGTTTTCTTTAATCAAAGAACGCACATTCGTTTTAACCTAAGGCAGATATTTTAAGAAACCAAGGACGCCAATGTAACTTGCAAAGATTTTGATTTAACGTAATCGAAGCCAAAGAAATTTTTATTTCAGTCTCAATTACTTCATAATTGAGAAATACAATGTTAAATATAAACACTAATTGTTTAGTAGAGAAAATACTTTAAAATCTTAAATTAAATTTTCGGGCTTGATTGTCATAAAAAATTATTAAATATAATTTCTTATAATAATATAATTTCTTATAATAATAATAAATCTAATAATGCTTAGAAATACATATATGGAATATTGCTTATTCGCACAATTACTTTCCACGAGCAAAAGGTAAAAGATTGTTTCTAACATTGGTTTAATCTTATTCTTTAATTGTTTTCTTTTCTTGCACGGAATAATAACGATATGATATCGTGAAGAATACTTGCAGCAGATTAGACCGGGCTTATGACAGACTTGACGACTGCTATTGCGGCACGCAGTCGCACGGTGCAGGTAATGAGTATACATGGTTCTTTGTGTCTTTTTTCAGCTGCAACGGCAGCAGTTTTAAGATTATTATTTGGCGTTTAACCTAATTACATGCCTTGTCAGTTCGACACACACTCTCTTGACAGCTTGTTTAACTACCTGAGAATTACAGTATACAGCAACTCGGGAATATAGTAACCATCGACATCCACATTCTTTCTATCCAATTTTTTCATTTATTTATTTTACGATTTTTCTTTAAACAATTTATTTAATAATAATATCTAGCACCGTTTAATTTTATTTATTATTACTTATTATCTATTTTGTAATATTAAAAATGATTCTTAGTTATTATTTGTTAATATATATTCTTTTAAAATATAATGTAAAGCAATGGAGGATTAAACATGCACATGGTTCAATTACCATGATTCTCTCGTGTTTAGCTAACGATTTCCCATTCCGGCGCATCCACGTGCGTCCCTACGAAAGTCGACACGCAACGAAGGGTGCATCTGTCGAACGAAAACCAAGTCACGTCACAGAGGGCGAGGCTCATTAGTTAATTAAACAAAGCTCGTTCAGACACGCAATCTTAGCTCGACCTTGCCTTTCTCTCCCTTTTTCACTGCCCCTTATAATTTTTTCATATCCCTCTACTTTATGTAGCTTCATATCGCATAAATTTCCGTGCGCTTTTCATTCGTACAAATATTCGCTGCTTCCTAGTACATATTTTACTAATTTTAAAGCACGCACCTAAATAAAATATAATTAAGCTGATATAACACGAAATAAAATGAGATTTACAAGACAATTAAATAGATTAATAGAGGATTATGGAAATTAAAATTTACGAGCCTACATTACGTACCTTTTAATTAATCAGCTCTGCACACGACGAATGAATAACTTCGTATTTTTTCATTGAAAATATGCTGAAATAAATTATATTAAAAAATAATAACGATCGATCAACAGTCTAATTGTCCTACGAAACAACAGGAAAGACTTTCACGGATCTGCACCGGATACAGCAGAGCACAAGAGCCTTCTGGCGAAATGCCGATCGAATCGTCATCGGCGGAAATCAATCTGCCCGCCGGCAAATTGCCGCGATAATTGCAACACGCGAGGTTCATCGCGATGCTGTTCGCTTCGCGCGACGTCCGCTGCCAATCAAGAGCAATCGGACATCCCTCGGACGTTACAAGAACAAAAAGGATACCAAGCCAGTCATGCTCTGAGGGTTCGCGGAAAATCCATTCCTCTCGTTTAACCCGTTTATCGAAGTGTGGGCTGCAATCACGAATCTCCACGACGGCCTCCACCTCGCAGAGCATCCTCGCGAGCGTTCCTCGCCGCGATCGCGTTATCGGAAAGATAATTCACCACGGCGGCCGCTATCCCGCGTAGAAAGTGATTAGATGTTTACCAAGTGCGTAAATATGTATTAGCCACGCGAGTGCGTGCATCGGCGTCCGGCACTTTTCCGATTTCACACCGCGTGGAAAACAGCCTGAGCGGAAAATGAACCGGTGCACACGCACGCACACGCGCCCGGATGGTTAATCGCTTTTATCCGTCATCTCTCGTTTGGCGCGACCGGTTTCACTGTAGCCACCGCTGCGATCGGGTTAAACATGAGGCAACCAAGTCGCGCCGCGCTGATCAGATTCATTACCATTAAAAGCGCAAGGATTATCCGTCGAATTTTCATTATCACTTGTGCATTCGCGTGCTCGAATCACTGTTAATTCATTGATGCTTTTTCCTCGCGGTTCAGTAAACCTGATTTTATGTCAAAGAAGAGAGAAAGAGAGAGAGATTGAAGTCGTCTGACGCGATGGATATTTCGAATAATTAATCCGATAAGTACGCTCGTTTAATTACTAAAAAGGACTCGAAAGTATTCTTGTTGATTTCAATGAATCTCGTACGTATCGCAGAATAATTAAAAGTGAAAGATATCTCTTGACTATTTGGGGATTGCAACAGCCCTGCGAAATTAATTTAATTAGATTCGATTCGGTTTTACGAAAGAACAAAGCATTTTTTGCAGTCTGTAATGAACGACAAGAAAATCCCCTTTTCCTCGATATGTTATCGCGAGGATTTCGATCGAGTTGATCGAGATGAAAACAAGCGATGAAAGTGAGTTGCGCAATGTCGGGGTGCAGCAGCTGCAGCGCAATCGAGCAAGAAGTTATTGTACATAAAACGTGAGATTGCCGGGATTTAATATGCTTTTAATTGTTGAGACAATCTTGTATGCTTGCTAATCTCAATATACAAATATATATACACATGCAATATACAAAAAAGCTCGTTAAAATACAAAAGTGTCGTGATCGGATATCTATCGGATATTTATCGAACCTCGAAGGAATATCGATGTTTGCTAGTCATCACGTTCGGTGGAGAACAGTGCTCATTTAATTAATGGTTGT
Organism: Ooceraea biroi; assembly: GCF_003672135.1. Classification (NCBI taxonomy): domain Eukaryota; kingdom Metazoa; phylum Arthropoda; class Insecta; order Hymenoptera; family Formicidae; genus Ooceraea; species Ooceraea biroi. The sequence goes on from NC_039509.1 coordinate 11,339,990, forward strand.
GCTGGCACCCGATAGCGCTATAACAGAATCACGCTTCCCTCGGGAGAGAGAGACCTTGGGGAGATTGTATTGTTTAACGGGAAAACACGAGAAACATTAACTCGTATAATTAAAAAATATCGAAATCAATATATCAGAAATATGAAGCGAATAATCCAATAGTTAATGATTGCTCTTCTGATTCAATTAAGTCGATCAGGCACAGCTAAGTTAATTAATTTAATCTCTTCAGTTCTTGAATATTATTTTAATACTTTGAAAAAACACCCTCTCTCCTTCCCGCCTCTCAATAATCACTTATGCTAAGAAGTGTAATCCGAAAAGCTGCTGGAACGGGAATGCTGCGCGCGAATCTATCCGAGAAAGTGCACAGTGTAAAGATCAATTTATAATTGACATACCGGGATGGAAGGAGGGGGAGGAAGATGTGCCGATGGAAAACTAGCCGATCGTGTTACATCACGCACGCGGGGTCAGAGGGTTAAGTGCGATACGGTTAAGCTGGCGTTTACGAGAGACGACGACGAGCTTATCGAGGAAAGACGGGAGACGAGTTTGCGAAAATAGCGCGAAAATATTCGAAGACGCGGCGCGCTGCGCCGAGCCGAGCCGCGCGCTTGATTTATGCGGCTCGATTAATCTGGGTTACTGCGCTATCGAGCGCGTTTGCGTATTCGCATAATCGACAGGGTGAACGAACCTTCCTCGCGTGCGATCGCGATCGCGTCCCGCGGCTGAAATAAAAAACAATTGCAGCGAAATGCGCAGCAATAAAATGCGACGTCGATCCAACGTGTCGATGGATCGCTGGATCACCGATGCGATCGGTGCGGCGGCTGTTGGCTCTCGCGAATAAATTGAGAATTTTCCGCACATTAACGAACGCCGAAAGCTGCAAACCGAAACCGTCACAAACAAAATTCGTCGACAACGATCAACGGCTAATTAAAATAATGCATATTTATGAAGCGTAAAGCGAAATTGCGGGACCGCTTTTTGCCGCGCAAAACTCGCGATCCGTTCGAATCGGCGACGGTTTATTACTTTTTAGATTATTTTTTGGTGCACTACATGCAATGAGAGACGTGGTAACATAATGCAACACATTGTAAACAACATACAGGGTGCATATATTAAATCTCTCTCACTCGTATCAAATCCCACTTTGTCATTTTATTGCGTATTGAATTTCCTTCGCGGAAAATACGGGAATCGCAATGTGCACTTTATACTTGTACGATTAAGTTCGCGAGGCGCCGATGAATATATCGACGTCGATTAATCATTATTTTTCACAACGTTGTTTCTCCAAGGGATGAGAGACTCTGTCTCGGTGTGACAGAGCGGACGCTTTGACGCGCGCGCGCTCGCTCCGCCGTCGTCTTCACCATTTATCAAATCATCGCCGGCGCCCACACTTTAATCAATACGAATTCTCTGGTCCGTGAACTAGCGTACTGTACTGATATCGCTGCGCGTCAGAGTCCGATTTGCGCATCTTTGATTGAATTGCGTTTTGCAATTGAACAGCGGCTATTGTTCAACATGAGCAATACATTCCGCGGATACATTCTGGGAATATACATTTATTCAAAGAATTATTTTCAATTTTATGTCTTAATAAAATAATATCATGTATAAAATGTTATTGCTGTTTGCTTTATCTTTGTTAATATTTCTTGTTAATATCATGTAAAATGATATTGTTGTTCGCTTCATTTTTACGGCGTTCATAAAAGTTTGCGTAACTCAATGCACGTTTAACCCTCCCGTACGCACGAGCGTGTGCGTATACGCGCCTTCAGCGCGACATAAATGCAATACTTAAACCGCAAGCGGCTAATTAAGGCGAATAAACTTGAACGGTTATTGTGAGAAATCCTTCATCCGCGAGTGATAATTAAACTAACAACGAGAAGGAGCGCGAAGCATATTTCGTCGTAAAGTAGTTTCTAGAAAAATTCAAAACTCTCTGTACATGGTAGCATTAATTTGACAAAAATTGTTATCATACGTATCTGCGCGATATAAATAATTTAATAAAAATTAAGAATTCAGATTAAATGACGCAGCAGTTACGGCACATCTTGAATAAATTAATAAACAATTTTTATGCGAAGAAGCGATAACAATTTGAAGGGAACCACCTTGTTTGCAGCGGTCAACAGACATTTGCCTAAGTCGTGCAATTTTAATCCCTTTTAATGCGCGTACACGCGCTCAGCATACACGTACTCATACATAGGCACACAGGCATACCACGTACATGTATCTCTCACAAAGACGAGACACCCACACGCAGGCGCGACGTGCGTCCGCGCGGAAAACTCGAGGCGAGAGGCGAGTATGTTCACCTTAAGGCCTTTAGTCCATCGTCGTCCTACGCGACGTGCGCATCGTGCGCTCGTTGCAGCTCGAACCCCTTCGTCATCACAGTGCATCGTCACGAGTCAGGTCGACCGGGGGTGTCTGGGGTTAATTTTCTATGCGCTTCGAGGGGCGAGAACATCATGCGCTTTGTAATTTCATTACAGTGCTCGCATCACGTTGCGTAATCCTCATCTATCACTGATTAACTTCGTCACTGAAAGTTAATCAGAACATGGTACGCATTTGTGCTGTGGAAATTGACGTTCAGCTGACTTACTGACTCCTAGCTGTGCATAATGATTCGCTTTTGATGCTTGATATTCGAAAACATTCGCTGTGGTGGCGCGAGAGTGATGGGCATTTTTGATTGCGCGAACTGCGGCTGACCGACGCTCCAGGAATGAAGATGAGATGCTCGACGTAGTCGGCGCCTGTGTATGTGCGTGTGTGTCTTGACACGTTGACATCGCCAGTTGCCTCCGATTGTGAAGCAGCGACTCGGGGAACCGGCTCCGGGTTCGCGGCAAGCGAAAAAGCGATTATGCAAAGCGCGAATGGGTGACGGTGCCCTTTCGCGCCGATGAGAGATTCATTGGCGAACGATGCTGGCGAACGCGCGGATTGACTCATGAGGATCGACGCTACGTTCGATTGAGTGGAAAATGCTCGGGCACTTCGGTAGCAACGAGAGTATATTGGGCTACCTCGCAGTTAAAGGTACACTCGATGCCCTCGAAAAAGGGAAAATTCCTTTCAGTTTTAATTTCCTTTTATTGAAAAACTTTATTAAAAGTTGTTATTAAAACTCACATAAAATGATTAACCATTTTAATTATAATCGATGAAAATAAAAGTCGCCCAAAGAATCGTATGATAATAAGAATAGAAGATATACACTCTTGAGATAAGAATTAATAATTTGGGTAGCGACAATGAGTTTACGCTGTATCATGCTGCGTTAATGATAGTATGACTAACAGTCGCCAACTGCAACAACAAAATTTGAGTAGTCAGCGCGAGACACGTGTTGTATTATCAGAGAGTGTCGTTAAACGCGATCGAGCACCTGGACATTCACGTCGTAAAACTTTATTATGCGGCTCGATAAGCGGCGGAGCTCGGATGTCCGCAGGTCGAAGGATAGCGCAATATTCCGACACGCTGTGACAACGCGGTCAGCCAAATTTGCGGTAATTTAGCGCGACAATTCACGATTCACAAGGAAAATTCACAAATTGGCTCGCGAGTCGAGTCACACTTAAGCATCCGTCTGTGATAATTTACTCCGACTTAGAAAGCTGCTGGAAGGCCGACGTTTGCAATAATTATTGTACAATGGTCGGCCGAAACTTTGCGATCGCCGCCCAACATGCGATTTTGCTTGTCAATTTCGATAATAACACAGATCGCTGTATCACTCGCCATTTATTTATATATTTTCGCAGCTGCTAAATTGCGCTTAACACATTCGGGACGTTCGAACATGATCGACCGTAAATTTTACATAAAACTGATCATTTCCCTTCATACGACGTTGGTGCACCATGTTGCTCGAGAGTGTGCTCAGAACTGCCATAAATCCATCGTGAATATTTAATATAATCAGCTACGTATAGGTCCCCAGTGACGATACGTAATCCCCTTACGATTAGATTTATATTGTCGAGGCTCGTCGTAAATCTCGTACGTGGTTTTAGATTAAACATGCATTTGCGATAATTGCGAGCTATTGATCTCTTTTACATAGCAAGTTCCTTAATCAATATAATTTTGAGATTCGCACAGTTTGTATAAAAACTGTCAGATTATAATCAATAATGTATTTTCTATAATATAAATATGTTAAACATTTTGTTAAATATTTTTAAGTTTAAGTTTGCACAAATTAAATTCTATTATGAATTTCTTATGCTTCCTCTTTTTGGCAAATTTTCCACTGTATTTGTCAACGAGGCGCGTCTCAATAACGTAAATCTGATGAGTTTACGTTGGCTGCGATCATTCCCGAGTTTACCCAACATTTATCTTTTTCCGACGACCCCTTCCGATAATGGCGCGACCACGAGACGCAACGTAAAAGCCAGCATTGTGTGCCTTTCCCCAATCCTCCATTTCCCATTTTTCTTTACCCTCTTGTCATATCCTACAAGCAGATCGATAAGCGCCTGGACGTGTGTATTTTTCTGTCAACTGCAAACTGCCACTACAAATCTCGTACTGTCTCGTATACAACTTACGAGACAATACGAGCTATCGCCCATCGCGATACGAAAGATGAGGACGGAATATATCGCAAGTACTACGGCAAAGTTATCCTTCGAGGAAGAGCGAATCCCTCAATCCTAAAAAACGTAATCGCTAGATAAAGTCCCGCAAAATCTTTCACACACTCTTCCCTCGCGTGCATCGTTCTCTTTCTCATCGTACTCGTCATCGAAGCTATCATGCGAACGATCGATGACGTGTTCGCAGGTACGCGAAGAGCACTCGCAGGAGTCGAGAAACCAGCGTGACTCACGGATTTTCTATTCCGACGAGTACCCACGAATACGAATGGTCGGTTAAGTTAATTCTCGCGCGTTTACGATCGGCCGGGCGAAATCGCAGTACGCACCACGTAACGTTGCCGTAACGGTAATTCCAGATGCCCCTAGCGCGATTTACGCACCACGGCAGCCGGCCTCCTCGTGGAAAGTGCAACGCACACCGCTCACACCGGTTTCATTTTCATTCATTTTCATTGAACACGCCAAGTAACGTTTCTCGTTTCTCCAGGAGTCGCTGCAACAGCGCGCGCACATGCGAGAGTGCCTGTTGATTTTCTCTTCTCGACGGCGGCCGCATCTATCCATTTATAATACTATATTTGTTTTTAGTTGCATTGACATACTTGCAATTTGTTGCTACTCCTGTCTCAATTTGTTGCTCGTGAATTTGCGCGAGATCTTGTTTTAATTTGTGCATGATCTTACAAGGAAATTTCAGGCTGCACCCTGATTTCCAATGAATTGCCACTCTGGAACAATATTTTTCTATACGTTATGGTGATTGGAAATTTGTATATATCCGGCGTGTTTAATTAGAATCGTTTAATTTTCTTTCTTGGCAACTTTGCAACCGGCGACGGTGAGAAATTTGAAGCGGACGATGAGTGCGCAAATCTGCACGATAGACCTTTGCGAGATTCTTCGGGTTCTCTTTCGCACTTGCAACGTTGACGTCGGCAGTTTCGCGGTAACATCGTACTGCTCGTGACGATTCTAGCGCGATATCGTTCGCATTCCACGAGGTGTACGTCATCCGAGCTGCAGCACTGTCAACCATGAGGAGCTGCTTTTTTAAAAGTTGTAGAAAACTACATGCTGTACCGTGCATAATTTATTATATATATATCAAAATGTAATAATGTAGAAGAAAATTGTTCATGTAGTCCTGCTTGTTTTGGCCTTTATCTCTAAGCAAAAGCAAGATTGCGAAAATGGAGTATTGGAAAGTAAATCTTGCCGCAATGTTAAATAAATCTGATTTTACAATATCGTATAGTTCGTTGCAAAATTTCGTCAAATTTTAACGATTTTTCACGAGTTTCGTCAGCACATAAATTTGTTTGTCTTGATTAATAAAAAATTGAATTATTATACTTATTCGAGCAAAAATTTCTTATGTAAATTCTTCGAATAATGAATGGCGTTTTTCGGGTTGTTACAATGTCATCCTTGTCTTCGCGATGTTCATGAAAGTAGACTTGACACTAATTCGCACATTATTAATTAGTCGCGTCGCGCCGCACTTTTTCGTAGCGGTCCAACACTTGCTCTTACGGTGTTATTAGTGTCATTAGTAAGAAAGAAACATCGCCGACAATGCCCACACGTATGCCCTCGCTCGCTCTGCGTGAACTCGATGGAATGTCACGCCTTCGCGCGGATTGTACAAACTCATATCACCATTCACACCCGCTGTGATTACGAAATACTGTATCTCACGAGATGAATGCGATCACTTAATTCAGCTATTTGTAATATGTTAATCTTCTATTTTTTTCTGATACTCCACGTGTGAATTGATTCCTGATTGAATAGGTTGCATTGCAGTCTATTATTTTATTATCTCCTGCAGCAACATCAACGTTAGCCTCGACACATAATGTCTTAATCATCTTGAAAAATCGTGGAGAATATTATCTCTCTTATGAATACGTACCTCAGATTTTATAACGTATCTCAGATTTATAACGTGTCTCAGATTTTATTTCGTGATATCGTGCGAATGATAAGAATATAGTAACGATTATCACACTCGCTGTTTCACAGAGCCGCGCGAACGTAAGGCACTAAAATAATTGCATGTGAAAAACTAGAATTGCCAGCTACTAATTTCATTAATTAACGAACTCCTCATTTGTCACGTACTGATAGCGATCGATGATGATCGCACGAGCTTAGATATGAACAAATATGAGGGATGCACTCGAATCTGCAATCATTTCCTGAAGAAGCAAGCCTTTTCAATCGTAAACAGATAATACGGATTTAAAATAATGATCAACAGCGAGAAGATAAGATACACGATGTCAATGTGGTATATTCCGCGTATCAATCATGTTGACATCGTAAATCTATTATCGTAATTTCCGCGAAATACGTCGGATGTACACAAACGGATTCTAGAAATGGTACACGACACGATTTGTCGAACAATATTAACAATATTAATCTTTCAAGTATCTCTCTGTACACTGTACGTTACTCTGGAACTTTGCTGCAATATTAAAGTTTCAAGCGATCGCACTTTTGGAGTATTGCATCGAAAATTCAATACATACGCTGTTCTTTTCGATCAACGAAGTGTTTTCAAATTTTAAACGCAATGTCTGGATGTTGTTCTCTGGCAGATTCCCAGGATGTCGACCTGGATGCGATCCTCGGTGAATTATGCGCCCTGGAGCGACGCTGCGACGGTGATATCGCTGCAACTCCTGCGCCAGATTCACAACGGTCAGGACGACCCACCAGCGCAAGGATCAATCCGGGCGACAGCACCGACATCAAAAATGAAGGAGGTACGCGTTGAAATGCGAGATATTGTGTTTTTACTTTATTTATCACGTGGAATAATTTATTGCGCGCGTTATTGCTAATTATTTATTATTAACTGCTATTATCCATTTTATATGCATTTCAATTTGAATGAAGATTCATTTCTATTGAATTTGCTACAGGTTTGCGCACTGATAGTCCCGACAATGACAGCGCGTTCTCTGATACGGTGTCCATGCTGTCCAGCGAAAGTTCGGCAAGTAGTAGCGGTTCCGGACATAAGCCACCTCAGACCGCCATGCACACAGCTCCCCAACAGCAACCGCATCAACTTGTCGGTGAGTCTTTGTTTCATCAACTTCTATCACAATAGAATGCCGGATTTAGATCGTGGAGGAATTAAATTAATATTTAATTCAAAGTTCTCAATAACTTCGACTTCCTCCTATTCTTTGCTGTGTTCTGTTTACATTATAAATAGCAATTACTTAAATTGCACAATTTTTTTTTATTGCATATTTATAGCAGAATTATGTTAATGCAAATAAAGTGATACATTCGTCCATATTTTTACAGATGCAGCTAGCAGAGCGAAGGCGGAGAAGATCCGCCTGGCGCTGGAGAAGATGCGTGAAGCGAGCGTGCAGAAGCTCTTCATCAAGGCGTTCACGTTGGATGGTAGCGGTAAGAGTCTTCTGGTCGATGAAGGGATGAGCGTTGCACATGTATGTAGGTTGCTCGCGGACAAAAACCACGTGCCAATGGATCCAAAGTGGGCCGTGGTCGAGCACTTGCCCGATCTCTTCATGGGTGAGTCTATTATCCTCCATCTATCTGTCGCTAATTGCTAAACCGATGATGCAATAGTAGTTCGACGACAGACAATATTTACTCGCGTTTAATTCTTACGCCGATATATCTTCAGTTTAAATTAACATTTCTCTATTAATATGCTTTCGCTTTCTTTTGAACTTATTATTGAAAACGATATTAAGTAAATATACGTTATAACAGATTATAAAGTTATTAATATGTATTAAATAAATAATGTTATAAGTGGCATTTTTATAATGTATTTAGCATCTGTCTACATGTTACACTGAAACTTTTTCAAAGTGAGTTTTAATTCTCAGGCATGATTCGAATGGCTCGAAGAAAGACGGATTATATAACGAGCGGATTATCCTGATTGCCGAATTTTTCAGAGAGGGTTTACGAGGACCACGAGCTGTTAGTAGAGAATCTTCTGCTGTGGACCCGGGATTCCAAAAACAAGCTACTCTTCGTCGAGAGACCAGATAAGACTCAACTCTTCCTCACGCCTGAGCGATTCCTTCTCGGGCCCTCGGATCGCGGCGGTGGCGAATACGACGATCACTCGAGAAATATCCTACTGGAAGAGTTCTTCTCGAGCAGCAACGTCGGCGTGCCCGAGGTAAAAGACGGAATTACGTCTTACGATCTTGTCGCAATCATGTCGATCTTGGCAAGCTAGCTATGCAACGTTTCTAACGTAACGAGTTCGCTGGCGCAGGTCCACACTTCTTCTGCATCGATTGCCATTCGCTTCCAGGTCGAGGGTCCACTGTACTTGAAGTCGGACAGCAAGAAGGGTTGGAAGAGGTATCACTTCATTTTGCGGGCATCCGGCCTCTACTACTGGCCAAAGGAGAAGGCGCGCACCGCTCGAGATCTCGTCTGTCTGGCAACTTTCGACGTTAATCAGGTTGGTCACAAGTTTGCGCGTATACGTCTTCTCAATCGATGATACGGTAAAATAAAAATATCGATGTGTATTCCGTTTTTTCTTTTCATCTTACATGCAATATTCTACGTAAGAGAAATTCAGTGGTTGTAATCTTTTTCCTGCTGTTACACCTGAGAAGTTAATTTGATTATATATCCTCGTTCTTAATTGTTGCCTATAAAGCTTTTATTTCCCCACATATCCAGACATTTGTGCCACGAAATAAGATATTAAGATTATTAATATTATTACTATCGTTGTTGCGAGCAGGTATACTACGGCGTTGGCTGGCGGAAGAAGTACAAAGCGCCCACCGACTTCTGCTTTGCCGTGAAGCATCCGCGGCTACAACAACCCAAGTCCACCAAATACATCAAGTTTCTCTGCGCGGAGGACAACGCCTCCCTGGAGCGATGGATAGTCGGCATCCGCGTGGCAAAGTACGGCAGGCAGTTGATGGAGAACTATCGGGCCCTCGTGGATGAGCTCGCGCAGGAGGATCTGGACCTGCTAGCGCACGCCAGATCGTGCTCCGTCAGCTCGATCGCCGCACCGCCGAATCAGACCCAGTATAACACGACGAACGACAACGCGAGACAATTTGCGGAAAACACGAGGCACAGTAATGAAACGACGGTTGCTACGACGAGGCAGTACGATGGCCAGAGACAGAGTTACAATCCGGAACAGCGGCAGAGCTACAACAATGATGGCAGACTTAGCAGAGCAAGCAGCTCGAGCTCCAGCGGATGTCTGTCTGACGGGGCACCGAGTAGTTGTGAGGTGAGGATGATTAAGCGTTATTGAATCATTGAACAAGGATCAATATGAAATGATTTATGAAGATATTTATGAAATTTATGAAAATATCTCTTTTGAGTTATTGTAATTGTTACATCATTTATAATAGTTATCTGCTTCATAATTGTTTGTAATTGTTTTACTATTGTTTTAACGCTATTGTCATTATTATTGGAATTAATATCTTGCTTTGCTGCAGTGATCACATATAATTTATTTTCATATATATCAATCATTATTGTTACTAATTGATAGGTGGCCTTTGAATGCGGTGAGTTCCCAACCGGCACGATAAAGCGGAAGCCGTCTATGAATCCGAAGTTGCCCCTTACGTCGATCACAAGGCAGTTGAAAGAAGTCGGCGAAACAGTCCGAGACGAACCGGATTCCTGTCCAAGCCCGACGAGCTCGGGATCCAGCACGCTCACCAGGAGACACAGTCGTCGGCGAAGCGGTACCGATTCTGACGGATCCGGAACGCTGAAGAGACATCATAGATCCGGAAACGCAACACCCGTCAGTCCGGTACCTCCGGGCACACCAGTGAGAGAGAGAACAAGCCCTATGGGATACAGTAGATCAGAGAGTCAGGAGGCAAAGACTCCGACGAGCCCGATACAGCCATGCATGGTACGTAATTTATATTAATAAAAACTTGCAATAATTGTACTACTCTTTAACATTCCAAATAAAATTAGATTTTCTTATATTGTCAAAATTACTAAGTCCCAAAAGAGTTTATAGTAATAATATAATAATAATAATGTTGCATTTTGCAGATGGATTCTATCACGTCGCTGCCGCCACCGCCGTCGCCGTCGAGGGTCGCCGAAGAAATTGAGTCGGACAGCGAGCCGCTGCCGCCTCCACCACCCGAAATGTTTCGGTCGAACCTCTCACTGGATTCTTTGCCGCCGCCGCCAGCACCCGGTGAACTTCCCGTTTGCAACACGCCGGAGCTCATGGGTTCGTCGTTGAGTCTCGCGTCACTGCCGCCACCGCCCAGCCCGCTGGTCGGCGAGACCGGAACGATACGTCGCGCCAGACCTAAGCAGTCCACCCCCACGAACTCTGTGACTCCCGAGAGCACCCCTACGCACAATCCCAGGATGCAGCCCAGTCAAATGTACGCGACCGCAAACAGTATCGCGCCTAGCAGCAACTCAGTGGTCCAGAACAGTCAGAATTACAATTCGATTACAAACGCGTCCTCGAACGCCCACACGAGCAACAACACCGCCAATTCCGTGTCCTCTCCGCACAGTTCCTATCCGGGATCGACGGCCACCACACCTACCTACACCCCGAACTCGCCAAATTTCACGTCGCCACCGCCTTTTGTGCCACCGCCGGCTTACGGCACCCAGCAACAGCAACAGCAGCAGCAGCAACAGGTGCACGTCCACTCACAGAGTCTCGGCAGGCAGAACTCCAAAACGGAGTCGATGTACGCGGGTCACCAATCCGGCCATCACAACACCATGCCGATCCAGCCGATCAGGCCGAACCCCAACATGGACACTGTCCGGCGTAGCGCCATGAAGCAAAGTAGCAGTCATTACGCGGCGCCGCCCTATCTCGCTGAGCTGAAAGCTGCCTCTAGTCCGCAGCCGCAACGCCGCGTGACCATTCAGGAGCCACCGACGTCGCCCAAATCAAAAACCGGGACCGGTAAGAAGATCTCATTCAACCTGCCGCCGCAGCAGGAGCCCGGCAGCCCTGCGTTGCCGCAGCGGAAGCCCACACCGCCCAGGCGGTCCGATAGCACCAGGCTCACGTCGCCGAAGAAGCTAGCTGCGTCCGACCAGGCGCCGCCAGGCGACTTCCTCAAGGACCTGCAGCGGGTGATGCGAAAGAAGTGGCAAGTCGCGCAGAAGTGCAAGCTTGACTCGACGACGACGCCGCACGAGGTCCTCGGCTTCCGAGATCCGCCGCCTGCCATTGCGGACTACAGGGAGACCAACGTGTCCAACTGGGTGCAGGAGCACTATGGCGCGGACAATCTCTACGAGAACGTGTACACGACCGATCCGCACGGGCCGGTCGAGTACGCGTCCAGCCCGGCTCGACAGCCGACAGTCAGGTTTGCCGACGAAAACTGCAGCATGAACACGATCGTGAACGCGATCGTATGCAAGAGACGGCCGCCACCGCCGCCGCCCAAGAGGGCCGAAACCACGCATCTCACCACCACCCGCGCGATGCACTGACAATAGCAGATAATCCAGCCCCATCCCGAGAGGCGATGGTACCGCTGTCTCTGCGGCTGGTGGAAGGACTGAGGGCGTCGGTCCCTGTCGACGCGACGCTGTCAGGTCCAGAGACGCTGGGGGTGTCAGTCGAGTCCTTGTCGCTGCGTATCTCATCGCTCTATTTTGCTGTTCGGGGAATCTGTCGTTGAGGAAAAAAGAAGTATTTTTTCCCCCGCGGAACGGAGGTTGTCCGATTTTTCGTCGCGCATTTTGTCGCTGGGCTCTGCGCGTGCCGGTTGCTCGTAAGTCGCACGAGAAGGCTGTCGCTTGAAAGTCGAGGAAATAGGAAAGTCGAATGTGTCATCGAAAGTCAAGGAGAGAATGTTCATCGACGGGCTCAATTTTAAATGGCTTTTCATTTCCGTAGATAGATATGGATCCGAACCTGTCGGTCAGAGAGGAATATTCGAATCCGGCAATGAGAATATAGCGAAAAAATGTTCGATGAATGGTTGTTACCGAAAACTCTCCTTGTCTTATTCAGCATAACTGCCATTTAGAGTTGGAGCTTCGAAGCTAGGCGAACCGCAAGTCAGGTGGCTTAAGCGCTCTTTTGAACCGAGCAACGAAACTGAACTAAATTCGAGCCCGCGACAGAGATTCGTTATGGTCGATCAACGCATAAGGAACACTGCCGCGCATACGAAGGATGTGATATAAATCTTTAAGCCTTCGTGATTTGAGAATCGTACAGAGAAGACGAGGAGGCAAGAGAGAGGAACGCGACAAAACGCACAATGCTGATTTTTCCGTGGCACGGCCGAATCTACGTGAATGCGATCTTATGAAATTGTAATGTAAAACCGAAAGTCCTATTTGTGCGCATTTTTCGTAACCGCCAACTGCCTCGTCTGCGATTTTCTCAAGTATACCTTTGGATGTGATAAATAATACAGAATAAAATATATAAAATCTATGCGCGAATGATCTGTTGAAAAATATTTTCGAGTTGAATGCTCGTTCGATTCTCGGTCCCAAAGTAATCTTCCTTTGGATATAATTATAAATCCAGGCTCTAATTTAATAATCATTTCCTAGAGTTTCTCTCTCTCTGATTCTATTTCCCGAAAATGCTTCAAAAGTACTAAGTATTTAGTACTAGCGGAAATATTTCGCACATTCTAACACAATCTGGTTGGAGAAGAAGGGCAAACATAAGTGCGTCTCATCAAAAGTTTTTATTTATCATTTTTCCAAAAGAAAGCTTGCTGTTTTGGAACATATATCCAAAGACTATAAGATATATAACGCTGAGAAACGTATAAAGTGTAATGCGTAAAACGCTGCACTGAGAGCCGAGGAAGTCATCGCCGCAACGCGGATTTGATCTCAGTTTGAACCGGAAACGAACCCTCCGACTTCTCTCGCAGCGAAAGTGTCTCGAAATGGCAGAGAACGCGAAGTTGAACACCCTCTTTGATCGAACACCCTCTTATGCATTTAGCATCCTCCGCGTTAACACACATCCTTGTGCATACGTATATATGTATATATAAACTGATTATATACGCGCGTTTATCATCGGTATATCGACTTGATGCTGTATGTGTAGTTGTATCATACAATCCGCAAGACGCGCTTCGCGGACGCGACAATGGGAGGAACGATCGTGTGTAGGAACGTTCGTCGAGTGCAATCGATTGAACGAACGCGAGCGACGATGATTTTCGCCTCGAACACACACACACGAGGATGCGAGATCTCGTTGATGCCATTTCCGTTGCTTTTTCGTTCGAATGAAACGAAGTTACACCGATATGTCGGACGAGAGCTGGATGGATGAAGAAAGGAAAACGTCGAAACTCTCGTGAGTCTCCGATGGATTAGGCGGAGACTAACTGATCAAAGAATTAGATAACGTAAAAATCTATAATTTGGATACTTGAAATAAAGCCGCCAAGGGACGTATTGCGAACGTGTTATCAATGTATTCGCTTGGCTCGTTTTGACGTTTCGTCTTGGCGGGTCGACTGTACGCTTCCACTTATTTCAAGTATTCAACTCGGTAGAGTTAGACGAGGACACGGTCCAGGTACGTCGCCATACGATGCTGGACAGAGAACGAGATGATGTACGTTCCGATCGATCGTGAGGATCATTGGCGCCAGCCAATGATAAGGAACAATATCGTGCGTAGCTTCCCGTTTGTGATCACCAATGGAATCTTCAGCAACGACTAACCGAGCCTTTCGAAGGTCGCGTAGCTGATGTAGTTTTATATCTCGATTTGTATCGCGTTTGCATGACTTACATGTGAAAGCTAAACGACTCTTTGGACTTACGAAGCATCTGTATCAGTCGAGGCAACCCGCCGGTGCGATATTATATTATTACCCATCCGTAGAAAGTATTTTGTAAGATCAAATTTTGATACCGAAGTATTTCCTAGCTATATATGCGAATTAATGGATAATGGCTCGCGAAGAGTCGTGAGCGGTTTAACGTCGGCCGGTCGCTTCCGGGTCGACAAACCGTCTCTCTGATCTCGAATTTTTTGATATCTCCAGTTTTCTGAAAGAAAAATCACGTGCACCGTAATCTCTCCAGTTTTCTTGAAATCCACGATACGGTTACACGATGTTATTACATGTGACTTATCGAGAATTCCGACCAATCACTTTCCCACTCATGGACATTCTCAATTTTCTAAAAAGGAAATCACACGCCGTATCTGCGCGCAAGAAGAATTTCTAATTTTTTTAAAGGGGATGCCGTGTGTGTCTGTGCGTGAGGATTTTCCAGTTTTATAAAGGATCATTCACACTCACTGTTTATACGTGACCGTACAATTATCACGTCGTGCCTGTGCGCGAGGATTTGTCCGATTTTAAAAGGGATTCGCACGATCGCACCGGTGTGTTCCCTCGAGTGCGCGAGAGAAAGAGAGAGAGCGAGCACGAATCTGCGTACTGTAACACACAATCGAATTACTTAATAATTATAACTAAAGACTAACTTAAAGTGGAACCGTCGATGTCGATTTAATTATACTCCCGCCTTACGCGCGGTTTAATCAAACTGAACCAATAATATAAATGCATTTTTGAGACTAATATATCGACTTTACAGAGACTAAGCTGACTACTGATGACTTTTTCATACGAGTTTCTAAACAATCCTTCCCGCGAGTACGACGGCATCAGTGCTCCCGTGCTTGGAAACTGCGAGCGGACAGTGTTGTTTTTAATCTAATTCGTTGAGATTTCGACAATCGACGAACATGGTTTACATTAACTGAAATTTTAGATTTTCTTTTTTACTTTAATATAATTTTAGTTTTTTTATCGAATTTCTGTAAGATTACGACCCAGCAAACACAAAGTAACAAGTAATATACATGTTAGTTATAATTTCCCACTCATTAATATAAATACAACATAACATACGTGTTATGTAACAATTACATTGTTGAGTGGGAAATTATAACTAACATGTATATTATCTGTTACTTTGTGTTTGCTGGGGAGGTTACAGAAAAATTCGTCTCGTTACATGAATGATTTGCATTTCGATATATTTTTATTTCCCATTTTTCCATGCAATTTTGTCAGTCACGTTTAATCAGGTTCCTGCAACGCCGGCAATTTGCGCCAAGCGAGCGGGAACTGATGCAAGACTCGTCGGGAACGCTGGCGTGCTGAGATGAAAACTTCTTTTATACCCGTACTCCTTAAGGAACTTTCGCCGAGCTAAACACTCGGGGCATTCTGATTAGGTAGCTTAGTATTCGATGTACGCTGCCCGTCGCTTCATTTTCGTGGAAAAGAAGGGTTTTAATCGATCGTATTCATCTCGAGTGAACGATAATTTTTCACTTGATTGAAGCTTTCATCGCGTCGAGATTAGTGCAATTGGCAAGGAGAAGACAGGCCGATATCTAGGAGTTTGTAGGGAACGCAGTTGCGAAATTAGCGCGTCAATGGCGATTATTAATTATTAACAGGAATAATAATATATATTTTCATTATTGTATCGAGAGGGCCGGCTTGGAAAACTGGTTAACATCGAAGTACGCAAAGTCCAAAACAAACACATTGTCGAATTTGTTGTTGTTTTTTTTTAATTAAGAGTAGTCTTTGAAGTAGTCTGAGAAAGCTTAATTAACGAGAGAAATATTTAAACGAGCGTTCTGTTGTTTTTTCGATTTAAAGAAGTTTATATGAAGATGGGGAAAAGAAGAGGAGAACTCTTCGAGTCGGCCCTGATTGTATCGTACCTTTTTCGATTATATACTCTAAGTTGTACGTATAGTTCTGTAAATATTGTAACGAATGGTACTACGCGAGAGGGAAAATTGTTGTCGGTGGTGTCGCGTGCGGCCGGGTAATACTATGAATGCATTTACGTTATTTATGGGAGACAAAAAACAATGAGAAGACGAGATAGAATCGCGAGATAGAATGGGATCTAATCTCGCGAATGGGACTCCACTGCATTTCGTTTGATTCAATTAATTGTTTCCAACTCGAGATCGCTTCGATCAGTTATCGCGAGGATGCGATGCACCTTGGACGCTGCGTTCGCATCGCTGTCAGATCGATTCGATGTAGCTTAACAGTTAGACTTAGATTATTGCAGGTTGTTTCGGATACACTCTCTGTGCAGGTGTGTTTAAAATTGTGACAATACCATTATATTTCGTGACTCGACGCCAGTTGTTTATTAGGTATGACACGTACCAAGCGAACAAAGAAATGCGCAGCAGTTGAAATATTATAGGTATTATATTCATGTTTTTATGTAAATAAATTTTTGGTATATTTCAATGATCGGCGGCTTCTTTTCTACCACCTTTCCTCTCTTTTCCTTTATCTTTTATATATTATAAAACAACGTATAGATATAGTGTCATAAAGAACTTTTCTCAACATGACTTTCTGAAATCAAAAAATAATTAAAAATAAACTATTTTGCAACTTATTTTATTCTCATTTGCTCATATACTTCGACATACTTGCAATTATCAATCTCAAATTTCATTACCGAACACTGTTCGGCGAACGAGTTCCAAATCTCGTATAATAGTTCGAATAAATTATAACAAATCAAGTCCCAATCATTGAAAATTAATTCGACTTCATTTTGGTAGCCTCATTACCTAACATCAAAATAATTCGCTTTCGCGATTTCTTTCATTTGATTATTTCTTTGAACGTAGACAAGATTTTTCTGCACGTTTCTCTTTCATCCGTTTATTAAATACATCAGTTTCATCTATGTGACAAAAATATAAATCTATATAAAATAAATATATTTCTTCATAAATAATAAAATATGTATGAGCTTAATAATGGTAACTGCGAAAGAAAGTTTTAGATACTAGAAATACAAATGAGATACTCTATTTTTTTCTCTTTGAAATGCAAGTGTAAAAGATATCTAATTCCCTTATTGATTATCGTATCACATATTACAGGCGTTTATAAAGCGCCTGTAATATCTTTCCGGTCTGGAGTGTCTTAGTTTTAGTTCCTGAAATGTTCCCTACGAGCCTCTACTGTCTTTGAGTTAGTACCACAATTCAATTTTGAATTAAACAGAGTTTTATTTTCAAATAGCATAACTCTGGAAGACGATAGTCACTATCTCAAAAGCTGTTTCAAATTATTCGATTTTTATTACGATTTGTGTGAGATACACAGAATATGGCATATAGATCTCACTCTTTGAACAGTCTCATGAGCCAATATACAAGAAGAAGAAAAAGAAATAACACCATTCAATAACATAAAAGTAAGTTTTTATTTTAAGATAGCATAACTCAAAATTAAACAAAGATTTTATTTTCAAATACTGGAGTAATGATGTATTACATAATGTAAATTAGTATTACCAACGGTGAATTAAAAAAACTGCAGTGGTAATATTTTAATATAAGTTTAAAATATTGGCAGAATAATTTTTCATGATTTTTACACATAAATGGAAATGTTTGTTAGTCAAATTATTTACATTTTTATTGTACAATTTTTTAAATAAAATTATATTTTCCGATTTTATTAACCATCGATAATATTAACTGCTGGTAAATTTCAAAGAAAATTTTAATATAAATAATGATATACTTACACATACATCTAAAAATATGTATTTCTAATAAAATAGTGTGTCCATGACCTAATAACTTTTCGCAAAATCTGATAACTACATTTTTTAAATCATACTCAGAATTGTTTCTTATTTGTAAAATAATGAAAATATTTTATACAATATTAATAATTAAATTCTTTTTATATCAAGAAATATTTTTTATAAAGTTTATTGTATACCTTTTGTTTATACTTTATATGTACCTTTTGTTTTTTGCGCACTACATGAACGTTTCACATGATTTTCTCTTTCCTCTTTATATAGCTATGTCTCTCTATCTCCTCCTCTCTCTATCTCTCTCTCTCCCTTTTCCTCTTTAGAATTTCAAACCGAGCACTTGCCCTTCTGTTGGCGGCATATAAGTGGCAAAAAGGTACGCGCTTCCGGTTATAAAGGCGCCTTAATAAAAAGCCTTGGTTTTTAATATTCTCAAGCTGTGTGAGACGCGCCCGTAGATACACATAAACTTCCGTGGTATTGAATTTTCTAGCTTTTCCCGCCGCGTGTACTAAAGCTCGTCGTAACATAAAACCGTGGCAGTCAATCGACGGGAGCTCGAATATTCGCCGTTCGATAGGTTTTTTTATTGTAATACATTAACGAGACGGTCACTGCGTCACCGAGCATGATTCATAATTCATCTGTCGTGTTCTCTGTAGGCGATTCTTTGTCTTGTGACTCTGGCTCGCAATTAAGTCGCCCGATAAGCTCGCGATGAACACGATCACTCCGCGTCGGTTCAGAGAAGAATCTTGATTAGCAGATGGAATATTTCGTTCGCGTAATTGAGACAGCCGTTGCCACATGTGTGATAAGTGTAGAATAAGATCGTTTCTGAAAGAAATGAGGTCACTAAATGCTTCGTATGCAAAATTTGAGATATTTTATTATTGTCATCTTAGCGCGGTATTATATATAGTCTATTCTTTTTTTATAATGAGATTGTCTTAAGCTATTATGATTGGCTAATCTAAATATGTTAAGATCATATTTAAGACGATTTAAATATGAGAACAAACTATTTATTTAAACAGAATACCGTCTTTAGATTACACGTTTGACTGCTACATTAATCTCCTTAATTTAAAAAATAAATGCTTTTATTTTTAAGATAAAAGAAAGAGAAAGAAGAAGAAGAATAGCTAGAAGTTGCAGCCAAGTGGAACTGATATGCGACAATTGATTGTAATTTATCGTATGGCCTTCAATCGATTGACTCGCGGGAAATAAATATCATAAATCGCAAATTTGTAGAGAACAAGAAAGCCGCGAGCGCACTCCCTCTCAACGATTCGACCTTTATCTCACGCCTCATTAAATTCCGATTACGCAATGCCTTATCAGTGGGTCGAGCCTCGATAAGAGCGATTCAATGGCGCGATTCAATAAAATGCACGAGCAAAACATCTACCCGCCGCTGCTATGCTTTATACCGCACTTTATTAACTCGCGAACGTAAATAGGTACTTCGTCATCGTGCTATACGATGACGACAATCGTTTGATTCCGAGCTATATCGCACGTGCGTAGTTACGCGGCTCTTATCTCGATTATGCACGCCATGTCTCGAGCAGCTCGGGTCTCCGGCGTTCGAAATTCGAGGGAAATCTCCAAATGCTCGCTCTATCTCGAGAGCAAAGATGTTATTAGGCTGATAAAACGCTCGGCTATCAAATCGGAGACTCGCTAGAGATAATTGCTCTCGCGGCAAGAGTGACTTGCGACTCCGCCACGAATTTATGGTGATCGCATGGCCTTGCATTACCTTTGCCTTTGCGTTTTTCATGTAACGCGGGCAAGATCGACGTAACTATATACGAAATTGTTGTGGACGCAAGAGAGAGAGAGAGAGAGGGAGAGCGAGGTATCATTTTATGAGATTCTTTTTACGACTTATGGCAGTCCTGCGTTCTACTTTGCGTTTACGTCATACGCGACCCTCCAGCGTTTACGCGCACCGTTATTGCGAGCTCACGAGGGGGTCAGGCGGTAGCTGTTACGCTGCTCTCTCCCTGTCGGTATCGGGAGATGTTCCCCCTCCTCGTTTCCGAAATTTCTATCTGCCTCGCTTTCCAAATTCTGTAAAAGTGTCCCACGTGCGCGCATAAAACGTCCCTCCCGTTGCGTCACCATCCGCCGCGTTTCGGAGCCGTAATAACTCTAAACGCGGCCGCTGCTACGCGTGCGTATGTATTAATGCGTGCGCTAAGCTGTATTGATAAAATATTATTATAGCCTATTAGCTGTGTTCCAAAAGTGTCGACACAGATTCCAATATTAATAAACCCGATATTACGGTGTAATTAACTTTAAGGGCGGTAATCTCTGAGTCAAAAGGAGCGGCTGGAAGGGCTTTGACGAATTAACCGTGAAATTGACTGAATTAAGGAAGCGGATTTTAGATTCCGTTACACAAACAAGCAACGAAGGGAATACGACATAATTTACGGACTTGACTACGCTGAAACGCCGACGAAAGATAAATAACGTCGGACATCACGTTACAATAAGAGTTACAGAATAAAATCAAAGTTTTTCGTATTATAGATATCGTGATTAATGAACAGCATCTCCGCGGCGTTCCCGATGTCCTCCGGCGAGGATAATATAATCTTCGGGAAAGGTCAGAGTGCGCCGAAAGGCGGTGATGGCGGTGTCGTTCCCGTCGTCTTCGACCTCGGGCGTCCCCGCGAACTACAAGACGAGGCTGGAGAACAAGGCGGACGAAGAGCTCAGCGCGCGGAGTCGAGCGTTTGAGCTGCCCGCTTTCCAAGAACACGGGCGTAAATCACGATTTTATTGCGGATAATTTTACGAGGAGCTCGCCGGCATCGCCGCCGCCGCCGCCGCCGCCGACGACGACGACGACGACGATGACGACGACGTCGAGTTAGCTGGCTACCTTAAACTTGTAATCGCACCACTTGCTCAAGAGCGTACCAGCCTCGTCGTGCCGCGAGATCGTTAGCAAATTAGCGGAGCAGGGAAAAGTGGACTTGGTGAGCACGTGAAAGAGACAGCTGCTCTTGCACTTTCTCTTGTATCATAAAAAAATTAATTTAACATTTAAAAAACACGAATTTATTACAGCATTAGAATATACTTATTTTAAAAAGATTTTTAAATTTCTTAACTATGTCTTTATTTTTATTCTCTAAAGAGAGAATACAAAATCTTTCCTGAGAAACGTGATGAATCCTTCGAAGGTCCTGCATCTTGCATTTTTTTGATATGATCGAGCACACGCGTGAATCGCATGAAGCTTATAAATAAAAGTCTACTAGCTGCGTGTTAAATTTCCTCGAAAGTAACGTAATTACCTTCTCTCGGTTTAGTTCGTCGGAATCTCGTTAGTCTGTAACTTAATTGTTAATCACGTGAATCAGGACTTTAAAGGGTAAACAGTTCTCACGCCTAAATTAATAAAACGGAAATCGAGTAACGGGATCAACGGGAAAGAGTTTGGGAAGTCCGGGCCTCGTTTTTCCGCCGGACCTTTATCGACTTCGCGAACGAGTTCGTATACCCGGCGACGGGAGTCAATTAAGTTTGATTACCCGAAAGTTCCCGGCGAGCGGAATCAGCATAAATTCGCGGCACCCTCGATTCCTGACGGAGCGATCGCGCGACACGTCTACATGTCTTGCGTATAGTTGCCTTCTCGTTTCCGCCCTCCACTTCCATCCCGTTCTTTCCACTCTTCGTCCTCCTTATCCTTGCGACGGAAGTGTCGCCGGTTTTACGATCGCCGATACGAGACGTTTTACCGGAATTAAGATTACCGGGGTGGAAGGGAAAAGGGAGGGTGCACCGCGCGCCATCCTCCTCCCGCAGCATGTCTGACAATTTAAGCGTCTCGTAAGTCCGCGGGAGGACGCGTAAATTATTCCGGCGCGACGTACGTCGCTCCTTATAAACGCCTCCATTTACATATAGGCTGATTTTACAGCGGGCGAGCACATGTAAGCGTTTTACATTATTCGTCGTAAAACTTGCGCGTATACCTCTCGCGTCTGGGTCGCGAGGGCCCTTCACGGGGAAGGTTGCCCGTACAAGATGTTCACGTCTCTTTTATGTATGCATATTTCAATAAGTGGTCCCACATACGCGTATTCCAGTAACGCATTCGTATCGCGTGATGGATTTCTCCCTCCCGCGAAATGTGCTTGATCGCCTCTCGGCAAGAGGCGATGAATCATCCTGGCGTTTAATTAAAATATTTCAGCTTATCCTTAATACGGACAAGCTCGCGAATTCCCGTTAAGCACGGATCAAGTCGAGATCAAGATAGAGACTTTCTCCGGCGACGGTGACGGGTGTCTGTTGAATACGGCGAATCGCTGTCGCCTGTTTTTATTTCGCCTGCTGTACGCGTGCGAAACGATTGTGATTTGCGATCTAGGATCTTACCATCAAGGATTTCGGCGACCGCAGGAATGTCGGTCAGTGTGCATACTCATGCCGGACGACGGCTGGTGGTCCCGGACTATCGCTCGGGCCCCGGTACTTCGCGACCTTGTAAACGACACCGCTCATTGCGGTAACTTCCTTTTTTCCGCCCACGGCCGTGTGTATGCGGATTTCATGGTGGATGCCATTCCGATGCGTAATGCGGTACTTCAAATTCAACACGGGTTTTAAGCACTTGTTTGGACAGCATTATTACGCTCACTGTGGAAATAAAACAGTATAATCTCCGCTCACTGTTATTTATTAAATGAAATAGCCATTGAATTTGATACATAAGATGTTTTGACCATTTGTATTATTTTAACTCAACTATTAGACTTATTAATAAATAAATAAATAATATGAAATAAATAAATTAATTCCGATAGAGGAATGGAACAATACAATGACTATATGATGAACATAATATTATATTATGTTATATTACATTATGTTACATAAATCAATGTCACGTAATATAAGCGAAAAAATTAAGCTTTCTTATTTGAAGACAATATCGAAATTATCGATATTCCTCGATTAGTTATTCAGTACATTTCGTCAGCTTTTCCTCAGTCTCTAATTAAAAAGTCGCGGAAAACTTAAACGACACGCGCGCAAAAGATGGACGCAGGATCAGTACGAGGCGAAAAGGCGCTCTGCGAGTGTACCGGTCTCTTAAAGAGGATGTATGGGATTAAGATAATAGTCTCGAGAGGGAAGGAACTCGGAAGGTGGAGGAGGCGGAGAAGCAAAAACGAGCGATATGATGTGGGTCAAAGTCTTCGGGACTGGGTCGCCACCGTTGGGTTCCTTCGTCGTGGGTCGAGTCCCTCGCAAGCTTCTTCGGGATCGACCACGCCGACCTGCCGCACCTCCCCCGCGGAGGTTTCAATTCCCATGACGACGTCGGATTTCCGATACTCCCGAATGCCACCAATGCCATGGCCGGAACGGAAGTTCCGAGGACTCAGCGTAATTCGATTAATGCGATAACAAGTTCGCCCTTATCGTCGCTCGAGAAGGCGGAATCAGTCACCTCCCTCCGATTAGGTTTATACAGCGAGGGGCACAACAGATGCATGATCATGTTTTATTATTGCTATGTACATCAGCAGCAGAATAATTCCATTTCATTTGCAGTAAATCAATAAAGAGAAATAAATAAAAAACTTTATATATGTATTATTATACCGTATACATGTAAAGAGTTGGAAAAGCTTGAGCTATTTACGCGTTTGGAAGATGAAAGAAGCACAGTAGGAGAAAAATTTGCAAATTTTCATGATGCATAGGTACAATGAATCACATTTAATTCTTCACATATAATGGTAGCAATAACCATAATATTTTAATGTGTTATTGATTCCGGTGAACGAGCTAAAAATTGATATCATTTATCCTGTGGAGTTCAGAGTCATAAAAATGATTTCGCTGTGTCCTCTCCAGAAAGAAAGGGGGGAAGGAAATGAAATCTCGTAGCTCTGTGACAGATTCATTACAGGATGATATCGCAGTTCGGAGGATGGGGAAAAAACGACGGGGAGGTTTTAGGCGATGACCGATGGTCCGTGGGGTAGGTTCTCGTCTCTTCTTCATTTTTCTCCCTCGCCGCGTGCCGCCCCTAACAGGCGTCTCTGTTATGTCCTTAATAAGATAACGCCGCGCGCAAGGACTATAACACGTCTTAATCCCTCGGGAACGAATCTCTTAATCTACGTTTTGAAGTCGCAAAAGATAAAAAAAATGCCACAATCTTCCTTCTGTCAGGTATTATCGATCGATTCCTCTGCTTCGACAAGTACTTGAAATTCTTCAGAGGAAAATTGTCATGCTTCATTTTCATGAGTTTCTTGAATGCTCTTTCAAGATATTCACGTCGAATAAATTGAGTTTCAGGAATGCGTAAGACTGAAATTTTCTCATTAAAGAGAATTCAATTCAAACGTCATCAAAGAATATTTGCTCAAGAGGAATTGCCAACGCGCTTTGTACACATTCCTCGTTCAACAAGCAAATAGTATATATAATTATAAAATAAAGATATATAATTATAGTATAAAATTCATTATAATATTAAATCACAATTTTCGTGATATTTATATTTTCGTGATTTTCGATAACGGTCGCCGTATTCTCGGTAGTAATGGTGATTAATAACAATCCGCGGGCGCATTGTGATTACGTTAATTGCTATTTCAATGAGACCTGTGCGCACAATATGCGCTTGAATGCGCAACGCAAAGTTTACCTATTCCCGGGAAAGCCGAATCCTCCTCATCTTGCAATTATCAGCGCGGAAGATGGAAATGGCTGGCACGGTCCTGTGTTCCGGCGGCCGCGAAATTTCACTTTCCACCCTTTCCATTCTTGGCCAGTGCCGGCCGCCGACGCGTTATATCCTATCTTCCAGCGCTATAAATTAATACTAATCTCGGTGCGAGCTCTCATGCAGGCTTCCTAGGCCGCGAAGGGCGGGTTGGATTTATTGGGATTCGAGTAACTCGCTGCGACGTTATCGTGGCTGGCTCCTCTGGTGCACCACCCATAAATGCTGTCGCTAATCATGCCTCCGAGTTATAAAATCGCACTCAAGGTCGTGCTAAAAAGCATTTCATAAATAAATCTGATGGTTAAAAATGCAGAAAGCAGTTTTTATGATAATGTGCTTTGTAACTTTTAAGCAGCTTAGTTCCAATTACTTTTTGATGAAAGTTTAAAAGACATTATCAACAAAAGATAGTTATTCAATATCAAAAGTTTACAGTTTACTAATAATAATTCATAATTAATAAGAGAAAAATGTAAAGTCGCAAAAGAAATTGTTAATTCATAATAAGAATTCCAAATGATTATTTTTAGAGATACTGTGATAGTAATTAATAATATTTATATAGTGAAAGATTAATTTACTTTTGAATCTTGATAATTTTCAACAGAAGATAATTGCACGCACTCGTTAGTCTATTTTTGGCGAGACCTCTGGATAAGCTGGTCACCGCTGGGGTTAAGACGAGGGTATGAGCACCACTGCAGCGTGTCTAATGTAAGAGGAGGCAGCCAGAGGTGGAGGAGGTGAGAGTGAACGTGCGTAGCTGAGGGGGCAGCTCGGGCAAGCCGGACTTCGAGGTCCTCCACCCTCCTTCGAAGCCGCCCCTTGGCCCTCCTCGTGTCTACCTCGCTACCATCCCTCACATCCACCCCGTCTTCCCGCACTTTCTCGTTGCCTCTTCCTCCCTCGGCCTCGACGACCTCCAGGAACAGGCAGGGGTGGCTTCGCGACGAGGAGGCCAGAGGCAGGCGAAGGAGGTGGTCTCGGGGTTGGCCGAGGAGGAGGACGGGGGATGAAGGGGTCCGGGGGTTAGGTCTGAGCCTAGATCAATACTCGCATCTCCTGCCGGCTGGACCAGGCCGGACATTGCGTTCCGAAGCTCACCTTCTCGCCGATATCAAACTACCCTTCCTACCATCGTGTCATCCTACACCCTCCACCCCCGCGGCCGGTCCACCCTTCTTCCTTCCTTTCGTCCCACCGCGGCCTCTTGGCCGGCCAACCCTCTCGGTGAACCCTCGCGATTTGCATCTGCCGAGGCGAGCCGAGGCTTTTCGCAGGAAAGAAAATTTTTCGTTCCGCCACGAAAGCGTTCTTTACGAATTTTCACAATGGAGCTGGCGTTGTTTTAGCAAAATGTGACGGATGCACGAGTCTAATTGATGGATGATGAATAGACCGATAGTTTCTTAAAAGAAACAGATTTATGTTTATCGATTTCACATATGAGATGTAACTTTATAAAACTTTCAAACTTTAAACATGTATTCTGCATGTAACAATGTTTAAAAAAAAGTATTATATATAATACAATCATGCTCAGAAATAAAAATTAAACATGGATTATTTTTCTGAATTTTCTTAACTTTGTTTAAATATTTTTCTGTTTCTTTTGAAGTCAGAATTTAAATTATTCATTTTACTAAATGTGTTACGCAAAATTTTGACATTCTTAGTATTAAACTATTAGAAAAGTATTTTATAGCATAATCTACTAAAATTCCTTTATCATGTTCAAACCGTTTCTTACGTATGTGATGATTTCAAAACACGAAAATTATGATTGGTATTTCAAGATTAAAATGAATAACAAATATCTTCCGAAACACGGTTCTGGTCATCTTCTTCGCGGCTTCCTGAACAACGGAGAACCACTGCACTCGGTCAATTTCCCCTTAGTTTCGCCTCGCGCGAGAAGGAGGGCCGCTCGCCTCCTCGAATACGGCGCTCTACGTGTCCGTAAACGAATACAAAAGAGAGAGAGCGAGCGATAGAGAGGCAGGAAAGAGGTCCAAGAGATCAAGAGAGAGAAAGAGAAAGAGGCACGCGTTCGCGCACCCCCATGTTTGCGCAAGCACACACGCTCGCCATACGCACACACGCGCGTCCCGAAGAACGTGCCCCGAGAAAATTCGACCGGTCGGTCCATTTGCATGCTCGTCTTTTCCCGAACCCTCTCAGATATTCCCTCCTTTCGAATTCCGCGTCGGCCATGCGGCCGTCCAATAACCAAAAAAATTTCTCACCACCACCCCTTCGTTTCCCGGACGGGAGCTTATTCGGCCCTGATATTCAGTCAACGCGCGAAGTTACGCCCGAATATTATTCACGCCCGATAAAAGCATCAGTTTGGATTCTTCCGTTGGATTCTCCCCGCCTCAAACTCAATCCCTACCCAATTAGGCTTAATTGCAGATCGTTAATTCTTCAGAGCCCATCGGTCTCTTCCGGAAGTGTCTTTGCTAAACGCTCTTTTCAATAGAGCTGTCATATCGTTCAAAATTGTCAAAGGTACCAATTCAAAAGTAAAAAAATTCCTCAATCCCTTTCTATAAAATTTACCTGAAGTCGGCAGATCAAGACATCAAGAGATAATGTTCTAATAAAATCCTTTAAAGCCTCCCTTATGAAATTCTCTTGAATAAAGGAGACTGTTTTTCTCTACAAATCTGCTGAAAAGGATTTTTATTAAGAAGAAAATCGGTAATTTCTTCGTATATAAATGTATTTTAATTATACGTATCTTTACGTGTTTATTTTCTGTAATGTTTATAATTGTTAGAGCAATTGCCGTGTTTTAATGCAGGTGTGCCGAGCGATAATGTGCGTGCAAGAAATAAAAATGTCCAAAGGGGAATCTGGGAGATTGCTGATACACTTGTTTGTTCCATCCGTGATAAAAAGCGTGAAAATTGGCAGACGGTGGGGAAACCTAAAGACTGATTGCCATTCCCTGGATACTCGCGTGTCCGGCGCGAACAACGTAATTGCGTGCACGTCGAGCGATGCGCCGTTTCTGCAACGCGCATGCAATTGCATGCTCCAAGTCGCATCCGAAAATTAGAACAGCAATTTACCCTGACGAGCCAATGGAAGCGAAATAAATGTAAATCGCACATTTAGCGCTAAATCCTGCAGTGGAGAGAAAGATAATTTCTGTGTAGCTACATCAGCAAGTAACAAGTTAAAAATATGTGTCACAATTAAAAGTATTTTCTCGAATAGGAATATCTTTTTTGTTATAGATTTATGTAACTATCAATGCATTGTTGATTATCAATCAACACAATCAGCTATATTATGGTCATTTATTGGACTCACGAGTGTAAAACTTATTTATTTAATATAAAAATAGTTGTGTAACGATATCCTCTCTATGGCTTCATATGGGTATAAAGTATATATTATATGTATATGAGATCAAATATAAGATTTGATTAAAGATAACTTGAATAAAATACACAAAAAGTATAAAACTTCATAAATAATTAAAAGGTATAATAATATTTTTCCAGAACGTACATTTTTATCATTGTCATTATTTTATTGTTGTATAATATAATTATCATTATAATTAAATTACAATCTGCTCAAATAACAAATTTGATTCTGCGGAAGGAACTTTGAGAACACCAGGTTGGCTACCACTGTTCACTTTCTCCGGGCGAGAGAACCCTTTGGCGTCTCACCCCCTTTGGCTCGGCTCGGCAGCCCGACTCACTCTCGCTCTCGATTCGCTCTCACTCACCTCCCCCTGCCTTACCGCCCTCCGGCTCCACCACCGCGGCCACTCCGCGTTGCACCCTTCTACATCAACCCTCGCTTCGTCCCGGCGTCTTCTCCCTCCCTGGCGGCAAGTGAGAGTGGACCTTGGTCCAGCGCTGAATCGACCCTCTTTGCAACCTCCGCCTGAGCACCCCGCTTACCCTCGCGATTCCACGACCGTTCCTTCCTTTCCACCCCCGTCACCCTGCCATCTCCGCCGCCACCGCCGCCGCCACTGCCGCCGCCGTAGCCGACGACGACGACGACTTCTCCGCACGTCGCCGCACCCTAATCCCCATCTCGAAGATACGTCTACCCTCCAAAACTCCGTATCGATTGGCAAGAGCATCGCTAGAGAGCGCCACCTAAAGCCACCCTCGTGTTCTCGTCCTCTCCATCGAACATCCCTGAAATTTCAAGGAAGACGCGAAAGACCGGCAGTTTCGATTCCTTGAGCTCCGAATACAGCGTCGAATTTCTTTTTATTGGATTATGTCTGTTTCCGGACTGGACTTTGACTGGACAGCGATATTTTGTATTTTTCGATCATCGAAACATGTCAGTCAGAATTGATCAGTGGGATCAATTAAAAGCAACTGTATTAATTCTGTTTCATTCGTTGGGGCTTATTTTACTAATTTATATAACGAGAAAGCAACAATTCTGCTTAATCGTTATATTGTCTCCGATTACAGATTGTAATTGAATTTACTCTATTTTGGAACCTTTGGCTTCAACCATAAGCTAAAGTCACGACAACGCTTCATGTTGCAGAATCCATACGTTTACATCGAGCAAGATGTATGTACATCTGCGATATTAATTCCTGAGCAAGTAGCCGCGAGCGTTTTCGTTGCAGGCTGATTCTGGCAAGCAATTAAACGGCGTTGCGGGCCACTTCGCGTGAATTTTCGCGTGTGGCCAACCGACATCTGCGAGTTGCGCGTGTGGCTATGCGGTGGTAGTCTGGGTAAATGTTGGGATAATTGGGGCGAATCATGCGAGGTTTGCCGTGCGCCCTTTCATCGGCGTCCGAACTTCTCACTCGGAGACTGCTAATGTACGCGCGAATGTTGGGAATGCAGCGGCGTCGATTTTAATGAGAGAATCGCGAGGATGTCGGAAAGCATACGTAACGCGAGGTTTCTCCGTCATCTTGCACAACGCGCCACGCGACAAAATCTAAGTGTCATAATGATTGCACAGAGAAATTGCCTACTGTATCCAGAGATATTCCATTGAAAAGAGTATTCATATTTATAAGATTGCACAATGATCAGAATTAGTATCATTCATTTGCTTTTCGATATAATTAAAAATCATGTAAATCTGCAAAAGAATCACTTCGTAAAATTTCATCTGACTTGACTGTGTAACTCGTACCGTTCGAAATCTCGCGACGTGAAATTGCGACGTGACTATATAATTCATCTCCATATTCATTTTACGAATCAACTCACCGATCACCGATCGAGCAAGTAGATTCGTTTGAAGCACGCGAACACGATAACGCCAATCGGGTGATATCGTAACCCCCGTCCGCCCCCGATCGGAGAAAATTATGGATACCCTAACACTCGCGCTCGCTCGCGATCCTGGATTCCGCCAGCTCGTTCGGGTGTTCGTCGGTGATCGTTAAAAAAAAGCAATTAGCGTCGGACGCGTTTGAACGCGTCGTAAAATCCATCGGCCGGGGTTCCGACCCGGCACCGGGCCCTGTCGCTTCTTCCGGCGTGACCGTTAACGGAACGGCAATTTAACAGCCGATAAAGTTCATCCTCCAACGCGGCGGTGGGGATAGATAAGACTTCCTGATGGCGTCCCGAGGCTCGAAGGATAGGAAGAACGTTATGACGAATTAGGCCACCCTCGGTTCTGACACCGCCAGAAAAAGGGAGGAGTACCTACCCTACCCCAACGAGAGATATGTTCGGGACGTCGTTAGCTAGGTCGATGGGCGATTTATTTGACTGTCTGGCCGAAGGTGATGCGTTACTACTGCGGTTAACGAGGTAAACCCTTCAGTCGCACGGATTCCGAACTGACCCTGTGATTGTGATTTCAGGTACGTTTTCAGGGTTGGATTTATAGGGTCGTTGCCCGAGATTGTAACAGTATTCTAATTCTGGATTCTGGATCGCCTTGCAAGTTGTTAACATGAAGTAATGATTATCATAAAAAGTAACTGAAAAGTTTACTTTGCACTGGCATCACTCGATTTAATGTTACCTTAATTTTTTTCAGTTTATCTATTCTAATATAAAAAATTTGAACTGAATGTTTTTAAATTTATTATAAAATATTTTTAGTTTTCATAATTTCTTATGTAGTAGTACCTGACCGCATTATACATTTATTATTTATTATTCGCGTAAATCAGAGAAATTTAATTATTACGGAACAGAGTGCTCATGCGACGATAGGAAGGGGTAAGGGGTAACGTGCGTTGTAAAAACAATTTTCTCACAAAGCGACGCCGTAACGCGCCGATTGTTTCGCGGCGTTTTCTCTCGGGCAACCCTGGGGAATCTGGTATCTATGTAGGAAATTATCCCCCGTAATCGTTACAGGCCCGTCATCCCCCTCGGTTGGTAGTAAATTCTTGAGAACCGACCAAGGTGTTGGCCGATAACGACCGGCCGTTTACCAGGCGTATAAATGAAAAAGTGAGAGTCCCGCGCACCGCGACTGGAAGCTCGTAATTCTGGAGCACCCCTCGGACTTCTAATAAATGCCATAAGCTGTTCGCCGAGAACGAACATAACTCACCCCCATCCCCGTGTCACATAAGTGCACACACGCGCAATAATCCAATAAACGCTTGCGCACACGTGTGTCGCGCTCCTTAATAAATTTGCTCAATAAATCGCGTCAATGTAATGCGACAGTTACATAATCGTATTTCAATGGGGAAACGGAGCAGGCGAAATCTTATTGGTCTCGATATCGGTAGCTTGTAAAACACTTGCAACTGTCCGCGATCTTGAGTCTTGCTCTTGCATATGTTCACGACGATTTTTTTGTCTAAAATAACGAAAGATTTAAAGATGGAGGTAACTTTAAACCCAGCGCAGATACACACACGTAGAAATTAACGTCGCTCATTGAAAAAGCAGAGAAAAGTGATGTGGAAATTGTGCGATCCAACGATAAATAATTGTTTCGTGCAAATGATGATTCGATTACAAGTACCTGGACAGACGAGAGATGCCGAAATGATAATACGAAGTAGAAATAGAAAATTTCCTTGTGCTCCAATTTTTTACGTTGACCTACTTATTCCATGCGTACACACGTGCCGGCCGATCTGCGTATCTGGGAGCCAGGAATTGCGACGTTATTGAAGCACGAGGGTCGAACGGCTCGGTAAGAAAGGCAGGGTAGAGTTGTTCCTGCGACAACAGGACTATCGCTACAACGTGACTCCCATGTCGAAATTACGGCAGGGGTTTGCTCTCCGGTAAAGACTTGTACCAATATATACGAGACGAACGGTCACTTTTCAATCGCGAGAAAACTATTGTACGTGCGTCTGATACAATGTCCATTCTCAAACAATACGTTCGCAATTCTTGCCGGGAGTGAAAATCTGTTATTTCGCGGAAAAGACTGAGCTAAACAAAGCTTTCTACAAATTACTCAGACATCGCAAAATTATTGCTGTTTGAAATTGATTGCGTTTAATATTTAAGGGAGGCATTAAACTACAGGTTTCCGTTAAATGACGCATTGAATCATTAAAGGTAAATTAAATTCAACACATAAAAACAAAATTCAAGTTCTCCAGTAGTAAAAATCGGAATAAT
Organism: Ooceraea biroi; assembly: GCF_003672135.1. Taxonomy (NCBI): domain Eukaryota; kingdom Metazoa; phylum Arthropoda; class Insecta; order Hymenoptera; family Formicidae; genus Ooceraea; species Ooceraea biroi. The sequence continues at coordinate 11,372,641 of NC_039509.1, forward strand.
GGACATTTGCAATTAAGTGACCGTTACCGTAATATATTATCGAAGGGAGGTTCACGCTAGTAGATTCGAGTCATTGCTTATTCTCAATCAGTGACAGAATATGAATTTTGTTTTTATGTGTCTCATATATCACGACGCGGCTCCGGTATCGTCGCATAATTCAAAGGAATTAATATACCAATGAATGTCATAATACACTTATCAAAGAGACGCATGGATTGGGTAATCGCACGGATAGGATTGGGCCATAAAAGCGCAAGAAACGGAAAAATATTTACTCCACTCTCTGCCGCGACAACAGCTTTTAACGACAACCATGACGACGCAGCGCGCCGCGTATTTGGACTGAAAATGGCACTTTTTTATTCTGACGGGGCGGCCATTCAGTATGCAATTATCAGCTCGGTTATTAAAAATAGTTTATGCCGGGGAGATCAGTCCGGCGTTCGTTAGTAGAACGCGTTCTGGGAATCGGACTTTAATGGCCGCGTAGAGTTTCACATGAAACGTCTCGAGTCCACGTGGACGACTTTACGACTCTCCATTTCAGCCTTCGTTTCGGTACCAGCTCAGAGAAGAGAAATGTCTATGGCATCGACTCGTCAACCTGGCCAACTGAGTAATTAAAATCGATGCCGCGTTTAACGAATGTAAATCGTCTCTCGGTCTACGTGACGAAATATACTCATTTCTGAAGATAGAAATTATTAGCGAGACACTTTCTGTGCTGCTTATCGCAGGAGCAAAAAAGAGATGCGTAAGAACCTCTAAATGCTTATAACAAAAATTCGAATATCTTATATTTTTGCTAACAGTTCTTCACAATTTCTGCTGCATGAAGAATGTGAAGATAACTTTGCTTCTTTCCTCGACGTTTGTCATCGTAACTACCTTGCACCCTGTGTTTCAGTATCGATTTCGTAGTCCGAAGAGTTGGCGAGAGAAACGAAGAGCCGGAAGAAACGCGGAAAGTCATCCAAACGGCCGACACCCACGTCACTTTTAACGATGACACGACAAGGAGTAATAACGGGTGACAAAGGGAAGTCGCGACGCTGAAGTCTCGCGTGCCCCGCGCCATAATTTCGCGTCACAGCTGAACGTTTCGTTGGTCGTTACGATCGGCGAGCACGCGAGTACTCGCTCGAAGCGCGAGCTTCCGCCGCGTCTTGCTCGCGAGCTCGTCGGAAATGACAGCCGGCCGGCTATCCGATGTCGTTTCCGTGATTTACGACGAGATAGCAAGCGCATTTCATCGATTGCAGCCATTTAATGGCGTGTAACTGCGTTATACGAATCTCTCGTTCTGGACCTGGCACCATCTCTCGCGGGATTCCGAAAATTCTAGAGATTCTCTGCGAAACCTGATGTAAGATTCCTACAAGTTCGAGCCCGCGATACTTTCAACACAAGTTTCCTCGGAAGAACCAGCAAGGGCAATGACCCAGTAGCGAGGTAATAAAATTTCTTCGAAACTATCTTGCAAGAATAACAACATGTATCATGCAAAAAGGGCGAGGGAAAATTCATATGCTTGTACAATATACGTATTACGATCCTGAAACTGTGGCATTCTACTGGTAGGAGAATCTCAAGAATGTGATGGTGTTTATATACTCTTTAAAAGCATCCAGCTCTCCGACACTGTTTTCCATCGCTCGAGAAGCCGAAGGGAACGCACGTCCCTTCACCTGCAGATACTATCGACCGTTTTCGGGGCAGGGTTTCCGTTGACGGGACAAGAAGGATTCGCGTGGACGTGTTAGCGAACTGTACTTCAGAAGAAAGCGATTTGGGTTATGGAGCTCTTCGTGCCAGGCCCTGGTTCTCGAGGGCTCGAATTGTCAGTAGAACGAGCAGTCGCGAACGAGCGCGTGAGTGATGGCTGAGCGAAAAGCTGCTCCGAATGAGCAGGCAGCCAGAGAGGGACGGTAGACCGAGGGGGTGGCAGAGGAGCGAGGGGTGGCTCGCCAGTTCGCAAGCAATTATCGCGCGAATCGCGCCACTTGGCAGCACGTAGATTGCCCGGCGTTAGGCAGCTATATCGATCTCGTTTGGCTCATTTCGCGGTTCAACTTTGCGGCGCGATCGATGATAAGAGCTAACCAACTTTCCTACCCGCTCCAGCCACGTCTTTATTATTTCCATACTCTCTTCTTTTTTTTAATGCACCACCGTATACCGTATTGAGATTAATTGAGATAACGTTATTGAAAGATAACGTTTAGCGCTATTTTCAAATATTTATATTTCAGCAGAATTCTTCGAGCAGAATTCTTCGAGGCGGTTCTCTTGAAATTGTATAAAAAGTCAGGGAAACGCATACATGTTTCCGGCGATCCGCTGAACTTGGAACGAGTCAGATCTCATGCGGGATATCACTCTCGAACTGCAGCTTACGCTATCATTATATTTATTTAACTCGCCAGAAGAACCGGAGGAGGAAGCGGGAAGGAGGGAGGCGCATCTATACAAAGTAAGACAAATTAAGTCCCCGTTGCTGCGGCGGGTACGTACGCTATGTCGGCGTTAATTTTCTTCAGTTTCGCAATTATGCGCGGCGTAATCACTCGTTTGCGTTGCTCGTCTCGCGAGCAATCCGACAGTAACATCGCCGACCCTCACTCGCGCGCGATTATAATTAACCGATCGAATTGAAAAAGGGGAAAGAGGCGCGGTGCGTCTCACGCGACTCGTGTTTCAGCATGTTCGAGTACCGGCGTCCTAAAAACGCGGACACGAGGCACGGTAGTTACCCCACGGTCTCTCGGCATAACGACGTCTACCGTGGGCCCGAGGTATCATAATATCGCGTATACGTACATATATAATGCACTGGTAGACAGCAGTACAGGGACCTTCGCTTCGCGAACACGAGACCGCTCACGTGCGCGCATCGCGCGTCGCGGGAGCGCCGGATCTTCGCGAAAATTGGCGAGATTTAGCTGGATAATTGCACGTGTTTCCATTCGCGAGAAAAGGGCAGCTGCGCTATCGATACAAAATACTGCTCAATGCACAGGGAAATAATTGATATCCAGCGGCGTATGATTGACGTCGCGCCTCAGCCTCTTGGAGCAACGAGCAGCAATCCGCGGATGGAGAAGGATGGATTCTCTCTACGCTCGAGTCAGCAATATTGATTCTTCCGTTTCACATTGTAGACGCGTAATTGTGCTTTATTATTCATTCGTTGCTGGCTTCTTTGCAGAGTGATCGTCTGGAACGTCGGAGTAATGTAGACGACCAAAAATCACGATGTCATAGCTAATTCCGAGCTAATTCCGGGACGTTAAAGGGCTATCATGCGACGACTCGTGCAATTTGGGAAAAGCTCGGCTCCGTAAGTCTCGAGGCGGCGGCTTGCTGCCTGCCAAGTCGCTAAAAGCCCCGTAAATTATTGCTGAAAGTTTACAACGTCCGCTGCAGGACGCGCGCACGCAGCCCGCCACCCCTAATTGTGCTAATTATTATCCTGCCGCGCCAGGAGGGCAGCCGAAAAGTCGGTCGGGTTTTCATGACATCGCGGCTACTACGTTTTACGGCCGACAGCACGGAACGGCCCGTTATCCGCAAATGACCCGGGAACTTCCGAGCCGGCGTGACACTTCCTCGAGCGAAACATCGCAAAGTGGCGGATCGCCGATCCCGAAACTCCGAATTTCAAAATGTTTCGCGCAAATTATCCCACGAAGAAAACGTCACCCTCACGAATATTATTAAATCATTAGCGAACCAGTAAACGACAACTGTGCGAGTGCGGCCTCGTGAAACTGCGCGCGAAACACGAAACTTCAGCGACGGGTGTTTCCGCGTGTTCTTCTTGTCGGAATTTCCAGCATCGCATCGAGGTGTTGTCAGTTCTCGCGAGGCAGTTCGTGCATGCGGACATCCCGCGGCGTGTATACACGGCATTCGTGTATACAGGCGGGTTATATAGGTATATCGAAATGTGCCGGCAGGTGTGCACACACAGAACATTCGATAATGCGAGCCCGGGCGAGGGTGGCCGCATGCCGAGGGCCGAGCACGCCAGTCCGTGCTCAGACGTGACTCGCGACGCAACCCTCATTTTTTGACCGCCCCGTATACCATTCGGTTTTCCGTCACGATATCGAGACTGGTTTTATTGGTGGCGACGTAACGTAAGACCCATCGCGCCGATGTCGCTCTCGTGCGAGCCGTCCGATACGTCGATCAACTGTCGACATTGACAAAAACCAATAAAAGTTAATAGAAGCGCGGTATCCGACTGGATCGAGAAGTGTCTTCTCCGCTGGCAAACAAAGGGACAAGTGGATCAAGCGGATCGGTGCGTAATGCTACACGGTGACGTCCGAGTTATTGATCTTGCAAGGCTTACTCGATGCTCACTGTAATGTGATTAATTAATTGTGGATGCAGATTATTGATGTATTAATTAATCTTGTTGAGACTTGTTGGAACGTTAAATTGAGAGATGCTGATTGGTAGAATAGTATTTTTATCAGGTTTAATCGGAATGTGATGTAACGCACAGGTAATGATTTTGTTCACTATCATTAGTCTTTTTTATACGTTCTTTTAATTATAGACAGCTTCATTATAATCACGATTTAAATTTCAGAAATTGCGACGAGGTTCTGATAATGAAAGTCACACACATACGCGTACATGTACACATTTATTGTTAACATTTGTAAGATTTCCGCCGAGTCATCAGCTGTTGCAGTCGTGTGGGTGCAGCTATCTGAAAAACAAGAGTGAAATAGCTCAGCGCTGTTGTGTTATGACTTTATCTGCATCGTGCAAGTCATCGATCTGCGCAACGCAGTCTGCGTGATTGACTTGGTTTCTCGGGGCTTTTTTTACGTGTCGTCAGTAAGAAAGAAACGTCGAGCCTACTGCTCAGTATTATTGATGATTTCTACATTGTCAGTAATAATTGTTGACCACAATCAAAAAAACAGAAACCTCAAAAACAAACTCCATGGCCGCTGCGAGTCCCATAATCATCAAGCGATAAAAACCGGCGGATCTGTATGATGGAGATACGGTATTATTCTTCTCCCTTGCTGCCAATGCGTTGATTTAACATCTACGTTGCGCTACATAGAGAAACGCGGCGACCAAACTGATCGTATTCGCAAACGAGACGTGGCATTGAGGAAGCTAAAGCGATCGCTGCGTTCATCAAGAGATTTTAATTCTGTTATTCTCGTCGTAGCTTAACGATGCTTGAACGATGATTATACGGCACATCGTATCGAAAATACGTTCCTCCGTTCGTTTCCTTCGAGTACGAATGAGCAGCATACGCCTGGCGGCGAAATCGCGATCGAGTCATCCACGTGAGGCTCTTTCGACCTCGGATTCCATTATTCTTTCAATTTCTCGAGCCGCGGGCGTCGCGGCGCGGTTCCCAGGCACGTTTCGCTCACGAAAATCCGCAAACTCGTCGGAGCGAGCCGGCGCGGCGGTGGGTGTGGACCGAAATAAATTAAAAATCGGCGAAGCCGCGAGACCAACGGGATGCCGATCCCGTCTCGATTGCTCAATAGATCTGCCGAAAGATAGCAATTTCTGTCAGCCTGCCGATTTGCCTCGATTTCTGCCGATTGTCGGGACGACTTCTCACTGATGTTTCTACATACCGATAGAAGTATACGTTACCATCTCTATAACTGATCTCAGAATGATGGCCTTTAAGCGAATGGTACCACGAAACGATATTATGAAACAGAGATGCACTACAATTACATGTTATCTAGTAGTATTATCATCTTTATACCGATCAGTATAAAATAACGATACCGTATTATAGGTAACTCAGGGATAAAAGGCCACAGGGTTTTTTTTATTGCCGTAAACGTACCATGTTTTTCAATTTAAAAAATCTTAAAAATGTAAGCTAATATTACTTTAATGTTTTCTTTTTAGAACAAAACACACACATAAATTCATATATAAATCCCTCCCGTGTGCCAATTCCGGAATTATCGTATGACGAACGAAAAGCTTGAAGTAATCATCGTTTATTCCACTTGCTACAGAGTTTTCAATCTTAGCTGGATTTACATTTACGATGTTTGCGGTCTCAAAGGGTCAAAGGGTGCTGAAGTTCTCGCATTCGCCGACACGTTCAGTTTTACGAAAAGGCAGTACAAATTGGCAGTGCGGCAGACTGAAACAAAGGCGGCGGCGTGCGAACGTCGGATATCGGGACAAGTCGCGTTGCGTAAGATCGGCCCTCGTCGCCGCGGCACACCGCCGCCGTTTTATTTCCCGGAAATCTCCCGAGTGGATTTATACGTCGAGCCCGCTGGCCGAAAGGATGACAGGAGCGATCGGCGGCGCGCGTGGTATCGCGCGGGCTCGCGCGAGTGTGGGTCGGAGCGAGCGAGCACACGCAAGAGTGACCGTGCTATCCTTGATATTTAACGATTGATTGGCAGGATTACCAATTTGGCCAATTACCGGCGAGCTTCGCGGAACAGCGAATCGAAATTACATGGTCGGCGCGGCGCCCAAGCCGCGAGAGATGGACCATGTGTATACATATACATGTCATTCTCTCTCTCTCTCTCTCTCTCTCTCTCTCTCTCTCTCTCTCTCTTCTTCGGCCGACGATTGCTGTCTTCTAGATCCAATCGATGCCCCTCGGCTTCGATCGAATAACTGAACCGTGTCCGACGGATTCGGGAGCCGGGCGGGGATTTCGTGATTCCGGGATTCGGTCCGTCCATCCAGACTGCCGTGCGACTTGACCAACGCCGGACGAGATCGATTAGGATAAGGCGATGCACATCGTCGATCTCGATACGAGCGAAGGAGCGGGAGACGATTTGAGCGAGGAAACGGCGCGGATCAATAAAAATCACGCGTCGCCGAATTGGTATGCGCTTGGCGTCACTGCTGGATCTCGTGCGGAAATTGATCGTTCACGTTGACATTTCGGTAATTTGACGCGTATATGTACGTACACAACGCGTCAGCCTTGCCTCATCGTGGCGACGTTCCCTAGATTAATCGAGTTAGGTTCGCTCGTGCAGAAGCAAAATAACGGAAAGCGCAGGTATCGCGTAATATAATATTTGCGCGCGGAAGTTTCAACAGAAGCTATTTCAGTCTCCTTCCAATCTCGCCTCCCGCTATCTTTACGTTTTCCATTTTTTTCCTCTCCTTTCCCGTCGTGCTCTCGCTATTTCTTTGTACTTCTTCCTAGGCCGTATTTCCTCCGGTCGCCTGACGCAAACAGAGGGAGAGTTTCACGTGGTCATGACTTTTCCACGCAACAGAAAGTCGTAAAATCCCCGAGGGCACAGGCGAAGCCGGTGACTATCGATTTCACGTGTTTCCTTTCGGAAATTACCTTGTTTTTTCTTCCGCTTCTTCTTCGTCTTCTTCTTCTTCCTCTTCTTCTTCTTGTGTTTCGTCGTCTTTTTCTTCTCTCTCTTCGTCCTCGCGCTTCGGGTCACGGCGAAGATCGATACGATATCGCGGACCTCACGATCGCCTGGGTGGTCCACCTCGCGCAGCGCTGGCTTCTGGAACTGATTTAATTCGGCTACGTGGACCCCCTTCCTCACCCCCTCTCCCTAATGCCGCCCTTCGCCGCCGACCAGTAAATTCATCGTCCAGTAAAATCATCCGCTCGATCTTTCTCCATCTCTCTCTCTCTTTCTCCTTCAATTCCCCTCTAATCGCATCTTACATCGCGCAAAACCGATTTTTCATCGCGGACAAAGCAAATCCAAATTGCATAAAGCACAAATCGCAATGCATCGGCACATTTAGCGCGTACCGTGAATCCCGGTACGTCGATATTTCCGAAGCGAGAAAATTATACGCGCCAGACGGCGCGAGACCGTTTCAACCCCTAAAGCGTGGAATCCCCATCGACCTATCCATCAATCGATTAACCCCCACCGCCCCTTCCGCCGACTTTTACTGCTTGTTCTCTCTTAACGAATATCAATTTGACTACCCGTCTAGCCCGTTTCTTTGCGTGAACGGAAGTCACCGGCGCGAAGGGAGAAAGGGACGCAAGAAAGGGGGTGGCGAGGAGAAGAAGGAGGAAGGGAGCTTTTAAATCGCGAAGCTCGCTCGGGCCGTCCGGGTAATCCAGACAGATGGGACTCGTTAATGGGACGCGCGAGTAATTTGCAAGAAATCTAATAACACCGTAGCCCCCCACCCCTCCCCATAACTCGTGCCTTGACTTTCCACCTCGGCTCCCTTCCTCCCGCCCTTCGTGCTGGCCGATCCTCCGTCCGAGGACCGTCTAATGACAATACACGGGCGCCGTGCTCGCGAAAATTAAAATTCGCTCGGGGGTCGTGCACGACGCTCTCGTACAGCGTTGCTCGCCACGACACACGCGCGCGCCCGTGTGAGCGCGTATGTTCAGGTGGTCGTGAGGGATGGCGCGTAGTGATGGCGCCGACACCCACGCGAGGTATCTTGAGAGTGCGGTGCCGCACGGAAATTTCTGGATGGATTTGTGAATAATTACTTGTCCCATCGGTCCACAAGTGTCACGAATTGTTTCAAGTTCCTCGAATATTGTAGCATAATCTTAAGCTAAAACGAACTTAGCCACGTTTTGTTACACTTTTTAAATCAAAGGATAAATAACAGGTATTGTTACATCTGTTTTCATTATAATTTCCATTCATTTCGCGAGATAATTAATTTTATGATACTTGCGCTATATTATAATGTCTCGTTATGCCTGACATCATTATTGTGACAGATATCGGCTTTGTCCGTTTAAATATAAATTTTTCTCACTTTATCGGGTCTGCGAGACAGTTCCTTCTAATTAAAAATCGGACTTTTATTGCAGGCGTAAACAAGAGGGTAAGTGGCAGGAGACAAACGTCTCCATCGCTACTGCGTGTCGGTGCATAGGCGTGTGCGTGCACGCGTACACCACGGCTCGCGTAGACGAGGGAAAAGACGGTGCGGGGGAGCACGGAACTCGTTAAGCAGTTTGCGGTTCGTCCCGTCCTTTTTTTCCAGCCGGGCGTGCCTTTAGCGTAAACATATTCCGCGAAGAGATCAGCATCTTTCTCCCTGCGCGCACACCGCAGCTTTTTCTTCTTCTTTATTTTTCCTACCAGAGAGAACGTGTCTCTCCCTCCGCGCGTCTTTGTTTCTTATTACGCGCCGGTTTCTCGTATTTTGGTCCACCCACGACGCGCATCGATCGACCGCGAATCTCTCGCCGGTACCAAAATTGCGCGATAGGGCAATCCTCCCCGTCAATCTATAAGAATCACAATCGAATAACGTGGATAATCTCGCAAGTTTTACAGCTGGAGGGAGGAATGCACCCTCGCGAAAGAATTATCGCAAACGCGACGCTGAAAACTGCATTTAAATAAATGCGAAAAGCGAGGTTTGCCGCGAAAGTAAACAAAAAACTCCAAGTCCGGCCGAAAAGACTCGTTTGACCAAGTAACGTTGGATACGCGCGGGGTCATCTGTTTCGGTATTTTATTACGCCGATACGGGGATCGCGTTCGGCCCGAACCAGCGCGGGACCAGAGCCAGATGGTCGCGTTTAGCGCTAACTGCGCGTTAAGAATGCGGGCCTATGATCGCGAAAATATACGATCGATGTACGACGTACGAGCGAGGTATGCAACGCGGCGATCCGGGCAGATTAGACGCCGATTAAAATTCACGGCATGTCCAGCCAGCATAATTTGATTTCGTAGGTGTTCGTGCAGATCGAGTTACGCGCGGACCGAGCGACGAGGAGAGGACTGCTCGTTCTTGGCGCGCGCGCGCGGGCCCACGGGTATTTCCTTTTTCTCTTTCCCTTCGCAGCCCGAAACGCGAAACGGGCCCTGGTCCCTATTCAGCGAGCGGAGAACAAACTTGACGACTATTAAAATTGAAACGCGCTCATTATCGATCCGCCACGCTAATCGAAAACGGCCGGTGCGCGACTCACGGATTCCCCGTGGATCGGATTACACGGCAGACTCGATTATTTCGTTCGATTAGGCACGGGATCGCCTAACGGTGGCACTTTCTCGCGACGGCAAGCCGCAATCGCGCCTCAAAAATATTTCCACAACACCGGCTCACCTAACAGGCGACACGCGATCGGAAACGTTATCGTTAAAGCGGTCACAGAGTGCGGTCAGAACGGTAAAAATATCTAACAAACCGGATACCGATACAGCGATGCGTGAATTATTCCCAAAATCGGATCTCCACAGATCTACCTTAATAAATATGCATAATCCGATACGGCTTAATTTAAGATGCGCCTTTAAAAATATCTTAAGAAAATAGACCGACACACAGACGCGTTGAATGCCGAAAATCCGGACCGCCGTGGATCCATCTTAATAAATGTATACGTCCGATAAGGCTTAATTTAAGATGCGCCCCTAATTTGCATCCTTTGCGCGCGTGCGGCTGCAAGTTTCCGCGCCGATTCTGGAAACGGTCCCGAGTCGATTAATTATGCCGCGTTCGTCAATCGCATCTTGCGGGATTCATGCTGCGCGAGTGCGGGTCGTTTTGGATTAGCGGGTGGTCCAACTTCGGTCGGAAGGTGGTAGTTGCGCTGGTGGTAGTGCTGGTGGTGTGCTGGTGGTGGTAGACCCCCTCCGTCAGACTGGATCCGCATTAACAGTCGGACAACATTAAAGCGTTGTTTAGCAGGCTATTTTGAATTTTAATTCCCGTGGCCGGCAACGTAACCGAGGTGTGGAATAGATTAGTTTTCGCTCACACGACTGTCAGCTACTTGCCGCGGGGTCTCGGCTGACTGTCTGACTGACTGGATCGCGGGGCGACAGATAACTCGCCCACTTTTCTCCTTCTGCCTCGTGCACACGCAATCTCCGCTCGCTTCTCCTCGTTCGCTCTCGCTCTCAACTTCTCTTGCCTTATTTTGAATTCTGCGTAGTCTCATTTTTTCTCTGTCTCCCCTCCCGCCCTCTTCCACTCTGTAGAATTTATGTTGCAGTTATATCGTAGTTATATAGTTTCGCTATATTCTTATATCGCCCCCATGAGCGATATAAGCGATAATAAAAGATTAAATTCGATCGATTTGATGTTGCAAAACCAGATTGGAGCCAATTGAGAATACAAGATTTGAGGTGTCTTTAATTTCGAAACAAGTTTGCTCCACAATTAATGATCAATTTTATTACCCAGCCAATTACGTCCCTCGCAACGTACATCACAGTATCCCTTAATCATCAGAAAACCAGCACTCGACTATTCTAATCCTGCGGAAATCCGCCGAATTGCTTGCAGAGAGGAAGCCGGGGCGATGACGGGCGGTGGGAACGACAGACGAGGCTCGAGCTGCATCGCACGATGAAGATGCCGCGCCTGCGAGCGTTCGCGTCGAGCGCGTCGAGAAAAGAAAAAGCGCAGCCGCGGTTCAAGGTCGCTCGTCTGGACCAACTTCGGCGCACGGTTGTAGCCGCGATAAAAAGAAGAGGGATGATCGATGGTGAGAATCGACTGGGCTAGTCACTGTGGCTTCGTACAGGCGAAGACATCACCTTGCAGAGGAGGTGCCGGGACTCTACATTCGGCGCCTGACGCTCGAGGATCCCAGGAGGAGGGAACCGTCCGGTTCAAGGTCGCAGTCGCCGGCGCGCCATATCTGTCATCCTCGCAGCAGCTACGCGCCCTCCGCGCGGGGATCCTCGAGGTATTCGGAGCGGATCCGCGCCGTGCATGCACCCCACTTGCCGCTTGACGCTTCGGGGTGCATTCGCCGACGAATTTTACGGGCAATGCTCGCTGGCGGGTCAGCGCGAGGCCGATGATTGACAAGTCTGGATCGCCGCGCTCTCCCCCGCTTCCTCCGCTACAACGACCGCGTTACAGCGCGAACCGGCAATTAAGCGGCCGAAAACTGGTTTCGGGGAATTTTCGTGGGTTTCGTTCTATATTTAGAACGAAAGCCTTAACGCGCTTGTCGTCCGCTTGACCCGGCCGTTCACGGATTTCAATTTCGAATCGCGAAGCGATACGGTCTTCCCACCTTCTCGATCGCTCGTTGTACAATATTTCACCAGCTGCACATCGTTACGCTGCTTCCACCGCGGCTTGCGTGTCATTTGAGAAGTGAAAGGTCTCACGGGTTGAAACGTGAAGTGGAGGGATTAGTTAATCATCCCGATCGCGTGATGATTAACATCGATTGCGAGCGCAGTTGCACGAGGAGTCGAACGCTTCAAGGTGGCGACCGGAACCCGCGCGCGTACGAGCGGTCTAGATAAACGTCACTCACGATGATCACCCCCTAGGACCCCGTAATTAAACGTACTAAAATTTAACGGTCGGTTCGCCGGACGGACGATCTCGCTGGTGCTGCTGCTGCGACTTAATAAAGCCTTACACGAGCGATCGGCGTCGGTCCCGCGCAGCCGGCACCCTAACGTTATTAAAGCGGCTCTCGCATTAAAATACGAGCAGTATCGGTACGTCATTATCATCGACGTTTGATCTCCTCCCTCTCCCCCGTGCTATCCCCTTTTTCTGCGTCCGTTCTCTCGCCGCGTCTTCTCTTCTGCTTCGCGTCTGCTCGCCGATCCTCCTCTTCGTCCCGGTAACGCGCGTCACGGCGAACCTGACCTCCGCGCGAGATCCGGGCAAGGTTACCGAGTTTATTGCGACTTTGGAACGTGCTCTCGTTTCCTGCGAAGCAGCCACCGCCATCGAATCCTCCCACGTTTCGCCTGAACTCTCTTTGATCTATCTTCCCCGCCTCTCTCTCTCTCTCTCTCTTCTCCTTTCTGTGAAAGTGTTTTCAAGTGACTGGTTACGCCTCATGGAACTCGCTCTTTGCCCCCAGCAATTAGATCTATTGCTCAATTCAGTAATCTGGAGCGCAGCCTGCGGATCGCAGATCACGCAAAAGTCCTTCGTGCTCTTGTTCGCGGCGCCATTAAAATTCTTGAATGCACGTTCGTTGTAGTAGCATATTTTTGATCGTGAGAAATTTAAAAATGAATCATGAAATTCAATGTTTGGCAGACGAAAAAATTTATGCGTTGTCCATAACGTAGATGGAAATTATTCATATATCTTTCTTGGATAATCTCACGGTTTTCTTAATTAACTTTCTGCTTCAATCCTTTAGTATTGTTATTCACAACATTTTTGTTCTATCATACGTCTCTGTCGTGCAGCCATCTCAATTAGATTTTTTGATATAGAACCACACAGTTAAGTTATATTTTCTAGTTGTTAATATTAATACTATTATATCTATATAATATTTTTCCCAAACGAGCGAATGTGAACGTGGCGGATTAATAAATTTACCGAATCATCTCCGGTCTTGATTATTTTCAGTGTCCAGGATATTTTTTTTGTTATTTTCCCCTTGAGCTCTTCCCGCGCTTCGTCCATCGCGCGTTCTCCATCGCGCGAGCCCGTCTTTTTGCTCTCGCTATATTTTTTCATCCCCTCTTCTTGTTCAGCTTGCGGTTCAAGGTCATAATCTTCTCGAGACCTCCTTTCTTTCAACCAGTTCTCCGCTTCGCCTCCCTTTTAATCTTTTTCTTCGGTCGTTCCTGCACCTTCGTTTTCGAAGTTCAAGGCCTTCCTTTTCGTCTCTTAAATATTTTCTCCCGATCTCTTCCTCGTGCGCACTTGCATTTCTTCCTCGATCTTTTCCATCCCGTTACTTTTCTTTTCGTTTCAGCCACATCTTTATACTGCACTCGCCATTTCTTCGTTTTGTCTTTTCTCAATCATGTAAAAAATCTACTGTGTCCCTTTTCTTTCTTATCATTCTCATTTTCCCTCCATCTCGCTGTGCCTTGTCTTCAATTTGTTTCTTTTCTCCTCAAATATTCCTCAATCTTTCGATTATGTATGACTTCTCTGTTTCTCATTATAACTTCTGCCTTCTCGTTCGTCTTTAGATAATGCCTGTCGCCTTCTCGTATTTCACGTTTCTTCACTCTTTCCGCCGAGAACTTTGTCTACCCCGTTCCCTCACGTTGTCTCTCGTTTTCCTCTTCTCCTTCTTCTCGACGTTTTCTTTTTGAAGCGTCGTGCCCTCTAGGCTCCGCAATCACATCTAGTTATCCAGTTGTCCGTAGTCAAGGAAGACGAATCCTCTTTCTCGTTGTCGTTACAAACCCTTTCTGCGCCGTCCACGTGCAATCATCCTGGCGAGCGATCGTTATAAAGTGAACGAAGCGAAAAGTGTTGCTAACTTCGTCGTGACACGAGCCCGGCGGCCCTTTGCTCGCCGTCCCTCGAAAGACACGTCTTCACTTTTATTTCTTTATAAATGTTAGATGATAGCGCTCTCCGATATCACGTATTGCCGCCAAAACTTTTCAATCTCACAAGTTGGACAAGTTACAACGCTTTCGTTTGTTCGGACAACCGAATACATATAGTCTACGAAAGGCATTTTATTAATATAGAAAAAGAGCATTGCAATTGTTTTACGAAATATCCTTAGTAAAAGTGAAATTATTAAATTAAATATATATAGTCTATATTTTTTATATAATTAAATATACTGCTACTTTTATTACACTTGAATTTTTCTACTTCTTGATTACTAAAGTTATAGATCTTGGCTGGAAAGGATCCGAAAGGAAAATCCAGCTTTCTTGACGATAGTGTCGCTGGAACTTCCAGAATCGCCGATTCCGCTAATAGAGTCCCAAGCAAACGCACGTTGGCGACGTGGAAATTTTAATGAAGTTATCAGCGACAAAGACGACATTCTGGACGAATTTCTGGAGAAAGTCACGGAGGCTGGAAAAGAAAAGGAAAAGAAAAGTCGCGTAGGAAAAAGCAATTTATTTCGACGAAGAAGTCAGCGCAACAACAGAAAGAACGACGACGGCGACTCGTCGGAATGTACGAAAGCGCTCGCCACCTTCGAGGAATGCACAAGGAACATTATCGAAGGTCAGACTATATATTCTTTCTTCAGAATAAGGGAGTACGTTTTGCGATTATGTCGTTATGTATTCTGTCTTAAAAATCGAGAACGGAACTGTCAAAGAAAAAATCAAAATCGTTAAGTAATGTGTGAACGAGAAAGAAAGCGCTAAAATGTTTAGAGAATGTTTAGAGCAGGATCTAGGGTTCTCAGATTATCACGACAAATCGATCGCTCGATTGCGGTCATCATCGAGTTATCCGATATTCATTTTGACTTAACAGTCCTTGAAACCGATCACGCTCGCGGACCACAAAAATGTCACAAAGGATGTTACATAATGTGTACACGTTTATCAGCTTTACATTTGATTATCATGTTTTTTCGCACTAATTTATCGGCGACAAGACGTCATCTTTTTTATCTGTCTCCGCTCGGCTTGCTCTGAAAGAAGCCTTTCAGAGCACCTCACTTACGTTAAAAGATCGATTTTGGTCCATTGATCGAGATCAGATTTCAAGGATGCGTGCCGCAGAACCGCCGCGAATGGACCTTGGAATCGCGCCGGTGCCTTTCGCGATTCGGTGATGATTTACCGCAATTTTTCCGGATGGCGTGCGAAGAACCAGCTCGGATGGGAAACAGCTGGGAAGACCTCGAGATTCTCGAGCGACGATATCGAATTTCAGGTCGGAGCCGTGAAAGACCGAGTTGGCGAGACGACATCAGCGATGACTGCATATGTTCCGAGATCCCGAAGGATCTACGGGTTAACATTCACAGGAGAACGGAAGTCATGCGGCCACCGAGCAGTCCAAGCCCGGAAGTGACTCACACCATTCGGATCGCGATGAAGTACGGTCGTCCGAGTTGCAAAGGCGAAGACGACGAGAGTCTAGAAGAGGACGAAGAAGACGGAGCGGAAGAGGACGCGGAGCAGACAGCGACGAGGACGAAGAACGAGGGGAGCAAGAAGGATCTTCAAGGTCCGCCGAACGCGAGGAGGGAACCGGCGAAGCAGGACGCTCGCTGTGTCACCGCTGGTGTGAACGCCGCGTTAGACTTGACGCTAAATTGCAATAGCGTGCGACTGACTTCTCGTGACGCGAGTCTGAGGACCGCAACGACGAGGAGCGAGAGGTAGAAAACGGCCGGAAACGCGAAGTTAATTCGCATGGGTCCCCTCTCGAAAGGTGTCCCGCTCGTAATCTGTGACCCCGTCCCCGATGAATGATTCGCGGCTTTAAATAAACATCGTGAAGCATATAATGGCGCTCCATTATTTCCCCAACCTGTTCTCTCCTCGGCTTTTCAGCTTATTAGAGTCCCCGATCGTGCTAAAATCTTAATACCTTTGTCTGAAGTTTGTTTCTTGTATTTTTTACGTTTGTTACATTATTTTTACAGTTTTCTAAAAATACGCTCATGTTTTTTCAAGCGAGTAGATAAACGTGATATTCCAAAAAAGAATAGATAAATCATTATCATAATGAATATTAAATGTGTATGTTAATCTGTTCAGTTTTGAGTTAAAATAGAATAGTTGAAGAAAAAGAGACACGCATCAGTTTATCAGATTCACGATAATTACTGCAATACTTCGAAACGACGATTTTTTCCATAAACTCTACAGCCGATCCGTGAGAACGAATTTTGATCGATGGCTCATGCGTCGAATTAGCAATTCGGTCGGCACAATAATTTGCAAAAACCCGCATGATTCCAAGACTCGTTTTGCGCAAAAATCCCAAGAATTGCCTACATAGCATCGCGATGAAACATTCTTAAATTTCATCGTGTGAACATTAGTATTTAAGAAATACAATTTTAATGTACAACCACTCATTTATCAAACGCTAAATCCCGTATATCTCTATATTTTTATCTTGTATGTACACGGATATTGCATGTATTACAAATTAACGTGAAAATCCTATTGCCGTTATCGCAGGTATACCGCAGATCGGAAATTACGATAATAACATAACGATGCGCGTCTTTAGAATTATCAGGATATTATCGTTGAATCTATGATTGGCGCAATTAAAATAAACGACGCTTGATTTCCCTCAACTCGATGCGAATCGCAACTGGTGCAACGAAGTCCCATAGCGTGCGCTGAATCACGAAATTCTCAAGACGCGAGACGGTCGCGGTGGGGAGTTTCTAAATTTCGGCCGGAACCATCGTAAAAAGCCGCTCCCTTTTCCGACGCCGCCGAAAGTGGGAGGACCGTGCAGGATCGCACTGTGGGTCTCAATGAAACCGCCCGTGGAATCGTGAATCTTCCCCGCGCGGCAATAAATCGCAATCGCCGGTTCGATTTCTGCGAACACGCGCGCGCACGAGAGACGCGAAGATACGTCGAGGCGGCCTATTAATTAGCTCGTCTAATAAATCGCGAGCCGGCCGGGACGTGGCAGGGTGAGGGAGGGCAGGGCAGAGAGCGCAGGGTGAGAGAGCGGGAGAGACGGTATCGCTCGTCGCTCGGTCGCTTTCTTGCTCGCGATCGAGCACGGGAGGTAAGAAGAAAGCGGAGGGCGAGAGGATAGAGAGAACAGATGGAATGGCGAGAAAGGAGTAGGTGGGTGGGGGTAGGGGCAAAGATAGAGAAGGCAGGAGGGAGGCAGCAGTATGCCGATCAAGAGGAATAAGAAGAATAGGAAGCGGTCGAAAAAGAGAGACCATCGTACGAGTTTCGTGGTGGACCAGCGCGAGATGAGAATCGCGCGTCTAGGCTGGCTCCGTGGAAGGCCAAGCTGGGCCCAAACCGGGTGAGAGAAGTTGGCCGGCCCCGTCTCCGTCTCCGTTCATTCTCTCTTCTCTTCCTCTCCACCGCCTCCACCTCCTCCTCCTCCTCCTCCTCCTCCTCCTTCTTCTCTTCCTCCTACTCTCGCGGAGCGGCCATCGCATTTTTATTTTGTCTGTGCTGTGCACGTTGCTCTTTCGCTTTCTCTCTCTTCTTCCTTCGCTCTCTTAGCGTCCTCCTCTCTTCCTTTCTCTCTCTTTTCCTTTCTTTCTCTTTCGTGGGGGGCGAAAATGGTTCATGGCCGTTCCCGAGCGCCGATTTCGCCGCGGATCCTGCGCGCGGAGGATCGACCTCTCTGCTTCTTTATATCCTGCGCCCAGCATCTCTCCCGGTCCTGCCGCTTTATTCGCCACGCTTCTCCGCTCCGCAGTCGCGTCGCGGTTTTTCTCCTTCGCGGTGTTCCTTTCTTTATGCACGCGATCGCATCGTTCGCTCTTTTAACGCGCAGTAATGGAATTTCTGTTTTCTACCGACTAGATCGTAACTACCCACCTCCTCCGCTAGTTGTTTTTTCCCCCCTCGTCGTCGGAGTTTCGTTACTTCGGAATGGACGTAGATTAGCGTTCGGCCGAACAGAGAGAAACGTGGCGGCCGTTTATCGTAAATACGTAAATCAAATTTGGAAACACAATAAACGGCAGGGAAATGGCATGCAAACGCATGCGACGCTCTGACAGGACTTGAAAACACGATCTCGGCAAAATAAATGGCACGAACAGGTCGTTTGTCTTCTTGCCAGACATCATTGCCTTCTGCGGCGGATTTAATTCGTTTTACATGTAAATTATATATCGTCAACTGATTTCTCTGTAAGATATTATTATTCCTAAACTGCATGTTAATTTGATCTTAACATCATTGCATTCTTCTCTTTTTTTCCGTCACTTGAAATTCAATGTAGATTAATCCAGACGTATAAGAGTCCATTGCAAAATTGCAAGAGGCGTTTAACTGAGGATTCTCTCGCTTGATCCTGTATTTCCGTTTATACCTGAAGTACACTTTCGTGGTTGCAGAGCTGCACGTTATTGGCAGCTGACCTAAAGACGAACTCATTAACTGCAATGATCGCCTAGTTGAACTCCGCATCCGCGCAGTCAGGATGATGATCGGCACTTCTACCGTAAATAACCATCCTTTGCGTGTCGCCAAGGGACAGCCAAGAAAGGTGGAGGGACCGCGTGAAACAACGCGAAAGCGTGTAAGTTCTAATCGCAAAGAGTCCTTTCTCTTGGATCAAATTACCATAAATAATGATCCCTTTGCAATATTTATAGTATCCCTACGGGGGCCGCTTTTATCACTGCCCACCCTGCCACATTCTTCACCCTCGCCCTAACATTTCTTCGACTTTCTCTTCTCATTTTACAGTGTGTCCTGCTCCTTTCGTTTGCTCGCTCGGCCGAGCCAAGTTTTCCGCCGCCTTTCTTACCTAGTTCTTCGCCCTCCTCTTCTTTCGTTGCCCTCTTCTCCCTCTATATTCCCGGCATCGATTAACGCGTTTATCCGATCGGCCGAGGGTGCAAAAACGCGCGAATGACTGCAATCGTCGTTCGCGGAAGATCGTGGAATCGGGAAACAAAGAGGACTTTGTGCTCCGCTGATGAGACGTGACGCCTCCTCTTCCTCAGCCGCGTCTTTCTTCTTTTCTGTCGGATATAACGAGAAGACCGAGAGCGAGAAGGAAGGGGGGGGAGAGAGAGAGAGAGAGAGGTGAGGTGAAGAGAGCTGGGAGATAGGGAATTGGTACGGTTGATTGTGTGCGCCGCACTGGCAGAAGAACATGTAAGAAGAAGAGAGACGGACAGCAATAAGTGATTTCGCTTGTTGCGTGCTCTGGAGTCCGCTGGATTCATGTTGTTAATTCGGGAGAGAGAGTGAGATTTGCGAATTAATCTGGCGTCAGCTTGCTCCGCTATCTCACGTAAACGATGCGATAGTATACATTTAATTCGATTAGCGGTTTGAGTTCATTTTTATCATTCGTATCAGGCGAGTGCAGATACTGCGGATAATTTTGGAGATTTCTTTAGGCTCCAAAGTCTAAAGTGGGACTTAATGCCCCGAGGGTGAGTTGTGCGAGTTCGCCGCTACTAAATGCATTTTATTTGACGCGACGCCGCTTGGAATTAAGATATCGGGCGGATTCGTTTCATAAGCGGACTCTTCTCGCTCGAATATCTCGTCCGAGAACGGGATTCCACTTGGCTCGGACAGGCCGATTAATCCTGCCGATTCTTTGAAACCGTTTTATGCTCTGTGAATAGCCTCTCGCCCGTAATCGGGGAACAGGCTCTTGATCGGCTACACATTGTGGGAACGTAAATTACTCAGAAACGAAATTAATTGAGATGTTCTCGTATATAGAACGTACTTTACATTCCTAAAATAAAAGAAAACGGACTGACACAAAAGTACAGTCATTAACATTTTAACAAACATTTTATTAAGCGTTAAGTAATTCTAGAGAGAAGAATCTGATCACACGCATAATTGTTTATACAGTAAACAGTTTACATTGTTCAAATCTTACAAATGCAATAAATTTCGTCGGTCATCATTCGCGTCTACAAACAAAGTAGGCTGGAAGTCTGCAAGACGGCCATGCATAAATTAAGTCCACGCGATTACCTATCCGCAAACGAATTTTGCCAACGGACGGCGAAGAAAACGACACTTGAAAATATCCATCGCGCCGAGAGATCTAGCGGAGGCAGAACTGCGGAGGCAGGCGAGGAGAGGAATCGCGAGGAGAGATAAAAGGAGTAGTAGATACATCCTTGATGAGCGATCGTTATCACGATGAAAATGCAGTCTCGAATCGATCCGTGGCAGTCGATTCCTCTTGCCTCCTTTTATTAGACTGCCAATTTCGTGGCGTCTTCCACGGAATTCTCTCTTCCCCCATCCTCCACTTTTCTTTTTTGTTCCACCCGATACGAAATCCCGCTGACTCGACCGCCGACAAAAATTCCTCCTCTAATCTCAAAGAGTACCTTTTCGACGCTTATCTCGGCAACGGCGACGTGATGTCATCGCGACGCATATGTTAACTCGTAAGAAGAATAATTCGATTATATGCCGATGCCCGTCGCGGATGTTACACTGAGCTCTCTTGTTACTAGATATTTTTCCCACTCTCGTGACGGTCTTTATTTCTTCTTTAATTTGTTTTCGACGGTTTTTTTTATCGCGGCGCATTAATTTTTACCCGGCTGGAATGTGACATAGACGCTACCAGTTAAATTTTTTCGCATTAATTGTATTTTTAGATTGGAGCATTCTTCAGAAGTCCGCTATCGCGTCAGCGTGTACTATGAGCCTGATTTGTGCCGCAAATAAGAAAGATAATATTCAATCATATGAAACTTATCGCGCGTGTATAAACGTAGCTGAAACAAGGCATTTCTCCTCTTCTGCCGCAGCCGTGAGCTGGTTAGCAAACGCGTTTTCTTTTTGGATTTTCGTTTCATTTATTTCAATACGATCGATCTGCTCGGCAGCATTTCTACGATTCTACCGGTGTATATCCTCGCACGACGAAGAGGGGGGCGAAGATGTAGGAGGGAGAATTTCAATTTCCCCGTCACTAACCTCGCTTCCATCAATCTCCAGAACCGTGCTAGCCGAGTGGAAAACGAACTCGATGACTTCCCGGCCACGAAGGTGAATTCGATGTTTCACCGAAACTTCAAGGATCACGGTTGGTTGATGCAAGCGCTCTTTGATGCAAGCGCTAATGGATCATCATAACGCAAGGCTACACGCGCATCCATCATATCATGTAAAAAATTTATCCTAAAAAATAAATAAAATGTTCTCTTTTTATTTATTGTTTTATTTCAATTAATTTTCTTCTCTTGGCGATCAGATAAATTCTTGACAAATTTCAAGATTGGTCATTGTTAGTAGCGATTCGGAGAACTCGTCGCGCGAAAGATTGATTCGCAAAGTTCTATTATGAGGCGCAGAATCGTCATGAAATATTCGATATGCAGATTTATGTAATCAAAAGGAGGCGCCCGAAAGCATCGAGCGTTCTGTATCTCCTACGGGCTCCAGCAATTCCCTCTCGTCTCGATGAATTTTCTGCTTCACAGCGGAGCCGACTTAATGAGAATATAATCTTAGTTGTGCGTGGTCTCACTCGTTCCGTACGGCCGATGTTCCCGCCATTTCACGTTCCACGTCTTCTTCATCTCTTTCCTCCCGTACCCTCTGCACCGTATCCGGTCCTTCCTTCCGGCAATTACTCTCGTCTCGACGTCGCGCGGAATTATTATCGTCCGTAACCGATCGGACGAGAAGCTGGGGAGGAAATGCTTGCCGTATCTCCCTCGACTCGCTCTTCTACTTTTATGAATGCCCCAACAATAAACATCATTAATGCGCGCTCCCTGTTAACGCGTGATTTATTCCGAGTCTGATTTATCCCGGATTGTTCAGAATTGAAGCTAATAAATTCAAGATCGCATTGGAAATATTCGCTCGGAATGCATGAGAGATTAATGAAAATCTCAAACTATTTCAAACTAATTCATCTTTAATCTATAACAATTTATCTATTATATATTATATTATTTTATATCATTTTTTTATTCGATACAAAATCGATAAATGGGGAGAGTAAATCCAAAACTTTATCTTTGTGTGATATGTATATATCATAAGTTTTTAATTCATCAATCATTTTGCAGTAGACATAAACCTTCTTGTTAGAAACGAACGCGTCTCGTAAAATGTTCGTTTCGGCATCAGTCAAAATTCAGAGGCACCGCCAATTGACATGCGATTCGAGAGAGTTGCCGATTAAACTGTGCATCACCGGCGGCACAATGGCCCAGCACCGACCGCACAGGAAGGCTTCTATCACCGCTGATTTAGCTTCATTAGGATTTTTATTAATAATTTCGCTAATTGCAGGGTTTGCCGAATTAATTGGGCGCGTCTCGCGCGTCCAATTGCGTCTATAAGGACCGAGGGCACCACGAGAAATAAGAATGCGATTGCATGGAACGGAGAATAAATACAGGATGCAGCAAATAATAATAAAGGTGCATGTATGCACGATAAATAAAGAAAACAGAAGAGACGGGTACTGGAAACTGATATCGCAGAAAATTCATAATGTTAGGTTAACATAATTAAATGTTAAAATAATATGTTAAAATATATCAAGGCACAAGCTATTTCATTGTTTTCTGGAATTAAAATTTGAAAAAGGGACAAGAAAAGGTAAGCGGATTAAATGAATAAAACATTGATTTTGTCATATTGTAGCACCTTAATTACTATTGAGAACTAAAAATGGGGCAATCCTGGGTTTAGAAAGCATAAGACTTCATTAAAAGATAAGTGTATCATCAATTAGGAATTTATTGATAATTATAAGTGCCCTCTCTTGCGCTGTCAAGAACGAAAGAGAATTCCGAAATGAGTAAACGAGAGATTAACGAGAAGAGATCTTACGCGCCATGTTAAACGAGCAATATTGCAAGAACCATCCGTTCTCCCCTCCTTCTGTTTCCTCGGTTAAACTTCCGGGAGCTGGCGAGAAGAACATCCCCCGGTCGGGCACTGGCGTGTAATTCAATTTGCGAATTGTGCAGCCAACGAAGGAAGTGCGAGGATAGACCAGATATCCCCGATGAGCTCGACGCCTCAACAAGTTGTATACATATAATCTGACCCAGATCCCGGGGTCTAAGTGAGGTCTAACACGAGGGAGAAAAGGGGAACCAGAAGGAAGAGGAACGATGGGAGGAGAAGAAGGCAGACGAGGACGAAGAGGAAAAGGAGGAGGAGGAGGAGGAGGAGAGGTCCGGAGGGTTCCTCAGAAGCAGACAAACAAAATATAACAGCACGAGTTACAAGGAAGATTCTCGGCGAGATGAGGGGTCTCTCTCTTTCTCTCTCTCTTTCTCTCTCTCCTCTTCCTCCTCTTCTTGCTGTATGTCGCTCTCTTTTGCTTCTTCCACTCTCGTCGATCTCCAAGAAGACGGAGGGGCGGGAGAGAGGAAGGCGAACCCTCTTGAAGCATGAATGGATTACGAAGAGCCGTGTTCATTCATTCGCTCCTTGGCGGCCTAGAAACCCACAAAAAGTGTATCTCTTTGCCACGTCCATCTTCGTAGTCTATGGTCGTGGACTTCGACGCCTCTCTTTCGCTCTGTTCTCGTCCCCCCCCCCTTCCTGCACGTCACGAATTTGCTCACGCGTGCGAGAATCGAGTCTTCACGAATCTCGACAAGTGATGGGAGGAAAATAGGAACGAGAATCCCTACTTGCGATATTTTAATTACAAATAATGTAATTACAAATTAGGTATCGATATTATTTCTAATGAATAAATTCGATGGATTGAACTGTCAAGAGCCAGTTCTGCAAGTTAATATTACGTGTCTTGTTACGATAACGAATGCCAAACGCGGCGTTAATCGTCCGAAAAGCGACAGACACATTTACAGCATAAACATGGAGTGATATAGTGACACCACGAACGCGACAGGATCCTCGAGAAGACGAGCGGAGCGGAAGACGAGAGCCCGCGAGCTCGTCTGACCTTTCTCAAAGTTTCGGATCCCTCGAAGGAGAGACGTGAGGGACTACCTAATGGAGATGGAAAAAGGGAGAACGAGATGTCGGGTTCGCGGAGGGTCGTCGTCGGTTTTTGCCCGTCTGCGATGTCGCCGCCAAATGTGAGAGAGGAAGCGCTCCGCTTCTGCCCGCGCACGCCGCTTCGCGCTTAATTGAAAGCGACAGTGACCCACTTATGCCACCTATGCCATAGATTTCTTTTTGGTTCACCACCATGAGAACGAGCTGACGCCCGCTGGAAGATAATCATCGAATGCGATCAAGTTTCAATTTACATTTGTTCACGTTTTCAGACGTGCGTAATGCATAAAATCCGTTTTCGCTCTCTCCGACCGAACACCAGTTTAATCCCATGAAAAATCGGATTCAGCGATTACCAGAGAAATTCTGTAATAAATATCAAAGACTGCCGGGCAAAGCCGAGAGTCAAGTATGGGTAACCGATGGCGGAGTACCGCTGACCCTGAAAATACTGTTCGCCAGCGAAAAGTAGAAACGCTCTCGCGGATCTCGCAGAGATCTCTCGTGACTGCGGCGGAGCGGAGAACGATGTAGATATTCCGTATATATGTACGTACACATCCCGCGGGGTAATTACTATCGGTTGAAGATAGCGAAAGGACCCCGCAGCCCGGGATCCGCTGACTTATTATTTCTTAGTGATTTTCTGAATTGCACCGGGGCACGAACGCGAGCCGATGTCTTCGTGACGTAAACGAGATAATAGGCACCGCTCTCGCGTACCCACGATGTAGACATAATGACGACGGTCTTAGGATTATGGTTCGTCCAGTAACTCTCGACTCGTCTCCCCCTTCCTCCCATCGTCCTGAGGCCGCTTCGCTTTGCTCCACCGATCTCTCGGCGATCCCTCTTCACGGCGGAGTTAATTGACAATAATAAGAGACAAAACGGGAGTGGAAAAAAATTCGAGATAATAGCATCAGCTCGTGTACAGCGATACTCGTGTGCATCAATCATACAATATGAAAGGCGAATTTCCAAAGAAAATTTATTATTAATGTAATATCCTGAAATAAAGCATTTTATATTTTATCTCTCTATTCATTTTATATTTTATCTCTCGTAGTCAATATTTTTCACAATTACAGAAATGCATGTACATTACTCAACAGTTGAAACTAATCTAAATAAAATTAACGATTTAACAACATATCTTAAAATATGCGGAAAAGGTTTATTGCAATCCACGGTTCTTTTCAGTTTACAATTATTTACACAATTAAATCCAAAAAATTAAATTCGTTCCAGCGTTATCAGATTAATATTAGACAGATCAACTATTGGAAGCAATATCTATTTGCGTTACCCTATGGATACTCTACACATTTCCCTGTGCGAGATACTTTTGCAAGATTCTTTCGTAATTTCCTAACATCGCGATCGTTACGTTTGTATTCACGTAACGGTAGCGATATTATCGTTAAGGGTTACTACCGTACGAGCACCAGGAAGAGAGAATTTCCCAGCGCGCACACGAAATTCTAACAATTCGATCTGATGCGGATCCACGTTTCCGGCGAACGCCGGCGTCGATTAGGAGTGGCGATTGCGGCGATGGACAAGCGGGGAAGACACACGCGGCCGGGAAAAAGATAAGTACCTGTCGGAGCATGGCTTTTCTCTTTGGTCCGCCATTAGAGCAATTTTAACGTCCCCACCGTCGTCGGGGCGGCAAAAAATGCCGGTGAGTCGTTGCGCTAGACTGAAGAATGATCGGAGAGGCGCCAAACCTGGTTCGACTGCTCTCCTCGCTCTCGCTTTCTCCCGTGCGCTCCACCTTATCTTCCTCCGTCTCTTGATCCATCGCCGTCGTGTCATCCTTTTCTCTCCCTCGCCCACAAGTTGCCCCTCCGTCCCTTTCTCCCTCTCGCTGGACCGGCGCTTGAAAATAGAAACTACCTCCTCGTCGCTCCAATCTTTCGGTACTTCTTTTTCTACGGTTCTCTCTCTTCCTCTCCTTTTTTTCGGCGTTAAACTCGCTCTCCTCCAGGAGAGACTCGTTAGATTCACTCGGGGATTATGTTTCGTGCTATTATAGCTCTTGGAGAACACACCCGCGCGTTCCCTCGCCCCCCCGCGCCGCTTCTAATGTTCCTTCTGCGCCGTCGACGTTGCTCCTCTTCTTCGACTATCGATTTATCGATCTCCGGCGCGAGATAGGGCATCCGCCGTGTTCACGGCTCACTTTTACGAAGACGAGAATATCTTCACGAGCGACGCACGGATATTTATCGAGAACGCAAATTTACGCTCACACCCTCATCGCGAGTATTGTAAAAAAAATTAATGATTAAAAGTAATTTCTCCTTATTTTCACCGATAACGCGCTCGTCAACGGACGATAAATCCATGGACATCACACCCGTTCTTCACACTGCGATTCGCTTACGTAAACCGCTTCACGTGACGCGACGAGGACGAGAACGTATTTCCACCCCCCACGTATTTCCAGTCGGGGGACCACCGTCCCTCTCCGCGACCGCTTTCTTATTATACCCCGTCGATCGGCCTATCATTCCCGGCATTTGCATAAATGCACACGCCTGCACCTTTTCGAAATGCCCAAGTAAATTCCGGGCGTTTGCGGATGACACGGGTAGGTATGTAAGTGACGGGACGCGCGCGTTCCTCGCGATGAAAGCGTTAATACAGTATCAGAGTCCGCATACCTCGGGCGACTTCGGCGAGTACAGGCATTAATTTCGGTGACGTGCAAGGCGGCACGGCAAAGCACAAGCAAAAAGGAAATCGCGAGACGCGCGGCCACGGATCTCTACGTGGGATCAGGTATATCCCCGGCACGGGAGCTATCCGTCTCGGTCCCGCCGCTGAATGTTAGAAGATATATTATACCCGAAGAGGGTGGTAACACTTGTTTGATTCAATTCTAGGAACACGCTCGAAGGCGGCCGCTCAATTTTTCTTCCGCCTGGGGAGAACTCGCGATGCCTAGCACTTATCACGTGGCCGAGTGTGTGCGTCCGCACGCACGCGTACGCGTAAATGTGCGTGTGCGCGCAATCGTTGACGCCTTACGAATCCGGAGCTGCTATCAAAGTCTTGACGAGCACACACGCTCGAGAATTACTCGCGGGGATTCCCGTAATTCTCAACGACCGCTTCGTTTATTTAACGAATATCTCACTCGTAAAAACTTAATCGCGCGCGAATTGGTTTCAAATGTACTCGCAGGGAACTCGCAATTCGGGAAAGAGACACACTAAGGGATGATAAGAGGACGAGTTGACTTTGTTCTTGAATTGCCATTTAAAATGCAACCTTACAATTTTGCACTCATTTTTTTCTCCTTTGTGGTTTTATAATGCTTCGATAAACGGTCGTTCTCTTATGTGGTCACGTGAATGCTGCTTTGTCATTCGCGCAAACCGGGAACGGCTTCAAGTGAATAGGACTGCGATGTCGGAACATCGATCGAAGGAACCATTCGACCTCTTTGACAGGCGACGCGATGCGCACAGGTAGATGCAATAGGCCATCGAACCAACACAGTGCAACCTGTTGCAATAAAATTCCCCTGTCTACCTGGCCGAGGGAGAGAAACGGGATAGGTAAGTGGCACGTTTGCCGTCGTTGGCGGCATAATCAGGATGCTAGACTACCTGCGGAATCCGTGCAGAAAATGACAGCGAATGCCGGAATGCGGAAGGAACTTGGAAGTAGAAGAATGCGTCTATTTCTGTCATATCAAGAAAGCGAAAACGGGTGCGTATATCGTTGAACGGCATCGGCATCAAGAACTCATCCATTTCATATCGCACTGCAGTAAGACTTTTCGTCCGAAACTTGTAATATGTACTTAACTAACGAAAGAAGCGATTAGATTTATTTATAAGAAATCCCATAAACGAAGAAAAGAATCAGCTTGCTTTCCGAAAAAGAAGAAAGAGTAACAGTGAACTTTTCTTGTCACGTATCACGTGCAAAATCTTCACATTTTGATAGGTCGATGTTCATTGATTCCCGCGGGGAGAAAGTAAACGAAGAAAGAGGCGAGAGAGAAAGAGAGAGAAGCGAGAACGTGCGGAAGCCGCAGGAAAGGAAACGGGCCAGAAGTTGTCGCGGTTGAGGCCTGGGCACGCGTTGGTCCCGATTATGTGCCGAAAAAGGACCTTTACGAGGAGAAGAACGGCGGGAGGAAGGGTGCACCTTGGGCCCCAGTGGTGGCCCCGGGAACGAAAGAAAGCGGAACGTGGCCGAGGAAGGAAGCCCCGGCTTTAATTCCTGCTATTATTGAAATACGCGACCGCCACGTGCCGAGGGAACGACGGGGCTCTCTTCCACTGCCACCGTTCGATAACCCAGGCCCACATGCGGGCCCTTTCGGCACCTCACGCGAAAAAGTCCAAGGATGCAGTCAGGATGCAATCGACTGCCAGGTCGGTCGAGCCTGTGCACGAGACCTGCCGCAACCTGACGTTTGTGTAGTCACACCGATCTGCGGCAGAGGGTAGCTTTGCAAAACTTGGCCAAACGACGAAAGACAAAACGGAAATAGTTCGGGGCTGGATGGAGGAATCCTGTGGCGAAACACTTGTTGAAATTGATTCTCATCATAACTTGTTTCTATCTTCTTTTTTCTATCTGCATATCTCTCGATAAATATGAGTAAACAAGCGAAACCAGTCAACCTGAGAGCTATAGCTTGGAAGATAAGTGAATAATTGCGGAGTACATTTTATCTTCCTGTTTCAGATAGGCGCGATTACTCTATTTAGTGACATAATACTGTAAACAGTTGACGCTTTGATTGGAAACCGAGTTTCCTTTGACGTACCAGCGGCAACGTAATAAATAACAACTTATCAACGGAAACGACAATAGATTAAATGTTGTCGATAAATTCTACTTTTGCTACAAGGTGAAAGTACCTGACGTAAAAATCATAATCTGAAGGGTGCAATAAATTTTTTATCGAAAAACTAAACTAACAGTTAACTTAAGATAACACTATAAATAAATATTTACGGTGTACCTGCACTAAAATCAACCGCGAAATATCATAGCTCACAGCTGCGTTCTGATATAAAAAAAACTAGACACCTGATACAATTTAATGGTATAAACTCGCTTTCGCAGGAATTCACTTAAATTTTAGATCATGTCCCTTGATTAACGTTATTCTCGCGCATTCTCCATACTGCGCGTTCGCTTCCCTTGAATAGCATTTAGCATTAACACTAATGACGGTCTTCAGTCGTTCAGGGAGAACTCGCGAAAGCGCTAATGGCACGTCGCTTCTCCGGTCGACCGGAGGAGACGCTGATTTGGATCTCGTTCGGATCACGTCTGTATCTAAATCCCGTCCGAACGAGCGCTACGTGCGTCCGCGAAACACGGGTGTTCCCGTACGGGCGTTTACCCGGGGTACAAATTGGCGAGATCATAGCGATTACGTGAAATTATATGTACCGATCGGCGGGCATTCGGGTTTTAAGTGGCCGTACGCACTCGTTGCCGCATGCAAATGCGACAGGTCGCCGATAAACATGGTAGTCCGCCGGCTCGCCGTCATAATATTGCGGTTATTATCGAGGCGGTATCGTCTCCCCGTGCGGGCCCTCGAAGCGCGCGATCTCACCTTGCGCAAACACCTGCGAGCGCGACGTCAATGTTTCATTATGTGTGATTCATCGCGCTGCGAGATACTGCAGCGTAACTTTCATTCATGAACGTCGCCGCGCGCGTGTATGCACGTGGCTCCTGTATGTACACCCGGAGGTCTCATGTAACGTCGCGATGTTAAAATCGCATGCAGAAATTAATACGGCGGTCAAGGTGTGACAGGGATTACAAGAGAGGAACTCGCCCTGTCAGGCTGCTTCTGCTGCGAATTATAATTGTTTCCGGTATCTGTTGTAGCCTTTTTTTATTGTATGCAGTGTGTATTGAGTGAAGAAATGTGGTGACGAGTGGGATGATAGTAATTGTAGTTGTATCTCGTTTTAGCTGTCTAATGAAAATTTAATATGGAGAATTATAGAGCAAAATGGAAAGCGGCATGTATTCAATGTTATTTAATAGTGCGAACTATCAAACTTGTAAGTTTCATGCAAATATACCTAAATAGAATACTAATAATATACCTAAATAGAAAAATTATGTTTTTATGTAATTATCTTCTTCGAATATTCACATATGTGTGTTCACCAAATGCATCCTCCGCGAACTGAGAATGTACAACGAAGGAGATTTACTATAGCACGTTAACATTCAACAAATTTGCTTTCCGCGAATAGTACCATTACGAGATCTCGACGGTATTCCCGGCGATATCCTCCGGTTTTATCCTCGCGTCGCTATTATTCTCGTAATTAAACATTATAAGCCAATTAATAATCGAACGTGTCCCGACCAACTGCGGCGCGAAGCGTGTGTGCGCGCGCACACACGCGCGGATGTAATTACAGAGAATGAATTATTCCACGTCGGACGAATTGCTCGACGCATAATTCCCGGCGTGCTTTATAAATTCGATTAAAATCCAGTCGGAGAGCGGCGTTAAGGCTCGTTCGCGATGCTCGGGTGTCGCGAGAAATCATGATATATTCTGGAAAACAGCAATTAAACGATTTCCAAATATGTTGAAATTAATCTACATTAAACAACAGTTTATTAGCGCGATAAATGCTATAAAAAGGATTGGAGCACCTTCGAAGTTGTCCCTTCATTTATCCAATTCAACTCTTTTCCACCCCCGCTATTGAAAACGGCGATTCGGCGAACGAAAGAGGCAACGGCGCGAACGAAAGGGTGATCTGTAAATCCAGCGGCTCGGGGTGTCGCAAGCTCGACGTGCGCAAACATCTGTCTCACTACGAGGGATCATTTCGCGCGGGACGCGCGGTGTTACGTCGTCGTTGTAACATAACGCTCATGAATAATAACGGCACCGACGCCGTAAACGGCACTTTATGATGTATCAGTTAATAGTAGTCCTCTCTCCGTCTCGCTCTCCTAGAAGGGCATCCGGTTCTCTCAGGAGGCGGTCGGCGCCTGCATATATTTTATTCATGAAGCGCGCGAGCGGATACCCGCGCGCACGGAACACCGCGCCGCGCGATTAGGCGGGATACCCGTGAAATCGGCCACTCCACGTAATCCGGCGACGATATATTTATACGCGGAAGTCCTCTCGGTTCTCGTTCATCCGATCAATCTTCGCGACTGATACGCTCGAGTTCGATTAGCGCTTAACGAGTGTATTCAAGTAGCTCGAATCCGAAAGTGCGTCGTTTTGCAACGATAAATGTAATTGTCGTAATACAGAGACTTCATTTCCAACGTATCAACCAATAAAATTTTCTGAATAAAATAAAAGTTCCTGAAGAAAGTCAGGTCTTAATGAGATGTGTAATCGAGCGTGACAATTAGTTTTCGAAAGCAATTCGAGATTTTTGTCGCGCCTTTAATCTCTTTGATTGAAGTACCGTTCCATTTTACACGAGAGAATATCTATTTCCAGACGTTTAAATATTTTCACGTTAATGAAGAAAGAGAGAGAGAGAGAGAGAGAGAGAGAGAGAGAGAGTAATTGAAATTACATCGATCATTACGCCAGTGATTGGGTCGCGTAAATTATCGCGGCGCAATTCGCGGGGATTGAAATTCGGTAATCGTCGGTAATCGCGCGATAAATCAGCGATTATCGGGGCGCACGTCAAGCGTACCCCCGTCACGCTCCCATTACGCTCGGCGTTTAATTCGAGACAATATCCTTCTAATTGGCGACTCGGGAATCGTCGTATCGACGCGCGGCTAATAAATCGTCGCCGGTAGTCGACGATATTTCGCTGTACCGTTTTCTCCCGCGCGCGAATAACAATAATTAATATTCGTAACGACGTAAACAAGCCACGGGGCCCCTCGGAATCGTTTAATTGTTGCGCCACGTAAAATGGATACTCGCGAACATGAAACTGGAAAAGGATAAGGTAAATACCCCAGCGTCCCCTGCTATCATTATTGCCAGGCAGTACTGTTATTATCTCCACGATAACATGTAATGAATGAGAGAAAACGACCATGCCATTATCGATAATTTCCCCTCGGGTGCATCGTATCCTTAATGTCCTTGCTTAGGCGGTTTTCTAATATCCTTGCGAACCACCCGACCGCGCTCTTCGGGGCACTCTCGAAAATAAGATTATCTTAACCGTGAGATTACGTCCAGCGCGACGCCCTCGTTGGAGAACGCGACGTTCCGTGCGACTCGTCAGGCTCTTTCGGTCCAGCAGCATTTTCGGATGCGGGCACGGCTGATACGCCGTCTCGATGCGTTTCGACAAATCTGGAGAGATCGGCAATAAAACGGAAACGTGAATCCCGTACTTGCAATTGTACAATCGGCGCCGAATGCTAATGGGGAACGCGGTCGATCTTATCGTCGGATGAAGAGTGTTCCACGCCCACATTCGGCATTGAAGCGGCTACGTGCAGGCAGTAGCTTTGTGGAGAATATTTTAAAATACTAGTAGAATGCTGGCGTTTAATGTGAAATTAATTCAATCGAAATTTTGCACATTCTTCCTCCGCGTTTATAATGATCAGCGTTAAGCGTAAAGTCTCCGTACAGTCGCAAGGCGTGACAGACGGCAGATCTGAGTTTCCAGTTAAGAATAACATGGGGATTTCTTATTGAAGCCTTTGTAAACGCGAACTCTTATTGTACCATAAATTAAGAAAGGAACTCGATGAAAGGGTTCGCTGGAAGGGTTGCGAGTGATAACGGGACCTCGCTTCTGTTTCACGCACTGCTTGATCTGGGAGTTCCTTGTGTGCCACATATAATGGATATCTTTTGGAAAATAAAGAAGATTGCGTGGAGGGAAAAAGTCGACGAGGCGAGTTTCGTGGCGTTCCAATAGAGTGAAACTCGAACTCGATGAAGGTGGATCGAGCTCTCTGCTCTCGCTCGACTCGCTCATTTCCCAGGGTATTTCGACGCAAGGTCCCGTATCTGGTTACGCGACCTTCAGTGTCCAACTAATTCACCGTTAGTTCGTGAAATGAATATTTTCATCCCGCAGGAGAATCATGTTTTCCATCATAGGAATCAGCAAAAATTATTTTAAAAATTGTTTGATGAATCTTTTTTTCTTCTAAATGTGCAGACGTACTCTCGAGAAACGCTGCACATTTTTTAATGTAAGATTTTATTATAACTTGTTGACGTTAAAAATTTATGTGCAATCTTATTTCATTAACATCTGTCTTTGAATTCCAGCAGTGATAAGAGACAGATAGCGACAGGAATTCCAGCTTCGGGTTCAGAGCTGGAAGTTCCAGCTTCTACTGTTCTCTCACATAAAATTAAATCCTAATGATATTCTCAGAATGTACGCACTGATATGGTAAATTCGTTAAAATACGGAAATTCCGCGGGTCCAGTGGCTCGTGAAGAGTAAGAATTGCTGCCAGACGAACAAGGTTGATAAATCTACATTTCTGCTTTTTTCTTTATCATTAATACTTTTAATCAGTTGCACGTTGTATCATTTTCTCTGAAAGTACATGACTGTTTTGTCGAAGATACTTATTCCACGAATGGTTATTGCGCGATAATATATCAGATAATATGTCACATGTCGTGCATTATCTCAAAATGTTTTAGTTATCTCATCCGTATTCAAAGTACATCCTAGGGCGCACAATGCGCACGACTCAGTAGAGAAAAATGCAGCGAGATATATTTAAGCCGTAATGCTGAAACGATCAGGCACATAAATCGGCTTGGCTGCGTATAGAAGCCTGGCATCGTCAATTCGACAGGTTCGTGCGCCTTAACGACCGGAAATCGCAGCCATGTTCTCGCCGTGCTTCCTAGGATCCCGCTTCTCTTCTCCGGCGTCTTTTTCGCGGTCTCACTTTCGCGCAGGCACACTCGCGTCGCTCGTCCTCTCTTCCTCTCGTCGCGACACGAAAAGTTGCGTAGAGCGAAGCGGTGAATCTCCAGCGCGTTCCTGCGGTTCGTCATTATAGACGGTGACTCAGAGAGCGAAACCAGTTTTCGTCGCGTTGTGAGCTTCCTTTTTCTGCGCCACGCGGTGTGCGTGTGTACGTGTGACGTTACGTTTTAATGCTCCAAAGTCGGGAATACTTACCATCGTACGAGAAATTCGAATGTGGGACTCGAGAGAACGAGGCCCCGGGACATGAAAGGGAACGCTGCTGTACGACAGCAGTTTTCATTTTCAATTTTTCGTGACGTGTACACCTTGCGCGAACGTTCAGTGTTAAGTATGAAGCACTCAAGAATTACACTTTTCATTATCAATTAATCCTGGACAGATAATGTCCAGCATCAACTTCTGAATTTACCGCTTAATTGTCAAATTAATGCAGAAAATTGGAAGATTGCAGAGCGGTAGTCCTCCACGAAAGATTCGTTGAAGAAAAAAATTGATAACGCGTTTCTTTGAGACACCGCGGGACGATCTGCATGACGAACGCTCGCCAGTCTCTCCATACGCGAAATCGACTCCGATCGTGGCTCCGAAATCGTAGATGGTATCCGGCGGACCCTCCTTAAAATGAAAAGCTGTCACCGTGTCGCCGGCGCGATAAGAATTTGGACCGGCGCGAATAAAATTCTGAATTTATCGCGCGGCCGCGGAACTTTACGACCGCGAGGAAATATTATGCGTTAAGTGTAGCTTCGGATTCTCTGTTTATGGCGCGGATCGGGATTCTTACCGCGTGTACGTCCTCCCGCCCTCGTCCACGCAGGAGTAGCATCGCGATTAATATAACGGAGATGGGGATGAGAGGGGCACACTCGCCGCGGCGAATATTATCGTCTTAAATGCAAATATAATTTCGCATAAGGAGCATCGTTATTTCTCGACCTTTGGCCGACGCGATGCGACGCGACGCGACGCGGTGGCCGCGCGAGTTCTTAGGAGCGCTCTCTTCTTAATTTCTATCGTCCCCTCTGTTCCCCTCGATTAACGCCACGACATTTTATCGTCCCGGAGCGGTAAGATACTTTCGGCCGCGGCCAAGATTACGAGGCGTCGTATAACTCGGCTCTAGAAAGTTTTTATTATCACCGCGCACATCCTTATTAAAGAATCTAATTATAAAATTAATTTCCGTTATCCCCCTGCTCCTATCTCTCGCGAGCGTGTAATCTACCACAATTTTATCCCTCTGATAATGCTCTCCATATATTCCCCTCAATTTTGAACTCTCTGATAATCACGCTCGCTCATCGGTAATCAATAAGACGTAAGCAACGATTTTTCGAGGCGCTTTACATCGAGCGCAGAGGCCTGAGACGCTGACGTCGCTCGGATGTTCCCCTTTATTCACGCTCAGAGAACACTGATCTGCTGGTCTCGCTCCGAAGTTAATTAGAATAAAATTTGCGAGAGCAATTTTCAAGCACGGCCTGGGAGCCACCAGGTCCCAGGTACCTGATGGTCATAGTTCGAGGCACGCACGCACGCGGGTCAGGGGTTAATCCGGGGAGCGCGCTCGCACGCAATACGCGGTCGGTATTGCTGATTAGTTAAAAACGACAACCCTCATAACTCAGCGCTCTCGTAATACGTCAAACGTCGAGGAGCGCCGGTAGTTCGCGGGTCTCGCGCCATTAATAATCTAACGCTCGGTCGGCCGGAGCTAATGACTTTTCTCGAACTTCGGACGTTAACTCTCCCTCGGCGCATCGATTATTATTTAGCGTGCGTAACGCGAGCGCGAGCGCGAGCCGCGCGCTCTCCCGCTCCCGGCGACGTCACAATGCGCGCTGTATCGCGCGCTCGCGCGGCGAGCGATAAAATTATATTGCCCGATAAATTTCGCGCCCCGCTTCCCAGAAAAGCTCTCGTATTAATGGCAACTCGAGGAACCCTAGGCTCCTTCCGAGCGAAACCAGACTCCAGGCTTTAGCCCGGTTTACGCGATGCCCTTTTTTACCGGCGGCTAGAGAATTAGTAGCCGGGGAAAAACTGGCCCGTCGTGCACGCATCGCGCCCCCGAAAAACCAGGCTAGTTTATTAGCATGCTAAATTACACGATGCCCTTTTTTTATTCCGGCAATTAGCGCGCGCTGATACTTCTCTCTGTGCGGACAATAAGCGCGGCGAACATCTGCGGGACTGTATCACCGTCGAGATATGATCGAGGAGCAGAGGGGCGGGGATAAAGTGGAGGAAGATCGCTCGTATATCACGTTCAATAAAAGTTTATTAAAGATCAACAAACTTTGAGAGAGCACAATAAAATTTTGTTTGAGC
The DNA here is from genome assembly GCF_003672135.1 of Ooceraea biroi. Taxonomy (NCBI): domain Eukaryota; kingdom Metazoa; phylum Arthropoda; class Insecta; order Hymenoptera; family Formicidae; genus Ooceraea; species Ooceraea biroi. The sequence goes on from NC_039509.1 coordinate 11,409,215, forward strand.
TTTCGAGGGGCACTTAAGTGGGGTGCCGTGGGAATCGAGGTAATTCTCAAGGTCATAAACTTAAACGGCCCGTTCGTAATGGTCTATGGCCTATGCAATTGCGTTTCTCTCCTCGCCTCTATTTTTTTTCTTTCGTAAAGCTTATCTAATTCCGTGAGCCATCGTTGAAAGGTCCCGACCAAGCTCGCGAGGCTTGGCGGAAAGCGTTTATCGCGAAGTAATTCAGCGAAATATGCAAACGGCCGCTCCTCTTGCAGTTTCCACTCGCGATCTCGCGATAACGGGTTAATTGTAACGCTTGATATTTAAAAAAGCCTACGCGAATTGTTTTTAGGGGGGAGGGGGAGAACGATGGATCCTCTCTCTCTTTCTCTCTCTCTCTCCGTAACGCGATACCCTCGCGGCGGTTTTTCGCGTCTCCGCCGGACTTAAATCCGCGCGCGGGCCGTATCGATGTCTTTATTAATGAACCGGGCGCGCAGGCAGGCAGGCAGGCACCGGCGCGACCGGGCCCCCGGCTGGAAAAGCAGGGCCCGCCGCCGAAGAGCGCGCGGGCCGAAGGGGGCCGGGACTGGAAATTTGAATCGGCACTGATTGGGCCGAACACCGCGCGCTCTCCGAACTCTCCGGCTCGCCGAACTCGCGCTGGCACTCACGCCCGAAAAATCCGGCGCGATGAATAGGCGTTCCAGGAACGTGTTTCGACTCGCGGCGTGCCCTCGCGATCGGCCACGCCGAAGAATAGCGGCCCGAGAAAGGAATTAACCGTGTGCCGCGGGGGAATAGATCGTGATCGCCGCTCGGCGCCGCCGAATAATTCGCCGCGCGGCCCCCTCCCCCTCATCGCTGCCCTGCCTCCTCCTCCCCCTTTTCCCTCGGATATATCACGAAATACAGGTTCCTATAGCAACCCTTCTCGCACGGGGCCTCGAATGCGAGCCATTTGTTCGCCGGACCGGCGATTAAGGCGATGGATAACGCGGGTCCGCAGTGGTACCGAGCGTGCACTGTGACAATGCTTTGCACCGATGATGCACGCGTGATTTTTAAAGTTTGTATAATATTACTTATAATTGCTACTCTCGGGGGAATTAGAAACGTAGATAACTTAAGAAAGAGATGTAAAAATGGTTGCGAAAGTTCGTAAGGTCACAAATAAATGGAGAACGACTGAGCAATTGCTCAGCGAAAACTTGTCCCGAACATTAGAAGAGCTTGCAGGGTAGCTCGAAGTTAAAGCATCAGTAATGCAAATGGGAATCATCAGCATTCCGCCATTTGAGAGCAATGGGAAAGACCCAGAAGAAAGAAAAATGGCTTTACTTTTGCATCTAGTAAAAGGGCAAAATAAGAGCGTCTCGAAGATGATGCACGTTCAAACATAGATAACATAGATTTTAGGCAGCGGGATGCATTCGTTCCCCTCGTTCGTTCGGGATTTTTTTGGAATTTTCTTTGCGTTTTGTTCCGTTCGATTCGCAATCCATTAATCAAATTCGTTGCAGACATCGACGAACGTCAGTATGTGCGATAATTGCAAATCTTCAGGTAGCACACCAGGTTACACCACGGTTGGAGGTCAATAATGTACAAACGTCTTTCAGCGCGTGTATCTTTGTAACGGTGACCAGCGTTTGTGCGAATACGCATCGGAGGAGCTTGATGATCTTGGCGAGCCGAAAATACGTTGAACAATTAAATGACTTTACAAGTCGATTCAACCCTGAATCTGATTGTGAATGGTGTCGCGCTATGAATAACTGGTATACGTATACTCGCGCGTATGTGTGCGTGCGCGCGCGCGCTGTACAAAATGTATAGCAAGGGATTAAAAAAGAAAAGAAATATCAGAAACGTGTTTTCGCGTGGACGGACGGAGGAGCCAGAAGAGGAGGCGCGAGCGAGCTGAAGAGAGCGAGGAGAGAAGGCAACGCTTCGCGGCAACGTCGGTGCATGAAACTGCAAATCTTTGGGATTCCGACGAACCGGTATGCACCGTCGGTATGCCTATACGAGAAGACTCTTCAGAAGTTCGGGCCTAAATATGAAGTACGAGAGTTATTTTTTCTGTCGGAGCTGTTCGACGGTTACGAATCGTCGGCTGGTTTCGCGCGCGACTTCGAGGCGTCGTATCGCGGAGGCGAGTCCAGCTTTGGAGGACGTCAGAAATCAAACCAAACTACCCCACGAGTCCAAGAAGAATCTGATCTGATCAACTCGCGAGTATCTTCAGCCCTGATTTTGATTTTAATTTTATTTAAAATTATATAAAATATATAAATCATATAAAATCATATAAAATGTATAAAATCATATAAAATATATGAAATTGATTTTAATTTAATTGATTGATCTAAGAAGGCCGTGTAGAAATAAGTCAACGCCATTCAAAGAGATAGCGAGGGTCCATAAGAATCATAAAATGTACCATTCCTTTAGAGTTAATTCTCAATGTATTTCGGTCACGTCAGTTTCAATCAGATTTCAATCACAGTCTCTTTCACCTTTTTTTTCACCTTTCACGTCTTTCTCTTTCTCTGGTTGAGTTGTTCTGTTACACGAGGCGCGATCGATGGTTCCTGCGATTTCGCGAAGATTTGATGTGACATCTCGCGAAGCCTGTGCGTTTTTTTCGATTTGGTCGCGCATGGTTGAACGACTCCTCGCGGATGGTCCATAATGCGAGTTTAGGGAGGAAGACGAGCGTGTACCCTGCGTGTATATTCGAAATTACAGGGGGCGGCTGGAACGGGGTGGTTGGAGAATAAGGAAGAGAAGATGAGAAGACGCGAAGACGCGAAGGCAGCGCTAAAAAGAAAAGTCGGTGCACGAATTGAGACGCAATTTGATCCCCGCTACGGAGCACCAGCTGAAGTTGGTAGTCCTCGAGCTCACTTGACGTGAATGAGATGACAGGCATTGTCCGACATGTTCTCATGTACTCGCGCTCTTGCTTCCTCTTTGATCGCATGTATAATGTGCTCCCCGCGTACCCCACGTGGCGCTTTTTCTCGGCCTCCTCCTCCTTCTCTGCTTATTTCCAGAGGAGAATTCATTCAGCGTGCTTTACGCTCGACATCGATTATAACATGTTTCGGGCTACCATTCGAAGACGCGATTTCGTGACGAATCGATCTTCAACAGTCGATTTTGGAAGAGAACATCCGTCCGACGTTCAGTGCAACGCCTTGCATCGTTAACTAAAAATATGCATATCAGTAACTGTAAAGTAAAATAACGTCAAAGACGTTAACTATGCGTGACGTTAGAAATGTCAAAGTTTCACTTGTCACATATCTTTTCGTAAAGTCTTATTCTCACGACGGACACGCGTGAAACGTGACATTTCGTCCAACCGGAAACGGCGCAGCTGAAATTTCGTATCACTATATTTCTTCTCGCTGACAGACGAAATAATCCGTGCGTTATCGGGCAGCGATCGATTCGACGATCGATCGATGTTCTGGCAGCGCTCTGTGCCCGGTCTCCACCGTATGAAAGCACGAATGGCTCGCGGGGGATTTTTGGGAAGCTGAGATCGCGTCCCGCGAGATCTCACGTTCCGTCCGGGCCGAGTTCCATCTCAGTGAGTCAGTGTGTCTTGCGGTCGGCGCCGATTAAAATCCCCGTATGACTATACACACGGGTTCTCCTATTCGCCCTTCTTATTTGCTCAGCTCGAGTCAGCTCGCTGGAAGAGGCGGCGCGGCGCTGCATTTTACACGGCTCATCATCGCCGAGACACGAGAAGCTGACCGACATGATTTTTCTCCCGATCGGCTCGGACACGTCAAGTTTACGAGATTCCCGGTGTGCCAGAACAAATCGCTCTCCTCGGAACGAACGGAAACGCATGTACTCCAATGCACCTAATCGTCTTCGTCTCGGAGATTATGTATTCTTCCGAAATCCGTAGAAAAATTTAACCCATAGAAACCCATAGAAAACCCGCAAAAATTTTGTTACACTCGAGATGTTTCATGATTTGGCATACGTGGCGCGCCGAAAAGTATCATTCGGGATACCGAATAATAAATAATCTCAAAGTGATCTGCGTCGCGCGGATCGATGTGTGCTACTCGCTACTTTATAATGATTACGATTTACGACGTGCACGGTACACAGTGCGCGCGATACAGAGTTAACGAGATCGTAAACGCTCGCCCTTAAATTTCGAAGGGCCGTGCCGGCGTTATCGGTACCGCGAGTGCTAATGGGACTTGCTTAACGAGTCGTCGCACGAGCGCGGGGTACGATCTACGAGATCTCCGATTATCGGTCGCAATTACGTTATTCACTCGTTACTTTAATCGCGAGATGCGGCGCGGCACGAGCAAAAGAGAGAAATCGCCGCTAAAATAAAGACGTTCTCGCGGCGAACGATAAAAATGTCAATGCCGCGGCGCCGTAAAACGTTGGCCAGGTGCAGCGCTGAAATTACTAACGGCACACTACCCGTTGCCCGTTTCGCGTTATTACCGTACGTTTACGACGTCTTTACCACCCGGCGTACACCCGCAACAGGTTGCAGCAGCAGCAGCAGCGACGTCGGCGGCCGCATTGCATTCACCACCACGCACGCACACGATAAGTCGTGCTTTGTGAAACCGAGCGATCCCCGCGGAAATGGGATCATTTCGGGGAGTCACTTTCCGTTCATCATGTGGGATATACCATCACGGCCACGGTCACCGCAAACGCCACGCCGAATTAACGTGCCGGCGTGCTCGGTTGGACCCGGACGAGTGTTTTAACTCTGAATTCGTGAACGTGCCGGAGATATTTCTTTGGTAAAGAAAAATCTTGAATATCGATATTTTTTTATTTGGTTCATTTGAATAACGGGAGAGCTGAAGCGAACTTGTTAACACTTATTAACACTGTTCATCGCCAAGCGCGAGTTCTGACTTTAACGTTCGCTTAACATTCAACTTTATTGATTATTGAGATTAACAGTAATATGTCGGTATGATCATTGCAAAATGTTAAGTAAATAAAAATATTAATTGAACAGTCTCGTCATCTTGCAAATGTAATTGTGTATTATATTAGTATGTCTCTTGATATCATAGACATAATAATAGACCTAACATGAGGCGCAAAAATACCTGAAGATCAAGAAAGAGACGGAAAATAGGTGGTGTGTATCGTTCTCTTTCTGTTACACTCCACTCTTCTTTTTTAGGATGGTAAAGTTCGTTACATTAGCTAAAGCGTCAACATCCTTCAAGTAAAGATCGTTAAAAACATTTCTGGAATGAGAACGTTGAAAACAAATTATTTACACAGTTTGCCGAGAAATTCTTGAAAAAACCATTTTGCGAAATTACTTTTCATTACTTCCATCATGGTTATAAACGCATTAAAGCATTTACTTTCAACTTTATTCCAAAAATCTCAACAAATTACGAAAAAGTAGTTTCGCAAAATGGCTTTTCCGAGAATTTCTCAGCAAACTGAAAACAACTTGTAAATAATTTGTTTTCAACTGGTAAATAATTTTCAACGCTCTCACTCATTCTCAGAAATGTTTTTAACGATCTGTTTTTGAAGAATGTTGATCTTCAATGGTAACGAACTTTACAGCATCCATTGTCAAAAGATGCAGCTAACGGAAGAACTCGTCGAAACAATGCGAGAGTGTAGCCATTGTCTTCATTCTCTTTGCTCGATTAGAAAAAACTGTACTTGAGCTTTTCGAAGATTCTTTCTTTGCAGTGTGCATTATTGATTTTTAAGATGATGCGTATCGGAAGTCCCCGGAGAAGGGACAAATCGTACCAAATGCAGTACGGAGACAGTCTCGCATTCTGGAGTCGATTCGTGAGTCGCGTTTGATTGTTGAATCGAAGTTGGGGTCGACAATTCCTCAAGCAACGCGAATTCTTCGGTTCCATGCGCGGTTCGTGAGCCCCGTTACAACGACATTGTGAATTCTTGCATCACAACAAAATATTTGCTTTCCGTCGTGGCTTTCCGTCCTGTTTGTATAGGTGCATACGCAGCTCCTCCAAGGTCCCCGGTTCTTTCTTTCGGTTCTCTTGGCCTCTCTTTTTCCCTTCGGCAGGATCTTTCATCTCCTTTTCTTCGGCTCGCCGGGCTTTACTATCCCGCCCGAAAACGTTCGCTCAAAACAACACATGACGAATCCGAGCCGCACGCTCGAAAAGTGCGTGCTCCTACGCGTTCCCAGGACCTACCGATGCACTTGAGAGTTTTATTCTATGAGACCAACTGTCGACGGTAAAATGCCATTGTGGACACCGAGATAAGCGTGGTCCATTTTCGAAAATTATCTCATTACAGAATAAAGAAATAGCACTTTTTAGTCTGTTACGTCAAGTCGCTAAATTAGAAAATTTTACAGAAAGAATGGTACGTTGTTGTAAATAAAAAGCATCTTTCTCACATACGTATAAAATACGTATAAAATACACAAAGTAATATAAACTACAACTTTACAAGAAATAAATTTTATAGGATAGCAAGAAAATAATTGAAACTTATTATATGTATATAATATTATATATAAGATAATTCCGGGATAAATAAACGAGAGAGATGATCAGTCTCTTTAGTTTCGCTATTAATTGCACAGCTGCACTTTCACTCTATGTATGGAGTTTTAGTAGTGTTTAACACGGAAAATTAAAATTGTTTTATATTGAAAGACGGGTATACATCCGGCAATAAAACAATGGCTACTTATTCCAGTTACCCTAATATATTATACATAACAAATATAATAATAAAATAATAATCATATAATAGACGAAGGCTATTATTAATATTTTTATATACGAATACAGGCTCAACAGAATGATATCGTTCTCTCATGATATTATATTATATTTTATAATCACTATGTCACCTATCGGTTCGGTGAACGCATTCCTGAGAGCGCAATTATTTCCAACTAAGTTTCCAAATATTACTTATATATTGCGTAGATCTGTCGACACGAATTGGTGACCCCACGATTTCACGTTGCGACAAATAATTACGCATAACCACCGATAATCGCTAATTGGCCGCAATGGGGGCGACTCGTCTCGCAACGTCGAAGCCCTGCGCTGGAAATCAAGTCATTCACGTTGCATTACGATCGCATTATCATTACCTCCGCCGTAATTTGCGAGCGGCGCAATGCCACCTCATGCCATCGTTGCGTTTTGCAACTCGGACTGCACTTTTAGCTCGCTCGCTCTCTCTCTATCATTGCCGACGATGCCCGTGGGGCACATCAGTGCTTCTTGCACGCGCAACAGTAAATGCTTGCGATTTCGTTTGGCTTTTCTTTCTTTCTCTTCTCGTCCGCGCATCTCACTCTCATTATTTCGCCGCGTTAATGTCAAGGCTGTACGTTCAATTACCGACGACGGCAAAAATTACACGCGCTATAATAATACGTACTTTTTTCCCCAAACCCGCGGTTATCGCGATGTCCGAGCCATCGAGAATATCCTCAACTTCAAATGGCGGATATCACGTTTCAAGAGCACAGGATGTGAGACGAAATCGCTTCAGATAATCGTTACGTATTTTTCATTCCGTACAACTTTAACATGTAATACGCGTGTAAAATTATACAAAAGAATGTGCGTTTGGTACATGCATGACACAAGTTTGAGATGTTTGTGCTGCTCGGCACACGTGGGAAAAGGTGACGCGATCGCAATAAATAATACAACGTTTCTAAAGAAACATCGTTTGAAATTATTGTGCGTGCACCATTCACTCCGACGTTTAGATAAATCGAGCGCTATTCTGATCGACCACGTGAAAGACCTCGACCGCCAGGAAGGAAGGCGTCGCAAATTACGGCGCCGCGCGCGGGTTACAACGGCGGTGCAACAGTTGCACCCCGCGGACAGGCAGTAACCCGGAAAAGGGGGTCGCGGCGAAGAAGGAGCGCACTGACGCGTAATTTGCGGGTCAGGGGCGTGCCCCTTCGGAAATCGGATTAAATCGGGAACGTGTAATTTTTTTACCCCTTGCCACCCTCTCGCTGTTGTCGAACGGCGGTCCCGCCGCCACGCACGGCGGACCAGGGAACCGCGCGATTGAAAATTCGCGTTACCGGCTTGCGAGCGGATGGAGAGTTTCACGTTACGGAAAAGTTGAAATTATTTCGTGCGGGGCATCATGCCGACGTGGCGCGCGAATGACGGAGAGGAACGAGAAAGCGAGAAAGAACACCTCCGACCGGAAGTAAATATTATTCCCGTAGGTGCATCGAGGTGCACTCCCAGGCACTCACAATGCCACGATTGTGCGAGGCCCCGGCGGCCATTCATCGGTTAGGAACGGACGCGACGCCACGAAAATATTCGCTACGCGACCGGCTGGAGCCACGGCGGGGGCAGGGGCGGGACCGGCGAAGGATTATTTTTCAGATTTTCCGGCGAGGCTCCGGCGAGGTTTCCTTTGTCGGGGTGTCCGCTCGTATTCTCCCCCGTGAGACGCTTCGCTGGAGAACACAGCCGAGCCTCCACCCGTCGTTCTGCGCGTTATCTCGCGCATCTTCTCGGTTGCACTGGCGCGTTTGCGTCGCGCAAAGGTGCGCATGCTGCACCGGGCCCTTTACGAATTTGAGCGGCCTTAAGTGTCTTAGTAGATTATCCTTTTTTCTTGTTAAAGGAAGAATGGAGTGCTCTTTAAATATTTTCTGTATTTCTGTGGTGGAACAAAGTGCTCCCTAAGCGCTAGGATAAATTTTCTTTTCCCATAATCATTTCTATTTATATTATTTATATGGAATTTATATGAAATTTTCTCTTTGTCTCTCTTCTTTCTTCTTTTGTTCAGTCTTTCCTTGAAAATGCCATTTCTTACAAGACACTTTAACAAATGAGGTATGTTGGTATTATGTGTGAATATTTAGAATCCTGCCACTTTTATAAAAGATATATATATATATATATATATATATATATATAATAATTAACATACCAGAAGCTATGTTATGCTGTCATAAATTTGTGTTTAGTTTGATTCATCACCCTCTAGACGCGACTCAGATTATTTAGTTAATACCTGAGACAAATGTGAGCACAATCGCAAATATTTTGTTTCATTTCTTAGCTGAATTTTTCGAAGATCGGGGAGAAGCTTTTCAAGACGGGGCAACAGAAGAAGGTGGGATAGTTAGCTTAGCCACCCCCACTGGACGAGTCCATTTGTCCGAACAGGGGCATCGAATCGTCTTGCGCCGTGGAATTTCTGGAAGCGAAGATTTATTTTTTTGAAGAGAGCGTCTAATGGCGCGCCCCGAACCAAGAGAAACTCTAAAGTGGCTGAGTTACGACCTTGTAACGGAGGCTTCCACAATGTCGGCTTCGATTCCTCTACCTTCCCTCCTCCCTCATAACGCCCCTCCACCGTCTGTTAGCTTACGCTTCATCCTTTTTTCCAGTTTTCCCCTCCACTTTTTTCCTCGGATTGGACACTGCGCGAAAAGGCTGCGCGTCTTTACAGCGACTTTTCGATTTTTCTTGAGCTCTCGACTTTCTCACCAGGATACAGAAGCAATATAAAAATTATATTGCTGGGCTTGCATAGCAGAAAACTGCAAATTATATCATAAATATAAAATCTTTATCATATTTTATTTTACCAAGAATTATACACGATCAATCCTTGTATATACAATTGTTACATTTTTTTCCGAATGAATAAAATAAAATAATTAATTCTAACGATACCAAAACGCATCCAACATTTTTTTTATTTCGACATTCGCCGTTAATGAAACAAAGCTCGAAGGTAAAAAAGCAGGAAAGCCGCAACGTTAAAGATCCAAAGAGATCTCCATTAATCTATTCGTGGAAAACTGTTCGGCTCTCGCTGTGCTATTAAGCCAGCCACCCTCCGGCTCGAAGCGTGACGTATCGATATATTCTGCATCCCAATAGAATGCACCGAAGAAGCTGCGTCCGCACGCACACAAAGACGGACGGTGCGACGGACCAACCAAAAGCGGGGGCGATTTGTCGGCGGAAGGAGAGGGCGGGAAACTCGCAGAGGAAACTCGTCGGCGGATTTAACGCAGGGAAACCGGTCTCCCGCGAAAGAAACGCGCATGCCGACCTACAGCTCGGTGGAAAAGCGAATGTTTTTCGAAAGGCGCGTACCCGAACCGGAGGAAAAAGAGCGCAGCGTGGCCTGTTTTCACGGGGGTGAAACCTGTTGCCAAGACGTTCTCTCCCCCTGCTCCTCTCAGCTCGTTCTCGCCCTTCGTGCTTCTCCCACCCTCTTCTCTTTTCGAGCGTTCTACCGTGAAAGAGTTACGTGGACGTTTCCCCGGCTTTACGAAATAAAATCGTTCCCTTGGAATGTAAATCGACCTTCGCGAGGGTGCCCCCGCGCCATCGGGCTCTTCATTTCTTCGCCCGTTTCTTTGCGGTTTTACAAATATGCTGCCCGCGAGTCTTTATGACCGATGATTACACGCCCGAGAAGCAGCAAGGAAAGTCTCATTAATGTCCACCAATTGAGCGAGAATTCTCCATTTATCTCTCTTGCACCAAGTTGTTTCTCTCTTTCTCTCTCCCCTTGTCTCGGGAGATTTCTATAGAAGAAAGTTTCGATTGAAATTAAATTAAACTTTAGTCCCATTTCCAACTTTCGAATAAAAAGATCCATTTTTTGCTTCATCTCTCTAGCAGAGTCGAATTGTTTTGCGTGTACTTTACGTTATTGACGTGACATATCCGTTAGAATCAGAGATCCAAGTTTGGAAGCCGCAATTGAAACGATAAGTATATTTAATGAATTTTGATTGATTCATACAAGAAACGAAGACACGGCACTAAGATGAATGCTGCAGGGTGCCGGCTTGTTGTCTTAAATTATGTTGCCGAGGAGTCTCGCTAAATAAAATGGGCTGTCCATCTCCCCATGACGGCCTCAAGTCCAACATCATTGACGTTGCTCCTTCCTTCGTTATTGAAGTACCAACGTTAACGGAGGTAGGATTTATTTTTCAGACGAACGGGCGATAATGAATTCGTAACCCATTACCGAACGAAATTAGGAACCCAACGTGTCGATATATCATATCGGCGCCGGCCGCTAATGACTCGATGCGTCACGGATATTCACGCGGCTGCCGTGAGAGTCTGCGAGGATCTACCGTGGCGAATAAAAGTGAGAAAACTATTCGGGAATAGTCCTGGGAGAATAGGAGGGCGAGAGGAGGAGAAGAGAAAAAGAAATATATGATACGACCTTCGTCGCGCCTTGCAACGGCGCACCAAATGAATTCCCGTACGAAATAATCGTCCCGGAACGATAATTCTCCCAATAACTCTTCGGATTTTCTCTACGTTTCTCGCGCGTTCCGTGGCTGAACGAAAACAAAAATCCGGCGGGAATCCGGGGGCGAGACGAGGAAGCGCGCTCCGAATCGTGCGCTTGCGCGTGCACACACCATCGTCGTCGTCGACCGCGGTGGAAAGCAATTAAGCTTTCCCCTGATTTATTCTAGGCATAAATAATTTCGTAGAAGTACTAATTATCGCCGGTTGAATCTATCTCCTATCCCCCGCCCCTCTCCCGGCGTCCTCTATCATCCTCCCACTAGGGCAACCGTTAACGTTTATTCCGTCTTACCTTCCAATTTTATTTCTCTGCCTCTCTTCTCTTCTCGGTTCTCCTCTATCTGCGCCTCAAGATGAAAGCACCCGCTTCTGCATGGCCAAACTTGCCGTGAAGCGATAAATTTCTAGAAACAATAGGAAACTCCGCGTAGACAATAGAAGAAATATATATATATATATTTATACATACATATATATATATATATATATATATACCATCTAGTATTTGTGGTTCCTGTAGACGGAAGCGCGGCTTCGGGTTTATTTTGAGAAAAAAAGAACGGCGAGCCAACGAGAGCAATGGGGATAAAAGAGACGTGGCGAAGGAGCGAGAAAGGGAGGATGAGAGCGACGGGAAAGAAGCGGCACATTTCTCATGCCTCTCGGTGGAACGAGGAGAGTGCCCTACGGATTTTCCGCGGGGAATGCAAATTCGGAATGAGATATCACGGGAAAATGTAAAGGACCCGATGAGATTTGTACGCGTCGTCGCGCGTCGCGAGCTCGCGCACACCATTGGAAATAATTAGCAGGGATTTTTCGGCGCGCGAGCAAGATAGATGAGAATACATGTAAGAAAACGAACTAATGAGATTCATCTACCATCAATGAAATCTCGGCGTTATCAATATTCGTTCTATTAAAAGTCATCGCGTTAATCTTATAAGATTTATACCAATCAGTACCAACATTACCGGTAACAAAATAATTCTCTGCTGATCAATACGATATATTTTCTATCCGTACATATTCAGCTGCAATTGACATTTTTCGTTTATTTCCTTAATGCCTCTGGTTCCATGATATTAAATGAACATTGAATTAAAAAAAGAAAAACATTAATTACAAAATTATTAACATTAAATCAATTTAACTCTCAGGGTTTCAACAATACATTTCTCAAATAGCAAGAATTGTATTATACACTATGCTATACACTACACTATGCTATGCTACGCTACACTACATTACACACACACGCAACATTCAGTCACTCAACACTTCCACTTTCATCTCGACACAAAATATACTATACCATAAATATATTATACTGTATGATATATTATTACGACTGGTGAAGCTTACAGCGATCGTAAGCTTCTACGTATTTTATAAGTACGTAGCGTTTCTACGTATTTTCATCTTTGATTTTTTTTCAGAAAAAAGCAGTAGTGTATAACGGTAAGCAGACTGCATCGAAAGGCATTGTGTACTTTTAAAAGTCGAAATGTTGGCTTCGGTCATTTGGAGAAGGTTTCCGGAGAACGTTGGTGCATTGTCGGAGATTCGTCGTCGATTTTCTACTATTCAAAATAATGGGAAACGTCTGTCGGACGTCAGTCAACGTCGCTCGGCGTCGTTCCACACTCTCCACCCGATGGCCCGTAAACGCAGCCCGAAAAAGGCGCAATAAAACATAGAAATCGTCTATCCTAGCCTCGCGCGTATCTGACAATGACGGCTCGGCCGAGGCACGTTAATTGCACAGTGTTTTCAAATTAAATGTTAGTCAACGGGATGAGAAGAATTCGAGCCGCCCGCGCGGCTTCTATTTACTGGACCGTTTTGTAACAGCGATATCGTGGCTGGTCGGAAAAATAGTTTTAATTAAACGGCTGCGCCATCAAAATTGATATTTGAGGAGGCCAGCGGAACGAACGCGTCGCTTACATAAAAAATTAAATTACTATATTAAATTCCTCAGCACGATCAACAGGATTATGCAACGTTATAGCACGCAATCGCCGAAACGAATATGGCAGTAAAAAATAGTTGCGAATTCGTGAAGAAATCGGCTTTTCAGGCATTCTATTATAGAAGTAGTTCTACCACATTTTCTGCTCCACGTTGTCCCAAATCTCTCGCGTGGACAGCGATAAATACCGCCTGCACTTAAATCCTCGAGATTCGAGAGGGCTGGAAAAGAAAAATAGACAAAGTCGTTAATTAGATGAGACGTTACCGAAAATGCATTTAACTGCTATCTACGAGCGAGATCTGCGAACAGGAAAAAGCTAGGCGTGCCGCAGGCTGCGTTAATCTGTACCACCCGCTGAGAACATCGTTCACCAACCATAAACCCATAGGATTTCTTTTGTAAAGCTGCAACAATCCTACGCAAGATTGTTTTACGGGTTTGTCAAATAGTGTATCGCGAGTCTTATCTAGCAATTTGGTTGCAAATGCTAATTAACTCGTACAGTTTTATTTCTCTATTTTATTTCTTCGTCTTACGTTATAAAATACAGTAAATTAGTTTGTTAACATTATATTTTGTAATGATTACTAAATTATTCCATAAAAATTGTTAGTTATTTTAAAACAGATTCCACACTTTTCTTTTTTCGCTTTTTGCTTCTCTTTGTCTTCCTTTTGAACAAATTTCTGTTAGAGTTTTAGTAGAATGCACTTGCTATAATGGAGTCCTATAGGACGGTCAGGTAGACGGAAACGCGCTCGTGAACGAAACTCGAAAAACGTCTCACCTGCCTGCGATATATTTTCTCCGTCGCAGATGGCACAGCAGATGATCAATCACCGAAAATAAGAGGAAAGAGAAATCCCGACGTCAATGAATAATCTTTGAATTCGGAGTTTGCTGCGCAATATAGCCTTAGGGGATGGAATGAATGCATATTTGATTAGAACATTATTGCTGCTAAACGCTGCTGCTGTGTATATTACAAATTAAAAATAATTGACGTTCGTCCATGTATCAATCATTTTTACATTTTTAATCGCATTTTTTAAATAAAGTCAAAGAAAATGCAAAATTGCCTTACTCTATATGTTATAAATTATCATTCTACTTCTAATGATTATTATAAGCAATGATTATTGAAAATTCATTTAAATTTAGAAAGAAAATATTTTGAAGCGTAAAACTGCGTATATGTACTGTATTATTGCGTGATAAAATTTGCAAAAATATAAGGAACGAGATGCGTGATGTACTTGGTGCATTCCTAAACTGCATCTCGTCGTCTTTTTCTTCGTTCACACTGTAATCAAACTCACCACGCCGCTTGCTCCCGATTTATCTCACATCTCGCGAAGCTGAACACGAGCCGAGGAGTATCGACACGGATTTACCTTATCCACAGTATCTACGCGTGGCTTGGAGTACCTCGGAGATGCTCGCTTTCTTCAGCTTCGCATAGACGCAGCCAACGTCGATCGCCGTAATTTACGGCGTCGATGTCGCCGCTATCAGCCGATTCCGATCGGCGACGAGTGGTCCAAGACGAGCGATAGTAGAAAGAGAACTGGCGCACGATCGCGTCAAGATCGTAACATGGCGAGTAATGAGCGAGTATCCAGGACAGGGCTGCTTCTATCAAAGTAAGAACGTGAATTGCATGTAAAACGCCTGCATTTTCTTTCGATCGCTGATCAGTAAGATTTATTCTTTTTTTCAATTTATAATATAATAGTTACTACATATTCGTATATTTGTTTAATTAAGTACACTTTTGTATCGAAATTTATTTAAGATATCATGTTACGTCGGACGCGCATTTGTGCCAGGTGTAGAAAAGTTTCGCTTTCGTTGTATCAATGCATCCTGTCGAAAGCAAGCAACCGAACGAAAAAGACGAAGAACGCGAAGAAGAAAGGAGAGCGCGGGAGGAGGAAAAGAAGTTCGCCGCTAATGGCGTTTCCCTAATGAACGCTTTCTTTGTCTCGGGCAAACAAACGGGGTCCGGGACCCATCTTGTCTGGAAGCTGCGCCGCCGTGAGATAAATAAATTCAGGACTTTCGCAAAGGGAAAGGACCAAGACAATACGTGTTAAAAAACAACTTTTCCATGTAACACGACTCTATCTTGAACTAATTTTTCTTTCGTTACTCTTCGAACGAGATTGATGCTACAAGTAATGACGTCAATTTCGAAAATACCAAAAGTAACTTATATTTTCTTTGTAAGTGCATTTTCTCTCAAGCATTCAAGTACTCAATTGCTCAAGATTTATTACCAGATTTATTACTCAAGTACTCGGTATTCAAGAACATAAATATTTGATACTCAAGTACTTGATGTTGGAATATCTGAATACTTAAGCACGCCAACACCCAAGTACTCAAATACTTGAGTGCTTGAAATATCGAGTACATTAATTTGCTCGTTCAAATTTCCTGCAGTTTCTTCATGACACTCTGATTTGACGAAATCTGGCGAATGTGGATTTTGAGCTAGCCAAGCTAGAATTTCGTGATCTTGTCCGCAATTTGGGTATCTTCGGGCTCTCGATTCTCGCAAGGAAACGCCCATTCAGCCCGAAGGCCAAGTCCACTTCGCGAGTCGCGAGCTAATTCCACGCTTGAGCGACAGCCGGCTAATTTTTGCTCCGAGCCAATTCCGAGCGCGACCCGACCGCGTCCTTGGCTCTCTCGTCGGTTAATAATGCAGGACGCCACTGTGTGTCAGTATGCCAATCCCTTCTCCGACTGGTTCGCGACAACTCTCTGTAGCGCTAGCACGACTACCCAGCGTGATGGCAGTGAAACTTTCATGTGTTTGCACGTTCGCCCGGTTCTCGTCGCTTTCGCGCCGGAAACTGTCCGCTCGATGCGATTACGCTCCTCAGCTTCCGTCACCTGCAGTGCCTCGGGGGATTGTATCTCGCGAGATGAACGCGTGTAAGCCGCAAAGTCATATATGAGATCGAGAAGCGTCGACCCCTTTTGGATATCATGTGTTTCTGTTGATCGCAGCTGTTCGATCTGTACTGGACGTGTTACACTTTTGAGCAAACGTCAAGATTGGACTATACTGGGCACGATGAGAACATGCGATGAGAATATGTCAACCTTCCTTAACCATGTTGACTCTATTCTTAAAAGAACCGGAACACCAGGAACCCTAAACACAAGCTCCACTTACGGTCAATGTTTCTTCCGTCCACCTCGCGAGAATCCTCGACCTTTTCTCCATGCATCAGAACACTCGAATTGAGTATAGTATTGACGTAGTTTGAATACGAAGTGCGAGAGAGAAGGAACTGCAAAAAGAGGGGAGAAAATGGTGACACGGAGAGGGATGAGGGCGAAAGTCCAGAGAACGGTCTTCCAAGTCCACATTTCTCGATGCCATTTCACCCTCCTTTCGTTCTCCCTCTCTCTCTCTCTCTTCTCATTCTCAACCCCTTGCCTTCATTCCACATACACCACCCTTCGATTCCTACACCTCGTCCCTTTCCATCGTCCTCCCCTTCATCCTCTCTCCCATATCCGTCCACCTGTTTCCCTCCTTTCCCGGCACCATTGCCATCCTGCTGGCACCCTTGCGAACCATCCGAGCTATCCGAACCCCTCTGGATATCTCCATACGCCACTTATTGGGCTCAGGATGTTCTCCGCGCGTACGTGAGCAGAATCTACGAGCGCGCGGAATAAAGCCGGTTAAGCGACGTAGCTTTTATCAATATTGCCGCCGGTGCTTTTATCGCGTCCCGTCATGGTGCATCAGCTGACCAGTTTATGATTTCCCATTTCTTGAGACAACCATGAATCAGAGTATATAGGTATTTTTCGAAAAAGGATCAAAAAGAGTTTTCGGTGATTGGAAAATACAAAAGCTTCGAAATTGCGCACGAGGTGTCTCTTGAATATTGAATATCTTTACATTTTAAGTGCGTGCTGCATATTTAATAAAATATTATATATTCCAATTAATCCACACTGGATTACACATTCTAAACGCATCAAGCCTTCGCTTGTCTGATGGCTCTCAAAAACTCTTACATCTTAATCTATTTCGGATGATTTTCAGATCATCCTACATTAAGTGACATTCAGTGGAGTTTATGCATGTACATAAGGAAAGTTCTAACAAGAGAATCAGGTTGTTCAAAGCGATTCAAGATTCGCAGTTGTGTCCCTTATTAAAGACTTTAACCGCTTGAGCGTCACTGTGATGGTCGACGCTCTTGTAGGGGTGGTCACCCTCGCCGGACTGCAGAATGTTGTCGCTGGAGGCGGCAGCAGCGATGGCCAAGGAGATGGGGTGGCTCGTCGAGCGGCCGGCTATAAGGGGTGTAAGGGGGTGGACTCTAAAGTCCACCCGAAGGGTAGCTACGAACGATGGAGGGTGTACGACAGAGAGAGGGTAGCAGGAAGGAGGGTCGGGAGCGAGAGAGCGCGCGGAGAGAATTTACGTCCCCTGGTGAATTCCTACAGGACCTCATATCGCGTGCGCGCGCCCGCGCTCGTACGTGCGTGAGTGCATGAGTGCGTGAGTGTGTACACGTGCGCCAACACAGACGAGGGGGACCGCACACGTGTAGAGAGAATGGTATATAGCCCCGGAAAATTCTCGCGAGCGCGCCACCACCGTCGTCGTCGTCGTCGATGGTTCTACAGCGAGTTCCAAAGGAGTTCTATAAATCCTGAAACACATGGCGGCCACTTTCTTTCTCCGCCGTGGCCACGCAAGATTTGTACGAAGCTACATGTGTCGCGACGCGGCCAGTTGCTTTAAAGCTGCGTGCATCTAGTGCATCTAGCGAGACGTGTCCAGCATCCCGTTCTACCCATTTCACGCGCCGAGAGACGTTGGAACTCGCCGAGACAATGTCTCATGCACGCGTTAATGGCGGGTCTTACGATCGCGTACATGCTAGATCGGACTATGGAATCTGATGGGTATTCGCGCGACACATTGTGCGCAGTTTTAAGTACGTGTTATACAGTGTGTTGAAATGAGATTAACATATTTGGAGTATATTTGGAATAATAACGGAATTGATTACAGTAAATAAAAACAATTTTTATTTTTTGCACTTACCTGAAACAAAGGAATTTTCCATTTATTTATTTAATATGTCAATTGCTGATACATTTTTATTTCATTAATAATTTTATCTTTTATTTTATTTTATTTCATTTTTATTTCATTAATTAGTAAAATATTGAAATGCTAGTAAAATACATGATAATAAATATGTAACATATTAATTACAGTCAATTTTATTGCAACAAGGGCATAACTTGCCATTTTTTAAATTTCTTCTTACGCTTGAATCAACCTATAGTATAGAAAATACTACATGTTGTCGAAGGAAAACGTCAATAAACGTATAAATGCGAAGGAGCGTTAACGATAGACCAAACAGAAGCGGCAAAGCATAGCACCAATCACGCGCGAAGGCAAACAGTCCTGCGGACCGCCGCTGATTGCCAGGAAAGTCCTTCCAGGAGCT
Source organism: Ooceraea biroi (assembly GCF_003672135.1). Lineage (NCBI taxonomy): Eukaryota > Metazoa > Arthropoda > Insecta > Hymenoptera > Formicidae > Ooceraea > Ooceraea biroi. The sequence continues at coordinate 11,428,018 of NC_039509.1, forward strand.
CGTGTCCTGGCGGTAGACGCGATTCGCCACTACCACGTTTCCTGAATACGAAATCAAAAGATAGCCGAGTTTCCGCTAACCCGCAGATTCCTCTCGAAAATTGGCGCATCCGAGCAAATACGAGAAATTTCAGAGCCTGAATGAAAATCATTACGTCGTGACGTGAAGGATTTTTCACTTAACGATATGTAAAATTAATGCAAAATTCATGTCATATTTTATATGTACGTTATTATAAAATATTTCGATTTATTATTACAAGACGCATTAATAAAGTTGTTTTAATAAATTACGCCCGGTAAGATTCATTTTGGGAATCAAACAGAACATTTCGTCACGCATCTGCAACCGTGACTTTCGCGCGGAGGCCGGAGAAAACAAAGCAACAATTTCTTGGGATGTCAGAAATCAACTTAGGCGGATCTCTTCACCCTCTCGATATGATTCCATGGCGCCGACGTCGAAAGAAGCAGATATCGGGGAGTGCGTAGGAGAGACGTGTTTCGCTTGTCCAAGCCTCGGTCTCGTGAATATTCCAAGCTCTAAAAGCTTCCCTCCCGTCTCCCCGCACGCCTAGAGCAACGACGAGCGAAGAAGGGTCCATCACGTCCATAACAAGCTATCTCTCTTTCTTCCTCCCTCTCGTGCGTATTCCTCTTTCTAGTCTTGTTCCCTCCCGATCCTCTCTAGGCCTCCTCGAGGATGACTCTCAAAGGGTCCAAAGCTATGGAGACGTTGGTACCAGGGGAGCGAACCGGTGTGGAAGACAGAGAAGATGGAGTACACCGAGCGGAGAGGAAGAGATAGAGAGTGGGAGGAGAAACCAAGAGAGAGAGAGAGAGAGAGCGACAGGGTGGAAGAGAGAAGGAGGGAGCTAGCCATCGCGCCTACGTTAGGTAAATTCGGTGTAACTCGAGGGGCTGAGGATAAGAGCTGGTTGAGGTCGGATGAGGTCGGTGGAGGGGCAGGCGAGAGAAAGCGAGGGAGTAAACGAGGAGGAGACCATCGCCCACAGTGGTGGACCGGTGATCGATAGCCACACACTTCGGCCACCACCACCTTCAGATCCCCTGGACTCTTCCTGCTACGTCGCTCGG